>NC_141876.1:505834094-507154094 GCF_056163025.1 Triticum urartu | reverse complement strand
TTGAATACCAAGCATATTATTATTAAGCAAATACCATGCTATTAAGAGACTCTCAAAATAATTTAAGTGAAGCATGAGAGATCAATAGTTTCTTTAAAACAAATCCACTACCGTGCTCTAAAAGATCTAAGTGAAGCACATAGAGCAAAATTATAACGCTCAAAAGATATAAGTGAAGCACATAGAGCAAAACTACATAGCTCAAAAGATATAAGTGAAGCACATAGAGTATTCTATCAAATTTTAATTCATGTATGGCTCTCTCAAAAGGTGTGTACATCAAGGATGATTGTGTCATACTAAAACACAAAGAAAAAAATAATACATGACGCTCCAAGCAAAACACATATCATGTTGGTGAATAAAAATATAGCTCCAAGTAAATTGCCGATGGAAGTGGATGAAAGAGGGGATGCCTTCCGGGGCATCCCCAAGCTTTGAATTTTTGGTGTACTTGTATTATCTTGGGGGTGCCATGGGCATCCCAAATCTTAGGCTCTTGCCACTCCTTGTTCCATAATCCATCAAAAGAATTCACCCAAAACTTGAAAACTTCACAACACAAAACTTAAAGTAGAAAACTCGTGAGCTCCGTTAGCGAAAGAAAACAAAAGACCACTTCAAGGTACTGTAATTAACTCATTCTTTATTTATATTGGTGTTAAACCTACTGTATTCCAACTTCTCTATGGATTATAAACTATTTTACTAACCATAGATTCATCAAAATAAGCAAACAACACACGAAAAACAGAATCTGTCAAAAACAGAACAGTCTGTAGTAATAAGTAGCTAGCACAACATCTGGAACCCCAAAAATTCTAAAATAAACTTCTGGACGTGAGGAATTTATCTATTAATCATCTGCAAAAATAATTAACTAAATATCTCTTTTTAAATAAAAATTACAGCAGTTCTCGTGAGCGCTAAAGTTTCTGTTTTTTACAGTAAGTTCAACAAGACTTTCCCCAAGTCTTCCCAACGGTTCTACTTGGCACAAACACTAATTAAACACAAAAAACACAACCAAAACAGAGGCTAAATAATTTATTTATTAAATAACAGCAAGGAAAAATATTGGGTTCTCTCCCAACAAGCGCTTTTCTTTAAAGCCCTATAGCTAGGCATTGATAATTTTAATGATGCTCACATGAAAGACAAGAATTGAAGCACAAAAGGAGTATCATAAAGCATGTGACAAACACATATAAGTCTAACATACTTCTTATGCATAGGCATCTCATAGGCAAACAAATTATTAAGGCAAGCAAAAACTAGCATATGCAAGGAAGAGGAAAGAAAAAATAGCAATCTCAACATAACGAGAGGTAATTTAGTAAAATGAAAATTTCTACAACCATATTTTCCTCTCTCATAGTAATTACATGTAGGATCATAAGCAAATTAAACAATATAGCTATCAAATAAAATATTCTCAACATGATCCACATGCATACAAAGTTGGCACTTTCCCGAAATAGTGGGATTAACATTAACTAAAGTCATGACCTTCCCAAACGCACTTTTATCAAAAACTTCGTAAGATTGAACATTCTCTAAATATGTGGGATCTAAAGTTGACATTCTTCCAAACCCACTTTCAATATTATTGCAAACATTATAATCAATCTCATATACATCATGGGGTTTAAATAAATTTTCAAGATCAAAAGAAGAATCACCCCAATCATGATCATTGCAACAAGTAGAGGACTTAACAAAACTAGCATCCCCAAGCTTAAGGTTTTGCACATTATTAGCACAATTGTCATTAATAGAATTTATAATAACATCATTGCAATCATGCTTTTTATTCAAAGATCTATCATGAATCACTTCATAACATACTTCATCGCAATTTTCAGATTCACGAATTTCAAGCAAAACTTCATAAAGATAATCTAGTGCACAAAACTCACTAGCAATTGGTTCAACATAATTGGATCTCTTAAAAAGATTAGCAAGAGAATGAGGATCCATAAATCTTAGGTTCTCTGTTTAGTAATAAATAGATGACTATTCCAACCATACGAGCAAACAAAAAGCAAACGGGCCAGAAAAGGCAAATAGAGAAAGAGGATAGAGAGAGAGGGCGAATAAAACGGCAAGGGTGAAGTGGGGGAGAGGAAAACGAGAGGCAAATGGCAACTAATTTAATGCGAGAGATAGGGATTGTGATGGGTACTTGGTATGTTGACTTTTTGCGTAGACTCCCCGGCAACGGCGCCAGAAATCCTTCTTGCTACCTCTTGAGCATGCGTTGGATTTCCCCAAAGAGGAAAGGATGATGTAGCAGAGTAGCGTAAGTATTTCCCTTAGTTTTTGAGAACCAAGGTATCAATCTAGTAGGAGGCCACGCTCAAGTCCCTCATACCTGCACAAAACGATAGCTACTCGCAACCAACGCGATTAGGGGTTGTCAATCCCTTCACGGTCACTTACGAGAGTGAGATCTGATAGATATAATATTTTTGGTATTTTTGGTATAGAGATGCAAAGTGAAAAGTAAAAGGCAAAGTAAAAAAGAAAAAAAAGATTAAAGTGATGGAGATTGATATGATGAGAATAGACCCGGGGGCCATAGGTTTCACTAGTGGCTTCTCTCAAGAGCATAAGTATTCTACGGTGGGTGAACAAATTACTGTTGAGCAATTGATAGAATTGAGCATAGTTATGAGAATATCTAGGCATGATCATGTATATAGGCATCACGTCCGTGACAAGTAGACCGAAACGATTCTGCATCTACTACTATTACTCCACTCATCGACCGCTATCCAGCATGCATCTAGAATAATAAGTTAAAAACAGAGTAACGCTTTAAGCAAGATGACATGATGTAGAGAGATAAATTCATGTAATATGAAATAAACCCCATCTTGTTATCCTCGATGGCAACGATGCAATACGTGCCTTGCTGCCCCTTCTGTCACTGGGAAAGGACACCGCAAGATCGAACCCAAAGCTAAGCACTTCTCCCATGGCAAGAACTACCAATCTAGTTGGCCAAACCAAACGGATAATTCGAAGAGACTTGCAAAGATAACCAATCATACATAAAAGAATTCAGAGAAGATTCAAATATTGTTCATAGATAGACTTGATCATAAACCCACAATTCATCGGTCTCAACAAAAACACCGCAAAAAGAAGATTACATCGAATAGATCTCCACAAGAGAGGGGGAGAACTTTGTATTGAGATCCAAAAAGAGAGAAGAAGCCATCTAGCTACTAACTATGGACCCGAAGGTCTGAGGTAAACTACTCACACTTCATCGGAGATGCTATGATGATGTAAAAGCCCTCCGTGATGACGGCCCTCTCCGGCGGAGCTCCGGAACAGGCCCCAAGATGGGATCTCGTGGATACAGAAAGTTTCTGTAACACCCTCGATGCGGCTATATCTCCCACATGTCGAAGCACGACTTAGAGGCATAACCGCATTGAAAGCAATGTCGCAAGTGAGGTAATCTTCACACAACCCATGTATTACATAAGGGAAAGAGATACATAGTTGGCTTACAATCGCCACTTCACACAATACATGAATAAAGCAATACATCATCCAGATACAATCAAGGTACGACTACGGAACCAAAATGAAAGAAGACTGCCCCAAATGCTACACAGATCCCCGATCGTCCCAACTGGGCTCCACTACTGATCAACTGGAATGAAACAACACAACGAACAAAGTCTTCATGGAGCTCCTCCTGAGCTCAGTTGCGTCACCGGCACGGTTCAACGGCACCTACAAGCTGGGTTTGGAAGTATCTGTGAGTCACGGGGACTCAGCAATCTCACACCCTCGCGATCAAGACTATTTAAGCTTATAGGTAGGGTAAAAGGTATGAGGTGGAGCTGCATCAAGCGACTAGCATTTATGGTGGCTAATATACGCAAATGAGAGCGAGAAGAGAAGGCGAAAGCATGGTCGAACAACTATGATCAAGAAGTGATCCTAGAACAACCTACATCAAGCATAACTCCAACACCATGTTCACTTCTCGGACTCCGCCGAGAAGAGACCATCACGATTACACACGCGGTTGATGTATTTTAATTAAGGTCAACTTCAGGTTTTCTACAACCGGACATTAACAAAATCCCATCTGCCCATAACCGCGGGCACGGCTTTCGAAAGTTCAAATCCCTGCAGGGGTGTCCCAACTTAGCCCATCACAAGCTCTCACGGTCAACGAAGGATATTCCTTCTCCCAAGACAATCTGGTCAGGCTCGGCATCCCGGTTACAAGACATTTCGACAATGGTAAAACAAGACCAGCAAAGCCACCTAGATGTGCCGACAAATCCCGATAGGAGCTGCACATATCTCGTTCTCAGGGCACACCGGATGAGCAATACGTCGGGTGGGCCAGCCCAGAGTTGCCCCTGGTAGCTCCGGACATCGCTTAGTTTGGACCAACACTTAGACAAGCACTGGCCCGGGGGGGTTAAAATAAAGATGACCCTTGGGCTGGCCTAACCCAAGGGGAAAATAGGCTAGGTGGCGGATGATAAAACCAATGTTGGGCCTTGCTGGAGGAGTTTTATTCAAGGCGAACTGTCAAGGGGTTCCCATTATGACCCAACCGTGTAAGGAACGCAAAATCCGGGAACATAACACCGATATGACGGAAACTATGGCGGCAAGAGTGGAACAAAACACCAGGCATAAGGCCGAGTCTTCCACCCTTTACCAAGTATATAGATGCATTAATTAAATAAGAGATATTGTGATATCCCAACAAATAACCATGTTCCAAACATGGAACAAGCGCCAATCTTCACCTGCAACTAACAACGCTATAAGAGGGGCTGAGCAAAGCGGTAACATAGCCAAACAACAGTTTGCTAGGACAAGGTGGGTTAGAGGCTTGGTTTAACAATATGGGAGGCATGAGAAGCAAGTGGTAGGTATCGCAGCATAGGCATAGCAAAAGAGCGAGCAACTAGCAAGCAAAGATAGAAGTGATTTCAAGGGTATGGTCATCTTGCCTGAAATCGCGCAAGGAAGAAGAACGAGTCCATGAAGAAGACAAACGGACGTAGTCGAACAGGTCCTCACAATCACGACGTTATCGGAAACAACCCGAAGAAGCAACACCAGAGAGAAGCACACAACATAATAAACAACCAATACATGAACATGGCATGATATGCGGGATGCGGTATGTGATGCATATGCATGATTTGGAAAGGAAAGATTGAACCTGGCCACAACTTGGAAATCCAAGGGTACCACTAGAAAGGGGAGGTGATTTCAGTTGAAATCGATATAAAGATCACTGGAATCGGATGCACGATTTGGAAATGGCAAGCAAAACAAATATGGCACCGGTCTGCGATAATCAGCAAGTGACCATCTAAATGCATCAAGATAAATATGCTACAACACTCAAACATGGCAACAAAATACATGGCAGGGATCCACTCATGATGCTTGACAAAAGATGAACACTGAGCTACGGCTAATTCACTCATTAACAGGTTCAAACAAGCATGGTAAAAGAGCAAATGATAACAGGTTTCAGACTTAGAGAAATAACAAGTCGGGAATTTATCATCAGGAAGCAATCTTTAGAGCATGAAAACTACATGCTACATGAACTTAACATGGCAAAGCAAGGATGGAATGAAGCTACTCAAAGCACTTAACAAAAGTCCCTTAGTGACCTTGAGCCAAAAGGGACCAGAAAATACCATTGCAAGCATGTGAACATAGCAAAAAACATAAACAGATTCAGACTTAGTGAAAAACTGGAGCATGGCAAAACAGTTAACGAGTAGGCATGTTTACGAGCTCGATGCACTCACTACAAAGCATGGAATGACAAACTAAGAATACACCCATTAAGAAGACATGGCATAGAAGCTAGACATGGCAAGAACAACATCATAGCATGCACGGATCAATAGCAACATCCTCGACAAAATCGCTAAACATGTCAACAATCTGCCAGGATCATTTTATAGCAAAAGTAGAGCTCGATTGACTCAAGCTAGGGTGATCCATAAATGCAAACAAAGACAAGGATGGATAGAGCACCACAATATTAACAAAACATCCTTACTGATCATCCTCAAAAGAGGCACGGATCACTAGGAAACAACATGAACATATGGCATAACAACAAAATCAGGACAAGGACTTGGTGAAATTCTAAGTTCCTGAAATCAGCATCATCGAGTAAGCTACTTTGCATGCTTGTGCTAGTCACCACAAAGATCACAAAAATACAAGGCATACACCCCTGTAAAGATGGCATGGCATATAACAAAACACATGTAGAGCTCAGGATCATAGCATGCACACATTAATCATGGCAAAAATGACAAAAGTGCATTTGCTGAAACAGATCTGACATATCCTCACATAGCCCTCTTCCAACAGCATTTCGGGCATCAAGATGAGCTCGAATGAAAATGATGCAATGAGATGAAATGATGTACTCGTCAAGACGAACATTTTGATATGCTACACATACGAATCGGAGCTACGGATGCAGAGTTATGACATGACGAAGATTGCATAAATATTAGGGTTTGGGGGGGAAAGTCAACCGAGGAGGATGGATCCAGATCTGGATCTCGGATCACTGCAGTGGCACGGACTTCAAAGTTCACCGGAGCTCTTGTCGGAGTTGAAGAAGAGGGCGTCGGCGTGGGCGCGGAGCTCGCCGGAGAGAGCGTCGGGTCGGCGGCGCGAGGCGGCATCGGCGAGGAGCGGTGGCGGCGCCCGAAGCGGCGAAGGGCGGCGGGGCGGTGGCCACCGGCGACGATGCGCGGTGGCGGCGCGGTGCCCGGAGCACGCTGGCTCCGTGGAGGAGGAGCGGAGCACCGGCGGGTAGCGGACGAGCGGCGCGGGGCGAACGGAGGGAGATGGCGCGGTGGCGTGGATCCGGCGGTTCACCAACGGGCGGCGGTGGAACGGCGAGCAACTGGCAGCGGCGGCGAGGTACGGCCGGCGGGCGGCGCACGGGATCTGGCGGCGGCGAGGATCTGGCCCGGGGCGGCTCGGGCGGGCCGGCCGTGGGCTCCGCGGGCCCGGCGACACGGGAGGAGAGAGGAGGAGGCGCGGGCTGACGGCGGCAGGGTGACGTGGCGCGATCTGGTTGGACGAGGGGGCGGAGGCGGACATGTCCGGCGGTGAGGACGCGTCCGGTGGCGCGCGAAGGAGAATTTTCAGGGTTTCGTCCGCGAATTTTTGGAGAGGATCACATATATATATAGGTAGAGGGAGCTCGGAGAGTCCAAATGAGGTGCGGTTTTCGGCCACGCGATCATGATCGAACGACCGAGATGATGGAAGGGGTTTAGGTGGGTTTTGGGCCAGTTTGGAGGGGTGTTGGGCTGCAACACGCATAAGGCCTTATCGGTCCCTCGGTTAACCGTTGGAGTATCAAACGAAGTCCAAATGGCACGAAACTTGACAGGCGGTCTACCGGTAGTAAACCAAGGCCGCATGACAAGTCTCGGTCCAACCCGAAAACGCTTGACACCCGCACACGAAAAGAGGTAGAAAGGGACACCGGAGGACATAGAAGTGCCGGATTGCAAAACGGACAACGGGGAAAATGCTCGGATGCATGAGACGAACATGTATGCAAATGAAATGCACATGATGGAATGATATGCAATGCATGACACGCAAGCAATGACAAGGCAACAACAGTGAATAACTGGAGGACACCTGGCACATCGGTCTCGGGCGCTACAGTTGCGGCGGTGGAATTAGGTTTTTGGCTCCTGTTCTGATCGTTTGGGGGTACGTAGGTATATATAGGAGGAAGGAGTATGTCGGTGGAGCACCGAGGGGCCCACGAGGCAGGGGGCGCGCCCTAGGGGGGGCCACCCTCGTGACCGCCTCTTTGACTCCTTGGAGTAGGGTCCAAGTCTCCTGGATCACATTCGGTGAGAAAATCACGTTCCCGAAGGTTTTATTCCGTTTGGACTCCATTTGATATTCTGTTTCTCCGAAATACTGAAATAGGCAAAAAAACAGCAATTCTGGGTTGGGCCTCCGGTTAATAGGTTAGTCCAAAAATAATATAAAAGTGGAAAATAAAGCCCAATATAGTTCAAAACAGTAGATAATATAGCATGGAGCAATCAAAAATTATAGATACGTTGGAGACGTATCAGGGTCCCGTTCAACCACCCCTCCATGGGCTACTGTTCATCCAGCCCTCCACCGGCTACTGTTCAACCAGCCCTCCACCGGCTACTATTCAACCAGCCCTCCACGGGGTCCTGTTCATCTAGCCCTCCACTGGGGTCATGTTCATCCACCGGCTCGATCGATCGGGGTACTGTTCATCCAGCGACAACGGCCTCTACTACCACGGGGTCCTGTTCATCCAACCCCCCACCGGGAACTGTTCATCCAAATCCCCTCAACAACGCTCACAATTCATCAAGGGAAGGAGGTAGCAGTGTTCGATCGGCTTCAGTTAGCAGCAGTAGCGAAGGAATCACTCGGGTTCAGTTAACAGCAAGGGATCGATCGATCGGGTTCAGTAACGCGCAGCCTGCAGTGCAATCGCTCAGGTTCAGTTAGAGCCCAACGCCTCGCTCGGGTTTAGTTAGAGCCCAACGCCTCGCACACACGCGCGTACATACGAGAGAAACGCGCATCGCTCGGCCCCCGACCACCCATCGTAACCAGGAACTCCCCGATATTTTCCTCGCCCTCGCTTCTACCATAGTTTTTTCCGTCATGGACGGCCAAAAGAATGTCATGCAGCTGCGTCTCCGGCCTGCCCAGGACGAAAAGCCCATCTTCTGTCGTGATTTTTGTCATAGAAGTAGGAGCCCACCACATCTATGATGATACAGGGTTTTGTCACAATTATCGTCATAGAAGTGTCATAAGTATGACAGAAAAAAATTCTTTTGGCCCAAAATGTCACGGATGTGTCTTTTTTTGTAGTGAGGTGAATACGTTGGGAGGTGAAACTATAAGCCCCTATCTTTCTATGTGTCCAGTTGAAACGTTTTGTTCATGTGTATGCGGTGAGTGTTAGCAACCATAGAAGACTATATGATGGTTGAGTATGTGGACTTGCCTAAAGGCTCCGATACGTGACCCTTCCTGAAAAGATGATGAATTGTAGTTCCAAAGTTGACTGAGAACATAGTTTCTTGGTTTCTAATAGAGTTTATGCTTTATACTTCGATAGTGTGATGAATTATTACTTATTCATGAGAAGTCTATGATAAAAGTTCTATGATAAGGGTTTTATGTTGAAGTTTGTTGTTGTTATAATAATCTACATGATGCTTCTATGTCCGTATTTTATTTTTATCAACACCTCTGTCTCTAAGCATGTGGACATGTTTTTCGATTTAGGTTTTCGCTTGAGGACAAGCAAGGTCTAAGCTTGGGGAGTTGATACGTCCATTTTGCATCATGTTTTCCTACTGTTAGTTATGATGTTTGTATGCATAATAATGCTTTCTCGAGTAATTCTAATGCCTTTTATCTCATAATATGCAAGGTACACACAAAGAGGGAGAATTCCGGCAGCTGGAAATCTGGACTAGGAAAAGCTACATCAGGCCATCTATTCTGCACAGCTCCAAATGAGCTGAAACTTTATGGGGATTTTTATGGAATATATGAGGAATATTGGATCCAATAAGTACCATATGGGGGCCACCATGTGGGCACAACCTACCTGAGCGCACCAGGGAGCCCAGGCGCGCCCTGGTGGGTTGTGCTCCCCTCGGCCCACCTCCGATGCCCATCTTCTGCTATATAAGTCATTTTGACCTAGAAAAAATAAGGAGAGTACTTTCGGGACAGAGCACCGCCGTCTCGAGGCGGAACTTGGGCAGGAGCACTTTTGCCCTCCAGCGGAGCGATTCCCCCGAGGGAACATCCCTCCCGAAGGGGGAAATCATCATCATCATCACCAACAACTCTCCCATCCTTGGGTGGGAAATCTCCATCAAGATCTTCAACAGCACCATCTCCTCTCAAACCCTAGTTCATCTCTTGTGTTCAATCTTTGTACCAGAACTATAGATTGGTGCTTGTGGGTGACTAGTAGTGATGAATACATCTTGTAGTTGATTACTATATGTTTTATTTGGTGGAAGATTATATGTTCGGATCCATTATGTTTTTCAATACCCCTCTGATCTTGAGCATGTTTATCACTTGTGAGTAGTTACTTTTGTTCTTGAGGTCATGGGAGAAATCATGTTGCAAGTAATCATGTCAACTTGATATGTGTTCGATATTTTGATAGTATGTATGTTGTGATTGCCTTACTGGTGTCATCTAGACGTTGACTACATGACACTTCACCATATTTGGGCCTAAGGGAATTCATTGTGGAGTAGTTATTAGATGATGGGTTGAGAGAGTGACAGAAGTTTAAACCCTAGTTTATGTGCTATTCCGTAATGGACCGATTGGACCCAAAAGTTTAATGCTATGGTTAGAATTTATTCTTAATACTTTTCTCGTAGTTGCAGATGCTTGCGAGGGGGTTAATAATAAGTAGGAGGTTTGTTCAAGTAAGAACAACACCTAAGCACCGGTCCACCCACATATCAAATTATCAAAGTAGTGAACGCAAATTGAATCAACATGATGAAAGAGACTAGATGAAATTCCCGTGTACCCTCAAGAACGCTTTGCTTATTATAAGAAACCGTTTTGGCCTGACCTTTGCCTCAAAAGGATTGGGCTACCTTGCTGCACTTTTGCTACTACTATCATTACTTGCTTGTTACAAATTATCTTGCTATCAAAGTACTCTCTTACATACAATTTCAGCACTTGCAGACATTACCTTACTGAAAACCACTTGTCATTTCCTTCTGCTCCTCGTTGGGTTCGACACTCTTACCTATTGAAAAGGCTACAATTGATCCCCTATACTTGTGGGTCATCAGGATGCAACCCATCTGGGCGCGCCTTGGCCTCCAGGTGCGCCTTGGTGGGTTGTGCCCCCCTCGAGGCTCCCCTCCGGTACTTCTTTGGCCCACTGGATGTCTTCTAGTCCAAAAAAATCTCCATAAAGTTTCGCTGCGTTTGGACTCCATTTGGTACTGATATTCTATGAAGTAAATAACAAGCAAAAAAGCAAGTTGCACTGGGCACTATGTTAATAGGTTAGTCCCAAAAAATGATATAAAGTTGCTATAAAATGATTGTAAAAATTCCAAGAATTATAATATAACAGCATGGAACAATTAAAAATTATAGATACGTTGGAGACGTATCATACGGTACATTTTAACATGACCGTCGAATAGAGATCCAACAGTCAGCGTCATGCGCGCTACTCTATCTCATCTCTCTCTATGTGTCTCTCTCTCTCTCACTGCCAAGTGGGCATGCACGTCAGCTGTCACTCTGTCATCTTCAAATGCTCGCTTGCACGACCCTCACGCACACACCCGAGTGCCCACGTCGCCACGACCTCAACTTCGGTCATCTTTCGTGCACTATAGCCTCTACAACCTTGTCCTTAAATACCTTGTTCCCCTCTCATCATTTTGCCCCAACTCACAATGCACATTGTTGACAGGCTACTCCATCGTGAACCCCCACCATCAGCCTCTTCCCTAGCCAATGCCGGCCAATCACTTCCTCCACCAGCTTCACCGTGTCGCTATGAACCCCCTAGACATACTCCGCGCCACCAGAGCCCCATAGAAGCCTGAAATCGACAAAACCCAAGCCACTCCGCCATCGTGAGCTCAGCGCTGGCGGCCACCGTAACCCCTTGACCCTCGCGCCGTGTCTTTCGCCATCGCTTTGCTCATGCACATCTCACTGACCCATCCCCATGTCCAGAGATGCTCAATTTCAAGGAATCCATCATCGTCAGAGGGTAACCGCCGCTGACGCCATCTTCGGCAAGCCTTTGATGCCGTCTCCATCACCCCAAGGACCACCAGGAAGAATTCCGCGTCGAGCTAAACCCCAATGTTATCTTCCACGTCGCTGGTGACCTCTCCATCGTCAGAAACACTAATGCACGAGAGCACCGCCATAGCGCCCATGTTTTCTGGCGTGCCTTCGAGGACCTAGCTGCTAATAATCCCCAAGTGCAAGGAATCATCGTATCACTTTCCAATGATGGAAGTGGTAAGTATGGAGTGTAAAACCCACAAGGAGCTAAAGGTAAGATCAATATTATCTGAGGTCCTATCTGCCACTGATACAACCTTATATACATCGTGCATTTGCTTTTATCTAGAAATGATAAATAAAACAACGAAGTGGGTATAAAGAGATAGCTTTGAAGAATATAAACATAAAAGTAGGTGTCGCCTAAATGAAGATAGAATATATTACATTATAATACAAATCGCAAGTGTGGAATAATGGTGGTATGGTGTGCGGAATTGTCCTTAGGCAAGTGGCTAAGAAACTAGATGATGGCAAGTTTTTATGTGGGAGAGGCCTCTAGTAGCATGTCATCCCTTACCTGGAATTCTATGCACTTATGCCCGGTACTATCAGCTAGCATCCACAACTACTAAAAAGTTCATTACGGTAAAACCCAACCATATCATTAAGATATATGATACGTCTCCAACGTATCTATAATTTTTTATTGTTCCATGTTGTCATATTATCAATCTTGGATGTTTTATAATCATTTTATAGTCATTTTATATCATTTTTTGGTACTAACATATTAACATAGTGCCAAGTGCCAGTTGCTGTTTTTTCCATGTTTTTTACATCAAAGAAAAACAATATGAGACAGATTCCAAATGCCCCGAAACTTTACGGGGAATTTTTATGGGCCAGAAGGAACACAACGTGCCCTGGCTACGCCTGGGGGTGCCCCGAGGGAGGCACAACCCACCAGGAGGCCCAGGCGCCCCCTGGTGGGTTCTGCCCACCTCGGGTGCCCCCTAGACCGCCTCTTTGCTCTATAAATACCCCAATATTCTAGAAACCCTAGGGGGAGCGACAAAATATTCATCCAGCCACCACAGAGTCCAGAACCACCAGATCCAATCTAGACACCATCTCAGATGGGGTTCACCACCTCCATTGGTGCCTCTCCGATGATGCGTGAGTAGTTCTTTGTAGACCTTCGTGTCCGTAGTTAGTAGTTAGATGGCTTCATCTCTCTCTCATGATTCTCAATACAATGGTCTCTTGGAGATCCATATGATGTAACTCTTTTGCGGTGTGTTTATTGGGATCTGATGAACTTTAAGTTTATGATCAGTTATATCTTTTTATATCCATGTAAGTTAATTGAGTTTCTTTGATCTCTTATATGCATGATTGCTTATAACCTCATATTTCTTCTCCGATATTTGGGTTTTGTTTGTCCAACTTGATCTATTTATCTTGAAATGGGAAGAGGTGCTTTGTAGTGGGTTCGATCTTACGGTGCTTGATCCCAGTGACAGAAAGGGAAATGACACGTATGTATCGTTGCTACTGAGGATAAAATGATGGGGTCTATCTCTACATAGATAGATCTTGTCTACATCATGTCATCGTTCTTATTGCATTACTCCGTTTCTCCATGAACTTAATATACTAGATGCATGCTAGATAGCGGTCGATGTGTGGAGTAATAGTAGTAGATGCAGGCAGGAGTCGGTCTACTAATATTGTACGTGATGCCCATATAATGATCATTGCCTGATATCGTCATAATTATTTGAAGTTCTATCAGTTGCCCAATAGTAATTTGTTTACCCACCATTTTCTATTTTTCTTGAGAGAAGCCACTAGTGAAACCTATGGCCCCCGGGTCTTCTTTCTCATATATTTCACTTTGCGATCTACTTTTCTCTTGCATTTATTTTTAGATCTATTAAACCAAAAATACAAAAATACCTTTATGCAATTTTTCTTTATTTATTTTATTTAGCGTTCGCTCTATTAATTTACTACAAATTTATCTCACATATGTTTGCCACTTGAGGCGTCGTACCCCGAAAGGGATTGACAACCCCTTTAACACGCCGGGTTGCGAGGATTTGTTATCTGTGTGCAGGGATTATTTACGTTGTGTTGCTTGGTTCTCCTACTGGTTCGATAACCTTGGTTTCATATCTGAGGGAAATACCTACCGTCGTTGTGCTGCATTATCCCTTCCTCTTTGGGGAAATACCAACGTTGCTTCAAGCGACATCAATATATTAGTCCTCCTTCAGTCCCAAATGTATCAATTTCTATGGTAGGAAGAATTTTCAGTCGATCTTGCCCCCCACCAATGTGATTAAGTGTGTGGGATGTACATACGAACGGAAATGATTGGGCCTATATAATTGTCTCTGATGCCTCGCCCAATCACACACGAGCTCATTTTGCCCCGCATGTGTGAACGGAGGACCTATCCCCAACAATTTTTGGGTCGTGTGTGAAAGACCCCCCTATCACACACACAGACAAGGCGACGGTTTAAAACTCTGTCACAGAAAGGGGGTTAAGACCGTTTGTATAGCATGTCTCTACACTAGTGGATTAACATATGCCAGATCTCATTTGGTTTATAACATAGATGGATTTATTTTGAGAGGTGTAGGTTTTGTTTCTGAATGGTTTACAACAAAGGTGTCCAATATCTTCTATGCTAAACATGTTAATGGTGGTTCCCATGTGTTTTTTATACTCTCCCTCCACCATAACCAACACAAACCATGGCTAGCCGAATCCACGAGTGTCTGCCAACTTCCAACTTTTCTAGGGGAGTGTCTTTTTCAGTTTTTTTATTATTGGGGCTAGGCATCCGATTATCAACCTCTCTCATAAATTTTACAAGTGAATAAACTCTCGTCGTGAGTAAAACACACTTAGCATGGAAGATAATGACTACCCCCATCGCTCCATGAGTCGTACGGGCACACAAAACATAAGTTTGTTTGAAGGTTTAGAGGTGGCACATGTGAAATATATAGGTAGGTAGGTATGGTGGACAGTTTATAACATAAATTTGTTTAAAGGATTGGATGCGCAAGCAGTATTTTCGCTTAGTACAGGAAAAGGCTAGCAAAGAAAGGGGCAAAGGGGGCAACCACTTTACCAAGCATAAAACCACAATCATGCATTCTCTAATAATAACATTATTGAGAAAATATAATCATGATGATAACCACAAACCTGAATACCACCAAGGATGAATTTGGAATTTATCGGACATGTGTAAATATATGCCAAGCCAATCATCCATCCTTCACTAGGAGATACTTATCACCACAGCATAATAGGTTCATCCTACTGCAACTAATGCTCATTATGATTACAATATAATTCCCTTACTTGATTAAAGATATGCACTAATGTAGTCTCACTTATATTGATAAATTAATGTGCGGATGCATTTTTACTTCTCAACATACATACAATAAATGAAGCACATGACATTCAGTTCATTCATAAATTTTACTCTAAAGAAATAAGTGAAGCACAAGAGTAAACAATCATACTTAGAGAATCTCCACTCGTTTGCCCCCCCCCAGGAGGCATTTTTTGCCGCTTGTGGGGCTTCCGGCGAAAATTTTGGCCCGGGGCAGGGCAAATTTTTCCAGTCGTTGCGCCCCCCAGGAGCAGTGTTGGTGCTCACAGTCTCAATCCGCTCCCGGTCCGCTCGCCCAGAGCAGCCCCATGGTGCCCGCGCTACACTGCCAGAGGGCCACAAATAGCATTAGGACGTCGCCGCCGCCTGCCTTGGCCTCCTTCCTCCTCGACTTCAGCCCCTGTCGTCTCCACCTCCCCACCATGGCCCTCTCACAAGCTCCCACCGCCGCACTAAAGGAAATATGCCCTAGAGGCAATAATAAAGTTGTTATTTATATTTCCTTATGTCATGATAAATGTTTATTATTCATGATAGAATTGTATTAACCGGAAACTTGATACATGTGTCGATACATAGACAAAACACGGTGTCCCTAGTAAGCCTCTACTAGACTAGCTCGTTAATCAAAGATAGTTAAGTTTCCTAACCATAAACATGTGTTGTCATTTGATGAATGGGATCACATCATTAGGAGAATTATGTTATGGACAAGACCCATCCGTTAGCGTAGCATGTTGATCGTTAAGTTTTATTGCTATTGCTTTCTTCATGTCAAATACATATACCTTTGACTATGAGATTATGCAACTCCCGGATACCGGAGGAATACCTTGTGTGCTATCAAACGTCACAACGTAACTGAGTGATTATAAATATGCTCTACAGGTATCTCCGAAGGTGTTTATTGGGTTGGCATAGATTGAGATTAGGATTTGTCACTCTGAGTATCGGAGAGGTATCTTTGGGCCCTCTCGGTAATACACATCATGATAAGCCTTGCAAGTAATGTGACTAATGAGTTAGTTATGGGATGATGTATTATGGAACAAGTAAAGAGACTTGCCGGTAACGAGATTGAACTAGGTATGAAGATACCGACGATTGAATCTCGGGCAAGTAACATACCGATGATAAAGGGAATAACATATGTTGTCATTACGGTACGACCGATAAAGATCTTCGTAGAATATGTAGGAACCAATATGAGCATCCAGGTTCCGCTATTGGTTATTAACCAGTGAGGTGTCGCGTTCATGTCTACATAGTTCTCGAAGCCATAGGGTCCGCACGCTTAATGTTCGTTGATGATTTTTATATTATATGAGTCATGTGATTTGGTGACCGAATGTTGTTCAGAGTCCCGTATGAGATCACGGACATGATGAGGAGTCTCGAAATGGTCAAGAGGTAAAGATTCATATATAGGACGATAGTATTCGGACACCAGAAGTGTTCCGGGGGTACCGGGTACGTATCGGGTCATCGGAAGGGGTTCCGGGAAACCCCCGGCAAACTATATGGGCCTAATGGGCTAAGAGAGGGACAGACCAGTCCCGAAGGGGCTGGTGCGCCCCCCTATAGGCCAAAATAGGAGGAAAAGGAAAGGAGGTAAGGGAGAAGGAAAGGGGAGGATTCAGCCTCCCCCTTTCCTTCCCCTCCTCCCTCTCTTTCCTCCCCCCTCCGATGCATATGGAAGGGGGAGGCCAACTTGGAGGAGGCGCCCAAGTAGGATCCCTCCTACTTGGGGCGCCCCATGCTGCTCCCCTCCCTCTGCCACCTATATATATATATGTGGGCGGGGGGCACCGCTAGAACACACAACATTGATTCTTAGCCGTGTGCGGTGCCCCCCTCCATAGTTTACGCCTTCGGTCATATTATCGTAGTGCTTAGGCGAAGCCCTGCACGGATCACTTCACCATCACCATCACCATGCTGTCATGCTGATGAAACTCTCCCTCGACACTTTGCTGGATCAAGAGTTTGAGGGACGTCATCGACCTGAACGTGTGCAGAACTCGGAGGTGTTGTACGTTCGGTGCTTGATCGGTCGGAACGAGAAGAAGTTCGACTACATCAACCGCGTTATCAAACGCTTCCGCTTTTGGTCTATGAGGGTACGTGGACACACTCTCCCCCTCTTGTTGCTATGCATCTCCTAGATAGATCTTGCGTGAGCGTAGGAATTTTTTTGAAATTGCATGCTACGTTCCCCAACAGTGGCATCCGAGCCAGGTCTATGCGTAGATGATATGCACGCGTAGAACACAAAGAGTTGTGGGCGGTGATCGTTATATTTCTTACCACCAATGTCTTATTTTGATTCGGCGGTATTGTTGGATGAAGCGGCCCGGACAAACCTTACATGACCACGTTCATGAGACATGTTCCACTGACAAACATGCAACTAGTTTTGCATAAAGGTGCTGGCGGGTGTCTATTTCTCCTACTTTAGTTGAATCAAATTTGACTGCGGCCGGTCCTTGTTGAATGTTAAAATAGCAAACTTGATAAATCACTGATGTGGTGTTGATGCGTAGGTAAGAATGGTTCTTGCTAGAAGCCCGTAGCAGCCACGTAAAACTTGCAACAACAAAGTAGAGGACGTCTAACATGTTTTTGCAGGGCATGTTGTGATGTGATATGGTTAAGACATGATGTGATATACGTTATTGTATGAGATGATCATGTTTTGTAAAAGTTATCGACAACTGGCAGGAGCCTTATGGTTGTCACTTTATTGTATGAAATGCAAACGCCATGTAATTGCTTTACTTTATCACTATGCGTTAACGATAGTTGTAGAACCAATAGATGGCGAGACGACCACGACGCTACGATGGAGATCAACGTGTCAAGCCGGTGATGATGTAGATCATGACGGTGCTTTGGAGATGGAGATCAAAGGCACAAGATGATGATGGCCATATCATGTCACATATTTTGATTGCATGTGATGTTTATGTTTTATGCATCTTATTTTGCTTAGTACGGCGGGGATTCTGCTTGAAGCTACGTTGGTATTTCCCCAAAGAGGAAGGGATGATGCAGCATAGCGACGGTAGGTATTTGCCTCAGTGATGAGACCAAGGTTATCGAACCAGTAGGAGAACCAAGCAACAACACGTAAGTTGCGCCTGCACACAAATAACAACTACTCGCAACCCGACGTATTAAAGGGGTTGTCAATCCCTTTCGGGTAACGGCGCCAGTAATTGGCAAAACGGATGTGAATAAATTGTAGTAGATTGATAGATCGAACTCCAAATAAAATAAACACGAATAAATTGTAGCAAGATATTTTTGTATTTTTGGTTTTATATATCTGAAAATAAAAGGCAAATAAAATGGATCGCGAAGGCAAATATATTAAAGAAGAGACCCGGGGGCCGTAGCTTTCACTAGTGGCTTCTCTCGAGAAAAATAGCAAAAGGTGGGTAAACAAACTACTGTTGGGCAATTGATAGAACTTCAAGTAATCATGAAGATATACAGACAATGATCATTATATAGGTATCACATCCAAGATTAGAAGACTGACTCCAGCCTGCGTCTACTACTATTACTCCACACATCGACCGCTATCCAGCATGCATCCAGTGTATTAAGTTCATGGGGAAACGGAGTAATGCAATAAGAATGATGACATGATGTAGACAAGATCTATCTATGTAGGGATAGAACCCATAGTTTATCCTTAGTAGCAACGATACATACATCTCGGTTCCCCTTCTGTCACTGGGATCAAGCACCGTCAGATCGAACCCACTACAAAGCACCTCTTCCCATTGCAAGATAAATAGATCAAGTTGGCCAAACAAAAGCCAAATATCAAAGAATAAATACGAGGCTATAAGCAATCACGCATATAAGAGATTATAGAAGATTCAAATAACTTTCATGGATAAAAAGATAGATCTGATCATAAACTCAAAGTTCATCTGATCTCAACAAACACACCGTAAAAAGAGTTAAATCATATGGATCTCCAAGAGACCATTGTATTGAGAATCAAATGAGAGAGAGGAAGCCATCTAGCTACTAACTACAGACTCATAGGTATACAAAGAACTACTCACACATCATCGGAGAGGCGCCAATGGAAGTGGTGAACCCCTCTGTGATGATGTCTAGATTGGATCTGGTGGTTCTAGACTATGCGGTGGCTGGAATTGATTTTTGTCAAATCTCCTAGGGTTTTTGGAATATTGGGGTATTTATAGAGCAAAGAGGCGGTTCAGGGGCCACCAGAGATGGGCACAACCCACCAGGGCGCGCTTGGGCCTCCTGGCGCGCCTTGGTGGGTTGTGCTCCCCTCGGAGCACCCCCAGGTGCTTCTTAAGCCCATTGGTTGTCTTCTGGTTCAAAAAAATCTCCAAAAAGTTTCGCTGCGTTTGGACTCCGTTTGGTATTGATTTCCTGTGATGTAAAAAACATGCAGAAAACAACAACTGACACTTGGCACTTTGTCAATAGGTTAGTACCAAAAAATGATATGAAATGACTATAAAATGATTATAAAACATCCAAGATTGATAATATAACCGCATGGAACAATCAAAAATTATAGATACGTTGGAGACGTATCAGGCGGTAGCATTATAAGATGATCCCTTACTAAAATTTCAAGGTATAAGTGTTCTCCCTGTGTATGCACCGTTGCGACAATTCGTCATGTTGAGACACCACGTGATGATCAGGTGTGATAGGCTCTATGTTCACATACAACGGGTGCAAGACAGTTTTGCACAGAATACTCGGGTTAAACTTGACGAGCCTAGCATGTACAGACATGGCCTCGGAACACTAGAGACCGAAAGGTCGAACATGAATCATATAGTAGATATGATCAACATAGAGATGTTCACCATTGAAAACTACTCCATCTCATGTGATGACCAGACATGGTTTAGTTGATATGGATCACGTGATAATTTAGATGACTCACGGGATGTCCATCTAAGTGCGAGTTCTTAAGTAATATGATTAATTGAACTTAATTTATCATGAACACAATCCTGATAGTTTTAGCATATCTATGTTGTAGATCAATGGCCCATGCTACCGTTCCCTTGAATTTTAATGTGTTCCTAGAGAAAGCTAAGTTGAGAGATGATGGTAGCAACTACACGGACTAGGTCCGTAACTCGAGGATTACCCTCATTACTGCACATAAGAATTATGTCCTTCATGCACTGCTAGGTGACAAGCCCCCTCTCACTAATGTAGACGCTTTGAACATCTGACAGATGTGGTCTGATGACTACTCTATAGTTCACTGTGCCATGCTCTATGCTTAGAATCGGGACTTGAAAGACGTTTTGAACGTCATGGACCATATGAGATGTTCCAGGAATTGAAGTTAATATTTCAAGAAAATGCTCGAGTTGAGAGATATGAAGTCTCCAACAAGTTATATAGCTCCAAGATGGAGGAGAATAGTTCTGTCAGTGAACACATACTTAGAATGTGTTGGTATCATAACCACTTGACTCAACTAGGAGTTAATCTTCCGTATAATAGTGTTATTGACAGATTTCTTCAATTACTGCCACCAAGCTACAAAGGCTTCATGATGAACTATAATATGGAAGGGATGGATAAGACAATTCCCGAGCTCCTCGCTATGCTCAAAGTTACGGAGGTAGAAATCAAGAAAGAGCATCAAGTTTTGATGGTTAACAAGACCACTAGTATCAAGAAAAAGGGCAAGGGAAAGAAGGGGAACTTCAAGAAGAATGGCAAGCAAGTTGTCACTCCCGGGAAGAAGCCCAAGTCTGGACCCAAGCCTGAAACTGAGTGCTTCTACTGCAAAGGGACTAGTCACTGGAAGCGGAACTGCCCCAAGTATTTGGCAGATAAGAAGCACGGCAGAGTGAACAAAGGTATATTTGATATACATGTTATTGATGTGTACCTTACTAATGCTCTTAGTAGCGCCTGGGTATTTGATACTGGTTCTGTTGCTCATATTTGCAACTCGAAACAAGGGCTACGGATTAAACATAGATTGGCTAATGAAGAGGTGACGATGCGCGTCGGGAATGGTTCCAAGGTCGATGTGATCGTCGTCGGCACGCTACTTCTACATCTACCTTCGAGATTAGTTTTAGACCTGAATAATTGTTATTTGGTGCCAGTGTTGAGCATGAACATTATATATGGATCTTGTTTGATGCGAGATGGTTATTCATTTAAATCAGAGAATAATGGTTGTTCTATTTATATGAGTAACATCTTTTATGGTCATCCACCCTTGAAGAGTGGTCTATTTTTGTTGAATCTCGGTCGTGGTGATAAACATATTCATAATATTGAGCCAAAAGATGCAAAGTTGATAATGATAGTGCAACATATTTGTGCCACTGCCGTTTAGTTCATATTGGTGTAAAGCGCATTAAGAAACTCCATGCGGATGGACTTCTGGAATCACTCGATCATGAATCATTTAATGCTTGTGAACCATGGCTCATGGGCAAGATGACTAAAATTCCGTTCTTCAGAACAAGAGCAAGCCACTGACTTATTGGAAATAATACATACTGATGTATGCGTCTGATGAGTGTTGAGGCTCGCGGTGGGTATCATTATTTTCTGACCTTCACAGATGATTTGAGCAGATATGGGTATATCTACTTAATGAAACACAAGTCTGAAACATTTGAACAGTTCAAAGAATTTCAGAGTGAAGTGGAGAATCATCATAACAAGAAAGTAAAGTTTCTACGATCTGATCATGGAGGCGAATATTTGAGTTACGAGTTTGGCCTTCATTTAAAACAATGTGGAATAGTTTCACAACTCACGCCACCTGGAACACCACAGCGTAATGGTGTGTACGAACGTCGTGACCGTACTTGATTAGATATGGTGCGATCTATGATGTCTCTTACCGATTTACCACTATCATTTTTGGGTTATGCATTAGAGACAGTTGCATTCACTTTAAATAGGGCACCATCTAAATGCGTTGAGATGACACCATATGAACTATGGTTTGGCAAGAAAACTAAGATGTCATTTCTTAAAGTTTGGGGTTGCAATGCTTATGTGAAAAACCTTCAGCCTAATAAGCTCGAACCCAAATCGAAGAAGTGCGTCTTCATAGGATACCCAAAAGAAACTGTTGGGTACACCTTCTATCATAGATCCAAAGGCAAGATCTTTGTTGCTAAGAATGGATCCTTTCTAGAGAAGGAGTTTCTCTCGAAAGAAGTGAGTGGGAGGAAAGGATAACTTGATGAGGTAATTGTACCTTCTCTCGAATTGGAAAGTAGCTCATCACATAAGTCAGTTCCAGTGATGCCTACACCAACTAGAGAGGAAGCTAATGATAATGATCATGAAACTTTAGATCAAGTTACTAATGAACCTCGTAGGTGAACCAGAGCACGTTCCGCACCTGAGTGGTACGGTAATCCTGTTCTGGAAGTCATGTTACTAGACCATGACGAACCTACAAACTATGAGGAAGCGATGATGAGCCCAGATTCCGCAAAATGGCTTGAGGCCATGAAATCTGAGATAGGATCCATGTATGAGAACAAAGTATGGACTTTGGTTGACTTGCCTGATGATTGGCAAGCCATAGAGGATAAATGGATCTTCAAGAAGAAGACTGACGCTGATGGTAATGTTACGGTCTATAAAGCTTGACTTGTTGCGAAAGGTTTTCGACAAGTTCAAGGAGTTGACTACGATGAGACTTTCTCACCCGTAGCGATGCTTAAGTCTGTCCGAATCATGCTAGATTTTCCCGCATTTTATGATTACGAAATCTGGCAAATGGACGTCAAAACTGCATTCCTTAATGGATTTCTCAAAGAAGAGTTGTATATGATGCAACCAGAAGGTTTTGTCGATCCTAAAGGTGCTAACCAAGTGTGCAAGCTCCAGCGATCCATTTATGGACTGGTGCAAGCATCTCGGAGCTGGAATATACACTTTGATGGTGTGATCAAAGCATATGGTTTTATACAGACTTTCAGAGAAGCCTGTATTTACAAGAAAGTGAGTGGGAGCTCTGTAGCATTTCTAATATTACATGTGGATGACTGATACGTCTCCAACGTATCTATAATTTTTTATTGTTCCATGCTATATTATATCCTGTTTTGGACATTGTTGGGCTTTATTATACACTTCTATATTATTTTAGGGACTAACCTATTAATCGTAGGCCCAGCCCAGAATTGTTGTTTTTTGCCTATTAATCGTAGGGACTAACCTACTTTGGTCTTGAATCTTTCGAATCTGAATATTCATACCATAATTAAGAGAATTACATTGAAATTATGCCAAGTAGCATTCCACATCAAAAATTCTGTTCTTATCATTTACCTACTCGAGGACGAGCAGGAATTAAGCTTGGAGATGCTTGATACATCTCCAATGTATCTATAATTTTTGATTGTTCCATGTTATATTTATGTCCTGTTTTGGACGTAATTGGGCTTTATTATACACTTTTATATTATTTTTGGGACTAACCTATTAACCGGAGGCCCAGCCCAGAATTGTTGTTTTTTGCCTATATCGGAGTTTCGCAGAAAAAGAATAACAAACGGAGTCCAAACGGAATGAAACCTTCGGGAACGTGATTTTCGGAACGAACATGATCCAGAGGACTTGGACCCTACGTCAAGAAAGCAATCAGGAAGGCACGAGGTAGGGGCGCGCCTACCCCCCCCCCCCCCAGGCGCGCCCTCCACCCTCGTGGGGCCCACGTTCCTCCACCGACGTAATTCTTCCTCCTATGTATACCTACGTACCCCCAAACTACCAGATACGGAGCCAAAACCCTAATTCCACCACCGTAACTTTCTGTACCCATGAGATCCCATCTTGCGGCCATTTCCGGAGCTCCGCCGAAGGGGGCATCGATCACGGAGGGCTTCTACATCAACACCATAGCCTCTCCGATGAAGTGTGAGTAATTTGCTTCAGACCTTCGGGTCCATAGTTATTAGCTAGATGGCTTCTTCTCTCTTTTTGGATCTCAATACAAAGTTCTCCCCCTCTCTTGTGGAGATCTATTCGATGTAATCTTCTTTTGCGGTGTGTTTGTTGAGACCGATGAATTGTGGGTTTACGACCAAGTTTATCTATGAACAATATTTGAATCTTCTCTGAATTCTTTTATGTATGATTGGTTATATTTGCAAGTCTCTTCGAATTATCAGTTTGGTTTGGCCTACTAGATTGATCTTTCTTGCAATGGGAGAAGTGCTTAGCTTTGGGTTCAATCTTGTGGTGTCCTTTCCTAGTGATAGTAGGGGCAACAAGGCACGTATTGCATTATTGATATCGAGGATAACAAGATGGGGTTTATTACATATTGCATGAGTTTATCCCTCTACATCATGTCATCTTGCTTAAAGCGTTACTCTGTTCTTTTGAACTTAATACTCTAGATGCATGCTGGATAGCGGTCGATGTGTGGAGTAATAGTAGTAGATGCAGGCAGGAGTCGGCCTACTTGTCTCGGACGTGATGCCTATATACATGATCATACCTAGATATTCTCATAACTATGCTCAATTATGTCAATTGCTCAACAGTAATTTGTTTACCCACCGTAATACTTATGCTCTTGAGAGAAGCCACTAGTGAAACCTATGGCCCCCGGGTCTATTCTCCATCATATTAATCTCCGTCAACAAGCTATTTCTTTTTCCGTTTATTTTGCTTTCTTTACTTTGCATCTTTATCATAAAAATACCAAAAATATTATCTTATCATATCTATCAGATCTCACTTTTGTAAGTGACCGTGAAGGCATTGACAACCCCTTTATTGCGTTGGTTGCGAGGATTTTATTTGTTTGTGTAGGTGCGAGGGACTCGTGCGTGGCCTCCTACTGGATTGATACCTTGGTTCTCGAAAACTGAGGGAAATACTTACGCTACTTTGCTACATCACCCTTTCCTCTTCAAGGGAAAACCAACGCAGTGCTCAAGAGGTAGCAAGAAGGATTTCTGGCGCCGTTGTCAGGGAGTCTACGCAAAAGTCAACATACCAAGTACCCATCACAAACCCTTATCTCCCGCATTACATTATTTGTCATTTGCCTCTCGTTTTCCTCTGTCCCACTTCACCCTTGCCGTTTTATTTGCCCTCTCTCTCCGTCCTCCTTCTCTTTCCCTATTTGCCTGTTCTTTTGTTTGCCTTCTTCCCGTATGTATCCTTGTGTTGTGTTTCCATGTGCCTTCTATTTGCTTGCATCTTTGCTTGCTAAAAATCTATTGATATGGATCCACTTAAAGTGTTCTACTTAGATCATCTTCGATCCTTATGCACTCGTGCTGATACCCCAACTATCCTAGTTGATGGGAAATCTTTAGATGAGCATGCTCATTTTGTGTGTCACCGTTTGTCTGAAAAAGGGAGACTCTTATGGAATCAAATAAACAGATTGTTGTGTTATGCTTGGAATCTTTGTGAAATTTGTGATTTTACTTGTTGCTCCAAGAACCCTAAAAAACACCTCCCCTACCTATGTGAGTTTAATGATATTGAAATGTTATCTTCTTATGCAAAGGGGGTTTATAGTTACTACGATATCGAACGAATTGAGAATTTGTTGCTTTTAAGGGTGCTTATGAAGTTGCTTCTTTGATTGAAAAATATGATATTACTCTCTACGAATCTGAAAATTTTGACATACTTAAATATTGCTATGAAAACTATGCTCATAATGTCTATGTCAAAGAATTTATTGAAAGAATGACCGTTGCTTCGGAAGAAAATAATGATATGCATGAATCTATAGATAATTATGATTCCGATGATTTGATTGAAATATCCGTTGATGAACATGATGCTTGCTATTCTTGTGTCCATGATGCCAATATTTATGAAGCTGAATTTGCTATAGTTCTTTATGTTAAACATGAGATCGTTGCTATTGCACCCATATTTAATAGTTCCTTCGATGAAAAGCATGGTTGCAATGATGTTAGTATAAATTCTATTAATGTCAATTGTGCTTATAATATGCAAAACCCTAAGCTTGGGGATGCTAGTTTTGCTATGTCTACTACTTGTTGCAATGATCATGATTGGGATGATTCTTCTTTTGATCTTGAAAATTTATTTAAGCCCCATGATGAATATGAGATTGATAATAGTATTTGCAATATTATTGGAAGTGGGTTTGGAAGAGTGTCAACTTTAGATCCCACATATTTGGATAATGTTCAATCTTATGAAGTTTTTGATAAAAGTGGGTTTGGAGAGGTCATGACCTTATTTAATGTTAATCCCACTATCTTGGAAGAGTGTCAACTTTGCATACATGTGGATCGTGTTAAGAATATGTTTTGTGATAGCTATATTGTTGAATTTGATTATGGTCCTACATGTAATTATTATGAGAGAGGAAAATATGATTGTAGAAATTTTCATGTTACTAAATCACCTCTCGTTATGTTGAGATTGCTATTGTTTCTTTCTGCTTCCTTGCATATGCTAGTTTTTATTTGCCTTGATAATTTGTTTTCCTATAAGATGCCTATGCATAGGAAGTATGTTAGACTTAGATGTGTTTGTCACGTGTTTTATGATGCTCTCTTTGTGCTTCAATTCTTGTCTTTCACGTGAGCATCATTAAAATTATCAATGCCTAGCTATAAGGCTTTAAAGAAAAGCACTTGTTCGGAGACAACCCAATATTTTTCCTTGCTGTTAGTAATATATAATTTATCTAGCCTCTGTTTTGGTTGTGCTTTTTGTGTTTAATTAGTGTTTGTGCCAAGTAGAACCGTTGGGAAGACTTGGGGAAAGTCTTTTTAATCTTGCTGTAAAAAAACAGAAACTTTAGCGCTCACGAGAATTGCTGCCATTTTTATTTGGAAAGTGCTATTTAGTTAATTCTATTTGCAGATTATTAATAGATAAATTCCTCACGTCCAGGAATTTATTTTAGAATTTTTGGGGTTCCACAACTTGCGTTAGCTACAGATTACTACAGACTGTTCTGTTTTTTACAGATTCTGTTTTTCGTGTGTTGTTTGCTTATTTTGATGAATCTATGGCTAGTAAAATAGTTTATAAACCATAGAGAAGTTTTAATACAGTAGGTTTAACACCAATATAAGTAAAGAATGAGTTCATTACAGTACCTTGAAGTGGTGTTTTGTTTTCTTTCGCTAACGGAGCTCATGAGATTTTCTGCTTTAAGTTTTGTGTTGTGAAGTTTTCAAGTTTTGGGTGAAAGATTTGATGGATTATGGAACAAGGAGTGGCAAGAGCCTAAGCTTGGGGATGCCCATGGCACCCCAAGATAATCTAAGGACACCTAAAAGCCCAAGCTTGGGGATGCCCCGGAAGGCATCCCCTCTTTCGTCTACTTCCATCGGTAACTTTACTTGGAGCTATATTTTTATTTACCACATGATATGTGTTTTGCTTGGAGCGTCTTGTATTATTTGAGTCTTTATTTGATAGTTTTACATAATCATCCTTGCTGTACACACCTTTTGAGAGAGACACACATGATTCGGAACTTGTTAGAATACTCTATGTGCTTCACTTATATCTTTTGAGTTATATAGTTTTTGCTCTAGTGCTTCACTTATATCTTTTAGGGCACGGTGGTGGATTTGTTTTATAGAAACTATTGTTCTCTCATCCTTCACTTAGATTATTTTGAGAGTCCTACAAAACAGCGTGGTAATTTGCTTTAATTATGTTAGGCATTCAAGATTAATAAAAAAATTCTTATGAATGTGTTGAATACTATGAGAAGTTTGATACTTGATAATTGTTTTGAGATATGGAGATGGTGGTATTAGAGTCGTGCTAGTTGAGTAGTTGTGAATTTGAGAAATGCTTGTGTTGAAGTTTGTGATTCCCGTAGCATGCACGTATGGTGAACCATTATGTGAAGAAGTTGGAGCATGAATTATTTATTTATTGTCTTCCTTATGAGTGGCGGTCGGGGACGAGCGATGGTCTTTTCCAACCAATCTATCCCCCTAGGAGCATGCGCGTAGTACTTTGCTTCGATAACTAATAGATTTTTGCAATAAGTATGTTAGTTCTTTATGACTAATGTTGAGTCCATGGATTATACGCACTCTCACCCTTCCACCATTGCTAGGCTCTCTAATACCGCGCACCTTTCGCTGGTATCATACACCCACCATATACCTTCCTCAAAACAGCCACCATACCTACCTATCATGGCATTTCCATAGCCATTCTGAGATATATTGCCATGCAACTTTCCACCGTTCCGCTTACTATGACACGCTCCATCATTGTCATATTGCTTTGTATGATCATGTAGTTGACATTTTAGTTGTGGCAAAGCCACCGTTCATAATTATTTCGTACAAGTCACTCATGCATCATTGCTATCCCGGCATACTGCCGGAGGCATTCATATAGAGTCATACTTTGTTCTAGTATCGAGTTGTAATCATTGAGTTGTAAATAAATAGAAGTGTGATGATCATTATTCATAGAGTATTGTCCCAAAAAAGGCCAAATAAAAAAGGGGAAGGCGCAAAAAATTTATAAAAAGGGACAATACTACTATCCTTTTTTTCACACTTGTGCTTCAAAGTAGCACCATGATCTTCATGATAGAGAGTCTCCTATGTTATCACTTTCATATACTAGTGGGAATTTTTCATTATAGAACTTGGCTTGTATATTCCAATAATGGGCTTCCTCAAAATTCCCTAGGTCTTCGTGAGCAAGCGAGTTGGATGCACACCCACTTAGTTCTTTTTGTTGAGCTTTCATATACTTATAGCTCTAGTGCATTCGTTGCATGGCAATCCCTACTCACTCACATTGATATCTATTAATGGGCATCTCCATAGCTCGTTGATACTCCTAGTTGATGTGAGACTATCGTCTCCCTTTTTGTCTTCTCCACAACCACCATTCTATTCCACATATAGTGTTATGTCCATGGCTCACGCTCATGTATTGCGTGAAGATTGAAAAAGTTTGAGAACACCAAAAGTATGAAACAATTGCTTGGCCTGTCATTGGGGTTGTGCATGATTTAAATACTTTGTGTGGTGAAGATGGAGCATAGCCAGACTATATGATTTTGTAGGGACAACTTTCTTTGGCCATGTTATTTTGAAGAGACATAATTGCTTGGTTAGTATGCTTGAAGTATTATTATTTCTATGTCAATATTGAACTTTGGTCTTGAATCTTTCGAATCTGAATATTCATACCATAATTAAGAGAATTACATTGAAATTATGCCAAGTAGCATTCCACATCAAAAATTCTGTTCTTATCATTTACCTACTCGAGGACGAGCAGGAATTAAGCTTGGAGATGCTTGATACATCTCCAATGTATCTATAATTTTTGATTGTTCCATGTTATATTTATGTCCTGTTTTGGACGTAATTGGGCTTTATTATAAACTTTTATATTATTTTTGGGACTAACCTATTAACCGGAGGCCCAGCCCAGAATTGTTGTTTTTTGCCTATATTGGAGTTTCGCAGAAAAAGAATAACAAACGGAGTCCAAACGGAATGAAACCTTCGGGAACGTGATTTTCGGAACGAACATGATCCAGAGGACTTGGACCCTACGTCAAGAAAGCAATCAGGAAGGCACGAGGTAGGGGCGCGCCTACCCCCCCCCCCCCAGGCGCGCCCTCCACCCTCGTGGGGCCCACGTTCCTCCACCGACGTAATTCTTCCTCCTATGTATACCTACGTACCCCCAAACTACCAGATACGGAGCCAAAACCCTAATTCCACCACCGTAACTTTCTGTACCCATGAGATCCCATCTTGCGGCCATTTCCGGAGCTCCGCCGAAGGGGGCATCGATCACGGAGGGCTTCTACATCAACACCATAGCCTCTCCGATGAAGTGTGAGTAATTTACTTCAGACCTTCGGGTCCATAGTTATTAGCTAGATGGCTTCTTCTCTCTTTTTGGATCTCAATACAAAGTTCTCCCCCTCTCTTGTGGAGATCTATTCGATGTAATCTTCTTTTGCGGTGTGTTTGTTGAGACCGATGAATTGTGGGTTTACGACCAAGTTTATCTATGAACAATATTTGAATCTTCTCTGAATTCTTTTATGTATGATTGGTTATATTTGCAAGTCTCTTCGAATTATCAGTTTGGTTTGGCCTACTAGATTGATCTTTCTTGCAATGGGAGAAGTGCTTAGCTTTGGGTTCAATCTTGCGGTGTCCTTTCCTAGTGATAGTAGGGGCAACAAGGCACGTATTGCATTATTGATATCGAGGATAACAAGATGGGGTTTATTTCATATTGCATGAGTTTATCCCTCTACATCATGTCATCTTGCTTAAAGCGTTACTCTGTTCTTTTGAACTTAATACTCTAGATGCATGCTGGATAGCGGTCGATGTGTGGAGTAATAGTAGTAGATGCAGGCAGGATTCGGCCTACTTGTCTCGGACGTGATGCCTATATACATGATCATACCTAGATATTCTCATAACTATGCTCAATTATGTCAATTGATCAACAGTAATTTGTTTACCCACCATAATACTTATGCTCTCGAGAGAAGACACTAGTGAAACCTATGGCCCCCAGGTCTATTCTCCATCATATTAATCTCCGTCAACAAGCTATTTCTTTTTCCGTTTATTTTGCTTTCTTTACTTTGCATCTTTATCATAAAAATACCAAAAATATTATCTTATCATATCTATCAGATCTCACTTTCGTAAGTGACCGTGAAGGGATCGACAACCCCTTTAGTGCGTTGGTTGCGAGGATTTTATTTGTTTGTGTAGGTGCGAGGGACTCGTGCGTGGCCTCCTACTAGATTGATACCTTGGTTCTCAAAAACTGAGGGAAATACTTACGCTACTTTGCTGCATCACCATTTCCTCTTCAAGGGAAAACCAACGTAGTGCTCAAGAGGTAGCAATGACATATTGTTGATTGGAAATGATATAGAATTTCTGGATACCATAAAAGGATACTTGAATAAGATTTTTTCAATGAAAGACCTCGGTGAACCTGCTTACATATTGGGCATCAAGATCTATAGATATAGATTAAGATGCTTAATTGGACTTTCACAAAGCACATACCTTGATAAAGTTTTGAAGAACTTCAAAATGGATCAGTCAAAGAAAGGGTTCTTGCCTGTGTTACAAGGTGTGAAGTTGAGTTAGACTCAGTGCCCGACCACTGCAGGAGATATAGAGAAAACGAAAGTCATTCCCTATGTCTCAGCCATAGGATCTATCATGTATGCTATGCTGTGTACCAGACCTAATGTGTGCCTTGCTATAGGTCTAGCGGGGAGGTACCAAAGTAAACCAGGAGTGGATCACTGGACTGCGGTCAAGAACATCCTGAAGTACGTGAAAAGGACTGAGGATATGTTTCTCGTTTATGGAGGTGACAAAGTGCTCGTCGTAAATGGTTTCGTCGATAATAGCTTTGACACTGATCCAGATTACTCTAAGTCACAAACCAGATACGTATTTATATTGAATGGTGGAGCTGTCAGTTGGTGCAGTTCCAAGGAAAGCGTCGTGGCGGGATCTACGTGTGAAGCGGAGTACATAGCTGCCTCGGAAGCAGCAAATGAAGGAGTCTGGATGAAGGAGTTCATATCCGATCTAGGTGTAATACCTGGTGCATTGGGTCCAATGAAAATCTTGTGTGACAATACTAGAGCAATTTCCTTGGCGAAGGAATCTAGATTTCACAAAAGAACCAAACACACCAAGAGACGCTTCAACTCCATCTGCGATCAAGTTAAAGAGGGAGACATAGAGATTTGCAAAATACATACGGATCTGAATGTGGCAGACCTATTGACTAAGCCTCTTCCGTGAGCAAAACATGATCAGCATCAAGACTCCATGGGTGTTAGAATCATTACAATATAATCTAGATTATTGACTCTGGTGCAAGTGGGAGACTGAAGGAAATATGCCCTAGAGGCAACAATAAAGTTGTTTTTTATATTTCCTTATATCATGGTAAATGTTTATTATTCATGCTAGAATTGTATTAACCAGAAACTTGATACATGTGTGGATACATAGACAAAACACAGTGCCCCTAGTAAGCCTCTACTAGACTAGCTCATTAATCAAAGATGGTTAAGTTTCCTAGTCATAGACGTGTGTTAGGATAATGATGTGATGGCCAAGACCCATCTGTTAGCTTAGCATAATGATCGTTAAGTTTTATTGCTATTGCTTTCTTCACGTCAAATACATATTTCTTCGATTATGAGATTATGCAACTCCCGGATACCAAAGGAATACCTTGTGTGCTATCAAACGTCACAACATAACTGGGTGATTATAAAGATGCTCTACAGGTATCTTCGAAGGTGTTTGTTGGGTTGGCATAGATCAAGATTAGGATTTTTCACTCCGAGTATCGGAGAGGTATCTCTGGGCCCTCTCGGTAATGCACATCATGATAAGCCTTGCAAGAAATGTGACTAATGAGTTAGTTGCGGGATGATGCATTACAGAACGAGTAAAGTGACTTGCGAGTAACGAGATTGAACTAGGTATGAAGATACCGACGATCGAATCTCGGGCAAGTAACATACCTTCGACAAAGGGAATAACGTATGTTGTCATTATGGTACGACCGATAAAGATCTTTGTAGAATATGTCGGAACCAATATGAGCATCTATGTTCCGTTGTTGGTTATTGACCGGAGAGGTTTCTCGGTCATGTCTACATAGTTCTCGAACCCGTAGGGTCCGCACGCTTAACGTTGGATGATGATTTTGTATTATATGAGTTATGTGATTTGGTGACTGAATGTTGTTCGCGGTCCAGGATGAGATCACGGACATGACGAGGAGTCTCAAAATGGTCGAGAGGTAAAGATTCATATATAGGATGATGATATTCGGACACTGGAAGTGTTCCAGGGGTAACGGATACATATCGGGTCACCGGAAGGGGTTCCGGGCACCCCCCGGCAAAGATTTGGGCCTATTGGGCCAAGAGGGGAAACGCAGCAGCCAGCATGGGCTATTGCGCCCCCCATGTAGGCCAAATATGAAGAGGAAGGAAAGGGGGAAGAGAGAAAAGAAGGGGAGGGATTCGGCCTCCCCCTTCCTTCTCTCCCCCTCCTCTTTCCTTCTCCCTCCGGAAAACATGAAAGGGGGCTGAATTGGGGTGGGAGACCAAGTAGGATTCCGCCTACTTGGGCGCCCCCTGGCTGCCTCTTCCCCCCCCCCCCCAACCTATATATATATATATATATATATATATATATATATATATATATATATATGGGGAGGGGGCACCTAGAACACACAGAAACAACTGTTAGCCGTGTGCGGCGCCCCCCCCCCCCCCCCCACGCAGTTTACTCCTCCAGTCATATTTGTCCTAGTGCTTAGACGAAGCCCTGCGCGGATCACTTCATCATCACCATCACCACACCGTCGTGCTGAAAAAACTCTCCCTCGACACTTTGCTGGATCAAGAGTTCGAGGGACGTCATCGAGTTGAACGTGTGCAGAACTCGGAGGTGACGTATGTTCGGTGCTTGATCGGTTGGAACGAGAAGAAGTTCGACTACATCAACCACGTTGTCAAACGCTTCCGCTTTCGATCTATGAGGGTACGTGGACACACTCTCCCCCTCTCGTTTATATGCATCTCCTAGATAGATCTTGCGTGAGAATATGAATTTTTTTGAAAATGCATGCTACGTTTCCCAACAGTGATCTACTCCCTCCTCATCATGGTGGCTGTCGGGATAATGAAGTTGGCCTCCGGTGCTGATTTCCCCTCCGACAGGGTGCCAGAGAAGGCATCCAGATAGGATCTCTTCGGTACAGAGGCTTGCGGCGCCGGAGCAAAAGTTCTAGGTTTCTTTCTAGGGTTTTCTATATTTATAGGAATTTTTCGTGTCGGTTTCATGTCAGGGGGGGCCCACGAGGGACCGACAAGCTCAGTCGCCCCTCCCTGGGGGGAGGCGCGCCCTGTGAGCTTGTCCTCTCCTCATGGGTCTACTGGTCCTTCCACAAAGCTTTGAGGGTCTCTTATGTTCCATAAAAACACCAAAAAGTTCTAGCCCAAACCGAGAACTTTTATTTCTGCACAAAAATCACACCATGGTACTTCTGCTAAAAACAATGTTAGTCTGGGTAAGTTTCATTCAAATCATATAAAAGTGCACCAAACCCATATAAAACTGTTGGAAACATGGCATGAATAATCCATAAATTGTAGATACGCTGGACATGTATCAACCGTGTGAGTCAGCTATTGATTCAGGGACTAACACAATAAAACAGAAAGATTCGAGGCCCCTACCGGGACCATGTCGTCACAGTCAAACTTGTTTAGGGTTGACCAAGCTTATATAAAATATATTAACATCTAGAACATCAAGTTAATCTCATAAGATTCTTTATGAGAACTATTTTCATACTATGTTTATATGTCTATTCGTTGTTGGAGATCTTAGCATATTTTTATATAGGTTTGGTCAAACTTAAGCAAGTTTGACTTATAACACATGTAGAACTTTAATTATTTTGGAACCGATGCAATAATATACAATATAAATTGATTGATAGACAAAAGATACATATGAACGACCTAGGGGTAAATTAAGCTAATACAGTATTGATAGAGTTTACCTTGTTGTCTAGGTATTCATTATGTTTATTTCGGCGTATTAGTTTCGGTCATGCATTTAGTCTAAGCTGCGGCAGGTTGTGTATGTCTAGTTGTGACCACGTACACAGTGCAAAGTTGGTTAATAGAATGAGTTAGTTAGTTGGGAGGAAGTCAGTAGAGAATGGATGCATGTGCGGGCGTCCATCGGGTTAGGAGCATGCACGTACGCGTATTTCCGTTGCATGAATGTGATGTATAGCCGATAGTGGCTTAGATGTGGACCGAGTAATTAGGAGATAAGCGTGACGCCGGCTGAATCGTGTGGCCATGTCAAAGAGGTTGTTACTCATGGCCATGCTACCGGCTAGTGGAGAGAAAATAGCGGATCAGGCAGTACGTAGCAGGGAGTAGTACCTGTGTGTCTCTGTTAAAAGATTTTGTAATCAGTTGTGTGTGTTGAGAAGAAGTAGAGAAAAGGCACAAGTGTGTGCGGTGCCGCAAAACTCCCTATGTGCTCTTCTTCTACCTCAAGCTCTTGTGTGTGTCCTTTCTTCTTCCTCCTCGGGTTGTGCCAACATTTGGTATTCAGAGCCATGGTGACTGAAGGTTCGCGCACTCCATCGCCGGGTCGCCGCCGTGTCTCGGCCTCACCGGTGGTGCGCCGAGGCCGAAGCCCGATGCGGCGTGGCTGCCGTGAGGTGGTGGTGCAGCAGGAAGTCGTCCACCAGGCCAGCAGCACCGTCGTCTACCCGCCACTGACAGCGACGAACTACTTCGAGTGGTCGTTGATCATGAAGGTGAACATGGAGGCCCAACGCATGTGGGACGCCATCGAGGGAGGCGGGACATTCAGCCAGGACAGGGCGGCGCTTGCGGCAATCCTGCGAGCCGTGCCGGAGGAGATGCACTCCACGCTTGCCGTGAAGGCGACGGCAAAGGAGGCATGGGATGCCATCAAGATCATGCGGGTCGGCGATGCCCGCGTCCGTGAGGCCAAGGCGCAGACTCTCCTCAAGGAGTTTGATGCCGTCCGCATGAGGGGCGGCGAGACCCTCGATGAGCTCGCCATGCGCATGAACGGGATCGCCAACAAGCTACGCACACTCGGCGAGAACCTTGACGAGGTGAAGGTCGTGAAGAATCTTCTCCGCATTGTGCCGTCCAAGTATACCCAGGTAGCCATTGCCATTGAACAGCTTCTTGATCTTAAAACCATGTCTATGGAAGAGCTTGTGGGAAGGCTCAAACGGCGGAGGACCGGAGCGACTTGGACGAGGGCGCCAACAACTACGAACAGGGTGGTGGGAGCCGCCTGCTCCTCACGGAGGAGGAGTGGCTTGCTCGCCACCGCAGCGGCGCCGGCAAGAAGAAGGGCAACTTCGACATACGCAAGGTGCGTTGCTACAACTGTCAAGAGTACGGGCATTACTCCAAGGACTGCACCGAGCCAAGGAAGCAGCGGGCGCTTCTCGCCAACGCGACCGCCGACGACGAGCCGGGGCTGCTTTGAAGATCGACATGGAGGTGTTCGAATAAATGACAACAAGGTTAAGGGGGTGATTGATAGAGTTTACCTTGTTGTCTAGGTATTCATTATGTTTATTTCGTCGTATTAGTTTCGGTCATGCATTTAGTCTAAGCTGCAGCAGGTTGTGTATGTCTAGTTGTGACCACGTACACAGTGCAAAGCTGGTTAATAGAGTGAGTTAGTTAGTTGGGAGGAAGTCAGTAGAGAATGGATGCATGTGCGGGCGTCCATCAGGTTAGTAGCATGCACGTACGCGTATTTCCGTTGCATGAATGTGCTGTATAGCCGATAGTGGCTTAGATGTGGACCGAGTAATTAGGAGATAAGCGTGACGCCGGCTGAATCGTGTGGCCATGTCAAAGAGGTTGTTACTCATGGCCATGCTACCGGCTAGTGGAGAGAAAATAGCGGATCAGGCAGTACGTAGCAGGGAGTAGTACCTGTGTGTCTCTATTAAAAGATTCTGTTAAAAGATTTTGTAATCAGTTGTGTGTGTTGAGAAGAAACGGAGAAAAGGCATAAGTGTGTGCGGTGCCGCAAAACTCCCTATGTGCTCTTCTTCTACCTCAAGCTCTTGTGTGTGTCATTTCTTCTTCCTCGTCGGGCTGTGCCAACAAGTATTACTTTCTTGCGTGCCCATGAGAGCCTTTGTATATTCGAGCATGCACAAAGCTATGAATTTTGAGGTGTTACACATTTTGCTAGGGGTCCTGGAATGACATTGTCCTTTTTTAAAAAATTGTGGCACACTTTATTAAGCTCAAATAATAGTGATATCTTTAACCAGTTCGTGTAAGAGGAAGACGTCCGTCATCCCATGAAATTACAGCTTGAGAATCAAAATACTTCCTTGCTAAAAAGTATGCCAGCATGCTTGCCTCTCCTGCGCAATGAACAAATGAAACTGAACCAATATTCTAGGCTAGATGAATGCAATCAGCAAGGATAACTGAGTATGGACTGAGTATTTCAACTACCCCATTGCATGCATTGATAAGCTCAAGATAAACCGATTCAGAAATAAGTCATGAGCATATGAGCTCGTCCGCAAGTATATTTTCATTTTTCAGAGCTAAACCTTTGTAACATCCCAAATTTCCAATTTGGAATATTATACATTAGATCATCATTGCATATCATATTTTATTTTGCATTTTGGTTGATCCTAGAAATTCTACGCAACTCAACGACCCACGGAGAGAGTTGGAGATTTCGTTATTTTCATATTTGAGTTTTCTCAAATTTTGAGAATAAGATCATTTGATTTTATTTATTTTATCATCAATTATTTCTATTACAAAAATATAAGAGAGGGAATAAAATGACTTTCCCAAAATAAAGAAATATTAAGGATTAAATAATAAAATCAAATAAGATTTTATTTCGGAGTTTTCCGTGTTTTATTTGAATTTAGGAAAAATGTGCATTTTTCAAAATTGCATTTAGGTCCCAAATAAATGTTCACCTTGTGCGGCTTGATTTTAGAAGCCCGTGAAAATTTATTTCCGAATTTTTGAAGTCCGTTTAGTATTTCTTTTCATTTTTCTTCTGCGCGTCATAATTAAAAAAACGAACCGACCTACGGGCCGTGTCCGACTAGGACTCCGGCCCGCCAGGGCTTTATAAGCCGGAGCAGCCCACCCGGGGCAAACCCTAGCCGCCAGCCCCGCCTCGAGCCCCGTGCCCCGCCGCCACCCGCGCCACCACCCGCGCTGCCGCCGCCGCCCGCCGCCGCCGACGCGCCGCCTCGCCGCACGCCGCCCGAGGTTTGCCGCCGCCTCGTTTTCCGTGCCGCCGTTTTTTATTTTTTTTTCGAAAAACCGTTCGGTTTTTCCGTCGTTTTTTTAGATTCAGTGTTTTTAAATAGATCGGTTTTCCGGTTTATTTAAATAGCGAGCGCTCGTCCGTTCGTTCGTTCTAGCGAACGTTCGTCGTTTTTCTTTTTCTCGGATTAAATCCGCGATTTTTCTGATCGCGATTCCTGATCCGATTTTCGTTTTAGTATAACTTTTCGCTCGTTTATCGGAATCAGGCGATTCAAGCGCCTGGAGTTTCATCTCGAAACCCTCTATCCGTATAACCAACTTAAACAAGATTTTGCTACTGTAAAATTTGCCCTAGATTCAGATTAGTAGAACGAAGTTGTTTTCTTTCGCCGTTTGACTTTCGTTGCTTCGTTCGATTTGATTCTTTTGCCAACCGGAGTTCTTAAGTTGAACCTTCTGGTTAGATCTCTTATTTGAGTTTTACCTGTACATTAGATGAGTACTTATTGTATGCTTGTTTGTTTGTCTGCGATAGAATACCCGGAGTGCGCCGCTTGTTACTTCGAATCTCTAGGTTTCGCGGATCATCAGCAAGGCAAGTAACACTTTGATCATACCTTTCCTACTACCCAGTTTTATTGCATTAGATCAATCCTCACACATTGCATGATTAGGATCTAATTAAATTGTGGGATGGGAAGTAGTTGAGGTAGTACCTATTACCTGTTTATTATCAAACCTTTGGGAGTTACTTCTACGTTTGCTTATTATGCCATGCTATGCTAGTAGACGTGGATTGGGTGAGTGATATCAATGACAGATGTGAGTTTGTTAATTAATGGTTTATCTAAGGTGGCAACTTAAACACACATCTGGGTGGATTGAGGCACCTGGGTATTCCAGGACTTACCTGTTTTCTTTTGGACCGCCACCCAAGCTTAAAGGGATCATGAGACTATTCATACTAGAAACTTCCGTGTGCAGCCACAAGCTATTATGGGCTCTAGCATAGTTGACTAAGTTGTGCGAACTCTTACAGTGGTAGACTTGCAGATGTAGGGGATGTAGGTGGTACGGTCTACCCGATCGTAAGGTGCTAGCGCTTCTGAAAGACTATGTCTCGGTCATCCGTCTTCTCAAACACCGTGTAGTGCGAGAAACCAAACGGAGGCGATCGAGTCTTGTGGGGAAAAGTGCGCAAACCTGTGCAGAGTGTAATAAACTAATCATGGTTAGCCGTGTCCCCGGTTATGGACATCTTGAGTATCTATTACCTGGATTTTCATGTGAATCTCAACATGTTACTCTAAATTAATTTTGTTGGGTTTTGTTTAATGATGATGTTTAATTGGGATTGAGAATGCTGTCAACCATTCTCAATGTTTAACAACTACCATGATAGTTAAATAAATTTATTCCTTTGAAGTAGGGAAAAATTGGCTTTACGCAAAACTGTAACCATAGAGCTTTCCACTAGCCAAATATGCATATAGTATAGCTGTTTCATTTCATTACTCTCTATGTGTTACCTTGCTAGCATATTCCAAGTGCTGACCCGTTTTCGGGCTGCAACGTTAATGTTGCAGACTTTTCAGACGACGATTAAGGAGTTTTTAGGTCGTGGTTCTATACTCAGTAATGCCGTTGGAGTTGATGGACTCACTTATCTTCCAAGCCTTCCGCTGTTATCGTTATTGGATGGCCTTAAGCCATATTTATTGCAATAAGTTCTCTTATGAGACACTCGATTTAATAAGTGTGTGATTGCTACTCTGCTATAAATCCTCCGAGTACTGTGTGGTGTCAGCATTACTGGTCCAGGGATGACACCGGAGCACAGAGATCAGACTGTTTGAGGTCTGGTCGCTACAGAGATGGTATCAGAGCACACGCTGACTGTAGGACACGACCACTAAGCTAAAAGACCTAGATCACTTTTCACTCTCTTCTCTTCTGACTTCTCATCTTTTCTACTCTTTAGGATGGCGGATGCAAGGAATAAGTTCACACAACCGGATGAAGATACACACTTTGGACGTCACTTGAAGGAAGTCACTAGATACCTGAATATAGGAGTACCAAGCTTCACCGGAACCTACAACGCCACTTACCTGAAGAAGAGTGCTGGATGATTCAAGTTCAAGTTCTAGGAAGGACGTTCATGCCAGTCACTAAGCCCATAGAGTTTTCTTTTGATGCACCAACTTGGAGTATAGGAAAGAGTATGGCAGCTCACATCGCCATGGGACGCATTGGAGAAGTCTACCACAAGGATCTCAAGGATACTATCTACCAGATTTGTGGGCGCCGAGATGAACACTGGGAGATGATCAGCACCAGGAAGGATATATCAATCGCAGCTTTTATCCAGGAGTTAAACCAGCACATTCGACGACAGGAGAACCAGATGTGCGCCGACATGATAGATCTGAAGAAGGCTAAGACTAGAATCAAGGAGCTGGAGGAAGAACTCAAGGCAACACGTGAAGATTATGAAGAGGAAATTGAAGTATTGATGGAGAAGAATGACGACCTGATCAAGAAGATTGGAATATTTATGGGAAGCCCTACACCAGTGGATGAAGACGAAGAACCCAAGGAGATTAGACCGGAAGACTACATCATCATCGACGACACAGACTCAGACCCGGACGAAAGCGATGATGACTATGTTGATGAAGCTGGAGCAGATATCATGGAGTCTGCCGCCGAAAAATATTTCTAGTAGACCACCTCATCAGTAGTAGTAGTCCACCATGTAAATATAGTAGTCCGAGCACTTTTGCGATAGATAGATCGATTGTATGCCCTTGTTTGATTGAATGAAGTGAATTGTTTGCTTTTGCCTCATGTGCATATGGGTAGTGTTTTCTCTTTAGACCCCCTCTATTCTTACATCTCATCTTTTCTAAACCCTTAGATGCCTCCGAGACGTGACCCCGGATTTACCTTTCCACCGGAGCTCACCCAGTTGATCCAGCAGCAGAACACATTGATGTAGTTGCTAGTTCAGAATCAGAATCAGGGAAACAACAACAACAACCCACCACCACCACCACCTGTTGACCACTTAGCCTGTTTTCTTAGGTTGAACCCGCTGGTGTTTTCCAGTAGCACCGAGCCGATAGTAGCAGATGATTGGCTCTGCAAGATAGCTAGGGAGTTGACCACAGCAGGATGCACAGATGCAGAGAAGGTGAAGTTTGCCGCACATCAGTTAGAAGGACCCGCAGCATCATGGTGGGAGAATTTTCCAGCCACTTTCCCAGTCGACACTGTCACATGGGACCAGTTTCAGCAGGCTTTTCGTACTGCACATGTTTCAGTAGGAGCTATGGCCATGAAGAAGCGTGAGTTTCGCAACTTGCGCCAAGGAGGACGGATAGTTGGCCAGTATGTGGAGGACTTTAGTAAGTTAGCACGTTATGCCCCAGATGACGTCGCTACGGATGCAGCTAAGCAGGAGAAGTTTTTGGAAGGACTGAATGATGAGTTGAGCATGCAGTTGATGGTAGCAACCTTCAACAACTACCAGGAGTTGGTAGATCGTGCTCTTATGATTGAAGGGAAGCAGCAGCAAATTGAGAATCGTAAGAGGAAGTATGGACAAGGGAAGTACACTTCAGGAGCTCAGCAGAAGCCATGTTTTACCCCTAGACCGGGAGGACATTTTCAGCATACCCATGGAGGAGGTAGCTCGCACAATCACAATGGCACCAAGAATGGTAATGGCAATGGAGGAAGCAACGGCCAGAATCGCACCAACCCCTCAACCCCAGCCAAGAAGGACCTGAGCCAAGTCACTTGCTTTAAGTGTCAGCAGACCGGACATTATGCCAATGAATGTCCTGAAGGCCAAAATGGCAATGGAAGTTCTGAGAAGAAGCCGAACCCTTTCAACAGGGGACAGGTGAACCACGTTAGCATGGAGGAGGTTGAAGCCCAGCCTGATGCAGTAATAGGTAAGTTTCTAGTTAAGTCATTTACTGCACTAGTTCTTTTTTATACTGGTGCATCGCATTCATACATCTCAAGGGGATTTGTGGATAAGTATAACCTATCAACCCAAGCCCTTAGGTCACCCATGTTAGTAACCTCGCCTGGAGCAGAGTATGTGGCTAGTCTATGGTGTGATCGGTTACCACTAAGGATTGGTAACTATGTTTTTTCCTCAGACCTAATAGTATTGGAATCCCAAGGATTGGATGTGATATTAGGCATGGATTGGTTATCAAAGTATGAAGGGAATATTGAATGTGCTAGTAAGTCAATTTTGCTTACCACCCCAGAAGGGAGAAGGATCAAGTATGTATCCCGACATGTGCCAAAGAGGACTCAAGTAAATTGCCTAACATGAGTTGTGCAGGAGGAAGTACCAGTGGTAAGGGATTTCCCTGAAGTATTTCCAGAGGAGTTGCCAGGAATGCCACTGGATAGAGATATTGAGTTTTTGATTGAGCTATTGCCAGGCACAGGGCCAATATCAAAGAGACCATATAGGATGCCGGCAAAGGATTTGGTAGAAATTAAGAAGCAGATTAAGGAGTTACTGGATAAGGGATATATTTGCCCAAGTTCTTCGCCTTGGGGATCGCCAGTACTTCTAGTGGAGAAGAAGGATGGATCGTTAAGGATGGTTGTTGATTACCGAGGATTGAATGAAGTAACAATCAAGAACAAGTACCCACTACCAATGATTAATGATCTGTTTGATCGATTGCAAGGAGCTAAGGTATTTTCCAAGATCGATCTGCGATCAGGATACCACCAGTTGAAGATTCGAGAACAGGATATACCTAAGACAGCTTTTACCACCAGGTATAGGCTGTACGAGTATACCGTTATGTCATTTGGTCTGACTAACGCACCCGCATATTTTATGAACATGATGAACAAAGTATTTATGGAATTTTTGGATAAGTTCGTCGTAGTGTTCATTGACGATATCCTGGTTTATTCGAAGAATGAAGAGGAGCATAAGGAGCATTGCGACTGGTACTTGGAAAGCTCAGAGAACATCAATTATATGCCAAGTTCAGCAAATGTGAGTTTTGGTTGAAGGAAGTAGGATTCCTCGAACACGTTATATCTGGAGAAGGTATAGGAGTATATCCCACTAAAGTTGATACCGTGACCAAGTGGGAAGCCCCAACAACAGTTGGAGAGATCCGGAGTTTTCTTGGACTCGCAGGATACTACCGGAGATTTATTGAGAATTTCTCAAAGATTGCAAAGCCTATGACTGAGTTGTTGAAGAAAGATACCAAGTTCATATGGACGGAGGAATGTGAGGCTAGTTTCCAGGAGTTGAAGAAACGCTTCGTTACCTCACCAGTGTTGATTTTGCCAGACCAGACCAAAGATTATGAGGTGTATTGCGACGCTTCACATCGAGGACTTGGAGCAGTGCTTATGCAGGAAGGGAGAGTTGTTTCATATGCCTCAAGACAACTGAAACCTCATGAGTTGAATTATGCCACGCATGATTTGGAATTAGCAGCCGTAGTGCATGCTTTGAAAATATGGAGGCATTTCCTCATTGGAAATCATTGTGAGGTGTACACGGATCATAAGAGTTTGAAGTACATTTTCACACAGAAGGAGTTGAATCTCAGACAAAGGAGATGGTTGGAGCTCATCAAGGATTATGATATGAGATTGCATTATCATCCCAGAAAAGCTAATGTAGTAGCTGACGCATTAAGCCGTAAGAGCCATGTCAATACATTAATGACAGGAGAAATACCAAGTGAGTTAGCAGTAAATCTTCGTGAACTGTGTTTGGAAATAGTTCCGAGAGGCTATGTAGCAGCATTGGAGATTCAGTCAACATTGATGGATAGAATCAGAGAAGCTCAAAGGACTGACAAAGAGATTGCCGCCATAAAGGAGAAACTTAGCAAAGGAAAAGCTAAGGGATTTCGTGAGGATGAGCACGATACCCTATGGTTTGAAGACCGCGTTTACGTGCCCAATGACCCGGAGATCAGGAAGTTGATACTGCAAGAGGCACACGACTCACCGTATTCAATTCACCCAGGAAATACCAAGATGTACTTGGATCTGAAGGATATTTTCTGGTGGACCGGAATGAAGAAGGATATTGCGGAGTATGTAGCAGTTTGTGATGTATGTCAGAGAGTAAAGGCAGAGCATCAGAAGCCAGCAGGATTGCTACGACCATTGCCGATACCCGAATGGAAGTGGGATAAGTTAGGCATGGATTTTATCACGGGATTACCCAGGACTCGTTCAGGCTATGACTCAATTTGGGTTGTAGTTGATCGATTGACGAAAGTAGCTCATTTCATCCCGGTAAAGACCACTTACACTAGTGCTAAGTTGGAAAAGATATACATGACCAGGATCGTATGTTTGCATGGAGTTCCGAGGAGTATCGTATCAGATAGAGGAACCCAGTTTACCTTAAAGTTCTGGAAGCAGTTGCACGAAACTTTGGGTACCAGGCTAGAATTCAGTACAACTTTTCATCCACAGACAGATGAATAGACCGAGAGAGTCAATCAGATTTTGGAGGATATGCTAAGAGCTTGTGCGCTAGATTATGGATCTAGTTGGGACGATAATTTGCCATATGCAGAGTTCTCTTACAACAATAGTTACCAAGCCAGTTTGAAGATGGCCCCTTTCGAAGCTTTGTACGGAAGGAGGTGCAGGACACCGTTGTCGTGGGACGAAGTTGGAGACCGCCAGTTGTTTGGACCTGACTTGATTAAGGAGTCTGAACGGAAGGTGAAATTAATTCGCGATAGGCTCAAGATAGCCCAGTCCAGACAGAAAAGTTATGCAGATTCTAAACGCAAGGAGACAGTTTACGAAGTCGGAGATAGAGCTTATCTTCGAGTATCTCCACTTCGGGGAACAAAGCGTTTTGGAGTTAAAGGGAAGTTAGCGCCACGATTTGTAGGACATATCGAGTTTTGGAGCGTATGGGAGAAGTGGCCTACAAGTTGGAATTGCCTGAAGGATTGTCAGGAGTTCATGATGTGTTCCACGTTTCCCAATTGAAAAAGTGTCATGCGGAGATGGCTGACATACCTTTGAGAGACACAGTGCCATTGGAAACTATTCAGTTGGATAACGATTTGACCTACGAGGAGAAACCAGTTAAGATTCTCGAGTTTGCCAGCCGAGTTACTCGCAGCAAGGTTATCAAGTTTTGCAAGGTTCAGTGGAGCCACCACACGGAGAATGAAGCCACCTAGGAATGAGAGGAAGATTTGCTCAAGGACCACCCTCACCTATTTTCTAGCCAACCCGAATCTTGAGGGCGAGATTCATCTTAAGGGGGGTAGGTTTGTAATATCCCAAATTTCCAATTTGTAATGTTATACATTATATCATCATTGCATATCATATTTTATTTTGCATTTTGGTTTATCCTAGAAATTCTACACAACTCAATGACCCACGGAGAGAGTTGGGGATTTCGTTATTTTCATATTTGAGTTTTCTCAAATTTTGAGAATAGGATCATTTGATTTTATTTACTTTATCATCAATTATTGATATTACAAAAATATAAGAGAGGGAATAAAATGACTTTCCCAAAATATAGAAATATTGAGGATTAAATAATAAAATCAAATAAGATTTTATTTCGAAGTTTTCCATGTTTTATTTAAATTTAGGAAAAATGTGTGTTTTTCAAAATTGCATTTAGGTCCTAAATAAATGTTCACCTTGTGCGGCTTGATTTTAGAAGCCCGTGAAAATTATTTCGGAATTTAGGAGTCCGTTTAGTATTTCTTTTTATTTTTCTTCTGCGCGTCATAATTAAAAAAAACGAACCGACTTACGGGCCGTGTCCGACTAGGACTCCGGCCCGCCAGGGCTTTATAAGCCGGGGCAGCCCACCCGGGGCAAACCCTAGCCGCCAGCCCCGCCTCGAGCCCCGTGCCCCGCCGCCACCCGCATCGCCACCCGCGCCACCGCCGCCCGCCGCCGCGCCGCCTCGCCGCCGCCGCCTCGTTTTCCGTGCCGCCATTTTTTATTTTTTTTCGACAAACCGTTCGGTTTTTCCGTCGGTTTTTTTAGATTCGGTTTTTTAAAATAGATCGGTTTTCCGGTTTATTTAAATAGCGAGCGTTCCTTCGTTCTAGCGAACGTTCGTCGTTTTTCTTTTTCTCGGATTAAATCCGCGATTTTTCTGATCGCGATTCCTGATCCGATTTTCGTTTTAGTATAACTTTTCGCTCGTTTATCGGAATCAGGCGATTCAAGCGCCTGGAGTTTCATCTCGAAACCCTCTATTCGTTTAACCAACTTAAACAAGATTTTGCTATTGTAAAATTTTCCCTAGATCCAGATTAGTAGAACGAGGTTGTTTTCTTTCGCCATTTGACTTTGTTGCTTCGTTCGATTTGATTCTTTTGCCAACCGGAGTTCTTAAGTTGAACATTCTGGTTAGATCTCTTATTTGAGTTTTACCCGTGCATTAGATGAGTACTTATTGTATACTTGTTTGTTTGTCTGCGATAGAATATCCGGAGTGCGCCGCTTGTTACTTCGAATCTCTAGGTTTCGCGGATCATCAGCAAGGCAAGTAACACTTTGATCATACCTTTCCTACTACCCAGTTTTATTGCATTAGATCAATCCTCACACATTGCATGATTAGGATCTAATTAAATTGTGGGATGGGAAGTAGTTGAGGTAGTACCTATTACCTGTTTATTATCAAACCTTTGGGAGTTACTTCTACGTTTGCTTATTATGCCATGCTATGCTAGTAGACGTGGATTGGGTGAGTGATATCAATGACAGATGTGAGTTTGTTAATTAATGATTTATCTAAGGTGGCAACTTAAACACACATCTGGGTGGATTGAGGCACTTGGGTATTCCAGGACTTACCTGTTTTCTTTTGGACCACCACCCAGGCTCAAAGGGATCATGAGACTATTCATACTAGAAACTTCCGTGTGCAGCCACAAGCTATTATGGGCTCTATCATAGTTGACTAAGTTGTGCGAACTCTTACAGTGGTAGACTAGCAGATGTAGGGGATGTAGGTGGTACGGTCTACCCGATCGTAAGGTGCTAGCGCTTCTGAAAGACTATGTCTCGGTCATCCATCTTCTCAAACACCATGTAGTGCGAGAAACCAAACGGAGGCGATCGAGTCTTGTGGGGAAAAGTGCGCAAATCTCTGCAGAGTGTAATAAACTAATCATGGTTAGCCGTGTCCCCGGTTATGGACATCTTGAGTATCTAGTACCTGGATTTTCATGTGAATCTCAACATGTTACTCTAAATTAATTTTGTTGGGTTTTGTTTAATGATGATGTTTAATTGGGATTGAGAATGCTGTCAACCATTCTCAATGTTTAACAACTACCATGATAGTTAAATAAATTTATTCCTTTGAAGTAGGGAAAATTGGCTTTACGCAAAACTGTAACCATAGAGCTTTCCACCAGCCAAATATGCATATAGTATAGCCGTTTCATTTCATTACTCTCTATGTGTTACCTTGCCAGCATATTCCAAGTGCTGACCCATTTTCGGGCTGCAACGTTAATGTTGCAGACATTTCAGACGACGATTAAGGAGTTTTTAGGTCGTGGTTCTATACTCAGTGATGCCGTTGGAGTTGATGGACTCACTTATCTTTCAAGCCTTCCGCTGTTATCGTTATTAGATGGCCTTAAGCCATATTTATTATAATAAGTTCTCTTATGAGACACTCGATGTAATAAGTGTGTGATTGCTACTCTGCTATGAATCCTCCGAGTACTGTGTGGTGTCAGCATTACTGATCCAGGGATGACACCGAAGCACAGAGATCAGACTGTTTGAGGTCTGGTCGCTACAACCGTCAGCTAAAGGGCTATCGAGAATATCAAATATGAAGGAGCAACCTCACATCGCCTCCCCTCGATGACTATGAAGAACAATGGCTGTTGCACCCCTTCCATCATCCATATAGCATGCATAAACATTCATTTATACACATTTAGCTCTGGTTTGGTCCATTTATCAACCTTGATTTGCACATCATCAATCACCCTCGCAGAGTTATTGCATGAATCTCCAAAGCAATTCTAGGTGGGCTAGTGATCCCTATTCTGTTAATAGCTTCTTTCCTTTGCTACCAAATATACCATGCACCCACATGATAGACTCTTGAAGACCTAGATGCTGAACTTTTGGTGACTGTCAATGTCGATCCGTAAGTAAGTTTTTAAAAACGGTAATGCCAAATATATCAGGATCAAGTGCTTGATCAATCACCTCTTTCAACCCTAGAGCTATCCAAATTTCTCAAGCTCTCATGCATGTGAACATTAGATGACGGACGTCCTCTACCCCCATCTGACAAAAAGGTAATTGTCTAGAAATTGATATATGTCGATTTGCTAGCAATGACATTGTCCTTCATCTCCCTCTATCGCCTCCCACATTTTTCTGGAGTAATAAAGAGACGAAAATAGTAGATTGAGACAAACAAGGTAACCAAGAAAGGGGAAATGATGTATTTATTTCTGTTTTTTGGTGATTTATTATTTCTATTTACTCCATGTATATGAACTATTCTGATATGGCTTCCAAAGACAAAAAATAACTATTATGATATGTGAGTACAATGCCACCCCAAAAGTCCGAGCAGTCCACAACCTTCGAAGCAAAACCGCCTGAAATTGCCTTTTTATGGAGAACCAACTTAATGGTTTGATGGTTAGTATTCAATTCATGCTCTAGCCAACTCATGCAAAAGTCCGAACTGATGGAGAAAGACGGATAATATATTTCGACACCCCCTCACGTCTACGCTTATTTAGTCCTTAGACATGGGGTTTATATAGGCCGTGGAATCTTATCTTAATACTGCGTTGGCAGGGTCTTAAACTCAAGACCTCCTGGCTGTGGTACCATATTGAATTCATGCTCCAGCCAACTCATCCAAAAGTCCGAACTGATGAAGAAAGGCAGGCAATATATTTCAACAGTTAGGAGGGTGGTGGTATCAAACCATAGGTTCGACATTTTGGTGTCTCGTTAATGCGTTTTTTGGCGGAAAGGACTCAGATCTATTATAAAAATTCAGCAGGAGTACAAAGCACTCCAAAGATCACTACAGCCATTAGAACTAGCCGTCGAGGTGTTGTTGTCGTTGTCCCATACTGGAGTCGACCTATCCTTTTTTATGACAACCAGAAAGTTTTCGTGCACATGCCCCTAAGGACCAGCACCCCCAAGCTGCAATCATCGCAGTTGGGCCCTTGAATCGGTGTGAAGAAGCTGACACCAAATCTCATTCTCCCGTATTCACGACAAGAAACCCTAACCTCGCTACCCCCAGGGAGTGGGCAGTAACCTACGTTGAAGCTTCGTCTAATCCATCGTAATGAACGAACTTGAGGAGGGTCAGAGCCTAGAAGATTAACTCGAAGAAGAAACGCCACCATGTGTTCGTGCTCCGCCATTGCGAGGACTAAAATCTAGCATGTCTACTAGCCAGAGCCGAGGCACTAGATTACCCCTCCCCGTTGTCGGCTGTCGGAGCGGCTCATAGAGGGGAGGTGAATACACGAGCTCGCCGACAAAGATCGAGGGAAGGAAGGCTTTGCCCTAGTCGACTTGCGAGTGGGGAAACAAAGACATGAGTTATTGATGCAAATTATTATTGCTCTAGTGGGAGACGATGTTTTTATCGATAACGAGGCGGCTTTGATGACTTCCTCGGTTATGGAGGTCTGCAACTCTATGTAATGGTGTATGGGTGTGCGTGTATGTTGTAATTAAAATTTATAATCATTTTTATCACATCAAGAAGGTTATCATGTAGTACTTTTGTGCGTAGGAAATTTACTGTGTACAAAAATAGGTTGTTATTAGTGTAAACTAGGATTAAAGAAATGCACACCTGCTTATATCTAGAAAAAATACGTGTTTATTTAAATAGATCGTACGTCAACTAATCGTTATTTTCGGCGAAACTTAGTTAAGCATTAATGTATTGTTGGAACATTAATATTATTAGCGTGGATGCTTATTCTCTCGGAGGACCTTGAGCTTTTGGATTATCTTACTATATATACAAGCATCTTTTGTTCTTTTCATTTGTGGTCTTGAATACCGATGATTTTGTTAGTGCTTCCAGCTTGTTCACGGAATCGAGTGGCTCTCAAACTTGATTGGTCACGTTCATGCCAGTCATGGGATTCCGCGGACCGCAGCCTTGATAGTTTTCAGTAGATCAATGGCAGATGGCCCATGCCATGAGGAAGCATGCACACATAAATGATCAAAAAGGAGTACACACTGGATCCAGATTTCCAGATAGGCGGGCATCATTGTTAATTCGGTGCCATGTAAAGATGATTAGGGTGACGTTTACCGATAATCTTTTCTTACATAGATGTGCTGCATGATTCGTGTCTGTTGCTTCCCCATGTAATCATGTACGGTGTACCTTCGAGGACTGTATCTTGAACGTTCGAAATAGCTGTATGGGTTGGGTTGGTACACATGGAGCAGGTTGTGGATCCGCTCTGATAAAGCGACATAATATTAGAGTGCATTATCCCCCTCACATATTAGATGTAATAATTTCTTTTTTTGCGAGAAAATTTTCAATCTATTCATCTTCAAGTATGGTAGTGCAACGAATACTAGAAATAATAGAAATTACAACCAGATTCATAGACCACCTAGCGACGACTACAAGCATTGAAACGAGCCGAAGGCGCGCCGCCGTCATCGCCCCTCAGTCAGGCACAACCTGTTATAGTAGACAGTCGGGAAGTCGTCGTGCTAAGGCCCCGTAGGGCCAGTGCACCAGAACAGCAACCGCCGCAGATGAAGAATAATGTAGATCGGAAGTATCCAATCCGTAGACACACGAACGTAGACGAACAACCATGAGGTCCGAGCAAATCCACCAAAGATAGATCCACCGGAGACACACCTCCACACGCCCACCAACGATGCTAGACGAACCACCGGAACAGGGGCTAGGCGGGGAGGCCTTTATTCCATCTTCAGAGAGCCGCCGCCGTCTCGTCTTCCTGAGCAGGACACAAATCCTAGCAAAACTGGAAGAAAAGACTAAAAACGGAGCCCTCCCGCCGGCTCTTGCCGAGATCCACCACGTCCCCATGGCCCTAGGGCCACCGGAGAGAAGGCGGACCTGCGGCGGACCTACGGCGGCGCTGACGGGAGGCAGAAACCCTAGCTTTTTGTGGAGGAGAAGGTGGCGGCTCTCCTTTTCATTGTTTGAGTCCAATACTATATATGATAATGCGTTGACAGTTCATTCAAACGGCCGTAGTGGTAGTTCTATCTCAAAGAATTAGATGATGCCCCGCGCGTTGCTGCAGGAACCTTGATAAATCATATGTATAAATAAATGCTAGAAAAATAGAATTATTAGAAAAACAAATTTAAGAATGCTCTCAGGATATAAGAAAAAAATAAAGTATATGAAGCATGTGACAAAATGTTGTATAAAAAGAGAAATCTATTCAATTGACGTCAAACCAGATGCTATTTTTAACAAAAAAGTGTAACATGGCCTACATATATTTGCTCCAAACATATTATATGTAGGTCATGCTACAAAAATGTGTAACATGACTGTCTATGCCCGCACAAAAATAATTGAAAAAACTAACATGCATGGTTACGGAGGTGGCATGGTTGCATGAATAGATTAGTGCATAAATTGTAATTTATGACATCATGCATGACTTGATGATGTGACACAGTTGCATAAATAGAAAATATAGACAGTGGGTTGCAACTATTTAAGAATAGAGGATAAGGTCTACATGACGCAATATTTATTATATTTTAAGTGGTTTGTATTTTTGATGAACTCTTATATTAAACTTGTATCCACTTTGCAAAGAAATAACTATTATGAAATGGAGGGAGTACAATTCAGTCACCGTTAATAAGAAACCAATGGTCATAATGATCGGCGGGGAAGCATTTCGGGGGTGTTTGGTTTCAGAGACTTTTTTGTTTTGGGACTAGAAAAGGTCCCTAGCAAATCAAACAGGGTGGGACTTTTTGCTAAAAGTCCTTAGAAGCACCTCCTTAAAAGTCTTTTTCAAAAAATCCTAGGGACTAGAAAAAGTTCTAGGACTAGAGAACCAAACAACACCTTAGCCCCAACTCTCTTTCCTTCCTTGCAACGGGCTACCTGTATGCCTGCTACGTAATATTTACATACCTCAATGGTGCAGTAACTTTAGAACGAAGATTTGCCAAATTCGCATTAAGGGGAGCTATGCAGCAATTCGACCATTGTTACTGTACTGGAATCCCAGGCTTATCCCAAAAAAATTATGGCTTGAACCCTGGTAGCTTGATTTTACCACGAGGAATCCATCCATCTGAGTTAGAGTTACGCTCAGTTTATAAAAAAAATTATTAACTTAGTAGTACTTATTGATACGGCACCGACGATTACCCCAGTCGAGACCCTGTCTCGCGGAAACGATAAGCAAGACTAGCTATGGTGGTAACATGGTTTGAGATCTTTTTTCACAGTGCGAGCGAAAACGATCCGAGCGTCATCATCGCGGCTCGGCGCCATAGAAACCAAAGTGAAGCGATAGCAGCGTTGATGTGGCCGGACGAACGCGAGTGACGTCCCTCCGGCTCGTGGAGAGGTGAGACGCGATTGACCAAGCACCCGTGCGGCTGCTCCGCCCACTCGCGCCACGACACGCGTAGAGCAAATCATATAACCGTGGGGTCCCTCGCCCGCACGTGTGGGGGATGTCAGCTGGTCGCGCTCCTCGAAAGGACTGGATCCCACGAAGCCACAATTTTCTACTTGATAATTAACTAACGATAATACCTGATTTGATTATATTTTCCTGTGTGTAAGTACTCCTATTAATGTATGGAGCCCAGCCCACTACCCGTCGGGCACGCTTCAACAAAACATTAATATATCTGCGGATGACTACGCGTGAGTAGGTGGATCTTTTTAACGTCCGTTAGATTCAGCTACCAGCTTTGCAAGAAGGTAGATGTTGCATGTAGGACGTTTGTAACAAAGTTCATGTTACAAAACAGTTTTTTTTACAACAAAGTTAATGTTGCAGATTTTTTTGTCTTCATCTATTATATGGTGTTTCGAAAAAATATGTTTTGCAACATCATTGATATTGCAGAAATCTTTTTCTTGCGGCCGGGAGGATGTTGCAAAGAAAAAAACCACCGTCGCTCACGCCGGCCGGCGAGCTCACTGGTGAAGCACGTCGTTGTGCCCTTCCTCTGTCTCGTCTCCTTCTTCTCTCCCTCCTTCTCTGTGTGTGTGTGGATGCTGTGTAGAACGCGGCCGCCGAGCACGTCTGTTGCTGGACTCACCGAGATGCTTGCCGACAGTGGTCGGGGCAGCACGGGGAGGCAGCGGCGTGATGGAAAGCTCGAGGGAAGCACGGGAGGCGACTGCTCTCGAGGGATCCAGATCCTGCAACACACCAGTTGTTGTGGTGGGAAGATTGCAACAACGACACTTGCAAAACCCAGTCTATGTAATAGGTTGCTCCCGAACCATGTGACTAAGATAAGATCCAACGACCAGGAAGACGGTGGACGCACGCGTCGTAACCAACCGGGTGATGTCAATCATTTCCCTTAGTAATTAGGGAGTGAGTTCCTAAAAAAAGTAATTTGGGACCAACTATTAGCAAGTCACCTGGGGTTTTTGGGGTAAATCACTATTTTTTTTACTTTGTGATGTTATTTTTTCCGACCATTTTGCAATTGACTATGCTTAGTACACCCTTCGCTTTATAATTCTTGTCGTGATTTTAGTTCACAACAAAAATTATGGAGTGAGGGGAGTAATTGACATATTTGGTCCCGGTTTACATGCTTTCTTAACCGGGCCGGCAGGTGTGGATGTTTTCGTGTGGGTTTGGTATTTCTACGAGCAAACTAATCCAATCTCACAAAGAATGTTCATGGAACTACTAACTGCTATCGAAATGATTCAGACCATATTTCCAATATCATTCTTTTAACCTTTTATGGCAGATCTTGGTGCGCTGACTCTTTTTCCATGTATTTAGGGAGAGAGAGAGAGGGGATTAGTATATGATCTAGTTTAAATTGCTATATGTATGCAGATGATGCAGAAATACTTCCGCATCGGGGGAGTTCTTCTTTCTCCAAGTACGATCATTAGACCGATATGTGAGTAACCACAATAAGTATTTTAGAATGGAGGCAACAACAGCCAATTCTAAAACCGTTAGTACTAGAAGAGTCGGTGGATGGCCCTTGCAAATGTAGCCACGCCGCATCCCTTCAGTAGATAATATTTTTTTCTCGACGATGCAGTTCTCTTGGAACATGGCATAAGGTGTGATTCTATATACACACACGAGGTTTGCACACGTTTTCCCATGTCAAGTCTAAGAACTATCTACCTTGTCAACAAAAGTTAATTAAGTAAGGATATGATGTTCGATGTCCACTGGTTAGTTAAAGTGTGTGTGCATGCATCTAGTTAAAAGGATTTGCATCCATGAACAAATTAATTTTAATTTTTTAGAATGAAGAAAAGGGTAAAACTATACAATTTACATGATACTCTCAGTATTAAGAGTTTACTCGCTTATAATCATCGCAATTATCTTTTCTTCTTAGTATTATACAAAGATTCATAAACTAAAGAAACAAAAACAAAAAAACAAATATATTCAAAGGTAAAATTAATGAAATAATTTTGGAACATTGGATGAAGCCAATCCGATGGTTCAGGGATGGCAAATTTGAGCACTATTGGTTGTTGGATATCATCTTTGCTCCACCAAATTCTGCCACATTTTCTATCTAGAATCTGCCAAACTTTTTATCCTAAGTGAATTATCATTCTTTTTTTACTTTATGATTTACTATGCACAAATATCACTTCACAGACACTTCTCATTTGTTCTAGACTCTTCCATATTCCCCAACGTTGTTCTTCTACAAGGGTTCATACACTTTTACTTTTTTCATTCAAGGCTATGACAACACGTTCATAAATTCCAGTTGTCTTTGAAGATATCATGCTAGCTACTCAAAACTAGAATACTAGATACCTAATACAAATGTGTTAGGTATGTAGTACTCCCTCAGATCCACGATAAGCATTGTAGTTTTGAACTAAGGTTGAACAAACCTTAGTACAAAACTGTGGCGGTTATTTTGGATCGGAGGTAGAATTATACTACAATCTTCAAATATTTTGCAGTTGTAATTTGATTTTCAATTAGATGTACTACAGATATTAAAATCTACATCCACCTCATGCATAAATGACTCCCAACTTGCATATTTACCTGTTATAATGTGGAATGTCGATATTCATACACACTTTGGTTATGTAAGATCCTACGTGCAATGCACATTTAAGTAGGTTTGGTAACTTGCTGAAACCGAAGAATTGGACGTGAAATCCACCCTTCGGAAACAAGAAGTATTTATTTCGCAAAGAATAAAGTGGTATGGTGGGTAGAGTGTGCAAGTGTGTTAACTTAAGCACCAAAAGAAATGCATTCCAAAATTCACTTTTGATGGGGTTCATCATAAATTCTAGATAAACTACAAAGATATTATGATTTCTAAGTCAACAAAATTACACGTTGTAGTATTTCCGGCTTCAAAAGTGTAATTCTAAACCTAGTGTTCCACATAATGTGTGAAATGTGCCACCATCTGGTCAATGTCAGGTCAAGATCTGGAGACTCTCATATTTGAAGTTGATTAATATATCAGACAATCGAGACTTATACACTTAAAAACACTACTACAGATCCGAATAGCACTGACCCCTTAGCATTGATCATCCCCTGATCATGCATCAGTGACGAGAATTAGCACTGACCGGCCTCGAAGGCACCAGCGATAATGTATTTCTGAATCTACTTGATACTTATCATAGACCGGTCTGGAAGAGGCCAGTCTTTGATATTGTGTTCCAATGACCAAAATAGACCGAATGTTATCACTGACCATCTTATAGACTTGACCCATCTATGTAGATTATTCAACTTTGACATGTCAGTTTCCCGTTAGTGCTGGTTTATGCACGACCTGTTATAATCTACCATCCATTGACCGTCCCCATTCCAAACCCTTAATGACCCCGGCACCACTCTCTGTCGGCCTTCACCATTCTCGGCCACCTACACTCCTTCCTCTTGTACCTCCCCTCTGTCCCACCACCAATCCGTCACTCGGAGAGATTATGACATTGTGGCTGGCACCATGCGACGCAAGGACACAAATCAGCCATCAATGTGCTTCACTACCATGCGTCACCGCGACACCTTCACGCCCTTCATGAACGTCCATGTTCTGTTACGTCGTCGTTGGTGACATGTGGGCTTTGTCCACTCCGGTAGTTCCATTCTGCCCGACGGTCGCACGCCGGATCTCCCACGCATGTGTTTGGGACCGTAGACCCATGATGTGCTTCCTAATTCTTCAGTCATGCATGGCGGCGGCCACAAAGGTAAGTTTTGTTCCTTTCTATTTCTATTAATGTTGAAATTTGAAGTTTCCTATTGAAAGGGTCTATATGGTCGACTATAGGGGGGGGTGAATCTGCGGCTACTAATTTTTAGCTCTTTTAATCAAACTAGGCTTGACAATAAAATAGGTTGTCTAGATATGCAACTAGGTAGACAACCTATATGACAAGCATAAAAACAAGCACACAAGAAAGCACAAGATACAAAGACAATATAGCTTGCACAAAGTAAAGGATAGAAATAACCACAAGTGGAGTCGATGGAGACGAGGATGTGTTACCGAAGTCTCCTCCCTTTAGGGGGAGGTACGTCTCCGTTGAAGTAGTGTGGAGGTACAATGCTCCCCAAGAAGCCACTAGGGCCACTGTACTCTCCTCATGCCCTCACACAATGCAAGATGCCATGATTCTACTAGTGTTGCCCTTAAAGGCGGCCACCAAACCTTTACAAACAAGGTTGGGGCACTCCCCACAACTTAATTGGGTGCTCGCAACACCACCATCAAGCTTAACCATAATGGATTGTGGCTCCAAGGTGACCTCTTCTGCCTAGGGTGCCCAAACACCCTAGAGTAACAAGATCCACAAGGGATTAGTGGGAGGAATCAAATATCTCTTCGTGCAAGTGTAGATCGAGGTCCTCTCCTTCAAACCCAAGAAGATCAACAAGTTTTGATGGCCAGGGAGGGAGATCGAGCGAAAATGAGCTTAGGGGAAACAATGGAGTCAAGGGGATAACAGATAGGTCTTCTTGGGGAAGAAGACCCCCTTTATTTAGTGGGACAAAAGATCCAATGGGTAAGTGCTCAGCCCGCAGTAAAGCAGTACTACCGTTTCACGCGACAGTTCCAGCCTAATGCTAGTAAGCACAATAGTATTGGAGTGGTAGTGTTGCTGAAGCGGTACTACCGTCCATCCTAGTGGTACTACCACTTAGGATCACATAGCACAGTGAAACATCGGTACTAAAGTGGCGCCAGAGCGGAAGTACCGCTTTAAGTGGTACTACTGGTTAGCTACCGTCCAAGTACCATAAATACTGAAAGGCCAACAACAACCCCAAAATAAGCGGTAGTGGCAGCGGCACTAGAACACGAAAGTACCGCGCGAACAGTACTGCCATTCTACTATTGTGCTACTGTCAGGCCAACAGAAGACCAATCCCAAGCGGTAGTGGGTGTGGCACTAGTCTGCGAAAGTACTACCAACCAGTACTACCGTCGACTAGGGCGGTACTACCGCATGGGTGCTGCAAACTTGTCCAAGCACAAATAGTGGACTCCTCCATGTTGTAGAAAGGGTTAGTGGGTGCATATGAGTTTGTGCACATGTTGATTCCATCAAACCTGTAACACCCACAATGCGGCTATATCTCCCACGTGTCGGAGCACGACTTAGAGGCATAACTGCATAGTAGGCATGTCGCAAGAGGGGTAATCTTTACACATCCCATGTACTGAATAAGAAAGGGATAAAGAGTTGGCTTACAATCGCCACTTCACACAATACATAAATATAGCATTACATCATCCAGAATACAATCAAGGTCCGACTACAGAACCAAAATAAAGAAATACCACCCCTATTGCTAGGTCCCCGATCGCCCAAACTAGGCTCCACTACTGATCGAAAGGAAACGAAACAACACAACGAACACGATCTTCATCGAGCTCCCACTTGAGCTCGGTTGCGTCACCTACACTGGTATCATCGACACCTACAAACTGGTTTTGGAAGTAATCTGTGAGTCACGGGGACTCAGCAATCTCACACCCTCGTGATCAAGACTATTTAAGCTTATGGGTAGGAAAAGGTAGTAAGGTGGAGCTGCAGCAAGCACTAGCATATATGGTGGCTAACTTACGCAAATGGGAGCGAGAAGAGAAGCAAAGCACGGTCGTGAACTAGAAGTGATCAAGAAGTGATCCTGAAACTACTTACGTTCAAGCATAACACAAGAACCGTGTTCACTTCTCGGACTCCGCTGGAAAGAGACCATCACGGCTATACACGCGGTTGATGCATTTTAATTAAGTTATGTGTCAAGTTTTCTACAACAGGATATTAACAAATTCCCATCTGCCCATAACCACGGGCACGACTTTTGAAAGTTCAAAACCCTGTAGGGGTGTCCCAACTTAGCCCATCACAAGCTCTCACGGTCAACGAAGGATATTCCTTCTCCTAGGAAGACCCGATCAGACTCGGAATCCCGGTTACAAGACATTTCAACAATGGTAAAACAAGACCAGCAAAGCCGCCCAGATGTGCCGACAAATCCCGATAGGAGCTGCACATATCTCGTTCTCAGGGCACACCGGATGAGCCAGACGTCGGGTTGGCATAGACCCTGGTTGCCCAGGGGGCGCCGGACATCGCTCAGGTTGGACCAACACTTAGAGAAGCACTGGCCCGGGGGGTTAAAACAAAGATGACTGTTGAGTCTGCAGAACCCAAGGGAAGGTGACAGGTTGTTAGTGCAAATGTAAAACTAAGGTTGGGCCTTGTTGGAGGAGTTTTATTCAAAGCGAACTGTCAAGGGGTTCCTATAACACCCAACCGCGTAAGGAACGCAAAATCAAGGAACATAACACCGGTATGACGGAAACTAGGGCGGCAAGAGTGGAACAAAATACCGGGCATAAGGCCGAGCCTTCCACCCTTTACCAATTATATAGGTGCATTAAAGTAAACAATATATAATAGTGATATCCCAACAATATCCATGATCCAACATGGAATAAACTCCATCTTCACCTGCAACTAGCAACGCTATAAGAGGGGCTGAGCAAAGCGGTAACATAGCCAAACAACCGTTTGCTAGGAATGGTGGGTTAGAGGCTTGACATGGCAATATGGGAGGCATGATATAGCAAGTGGTAGGTATCACGACATAGCAAAAGAGCGAGCAACTAGCAAGCAAAGATCTCCGAGTTGACGAAAGCTTGATCCTCGTAAGCGTACTCAACGGGTTCCTCGATCACGAACTCGTCTCCCGGCTCTACCCAAGACAAGAACACAAGCAAAGGAAAACCACAATCAACCACGGTGCAATGCGCAAGCAACATGATGCAAAACATGACATGATATGCGGGATGTGATATGCAATGCATATGCGTGCTCCGGAAGGAAAAGATTGAACCATGCCTCAAAAAGGCAAACCAAGTGCACCACTAGAAAGATGAGTTGATTTCGGTCGAAATCGATATAAAGATCACCGGAATCGGATGCACGGTTTACAAATGGCAAGCAAAACAAGAATGGCACAATTCTGCGATAAACAGCACGATGCCATCTAAAATGAAACAAGAAACTAAGCTACTGCACTCTAACATAGCAACAAAGCACATGGCAGTGATCTAATCAAGTTGCTTGACAAAATATGAACAATGAGCTATGGCTAAATCACACAAGACTAGGTTCAAACAAGCATGGCAAAAGTGCAAAAGATATCAGCTTCACAGACTTTGTGAAAATACTAACATGTTAGGAATTAACATCAGGAAGCAATGTTTAGAGCAAGATATTAACATGCTACAGGAACAGAACATAGAAATACAAGGCATGGCATGAATCTAATCAAAGCATATAACAAAAGTCTCTTACTGACCATAAGCCAAAAAGGATCAGAAGAAATGATGGAACCCATATAAACATAGCAAGTTTCGTTAACAGATTCACACTTAGCAGAAAACAAGACATGGCATCAACAGAATTATGAAGGCATCTTTGCAAGCTCGATGTGAAGGAAATATGCCCTAGAGGCAATAATAAAGTTATTATTTATTTCCTTATATCATGATAAATGTTTATTATTCATGCTAGAATTGTATTAACCGGAAACATGATACATGTGTGAATACATAGACAAACAGAGTGTCACTAGTATGCCTCTACTTGACTAGCTCGTTGATCAAAGATGGTTAAGTTTCCTAGCCATTGACATGGGTTGTCATTTGATTAACGAGATCACATCATTAGGAGAATGATGTGATTGACTTGACCCATTTCGTTAGCTTAGCACTTGATCGTTTAGTTTGTTGCTATTGCTTTCTTCATGACTTATACATGTTCCTATGACTATGAGATTATTCAACTCCCGTTTACCGGAGGAACACTTTGTGTGCTACCAAACGTCACAACGTAACTGGGTGATTATAAAGGTGCTCTACAGGTATCTCCGAAGGTACTTGTTGGGTTGGCGTATTTCGAGATTAGGATTTGTCACTCCGATTGTCGGAGAGGTATCTTTGGGCCCACTCGGTAATACACATCACTTAAGCCTTACAAGCATTGCAACTAATGAGTTAGTTGCGGGATGATGTATTACGGAACGAGTAAACAGACTTGCCAGTAACGAGATTGAACTAGGTATTGAGATACCGACGATCGAATCTCGGGCAAGTAACATACCGATGACAAAGGGAACAACGTATGTTGTTATGCGGTCTGACCGATAAAGATCTTCATAGAATATGTGGGAGCCAATATGAGCATCCAGGTTCCGCTATTGGTTATTGACCGGAGACGTGTCTCAGTCATGTCTACATTGTTCTCGAACCCGTAGGGTCCGCACGCTTAAGGTTTCGATGACAGTTATATTATGAGTTCATGAGTTTTGATGTACCGAAGGAGTTCGGAGTCCCGGATGAGATCGGGGACATGATGAGGAGTCTCGAAATGGTCGATACGTAAAGATCGATATATTGGACGACTATATTCGGACATCGGAAAGGTTCTGAGTGATTCGGGTATTTTTTGGAGTACCGGAGAGTTACGGGAATTCGCCAGGGAGTATATGGGCCTTATTGGGCCATACGGGAATAGAGGAGAGAGGCCAAAAGGAAGGAGGCACGCGCCCCCCCTCTGGTCCGAATTGGACAAGGGGTGCAGCCCACTTTTCCTTGTTCCTCTCCCCCTCTTTCCTTCTCTCCTACTCCAACAAGGGAAGGAGGAGTCCTACTCCCGGTGGGAGTAGGACTCCCCCCTTGGCGCGCCCTCCTCCTAGGCCGGCCACCTCTTCCCTTGCTCCTTTATATACAGGGGCAGGGGGGCACCTCTAGATACAACAGTTGATCATTGATCTCTTAGCCGTGTGAGGTGCCTCCCTCCACCGTAGTCCTCGATAATATTGTAGTGGTGCTTAGGCGAAGCCCCGCGACAGTAGAACATCAAGATCGTCACCACGCCATCATGCTGACGGAACTCTTCCCCGACATTCTGCTGGATCGGAGTCCAGGGATCGTCATCGAGCTGAACGTGTGCTAGAACTCGAAGGTGTCGTAGTTTCGGTGCTTGATCGGTCGGGTTGTGAAGACGTACGACTACATCAACTGTGTTGTGCTAACGCTTCCGCTTTCGGTCTACGAGGGTACGTGGACAACACTCTCCCCTCTCGTTGCTCTACATCACCATGATCTTGCGTGTTCGTAGGAAATTTTTGAAATTGCTACGTTCCCCAACAGTGGTATCCGAGCCTAGGTTTTATGCGTTGATGTTGTGCACGAATAGAACACAAGTGAGTTGTGGGCGATATAAGTCATACTGCTTACCAGCATGTCATACTTTGGTTCGGCGGTATTGATGGATGAAGCGGCCCGGACCGACATTACGCGTACGCTTACGCGAGACTGGTTCTACCGACGTGCTTTGCACACAGGTGGCTGGCGGGTGTCAGTTTCTCCAACTTTAGTTGAACCAAGTGTGGCTACGCCCGGTCCTTGCGAAGGTTAAAACAGCACCAACTTGACAAACTATCGTTGTGGTTTTGATGCGTAGGTAAGAACGGTTCTTGCTAAGCCCGTAGTAGCCACGTAAAACTTGCAACAACAATGTAGAGGACGTCTAACTTATTTTTGCAGGGCATGTTGTGATGTGATATGGTCAAGACATGATGCTAAATTTTATTGTATGAGATGATCATGTTTTGTAACCGAGTTATCGGCAACTGGCAGGAGCCATATGGTTGTCGCTTTATTGTATGCAATGCAATCGCGCTGTAATGCTTTACTTTATCACTAAGCGGTAGCGATAGTCATGGAAGCATAAGATTGGCGAGACGACAACGATGCTACGATGGAGATCAAGGTGTCGCGCCGGTCACGATGGTGATCATGACGGTACTTCGGAGATGGAGATCACAAGTACAAGATGATGATGGCCATATCATATCACTTATATTGATTGCTTGTGATGTTTATCTTTTGTGCATCTTATCTTGCTTCGATTGACGGTAGCATTATAAGATGATCTCTCACTAAATTTTAAGATAAAATTGTTCTCCCTGAGTATGCACCGTTGCCAAAGTTCGTCGTGCCCAGACACCACGTGATGATCGGGTGTGATAAGCTCTACGTCCATCTACAACAGGTGCAAGCCAGTTTTGCACACGCAGAATACTCAGGTTAAACTTGACGAGCCTGGCATATGCAAATATGGCCTCGGAACACTGAGACCGAAAGGTCGAGCGTGAATCATATAGCAGATATGATCAACATAGTGATGTTCACCATTGAAAGCTACTCCATTTCACGTGATGATCGGTTATGGTTTAGTTGATGTGGATCACGTGATCACTTAGATGATTAGAGGGATGTCTATCTAAGTGGGAGTTCTTAAGTAATATGATTAATTGAACTTAAATTTATCATGAACTTAGTCCTAATAGTATTAGCATATCTATGTTGTAGATCAATAGCTCGCCTTGTTGCTTCCCTATGTTTATTTTGATATGTTCCTAGAGAAAAACTAAAGTTGAAAGATGTTAGTAGCAATGATGCGGATTGGATCCGTGATCTGAGGTTTATCCTCATTGCTACACAGAAGAATTATGTCCTTGATGCACCGCTAGGTGACAGACCTATTGCAGGAGCAGATGCAGACGTTATGAACGTTTAGCTAGCTCAGTATGATGACTACTTGATAGTTTAGTGCACCATGTTTAACGGCTTAGAATCGGGACTTCAAAGACGTTTTGAACGTCACAGACCATATGAGATGTTCCAGGAGTTGAAGTTAATATTTCAAGCAAATACCCGAGTTGAGAGATATGAAATCTCCAACAAGTTCTATAGCTAAAAGATGGAGGAGAATAGATCAAGCAGTGAGCATGTGCTCAGATTGTCTGGGTACTACAATCGCTTGAATCAAGTGGGAGTTAATCTTCCAGATAAGATAGTGATTGACATGATTCTCTAGTCACCATCACCAAGTTAGTTGAACTTCGTGATGAACTATAATATGCAAGGGATAACGGAAACGATTCCCAAGCTCTTCGTGATGCTGAATTCGACGAAGGTAGAAATCAAGAAAACCATCAAGTGTTGATAGTTAACAAGACCACTAGTTTCAAGAAAAGGGCAAAGGGTGTTGGAAATATGCCCTAGATGCAATAATAAATTAGTTATTATTATATTTCCTTGTCCATGATAATCGTTTATTATCCATGCTAGAATTGTATTGATAGGAAACTCAGATACATGTGTGGATACATAGACAACACCATGTCCCTAGTAAGCCTCTAGTTGACTAGCTCGTTGATCAATAGATGGTTACGGTTTCCTGACCATGGACATTGGATGTCGTTGATAACGGGATCACATCATTAGGAGAATGATGTGATGGACAAGACCCAATCCTAAGCCTAGCACAAGATCGTGTAGTTCGTATGCTAAAGTTTTTCTAATGTCAAGTATCATTTCCTTAGACCATGAGATTGTGCAACTCCCGGATACCGTAGGAGTGCTTTGGGTGTGCCAAACGTCACAACGTAACTGGGTGGCTATAAAGGTGCACTACAGGTATCTCTGAAAGTGGTTGTTGAGTTGGCACGAATCGAGACTGGGATTTGTCACTCCGTGTAACGGAGAGGTATCTCTGGGCCCACTCGGCAGGACATCATCATAATGTGCACAATGTGACCTAGGAGTTGATCACGGGATGATGTGTTACGGAACGAGTAAAGAGACTTGCCGGTAACGAGATTGAACAAGGTATCTGGATACCGACGATCGAATCTCGGGCAAGTACTATACCGGTAGACAAAGGGAATTGTATACGGGATTGATTGAATCCTTGACATCGTGGTTCATCTGATGAGATCATCGTGGAGCATGTGGGAGCCAACATGGGTATCTAGATCCCTCTGTTGGTTATTGACCGGAGAGTTGTCTCGGCCATGTCTGCATGACTCCCGAGCCCGTAGGGTCTACACACTTAAGGTTCGATGACGCTAGGGTTATAGGGAATAGATGTACGTGGTCACCGAATGTTGTTCAGAGTCCCGGAAGAGATCCCGGACATCACGAGGAGTTCCGGAATGGTCCGGAGGTAAAGATTTATATATGGGAAGTCATCATACGGTCATCGGAATAATTCGGGGGTTACCGGTATTGTACCGGGACCACCGAAGGGGTTCCGAGGGTCCACCGGGAGGGTCCACCTACCCCGGAGGGCCCTATGGGCTGTGTGTGGAGAGGGACCAGCCCCTTAGTGGGCTGGGTGCCTCCCCCCTAGGGCCCATGCGCCTAGGGTTTGGGGGAACCCTAAAGGGGGGCGCCCCCTTGCCTTGGGGGGCAAGGCAACCCCCCTGGCCGCAGCCCCCTCCTCAGATTGGATCTGAGGGGGTCGGCCCCCCTCTCCCTTGCCCCTATATATATGTGGGGTATGGGAGGGCAGCCGCACCCAAGTTCTGGCATAGCCCTCCCCCTCTCCCAAGTCCTCCTCCTCTCCCGCGGTGCTTGGCGAAGCCCTACAGGATTGCCACGCTCCTCCTTCACCACCACGCCGTCGTGCTGCTGCTGGACGAAGTCTTCCCAAACCTCTCCTTCTCCCCTTGCTAGATCAAGGCGTGGGAGACGTCACCGGGCTGCACGTGTGTTGAACGCGGAGGCGCCGTTGTTCGGCGCTTAGATCGGAATCAACCGCGATCTGAATCGCTGCGAGTATGACTCCTTCATTCGTGTTCTTGCAACGCTTCCTCTTAGCGATCTACAAGGGTATGTAGATGCACTCTCCTTCCCCTCGTTGCTAGATTACTCCATAGATTGATCTTGGTGATGCGTAGAAAATCTTAAATTTCTGCTACGATCCCCAACAGTGGCATCATGAGCTAGGTCTATGCGTAGTTTCTATGCACGAGTAGAACACAAGTTGTTGTGGGCGTCGATTTTGTCAATTTACTTGCCGTTACTAGTCTTATCTTGATTCGGTGGCATCGTGGGATGAAGCGGCCCGGACCGACCTTACACGTACTCTTACGTGAGACAGGTTCCACCGACTGACATGCACTAGTTGCATAAGGTGGCTAGCGGGTGTCTGTCTCTCCCACTTTAGTCGGATTGGATTCGATGAAAAGGGTCCTTATGAAGGGTAAATAGAAATTGGCATATCACGTTGTGGTTTTGGCGTAGGTAAGAAACGTTCTTGCTAAGAAACCTATAGCAGCCACGTAAAAAATCTGCAACAACAATTAGAGGACGTCTAACTTGTTTTTGCAGCATATGCCGTGTGATGTGATATGGCCAAAAGGATGTGATGGATGATATATGTGATGTATGAGATTGATCATGTTCTTGTAATACGAATCACGACTTGCATGTCGATGAGTATGACAACCGGCAGGAGCCATAGGAGTTGTCTTAATTTATTTATGATCTGCGTGTCAACTTAAATGTCATGTAATTACTTTACTTTATTGCTAAACCGTTAGCCATAGTAGTAGAAGTAATAGTTGACGAGACGACTTCATGAAGACACGATGATGGAGATCGTGATGATGGAGATCATGGTGTCATGCCGGTGACGATGATGATCATGGCGCCCCGAAGATGGAGATCAAAAGGAGCAAAATGATATTGGCCATATCATGTCACTATTTGATTGCATGTGATGTTTATCATGTTTTACATCTTATTTGCTTAGAACGACGGTAGCTTAAATAATATGATCCCTCGCAATAATTTCAAGAAAGTGTTCCCCCTAACTGTGCACCGTTGCGAAGGTTCGTTGTTTCGAAGCACCACATGATGATCGGGTGTGATAGATTCTAACGTTCGAATACAACGGGTGTAAGCTAGATTTACACATGCAATACACTTAGGTTGAATTGACGAGCCTAGCATGTACAGACATGGCCTCGGAACACGGAAGACCGAAAGGTCGAACATGAGTCGTATAGAAGATACGATCAACATGAAGATGTTCACCGATGATGACTAGTCCGTCTCACGTGATGATCGGACACGGCCTAGTTGACTCGGATAATATATCACTTAGATGACTAGAGGGATGTCTATCTGAGTGGGAGTTCATTAAATAATTTGATTAGATGAACTTAATTATCATGAACATAGTCTAAATTGTCTTTGCAAATATGTTGTGGATAAATAGCTCACGCTTTAGCTCCCTGTTTTAATACGTTCCTAGAGAAAAGACTAAGTTGAAAGATATTGTAAGGATTGACGCGGACTAGGTCCGTTGCCTGAGGAGTGTCCTCACTGCTACATAGAAGGCTTATGTCTTTGATGCACCGCTCGGTGTGCCAACCCCTCCAGTGTCGTCTGTGGATGTTATGAACATCTGACAGATATGTCCTGATGACTACTTGATAGTTAAGTGCACCATACTTTACGGCTTAGAATCGGGATTCCAATGACGTTTTGAACGCCATAGAACATATGAGATGTTCCAAGAGCTGAAATTGGGATTTCAGGCTCATGCCCGTATTGAGAGGTATGAGACCTCTGACAAGTTCTTTGCCTACAAGATGGAGGAGAATAGCTCAGCTAGTGAGCATGTGCTCAGAATGTCTGGGTGCTACAATCACTTGAATCAAGTGGGAGTTAAACTTCCATATAAGATAGTGATTGATAGAGTTCTCTAGTCACTATCACTAAGCTACTAGATCTTCGTGATGAACTATGACATGCAAGGGATGGAGATGATCCCGGAGCTGTTCGCAGTGATTAAGACCGCAAAAGGTAGAAATCAAGAAGGAGCATAAAGTGTTGATGGTTTAACAAGACCACTGGTTTCAAGAAGGGCAAGGGCTAGAAGGGAAATTTCATGGATGGCAAACCAGTTGCCGCTCCAGTGAAGGAACCCAAGGTTGAACCCAAACCCGAGACTAAGTGCTTCTATTGTAAGGGGAACGGTCACTGGTAGCGGAACTAGCCCAAATGCATGGTAGATAAGAAGGCTGGCAACTTCAAGAAAGTATATACGTGTTATTAAGTGTACCTCACTAGTACTCCTGGCAGCACCTGGGTATTAGATACCGGTTCAGTTGCTGTTATTGGTGACTTGAAGCAAAAGCTACGGACTAAACGGAGACTGGCTAAGGGCGAGGTGACGATGTGTGTTGGAAGTGTTTCCAAAGTTGATGAGATCACCATCGCACGCTCCATCTATCTTCGGGATTAGTATTGAACCTAGATAAATGTTATCAGGTGTCTACGTTGAGCATGAATATGATTAGATCATGTTCATTGCAATACGGTTATTCATTTAAGTTAGAGAATAATGGTTATTCTGTTTACATGAATAATACCTTTCATGGTCATGCACCCTATGTGAATGGTTCATTGAATCTCGATCGTGGTAATACACATGTTCACGCCAAAAGATGTAGAGTTAATAATGATAGTACCACTTTCTTGTGGCACTGCCGCTTAGGTCATATTGGCGTAAGATGCATGAAGAAACTCCATGTCGATGGATGTTTGGAGTCACTTGATTTTGAATCGCTTGACACATGCGAGCCATGCCTCATGGGCAGGATGACTAAGACCCCGTTTTTAGGTAAAATAAAACAGGCAAGTGACTTGTTGGGAATCATACATGCTGATGCATGTGATCCAATGAGAATTGAAGCGTGCGGTGGATATGGCTATTTTCTCATCTTCACTGACGATTTGAGTAGATATAGGTATATTTACTTAATGAAGCACAAGTCCGAAACATTTGAAAAGTTCAAGCGATTTCAGAGTGAAGTTAAGAACCATCATAACAAGAAGAGCAAATTCCTACGATCTGATCGATGAGAATTTGTGAGTTATGAGTTTGGCAATCACTTAAGACATTGTGGAATTGTTTCACAATTGAAGCCACCTAGAACACCACAGGGTAATGGTGTGTCCGGACGTCGTAATCGAACCTTATGAGATATGGTGCGATCTATGTTGTCTCTTACCGATCTACTGTTTTCATTTTGAGGTTATGCGTTAGAGACAGCTGCATTCACTTTAGATAGGACACCATCTAAGTCCGTTGAGACGACGTCGTGTGAACATTGGTTTGGCAAGAAACCAAAGCTGTTGTTTCTTAATGTTTGGGGCTGCGATGCTTAAGGCTTCAGCCGGAGAAGCTCGAACCCAAAGCGGACAAACACATCTTCATAGGATACCCAAAGGTGACAGTTGGGAACACCTTCTATCTCAGATTCGAGGGCAAATTGTTTGTCGCTAAGAACGGGTCCTTTCTCGAGAAGGAGTTTCTCTCGAAAGAATTGAGTGGGAGGAAGATAGAACTTGATGAGGTTGTCGAACCTTTACTTCAACCAGAGAGTGATGCAACACAGAAAGATGTTTTCTGTGGCACCTACGTCTGTTGAATAGGAAGTTAATGATAGTGATCATGAAGCTTCGGATCAAGTTGCTATCGAACCTCGTAGGTCGACAAGGATATGTACTACTCCTGAGTGGTACGGTAATCATGTCTTAGATATCATGTTGTTAGACAACAATGAACCTACGAGCTATGGAGAAGCGATGGTGGGCCCGTATTCTGACAAATGGTTAGAAGCCATGAAATCCGAGATAGGATCCATGTATCAAAAGAAAGTATGGACTTTGGTGGACTTGCCCGATGATCGGCAAGCCATTGAGATAAATGGATCTTTAAGAAGAAGACGGACGTGGGCGGTAATGTTACCGTCTATGAAGCTCGACTTGTGGGAAAGAGTCTTTTCACAAGTTCAAGGAGTTGACTACGATGGGAATTTCTCACCCGTAGCGATGCTTAAGTCCGTCGGAATCATGTTAGCATTAGCTGTATTTTTCGATTATGAAATCTGACAGATGGATGTCAAAAACAAGTTTCCTTACCAGTTTTCGTAAGAAAGAGTTGTATGTGATACAATCAAAGTTTTGTCGATCCTAAGGATGCTAAAAGGTATGCTGGCTCCAGCGATCCTTCTATGGACTAGAGCAAGCATCTCGGAGTCAGAATATATGCTTTGATGGAGTGATCAAAGCTTTTAGGTTTATAAAATGTTTGCTAGAAACTTGTATTTACAAGAAAGTGAGTGGGAGCACTACAACATTTCTGATAAGTATATGTGGATGACATATTGTTGATCCGAAATAATGTAGAATTTCTGGAAAGCATAAACGGTTGTTTGAAGAGTGATTTTCAAAGGAAGACCTGGATAAAGCTGCTTACATATTGGGCATCAAGATCTATAGAGATAGATCAAGACGCCTGATGATACTTTCAAAGAACGCACACCTTGACATGATTTTGAAGGAGTTCAAAATAGATCAGTCAATGAAGGGATTCTTACCTGAGTTGTAAGGTGTGAAGTTGAGTAAGACTCAAAGCTTGACCACGGCAGAAGAAAGAGTAAGGACGAAGGTCGTCCCCTATGCTTTTGTCATAGGCTCTATACGGTATGCCATGCTGAGTACCGCACCTGATGTGTGCCTTGCCACATGTCTGGCAAGAGGGTACAAAGGTGATCTAGGAGTGGATCACCAGATAGCGATCAAAATTATCCTTAGAGGAATAAGGAAATGTTTCTCGGTTATGGAGGTGATAAAGAGTTAAACGTAAAGAGTTACGTCGATGCAAGCTTAACACCTATCCAGCTAGCTCTGAGTAGAGATACCAGATGCGTATAATGGAGCAACAATTTGGAATAGCTCCAAGTGGAACGCGGTAGCAGCATCTACGGTATGACATAAAGTTTTGCGAAATACATAGGGATCTGAATATTGTAGACCCGTTGACTACAACCTCTCTCACAAGCATAACATGATCAAACCCAGAACTCATTGAGTGTTAATCACGTAGTGATGTGAACTAGATTATTGACTCTAGTAAACTCTTTGGATGTTGGTCACATGGCGATGTAACCTATGAGTGTTAATCACATGGCGATGTGAACTAGATTATTGACTCTAGTGCAAGTGGGAGACTGTTGGAAATATGCCCTAGAGGCAATAATAAATTAGTTATTATTATATTTCCTTGTCCATGATAATCGTTTATTATCCATGCTAGAATTGTATTGATAGGAAACTCAGATACATGTGTGGATACATAGACAACACCATGTCCCTAGTAAGCCTCTAGTTGACTAGCTTGTTGATCAATAGATGGTCACGGTTTCCTGACCATGGACATTGGATGTCGTTGATAACGGGATCACATCATTAGGAGAATGATGTGATGGACAAGACCCAATCCTAAGCCTAGCACAAGATCGTGTAGTTCGTATGCTAAAGCTTTTCTAATGTCAAGTATCATTTCCTTAGACCATGAGATTGTGCAACTCCCGGATACCGTAGGAGTGCTTTGGGTGTGCCAAACGTCACAACGTAACTGGGTGGCTATAAAGGTGCACTACGGGTATCTCCGAAAGTGTCTGTTGAGTTGGCACGAATCGAGACTGGGATTTGTCACTCCGTGTAACGGAGAGGTATCTCTGGGCCCACTCGGCAGGACATCATCATAATGTGCACAATGTGACCAAGGAGTTGATCACGGGATGATGTGTTACGGAATGAGTAAAGAGACTTGCCAGTAACGAGAATGAACAAGGTATCGGGATATCGACGATCGAATCTCGGGCAAGTACTATACCGGTAGACAAAGGGAATTGTATACGGGATTGATTGAATCCTTGACATCGTGGTTCATCCGATGAGATCATCGTGGAGCATGTGGGAGCCAACATGGGTATCCAGATCCCGCTGTTGGTTATTGACTGGAGAGTTGTCTCGGCCATGTCTGCATGACTCCCGAGCCCGTAGGGTCTACACACTTAAGGTTCGATGACGCTAGGGTTATAGGGAATAGATGTACTTGGTCACCGTATGTTGTTCGGAGTCCCGGATGAGATCCCGGACATCACGAGGAGTTCCGGAATGGTCCGGAGGTAAAGATTTATATATGGGAAGTCATCATACGGTCACCGGAATAATTCGGGGGTTACTGGTATTGTACCGGGACCACCAAAGGGGTTCCGGGGGTCCACCGGGAGGGTCCACCTGCCCTGGAGGGCCCTATGGGCTGTGTGTGGAGAGGGAACAGCCCCTTAGTGGGTTGGGCGCCTCCCTCTAGGGCCCACGCGCCTAGGGTTTGGGGGAACCCTAAAGGGGGGCGCCCCCTTGCCTTAGGGGGCAAGGCAACCCCCCTGGCCGCAGCCCCCTCCTCAGATTGGATCTGAGGGGGCCGGCCCCCCCTCTCCCTTGCCCCTATATATATGTGGGGGATGGGAGGGCAGCCGCACCCAAGTTCTGGCGCAGCCCTCCCCCTCTCCCAAGTCCTCCTCCTCTCCCGCGGTGCTTGGCGAAGCCCTGCAGGATTGCCACGCTCCTCCTTCACCACCACACAGTTGTGCTGCTGCTGGATGGAGTCTTCCCAAACCTCTCCTTCTCCCCTTGCTAGATCAAGGCGTGGGAGACGTCACCGGGCTGCACGTGTGTTGAACGCGGAGGCGCCATTGTTCAGCGCTTAGATCGGAATCAACCGTGATCTGAATCGCTGCGAGTACGACTCCTTCATCCGCGTTCTTGCAACGCTTCCGCTTAGCGATCTACAAGGGTATGTAGATGCACTCTCCTTCTCCTCATTGCTAGATTACTCCATAGATTGATCTTGGTGATGCGTAGAAAATTTTAAATTTCTACTACGATCCCCAACAAAGGGAAGAAGGGGAACTTCAAGAAGAACGGCAAGCGAGTTGCTGCTCAAGTGAAGAAGCCCAAGTCTGGACCTAGGCCTGAGACTGAGTGCTTCTACTGCAAAGGAACTGGTCACTGGAAACGGAACTGCCCCAAGTATTTGGCGGATAAGAAGGATGGCAAAGTGAACAAAGGTATATTTGATATACATGTTATTGATGTATACTTTACTAGTGTTTATAGCAACCCCTAAGTATTTGATACTAGTTCCGTTGCTATGATTAGTAACTCAAAACGGGAGTTGCAGAATAAACAGAGACTAGTTAAGGGTGAAGTGACGATGTGTGTTGGAAGTGGTTCCAAGATTGATATGATCATCATCGCAGACTCCCTATACTTTCGGGATTAGTGTTGAACTTAAATAAGTGTTATTTGGTGTTTGCGTTGAGCATGAATATGATTTGATCATGTTTATTGCAATACGATTATTCATTTAAGTTAGAGAACAATTGTTGTTCTGTTTACATGAATAAAACCTTCTATGGTCATACACACCAACGAAAATGATTTGTTGGATCTCGATTGTAGTGATACACATATTCATAATATTGAAGCCAAAAGGTGCAAACTTAATAATGATAGTGCAACTTGTTTGTGGCACTGCCGTTTAGGTCATATTGGTGTAAATCGCATGAAGAAACTCCATGCTGATGGGATTTTGGAATCACTTGATTATGAATCACTTGATGCTTGCGAACCATGCCTTATGGGCAAGATGACTAAAACTCCATTGTCTGGAACAATGGAGCAAGCCACTGGCTTATTGGAAATAATACGTACTGATGTATGCGTTTCGATGAGTGTTAAGGCTCGTGGTAGGTATCGTTATTTTCATACCTTCACAGATGATTTGAGCAGATATGGGTATATCTACTAGATGAAACATAAATCTGAAACATTTGAACAGTTCAAAGAATTTCAGAGTGAAGTGGAAAATCATCATGACAAGAAAATAAGGTTTCTATGATCTGATCGCGGAGACAAATATTTGAGTTACGAGTTTGGTCTTCAATTAAAACAATGTGGAATAGTTTCACAAATTCGTGCCACCTGGAACACCACAGCATAATGGTGTGTCCGAACGTCATAACCGTACTTTATTAGATATGGTGCGATCTATGATGTCTCTTACCGATCTACCACTATCGTTTTGGGGTTATGCATTAGAGACAACTGCATTCACGTTAAATAGGGCACCATCGAAATTTGTTGAGACGACACCGTATGAACTATGGTTTGGCAAGAAACCTAAGCTGTCGTTTCTTAAAGTTTGAGGTTGCAATGCTTATGTGAAAAAGTTTCAACCTGATAAGCTCAAACCCAAATCGGAGAAGTGCGTCTTCATAGGATACCCAAAGGAGACAATTGGGTACACCTTCTATCACAAATCCGAAGGCAAGACATTCGTTGCTAAGAATGGATCCTTTCTAGAGAAGGAGTTTCTCTCGAAAGAAGTGAGTAGGAGGAAAGTAGAACTTGATGAGGTAACTGTACCTGCTCCCTTATTGAAAAGTAGTTCATCACAGAGAATCTGTTCCTGTGACTACTACACCAATTAGTGAGGAAGTTAATTATGATGATCATGTAACTTCAGATCAAGTTACTACCGAACCTCGTAGGTAAACCAGAGTGAGATCCGCACCAGACTGGTACGGTAATGCTGTTCTGAAGGTCATGTTACTTGACCATGACAAGCCTACGAACTATGAGGAAGCGATGATGAGCCCAGATTCCGCGAAATGGCTTGAGGCCATGAAATCTGAGATGAGATCCATGTATGAGAACAAAGTATGGACTTTGATTGACTTGCCCAATGATCGGCGAGCCATTGAGATTAAATGGATCTTCAAGAGGAAGACGGACGCTGATAGTAGTGTTACTATCTACAAAGCTAGAATTGTCGCAAAAAGGTTTTCGACAAGTTCAAGGTGTTCACTACGATGAGAGTTTCTCACTCGTATCTATGCTTAAGTCTGTCCGAATCATGTTAGCAATTGCCGCATTTTATGAAATCTGGCAAATGGATAAACAAAACTGCATTCCTTAATGGATTTATTAAAGAAGAGTTGTATATGATGCAACCAGAAGGTTTTGTCAATCCTAAAGGTACTAACAAAATATGCAAGCTCCAGCGATCCATCTATGGACTGGTGCAAGCATCTCAGAGTTGGAATATACGCTTTGAAAAGTTGATCAAAGCATATAGTTTTATACAGACTTGCGGTGAAGCATGTATTTACAAGAAAGTGAGTGGGAGCACTACAACATTTCTAATAAGTATATGTGAATGATATATTGCTGATCGGAGATAATGTAGAATTATTCTGCAAAGCATAAATGAATGTTTGAAAGGAGTTTTTAAAAGAAAGACATTGGTGAAGCTGCTTACATATTGAGCATCAAGATCTATAGATATAGATCAAGACGCTTGATAAGTTTTTAAATGAGTACATACCTTGACAAGATTTTGAAGTAGTTCAAAATGGAACAGTCAAAGAAGGAGTTCTTGCCTGTGTTACAAGGTGTGAAGTTGAGTAAGACTCAAAACCCGACGACGGCAGAAGATAGAGAGAGAATGAAAGTCATTCCCTATGCCTCGGCCATAGGTTCTATAAAGTATGCCATGCTGTGTACCAGACCTATTGTGTACCCTGCCCTAAGTTTGGCAAGGGAGTACAATAGTGATCTAGGAGTAGATCACTGGACATTGGTCAAAATTATCCTTAGTGGAATAAAATATATGTTTCTCAATTATGGAGGCGACAAAAGGTTCGTCGTAAAGGGTTACGTCGATGCAAATTTTGACACTGATCCAGATGACTCTAAATCTCAATCTGGATACATATTGAAAGTGGGAGCAATTAGCTAGAGTAGCTCTGTGCAGAGCATTGTTGACATAGAAATTTGCAAAATACTTACGGATCTGAATGTGGCAGACCCGTTCACTAAACTTCCCTCACAAGCAAAACATGATCACACCTTAGTACTCTTTGGGTATTAATCACCTAGCAATGTGAACTAGATTATTGACTCTAGTAAACCCTTTGGGTGTTGGTCACATGACGATGTGAACTATGGGTGTTGATCACATGGTGATGTGAACTATTGATGTTAAATCACATGGCGATGTGAACTAGATTATTGACTCTAGTGCAAGTGGGAGACTTAAGGAAATATGCCCTAGAGGCAATAATAAAGTTATTATTTATTTCCTTATATCATGATAAATGTTTATTATTCATGCTAGAATTGTATTAACCGGAAACATGATACATGTGTGAATACATAGACAAATAGAGTGTCACTAGTATGCCTCTACTTGACTAGCTCGTTGATCAAAGATGGTTAAGTTTCCTAGCCATTGACATGGGTTGTCATTTGATTAATGGGATCACATCATTAGGAGAATGATGTGATTGACTTGACCCATTCCGTTAGCTTAGCACTTGATCATTTAGTTTGTTGATATTGCTTTCTTCATGACTTATACATGTTCCTATGACTATGAGATTATTCAACTCCCGTTTACCGGAGGAACACTTTGTGTGCTACCAAACGTCACAACGTAACTGGGTGATTATAAAGGTGCTCTACAGGTGTGTCCGAAGGTACTTGTTGGGTTGGCGTATTTCGAGATTAGGATTTGTCACTCTGATTGTCGGAGAGGTATCTCTTGGCCCACTCAGTAATACACATCACTTAAGCCTTGCAAGCATTGCAACTAATGAGTTAGTTGCGGGATGATGTATTACGGAACGAGTAAAGAGACTTGCCAGTAACGAGATTGAACTAGGTATTGAGATACCGACGATCGAATCTCGAGCAAGTAACATACCGATGACAAAGGGAACAACGTATGTTGTTACGTGGTCTGACTGATAAAGATCTTCGTAGAATATGTGGGAGCCAATATGAGCATCCAGGTTCCGCTATTGGTTATTTACCGGAGACGTCTCTCGGTCATGTCTACATTGTTCTCGAACCCGTAGGGTCCGCACGCTTAAGGTTTCGATGACAGTTATATTATGAGTTTATGAGTTTTGATGTACCGAAGGAGTTTGGAGTCCTGGATGAGATCGGGGACATGACGAGGAGTCTCGAAATGGTCAAGACGTAAAGATCGATATATTGGACGACTATATTCGGACATCGGAAAGGTTCCGAGTGATTCGGGTATTTTTTTGGAGTACCGGAGAGTTACAGGAATTCGCCGGGGAGTATATGGGCCTTATTGGGCCATACGGGAATAGAGGAGAGAGGCCAAAAGGAAGGAGGCGCGCGCCCCCCCTCTGGTCCGAATTGGACAAGGGGTGCAGCCCACTTTTCCTTGTTCCTCTCCCCCTCTTTCCTTCTCTCCTACTCCAACAAGGGAAGGAGGAGTCCTACTCCCGGTGGGAGTAGGACTCCCCCCTTGGCGCGCCCTCCTCCTAGGCCGGCCACCTCTCCCCTTGCTCCTTTATATACAGGGGCAGGGGGGCACCTCTAGATACAACAGTTGATCATTGATCTCTTAGCCGTGTGTGGTGCCTCCCTCCACCATAGTCCTCGATAATATTGTAGTGGTGCTTAGGCGAAGTCCTGCGACAGTAGAACATCAAGATCGTCACCACACAGTCGTGCTGACGGAACTCTTCCCCGACATTCTGCTGGATCAGAGTGTGGGGATCGTCATCGAGCTGAACGTGTGCTAGAACTCAAAGGTGCCATAGTTTCGGTGCTTGATCGGTCGGGCTGTGAAGACGTACGACTACATCAACCGCGTTGTGCTAACGGTTCCGCTTTCGGTCTATGAGGGTACGTGGACAACACTCTCCCCTCTCGTTGCTATGCATCACCATGATCTTGCGTGTGCGTAGGAAATTTTTGAAATTGCTACGTTCCCCAACACGATGCACTCATCACAAGGCATTGCATGACAAGCTAAGCATACTATCAGCAAGAAGACATGTTCAAGAAGCTAAACATAGCAAGAACAATCTCATAGAATGCATGGATCAACTACAACAACCTTGGCAAAAATTGATTAACACGTAAACAATCTGCCAGGAACATTTTATAGCAAAAGTAGAGCAAGCTTGAGTCATGCTAGGGCACTCCATAAATGCAAACAGGGGCATGGATGGATAGAGCACAACCATATGCCCGAATCATCCTTACTGAACATACTCAAAAGAAGAATGGATCTCTCTGTAGCAACATGAATACATGGCATAAAAATAACAGCAGAGAAATGACTTAGTGAAATTCTAAGTCTCCGAAATAAGCAATATTATGAGAGCTACTTTGCATGCATGTGCTAGTCACCACATTGATCTCAAAAATACATGGCATACATGCCTGTGAAAATGATATGGCATAGCCCAAAACACATGTAGAGCTCATGCTCATATGCAGCACACAATAATCATGACAAAAATGACAAATGCTCATAATCTGCTAAGAAACATGAACTAACATTTTATAGCACTCTTGCAACAACAATTTGGGCATCAAGATGGACTCAAACAAGCATGGCTCAATAGAACAAAATAAAAAGCACATCCTAATGAACATTTTGATATATCATAAATGCAAAACGGATCTATGGATGAGGAGTTATGACATGTTGAACAGTGCTTGAAAATAACACAGATATGGGACTTGGCAGAAATTTAGACCTCGCGGGAAAAGTCAACGCGGGACGGGCTCGACCCGGGACGGAGGGATCCGGGCAGGGCGAGGCGTTTGGTACGGGGATCTCATGGATCCAGGCCAGAGAGAAGGAGCGGAACGACGCCGAGCGGGACGGAGCGGTGCAACGTACGGGGTCTCCCGTTTGGTCCGGTGGATGAGGTCGTGTAGGGACGGCGCCGTACAGATCTGACGAGAACAGGGCCGGTCATGGCTGTGGTGGTGCTCCGGCGAGCTCAAGGCCGACAGTGAAGGAAATATTCCCTAGAGGCAATAATAAAGTTATTATTTATTTCCTTATATCATGATAAATGTTTATTATTCATGCTAGAATTGTATTAACCGGAAACATAATACATGTGTGAATACATAGACAAACAGAGTGTCACTAGTATGCCTCTACTTGACTAGCTCGTTGATCAAAGATGGTTATGTTTCCTAACCATCGACATGAGTTGTCATTTGATTAACGGGATCACATCATTAGGAGAATGATGTGATTGACTTGACCCATTCCGTTAGCTTAACACTTGATCATTTAGTTTGTTGCTATTGCTTTCTTCATGACTTATACATGTTCCTATGACTATGAGATTATGCAACTCTCGTTTACTGGAGGAACACTTTGTGTGCCACCAAACGTCACAACGTAACTGGGTGATTATAAAGGTGCTCTATAGGTGTCTCCGAAGGTGCTTGTTGGGTTGGCGTATTTCGAGATTAGGATTTGTCACTCCGATTGTCGGAGAGGTATCTCTGGGCCCTCTCGATAATGCACATCACTATAAGCCTTGCAAGCATTGTGACTAATGAGTTAGTTGCGAGATGATGTATTACGGAATGAGTAAAGAGACTTGCCGGTAACGAGATTGAACTAGGTATTGAGATACCGACGACCGAATCTCGGGCAAGTAATATACCGATGACAAAGGGAACAACGTATGTTGTTATGCGGTTTGACCGATAAAGATCTTCGTAGAATATGTGGGAGCCAATATGAGCATCCAGGTTCCGCTATTGGTTATTGACCGGAGACGTGTCTCGGTCATGTCTACATAGTTCTCGAACCCGTAGGATCCGCACGCTTAAAGTTCGATGACGGTTATATTATGAGTTTATGTGTATTGATGTACCGAAGGTAGTTCAGAGTCCCGGATGAGATCGGGGACAAGACAAGGAGTCTCAAAATGGTCGAGACGTAATGATCGATATATTGGACGACTATATTCAGACATCAGAAAGGTTCCGAGTGATTCGGGTATTTTTTGGAGTACCGGAGAGTTACAGGAATTTGCCGCGGAGTATATGGGCCTTATTGGGCTTTAGGGGAAAGAAAGAGGAGAGGTTGGGCGCCCCCAAGGCCTAGTACGAATTGGACTAGGGGGAGGGGATGCGCCCCCTCCTTCCTTCTCTTCTCTCTTCCCTTGCCTTGACTCCTACTCCTACTACTTGGAAGGGGGGGAATCGTGAGTAGGACTCCTCCAGGGCGCGCCATAGGGGCCGGCCCTCTCCCCCTCCTCCACTCCTTTATATACGTGACCAGGGGGCACCCCATAGACATAACAATTGATCCCTTGATCTCTTAGCCGTGTGCGGTGCCCCCCTCCACCAAATCCACTTCGATCATATCGTAGCGGTGCTTAGGCGAAGCCCTGCGTCGGTAGAACATCATCATCATCACCACGCCATCATGCTGACGAAACTCTCCCTCAACACTCGGCTGGATCAGAGTTCGAGGGACGTCATCGAGTTGAACGTGTGCAGAACTCGGAGGTGTCGTGCGTTCGGTACTTGATCGGTCGGATCGTGAAGACGTACGACTACATCAACCGCGTTGTGCTAACGCTTCCGCTTTCGGTCTACGAGGGTACGTGGACAACACTCTCCCCTCTCGTTGCTGTCCATCACCATGATCTTGCGTGTGCGTAGGAATTTTTTTTAAATTACTACGTTCCCCAACGGTGGCATCCGAGCCAGGTTTTATGCGTAGATGTCATATGCACGAGTAGAACACAAGTTAGTTGTGGGCGATATAAGTCATACTGCTTACCAGCATGTCATACTTTGGTTCAGCGGTATTGTTGGATGAACCGGCCCAAACCGACATTACGCGTACGCTTACGCGAGACTGGTTCTACCGACGTGCTTTGCACACAGGTGGCTGGCGGGTATCAGTTTCTCCAACTTTAGTTGAACTGAGTGTGGCTATGCCCGGTCCTTGCAAAGGTTAAAATAGCACCAACTTGACAAACTATCGTTGTGGTTTTAATGCGTAGGTAAGAACAGTTCTTGCTAAAGCCCGTAGCAGCCACGTAAAACTTGCAACAACAAAGTAGAGGACGTCTAACTTGTTTTTGCAGGGCATGTTGTGATGTGATATGGTCAAGACATGATGCTAAATTTTATTGTATGAGATGATCATGTTTTGTAACCGAGTTATCGGCAACTGGCAGGAGCCACATGGTTGTCGCTTTATTCTATGCAATGCAATCACGCTGTAATGCTTTACTTTATCACTAAGCGGTAGCGATAGTCGTGGAAGCATAAGATTGGCGAGACGGCAACGATGCTACGATGGAGATCAAGGTGTCGCGCCGGTTACGATGGTGATCATGACGGTGCTTCGGAGATGGAGATCACAAGCACAAGATAATGCTGGTCATATCATATCACTTATATTGATTGCATGTGATGTTTATCTTTTATGCATCTTATCTTGCTTTGATTGACGGTAGCATTATAAGATGATCTCTCACTAAATTTCAAGATAAAAGTGTTCTCCCTGAGTATGCAACGTTGCCAAAGTTCGTCGTGCCCAGACACCACGTGATGATCGGGTGTGATAAGCTCTACGTCCATCTACAACGGGTGCAAGCCAGTTTTGCACACGCAGAATACTCAGGTTAAACTTGACGAGCCTAGCATATGCAGATATGGCCTCGGAACACTGAGACCGAAAGGTCGAGCGTGAATCATATAGTAGATATGATCAACATAGTGATGTTCACCATTGAAAACTACTCCATTTCACGTGATGATCGGTTATGGTTTAGTTGATTTGGATCACGTGATCACTTAGAAGATTAGAGGGATGTCTTCCTAAGTGGGAGTTCTTAAGTAATATGATTAATTGAACTTAAATTTATCATGAACTTAGTCCTGGTAGTATTAGCATATCTATGTTGTAGATCAATAGCTCGCGTTTAGCTCCCTGTTTTATTTTTGATATGTTCCTAGAGAAAACTAAGTTGAAAGATGTTAGTAGCAATGATGCGGATTGGATCCATGATCTGAGGTTTATCCTCATTGTTGCACAGAAGAATTATGTCCTTGATGCACCACTAGGTGACAAACCTATTGCAGGAGCAGATGCAGATGTTACGAACGTTTGGCTAGCTCAATATGATGACTACTTGATAGTTTAGTGTACCATGCTTAAACGGCTTAGAATCGGGACTTCAAAGACATTTTGAACGTCATGGACCATATGAGATGTTCCAGGAGTTGAAGTTAATATTTCAAGCAAATACCCGAGTTAAGAGATATGAAGTCTCCAACAAGTTCTATAGCTAAAAGATGGAGGAAAATAGCTCAAGCAGTGAGGATGTGCTCAGATTGTCTGGGTACTACAATCGCTTGAATCAAGTGGGATTTAATCTTCCAGATAAAATAGTGATTGACAGAATTCTCTAGTCACCATCACCAAGTTAGTAGAACTTCGTGATGAACTATAATATGCAAGGGATAACGGAGACGATTCCCGAGTTCTTCATGATGCTGAAATTGACGAAGGTAGAAAGCAAGAAAAGCATTAAGTGTTGATGGCAAACAAAACCACTGGTTTCAAGTAAAGGGACAAAGGGAAGAAAGGGGATCTTCAAGAAGAACGGCAAGCAAGTTGCTGCTCAAGTGAAAAAACCCAAGTCTAGACCTAAGCCTGAAACTGAGTGCTTCTACTGCAAAGGGACTGGTCACTGGAAGCGGAACTACCCCAAGTAATTGGCAGATAAGAAGGATGGCAAAGTGAACATAGGTATATTTGATAAACATGTTATTGATATGTACTTTACTAGTGTTTATAGCAACCCCTCAGTATTTGGTACTAGTTCAGTTGCTAAGAATAGTAACTCGAACGGGAGTTGCGGAATGAACAGAGACTAGATAAGGGTGAAGTGATGATGTGTATTGGAAATGGTTCCAAGATTGATATGATCATCATCGAACACTCCCTATACTTTCAGGATTAATGTTAAACCTAAAATAAATTTTATTTAGTGTTTGCGTTGAGCATGAATATGATTGGATCATTTTTATTGCAATACGGTTATTCATGTAAGTTAGAGAATAATTGTTGTTCTGTTTACATGAATAAAACCTTCTATGGACATACACCTAATGAAAATGGTTTGTTGGATCTTGATCGTGGTGATACACATTTTCATAATATTGAAGCCAAAAGATGCAAAGTTAATAATGATAGTGCAACTTATTTGTGGCACTGCCGTTTAGGTCATATTGGTGTAAAGTGCATGAACAAAATCCATGCTGATGGGTTTTGGAATCACTTGATTATGAATCAGTTGATGCTTGCGAACCATGCCTCATGGGCAAGATGACTAAGACTCCATTCTTCGGAACAATGGAGCGAGCAACAGATTTGTTTGGAATCATACATACTGATGTATGTGGTCCGATGAATATTGAGGCTCACGGCGGATATCATTATGTTCTGACCTTCACAGATGATTTGAGCAGATATGGGTATATCTACTTGATGAAACACAAGTCTGAAACATTTGAAAAGTTCAAAGTATTTCAGAGTAAAGTGGAGAATCATCGTAACAAGAAAATAAAAGTTTCTACGATATGATCGCAAAAGTAAAATATTTGAGTTAACGAGTTTGGCCTTCAGTTAAAACAATGTGAAATAGTTTCACTACTCACGCCACCTGGAACACCACAGTGTAATGGTGTGGCCGAACGTCATAACCGTACTTTATTAGATATAGTGCGATCTATGATGTCTCTTACCGATCTACCACTATCGTTTTGGGGTTATGCATTAGAGACATCTACATTCACGTTAAATAGGGAACCATCTAAATCCATGGAGATGACACCGTATGAATTGTGGTTTGGCGAGAAACCTAAGCTGTCGTTTCTTAAAGTTTGGGATTGCGATGCTTATGTGAAAAAGTTTCAACATGATAAGCTCGAACCCAAATCGGAGAAGTAAATCTTAATAGGATACCCAAAAGAAAATGTTGGGTACACCTTCTATCACAGATCCGAAGGCAAGATATTCATTGCTGAGAATGGATCCTTTCTAGAGAAGGAGTTTCTCTCAAAAGAAGTGAGTGGGAGGAAAGTAGAACTTGATGAGGTAACTGTACCTGCTCCCTTATTGGAAAGTAGTTCATCACAGAAATCTGTTCCTGTGACTACTACACCAATTAGTGAGGAAGCTAATGATGATGATCATGTAACTTCAGATCAAGTTATTACCGAACCTTGTAGGTAAACCAAAGTGAGATCCACACCAGAGTGGTACGGTAATCCTGTTCTGGAGGTCATGTTACTTGACCATGACGAACCTACGAACTATGAGGAAGCGATGATGAGCCCAGATTCCGCGAAATGGCTTGAGGCCATGAAATATGAGATGAGATCCATGTATGAGAACAAAGTATGGACTTTGATTGACTTGCCCAAAGATTGGCGAGCCATTGAGATTAAATGGATCTTCAAGAGGAAGACAGACGCTGATAGTAGTGTTACTATCTACAAAGCTAGAATTGTCGCAAAAAGGTTTTCGACAAGTTCAAGGTGTTGACTACGATGAGAGTTTCTCACTCGTATCTATGCTTAAGTCTGTCCGAATCATGTTAGCAATTGCCACATTTTATGAAATCTGGCAAATGGATAAACAAAACTACATTCCTTAATGGGTTTATTAAATAAGAGTTGTATATGATGCAACAACAAAGTTTTGTCAATCCTAAAGGTACTAACAAAATATGCAAGCTCCAGCGATCCATTTATGGACTGGTGCAAGCATCTCGGAGTTGGAACATACACTTTGATAAGTTGATCAAAGCATATAGTTTTATACAGACTTGCGGTGAAGCCTGTATTTACAAGAAAGTGAGTGGGAGCACTACATTATTTCTGATAAGTATATGTGAATGACATATTGTTGATTGGAGATAATGTAGAATTATTCTGCAAAGCATAAATTAGTGTTTGAAAGGAGTTTTTCAAAGAAAGACCTCGATGAAGCTGCTTTCATATTGAGCATCAAGATCTATAGAGATAGATCAAGACTCTTAATAAGTTTTTCAATGAGTACATACCTTGACAAGATTTTGAAGTGGTTCAAAATGGAACAGTCAAAGAAAGAGTTCTTGCCTGTGTTACAAGGTGTGAAACTGAGTAAGACTCAAAGCCCGACCATGGCAGAAGATAGAAAGAGAATGAAAGTCATTCCCTATGCCTTGGCCATAGGTTCTATAAAATATGCCATGCTGTGTACCAGATCTATTGTATACCCTACCCTGATTTTGGCAAGGGGTACAATAGTGATCTAGGAGTAGATCACTGGACAGCGGTCAAAATTATCCTTAGTGGAATAAGGATATGTTTCTTGATTATGGAGGTGACAAAAATGTTCGTCGTAAAGGGTTACATCGATGCAAATTTTGACACTGATCCAGATGAATCTAAATCTCAATCTGGATACATATTGAAAGTGGGAGCAATTAGCTAGAGTAGCTCTGTGCAAAGCATTGTTGACATAGAAATTTGCAAAATACTTACGGATCTGAATGTGGCAGACCCGTTGACTAAACTTCTCTCACAAGCAAAACATGATCACACCTTAGTACTCTTTGGGTGTTAATCACATAGCGATGCGAACTAGATTATTGACTCTAGTAAACCCTTTGGGTGTTGGTCACATGTCGATGTGAACTATGGGTGTTAATCACATGGTGATGTGAACTATTGGTATTAAATCACATGGTGATGTGAACTAGATTATTGACTCTAGTGCAAGTGGGAGACTGAAGGAAATATGCCCTAGAGGCAATAATAAAGTTATTATTTATTTCCTTATATCATGATAAATGTTTATTATTCATGCTAGAATTGTATTAACCGGAAACATAATACATGTGTGAATACATATACAAACAGAGTGTCACTAGTATGCCTCTACTTGACTAGCTCGTTGATCAAAGATGGTTATGTTTCCTAACCATAGACATGAGTTGTCATTTTATTAACGGGATCACATCATTAGGAGAATGATGTGATTGACTTGACCCATTCCGTTAGCTTAGCACTTGATCATTTAGTTTGTTGCTATTGATTTCTTCATGACTTATACATGTTCCTATGACTATGAGATTATGCAACTCCCGTTTACCGGAGGAACACTTTGTGTGCCACCAAACGTCACAACGTAACTGGGTGATTATAAAGATGCTCTACAAGTGTCTCCGAAGGTGCTTGTTGGGTTGGCATATTTCGAGATTAGGATTTGTCATTCCAATTGTCGGAGAGGTATCTCTGGGCCCACTCGGTAATACACATCACTTAAGCCTTGCAAGCATTGCAACTAATGAGTTAGTTGCGGGATGATATATTAGGGAACGAGTAAAGAGACTTTCCAATAACGAGATTGAACTAGGTATTGAGATACCGACGATCAAATCTCGGGCAAGTAACATACCGATGACAAAGGGAACAACGTATGTTGTTATGCGGTTTGACCGATAAAGATCTTCGTAGAATATGTGGGAGCCAATATGAGCATCCAGGTTCCGCTATTGGTTATTGAGCGGAGACGTGTCTCAGTCATGTCTACATAGTTCTCGAACCCGTAGGGTCCGCACGCTTAAAGTTCGATGACGGTTATATTATGAGTTTATGTGTATTGATGTACCGAAGGTAGTTCGTAGTCCCGGATGAGATCAGGGACAAGACGAGGAGTCTCGAAATGGTCGAGACGTAAAGATCGATATATTGGACGACTATATTCAGACATCGGAAAGGTTCCGAGTGATTCGGGTATTTTTCGGAGTACCGGAGAGTTACGGGAATTCGCCGCAGAGTATATGGGCCTTATTGGGCTTTAGGGGAAAGAGAGAGGAGAGGTTGGGCGCCCCCCAAGTCCTAGTCCGAATTGGACTAGGGGGAGGGGTTGCGCCCCCTCCTTCCTTCTCTTCTCTCTTCCCTTGCCTTGACTCCTACTCCTACTACTTGGAAGGGGGGGGGAATCCTACTCCCGGTGGGAGTAGGACTCCTCCAGGGCGCGCCATAGGGGCCGGCCCTCTCCCCCTCCTCCGGTCCTTTATATACGTGGCCAGGGGGCACCCCATAGACACAACAATTGATCTCTTAATCTCTTAGCCGTGTGCGGTGCCCCCCTCCACCAAATCCACCTCGATCATATCGTAGCGGTGCTTAGGCGAAGCCCTGCGTCGGTAGAACATCATCATCGTCACCACGCCATCGTGGTGACGAAACTCTCCCTCAACACTCGGCTGGATCGGAGTTCGAGGGACGTCATCGAGTTGAACGTGTGCAGAACTCGGAGGTGCCATGCGTTCGGTACTTGATCGGTCGGATCGTGAAGACGTACGACTACATCAACCGCGTTGTGCTAACGCTTCCGCTTTCGGTCTACGAGGGTACATGGACAACACTCTCCCCTCTCGTTGCTGTGCATCACCATGATCTTGCGTGTGCGTAGAAATTTTTTTGAAATTACTACGTGCCCCAACATGCAGGAGCTCAGGCGGTGACCGGCGACGAGGGAGAAGGCCGGATCCAGGCCCGGCTCACCGGATCTGGAGGTGGTGACCGGTCCCAGAGGCTAGATGCGGTGACAGGCGGAGCACCGAGCTCGGGCGCGCCATGGGGGCTCCATGAGAGGTCGCCGGCGGCGACCCAACGGACTCCGGCAAGGTCGGCTGAAAGCGGCGGCAAGGGAAACGCAGGCGACGGGGTGATGGAGCTCGAGGAAGGCCCGGGTGCTCGGACAGAGCAGCGGGCGGCGGAGGCGCGGTGTCCGAGGCCGGCGGTGAAGCGGCTCCAGCGGAGCTCGCCGGCGGGAGGCTGGGCGGCGGCGCAAGGGCGGCGGGGCGCGAGGCACGCAGGCGGGCGCCCTCGGGCCGGTCGGTGGCGCGGTCGGGCTCGCGCGGGCCCTGGATGGGCTCCGCGGGCCGCGAGGTGGTGGGAGGCGGCGGCGACAAGTGGCGGCACCTGATTGGGTGCGGGAGGCGGCGGTGATGACATGGCGCAACGTGATTGGTTGGAGTGAGGTGGAGGGCGGACATGTTCGGCGGTGGAGGAAGAAACGTCCGGCGGCGCGAGGAAAAATGGATCTAGGTTTTAGACCGCGAATTTGGAAAGGTTGCACATATATATAGGTAGAGGGAGGTAGGAATGTCCAAACGAGGTGTAGTTTTCGGCCATGCGATCGTGATCGAACGGCCGAGAGGATGGAGGAGCTTTGTATAGGTTATTGGGCCACTTAGGAGGGGTGTTTGGCTGTAACACACACGAGGCCTTTACGGTTCCCCGGTTCCCCGGTTCACCGTTGGAGTATCAAACGGACTCCAAATGGCACGAAACTTCACAGGCGGTCTACCGGTGGTGTACCAAGGCCGCTTGGCAAATCTCGGTCCATCCCGAGAATGTTTAACACCCGCACACGAAAAGAGGCAAAAGGGGCGCCGGAGGACATAGGAGTGTCGGATTACAAAACGGACAACGTGAAAAATGCTCGGATGCATGAGACACACACGTATGCAAATGCGATGCACATGATGACATGATATGAAATGCATGACATGAACAAAATGCAAAACGAAGACAAAACCCAACCACGAAGGGAAAAACTCACAACACATCTCCGGAAAAGGCAAGAGTCGGAGTACAAATATGAAAAGTTATATCTGGAGCGTTACAAAACCTTTCCAAAGTGGACCCCCTCTTAATAGTATAGATTTCCTACGACTCAAGTCAACTGAAAAGAAACGCTAGAAACCGTCTTCACTTTTTTTCACCGAAGGGAACAAAACCGTCTTGTATCATATATAAGAATATCTGAAATCAAGGTTGGAAAAAGCGGTAGGCGTAAGCGAGACGGTTGGCCCTCGCCTAGTGCCTAGTATGTGCTTAAGTGCCCTAGGTGCGGCCTAGGCGGTAATATAGTTTTTACTATCAAAGTGTATTTGTGATTATTATATGTGTGGCTATATTAATTTAAGGCATATAAATAAGTTAACTACCAACTACTGCCATTGGAATATGGCCCGTTTGGCATACGAGTGCAATATGGCTCGATTTCTCGCTTGGGTAGGCAATTCCTTACTTTCCCTACCTAGACTTCCATTTATCCCCTATGTGAGGCATTTGGCCATCGCCTAGTGTCTAAGCGCGCATAAGCGCCTCCTAAGCACTGCCTTTTTCCAACATAGTTAGATATGCTCAGTGCGCATGGTTAGTCCATAAATAGCATTGTCATCAATCATCAAACCATTAGAGAGAAATATGCCCTAACACCTATGCATCTTATGGATGAGTCGTTCTTACTGTGATATAAATTTGTTTGTTATTTTACTATGCATTTTAGAATTCTATTTTGCACATTAAGACGAGGCATCTATAATAACTTCGTTAATCTCAAAATATTGGGCCGACTCGTATCTTGAAGGTGCTAACAGGGTAGGGTGCCCTTATGTGCCTTGGTATGGATGAATGTATGTGCGTGTATGTTAGCATCTGTGATTGTACAGCGTGCATTTTTTTAGAATCTGCAACTGTTGTAGACATTTTTTTAATCTCAAATGACAAGATCAACTATTAGATCTTACATTCACAAATAAAAAATAATTTTACTGAAAATGTGTTAGGTTTTATGCATGACAAATCAAAGTTTTTATGGCAAGTTACATTGTCACGACATGACAATTCGCTTCAGCAAGCATGACAAAACCTTATTCTCAGTTTTTTTTGCCCTGATTTGTCATGCTTGTTGAAGGGAATTGCCATGCCGTGACAACGTAATTTTCCATAAAATATTTGATTTATCAAGCTTAAAAATCTGACGTTAGATTTTAAACATTCTCAATACAAAAGGACTCACATGTGTCTTTTCTTTACAACCATCGGATGAGTATCCAATGGCCAGTTTTCTTTTTAATCTACGGGCAGCTTTGTGGATCAACTAAGATTCTCTCGTTGGACAAATTCTTTCATCTAAATTCTTCCCAACGGTTGAATGGGTTATGGAGGCCGAGATTCATTGCACCTTTGGTTCTGTCAGCAGATCACATGCCAGAGCGTCCATCAAGCGGCGGTCGCCGCTCCACCCCCGAAGGAATCGCCTTTTCCCAGCGCCGCCGCGGTTAAGCCCGCCCGCGTCAGAACAAAACCACGCCGCGTGAATCCGTCGGTACGACTTGACACGCGACGCCGATTGATTTTGAGATTTGGAGGTCGCGTCGATCGTCTGCTGTCGCCGCTACGTGCGTCGATGCACCGATGCTTTGCTCCTTGATCTGGGGCCTGACGAGACGGGCGACAAATCTTCTGATCAGGAGCACGCAGTCCAATCCAACCCAATCCAGTCCGCACGGCCTGAGAACGACGCCGGGTCGACCGTCAAAACCGAGCTCATCCGGTCGTTCGTCGCTGGCATGAGGACACGTTCTCGGCGCTCTGCCAGAACTTAATCAGGAACGTACCATGTACAGATACATAGTATATATATATATATATATATATATATATATATATATATATATATATATATATATATATATATATATATAGCACTACTAACATGCGTTGATCTTGCAACGTTTGAGACCAGCAAAAGCACACGCAAACAGCTCCATCACATTCGCATGTATCTTTCAGATAAACGGTGGACAGTTACCTGACGTCCCTGCATTATAGACGAAGAGCCAGTGCACAGCGAAATCGTCCGTGGATTTGTGGACTCCTGTGTGCTGCCGCAGTAGTCCCAAGCCGATCGAAGCGAAACAACAATCGGTCAGATCGATCGGTCGAAAGGGACGTCGCACTCGTTATCAGTTTATCATATCTGGCCACTGCTTTTCCTTGGTCCAAGAACAGTAGTGCGTACCTGGCTCAACCCCTGCTTCAGATCCCATGTGTGCAGGGCAGAGGCATGGGGCTAGCATTGTCTCGCTCAACTGGGCAGATAAGATGACAACTATTTCGAGCTCGTCCGACTTACGTGGGCGGGTGCTGCACGATGGGTTCTAAATTCGTCACTGCGGCCACGTTAGGGTCGAAAGGACGCTGTTATGCCTGCGGACTACACAGGGCTCTAGAACCTGAAAAGTTTATGCTCTTGAGCTCCAAGGTTTTGCTTCTATATGCTACCTGTCTATTGGTTGCTTTTTGGACCAACTATGTTGTAATTAAGCTCTTGAACGCCAAGCGCTTAAATGCCTTCATCTTTAAGCAGATTCGCCTAAATCTATTTCGGTGTGAGAAAGAAACTAAGGCAGAGCTGGAGTTGAGCCTCCGTAGGATCACTCTAAAAGATATCGACAATTTCAGTCCTTAGTACATAGTAATATTTTTTTTCGGAAAAGCTTCCAATCTATTGAATAGAAATCATGGCAGTACAAAGAACATTAGAAGAAAGAGAATTACATCCATGTTCGTCGACCACCTCTGGAGTGAGCCGAGGGCGCCGCCATCATAGTGCTGAGTAAATAGGCAGTTTTTCGATTAATTTAATCCAGAAAATAATCATGAGCTTGGTATTGACAAAATTAACGATATACCGATTACGAGCTAGATAAGCATGTACTACATAAATAGTAGGTACATCTACACATAATGCTATTACAACTAATACAAAAATAAATAAGAGTGGGATAAACGAGTTATACCCTCCAGTAGGCCACACAGAAGCCGCGGCGGCAGCGGTGGCCGCAACGGCGTCCTCGGCGGCCTTCTTGTCGGCTTTGAGTTTCTCGGCGGCAGCCTTCTCGGCGTCGGTGGACATGATGACAATGAAGACAACGCGGACAATGCAGAGGAAGCGGACGAACGGCGGCGAGTAGTCGCGTAGGAGACGCATCCTAAAAATCTAATCGCCCCTCTTCCATACAGGATCCGGAGAGGCGGGGTTTCAGAGGCCTGCTCTTCCATCGACCGTGTACGTAGCGGACGGGATGGGATCACCGGCGGCAGTGGAACGACATGGGTGTGGAGGTAGATGTGATCTGATTCTCGTGGCGGCTAGGGTTGGTAGACATCTCACACATATATAGGCACATCCGGTGGAGAGACGTGGGCTGGACCCACGTCCGAGTCGGTAACAGCCCATGATCTGACGTCTCAGATCTGGTCCACCTGTCAAAGACTCTTTGTTCCTAGCCGACAAAAATAAGCGCATAGGTGTGAGCTAGGCTCGGCTCATTCTCACAACTCGCTGCGCGATGTGCTGCGGCATGACGAGGCGGGCGGCAGAGGAGGAGCGCACGGGGACCACTTCTCTTCTAAAGCTTCAATAGCATGTGAAAAACAATCCCCTATATGGAGGTCCAACTCCTCTCCAATTAGCGGTATGAGACTAAACTTTCCACCACATTCATTGCCATTTAAACCCACATGGGCCCTTAGAGATTTTTTGAAATTGTTAAATGGGCCCTATGCCCACCCTAATATTTCAACAACCTCCCACCAGATCTCAAGGGCCCATATTGTCCTTTGTTCCAAACACTGTTTGATATACCAGTGTTTCAGTGGAGACCTGTTAAGGTTGTGTAACGCCCTCGATGCGGCTATATCTCCCATGTGTCGAAGCACGACTTAGAGGCATAACCGCATTGAAAGCAATGTCGCAAGTGAGGTAATCTTTACACAACCCATGTAATACATAAGGGAAAGAGATACATAGTTGGCTTACAATCGCCACTTCACACAATACATGAATAAAGCATTTCATCATCCAGATACAATCAAGGTCCGACTACGGAACCAAAATAAAAGAAGACTACCCCAAAAGCTACACAGATCCCCGATCGTCCCAAGTGGGATCCACTACTGATCAACTGAAACGAAACAACACAATAAACGAGGTCTTCATCTAGCTTCTCCTTGAGCTCGGTTGCGTCACCTGCACGGTTTTATCGACACCTGCAAACTGGTTTTGGAAGTATCTGTGAGTCATGGGGACTCAGCAATCTCACACCCTCGCGATCAAGACTATTTAAGCTTATAGGAAGGGTAAATGTATGATGCGGAGCTGCAGCAAGCGACTAGCATATATGGTGGCTAAACATACGCAAATGAGAGCAAGAAGAGAAGGCAAAAGCACGGTCGAACAACTATGATCAAGAAGTGATCCTAGAACAACCTACGTCAAACATAACTCCAACACCGTGTTCACTTCCCGAACTCCGCCGAGAAGAGACCATCACAGCTACACACGCGGTTGATGTATTTTAATTAAAATAGACTTCAGGTTTTCTACAACCGGACATTAACAAATTCCCACCTGCCCATAACCGCGGGCACGGCTCTCGAAAGTTCAGATCCCTGCAGGGGTGTCCCAACTTAGCCCATCACAAGCTCTCACAGTCAACGAAGGATATTTCTTCTCCCAAGACAATCCGATCAGACTCGGCATCCCGGTTACATGACATCCTCGACAATGGTAAAACAAGTCCAGCAAGACCACCCGTTGTGCCGACAAATCCTGATAGGAGCTGCACATATCTCGTTCTCAGGGCACACCGGATAAACTAAGCGTACGGGAGCCAACGTAACCCAAGTTGCCAAGGGACGGCCCCGCACGGTGCTCTGGGTTGGACCAACACTTAGAGAAGCACTGGCCCGGGGGGGGGGGTTAAAATAAAGATGACCCTTGGGCTGGCTGACCCAAGGGAAAGAAAAAGGCTAGGTGGCGAATGGTAAAACTCAGGTTGGGCCTTGCTGGAGGAGTTTTATTCAAAGCGAACTGTCAAGGGGTTCCCATTATAACCCAACCGTGTAAGGAACGCAAAATCCAGGAACATAACACCGATATGACGGAAACTAGGGCGGCAAGAGTGGAACAAAACACCAGGCATAAGGCCGAGCCTTCCACCCTTTACCAAGTATATAGATGCATTAATTAAATAAGAGATATTGTGATATCCCAACAAATAGCCATGTTCCAAACATGGAACAAGCTCCAATCTTCACCTGCAACTAACAACGCTATAAGAGGGGCTGAGCAAAGCGGTAACATAGCCAAACAAGGGTTTGCTAGGACAAGGTGGGTTAGCGGCTTGGCTTAACAATATGGGAGGCATGATAAGCAAGTGGTAGGTATCGCAGCATAGGCATAGCAAAAGAGCGAGCAACTAGCAAGCAAAGATAGAAGTGATTTCGAGGGTATGACCATCTTGCCTGAGATCCCGCAAGGAAGAAGAACGAGTCCATGAAGACAAACGGACGTAGTCGAACGAATCCTCAAAATACGACGTTATCAGAACCAACCCGAAGAAGCAACACCGGAAAGGAGCAAACAACATAGTAAACAACCAACACATGAACATGGCATGATGCACAACCAAGTATGATGCATTTCCGGTTTAATGAGGCATGGCATGGCAATATGCACAAACAATCCTACAAATTAAGTGGAGCTCAATATGCAACAAGTTGCATGTTGACGGAACACCACATGACTTATTTAGTTCTCTCCCGTTTATGTACTCAACAACATTAAATGTTTGTTAGCATGGCAAGGGGTGAAGCAAATGAAAACTACCTATCTAGTCAAGTTTAAATGAGGCCGGAGACAATGAACAACCATTCCGGAAAATCCTCATATGCATATATTAGGTTTGGTACTGTTCTGCCCTAAACACAATTTTAGAGTTGTTAAACATGCAAACCAATGTCACCATGTTAATCTAGACATTTTTCCACCCCATTTACATATAAAGTTTATTAAATTTGGAGCTACGGTTATTAAGTTATGGAATAAATCATTTTAGCATGGCAATAGGCAAAATTTAAACAAACAACATTTTAAACATTTCAAACATAGATGAAAGTTGGATATTATGAATCTAGACAAAATTCTAAGCAAGTTTCATATATAATTTATTTTAAACCGATGCACATTTTGAGAGTTATTATATGCATGAATAGCAGGGGGTTTTCTACAAAACTGCTATCCTGTGGAAATTAGACAAATTCGCATAACTAAAAAAACAGAAACAAGCCGAAACAAGACTGGACCAACAGTGCACAAGGGGCTTGCTCACTTTGGGCCCAGAGGAAAAGATGGGACGGCTGGGCCTTGGCGTGGCACAGGGGAGCGGCGCAGGGGAGCGGCTAGGCCGGCTCGCGCAGGGTGGAGGTCAACGCTCGCGGTTCCCTCGCTCGCTCGACCAGGAGCAGAGGAGGCAGATGCTAGCGACGCGAGCGGGGGGCTGTCTCCGGCCTGTGCCCACCGGATCCTGCGACGACGGGTGCGGGGACGATGAACTGGGCGCGGGGAGACAGATCCGGGAACGGGGCGGACGCCGGGGTGCGGATCGGGTGGCGGCGAGGATCAACTCCGACGAGGTGTTGCGCAGAGAAGGCGGCGGCTTGCAGGGAACTCCCATGGTGGCTTGGTTACCTGTTGAGACACACAGAGAGAGAGAGAGAATTGAGAGGGAGATGAATATAGAGGGAGGAGGAAGAACGAGGGAAGGAGGCAGAGGAGTTGCGGCATGGTACAGTCGGGCTCCAGCGGTTGGCCATGGTGGCGTTTGGCGATGGGAGGTTCGGGCTTAGTACTACGAGCGAAGAAAAAAGAGCGGGTGCTGGGACCTTCGATGGCTGCTGCTTCTCGCGGCAGCACCCGAGGCAAGCCCCTCGAACACGAGCAGAAGGGAGGAGCAGTGGCGCTGGTGCAAGCTTTGAGGCTAGCGAGGCGTTCGTCTCCTCGAACGCGACGAGGAGGAGGTGGCGCCTGAGGTCGAGGACGACAGGAAGAGGCCTGGCTCCATGGGGTTTGAGGACGCTTCTTGAGAGGTGGAGTGTTGGATCGGTGGTGGTTGGCCGATGGGGATCTGGGAGGATCCCAAGGAAGAAAAGACCAGAGGAGCGGCGGCGGCTAGGAGGATCCCTAGAAATTAGGGATTGGTCCGATGATTGCACTGCTATTTATAGTAGGTGGGTGTGGGTTAGATTAGGGGATAACTCGTCCCTTTGATCAAAATCAGACGGTCAGGAAAAATAGGCTAGGGAGCCCAAATAAGAAAACGGTGACATTTGGTAGATGTTTGGGGATGTTCTGGACCCATCGATCACGACTGCTCGGGTCGGGTCCGGGACAGTTTTCGGACGCGTGCGCGAGGAGGTCCGCGGCTTGATGAGAGAGCTAACATTGGGTCTGGCAGTAGGTAGTGGACTGTGTAGACGTTCTAGAGCTGAGAGAAGAGAAGAGAGAGACCCGACGACTATTCTGGAGACCGAAAACGTCCGACGTTAGACCGGCTCTAATGACGCTATAGTTTAACGGTTGAGGCGTCAAACAGACTCCGAATGCGATGAAACTTGGCAGGCGGTCTACTGACAACAAAACAACACCGCACGCCAAATTTCAACCCTTTCTGAGAACATTTTCCACCCACTTATAAAATAATATTTCGGAGGTGCCGGGGGCGCGTGCAAGTGTGTCTGGGCTCAGAACGGACAAGGGAAGGAACGAGGAGACCGGGACGGATGCAAGTTTTGAAAACATGATGACGCAATGCACATGATGACATGATAAGATGCAACACGCAAGCAAATGACATGACAACGTCAGCGAATAACTGGAAGACACCTGGCACATCGGTCTCGGGGCGTTACAACACTCCACCACTACGAGAGGATCTCCCGAGATCTAGAATGGCACCGGAGGGAAAACGGAAGAGAAAGAGAAGAGGTAAAACTAAGTTGCTTCTTTGACCAATGAGTGAAACCAAGGAACCTTGCGAGGTTAAGAAAGCACTCCGTTAAGAAAGAGGAATAAGAAAGAACCGATTCGGTAACACTTCGGGTGAAAAGAGATGAAAGACTTGATAAAATGAAAGAGCTTGAGCAAGGGGACACAACACTCCGGTTAAATGGATAAAACAAGAAAAGAACATGATATTGACAAAACAAGAAGATGGGTTGAAGAGAGCAACAATACAATGCCTCCGGAACAAAAGTGAGAATGGACTGGAATGAACGAAGGGAAACAAGATCTTAAGAGAGCACGCTTACAACAAATGCTAGAACGGAGTTGTTGGAAAGCCAACAACGAAAAGAATAAGCTTGATATGGTATTATGGAATACATCTCAAAATTATGCGGTGACAACCTGCCACTCACGGTAAAAAAGTTGGATTGATATGAACAAGAAGACGAGAAACTCATCTCACCGGGAGGATAATGAAGAACTCGGTTCATTTATGAGCACCACAAATAGCGATGAACCTTAGGGAAAGCTTTAGGTGAAATATAACCCAAGATAACTCCAATGACGAGATTGATGGATTTAAATAACTCATTCTTGACAACATGTGACTCATGAGACATGAACTCAAATTATCAAAAATGACAAAATACCACCTCTATTGATACGGAAGGAAGAATTGCACTCTGGATTGCAAGATGAAGAATACTTGAGCTCCTCTAAAAAGAATGTTGATGAACACTTCGAGAAGGAATTTAATCCTTTAAGAACCATCATGTAGAGTCTCCATGAAGAACTCCGGTAACAAAAGCATAACGAGAAGAGAGAGAAGTTGAAAACACAAAGTGAAACCTTGCAAAGATTAAATGAAGCTTTGCGACGAGATAAAGTGGAAACTTGGAACTCCGGAAAAGAAAAGATGAAACAAGAGAAACCGAGAATTTTATGAGCCTCCAGAATAAGGAATTAATCACTTGGATGAAGCAAGAATAAGAATTACGTTAAGCGTATCCTTCACCAATTTAAATTGATGACAAGCAACAGATCGCATACAACTTATTCTCGTAGAAAGGATTTAGATAGATATAGCGCAAACTTAATGGACCACCGGTAGGATTGAAACAATGAATGAATTGATACAATAATAAAGGAAGAGAAATCTTTAACGAACCACCGTAAGAATTGAAAACGATTGAAGAAAAGATAAAGAAGCACCGGGAAGAATTAGCAAATGAACGAAGATGCTTGAGAGAATTTAGAAACAAGATAATGAAGAGATCTTGAGCTAATTAACGAATACTTGAGCGATACACCGGTAAGATTTGGAGAATGATCGCTGAAAGCTGGAATGAATAATTCTGAGATGATGGCATCCGGATAATCAAACTGAAAAATACTCCTGAATTGTTCCGGATGGTAAAAAGAATTCTCACAATCGAAAACAATTATGAGAGGATGGCCTTGAACTAGAACCACGAATCTCTGAGAGAACGGATAAGATATGGAGGTAAAACACTTCTTCGGTCTTCAAACGCAGAGAATGATGATGAGAAACACCACCATGAATTGTAGAGGCACTCCGGAAGAATCAAAAGCGAAGAGATTGAGCCAACGATGAAAAGAATTTAACCGATCTTGGAGAAAGGCATTTGACTGATGATAAATCATTCTTACGTCAAACTTGGAAAGATTTGGGAATAGCTCCGGGAAAATAGAGGAGTCAGGTAAGATCCTGGAAAAAGACCTGTGGGTTAGGGCCCACTCAAAAGAAACACCGTTGAACAATTTAAAAGAGAGAATGCATCGGTAAGATTTAAATGGCTTGACTGAGATAACAACCCCGAAATAGCTTGAATGGATCTTGAATGACAAGACGAGCCTTCTGATATATCTTCAGCACTCCGGAACAAATGAATGGCGAGAAGTGGATGATTAAGAGGTGCATCGACACGAGAAAACATTTGAAACAAGGAAAAGAATATGATGAACAAAGTTTGACTTGAACACACCGGAGAAGAAAAAGAACGCATAATGATGAACTTGAGGCTCCATTAGGATCTTCATGAGAATCACCGGATAAGAACATAGAAAGAAAAGAATGAAGAGACTTCACACGAATAAAATGGATACTTGATTAAGAAATCTGAGTCCTTGAAGAAAAAAGGGGTGGGTGGGCGGGAAAACAAAGGCAACTTGGAGACGGATGAAACAAACACCGTTGACGAAAACTGAGTTGATCTTGCCGATGTTGAAAATGATCGGATCCACTTGAAGAGAAACACGCCGGTAGAAAAAGATTGACATGACAATCTCGATTATCATGAAGGATTGGTATCCGCATAGAAATATGAGAACAACATTTGGGGAAGGTATGGAATCAACATTTGACTTCGAAGCAACTCGAATACCACAACTCAAAACAAAACAAAGGATTGGCTTGTAGAATAAGCCAAAACAAACATATGATAGAGATTTCGTCCAAAGTTTTCGTGGTGGGGCCTACACGGGCTCGATTGTACAGCACCATCATGTATAAGGCAGTGCACATGACATACGAAGCGTCCCCGAGTCAGCATAGCCAAGGACTCTTTAAGACACAACGAGACCACTGTAAAACCAACCGTGGATAGGCGGACCACTAGACATCGAACCCCAATTTCATATCATACATCTGTCGGAAAGATATCCTAGGAGCTACTTGAATTCCCACTTATAAACTCCCGAAATTTTCCTGTTATGCAATCAGGTGTTGGGGATACAGGGGAAGCATAATATCTCACCCAAAACTAGCAAATCCTACATCCAGTTGTATCCATCCTTCAACACATAACCAAGAAACCTTCGGAAATCGTTTACCTCAACCTTCGAAAAGCGTCCGTTATACAAGTTATGGCAATACTCCCGAACTCCCGCCCCAATAATGGATGGCGTCGAGGTTATCTCACCAACAACTACATAAAAGAGATTTTCGATGTCGGCGAAACTCAGGTATTCCAGAACTGCAACGATAAAATTGTGACGACAACACCTCAGAGCTCAACTCCCCGGGACACTGCCACAACCCCTAAATGTCAGGAGGCACCAAGAACAATGTTCTCGTCACAAAACCATCAGAACGATTCCAAGATACCCGCATGATCCTAAATTTTTTTAGTGAAATTTGAGAAGAGAAGAGTCAAAACTCTATGTCAGGATGCCTGGCCAGAGCGACGAAGGGACTGAGGAGTAAAAAGAAGTCATACTCTCCGATATATATAATCCTAAATGACTCAAAACATTTTTCTAGACTCAACAACGCCAGCGATTCGATCAAGCAGGGAGGCTCCTAAAGTCGGGGAAGGCTCTGATTACCAACTTGTAACGCCCTCGATGCGGCTATATCTCCCACGTGTCGAAGCACGACTTAGAGGCATAACCGCATTGAAAGCAATGTCGCAAGTGAGGTAATCTTTACACAACCCATGTAATACATAAGGGAAAGAGATACATAGTTGGCTTACAGTCGCCACTTCACACAATACATGAATAAAGCATTACATCATCCAGATACAATCAAGGTCCGACTACAGAACCAAAATAAAAGAAGACTACCCCAAAAGCTACACAGATCCCCGATCGTCCCAACTGGGCTCCACTACTGATCAACTGAAACGAAACAACACAATAAACGAGGTCTTCATCGAGCTTCTCCTTGAGCTCGGTTGCGTCACCTGCACGGTTTCATCGGCACCTGCAAACTGGTTTTGGAAGTATATGTGAGTCATGGGGACTCAGCAATCTCACACCCTCGCGATCAAGACTATTTAAGCTTATAGGAAGGGTAAAGGTATGATGCGGAGCTGCAGCAAGCGACTAGCATATATTGTGGCTAAACATACGCAAATGAGAGCGAGAAGAGAAGGCAAAAGCATGGTCGAACAACTATGATCAAGAAGTGATCCTAGAACAACCTACGTCAAACATAACTCCAACACCGTGTTCACTTCCCGGACTTCCCACTTATAAAATAATATTTCGGAGGTGCCGCGGGCGCGTGCAAGTGTGTCTGGGCTCAGAACGGACAACGGAAGGAACGAGGAGACCGGGACGGATGCAAGTTTTGAGAACATGATGATGCAATGTACATGATGACATGATAAGATGCAACACGCAAGCAAATGACATGACAACGTCAGCGAATAACTGGAAGACACCTGGCACATCGGTCTCGGGGCGTTATAGGTTGAGCTCCACCTAGAGCAAGTAGCTACACTCTTTTACAACTGAACAATGGACTATGCATTGAATTGTCTGTTTGGCGTAAAGAAACTTCACCACATGTCTTACTAGTATTAGATTGTCGAAGGCTGACCCCTCGGGTGGAGCATATTAGTTACTCCTGGCCTATTCATGAGCTTACTAGAGATCACCCCAATCTCATAGACTGTGACCAGCAGTCGGGCTCATATAGGTGTGTTCCTCCAACGATCGCTCTGTAGGATAGCATCTTGCTTATATGAGCTTTGAAACACATTAAGACAGTAGTCAACCTACCATACAGTTTCCGAGAGTATTGCATCTCCAGCGGAGTGGGTTAGTAAAGTAACTCATCGGTTTACCACTGGCTTGTTTTCCTGGGTCCTACGTCATGGGATCTCCAATCACATAGGTTGGGTTACCACCATGGCAATTGATACATCCCGAACGTATCTACTTTTCCAAACACTTTTGCTCTTGTTTTGGACTGTAATTTGCATGCTTTGAATGGGACTAACTCGGACTAACGTTGTTTTCAGCAGAATTGCCATGGTGTTATTTTTGTGCAGAAATAAAAGTTCTTGGATTGGGATGAAAATTTACGAAGAATATTTTCAGAATATATAAATATACTGGCAAAAAGAATTGCGAGAGGGGGACACCCAGGCATCACAAGCTTTGTTCTGGTTCTCTATTAAAAGGAGGCCTTAATATCCCTTGGTTTCTTTACAGACCCCGCTGCCATGGGAGGGTAGGACAAAAGATGTCATGCGAGTTCTTATTATAAGCACGTATGACTATATACGGAATACATGCCTACATTACATTGATGAATTGGAGATATTGTGTATCGCTCTAGGTTGTGACTGTTATATGATGAATGTCATCCAACACAAATATCCATCACTGATCCAATGCATACGCTTTTCATACATTGATCTTTGCTAAGTTACTTTCATTGCTGATGCTGTTACAATCACTATAAAACTGCTACTGCTACTATTACCGTTACTATTGCTATTGTTACCACTGCTGTCAAACTATCATATTACTGTGCTACTACTCACCTTGCTGCAGATATTTACTTCTCCAGGTGTGGTTGAGTTGAATCTCAACTGTTAATACTCGCAAATATTCATTGGCTCCCCTTGTGGAATCAATAAATTTGGGTTGAATACTCTACCCCCGAAAACTGATGGGATCCCCTATACTTGTGGGTTATCAGCAGCTCATGTGGGTCTCATGCCCATCTCCTTCTATGTATTATCTATCACAACACACGATAACCCTTCAGTAAAGGGATTTTCCAAATTCTTAGCCGTTTGGGTATAATCTAGCGCTATCACTCTCGAGTTCCTTAATTTTTTGACAGTGTTAATCTTATTCTTATGTACTCATTGGACTTCATGTTGTCCTTTGTGAAGGAAATATGCCCTAGAGGCAATAATATAGTTGTTATTTATATTTCCTTATATCATGATAAATGTGTATTATTCATGCTAGAATTGTATTAACAGGAAACTTGATACATGTGTGAATACATAGACAAAACAAAGTGTCCCTAGTTTGCCTCTACTTGACTAGCTCGTTAATCAAAGATGGTTAAGTTTCCTAACCATAGACATGTGTTGTCATTTGATGAATGTGATCACATCATTAGAGAATGATGTGATGGACAAGACCCATCCACTAGCTTAGCATAATAATCGTTAAGTTTTATTGCTATTGCTTTCTTCATGACTTATATATATTCCTCTAACTATGAGATTATGCAACTCCCGAATACCGGAGGAACACCTTGTGTGCTATCAAACGTCACAACGTAACTGGGTGATTATAAAGATGCTCTACAAGTGTCTCCAAAGGTGTTTGTTGGGTTGGCATAGATCAAGATTAGGATTTGTAACTCCGAGTATCGGAGAGGTATCTCTGGGCCCTCTCGGTAATGCACATCACTATAAGCCTTGCAAGAAATGTGACTAATGAGTTAGTTACGGGATGATGCATTACAGAATGAGTAAAGAGACTTCCGGTAACGATATTAAACTAGGTATGAGGATACCGACGATCGAATCTCAGGCAAGTAACATACCGATGACAAAGGGAATAACGTATGTTGTTATTGCGGTTTGACCAATAAAGATCTTCGTAGAATATGTAGGAACCAATATGAGCATCCAGGTTCCGCTATTGGTTATTGACTGGAGATATGTCTTGGTCATGTCTACATAGTTCTCGAACCCGTAGGATCTGCACGCTTAATGTTCGATGACGATTTGTATTATGAGTTATGTGTTTTGGTGACCGAAGTTTGTTTGGAGTCCCGGATGAGATCACGGACATGACGAGGAGTCTCGAAATGGTCGAGAGGTAAATATTGATATATTGGACAATGATATTCGGACAATGGAATGGTTCCGGATCATTTCGGGTATTCTTCGGAGTACCGGGAGGTTGCCAGAACCCCCCAGGGGAAGTCATGGCCCTCAAGGGCCACGGGAGAGAGGGGACAGCCCACAAGGGGTGGCTGCGCCCCCCCCCCGATAGGAGTCCGAATAGGACTAGGGGAGGTGGCAGCGCCCCCCTTTTCCTTTCCTACTCCCTCTCCCTTTCCCCCTTTTCCACTCCGGAGAAGGAAGGGGGAATCCTACTAGGACTAGGAGTCCTAGTAGGACTCCCCCATGGCACGCCCCCTCTAGGCCAGCCGCCTCCTCCCCTCCTCCTTTATATATGAGGGCAGGGGCACCTCATTGCACATCTATTGTTCTCTTAGCCATGTGTGGTGCCCCCCTCCATAGTTTACTCCTCCAGTCATAGAGTCGTAGTGCTTAGACGAAGCCCTGCTTGGATCACATCACCGTCACCGTCACCACGCCGTCGTGCTGACGAAACTCTCCCTCGACCCTCTACTGGATCAAGAGTTCGAGGGACGTCATCGAGCAGAACGTGTGCTAAACTCGGAGGTGCCGTACATTCGTTACTAGATCAGTTGGGTCGTGAAGACGTTCGACTACATCAACCGCGTTAACCTAGCTAACGCTTCCGCTTTTGGTCTACTAGGGTACGTGGAAACACTCTCCCCGTCTCATTGCTATGCATCTCCTAGATAGATCTTGCGTGATCGTAGGATTTTTTTTTGAAATTGCATGCTATGTTCCCCAATAGTGGCATCCGAGCTAGGTCTATGCGTAGATGATATGCACGAGTATAACACAAAGAGTTGTGGGCGATAATAGTCATACTGCTTACCACCAATGTCTTATTTTGATTCGGCGGTAGTGTTGTATGAAGCGGCCCGGACCAACCTTACATGACCACGTTCATGAGACCGGTTCCACCGACAGACATGCAACTTGTTTTGCATAAAGGTGGCTGGCGATTGTCTGTTTCTCCAACATTAGTTGAATCGAATTTGACGACGCCCAGTCCTTGTTGAAGGTTAAAACAGCACACTTGACAAAAAATGTTGTGGTTTTGATGCGTATAGGTAAGAATGGTTCTTGCTAGAAGCCCGTAGCAGCCACGTAAAACTTGCAACAACAAAGTAGAGGACGTCTAACTTGTTTGTAAGGCATGTTGTGATGTGATATGGTCAAGACATGATGAGATATAAATTTTTGTATGAGATGATCATGTTTTGTAGAAGTTATCGGCAACTGGCAGGAGCCTTATGGTTTTCACTTTATTGTATGAAATGCAATCGCCATGTAATTGCTTTACTTTATCACTAAGCGGTAGCGATACTCATAGAAGCAATAGTTGGCGAGACGACCACGACGCTACGATGAAGATAAAGGTGTCAAGCCGGTGACGATGGAGATCATGACGGTGCTTAGGAGATGGAGATCAAAGGCACAAGATGGTGATGGCCATATCATGTCACATATTTTGATTGCATGTGATGTTTATCTTTTATGCATCTTATTTTTTTAGTACGGTGGTAGCATTATAAGATGATCCCTCACTAAATTTCAAGGTATAAGTGTGCTCCCTGAGTATGCACCGTTGCTATAGTTTGTGAAGGAAATATGCCCTAGAGGCAATAATAAAGTTGTTAATTATATTTCCTTATATCATGATAAATGTTTATTATTCATCTTAGAATTGTATTAACCGGAAACTTAGTACATGTGTGGATACATAGACAAATAGAGTGTCCCTAGTATGCCTCTACTTGACTAGCTCGTTAATAAAAGATTGTTAAGTTTCCTAGCCATGGACATGTGTTGTCATTTGATGAACGGGATCACATCATTATAGAATGATGTGATGGACTACACCCATCCGTTAGCTTAGCACTATGATCGTTTAGTTTATTGCTATTGCTTTCTTCATGACTTAAACATGTTCCTATGACTATGAGATTATGCAACTCCCAAATGCCGGAGGAACCCCTTGTGTGCTATCAAACGTCACAACGTAACTGGGTGATTATAAAGATGCTCTACAGGTGTCTCCGATGGTGTTTGTTGAGTTGGCATAGATCAAGATTTGGATTTGTCACTCCGTCCATCGGAGAGGTATCTCTAGGCCCTCTCGGTAATGCACATCACTATGAGCCTTGCAAGCAATGTGACTAATGAGTTAGTCACGGGATGATGCATTACGTAACGAGTAAAGAGACTTGTCGGTGACGAGATTGAACTACGTATGATGATACCGACAATCGAATCTCGAGCAAGTAACATACCGATGACAAAGGGAACAACGCATGTTGTTATGCGGTTTGACCGATAAAGATCTTTGTCGAATATGTAAGAACCAATATGAGCATCCAGGTTCCGCTATTGGTTATTGACCGGAGATGAGTCTCGTTCATGTCTGCATAGTTCTCGAACCCATAGGGTCCGCACGCTTAATGTTTGATGACGATATGTATTATGAGTTATGAGATTTGATGTACCGAAGGTTGTTCGAAGTCCCGGATGTGATCACGGACATGACGAGGAGTCTCAAAATGGCCGAGACATAAATATTCGTATATTGGAAGGCTACATTTGGACACCAGAATGGTTCAGGTCGTTTCAGATAAGTTTCAGAGTACCGGCGGTTACTGGAACCCCTCTGGGAAGTTATTGGGCCTCATGGGCCTAATGGTGGAAGAGAGGAGGCACTCCAAGGTGTGGCGGATGCCCCCTAGACCAAACCGAATTGGACTAAGGCTAGGGGGCCGCCCCCCTTTCCTTCTCTTCTTCCTCTCCTTCCTTCTTCTCCTACTTGGACTAGGAAAGGGGGAAACCTACTCCTACTAGGAGTAGGATTCCCCCCCTTAGGCGTGCCCCTTGTGGCCGGCCCTCCTCCTCCTCCCCTCCTTTATATACGGGGGAGGGGGGCACCCCGTAGACACACAAGTTGATCTTTAGCCATGTGCGGTGCCCCCCTCCACAGTTTTACACCTCGGTCATATTGTCGTAGTGCTTAGGCGAAGCCCTACGTCGGTAACTTCATCATCACCGTCAACACGCCATCGTGCTGACGGAACTCACCCTCGGCCTTAGCTGGATCAAGAGTACGAGGGACGTCACCGAGCTGAACGTGTGCAGATCACGGAGGTGCGGTGCGTTTGGTACTTGATCGGTTGGATCACGAAGACAGTCGACTACATCAACCATGTTACCTAACGCTTTCACTTTCGGTCTATGAGGGTACGTAGACACACTCTCCCCTCTCTTTGCTATGCATCTCCTAGATAGGTCTTGCGTGATGTAGGAATTTTTTTGAAATACTGCGTTCCCCAACAGTGGCATCAGAGCCAGGTCTATGCGTAGATGTTATATGCACGAGTAGAACACAAAGAGTTGTGGGCGATAATAGTCATACTGCTTACCAGCATGTCATACTTTGATTCGGCAGTATTGTTGGATGAAGCGGCCCAGCCCGACATTACAGGACCACTTTCATGATACTGGTTCTACCGCCGTGCTTCACACACAGGTGGCTAGTGGGTGTCTGTTTCTCCAGCTTTAGTTGAATCGAGTGTGACTACGCCCGGTCCTTGTTGAAGGTTAAAACAACACACTTGACGAAAAATCGTTGTGGTTTTTGATGCATAGGTAAGAACGGTTATTGCTAAGCCCGTAGCAGCCACGTAAAACTTGCAACAACAAAGTAGAGGACATCTAGCTTGTTTTTGCAGGGCAAGTTGTGATGTGATATGCTCAAGACATGATTATATAAATTGTTGTATGAGATGATCATGTTTTGTAACAAAGTTATCGGCAACTGGCAGGAGCCATATAGTTGTCGCTTTATTGTATGAAATACAATCGCCATGTAATTGCTTTACTTTATCACTAAGCGGTAACGATAGTCGTAGAAGCAATAGTTGGCGAGATGACAACGATGCTACGATGGAGATCAAGGTGTCAAGCCAGTTTCGATGGTGATCAGGACGGTGCTTTGGAGATGGATATCAAAGGCACAAGATGATGATGGCCATATCATATCACTTATATTGATTACATGTGATGTTTATCTTTTATGCGTCTTATTTTGTTAGTACGGCGGTAGCATTATAAGATGATCTCTTACTAAATTTCAAGGTATAAGTGTTTTCCCTGAGTATGCACCGTTGCGACAGTTCGTCGTGCCGAGACACCACATGATGATCGGGTGTGATAAGCTCTACGTTCACATACAACGGGTGCAAGCTAGTTTTGCACAAGCAAAATACTCAGGTTAAACTTAACGAGCCTAGCATATGCAGATATGGCCTCGGAACACTGAGACCGAAAGGTCGAGCGTGAATTATATAGTAGATATGATCAACATAGTGATGTTCACCATTGAAAACTTCTCCATCTCACGTGATGATCGGACATGGTTTAGTTGATATGGATCACGTGATCATTTAGATGACTAGAGGGATGTCTATATAAGTGGGAGTTCTTAAGTAATATGATTAATTGAACTTAATTTATCATGAACTTAGTACCTGATAGTATTTTGCATGTCTATGTTGTTGTAGATAAATGGCCTGTGCTTCTGTTCCTTTGAATTTTAATGTGTTCCTAGAGAAAGCTAGGTTGAAAGATGATGGTAGCAACTACACGGACTGGGTCCGTAACTTGAGGATTATCCTCATTGCTGATACGTCTCCAACGTATCTATAATTTTTGATTGCTCCATGCTATATTATCTACTGTTTTGGACAATATTGGACTTTATTTTCCACTTTTATATTATTTTTGGGACTAACCTATTAACCGGAGGCCCAGCCCAGAATTGCTGTTTTTTTGCCTATTTAAATGTTTCGAAGAAACGGAATATCAAACGAAGTCCAAACGAAATAAAATCTTCGGGAACGTGATTTTCTCACCGAACGTGATCCAGGAGACTTGGACCCTGCTCCAAGGAACAAAAGAGGCGGTCACGAGGGTGGGGGCGCCCCCCCTAGGGCGCGCCCCCTGCCTCGTGGGCCCCTCGTTGCTCCTCCGGCGTACTTCTTCCTCCTATATATACACACGTACCCCCAAACGATTAGAACAGGATCCAAAAACCTAATTCCACCGCCGCAACTTTCTGTATCCATGAGATCCCATCTTGGGGCCTGTTCCGGAGCTCCGCCGGAAGAGGGCCGTCATCATGGAGGGCTTCTACATCATCCTAGCCCCTCCGATGAAGTGTGAGTAGTTTACCTCAGACCTTCGGGTCCATAGTTAGTACATAGATGGCTTCTTCTCTCTCTTTGAATCTCAATACAAAGTTCTCCCCCTCTCTTGTGGAGATCTATTCGATGTAATCTTCTTTTTGTGGTGTGTTTGTTTAAACCGATGAATTGTGCGTTTATGATCAAGTCTATCTATGAATAATATTTGAATCTTCTCTGAATTATTTTTTGTATGATTGGTTATCTTTGCAAGTCTCTTCGAATTATCCATTTGGTTTGGCCAACTAGATCGGTAGTTCTTGCCATGGGAGAAGTGCTTAGCTTTGGGTTCGATCTTGCGGTGTCCTTACCCAGTGACAGAAGGGGCAGCAAGGCATGTATTGTATCGTTGCCATCGAGGATAACAAGATGGGGTTTATTTCATATTGCATGAATTTATCTCTCTACATCATGTCATCTTGCTTAAGGCTTACTCTGTTTTTAACTTAATACTCTAGATGCATGCTGGATAGCGGTCGATGAGTGGAGTAATAGTAGTAGATGCAGAATCGTTTTGATCTACTTGTCACGGACGTGATGCCTATATACATGATCATGCCTAGATATTCTCATAACTATGCTCAGTTCTGTCAATTGCTCAACAGTAATTTGTTCACCCACCGTAGAATACTAATGCTCTTGAGAGAAGCCACTTGTGAAACCTATGGCCCCGGGGTCTATTCTCATCATATCAATCTCCATTACTTTGATCTTGCCTTGCTTTTTTACTTTGCCTTTACTTTTTACTTTGCATCTTTATACCAAAAATACCAAAAATATTATATCTATCAGATCTCACTCTCGTAAGAGACCGTGAAGGGCTTGACAACCCCTAATCGCGTTGGTTGCGAGTAGCTATCGCTTCATGCAGGTACGAGGGACTTGAGCGTGGGCTCCTACTGGATTGATACCTTGGTTCTCAAAAACTAAGGGAAATACTTACACTACTCTGCTGCATCATCCCTTCCTCTTCGGGGAAAACCAACGCAAGCTCAGGACGTAGCAGCTGCACAGAAGAATTACATCCTGGAAGCATCGCTAGGTGCAAAGCCCGCTGTAGGAGCAACACCAGATGTTATGAACGTCTGGCAGAGCAAAGCTGATGACTACTCGATAGTTCAGTGTGCGATACTTTATGGCTTAGAATCGGGACTTCAACGATGTTTTGAACGTCATGGAGCATATGAGATGTTTCAGGGGTTGAAGTTAATATTTCAAGCAAATGCTCAAATTGAGAGGTATGAAGTCTCCAATAAGTTCTATTGCAGCAAGATGGAGGAGAATAGTTCTGTCAGTGAACATATACTCAGAATGTCTGGGTACAACAACCACTTGACTCAACTGGGAGTTAATCTTCCTGATGATAGTGTCATCGACAGAGTTCTTCAATCACTGCCACCAAGCTACAAAAGCTTCATGATGAACTATAATATGCAAGGGATGGATAAGACAATTCACGAGCTCTTCGCAATGCTAAAGGATGCGGAGGTAGAAATCAAGAAGGAGCATCAAGTGTTGATGGTTAACAAGACCACTATTTTCGACAAAAAGGGCAAAGGGAAGAAGGGGAACTTCAAGAAGGACAACAAGCAAGTTGTTGCTCAAGTGAAGAAGCCCAAGTCTGGACCTAAGCCTGAGACTGAGTGCTTCTACAACAAATTGACTGGTCACTGGAAGTGGAACTGCCCCAAGTATTTGGCGGATAAGAAGGATGGCAAAGTGAAAGGTATATTTGATATACATGTTATCGATGTGTACCTTACTAATGCTCACAGTAGCGCCTGTGTATTTGACTGGCTCTGTTGCTCATATATGCAACTCGAAATAGGGGCTACAGATTAAGTGAAGATTGGCTAAGGACGAGGTGACGATGCGCGTGGGAAATGGTTCCAAAGTCGATGTGATCGCGGTCGGCATGCTACCTCTGCATCTACCTTCGGGATTAGTATTAGACCTGAATAATTATTCTTTGGTGCCAGCGCTAAGCATGAACATTATATCCGGATCTTGTTTGATGCAAGACGGTTATTCATTTAAATCAGAGAATAATGGTTGTTCTATTTATATGAGTAATATCTTTTATGGTCATGCACCCTTGATGAGTGGTCAATTTTTATTGAATCTCGATAGTAGTAATACACATATTCATAGTATTAAAGCCAAAAGATATAATTTTAATAATGATAGTGCAACTTATTTGTGGCACTGCCGTTTATGTCATATTGGTATAAAGCGCATGAAGAAACTCCATGTTGATGGGCTTTTGAAATCACTTGATTATGAATCACTTGATGCTTGCGAACCATGCCTCATGGGCAAGATGACTAAGACTTGATAACCCACAAGTATAGGGGATCGTAACAGTTTTCGAGGGTAGAGTATTCAACCCAAATTTATTGATTCGACACAAGGGGAGCCAAAGAATATTCTCAAGTATTTACATTTGAGTTGTCAATTCAACCGCACCTGAAAGACTTAATATCTGCAGCAAAGTATTTAGTAGCAAATTAGTATGATAGTAGCGGTAATGGTAGCAAAAGTAATAGTTTTGGTTTTATAGTGATTGTAACAGTAGCAACGGAAAAGTAAATACGCGAAGATCAATATATGAAAAGGTCGTAGGCAATGGATCAGTGATGGATAATTATGTCGGATGCGATTCCCCATGCAATAGTTATAACATAGGGTGACACAGAACTAGCTCCAGTTCATCAATGTAATGTAGGCATGTATTCCGAATATAGTCATACGTGCTTATGGAAAAGAACTTGCATGCCATCTTTTGTCCTACCCTCCCGTGGCAGCGGGGTCCTATTAGAAACTAAGGGATATTAAGGCCTCCTTTTAATAGAGTACCGAACCAAAGCATTAACACTTAGTGAATACATGAACTCCTCAAACTACGGTCATCACCGGTAAGTATGTGATTATTGTCACTTCGGGGTTAACAGATCATAACACATAATAGGTGACTATAGACTTGCAAGATAGGATCAAGAACTCACATATATTCATGAAAACATAATAGGTTCAGATCTGAAATCATGGCACTCGGGCCCTAATGACGAGCATTAAGCATAGCAAATTCATAGCAACATCAATATCAGAACATAATGGATACTAGGGATCAAACCCTAACAAAACTAACTCGATTACATGATAAATCTCATCCAATCCATCACCGTCTAGCAAGCCTACGATGGAATTACTCACGCATGGCGGTGAGCATCATGAAATTGGTGATGGAGGAAGGTTGATGATGACGATGGCGACGGATTCCCCTCTCCGGAGCCCTGAACGGACTCCAGATCAGCCCTCCCGAGAGAGATTAGGGCTTGGCGGCGGCTCCGTATCGTAAAACGCGATGAATCCTTCTCTCTGATTTTTTTCTCCCCAAACGTGAATATATAGACTTGGAGTTGAGGTCGGTGGAGCACCAGGGGGACACGAGGCAGGGGGCGCGCCCCCCGCCCTCGTGGACAGGGTGTGGGCCCCCTGGCCTTGATTCTTTCGCCAGTATTTTTTATATATTCCACAAAATATTCTCCATTGATTTTTAGGTCATTCCGAGAACTTTTATTTCTGCACAAAAATAACACCATGGCAATTATGCTGAAAACAACATCGGTCTGGGTTAGTTCCATTCAAATCATGCAAGTTAGAGTCGAAAACAAGGGCAAAAGTGTTTCAAAAAGTAGATACGATGGAGACGTATCAAGACTCCGTTATCTAGAACAATGAGGTGAGTGTTGGAAATAATACATACTGATGTATACGGTCCGATGAGTGTTGATGCTCGCAGCGGGTATCGTTATTTTCTGACCTTCACAGATGATTTAAGCAGATATGGGTATATCTACTTGATGAAACATAAGTCTGAAACATTTGAAAAAGTTCAAAGAATTTCAGAGTGAAGTGGAAAATCATCGTAACAAGAAAATTAAGTTTCTACGATCTGATCGTGGAGGTGAATATTTGAGTTATGAGTTTGGTCTTCATTTGAAACAACATGGAACAGTTTCGCAACTCACGCCACCTAGAACACCACAGTGTAATGGTGTGTCCCAACGTCGTAACCGCACTTTATTAGATATGGTGCGATCTATGATGTCTCTTACTGATTTATCGCTATTGTTTTGGGGTTATGCTTTAGAGACGGATGCATTCACGTTAAATAGGGCACCATCAAAATCCGTTGAGACGACACCATATGAATTGTGGTTTGGCAAGAAACCCAAGTTGTTTCTTAAAATTTTGGGTTCCGAGGCTTATGTGAAAAAGCTTCAACCTGATAAGCTCGAACCCAAATCGGAGAAATGTGTCTTCATAGGATACCCAAAGGAGACTGTTGGGTATACCTTCTATAGCATATCCGAAGGCAAGATATTTGTTGCTAAGAATGGATCCTTTCTAGAGAAGGAGTTTCTCTTAAAAGAAGTGAGTGCGAGGAAAGTAGAACTTGATGAGGTAACTGTACCTTCTCCCTTATTGGAAAGTAGTTCATCACAGAAATCAGTTCCAGTGATTTCTACACCAATTAGTGAAGAAGTTAATGATGACGATCATGAAACTTCTGATCAAGTTACTACCGAACCTCGTAGGTCAACCAGAGCAAGATCCGCACAAGAGTGGTATGGTAATCTGGTTCTGGAAGTCATGTTACTTGACCATGACGAACCTACGAACTATGAGGAAGCAATGATGAGCCCAGATTCCGCAAAATGGCTTGAGGCCATGAAATATGAGATGGGATCCATGTATGAGAACAAAGTATGGACTTTGGTTGACTTACCCAATGATCGGCAAGCCATAGAGAATAAATGGATCTTCAAGAAGAAGACTGACGCTGGAGGTAATGTTACTGTCTACAAAGCTCGACTTGTTGCAAAAGGTTTTCGACAAGTTCAAGGAGTTGCCTACGATGAGACCTTCTCACCCGTAGTGATGCTTAAGTCCGTCCGAATCATATTAGCAATTGCTGCATTTCATGATCATGAAATTTGGCAAATGTCAAAACTACATTCCTTAATGGATATCTTAAAGAAGAGTTGTATATGATGCAACCAGAAGGTTTTGTCAATCCAAAAGGTGCTAACAAAGTGTGCAAGCTCCAGCGATCCATTTATGGACTGGTGCAAGCATCTTAGAGTTGCAATATACGCTTTGATAGTGTGATCAAAGCATATGGTTTTATACAGACTTTTGGAGAAGCCTGTATTTACAAGAAAGTGAGTGGGAGCTCTGTAGCATTTCTGATATTATATGTGGATGATATATTGTTGATCAGAAATGATACTAAATTTCCGAATAGCAAAAAAGGATACTTGAATAAGAATTTTTCAATGAAAGACCTCGGTGAAGCTACTTATATATTGGGCATCAAAATCTATAGAGATAGATCAAGACGCTTAATTGGACTTTCACAAAGCACGTACCTTGATAAAGTTTTGAAAAAGTTCAAAATGGATCAAGCAAAGAAAGGGTTCTTGCCTATGTTACAAGGTGTAAAGTTGAGTCAGACTCAATGCCCGACCACTGCAGAAGATAGAGAGAAAATGAAAGTCATTCCCTATACCTCAGCCATAGGTTCTATCATGTATGCAATGCTATGTACCAGACCTAATGTGTTCCTTGCTATTAGTTTAGCAGGGAGGTACCAAACTAATCCAGGAGTGGATCACTGGACAGCGGTCAAAAACATCTTGAAATACCTAAAAAGGACTAAGGATATGTTTCTCGTTTATGGAGGTGACAAAGAGCTCGTCGTAAACGGTTACGTCGATGCAAGCTTTGACACTGATCCGGATGACTCTAAGTCACAAACCGGATACGTATTTTTATTTAATGGTGGAGCTGTCAGTTGGTGCAGTTCTAAGTAGAGCGTCGTGGCGGGATCTACATGTGAAGCGGAATACATAGCTGCTTTGAAAGCGGCAAATGAAGGAGTCTGGATGAACGAATTCATATCCGGTCTAGGTGTAATACCTAGTGCATCGGGTCCAATGAAAATCTTTTGTGACAATACCGGTGCAATTGCCTTGGCAAAGGAATCCAGATTTCACAAGAGAACTAAGCACATCAAGAGATGCTTCAATTCCATCCACGAACAAGTCAAGGAGGGAGACATAGAGCTTTGCAAGATACATACGGATCTGAATGTTGCAGACCCGTTGACTAAGCCTCTCTCACGAGCAAAACATGATCAGCACCAAGACTCCATGGGTGTTAGAATCATTACTGTGCAATCCAGATTATTGACTCTAGTGCAAGTGGGAGACTGAAGGAAATATGCCCTGGAGGCAATAATAAAGTTGTTATTTATATTTACTTATATCATGATAAATGTTTATTATTCATGCTAGAATTGTATTAACCGGAAACTTAGTACATGTGTGAATACATAGACAAATAGAGTGTCCCTAGTATGCCTCTACTTGACTAGCTCGTTAATAAAAGATGGTTAAGTTTCCTAGCCATCGACATGTTGTAACACCCTCGATGCGACTATAGCTCCCACGTGTCGAGGCACGACTTAGAGACATAATCGCATTGAAGGCATATGTCGCAAGTTAGGCAATCTTCACAACATCCCATGTAATATAAATAATAAAGGGGAGATAACACTAGTTGGCTTACACTCGCCACGTCAATCAAGTACATAAATAACATTACATCATCCAAACACTCATGGCCCGACTACGGCGCCAAAATAAAAGAGAAACCAACATGCGACACGGTCCCAATCACCCCCAACTGGGCACCACTACTGATCATCGGGAAAGGAAACATAGTAACGTTGAGAGTCTTCGTCGAACTCCCACTTGAGCTCATACGCGTCTGCTAGAGCGGAAACATCAGGCCCTGCATCTGGTGTAATAGTAATCTGTGAGCCACAGGGACTCAGCAATCTCGCACCCTCGTGATCAAGACTATTTAAGCTTATAGGTAAGGCAAGGTAAAACATTAGTGGAGCTGCAGCAAGCGACTAGCAAATATGGTGGCTAACTCATTCGCAAAAGAGAGCGAGAAGAGGAGGCAAAGCGCGAGCGAGAAACTAGAGAACAACCTGCACAAACATTACTCCAACACCGTGTCCACTTCCCGGACTCTGCCGAGAAGAGGCCGTCACGGTAACACACTCAGTTGATTCATTTTAATTAACTTAAGGTTCAAGTTATCTACAACCGGACATTAACAAATTCCCATCTGCCCATAACCGCGGGCACGGCTTTCGAAAGTTCAAAACCCTGCAGGGGAGTCCCAACTTAGCCCATGACAAGCTCTCATGGTCAACGAAGGAATAGACCTCCTCCCAAGACGTTCCGATCAGACTCGGTATCTCGGTAATTCAAGACACTTCGACAGGTTAAAACAAGACCAGCAACACCGCCCGAATGTGCCGACAAATCCCGATAGGAGCTGCACATAGCTCTTTCTCAGGGCACACTCAGATTGTCCTAGGTACGGGTAGGCCAGCCCAGAGTTGCCCCTGGTGGCCACCGGTAGCTGACAGGTGGACCAACACTCAGAGGAGCACTGGCCCGGGGGGGGGGGGGGGTTAAAATAATGATGACCCTTGAGTCTGCAGAACCCAAGGGAAAGAAAAGGCTAGGTGGCGAATGGTAAAACCAATGTTGGGCATTGCTGGAAAAGCTTTAATCAAGGCGAACTATCAAGGGGTTCCCATTATAACCCAACCGCGTAAGGAACGCAAAATCCGGGAACATAACACCGATATGACGGAAAACTAGGGCAGCAAGAGTGGAACAAAACACTAGGCGAGAGGCCGAGCCTTCCACCCTTTACCAAGTATATAGATGCATTAAGATAGCAAGATAATATAATGATATCCCAACACGTAAATAAATGTTGCAACAAGGAACGGCCTTCAATCTTCACCTGCAACTAGCAACGCTATAAGAGGGGCCGAGCAAAGCGGTAACATAGCCAATCAACGGTTTGCTAGGACATGATGGGTAGAGGTTTGACATGGAAATTTGGGAGGCTTGCAAGCAAGTGGTAGGCATCATAGCATTGGCATAGCAAAAGAGCGAGCAAACTAGCATAGCAAAGATAGTGGTGATTTCGAGGGTATGATCATCTTGCCTGCATAGTTGTCAGAGTTGACTGGATCCTCGAAAGCAAACTCAATGGGCTCCTCGTTAGCGAACTCATCTCCTGGCTCTACCCAAACAAGACAAACAAGCAACAAGGACACAATCCACCACATGCAAGGATCAAGCGATATGATGCAATGATGATATGCTATGCGGGATGCGATGCGGGATGAAAAATGCAAGATATGACAGCAAATGCATGAACCTGGCCTCAACTTGGAAATCCAAGTGTGCCACTGGAAAGATGAGACGAAATCGCTTGAAAACGATATAAAGAACGCCGGAATCGGAGTTACGGTTTGGAAATGGCAAGCGATTCAAATATGACACCGGTCTGCGATTTACAGCAAGTAGCCAACTAAATGCAATGAGATGAACATGCTACAGCAACCAAACATGACAACAAAATACATGGCAGGGATGCATTCAAGATGCTTAACAAAAGTCTAGCACTGAGCTACGGCCAATTCATCCATTAACAGGTTCAAACTAGCATGGCAAAAATGCATATGGCAAACAAATCTCAAACTTAGTGAAATCAACACTTGTCTGGAATTTCAGATCAGGTAGCCCTCTTCGGAGCAACAAAACTATATGCTACAGGATCTGAACAAGGAAAAGTAGAGCATGGCATGGAGATACTCAAAGAGCTTAACAAAAGTCCCTTAGTGACCTTGAGCCAAAAGGGATCAGAAAATGCAATTGCAAGCATGCGAACATAGCAAAACATAATCAGTTTTCATACTTAGTGAAAACTGACACATGCTGAAATATAACTCAAGTAGGCATGTTTACGAGCTCGATGCACTCACTATGATGCAAGTCATGGCAAGACAAGCATACACCCATCAAGAAATGTTCCAACAAGGAACGGCCTCCAATCTTCACCTACAACTAGCAACGCTATAAGAGGGGCTGAGCAAAGCGGTAACATAGCCAATCAACGGTTTGCTAGGACATGGAGGGTTAGAGGTTTGACATGGCAATTTGGCAGGCTTGAAAGCAAGTGGTAGGCATCGTAGCATTGGCATAGCAAAAGAGCGAGCAAACTAGAAGAGCAAAGATAGTAGTGATTTCGAGGGTATGATCATCTTGCCTGCAAAGTTGTCAGAGTTGACTAGATCCTCGAAAGCAAACTCAACGGGATCCTCGTTAGCGAACTCGTCTCCCGGCTCTACCCAAACAATACAAACAAGCAACAAGGACACAATCAACCACGTGCAAGGATCAAACAAGATGATGCAAAGATGATATGCTATGCGGGATGCGATGCGGGATGCATATGCAAGATTTAACAAGGGATGCATGAATCTGGCCTCAACTTGGGAATCCAAGTGTGCCACTGGAAAGATGAGATGAAATCGCTTGAAAATGATATAAAGAACGCCGGAATCGGTGTTACGGTTTGGAAATGGCAAGCGATTCAAATATGGCACCGGTCTGCGATTCACAGCAAGTAGCCATCTAAATGCAATGAGATGAACATGCTACAGCACTCAAACATGACAACAAAATGCATGGCAGGGATGCATTCAAGATGCTTAACAAAAGTCTAGCACTGAGCTACAGCCAATTCATCCATTAACAGGTTCAAACAAGCATGGCAAAAATGCATATGGCAAACAGATTTCAGACTTGGTGAAATCAACACTTGTCTGGAATTTCAGATCAGGTAGCACTCTTCGGAGCAACAAAACTACATGCTATAGGACCTGAACATGGCAAAGTAAATAATGGCATGGAGCTACTCAAAGAGCTTAACAAAAGTCCCTTAGTTACCTTGAGCCAAAAGGGATCAGAAAATACAATTGCAAGCATGTGAACATAGCAAAAACATAATCAGATCACAGACTTAGTGAAAACTGGAGCATGCTGAAAACAGATATCAAGAAGGCATGTTTACGAGCTCGATGCACTCAATACAGAGCAAGAAATGATAAGCTAAGCATACATCTATCAAGAACACACAAAAAGCAAGCTATACATGGCAAGAATAATAGCATATCATGCACGGATCAACTACAACATCATCGACAAAATTGCAAATAAGTTGACAATCTGCCCAGATTCATAAAGTAGCAAAAGTAGAGCTCGATTGACTCAAGCTAGGGTGCTCCATAATTGCAAAAAAAGACATGGATGGATAGAGCACTACAAGATTAACAAAACATCCTTACTGATCATCCTCAAAAGAGGCACGGATCACTAGCAAACAGCATGAACATATGGCATCATGAGATAAACAGCTCCAGGACTTAGTGAAATTACTAAGTCCCTGAAAACAGACTTAGCAAGTGCACCACTCTGCAAGCTTGCACTAGCCATCAAACACATCACAAAAATACATGGGTTGCACCTATGGAAAGATGAAAAACCCTTAAAACACATGTAGAGCATCAGGGCATAGCATGCACACATTAATCATGGCAAAAATGACAAAAACCTAAACGGAGTAGCAGATCTGACAATTAACTCAAGTAGCCCTCTTCTAACAGCATTTCGGGCATCAAGATGAACTCAAATGAAAATGATGCAATGGAATAAAATGATGTACTCTCTGAGATGAACATTTTGATATGCTATATGCAAGAATCGAAGCTACGGATGCAAAGTTACGGAGCCACGAACATGAGCACTTGGACTGAATATATCAGGGACTTAGAGAAAATTCAACCTCCGAGATCTAGGGTTACTGTTCACGCACGCGAACCGAGAACTCCGGCGAGGCGGCGGCGGCTCCGGCAAGCTCGAAGAAGCGGCGGGGAGGCGCGGGAGAGGTGGATCCGGCCACTCCCGGCCGGATCTGGCGGCGGAGGTGGCGGCGGCGGCCGGCGGGGCCTCGGGCGGCGCGGGCGAGCGGGCGCCGGCGAGGGGCGCGGGCCCGGGGCGGCGATGGCCGATGGCGGCGGCGCGGCGGCGAGGCGTCGGTGGCGAGGGAGTTGGCGGCGCGGGCGGATCGGAGGCGGCGCGGGCGGATCGGGCCGCGGGGGCAGGCTCCGGGCTCCCCGGCCCGCGGAGGCGGCGAGGTGGCGGGTGCCACGTGGCGGCTCCGGAGTGGCTGCGGGCGGCGGAGCGGACGCGTCCGGTCCGTCCGGACGTGTCCGGCGGCGGAGGAGGAGAAATCTAGGGTTTCGGGGAGGAAGGAGATCCGAATTTCGAGGGGGTGTTTAAATAGGCATAGAGGGAGCTAGGAGAGTCCAAATGAGGTGCGGTTTTCGGCCACGCGATCGTGATCGAACGCTCTAGATGATGGAGCAGAGTTAGGTGGGTTTTGGGCCAAATTGGAGGGGTGTTGGGCTGCAACACACACGAGGCCTTTACGGTCCCTCGGTTAACCGTTGGAGTATCAAACGAAGTCCAAATGGTACGAAACTTGACAGGCGGTCTACCGGTAGTAAACCAAGGCCGCTTGGCAAGTCTCGGTCCAATCCGGAAATGTTTAATCCCCACACACGAAAGAAAGCTAGAAATGACCACCGGAGGAGAACGAAGCGCCGGAATGAAAAACGGACAACGGGGAAAATGCTCGAAAGCATGAGACAAACACGTATGCAAATGCAATGCACATGATGACATGATATGAGATGCATGACAACGATAACAACACACGGAGACAAAGACCCGAACCCGAGATAATAAATTAACTTAACGCCGGAAACGGCAAGAGTTGGAGTACAAATTGGGAAAGTTACATCCGGGGTGTTACACATGTGTTGCCATTTGATGAACGGGATCACATCATGAGAGAATGATGTGATGGACTAGACCCATCCGTTAGAGCATCTCCAGCCGCGCCCCCAAAAAGGCCTCCCCAGGTGTTTTTTTCGAGCCGGCGCAGAAAAATCGGCCCAGTCGTGCCCACAGGAGCCCGATTTTCGCTGGCCTGGGCCGAATTTAGCATCGGTGGAGCCAAGCCGAACCCGGCGCGCTGGGGGCGCTCGGGGGCGCCGGGGCGAGCAGTTTTGGCGCGAAAGAGCCGCGGGCCCGCCGCGTCAGCGACACCGCGCGTCTTCGTCCCCGAACTCCTCGGTTTCCCGCGGGGAATCAATGGCAAGGCTGCCGCCGGTCAGCCTTACCATTGATTCCTCGCGGGCGGTGTGTCACGGGGTGGCGCGCCGACGCCTCCCCTCCCTCGCACGTGTACACACAGGGCGACGCCGCTATATAAGCCGGTGGCTCCCTCGCCTCTGGCCACACCAGCCACACCAGCCCTAGCCCGCCGTCTACCTCTCCCGAGCGCCGCCGCCGAGCCCTCCCTCTCCCTCCCTCACTCTCCCGATGGCCGAGCGATTCCCCGGAGATGAGGCCGCGGCCAACGGCTTCGGCCGCCGCTCGCTCCGTGAACAGGAGTCTTGGCTCCTGTTCTAGGTGAACATCCCGGTGCCACCGGACATGCGCGCCGGGCCAACGGGGTGGAGACTCAGCAACGGGGGAGTGCCCATTCCCCCGTTGCCCGACGCCGTGGCGAAACCGGGCTACTTTGCCGCCGAGGTCGACGTCGTGCGCGCCTCCCTCACCAATGCCCAGCTCACCCTCCCCGAGTACGCCGCCGACAACATAGCGGCGTGGACAGCGTACTTCCAGCGCCGGCAGCAGCAGAGGATGGCGTCCACCAACGGTGCACCGGTGGTGGGCGGACCGAAGAACAGCGAGGGACACCACCTGTGGTGGGGTGTCCCCGGCCGCACCCTCGAGGGCGTTCTGGTGTACCTCGAGGGCGCCAACGACCCGCCGTTGGCATGCCCCCCGGCGAGGGCGGCCGCCACGGCCACGGCTCACCTTCGATGTGACGGGAAATGGTTGCCCAGGAGGTTCGGCGCCTCCTCTTCTTCCTCCTCCTCCCGCTCTTCCTCACACTCGTCCGGCGCTCCAGCGCTGCTCGGCGTCAAGGCCGAGCCCACGGCAGAGACGCCGCTCGGCCGGCGCACTCACAGCGCCGGCATCGTCATCAATGAGGGCGGCCGTTGTGCCCCCTCATTGGCTCCTCCGCGCTTCGTCAGGCCCAAGACGGAGCCGGGCCAGGCACCGGTGAAGACGGAGCCGGGCCTCCCCGCGGTGAAGACGGAGCACGGCGGCGACATCGAGCTCGACAGTAACACCCCGGATGTAACTTTCCCAATTTGTACTCCAACTCTTGCCGTTTCCGGCGTTAAGTTATTTTATTTTCTCGGGTTCGGGTCTTTGTCTCCGTGTGTTGTTATCGTTGTCATGCATCTCATATCATGTCATCATGTGCATTGCATTTGCATACGTGTTCATCTCATGCATTCGAGCATTTTCCCCGTTGTCCGTTTTGCATTCCGGCGCTTCGTTCTCCTTCGGTGGTCATTTCTACCTTTCTTTCGTGTGTGAGGATTAAACATTTCCGGATTGGACCGAGACTTGCCAAGCGGCCTGGGTTTACTACCGGTAGACCGCCTGTCAAGTTTCGTATCATTTGGACTTCGTTTGATACTCCAACGGCTAACCGAGGGACCGAAAAGGCCTCGTGTGTGTTGCAGCCCAACACCCCTCCAATTTGGCCCAAAACCCACCTGAACCTTCTCCATCATCTAGAGCATTCGATCACGATCGCGTGGCCAGAAACCGCACCTCATTTGGACTCTCCTAGCTCCCTCTATGCCTATATAAAGGCCTCTCCCCGAAAATCCGGACCTCCCTCGTCCGAAACCCTAAAAATCGTCACCGCGCCGGACGGACACGTCCGTCCGGGCCGGACGCTTCCGCCGTCGCCAACCGGGAGCTGCCACGTGGCGCCCCTGGACCACTTCGCCGCCTCAGCCGTGCCAGGCCCGCTCGGCCCGTCCCCGGCCCTCCCGACCTAACTCGGGGCTTAGCCGCCGCCGCCCTTCTCCTCCCGAGCCGGCGCCGCGCTCCGCCGCCTCGGCCACCGCCGCCGCGCGCCATCGCCGCCCCGAAGCTCCACGCCGCCCGAGCCGGCGCCGCCCCGTCCGCGCCCGGCGCCGACCTCGCCGCTTCGGCCGCCCACCGCCTCCTCCTCGTCGCCGGCGGCGGCACCACCGCCAAGCCCCCGCTCCGGCCGTCTACAGTGAGCTCCGGTGAGAGCCCCGTCGAACCTCGGATTGCGTGCCCCCGATCCAGATCTGGAATATAAGGGTTGACCCCGTTTTTTCCCCAAGTCCCTAGCTCATGTGCCCATCTTCATCATGCTATAACTTTGCATCCGTAGCTCCGATTCATGCATATAGCATATCAAAATGTTCATCTCAGAGAGTACATCATTTCATTCCACTGCATCATTTTCATTTGAGTTCATCTTGATGCCCGAAATGCTGTTAGAAGAGGGCTACTTGAGATAATTGTCAGATCTGCTGCTCCATTTAGCTTTTTGTCATTTTTGCCATGATTATTGTGTGCATGATATGCCCATGAGTTCTACATATGTTTTGTTAAGGGTTTTGTCATCTTTCCAGAGGTGCAACCCATGTATTTTTTTGATGTGTGTGGTGACTAGCACAAGCTTGCAAAGTGAGGCACTTGGTAATTCTGATTTCAGGGACTTAGCATTTCCACCAAGTCCTTGAGCGGTTTATCTCATGATGCCATATAATCATGTTGTTTCCTAGTGATCTGTGCCTCTTTTGAGGATGATCAGTAAGGATGTTTTGCTAATCTTGTAGTGCTCTATCCATCCATGTCTTTGTTTGCAATTATGGAGCACCCTAGATTGAGTCAATTGAGCTCTACTTTTGCTACTTTGTGAATCTGGGCAGATTGTCAACTTGTTTGTAATTTTGCCGATGATGTTGTAGTTGATCCGTGCATGATATGCTATTATTCTTGCAATGTCTAGCTTGCATTTTGTGTGTTCTTGATAGATGTATGCTTACCTTATCATTTCTTGCTCTGTATTGAGTGCATCGAGCTCGTAAACATGCCTTCTTGATATCTGTTTTTAGCATGCTCCAGTTTTCACTAAGTCTGTGATCTGATTATGTTTTTGCTATGTTCACATGCTTGCAATTGTATTTTCTGGTCCCTTTTGGCTCAAGGTCACTAAGGGACTTTTGTTAACCTCTTTGAGTAGCTCCATGCCATGCTTTATTTTGCCATGTTCAGGTCCTATAGCATGTAGTTTTGTTGCTCCAAAGAGTGCTACCTGATCTGAAATTCCAGACAAGTGTTGATTTCACCAAGTCTGAAATCTGTTTGCCATATGCATTTTTGCCATGCTTGTTTGAACCTGTTAATGGATGAATTGGCTGTAGCTCAGTTCTAGACTTTTGTTAAGCATCTTGAATGCATCCCTGCCATGTATTTTGTTGTCATGTTTGAGTGATGTAGCATGTTCATCTCATTGCATTTAGATGGCTACTTGCTGTGAATCGCAGACCGGTGCCATATTTGAATCGCTTGCCATTTCCAAACCGTAACTCCGATTCCGGCGTTCTTTATATCGTTTTCAAGCGATTTCATCTCATATTTCCAGTGGCACACTTGGATTCCCAAGTTGAGGCCAGATTCATGCATCCCTTCTTAAATCTTGCATATGCATCCCGCATCGCATCCCGCATAGCATATCATCTTTGCATCATCTTGTTTGATCCTTGCACGTGGTTGATTGTGTCCTTGTTGCTTGTTTGTCTTGTTTGGGTAGAGCCGGCAGACGAGTTCGCTAACGAGGTGCCCGTTGAGTTTGCTTTCGAGGATCCAGTCAACTCTGACAACTTTGCAGGCAAGATGATCATACCCTCGAAATCACTACTATCTTTGCCTTGCTAGTTTGCTCGCTCTTTTGCTATGCCAATGCTACGATGCCTACCACTTGCTTTCAAGCCTCCCAAATTGCCATGTCAAACATCTAACCCTCCATGTCCTAGCAAACCGTTGATTGGCTATGTTACCGCTTTGCTCAGCCCCTCTTATAGCGTTGCTAGTTGCAGGTGAAGATTGGAGGTCGTTCCTTGTTGGAACATTTATTTACTTACTTGTTGGGATATCATTATATTGCCATGTTATCTTAATCCATCTATATACTTGGTAAAGGGTGGAAGGCTCGGCCTCTTGCCTAGTGTTTTGTTCCACTCTTGCCGCCTTAGTTTCTGTCATATCGGTGTTATGTTCCCGGATTTTGCGTTCGTTACGCGGTTGGGTTATAATGGGAACCCCTTGATAGTTCGCCTTGATTAAAGCTTTTCCAGCAATGCCCAACCTTGGTTTTACCATTTGCCACCTAGCCTCTTTTCCCTTGGGTTTCCGGAGCCCGAGGGTCATCTTATTTAACACCCCCCCCGGGCCAGTGCTCCTCTGAGTGTTGGTCCAAACTGTCAGCCGCCGGTGGCTACCAGGGGCAACTCTGGGCTGGCCTACCGGAAGTTTAGACAATCTGAGTGTGCCCTGAGAAAGAGATATGTGCAGCTCCTATCGGGATTTGTCGGCACGTTTGGGCGGTGTTGCTGGTCTTGTTTTAACCCGTCGAAGTGTCTTGAAGAACCGAGATACCGAGTCTGATCGAAATGTCTTGGGAGGAGGTCTATTCCTTCGTTGACCGTGAGAGCTTGTCATGGGCTAAGTTGGGACTCCCCTGCAGGGTTTTGAACTTTCGAAGGCCGTTCCCGCGGTTATGGGTAGATGGGAATTTGTTAATGTCCGGTTATAGATAACTTTAACCTTAACCTAATTAAAATGAATCAACTGAGTGTGTTACCGTGATGGCCTCTTCTCGGCGGAGTCCGGGAAGTGGACACGGTGTTGGAGTAATGTTTGCGCAGGTTGCTCTCTAGTTTCTCACTCGCGCTTTGCCTCCTCTTCCCGCTCTCTTTGCGAATAAGTTAGCCACCATATTCGCTAGTCGCTTGCTGCAGCTCCATATATTTACCTTGCCATACCTATAAGCTTAAATAGTCTTGATCGCGAGGGTGCGAGATTGCTGAGTCCCTGTGGCTCACAGATTACTATTACACCAGATGTAGGGCCTGATGATTACGCTCCAGGAGACGCGCTTGAGCTCAAGTGGGAGTTCGACGAAGACTCTCAACGTTACTACATTTCCTTTCCTGATGATCAGTAGTGGTGCCCAGTTGGGGTTGAACGGGACTGTGTCGCTTGTTGGGTTATCTTTTATTTTGGCACCATAGTCGGGCCATGAGTGTTTGGATGATGTAATGTTATTTATGTACTTGATTGACGTGGCGAGTGTAAGCCAACTATGTTATCTCCCCTTTTATTATCATATTACATGGGATGTGGTGAAGATTGCCTAACTTGTGACATATGCCTTCAATGCGATTATGTCTCTAAGTCGTGCCTCGACACGTGGGAGCTATAGTCGCATCGAGGGTGCTACAAGTTGGTAATCAGAGCCTTCCCCGACCTTAGGAGCCCCATTGCTTGATCGTTTTTAGCGTCCGAGTTGTGTCTAGAAAAATGTTTTGAGTCATTTAGGAATTATATATCGGAGAGTTTAGGAATTCTTTTTACTTCCCAGTCTCCTCATCGCTCTGGTAAGGCATCCTGACGTAGAGTTTTAACTCTTCTCTTCTCAAATTTCACTTAAAAAATTTAGGATCACGCGGGTATCTTGGAATCGTTCCGATGGTGTTATGATGAGAACATTGTCTTGGTGCCTCCTTTCAGGGGTTTTGTGGAAGTGTCCCAGGGAGTTGAGCTCTGAGGTGTTGTCGTCATAATTTTATTGTTGCAGTTCTGGAATACCTGAGTTTAGTACGCCGACATCGAAAATCTCTTTATGCAGTTCGTTGGTGAGATAACCTCGACGCCACCCAGTACTGGGGCGCGAGTTCGGGAGTATCGCCATAACTTGTATAACGGATGCTTTTCGAAGGTTGAGGTAGATGGTTTCCGAAGTTTTTCTCGGTTATGTGTTGAAGGATGGATACAGCTGGATGTAGGATTTGCTAGTTTGGGTGAGATATTATGCTTCCCCTGTATCCCCGACACCTGATTGCATAACCGGAAAGGTTCGGGAGTTTCATAGGTGGGAATTCTAGTAGCTCTAGTTCTTCTTCCACGGATATTGGTTTGAGATTGGGATTTCTTACCAATTATTCGTTCTTGATCCGTACCTTGTTGATTTATTTCTCTACCAAAATTCTACGTGGCTTCTCAATTTATGGATATGTGACCATTTCAAGAGGAATGCATTCCTTCATTTTGTTCGAATATGAAGACGATATGTTGCAATTTTCATTCCGTTGGATTCAGCTTCAATATTTGTCTATCAATGTGCTAATGGATGTCAACCTCTTCAGGATGGCTCCTCCAACGCGCACGACTCCGAATCCTGATCCGCCACCACCTCCACCTCCTCCGGAGGCATGGCAAGCTGTGATGGCCGCAACCAATGCAAACACACAGTTGATCATGCAAATTCTCCAAGAGCGCAATCAAGGCAACCAAGGGAACCAAGGCAACAATCAGAATCACTTTGCTTCACTCAACCAGTTCCTTGCTAATGGGCCAAAGACTTTCATCAATTGTGTTGAGGCAACCGATGCTGACGATTGGCTTGTGGATCTGTGCAAGCATTTCGAGTGCAGTAACGTCAGGCCTGAGGACTTCGTCAAGTTTGCTTCCTTCCAACTCAAAGATCAAGCTGCAGAATGGTTCCAGCAATACAAGGATTCCAGAGGTGGACGTGTTATCACTTGGGATGAATTCTGTCAAGATTTCAGAGCTCATCATATTCCTCAGAGCGTGGTTGAAAGCAAGCATGAGGAATTCCGCAACCTGAAGCAAGGCTCTTTGTCTGTCTATGACTACAACAAGTTGTTCCAGAAGCTCGCCCGCTTTGCTAAGCAGGACGTCCCTGATGAGAAGAGCATGATATACCAGTTCAGGGGTGGTCTCAGAGAAGAAATCCAGCTCGCTCTTGTTCTCTTCGAGCCCTTGAGATACAATGAGTTATACAACATGGCACTGAAGCAAGAGGCTGCTCAGTTGAGGTGTGATGCTTCCAAGAAGCGAGTGAGAGATGTTACTCCTTCTTCCTCTACTCAAGTGGCCAAGCAGCAGAAGTATTGGCTTCCTCCTCCTCCGTTCCGTCAGCCGTATCAGCAGAAGAGCAAAGGTGGCAGTGGATCTTCCCACCCACCCAACCCTGGCTTTCAGAGCAAGACTTCGTCTCAAGCTCCAAGATCGAGTGCTTCGTATCACCGTCCGCTTTCAGAGGTCACGTGCAACAAGTGCCAACAGAAGGGTCACTATGCCAACAAGTGTTTCAACCAGAGGCGTCTTCCTCCTCCTCCTCCTGTCAGATCGGCAAGTACAGCTGTGGTCAAGCATAACCCCAAGTACGCCAAGGTCAATATGATGAATGCAGCTCAGACAGAGGATTCTTCACATGTCATCATGGGTAACCTTCCTGTTAATGATGTTCCTGCAAAAGTTCTTTTTGACACTGGTGCATCGCATTGTTTTATCTCAAGACCTTTTGCATCTAAGCATGGGTGGTTTTCTCAAGTTATGCATAATCCATTAGCAGTTGTCTCTCCGGGTAGATGCTTGCTTGCTAACTACGAAGTTTCGGATATTTCTATCTCGATGGGTGATTTCAAGTTTCTGGCTTCTCCAATGATCCTTGGTAACTCGGATATTGATCTTATTCTCGGAATGGATTGGCTTTCTAAGCACAAGGCTCAGCTTGATTGTGCAGCCAGGCAGATTCAATTGACTCATTCGTCTGAGGATGTAATTGTCTTTGCCGCTTGGGATAACACTATCCATCTGTTTTCTCTCAATGAGAAGGGTGAACTGGATTCTATCTCTCAAATTCCAGTCATTTGCGAATATCAAGACGTCTTTCCAGAAGAGCTTCCAGGAATGCCTCCGCACTGGCCAGTTGAATTCGTTATTGATCTTGAGCCTGGCACGGAACCTATGTGCAAGCGTCCTTACAAGCTCGGACCTGAAGAGTTGAAGGAGCTGAAGAAGCAACTCGATATTCAAGAGAAAATGGGTCTCATCCGGCCTAGTTCTTCTCCGTGGGGTTGTGGTGTTCTTTTTGTGAAGAAGAAGGATGGAACGGACCGACTTTGTGTTGATTACCGTCCAGTGAACAAGAAGACCATCAAGAACAAATACCCACTTCCCAACATCAACGAGCTGTTCGAACAACTCAAAGGTGCCCAAGTATTCTCCAAGCTTGATCTTCGTATGGGTTATCATCAGATTCGAATCCGTGAGCAAGATATTCCCAAGACGGCTTTCAGGACAAGCTATGGTTCATATGAATACACTGTCATGTCTTTTGGCCTCGTCAACGCTCCTCCGACGTTCTCTCGTATGATGAACTTCATCTTCAACGCCTACACCAATGACTTCGTTTTGGTATATCTCGATGACATTCTGGTTTTCTCGAAGAACAAGGAAGATCATGCCAAGCACTTGCGTTTGGTTCTTGATAAGCTCAGGGAACATCAGTTCTACGCCAAGTTCTCCAAGTGCGAATTTTGGCTCGATGAGGTTCTTTACCTTGGTCATATCATCTCTGCCAAGGGCATTGCCGTGAATCCTGCGAAGGTGTCTGCAATTGTGAATTGGGAACCTCCACAGAACGTGAAGCAACTCCGTAGCTTCCTCGGTCTCGCAAGCTATTGTCGAAGATTCGTTGAAAACTTTTCTAAGATCACGAAGCCTCTCTCAAATCTTCTTCAGAAGCACGTCAAGTACGTTTGGTCTCCGGAGTGTGACATTGCTTTCAACACTTTGAAAGAGAAATTGATCACTGCTCCAGTTCTCACTCCGCCTGATGAATCCAAGCCGTACGAGGTCTTTTGTGATGCCTCTCTCCAAGGCCTTGGCGCAATATTGATGCAAGAGAAGAAAGTTGTTGCTTATACCTCTCGCCAGTTGAAGCCTAATGAGAAGAACTACCCCACTCATGATCTCGAGTTGGCGGCAGTTGTGCATGCTCTTTTGACTTGGAGACATCTCTTATTGGGAAGAAAACTGGACATTTTCACTGATCACAAGAGTCTCAAGTACATCTTCACTCAGCCTAATCTCAACCTCAGGCAAACTCGATGGGTCGAAATGATTCAAGAGTATAATCCGAGTATCGAGTATACTTCAGGCAAGGCCAATGTGATTGCTGACGCATTGAGCAGGAAAGCTTATTGCAACAGTCTGATTCTAAAGCCTTATCAACCCGGGCTTTGTGAAGCTTTCCGCAAACTTAATCTGCAAATTGTTCCTCAAGGTTTCCTCGCCAACCTTCAAGTCTCTCCTACCTTGGAAGACCACATTCGCCAAGCCCAGCTTCTTGATGCTATGGTGAAAAAGGTGAAGATTGGGATTGCCAAGAGTCAACCCAAGTACAAATGCTACCGCCTTGATGACAAAGATACTCTCTTCTTCGAGGATCGTATTGTTGTACCCAAAGGTGACCTCCATAAAGTGATCATGAACGAGGCTCATAATTCTCTCCTCTCCATCCACCCTAGGAGCACGAAGATGTATCAGGACCTTAAGCAGGCTTATTGGTGGACTCGAATGAAGCGCGAGATTGCTCAATTCGTGAATGAATGTGATGTCTGCAGAAGAGTGAAGGCAGAACACCAAAGGCCAGCTGGTCTCCTCCAACCTCTTGCCATTCCAGAATGGAAGTTTGACCACATTGAAATGGACTTCGTGACTGGGTTTCCAAAGTCCAAGCGTGGCAATGATGCTATATTCGTTGTCATCGACAAACTCACCAAAGTGGCTCATTTTCTACCTATCAAAGAGCCGATCACTGCAGCTCAATTGGCGGAATTCTATACCTCTCAGATTGTCTCTCTGCACGGTATTCCACAAGTGATCTCTTTAGACCGTGGCAGCATCTTTACATCCAAGTTTTGGGATTCTTTTCAGAAGGCCATGGGCACCAACATCCGCTTCAGCACAGCTTTCCATCCTCAAACTAGCGGTCAAGTCGAGCGTGTCAACCAGATTCTTGAAGATATGCTCAGGGCTTGTATGATCTCCTTCGGCATGAAGTGGGAGGATTGTCTTCCTTATGCTGAATTCTCCTACAACAACAGTTTTCAAGCAAGTTCGGGCAAGGCCCCATTTGAAATTCTGTATGGCAGGAAGTGTCGTACCCCTCTCAACTGGTCTGAAACCGGTGAACGTCAGCTTTTGGGTAATGACTTAATCACAAAGGCAGAGGAAATGTGCAAAGTCATTCGAGATAACCTCAAAGCAGCCCAATCCCGCCAGAACAGCTACTATGATAGTAAGCACCGCGATTTGGTTTTTGAGATCGGGGATCATGTTTACCTCCGTGTCTCTCCTATGAAAGGTACTTGTCGCTTCAGTATCAAAGGGAAGCTTGCCCCTAGATATGTGGGACCTTTCAAGATTGTCAGCAAGAGAGGCGACCTCGCCTATCAACTCGAGCTTCCTGCAAACTTTGCTAATGTTCATGACGTGTTCCATGTCTCTCAGCTCCGAAAGTGCTTCAAGACTCCTGATCGCACCATCAACTTCGAGGACATTGAGCTCCAAGAAGATCTCTCTTATCGTGAGCACCCAGTTGCTATTCTTGAAGAGACTGAACGCAAGACTCACAACAAGTCAATCAAATTTCTCAAAGTCAAGTGGTCAAATCATTCCGACCGTAAGCTACCTGGGAACGCGAGGATCACCTCTGTTCTGAATACCCGGCGTTCTTTCAGTCCTAGATCTCGGGATGAGATCCTTTCGTAGTGGTGGAGTGTTGTAACACCCCGGATGTAACTTTCCCAATTTGTACTCCAACTCTTGCCGTTTCCGGCGTTAAGTTATATTTATTTCCTCGGTTTCGGGTCTTTGTCTCTATGTGTTGTTGTCGTTGTCATGCATCTCTTATCATGTCATCATGTGCATTGCATTTGCATATGTGTTCGTCTCATGCATTCGAGCATTTTCCCCGTTGTCCGTTTTGCATTCCGGCGCTTCGTTCTCCTCCGATGGTCTTTTCTAGCTTTCTTTCGTGTGTGGGGATTAAACATTTCCGGATTGGACCGAGACTTGCCAAGCGGCCTTGGTTTACTACCGGTAGACCGCCTGTTAAGTTTCGTATCATTTGGACTTCGTTTGATACTCCAACGGTTAACCGAGGGACCGAAAAGGCCTCGTGTGTGTTGCAGCCCAACACCCCTCCAATTTGGCCCAAAACTCACCTGAACCTTCTCCATCATCTAGAGCGTTCGATCACGATCGCGTGGCCGAAAACCGCACCTCATTTGGACTCTCCTAGCTCCCTCTATGCCTATATAAAGGCCTCTCCCCGAAAATCCGGATCCCCCTCGTCCGAAACCCTAAAAATCGTCACCGCGCCGGCCGGACACGTCCGTCCAGGCCGGACGCTTCCGCCACCGCCAACCGGGAGCTGCCACGTGGCGCCCCCGGACCACTTCGCCGCCTCAGCCGCGCCAGGCCCGCTTGGCCCGTCCCCGGCCCTCCCGGCCCGACTCGGGGCGCAGCCGCCGCCGCCCTTCTCCTCCCGAGCCGGTGCCGTGCTCCGCCGCCTCGGCCGCCGCCGCCGCGCGCCATCGCCGCCTCGAAGCTCCACGCCGCCTGAGCCGGCGCCGCCCCGTCCGCGCCCGGCGCCGACCTCGCCGCTCCGGCCGCCCACCGCCTCCTCCTCGTCGCCGGCGTGCGCCACCACCGCCAAGCCCCCGCTCCGGCCGTCTACAGTGAGCTCTAGCGAGAGCCCCGTCGAACCTCGGATTGCGTGCCCCCGATCCAGATCTGGAATATAAGGGTTGACCCCGTTTTTTCCCCCAAGTCCCTAGCTCATGTGCTCATCTTCACCATGCTATAACTTTGCATCCGTAGCTCCGATTCATGCATATAGCATATCAAAATGTTCGTCTCAGAGAGTACATCATTTCATTCCATTGCATCATTTTCATTTGAGTTCATCTTGATGCCCGAAATGCTGTTAGAAGAGGGCTACTTGAGTTAATTGTCAGATCTGCTACTCCGTTTAGGTTTTTGTCATTTTTGCCATGATTAATGTGTGCATGCTATGCCCTGATGCTCTACATGTGTTTTAAGGGTTTTTCATCTTTCCAAAGGTGCAACCCATGTATTTTTGTGATGTGTTTGATGGCTAGTGCAAGCTTGCAGAGTGGTGCACTTGCTAAGTCTGTTTTCAGGGACTTAGTAATTTCACTAAGTCCTGGAGCTGTTTATCTCATGATGCCATATGTTCATGCTGTTTGCTAGTGATCCGTGCCTCTTTTGAGGATGATCAGTAAGGATGTTTTGTTAATCTTGTAGTGCTCTATCCATCCATGTCTTTTTTTGCAATTATGGAGCACCCTAGATTGAGTCAATCGAGCTCTACTTTTGCTACTTTGTGAATCTGGGCAGATTGTCAACTTATTTGCAATTTTGCCAATGATGTTGTAGTTGATCCGTGCATGATATGCTATTATTCTTGCCATGTATAGCTTGCATTTTGTGTGTTCTTGATAGATGTATGCTTAGCTTATCATTTCTTGCTCTGTATTGAGTGCATCGAGCTCGTAAACATGCCTTCTTGATATCTGTTTTCAGCATGCTCCAGTTTTCACTAAGTCTGTGATCTGATTATGTTTTTGCTATGTTCACATGCTTGCAATTGTATTTTCTGATCCCTTTTGGCTCAAGGTAACTAAGGGACTTTTGTTAAGCTCTTTGAGTAGCTCCATGCCATGATTTACTTTGCCATGTTCAGGTCCTGTAGCATGTAGTTTTGTTGCTCCGAAGAGTGCTACCTGATCTGAAATTCCAGACAAGTGTTGATTTCACCAAGTCTGAAATCTGTTTGCCATATGCATTTTTGCCATGCTTGTTTGAACCTGTTAATGGATGAATTGGCTGTAGCTCAGTGCTAGACTTTTGTTAAGCATCTTGAATGCATCCCTGCCATGTATTTTGTTGTCATGTTTGAGTGCTGTAGCATGTTCATCTCATTGCATTTAGATGGCTATTTGCTGTGAATCGCAGACCGGTGCCATATTTGAATCGCTTGCCATTTCCAAACCGTAACTCCGATTCCGGCGTTCTTTATATCGTTTTCAAGCGATTTCATCTCATCTTTCCAGTGGCACACTTGGATTCCCAAGTTGAGGCCAGATTCATGCATCCCTTGCTAAATCTTGCATATGCATCCCGCATCGCATCCCGCATAGCATATCATCTTTGCATCATCTTGTTCGATCCTTGCACGTGGTTGATTGTGTCCTTGTTGCTTGTTTGTCTTGTTTGGGTAGAGCCGAGAGACGAGTTCGCTAACGAGGAGCCCGTTGAGTTTGCTTTCGAGGATCTAGTCAACTCTGACAACTTTGCAGGCAAGATGATCATACCCTCGAAATCACTACTATCTTTGCTCTTCTAGTTTGCTCGCTCTTTTGCTATGCCAATGCTACGATGCCTACCACTTGCTTTCAAGCCTGCCAATTTGCCATGTCAAACCTCTAACCCTCCATGTCCTAGCAAACCGTTGATTGGCTATGTTACCGCTTTGCTCAGCCCCTCTTATAGCGTTGCTAGTTGCAGGTGAAGATTGGAGGCCGTTCCTTGTTGGAACATTTATTTACTTGTTGGGATATCATTATATTGCCATGTTATCTTAATGCATCTATATACTTGGTAAAGGGTGGAAGGCTCGGCCTCTCGCCTAGTGTTTTGTTCCACTCTTGCCGCCTTAGTTTCCGTCATATCGGTGTTATGTTCCCGGATTTTGCGTTCCTTAGGCGGTTGGGTTATAATGGGAACCCCTTGATAGTTCGCCTTGATTAAAGCTTTTCCAGCAATGCCCAACCTTGGTTTTACCATTTGCCACCTAGCCTCTTTTCCCTTGGGTTTCCGGAGCCCGAGGGTCATCTTATTTAACCCCCCCCCTCGGGGCCAGTGCTCCTCTGAGTGTTGGTCCAAACTGTCAGCCACCGGTGGCTACCAGGGGCAACTCTGGACTGGCCTACCGGAAGTTTAGACAATCTGAGTGTGCCCTGAGAAAGAGATATGTGCAGCTCCTATCGGGATTTGTCGGCACGTTCGGGCGGTGTTGCTGGTCTTGTTTTAACCTGTCGAAGTGTCTTGAAGAACCGAGATACCGAGTCTGATCGAAACGTCTTGGGAGGAGGTCTATTCCTTCGTTGACCGTGAGAGCTTGTCATGGGCTAAGTTGGGACTCCCCTGCAAGGTTTTGAACTTTCGAAAGCCGTGCCCGCGGTTATGGGCAGATGGGAATTTGTTAATGTCCGGTTGTAGGTAACTTTAACCTTAACCTAATTAAAATGAATCAACTGAGTGTGTTACCGTGATGGCCTCTTCTCGGCGGAGTCCGGGAAGTGGACACGGTGTTGGAGTAATGTTTGCGCAGGTTGCTCTCTAGTTTCTCGCTCGCGCTTTGCCTCCTCTTCCCGCTCTCTTTGCGAATAAGTTAGCCACCGTATTCGCTAGTCGCTTGCTGCAGCTCCATATATTTACCTTGCCATACCTATAAGCTTAAATAGTCTTGATCGCGAGGGTGCGAGATTGCTGAGTCCCTGTGGCTCACAGATTACTATTACACCAGATGTAGGGCCTGATGATCACGCTCCAGGAGACGCGCTTGAGCTCAAGTGGGAGTTCGACGAAGACTCTCAACGTTACTACGTTTCCTTTCCTGATGATCAGTAGTGGTGCCCAGTTGGGGTTGAACGGGACCGTGTCGCTTGTTGGGTTATCTTTTATTTTGGCGCCGTAGTCGGGCCATGAGTGTTTGGATGATGTAATGTTATTTATGTACTTGATTGACGTGGCGAGTGTAAGCCAACTATGTTATCTCCCCTTTTATTATCATATTAGATGGGATGTGGTGAAGATTGCCTAACTTGCGACATATGCCTTCAATGCGATTATGTCTCTAAGTCGTGCCTCGACACGTGGGAGCTATAGTCGCATCGAGGGTGTTACAAGTTGGTAATCAGAGCCTTCCCCGACCTTAGGAGCCCCATTGCTTGATCGTTTTTAGCGTCCGAGTTGTGTCTAGAAAAATGTTTTGAGTCATTTAGGAATTATATATCGGAGAGTTTAGGAATTCTTTTTACTTCCCAGTCTCCTCATCGCTCTGGTAAGGCATCCTGACGTAGAGTTTTAACTCTTCTCTTCTCAAATTTCACTTAAAAAATTTAGGATCACGCGGGTATCTTGGAATCGTTCCGATGGTGTTATGATGAGAACATTGTCTTGGTGCCTCCTGTCAGGGGTTTTGTGGTAGTGTCCCGGGGAGTTGAGCTCTGAGGTGTTGTCGTCATAATTTTATTGTTGCAGTTCTGGAATACCTGAGTTTAGTACGCCGACATCGAAAATCTCTTTTATGCAGTTCATTGGTGAGATAACCTCGACGCCACCCAGTACTGGGGCGGGAGTTCGGGAGTATCGCCATAACTTGTATAACGGATGCTTTTCGAAGGTTGAGGTAGATGGTTTCCGAAGTTTTTCTCGGTTATGTGTTGAAGGATGGATACAGCTGGATGTAAGATTTGCTAGTTTGGGTGAGATATTATGCTTCCCCTGTATCCCCGACACCTGATTGCATAACCGGAAAGGTTCGGGAGTTTCATAGGTGGGAATTCTAGTAGCTCTAGTTCTTCTTCCACGGATATTGGTTTGAGATTGGGATTTCTTACCGATTATTCGTTCTTGATCCGTACCTTGTTGATTTATTTCTCTACCTAAATTCTACGTGGCTTCTCAATTTATGGATATGTGACCATTTCAAGAGGAATGCATTCCTTCATTTTGTTCGAATGTGAAGACGATATGTTGCAATTTTCATTCCGTTGGATTCAGCTTCAATATTTGTCTATCAATGTGCTAATGGATTTCAACCTCTTCAGGATGGCAACGCGCACGACTCCGAATCCTGATGGCCGCGTGAGGCATAGGCGACGCCGGTGAGGGGTCCACCAGTGATGGCCGCGTCAAGGAGGAGAAGCCGGACGGCGGCGACGGCGGCGACTACTCCGCTATTAGCCAGTTCTTTTTTTAATTATATATATTATGTAATAAAAACCCGCTTTTTAAATGTAATATATGTTGAACTTCGCCGAACTTTGAACTTTGCTATAGTTTTTTATTTTTTTGAACGCGCCTGGGGACGACCCTAGGGCCAGCGGCTGGGGAGCAGCTCGGCCCCAGGCCGATTTTTTGCACCGGCTCACCCCGAGGGGGCGATTTTAGGCGCCCCCTGGGGGGCCAACGGCTGGAGATGCTCTTAGCTTAGCACTATGATCGTTTAGTTTATTGCTATTGCTTTCATCATGACTTATACATGTTCCTATGACTATGTGATTATGCAACTCCCGTATACCGGAGGAACACCTTGTGTTCTATCAAACATCGCAACATAACTGGGTGATTATAAAGATGCTCTACAGGTGTCTCCAATGGTGTTTGTTGAGTTGGCATAGATCGAGATTAGGATTTGTCACTCCGTGTATCGGAGAGGTATCTCTGGGCCCTCTCGGTAATGCACATCACAACGAGCCTTGCAAGCAATGTGACTAATGAGTTAGTCACGGGATGATGCATTACGTAACGATTAAAGAGACTTGCCGGTGACGAGATTGAACTAGGTATGATGATACCGACGATCGAATCTCGAGCAAGTAACATACCGGTGACAAAGGGAACAACGTATGTTGTTATGCAGTTTGACCGATAAAGATCTTCGTAGAATATGTAGGAACCAATATGAGCATCTAGGTTCCACTATTGGTTATTGACCGGAGATGAGTCTCGGTCATGTCTACATAGTTCTCGAACCCGTAGGGTCCGCACGCTTAACGTTCGATGACGATATGTATTATGAGTTATGTGATTTGATGTAGCGAAGGTTGTTCGGGTTCCCGAAGGTCATCACGGACATGACGAGGAGTCTCGAAATGGTCAATACATAAAGATTCATATATTGGAAGGCTACATTCGGACACCGGAATGGTTCGGGTCGTTTCGGATAAGTTTCAGAGTACTGGGGTTACCGGAACCCCCCAGCCCCCAGGGAAGTTATTGGGCCTCATGGGCCTAATGGTGGAAGAGATGAGGCAGGCTACCTAGCCCAAACTGAATTGGACTAGGGCTAGGACCCCCCCTTTCCTTCTCTTCTTCCTCTCCTTCCTTCTTCTCCTACTTGGACTAGGAAAGGGGGAAACCTACTCCTACTAGGAGTAGGATTCCCCCCTTGGGTGCGCCCCTTGTGGCCAGCCCTCCTACCCCTCCCCTCCTTTATATACGGGGGAGGGGGGCACCCCATAGACACACAAGTTGATCTTTAGCCGTGTGCGGTGCCCCCCCTCCTCCACAGTTTTACACCTTGGTCATATTGTCGTAGTGCTTAGGCGAAGCCCTGGGTCAGTAACTTCATCATCACCGTCAACACGCCATCGTGCTGACGGAACTCACCCTCGGCCTCAGCTAGATCAAGAGTACAAGGGACGTCACTGAGCTGAACGTGTGCAGATCACGGAGGCGCCGTGCGTTCGGTACTTGACCGGTTGGATCGCGAAGACATTCGACTACATGAACCGCGTTACTTAACGCTTCCGCTTTCAATCTACGAGGGTACGTAGACACACTCTCCCCTCTCATTGCTATGCATCTCCTAGATAGATCTTGCGTGATCGTCGGAATTTTTTTGAAATACTGCGTTCCCCAACAGTTTGTCATGTCGAGACAGCGCGTGATGATCGGGTGTGATAAGCTCTACGTTCACATACAATGGGTCCAAGCCAGTTTGCACGTGGAGAATACTCGGGTTAAACTTGACGAGCCTAGCATATGCAGATATGGCCTCAGAACACTGAGACCAAAAGGTCGAGCGTGAATCATATAGTAGATATGATCAACATAGATATGTTCACCATTGAAAACAACTCCATCTCACATGATGATCGGACATGGTTTAGTTGATATGGATCATGTGATCATTTAGATGACTAGAAGGATGTCTATCTAAGTGGGAGTTCTAAAGTAATATGATTAATTGAACTTAAATTTATCATGAACTTAGTCCTGATAGTTTTTGCATATCTATGTTGTTGTAGATCAATGGCCCGTGCTATAGTTCCCTTGAATTTTAATGCATTCCTAGAGAAAGCTAAGTTGAAAGATGATGATAGCAACCACACAGACTGGGTCCGTAACTTGAGGATTATCCTCATTTCTACACAGAAGAATTATGTCCTGGAAGCACCGCTAGGTGAAAGACCCGCTATAGGAGCAACTACGAACGTTATGAACGTCTGGCAGACTAAAGCTGATGACTACTCGATAGTTCAGTGTGCCATGCTTTACGGCTTAGAATCGGGACTTCAAAGATGATTTGAACGTCATGGAGCATATGAGATGTTCCAACAGTTGAAGTTAATATTTCAAGAAAATGCCCGAGTTGAGAGATATTAAGTCTCCAACAAGTTCTATAGCTGCAAGATGGAGGAGAATAGTTCTGTCAGTGAACACATACTCAGAATGTCTGGGTACCATAACCACTTGACTCAACTGGGAGTTAATCTTCCTGATGATAGTCTTATTGACAGAGTTCTTCAATCACTGCCACCAAGCTATAAAGGCTTCATGATGAACTATAATATGCAAGGTATGGAAAAGACAATTCCCGAGCTCTTCGCAATGTTAAAGGCTAGGGAGGTAGAAATCAAGAAGGAGCATCAAGTGTTGATGGCTAACAAGACCACTAGTTTCAAGAAAAAGGGCAAAGGGAAGAAGGGGAACTTCAAGAAGAATAGCAAGCAAGTTGCCACTCCCAGGAAGAAGCCCAAGTCTGGACCTAAGCCTAAAACTGAGTGCTTCTACTGCAAAGGGACTAGTCACTGGAAGCGGAACTGCCCCAAGTATTTGCCAGATAAGAAGAATGGCAAAGTGAAAGGTATATTTGATGTACATGTTATTGATGTGTACCTTACTAATTCTCGTAGTAGCGCCTCAGTATTTGATATTGGTTCTGTTGCTCATATTTGCAACTCGAAACACAGGCTATGGATTAAACGAAGATTGGCTAAGGATGAGGTGACGATGCGAGTCGGAAATGGTTCCAAGGTCGATGTGATCGCCGTCGGCACGCTACCTCTACATCTACCTTCGGGATTAGTTTTAGACCTGAATAATTGTTATTGAAGGAAATATGCCCTAGAGGCAATAATAAAGTTATTATTTTATTTCCTTATATCGTGATAAATGTTTATTATTCATGCTAGAATTGTATTAACCGGAAACTTAGTACATGTGTGAATACATAGACAAATAGAGTGTCCCTAGTATGCCTCTACTTGACTAGCTCGTTAATCAAAGATGGTTAAGTTTCCTGACCATAGACATGTGTTGTCATTTGATGAATGTGATCACATCATTAGAGAATGATGTGATGGACAAGACCCATCCATTAGCTTAGCGTAATGATCGTTAATTTTTATTGCTATTGCTCTCTTCATGACTTATACATGTTCCTCTGACTATGAGATTATGCAACTCTCGAATACCAGAGGAACACCTTGTGTGCTATCAAACGTCACAACATAACTGGGTGATTATAAATATGTTCTACAGGTGTCTTCTAAGGTGTTTTTTAGGGGTTGTTTCCGAAGGTGTTTGTTGGGTTGGCATAGATCAAGATTAGGATTTGTCACTTCGTGAATCGGAGAGGTATCTCTGGGCCCTCTCGGTAATGCACATCACTATAAGCCTTGCAAGCAATGTGTCTAATGAGTTAGTTATGGGATGGTGCATTACGGAACGAGTAGAGAGACTTGCTGGTGACGAGATTGAACTAGGTATGGTGATACCGATGATCGAATCTCGGGCAAGTAACATAACGATGCCAAAGGGAACAACGTATATTGTTATGCGATTTGACTGATAAAGATCTTCATAGAATATGTAGGAGCCAATATGAGCATCCAGGTTCCGCTATTGGTTATTGACCGGAGATGTGTCTTGGTCATGTCTACATAGTTCTCGAACCCGTAGGGTCCGCACGATTAACGTTCAATGACGATTTGTATTATGAGTTTATGTGATTTGATGACCGAAGGTTGTTCAGAGTCCCGGATGAGATCACGAACATGACTAGGAGTCTCGAAATGGTCGAGAGGTAAAGATTCATATATTGGAAGGCTATATTCGGACATCGGAAAGGTTCCGAGTGATTCGAGTATTCTTCGGAGTACCGGGGAGTTACGGGAATTCGCCGGGAGAAGTAATGGGCCTTATTGGGCTTTAGTGGAGAGAGGGGAGAAGGTCCAAGAGGTGGCGCGTGCCTCCCCACTGCCCAAACCGAATTGGACAAGCGGTTGGGTGCGACCCCCCCCCTTTACTTCTCCCTCTCCCTCTCTTTCCTTCTCTCCTACTCCTAATAGGAAAGGGAATCCTACTAGGACTTGGGAGTCCTAGTAGGACTCCCTATGCTTGGCGCGCCCCCTAGGCCTGCCGCCTCCTCCCTCCCCCCTTTATATACGGGGGAGGGGGCACCCCATAGACACACAAGATTTGTCTTTGCCGTGTGCGGTGCCCCCCTCCATAGTTACACACCTCAGTCATATCGCCGTAGTGCTTAGGTGAAGCCCTGCGCCGGTAACTTCATCATCACTGTAACCACGTCGTCGTGCTGAAAAAACTCTCCCTCGGCCTCAACTAGATCAAGAGTTCGAGGGACGTCACCGAGCTTAACGTGTGCAGATCGCGGAGGTGTCGTGCGTTCGGTACTTGATTGGTTGGATCGCGAAGACGTTCGACTACATCAACCGCGTTACTAAATACTTCTGCTTTCGGTCAACGAGGGTACATGGACACACTCTCCCCGCTCGTTGCTATGCTTCTCCTGGATAGATCTTGCGTGATCGCATGATTTTTTTTTTGAAATACTACGTTCCCGAACAGTGGCTTGGTGCCAGCGTTGAGCATCAACATTATATCTGGATCTTGTTTGATGCGAGACAATTATTCATTTAAACCAGAGAATAATGGTTGTTCTATTTATATGAGTAATATATTTTCTGGTCATGCACCCTTGATGAGTGGTCTATTTTTATTGAATCTCGATCCTAGTGATACACATATTCATAATATTGAAGCCAAAAGATGCAAAGTTAGAAATGATAGTGCAACTTATTTGTGGCACTGCCGTTTAGGTCATATTGGTGTAAAGCGCATGAAGAAACTCCATGTTGATGGGCTTTTGGAATCACTTGATTATGAATCACTTGATGCTTGCGAACCATGCCTCATGGGCAAGATGACAAAGACTCCGTTCTCCGGAACAATGGAGTGAGCCACTGACTTATTGGAAATAATACATACTGATGTATGCGGTCCGATGAGTGTTGAGGCTCATGGCGGGTATCGTTATTTTCTGACCTTTACAGATGATTTGAGCAGATATGGGTATATCTACTTAATGAAACATAAGTCTGAAACATTTGAAAAGTTCAAAGAATTTCAGAGTGAAGTGGAAAATCATCATAACAAGAAAATAAAGTTTCTACGATCTGATCACGGGAGACGAATATTTGAGTTACGAGTTTGGTCTTCGTTTGAAACAATGTGGAATAGTTTCGCAACTCATGCCACCTGGAACACCACAGTGTAATGGTGTGTCCGAACGTCATAACCATACTTTATTAGATATGGTGCGATCTATGATGTCTCTTACCGATTTACCACTATTGTTTTGGGGTTATGCTTGTTGGGGAACGTAGCATGCAAGATCTATCTAGGAGATGCATAGCAACGAGAGGGGGAGAGTGTGTCCACGTACCCTCGTAGACCGAAAGCGGAAGCATTAGGTTAACGCGGTTGATGTAGTCGAACGTCCTCATGATCCAACCGATCTTAGTACCGAATGTACGGCACCTCCGAGTTCAGCACACGTTCAGCTCGATGATGTCTCTCAAACTCTTGATCCAGCAGAGGGTCGAGGGAGAGTTCCGTCAGCACGACAGCATGGTGACGGTGATGGTGATGTGATCCGCGTAGGGCTTCGCCTAAGCACTATGAAGCTATGACCGGAGGAGTAAACTGTGGAGGGGGACACCGCACACGACTAAGAGAACAATTGATGTGCCTTTGGGGTGGCCCCCGCCCCCGTATATAAAGGAGGGGAGCAGGAGGTGGCCGGCCAGGAGGGGCGCGCCATGGGGGAGTCCTACTAGGACTCCACTCCTAGTAGGATTCGGCCCCCCTTTTCCTTTCTTCCACCAGAGGGAAAAGGAAGGAGAGGGAGAGAGAGAGGAACGGGGGGCCACGCCCCCTCCTCCTTGTCCTATTCGGACTCCCTAGCAGGGGGCGCCAACCCCCCTCCCCCGCAGGCTTCCCTCTCTCTCCCTTAGGCCCATGTAGGCCCAACACTTCCCTGGGTGTTCCGGTAACCCCTCGGTACTCCGGAAAAATACCCGAATCACTCGGAACCATTCCGATGTCCGAATACTACCTTCCAATATATGAATATTTACCTTTCGACCATTTCAAGACTCCTCGTCATGTCTGTGATCTTATCTTGGACTCCGAACAAACTTCGGTCACCAAAACACATAACTCATAATACAAATCGTCATCGAACGTTAAGCGTGCGGACCCTACGGGTTCGAGAACTATGTAGACATGACCGAGACACATCTCCGGTCAATAACCAATAGCGGAACCTGGATGCTCATATTGGTTCCTACACATTCTACGACGATCTTTATTGGTCAAACCGCATAACAACATACGTCATTCCCTTTGTCATCGGTATGTTACTTGCCCAAGATTCGATCGTCGGTATCCCCTCTCTCTCTCTCTCAAGTGGCCCATGAGGCCCATGACTTTCCCCGGGGGGTTCTGGTAACCTCCCGGTACTCCGAAAAATACCCAAAACGACCCGGAACCATTCCGGTGTCCGAATATCATCGTCCAATATATCAATATTTACCTCTCGACCATTTTGAGACTCCTCTTCATGTATGTGATCTCATCTGGGACTGCAATCAAACTTCGGTCACCAAAACACATAACTCATAATACAAATCGTCATTGAACATTAAACGTGCGGACCCTACGGGTTTGAGAACTATGTAGACATGACCGAGACACATCTCTGGTCAATAACCAATGGCGGAACCTGGATGCTCATATTGGTTCCTACATATTCTACGAAGATCTTTATCGGTCAAACCGCAATAACATACGTTATTCCCTTTGTCATCGGTATGTTACTTGCCCGAGATTCGATCATCGGTATCATCATACATAGTTCAATCTTGTTACCGGCAAGTCTCTTTACTCATTCCGTAATACATCATCCCACAACTAACTCATTAGTCACATTGCTTGCAAGGCTTATAGTGATGTGCATTACTGATACGTCCATTTTGCATCATGCTTTTATATCGATATTTATTGCATTATGGGTTGTTATTACACATTATGTCACAACACTTATGCCTATTCTCTCTTATTTTACAAGGTTTACATGAAGAGGGGGGATGCCGGCAGCTGGAATTCTGGGCTGGAAAAGGAGCAAATATTAGAGACCTATTCTGCACATCTCCAAAAGTCCTGAAACTCCACGGGAATTATTTTCAGAATATATAAAAAATATTGGGCGAAAGAAGTACCAGAGGGGGGCCACCCATCGTCCACGAGGGTGGGGGGCGCGCCCCCTGCCTCGTGGGCCCCCTGGTGGCCCTCTGGTGCCCATCTTTGGCTATATGGAGTCTTTCGTCGAGGAAAAAATCATAAGCAAGCTTATGAGATGAAACTCCGCCGCCACGAGGCGGAACCTTGGCGGAACCAATCTAGGGCTCTGGCGGAGCTGTTCTACCGGGGAAACTTCCCTCCGGGAGGGGGAAATCCTCACCATCGTCATCACCAACGATCCTCTCATCGGGAGGGGGTCAATCTCCATCAACATCTTCACCAGCACCATCTTATCTCAAACCCTAGTTCATCTCTTGTATCCAATCTTTGTATCCAAACCTCAGATTGGTACCTGTGGGTTGCTAGTAGTGTTGATTACTCCTTGTAGTTGATGCTAGTTGGTTTACTTGGTGGAAGATCATATGTTCAGATCCATTATGCATGTTAATACCCCTCTGATTATGAACATGAAATGCTTTGTCAGTAGTTACGTTTGTTCCTGAGGACATGGGAGAAGTCTTGCTATAAGTAGTCATGTGAATTTGGTATTCATTCGATATTTTGATGAGATGTATGTTGTCATCCCTCTGGTGGTGTCATGTGAACTTAGACTACATGACACTTCACCATTGTTTGGGCCTAGAGGGAGGCATTGGGAAGTAATAAGTATATGATGGGTTGCTAGAGTGATAGAAGCTTAAACCCTAGTTTATGCGTTGCTTCATAAGGGGCTGATTTGGATCCATATGTTTTATGCTATGGTTAGGTTTACCTTAATACTTCTGTTGTAGTTGTGGATGCTTGCAATAGGGGATAATCATAAGTGGGATACTTGTCCAAGTAAGGGCAGTACCCAAGCACTGGTCCACCCACATATCAAATTATCAAAGTACCGAACGCGAATCATATGAAGGTGATGAAAACTAGCTTGACGATAATTCCCATGTGTCCTCGGGAGCGCTTTCCTTCATATAAGAGTTTGTCCAGGCTTGTCCTTTGCTACAAAAAGGATTGGGCCATCTTGCTGCACCTTATTTACTTTCATTACTTGTTACTCGTTACAAATTACCTTATCAGAAAACTATCTGTTACCGATAATTTCAGTGCTTGCAAAGAATACCTTACTGAAAACTGCTTATCATTTCCTTCTGCTCCTCGTTGGGTTCGACACTCTTACTTATCGAAAAGGCTATGATAGATCCCCTGCACTTGTGGGTCATCAATTACCGAGAGGGCCCAGAGATACCTCTTCGATATTTGGAGTGACAAGTCCTAATCTCGATCTCTGTGAACCCAACAAACACCTTCGGAGACACCTTTAGAGCATCTTTATAATCACCCAGTTACGTTGTGACGTTTGATAGCACACAAGGTGTTCCTCCAGTATTCGGGAGTTGCATAATCTCATAGTCAGAGGAATATGTATAAATCATGAACAAAGCAAGAGCAATAAAACTTAACAATCATCATGCTAAGCTAACGGATAGGTCTTGTCCATCACATCATTCTCTAATGATGTGATCATGTTCATCAAATGACAACACATGTCTATGGTCAGGAAACTTAACCATCTTTGATTAACGAGCTAGTCAAGTAAAGGCATACTAGGGACACTCTGTTTTGTCTATGTATTCACACATGTACTAAGTTTCCGGTCAATACAATTCTAGCATGAATAATAAACATTTATCGTGATATAAGGAAATATAAATAACAACTTTATTATTGCCTCTAGGGCATATTTCCTTCGATGCTTTAGGGACGGCTGCATTCACATGAAATGGGGCACCATCTAAATCCGTTGAGAGGACTCCATATGAACTGTGGTTTGGCAAGAAACCTAAGCTGTTGTTTCTTAAAGTTTGGGGTTGCGATGCTTATGTGAAAAAGCTTCAGCCTAATAAGCTCGAACCCAAATGGGAGAAATGTGTCTTAATAGGATACCCAAAGGAAACTGTTGGGTACACCTTCTATCACAGATCCGAAGGCAAGATATTTGTTGCTAAGAATGGATCCTTTCTAGAGAAGGATTTTCTCTCGAAAGAAGTGAGTGGGAGGAAAGTAGAACTTGATGAGGTAATTGTACCTTCTCCCGAATTGGAAAGTAGTTCATCATAGAAATCAGTTCCAGTGATGCCTACACCAATTAGTGAGGAAGTTAATGATGATGATCATGAAACTTCAGATCAAGTTACTACCGAACCTCGTAGGTCAACCAGAGTAGGTTCCGCACCAGAGTGGTATGGTAACCCTATTCTGGAAGTCATGTTACTAGACCATGACGAACCTACGAACTATGAGGAAGCGATAATGAGCCCAGATTCCGCAAAATGGCTTGAGGCCATGAAATCTGAGAAGGGATCCATGTATGAGAACAAAGTGTGGACTTTGGTTGACTTGCACGATGATCGACAAGCCATAGAGAATAAATGGATCTTCAAGAAGAAGACTGACACTGATGGTAATGTTACTGTCTACAAATCTCGACTTGTTGCAAAAGGTTTTCGACAAGTTCAAGGAGTTGACTACGATGAGACCTTCTCACCCGTAGTGATGCTTACGTCTGTCCGAATCATGTTAGCAATTGCTGCATTTTATGATTATGAAATTTGGCAAATGGATGTCAAAACTGCATTCCTTAATGGATTTCTTAAAGAAGACTTGTATATGATGCAACCAGAAGGTTTTGCCGATCCTAAAGGTGCTAACAAAGTGTGGAAGCTCCAGCAATTCATTTATGGACTGGTTTTCAATTCGGACTATGGCTCGAGGTTTTCAACGTGAAGCCGAAGGTGGTGGATGGCCAGCACGCGGAGTGCGGAGGCGCCATGGTGAGCAAGCTGACCAATGTCTCCTGGCCAAAAGGCACTTTCGTGGAGACTGTCAAGGAATGGCAGAAACAGTGGTTCTACATCACAGAACCCCGCGGCACCACCTGGGCCGCAGCTGCCGAATTCAACTCCGGTGCTCCCATGCGACTCACCTCCTGGGTTGAGAAGAGCCCGAATTGGTCTTCGTCAGACGAGCTGATAGCGCTGCAGACGCGCGTTCAAAGCATGGTGGACAAAGATATCAAGTTCGTCGATGTAATCCAGGTGATGCTAGTTTGCCAGATTCTCCCGTGCCAAAGCCGAAGTCGCCCTTTATGGGAGTTCAATCCGAATAAGCACCATACCTTGAAGAGGCTCTTCGAAACCACTCACAAAGATGCCTGGAAGTTCCTCTTCAAGGGCAACGAGACACCGCCTGCCACAGACTCAGACCGCGGGCACGACATTAACCACCTCGCCAACGAGGTATTTTTTTTAACGCATCCTCTACTTGCTTGATTCAAGGATGATATCTGAGCTTTTATTATCATCGCATCTTCAGGAATGGATGGAGAGGGCGAAGCGGATCCAGTGTCCGGCTCCGCTGCCTGAAGAACCAGGCATCCCGCGTCTAGCAAAGATGCTGGTGCTAGCGCCCTATAAGGCGCCGGAGAAGAAGGCCAAGGGGAAGGCCAAGGGGGTCCGGAGTGGCTCCTGCCGCAAGGGTGCTTCGGTCGCGATGTCCGAAGACAAGACCCGCTCCTCCGCCACCGAAGACGACGACGATGAGGAGGAGGAGGAGAGTGATTCTCCCCCTGATGGGGGAGGAAGAAGAGGGCGGCTGATGTCTACTACACAACCTTCTTCTTGTAGACGTTGTTGGGCCTCCAAGTGCAGAGGTTTGTAGGACAATAGCAAATTTCCCTCAAGTGGATGACCTAAGGTTATCAATCCGTAGGAGGCGTAGGATTAAGATGGTCTCTCTCAAGCAACCCCGCAACCAAATAACAAAGAGTCTCTTGTGTCCCCAACACCCTTAATACAATGGTAAATTGTATAGGTGCACTAGTTCGGCGAAGAGATGGTGATACAAGTGGTATATGGATGGTAGATAATAGTTTTTGTAATCTGAAAATATAAAAACAGCAAGGTAACTAATGATAAAAGTGAGCACAAACTGTATTGCAATGCGTTGAAACAAGGCCTAGGGTTCATACTTTCGCTGGTGCAAGTTCCCTCAACAATAATAACATAATTGGATCATATAACTATCCCTCAACATGCAACAAAGAGTCACTCCAAAGTCACTAATAGCGGAGAACAAACGAAGAGATTATGGTAGGGTAGGAAACCACCTCAAAGTTATTCTTTCCAATAAATCCGTTGGGCTATTCCTATAAGTGTCACAAACAGCCCTAGAGTTCATACTAGAATAACACCTTAAGACACAAATCAACCAAAACCCTAATGTCACCTAGATACTCCAATGTCACCTCAAGTATCCGTGGGTATGATTATATGATATGCATCACACAATCTCAGATTCATCTATTCAACCAACACATAGAACCTCAAAGAGTGCCCCAAAGTTTCTACCGGAGAATCACGACGAAAATGTGTGCCAACCCCTATGCATAGGTTCATGGGAGGAACCCGCAAGTTGATCACCAAAACATACATCAAGTGAATCACGTGATATCCCATTGTCACCACAGATATGCACGGCAAGACATACATCAAGTGTTCTCAAATCTTTAAAGACTCAATCCGATAAGATAACTTCAAAGGGGAAACTCAATCCATTACAAGAGGGTAGAGGGGGGAGAAAACATCATAAGATCCAACTATAATAGCAAAGCTCGCGATACATCAAGATCGTATCACCTCAAGAACATGACAGAGAGAGAGAGATCAAACACATCGCTACTAGTACATACCCTCAGCCCTGAGGGAGAACTACTCCCTCCTTGTCATGGAGAGCGCCGGGATGATGAAGATGGCCACCGGAGAGGGATTCCCCCCTCCGGCAGGGTGCCGGAACGGGTCTAGATTGGCTTTCGGTGGCTACGGAGGCTTCTGGCGACGGAGCTCCCGATCTATTGTGCTCCCCGATCGTTTTAGGGTATATGGAGATATATAGGCGGAAGAAGTGCATCAGGGGAGCCACGAGGGGCCCACGAGGGTGGAGGGTGCGCCCAGGGGGGTGGGCGCGCCCCCCTACATCGTGCCCTCCTAGAAGCTTCCTTGACGTGGACTCCAAGTCTGCTGGGTTGCTTTCCTTCCAAAAATAAGTTACGTGAAGTTTCAGGTCAATTGGACTCCGTTTGATTTTCCTTTTCTGCGATACTCTAAAACAAGGGGGAAAAACTGGTACTGGGCTCTGGGTTAATAGGTTAGTCCCAAAAATAATATAAATTAGCATATAAATGCATATAAAACATCCAAGGTTGATAATATAATAGCATGGAACAATCAAAAATTATAGATACGTTGGAGACGTATCAGCATCCCCAAGCTTAATTCATGCTCGTCCTTGAGTAGGTAAATGATAAAAACTGAATTTTTGATGTGGAATTCTACCTAACATATTTATCCATGTAATTCTCTTTATTGTGGCAAGAATATTCATATCCATAAGATTCAAGACAAAAGTTTAATATTGACATAAAAATAATAATATTTCAAGCATACTAACAAAGTAATCATGTCTTCTCAAAATAACATGGCCAAAGAAAGCTATCCCTACAAAATCATATATTCTGGCTATGCTCCATCTTCACCACACAATGTATTTAAATCATGCACAACCCCGATGACAAGCCAAGCAATTGTTTCATACTTTTGATGTTCTCAAACCTTTTCAATCTTCACGCAATACATGAGCATGAGCCATGGACATAGCACTATAGGTGGAATAGAATGGTGGTTGTGGAGAAGACAAAAAGGAGAAGATAGTCTCACATCAACTAGGCGTATCAACGGGCTATGGAGATGCCCATCAATAGATATCAATGTGAGTGAGTAGGGATTGCCATGCAATGGATGCACTAGAGCTATAAGTATACGAAAGCTCAACAAAAGAAACTAGTGGGTGTGCATCCAACTCGCTTGCTCACGAAGACCTAGGGCATTTTGAGGAAGCCCATCATTGGAATATACAAGCCAAGTTCTATAATGAAAATTTCCCACTAGTATATGAAAGTGACAACATATGAGACTCTCTATCATGAAGATCATGGTGCTACTTTGAAGCACAAGTGTGGTAAAAGGATAGCGACATTGCCCCTTCTCTCTTTTTCTCTCATTTTTTTTATTTGGGCCTTATCTTTTTTTATGGCCTCTTTTTTCTTTTTTTATTTGGGCTTCTTTGGCCTCTTTTATTTATTTATTTTCGTTCAGAGTCTCATCCTGACTTGTAGGGGAATCATAGTCTACATCATCCTTTCCTCACTGGGACAATGCTCTAATAATGATGATCGTCACACTTTTATTTTCTTACAACTCAAGCATTACAACTCGATACTTAAGACAAGATATGACTCTATATGAATGCCTCCGGCGGTGTACCGGGATGTGCAATGATTCATGAGTGACATGTATGAAAGAATTAAGAACGGTGGCTTTGCCACAAATACGATGTCAACTACATGATCATGCAAAGCAATATGACAATGATGAAGCGTGTCATAATAAACGGAACGGTGGAAAGTTGCATGGCAATATATCTCGGAATGGCTATGGAAATGCCATAATAGGTAGGTATGGTGGCTGTTTTGAGGAATGTTTATGGTGGGTGTATGATACCGGCGAAAGTTGCGCGGTACTAGAGAGGCTAGCAATGGTGGAAGGGTGAGACTGCGTATAATCCATGGACTCAACATTAGTCATAAAGAACTCACATACTTATTGCAAAAATCTATTAGTTATTGAAACAAAGTACTACGCGCATTGAGGGAGTCCTGGATTAGGGGGTGTTCGGATAACCGGACTATACCTTCAGCCGGACTCCTGGACTATGAAGATACAAGATTGAAGACTCCGTCCCGCGTCCGGAAGGGACTTTCCTTGGCGTGGAAGGCAAGCTTGGCGATACGGATATGAAGATCTCCTACCATTGTAACCGACTCTATGTAACCCTAACTCTATCCGGTGTCTATATAAACCGGAAGGTTTTAGTCCATAGGACAACATACACATCAACAATCATACCATAGGCTAGCTTCTAGGGTTTAGCCTCCTCGATCTCGTGGTAGATCTATTCTTGTACTACCCATATCATCAATATTAATCAAGCAGGACGTAGGGTTTTACCTCCATCGAGAGGGCCCGAACCTGGGTAAAACTTCGTGTCCCTTGTCTCCTGTTACCATCCGGCCTAGATGCATAGTTCGGGACCCCCTACCCGAGATCCGCCGGTTTTGACACCGACATTGGTGCTTTCATTGAGAGTTCCTCTGTGTCGTCGCCATTAGGAAGGATGCCTCGCCCCGTCTTTAAAGACGGCACCGTTGCTAAGGGAGCTTTGGCTGTCGGCCAAACCCTCCGGTTAGGTGGCTTTCTTATGACCGTCTGTTCGGCTTCTGCGCCGATGATGACCTCTCGAGCCATCGAAAACAATCTTCATGTCAACTCGGAACTCGCCGAGCAGTTAGATCCAATAGAGCTTTCCTCCATAAACGAGCTCTTGGATCGCTTCGCCGCCCTGGGAGTCGTTACGGATTACGACCAGATTGGGCCTAAAACCGATCTGAGAGAGATTAACTCTCCCCAAGTCACCCATCACATTGCCGTGGTAGAGGGACAGTGCGGCAACCCTTCATCTATCTTAAGGACTTGCTACGTCCGGATTCCCGATCCCTCCAAGCCGGATACCCGCGGAGGGGAGGATATCACTCAAGACCAGAACTTAGAGTCAGGCGACGGGCTGGATTCATTAGACAGCATCCAGGAATCCAAATTGTCGAGTTCAGAAATTCCTCGGCCTCTGAGCCTTAGATGGGGTGAGGCTTCAGATTTAATTCCACCCACCCACCCCAACATAAGCGATCTATCCAAAATCCGGCAAGAACCCGATGAAACAGTACATCATTACTGGGCCAGATTCCTCCTGGTTAAGAACAGGCTAAGGGACTGCCGCGAGGAAGACGCAATCTCAATCTTCTGCAATAATTGCACGGACAAGGGAATACTCAACGCCATAAGTCGCCATGACATTACACGCTTCACTGACTTGGCGTCCATTGTACGAAAGTACTGTGCGATGGAAAGCGCCTGGAAAACCGAAATAAAATTTTGGGACAATCCGGCCCTGAATACAAACCCAGTCCGAAATAAAAGGGTGCATCATCACCAGTCACCCGAGTCAAGCACTAAAAAGCAAAAACCCTCTACAGGGCATGGAACCGTACTGGAAGGGTGGCTTAATGGACCCTGTAAAATTCACAATACAGAGGATGCCACACCAACTCACAGCCTCAGAGCATGCTGGATACTCCGGCAGGTGGCCAAAATTGGCGAAAATCTCCTAATTCGGGAGGCCACAGAAAGCCAACCTAGAGACACCAATACGGTATTAACAGTCTTCGAGACTTTCACATCAAATAATATGCGAAAAAGGACACTCCGCAGCCTTGCTGAAGGCTACCAAGTAGCAACAATAAACCCATGGAGTGACACAGCTATTACCTTTAACGCCAGTGATGAACCTAAATTCCGAACAGCCTGAGCACCAGCCGCATTAGTCCTCAGTCCAATAGTGGACGGCTTTCATCTTACCAAGGTACTCATGGACGGCGGCAGCGGATTGAACCTCATTTACGAGGAGACTCTTCAAAAAATGGAAATAGACTGGAACCGCATTGAGCGAAGCAGCACAACCTTTAGAGGAATAATCCCCAGTCGGGAAGCGCGCTGTACAGGAAAAATCACACTAGATGTGGTGTTCGGCACGCCGGATAATTACAGGTCCGAAGAGGTCAGGTTCTAGGTGGCTCCGTTCAGCAGCAGTTATCACGCTCTGCTAGGGTGGGAAGCGTTTACAATCTTCCAAGCAATACCCCATTACGGGTACATGAAGCTCAAGATGCCCGGGCCTAACGTGATCATCACTCTCGCTAGTGATCCGGACATAGCACTCCGCGCCGAAAATAAGACAGCCGCACTGGCCCTCGAGGCACTATCCGAAGCCCTAGCGGCTGAGGAGCTGACTGCGCTGCGCTCTATGGTGAATAGGGACAATGTGGTACTCGACAAAAGATCCAAGTCCACCTCCTTTAAACCGGCGGATGAAATAGTCAAATTCCAAGTCCATCCAACGGACCCCAATAAAACAGCTTCCATCGGGGCACAGCTAAACCCTAATGTCGACGCCGCATTGCGAGAGTTCCTACGAGAGAACTGGGACATTTTCGCCTGGCACCCTTCAGACATGCCAGGAATCCCACGCAGGCTGGCCGAGCACAGCTTAAATATCCAAACAGGATTCAAACCTGTCAAATAGGCTCTTCGGCGTTTTTCCGAACCTATGAGACAGGCCATGGGAGAGGAGCTAGCAAAGCTATTGGAGGCCGGATTCATCAGAGATATAAAACATCCGGACTGGCTAGCAAACCTAGTGATGGTACCAAAGAAGGACAAATCCTGGCTCTTGTGTGTTGATTTCAAAGACCTTAACAAGGCTTTCCCAAAGGATCCCTTCCCCCTCCCCCGCATCGACCAAATTATCGACGCTACCGCAGGACATGATTCGTTGTGTTTCCTTGACGCATATTCTGGCTACCATCAAATCAAGATGGCAGAACCAGACCAAGCCGCAACGGCATTTATCACACCATACGGGCCATTCTGCTTCAACATGATGCCCTTCGGGCTAAAAAACGCCGGCGCAACATATCAGCGCATGATTCAGACATGTCTGGCAAGCCAGATCGGCAAAACAGTGGAGGCATATGTAGATGATGTGGTCGTCAAAACAAGACATGTTGAATCTTTAGTAGACGACTTGAGGCTCACATTTGATAACCTCCGAATATACGACATCAAGCTCAACCCGAAAAAATGCGTTTTTGGCGTTCCAGCCGGAAAGCTCTTGGGCTTCATTGTACCCGGAAGAGGAATTGAAGCAAATCCAGCCAAGATCCAAGCTCTGTCGCAACTAGATATCCCAAAGGACCTCAAACAAATACAAAATTTAACCGGATGCGTGGTAGCTCTAAGCCGCTTTATCTCCCTCTTGGGAGAAAAGGCCCTACCCTTTACCGCCTCCTTCGGCACACCGAACACTTCAAATGGACGGACACATCCATGGCCAGACTCGATGAAATAAAAGCCATACTGGCAACAAACCCAGTCCTGGCCGCGCCAAACATTGGCGAACCAATGCTATTATACATTGCAGCAACACATCAGGTTGTAAGCGCAATGCTCGTCGTCGAACGAGAAGCGGACGAACACAAATTCCCCCTTCAAAATTGGTCTATTATGTGTCCACTGTCCTCACTCCCTGCAAATCACGGTACCCGCATTATCAAAAGATTGCGTACGCGGTATTCATGGCATCTCGGAAGCTACGACACTACTTTCAAGAGTGTTCAATAACAGTACCCTCGGAAGTACCACTTAACGATATTATAAACAACCGTGACGCAACGGGCCGAATTGCAAAATGGGCCATCGAGCTCCTCCCGTTCGACATAACTTATAAGCCACGACGAGCCATCAAGTCACAAGTCTTGGCCGACTTCGTCGCAGAATGGACGGAGGTCGAACTCCCTAAAGAGTACGGCACATATTCAAATTGGATCATGCATTTAGACGGCTCCAAGATGTTGGCCGGACTGGGGGCTGGCGTCTTTTTGACGTCCCCCACAGGAGACACAGTTCAATACATACTACAGATTATGTACACGGACTCCAACAATGCAGCCGAATATGAGGCCCTTTTACATGGTCTCCGGATGGCAGTATCCATGGGCATCCAGCGCCTAGAGGTGCGCGGGGACTCGAACCTCGCAATATCCCAAATAAATGGAGACTTCGATGCCAAGGATCCAAAAATGGCAGCTTACCGCAACACCGTCCTAAAAATGTCAGCTCGGTTCGAGGGGCTTGAATTTCACCATATAGCCCGGGAAAATAATCAAGAGGCAGATGTCCTGGCACGCATCGGCGCAAAACGCGATGTAGTCCCCCCCAACATCTTCTTGGAAAGGTTGTTCAAGCCATCCGTAGCATGGGAAGGGGAGCCGAACAATAACAGCCCGGACCAAACCGCACTGCCCGACACCGACCATTCTGACACAATCGGAGGCTCTGCCAATGAAATAACACCTTCAGCCCACATAATAATGGCCGTCATCGCCCCGTGGACAGAACCATTCCTCGCCTACCTTACTAGGAAGGAACTCCCCGAGGACCAAAATGAGGGACGCTGCATAGTGCGGCGATCCAAAGCCTACAGAGTCCATGAGGGAGAGCTTTATAAGAAAAGCACTACCGGAGTCCTTCAAAGGTGCATCTCCGAAGAGGAGGGGCGGAATCTCCTGGCTGAAATTCATGCCGGACTCGGCGGTCATCACGCTGAAGCCCGGTCCCTTGTAAGCAAGCCTTCCGTACAGGCTTTTATTGGCCGACGGCCCGGGCAGATGCTCAGGACTTAGTCCAATGATGCACCGATTGCCAGCTCTTTGCAAACCAAAGCCATATGCCACCCACCGCCCTCCAAACCATCCCCATTACTTGGCCCTTCGCAGTCTGGGGGCTTGACATGGTTGGACCCCTTAAAGGCGGAACGCACAAGCAAAAATACTTACTGGTCATGGTGGATAAGTTCACCAAATGGATAGAAACCAAGCCTGTTAAGACGGCCGAATCCGGACCGGTGATAGACTTTATATCCAGGGTTGTACACCGTTACGGCGTCCCCCACAACATCATCACTGATAACGGCACGAACTTCACGGCCGACGAGGTAAAACTCTGGTGCAAAAACATGGGCATCAAGCTCGATTATGCTTCCGTCTATCACCCACAAACTAACGGCCAGGTCGAACGTGCAAATGATCTTATCATGAGCGGCATCAAACCCAGATTAGTGCGGTCCCTCAAGGAATCTAACACGCACTGGGTAGAGGAGCTCGACTCCGTACTCTGGGGGCTGCGAACCACGCCGAATCGCACCACCGGATACACACCATTCTTTATGGTGTACGGCGCAGAGGCAGTTTTGCCTTGCGACATAATTCATGACTCACCTCGAGTGTGCATGTATGAAGAAAGAGAAGCCGAGCTCGATCGGCAGGACAGCTTGGATGCATTGGAGGAGGAGCGTGACGTGGCAAAAGCCCGTTCCGCATTTTATCAACAGCAGGCTCGAAGATACCAAAGCAGAGAAGTACGGGCCAAAAATTACAATGTTGGTGAATTAGTTCTACGACTACTGGACAAGAAAAAGGACAAACTCAAGCCCAAGTGGGAAGGTCCCTTCATAATTGACCAAGTCCTGACTGGTGGAGCGTACCGCCTGTGGGATGCATCGGATAACCGACTCGAGCCAAACCCATGGAACGCAGCCCGTCTCCGAAGATTCTATGCCTAGCACCGGACTCTGTGTTCGTCTCCTTCCTCTGTCCATTTTTTATATTTTCTGTCTTACATTTCTCTTCTCTCTCTCTCTCTTATAGCCTCTAAAGGCTCATAAAGTGACGCGCTATCCGCGCTCATTAAACCTGAGGGCTTCTTTAAACAGAAGCTTATTCATACGGGATTCATGCCCAACACATGTGTCATACTTCCGCATGTACCTTTTATTCACCATTATATGCATCGATATGACTTAAGTTTTGGCCAAGCTGGGTTGCCTGGCTCCTGTGCTTACCCCTACGTTCCCGATTGTTCGGCTAGGTGGTAAAGGGAGCACCTCTGCGATTGTTACTGCCGGGTCAGCCGGACGTGTACCTCAGACTGGGTGAAGCCGAAAGATAGTGTTCTTAAGGGAATATTTGGTCGGTGAACTAAAGATGATCTTCTTTTATTTTTATCTATACGCCCCCAGATGTTTTTTCTGCGTTTCTTTTCGCAGCATGGACATGCACCTTAGGGCATGCCTCCCAGGGAAAGGAACCCCTAACGGAACTATTCTCCCTGGAAGATGTTTCTTACTAACCATGTAATATAACATACCTAGTCGGGCACTTGTCTGTTCACGCCCTAATGACCCCCACGCCTGGTCTCCATGCATTCCCCGGTTCCTATATAACCGCATGGGAATTCGGACACACTCCGGACCGTCAGGTCACGAGGCTGAAGCGGAAAGGTCGGCCATGACAAATGATCTACAATCCGGCTAGAAGGCATTATAAATGTCAATTAAATTACATAGTCATTTTGACTGGTTGTATTCCTCTTCAATACCATCTAATAGGCTGTCTAATTTACAGTCCTGCTGGGAATACTTTGCGGCCAACTCTACTTGGCCGTATACTAAGCTTACAGGGATCTCCTTCCCATCGGGCCCTACAGGACCGACCTCGGCCATGTGGTTGGGGTCAGCCTTTGCGTACCGCGTCTTCACCATGGCCCAGGCCTCCCTAGCGCCTTAACGGCAGGCTGATATCTTCCACAATCGGAAACGCCGCCGTGCTTCCTTTAGCTTCTCCGCAAGCTCTCCAAGACCTTCGGGCATGGAGACGGATGGCCACAGGGCCTGGGTGACGCCTCGCATCGCCTGCCGAACTCGATCGAGTAGTTGCGAGAGCTCGGGAAGAAGGTCACCCGTAGAACCGGGCATCTCCTCTGTAGAATGACCTGTTAGCACACCTACAGACATTGCTCTGTTAGTCGACTTCCCCACCAAACTTTCTTTCAAAAGGTTCATTCAAGCACTTACTAAATATGCCGTGCCGAAGCCGCTGATTCTCCTTCACGGAGTCTGACAGCTGGGCACGAACATCTTTCAGCTAGACGCCCAGCTTGGTGTTGGCATCTTGGAGATTGTTCTTCTCCCCCGTCACCTTTAGCAGCACCCTCTCACCAGCCTTTAGCTGGCGTAGCAGGTGTTGCCTTTCCGGATTCAATCCGGCGCCATCTGCAATTTCATTTGTCAGATTCGCACCAAAGCCGTGCTTCGCAAAATACTTATCTTTCAAAGTGTATATTACCAGAGGGGGTCTCCTTAGGCTTCCCTGCCGCGGCTAGTGCGGCCTCCAGTTGGGCTTTGCACTCTTCCAGCTCCTTGGACAGTAGGGAATTCTTTTTGTAAGAACCTGCATATCAAAGGATCCCTAGATCAGTTATTCTAACTATTTCAAGTCTCGGGGCTACTGCTATTATATAATTACCAAAATTTTCTTACCCGTATGTCTTTTACATATTTCTCCGTGGCTCTGGCTAGACCATTTTGAGTGGCACGGAGGTGCGCATCTCCCGAGTTGAAGGCATCTAACGCCCCTTGGGAGAGACAAGCGTCGCGAAGAATTGTCCGGCGACGCCTGTGGTTCATGGCACTCTCCACCTCAGAGTTGGTGGCAGACAACCCGTCCACATCCTCCGTCGGAGGAGCGTCTAGCGCGCGCCTTGCATTCGCCTCCGCCTCCGGACCAGGCTTTGGAGCCTGGCTGGTGGAGGCGCGATTGGCAGCCTCTCCGGGTATAGTCCGGCAAGGTCTCTTTGTCCTGAAGAGAGCACGAGTGTCAATGTGCCTCGAAGGTATAACACCTGGGATAAGGGGGGGCGCCATACCTTTGCGCTGACGCCTTGGTCCGGACTGCACTTCTTATTCGGCCCACGGGGCCCTACGGCCCCTCATTGGCTTGTCACCGCAGGTTCGGCCTTCCGCCTTAAAAACCTCCCTTGCAAAGTTCGGTTGCAATCAGGAAACTGAACACGAGTGGGCAGACACTTATTCGGGGTACTGGGACTTTGATCTCAGGTACCTGGGGCGTCAGGATTAGCCCTGGGTAATCTGATGTTATAGCCATCAATCAGCTCCACAGATATGTCCGGATCCTCTTCAGAGGCCGGGTCGAGGGACCGTCCTGGGTCCTCGGGTTGTGGAGGAGGGCTGCTTATTTCCTTAATAGCCCGGTGCAGTTCCTGCGTTAAAGTCGTCAGACTGAATATTTAACAATGGGAATACAAAACGGATGGACAAGTAAATACGGCCACTTACCCAGCTCGGGGGATTGTGCATGGAGAATCCACCCTGAGGGTTGACGCGGAGAAATTCCTCCTCTTCTCCCTTATACAAAGTGGACAAGATCTTTAGTAGAGCGGCAGCTGAGTCCGGCCCCTTACGACCGTAGCGGGTGGCGTCGTCCTCCCCGTTGAAGTCCCACATGGGGTGGCTTCTATACTGAAGCGGCTGCACCCCCCCGCATAATGCATTCGGCCATAACCCCGATCATGGTTAGTCCAGAATGGGCTAACAATCTTATTCGGCCCATCAGGTAAATGATGTCCCTGTCACTTTCCCTTTGAGGGCTCCATGGGTGCCAGCTTAGGCGCTTCTTTAAGAGAGCACTGTTAAATTCAGGGAGGCCGATCCAGACAGGATTCGGCAGCGGGACGTCTTCTATATAGAACCATTCTGAGGGCCAGTCTTCGGACGCCTTCTTTGGGGTTCCGGACAGATATCCGGTCCCGGCGATGTGCCACACTTCGGCTCCGCCCACTTGATACTTTGACCCCTTCTTGGAACGGGGCACGAGGCAAAATAGCTCCTTCCACAGTCCTAAATGAGCTTCAACACCCAAGAACAGCTCGCAGAGGGCTACAAAGCCCGCGATATGCAATATTGAGGCAGGCGTGAGATGATGTAGCTGGAGGCCGTAGAACTCTAGCAGCCCCCGGAGAAATGGGTGGATTGGAAATCCGAGCCCCCTTATTAAGTAAGGGACAAGGCACACCCGCTCTCCTTTGGAGGGATTAGGGGCATTCTCTGCTTGCTCTCCGCTGTTGTAGACGGCAAGACCGGCTCGAACTGGGACCATATAGGCCGGGGGGAGGAATCCCTTGGTCTGGAGCGTCACTAGCTCGCTATGCGGGGTGGAACATCTCTCCCAATATCCAGGCTTAGGGCTGGAAGGGCGAGGGGAGGAGTTGCGGCGGCTGGCCATGGTGGAATGGACCTTTGTCGAATGCGCTCTGATGAACACTCGCGGAGGGGAGAAGGTGTGGATTCGATCTAAATCCTCATCCCCTTAAATAGGGCAGCTCATTTACGCGGCTAGGGGTGTGAATGTAAAAACACTCAGACTTTTCATATTCGTTTGACACGTGGGAAGCGGCCATTATTGGGCGTAGAAGCCAAGGAGCACAACATCTACAAAAAAACAGACTTTATTCAAACAGGTACACGGAATTTGGAGGAGAACCCGCCTTGCAATGCCGAAGACAATCTGCGCGCCGGACTCATCGTCATTGAAGCCTGGTTCGGGGGCTACTGAGGGAGTCCTGGATTAGGGGGTGTTCGGATAACCGGACTATACCTTCAGCCGGACTCCTGAACTATGAAGATACAAGATTGAAGACTCCGTCCCGCGTCCGGAAGGGACTTTCCTTGGCGTGGAAGGCAAGCTTGGCGATACGGATATGAAGCTCTCCTACCATTGTAACCGGCTCTATGTAACCCTAACCCTATCCGGTGTCTATATAAACCGGAAGGTTTTAGTCCATAGGACAACATACACATCAACAATCATACCATAGGCTAGCTTCTAGGGTTTAGCCTCCTCGATCTCGTGGTAGATCTATTCTTGTACTACCCATATCATCAATATTAATCAAGCAGGACGTAGGGTTTTACCTCCATCGAGAGGGCCCGAACCTGGGTAAAACTTCGTGTCCCTTGTCTCCTGTTACCATCCGGCCTAGACGCACAGTTCGGGACCCCCTACCCGAGATCCGCCGGTTTTGACACCGACACGCATGCTCCTAGGGGGATAGATTGGTAGGAAAGACCATCGCTCGTCCCCGAACGCCACTCATAAGGAAGACAATCAATAAATAAATCATGCTCCGACTTCATCACATAACGGTTCACCATACGTGCATGCTACGGGAATCACAAACTTTAACACAAGTATTTCTCAAATTCACAACTACTCAACTAGCATGACTCTGATATTACCATCCTCATATCTCAAAACAATCATCAAGTATCAAACTTCTCATAGTATTCAATGCACTTTATATGAAAGTTTTTATTATATCCCTCTTGGATGCCCATCATATTAGGACTAAATTCATAACCAAAGAAAATTACCATGCTTTTCTAAAGACTCTCAAAATAATATAAGTGAAGCATGAGAGATCAATTATTTATTCATAATAAAACCACCACCGTGCTCTAAAAAAGATATAAGTGAAGCACTAGAGCAAATGACAAACTACTCCGAAAGATATAAGTGAAGATCAATGAGTAGTCGAATAATTATGCAACTATGTGAAGACTCTCTAACATTTAATAATTTCAGATATTGGTATTTTATTCAAACAGCAAGCAAAACTAAATAAAATGACATCTAAGAATAGCAAACATCATGTGAAGAAGCAAAAACTTAGGATCAACCGATACTAACCGATAGTTGTTGAAGAAGAAAGGTGGGATGCCAACCGGGGCATCCCCAAGCTTAGACGCTTGAGACTTCTTTAAATATTATCTTGGGGTGCCTTGGGCATCCCCGAGCTTGAGATTTTGCGTCTCCTTAATTCCTCTCATATCACAGTCTCCCTAAATCTCAAAAGCTTCATCCACACAAAACTCAACAAGGACTCGTGAGATAAGTTAGTATAAACCATTGCAAAAACCTTATCATAATCAACTGTAGCAAATCACTAAAATTATTATTCAACATTGAATACTAAATTCCTCTGCATATTTAATAGTCCTATCCTCAAATAGAATCATTAAAGAAGCAAACATATGCAAACAATGCAAACATAACAGCAATCTTCCTAAACAGGACAGTCTGTAAAGAGTGCAGCAAGATCCATACTTCCCTAGCTCCAAAAATTATGAAAGAAAAATCCCACTGTATTAAATTTATCATATCTTAATATGCAAAAGGTTTCAACATTTTATCACATTCTGACTTTTCTAGGGAATTATTGCAACAGCGGTAAACTTTCTGTTTTCAAACAGCAACATGAAGACTTGTAACATAGGCATAGTAAAGACTATCAATGCCACTTTTATTGAAATAAAAGATGCAAAACATTGTTCTAAATAACAGTAAGAAAATCCTAACAAAATAAATTGACACTCCAAGCAAAACACATATCATGTGGTGAATAAAAATATAGCTCCAAGTAAAGTTACCGATGGAAGTAGACGAAAGAGGGGATGCCTTCCGGGGCATCCCCAAGCTTAGGCTTTTGGTTGTCCTTGAATATTTCCTTGGGGTGCCTTGGTCATCCCCAAGCTTAGGCTCTTTCCACTCCTTATTCCATAGTCCATCGAATCCTTACCCAAAACTTGAAAACTTCAGAACACAAAACTTAACAGAAAACTCGTAAGCTCTCTTAGTATAAGAAAATAAATCACCACTTCAAGGTACTGTAATGAACTCATTCTTTATTTATATTGGTGTTAAACCTACTGTATTCCAACTTCTCTATGGTTTATAAACTCTTTTACTAGCCATAGATTCATCAAAATAAGCAAACAACACACGAAAAATAGAATCTGTCAAAAAATAGAACAGTCTATAGTAATTTGTATCTAGCGCAAGATCTTGAACCCCAAAAATTCTAAAATAAATTTCTGGACCTGAGGAATTTATCTATTACTGAAAAAAGAATTAACTAAATAGCACTCTCCAATAAAAAATGGCAGCAATTCTCGTGAGCGCTAAAGTTTCTGTTTTTTATAGCATGATCAACAAGACTTTCCCCAAGTCTTCCCAACGGTTCTACTTGGCACAAACACTAATTAAAACATAAAAACTCAATCATAACAGAGGCTAGATGAATTATTTATTACTAAACAGGAACAAAATGCAAGGAACAAAAACAAAGTTGGGTTGCCTCCCAACAAGCGCTATCGTTTAACGCCCCTAGCTAGGCATGATGATTTCAATGATGCTCACATAAAAGATAAGAATTGAAACATAAAGAGAGCATCATGAAGAATATTGCTAATACATTTAAGTCTAACCCACTTCCTATGCATAGGGATTTTGTGAGCAAACAACTTATGGGAACAATAATCAACTAGCATAGGAAGGCAGAACAAGCATAACTTTAAAACTTTAAGCACATAGAGAGGAAACTTGATATTATTGCAATTCCTACAAGCATATGTTCATCCCTCAAAATAATTTTCAGTAGCATCATGAATGAATTCAACAATATAACCAGCACCTAAAGCATTCTTTTCATGATCTACAAGCATAGAAATTTTACTACTCTCCACATAAGCAAAATTCTTCTCATGAATAATAGTGGGAGCAAACTCAACAAAATAACTATCATGTGATTGAAAATTAAGATCAAGATGACAAGTTTTATCGTTATCATTATTCTTTAAAGCATGCATGTCATCACAATAATCATCATAGATAGGAGGCATGCTTTCATCATAATAAATTTGCTCATCAAAACTTGGGGGACAAAAAATATCATCTTCATCAAACATAGCTTCCCCAAGCTTGTGGCTTTGCATATCATTAGCATCATAGATATTCAAGGAATTCATACTAACAACATTGCAATCATGCTCATCATTCAAAGATTTAGTGCCAAACATTTTAATACATTCTTCCTCTAGAAATTGAGCACAGTTATCGGAATCCTTATTTTCATGATAGATATTAAAAATATGACGCGTATGAGGCAAACTTAATTCCATTTTTAATTTTCTTTTATAAACTAAACTAGTGATAAAACAAGAAACTAAAAGATTCGATTGCAAGATCTAAAGATATACCTTCAAGCGCTAACCTCCCCGGCAACGGCGCCAGAAAAGAGATTCATGTCTACTACACAACCTTCTTCTTGTAGACGTTGTTGGGCCTCCAAGTGCAGAGGTTTGTAGGACAGTAGAAAATTTCCCTCAAGTGGATGACCTAAGGTTTATCAATCCGTAGGAGATGTAGGATGAAGATGGTCTCTCTCAAGCAACCCTGCAACCAAATAACAAAGAGTCTCTTGTGTCCCCAACACACCCAATACAATGGTAAATTGTATAGGTGCACTAGTTCGGCGAAGAGATGGTGATACAAGTGGTATATGGATAATAGATATGGGTATTTGTAATCTGAAATTATAAAAATAGCAAGGTAACGAATGATAAAAGTGAGCGTAAACGGTATTGCAATGATAGAAAACAAGGCCTAGGGTTCATACTTTCGCTAGTGTAAGTTCCCTCAACAATAATATCATAATTGGATCACATAACTATCCCTCAACATGCAACAAAGAGTCACTACAAAGTCACTAATAGCGGAGAACGAACGAAGAGATTATGGTAGGGTACGAAACCGCCTCAAAGTTATTCTTTCTAATCAATCCGTTGGGCTATTCCTATAAGTGTCACAAACAGCCCTAGAGTTCGTACTAGAATAACACCTTAAGACACAAATCAAACAAAACCCTAATGTCACCTAGATACTCCAATGTCACCTCAAGTATCCGTGGGTATGATTATACGATATGCATCACACAATCTCAGATTCATCTATTCAACCAACACATAGAACCTCAAAGAGTGCCCCAAAGTTTCTATCGGAGAATCATGACAAAAACGTGTGCCAACCCCTATGCATAGGTTCATGGGCGGAACCCGCAAGTTGATCACCAAAACATACATCAAGTGAATCACGTGGTATCCCATTGTCACCATAGATACGCACGGCAAGACATACATCAAGTGTTCTCAAATCTTTAAAGACTCAATCCGATAAGATTACTTCAAGGGGAAAACTCAATCCATTACAAGAGAGTAGAGGGGGAAGAGAAACATAAGATCCAACTATAATAGCAAAGCTTGCGATACATCAAGATCGTGCCAAATCAAGAACACGAGAGAGAGAGAGAGAGAGAGAGATCAAACACATAGCTATTGGTACATACCCTCAGCCCCGAGGGAGAACTACCCCCTCCTCGTCATGGAGAGCGCCGAGATGATGAAGATGGCCACTGGAGAGGGATTCCCCCCTCCGGCAGGGTGCCGGAACGGGTCTAGATTGGCTTTCGGTGGCTACGGAGGCTTCTGGCGGCGAAACTCCCGATCTATTGTGCTCCCCGATCATTTTAGGGTATATGGAGATATATAGGCGGAAGAAGTACGTTAGGGGAGCCACGAGGGTGGAGGGCGCGCCCAGGGGGGGTGGGCGCGCCCCCCTACCTCGTGGCCTCCTCGAAGCTTCCTTGACGTGGACTCCAAGTCTCCCAGGTTGCTTTCCTTCCAAAAATAAGTTCCGTGAAGTTTCAGGTCAATTGGACTCCGTTTGATTTTCCTTTTCTGCGATACTCTAAAACAAGGGGAAAAAACTGGCACTGGGCTCTGTGTTAATAGGTTAGTCCCAAAAATAATATAAAATAGCATATAAATGCATATAAAACGTCCAAGGTTGATAATATAATAGCATGGAACAATCAAAAATTATAGATACGTTGGAGACGTATCAGCGGCCTCCACAAATCTGGAGGCGGAGGCACACATGAAGGGGAAAGGCCCTCTCGTGGGCAGCTCCGCGTGGGACGTCGACAGCAGTCCGGAGCGACGCCCCCGGAACAAGCCCCTGGCCGCATCGTGAGTACTAAGAACCCGTACACGTCCATTTATCCGGCCTTTCCATCTTATGGTATTTTATATGGTTTGATCATGTTATTTCAGTCCGGCCCATGACAGCTCCCAGCAATCCTCATCAAGAGGCTCGTTGGACTCAAAGGAAATGGCCAGCGAGACACCGCCGGTCGCTTACTCTCCCAAGGCCAAGGGAGACGATGACGTGTTGTCCCAAAGGACCTTCCCAGGCCAGGGAGAGGTTCAGGAGGCCTTCATGGTGGCGCCGGAGGGCGACACCTCGGCCGCGGAACACATGGGGGAACAGACCCCCATGGAGACTGACGATGGGGGCCGTGCTCAATTCGGCCCCCCTCTGAGCACGGATCCGGAGACCCATACGGCCCCGGAGTCCGACAAGCAGCCTCCTTCAAGAGAAGGAGGCATGCCTATCCCACCGGCGACCTCTGTCCAACCAGGGGCGCCGGATAATCTATTGGAAGCACTACGAGGCGCTTCCATTGTGGAAGAAAACCGTATTCTTATGGGTACGGTGATTGAGAAGGTTCAAATAAATTTCGCAGAAAACTAACCAAACTGTGTCTGATGTGAATAAGCAGGCGTCCTTGCTAGCCGCGACCGCTCACACTGTCGAAGTCTCCGGATTAAAGCAGAGACTGGAGCGGGCCGAAGAGGAGCTCGGCCAGGCGAGGAAGCAGCTGGAATACCAGCAAGGTATGTAGTGACTCGCAATGTATTAGGAAAGAATAAATGATGTATACGGACCGTAGTGTCATGATACGTTTCAATTCCATCCGCGATCAAGTCAAGGAGGGAGACATAGAGATTTGCAAAACACATACGGATCTGAATGTTGCATACCCGTTGACTAAGCCTCTTCCATGAGCAAAACATGATCAGCACCAAGACTCCATGGGTGTTAGAATCATTTCAATGTAATCTAGATTATTGACTCAAGTGCAAGTGGGAGACTGAAGGAAATATACCCTAGAGGCAATAATAAAGTTGTTATTTATATTTCCTTATATCATGATAAATGTTTATTATTCATGCTAGAATTGTATTAATCGGAAACTTGATACGTGTGTGGACACATAGACAAAACAAAGTGTCCCTAGTATGCCTCTACTTGACTAGCTCGCTAATCAAAGATGGTTAAGTTTCCTAACCATAGACATGTGTTGTCATTTGATGAACGGGGTCACATCATTAGAGAATGATGTGATGGACAAGTCCCATCTGTTAGCTTAGCATAATGATCGTTAAGTTTTATTTCTATTGCTTTCTTCATGACTTATACATACTCCTCTGACCATGAGATTATGCAACTCCCGAATACCAGAGGAACACGTTAGCTATCAAACGTCACAACGTAACTGGGTGATTATAAAGATTCTCTACAGGTGTCTCCGAAGGTTGTTTGTTGGGTTGGCATAGATCAAGATTAGGATTTGTCACTCCAAGTATCGGAGAGGTATCTCTGGGCCCTCTTGGTAATGCACATCACTATAAGCCTTGCAAGCAATGTGACTAATGAGTTAGTTATGGGATGATGCATTATAGAACGAGTAAAGAGACTTGCCGGTAACGAGATTAAACTAGGTATGAGGATACCGACGATTGAATCTCGGGCAAGTAACATACCGATGAAAAAGGGAATAACGTATGTTGTTATTGCGGTTTGACCGATAAAGATCTTCGTAGAATATGTAGGAACCAATATGAGCATCCAGGTTCCGCCATTGGTTATTGACCAGAGATGTGTCTCGGTCATATCTACATAGTTCTCGAACCCGTATGGTCCGCACGCTTAACGTTTGATGACGATTTGTATTATGAGTTATGTGTTTTGGTGACCGAAGTTTGATTGCAGTGTCGGATGAGATCATGGACATGAAGAGGAGTCTCGAAATGGTCGAGAGGTAAATATTGATATATTGGACGATGATATTCAGACACCGGAATGGTTCCGGATCGTTTCGGGTATTTTTCGGAGTACCGGGAGGTTACCAGAACCCCCCGGGGAAAGTCATGGGCCTCATGGGCCACTGGAGAGAGAGGGGGGACAACCCACAAAGGGTGCCCCCCCATGGGAGTCTGAATAGGACTAGGGGAGGGGGCGCCGCCCCCCTTTTCCTTTCCTACTCCCTCTCCCTTTCCCCTTTTTTCACTCCGGAGAAGGAAGGGGGAATCCTACTAGGACTAGGAGTCCTAGTAGGACTCCCCCCCTTGGCGCGCCCCATCTACGCCGGCCGCCTCCTCCCCTCCTCCTTTATATACAGGGGCAGGGGGCACCCCATGGCACAACAATTGTTCTCTTAGGTGTGTGCGGTGCCCCCTCCATAGTTTACTCCTCCGGTCATAGCGTCGTAGTGCTTAGGTGAAGCCCTGCGCCGATCACATCACTATCACCGTTATCACGCCGTTGTGCTGGCTAAACTCTCCCTCGACCCTCTGCTGGATCAAGAGTTTGAGGGACATCATCGAGCTGAACATGTGCTGAACTCGGAGGTGTCGTACATTTGGTGCTAGATCGGTTGGATCATGAAGACGTTCGACTACAACAACCGCGTTAACCTAACTCTTCCGCTTTCATTCTACGTGGGTACGTGGACACACTCTCCCCCTCTCGTTGCTATGCATCTCCTAGATCGATCTTACGTGATCGTAGGAATTTTTTTTGAAATTTCATGCTACGTTCCCCAACACTTTGAACTCTTTACTTAGACAATAACCATCTGATTGTCACAGTTCATTAGGATGGCCGGAACCGGCTTCTCAACCAATGGCAAGTGTATCGAAATATCTTGAAGTTATTCTTCTTCGACACCAGACGTGTCTAATGTTGTTAATTCTGCTTCCATTGTCAATCTTGTTAAGATCGTTTGCTTGCAAGACTTCCAGAAAATAGCACCACCTCCAAGAGTAAACATATACCTAGTTGCGGCCTTCATCTCATTAGCATCAGAGATCCAATTTGCACCACTATGCCCTTCAACTACCGACGAGTATCTGGTATAGTGAAGTCCATAGTTTATAGTACCTTTCAGATAGCGCATAACTCTTTCAATAGCATGCCGATGTACATCGCTCGGTTTGGAAACAAAGCGGCTTAGTTTGCTCACAGCAAACGCGATGTCATGCCTCGTTGCGCTAGCTAGATACATGAGTGAACCTATACTTTGAGAGTATCTCAATTGATATTTAGTTGTACCTTTGAACTTTCGAATCAGCACACTAGGATCATATGGTGTTTGAGATGATTTGTACTCCGAATATCCAAAGCGACTCAAAACCTTCTCAACGTAATCGCATTGCTGAAGCGTAATCCCACCCTCATCTCATCTCAATAGCTTGATGTTCAAGATAAAGTCAGCCACCCCAAGGTCCTTCATCCCAAAGTTCTGAGATAAAAATGACTCGACCTCCTCAATGACTTTGAGGTTGGTTCCAAATATTAGTATTTCATCAACATACAAGCACAATATAACTCCTTCGCCCCCACCATGGTGATAGTATACACATTAGTATTTATCAGCTTCATTAACAACGAAGCCAACATATGTCAGAGTTGTATTGGACTTCTCATGCCATTGCTTAGGTGCTTGTCTCAGGCATATAAAGATTTCAGCAACCTACACAATTTTCCTTCCTGACCATCTATCACAAAGCCATCTGGCTGTTGCACGTAGATTTCCTCATCTAGCTCTCCGTTCAGAAAAGTTGTCTTAACATCCATCTGGTGGATGAGAAGACCATGTCAAGCTGCCAATGAGAGTAATACTCGAATGATGGTCAGTATAGCCACAGGTGAATAAGTATCGAAGAAATCTTCCTCTTCTTTCTGGGCATAACCCTTAGCCACAAGCCTAGCCTTGTACTTTTCAATTGTACCGTCGGGCCTAAGCTTCTTCTTGAACACCCACTTATATCCCAATGATTTGCAACCATGGGGACGTTCAGTAATTTCCCATGTCCCGTTACCTATCATGGAATCCATCTCGCTACGGGCTGCATCCTTCCAGTAGTTAGCTTCTAGAGAGGCATGCACTTCTAAAATAGAAGTGGGGGTATGATACGTCTCCATCGTATCTACTTTTCCAAACACTTATGCTCTTGTTTTGGACCCTAATTTGCATGCTTTGAATGAACATAAACCGGAATGATGTTGTTTTCAGCAGAACTATCGTGGTGTTATTTTTGTGTAGAAATAAAAGTTCTCGGAATTGGATGAAATTTTTTGGAGTTTTTTTACGAAATAAATAAAAAATACTGAAGCAAAGACCTACATGAGGGTGGTACGTCCATTTTGCATCATGATTTCCTACTGTTATTAATAGTATTTTAATCAATATAACACTTTGTGGAGCAATTTTAAATGCTTTTTCTCTCTTAATATGCAAGATTTACATAAAGAGAGAGATTGCCGGCAGCTGGAATTCCGGACCTGAAAAAGCTACGTCAGATATACCTATTCTGCACATCTCCAAATGAGCTAAAATTTTACAGAGATTTATTTTGGAATAAATAAAAAATACTGGAGCAAAGAAATAACAAAGGAGGCCACCCAGGTGCCCACAAAGGCACCAGGGCATGCCCACCCACCCCCAGGTCGCGCCTTGGTGGCTTGTGGGGCCCTGGCCAGCCTCCGGTGCCCATCTTCTGGTATATAAGCCCATTTTCCCTAGAAAACAAATAAGGAGAGGACTTTCGGGATGCAATGCCGCCGTCTCGAAGCGGAACTTGGGTAGGAGCACTTTTGCTCTCCGGCGGAGCGATTCCATCGGGGATACTTCCCTTCGGAGGGGGAAATCAAAGACGACATCATCACCAACAACCCTCTCATCATGGGAGGGTCAATCTTCATCAACATCTTCACCGCCACCATTTCATCGAAAACCATAGTTCATCTCTTGTATTCAATATTTGTATCAAAACCTCAGATTGGTACCTGTGGATTCCTAGTAGTGTTGATTACATCTTGTAGTTGATGCTAGTTGGTTTATTTGGTGGAAGAACCGATGTTCGGATATATTATGCCATTGAATACCCCTCTGATCTTGGACATGAATGATGTCTACTACACAACCTTCCTCTTGTAGACGTTGTTGGGCCTCCAAGTGCAGAGGTTTGTAGGACAGTAGCAAATTTCCCTCAAGTGGATGACCTAAGGTTTATCAATCCATAGGAGGCGTAGGATGAAGATGGTCTCTCTCAAGCAACCCTGCAACCAAATAACAAAGAGTCTCTTGTGTCCCCAACACACCCAATACAATGGTAACTTGTATAGGTGCACTAGTTTGGCGAAGAGATGGTGATACAAGTGGTATATGGATGGTAGATAATAGTTTTTGTAATCTGAAAATATAAAAACAGCAAGGTAACGAATGATAAAAGTGAGCGTAAATGGTATTGCAATGTATTGAAACAAGGCCTAGGGTTCATACTTTCACTAGTGCAAGTTCCCTCAACAATAATAACATAATTGGATCATATAACTATCCCTCAACATGCAACAAAGAGTCACTCCAAAGTCACTAATAGCGGAGAACGAACGAAGAGATTATGGTAGGGTACGAAACCACCTCAAAGTTATTCTTTCCAATCAATCCGTTGGGCTATTTCTATAAGTGTCACAAACAGCCCTAGAGTTCGTACTAGAATAACACCTTAAGACACAAATCAACCAAAACCCTAATGTCACCTAGATACTCCAATGTCACCTCAAGTATCCGTGGGTATGATTATACGATATGCATCACACAATCTCAGATTCATCTATTCAACCAACACATAGAACCTCAAAGAGTGCCCCAAAGTTTCTACCAGAGAATCACGACGAAAACGTGTGCCAACCCCTAAGCATAGGTTCATGGGCGGAACCCGCAAGTTGGTCACCGAAACATACATCAAGTGAATCATGTGATATCCCATTGTCACCACAGATATGCACGGCAAGACATACATCAAGTGTTCCCAAATCTTTAAAGACTCAATCCGATAAGATTACTTCAAGGGGAAAACTCAATCCATTACAAGAGAGTAGAGGGGGAGAAGAAACATAAGATCCAACTATAATAGCAAAGCTCGTGATACATCAAGATCGTGCCAAATCAAGAACACGAGAGAGAGAGAGAGTTCAAACACATAGCTACTGGTACATACCCTCAGCCCCGAGGGAGAACTACTCCCTCCTCGTCATGGAGAGCACCGGGATGATGAAGATGGCCATCGGAGAGGGGTTTCCCCCTCAGGCAGGGTGCCGAAACGGATCTAGATTGGCTTTCGGTGGCTACTGAGGCTTCTGGCGGCGGAACTCCTGATCTATTGTGCTCCCCGATCGTTTTAGGGTATATGGAGATATATAGGTGGAATAAGTACGTCAGGGGGGGGGGCACGAGGGGCCCACGAGGGTGGAGGGCGCGCCCAGAGGGGGTGGGCGCCCCCCCTGCCTCGTGGCCTCCTCGTAGGTCCCCTGACGTGCACTCCAAGTCTTCTGGGCTTCTTCTGGTCCAAAAATAAGTTCCGTGAAGTTTCAGGTCAATTGGACTCCGTTTGATTTTCCTTTTCTTCGAAACCCTAAATAGGCAAAAAAACCAGAAACTGGCACTGGGCTCTGGGTTAATAGGTTAGTCCCAAAAATAATATAAAAGTGTATAATAAAGCCCAATAATGTCCAAAACAGTAGATAATATAGCATGGAGCAATCAAAAATTATAGATACGTTGGAGACGTATCAATGAACATGATGTGTGAGTGGTTACTTTTGTTCTTGAGGACATGGGAGAAGTCTGGCCATAAGTAATCATGTGAATTTGGTATTTGTTCAATATTTTGATGATATGTATGTTGTTGATTTCCTTAGTGGTGTTATGTGAACATCGACTACATGACACTTCACCATCTTTGGGCCTAAGGAAATGCATTGTGGATTAGTAATTAGATGATGGGTTGCTAGAGTGAAAGAAACTTAAACCCTTGTATATGTGTTATTCTGTAAGGGGCTGATTTGGATCCATATGTTTAATGCTACGGTTAGATTTATCTTAATTCTTCTTTCGTACTTGCGGATGCTTGCGAGAGGGGTTAATCATAAGTGGGAGGCTTGTTCAAGTAAGAACAACACCCAAGCACCAGTCCACCCACATATCAAATTATCAAAGTAGCGAACGCGAATCAAACAAACATGATGGAAGTGACTAGATGAAATTCCCGTGTGTCCTCAAGAACGCTTAGCTTATTATAAGAGGTCATCCGGCCTGTCCTTTGCTACAAAAAGGATTGGGCCACCTTGATGCACCTTAGTTACTATTGCTACTTGTCACTTGTTATAACTTATCTTGCTATCAAACTAGTCGTTATCTATAATTTCAGTGCTTGTAGAAAATACCTTGCTGAAAACCGCTTTGTCATTTCCTTCTGCTCCGCATTGGGTTCAACACTCTTACTTATCGAAAGGACTAGATAGATCCCCTATACTTGTGGGTCATGAAGGTTCTTTTCTGGTGCCGTTGCCGGGCAGTGAAGTGCGTCTGGTAAGTGGAATTTGGTAAGAAAACATTTATATTTGCGTGCTGAAATTTACAGTTACTTGTTACTATAGAAAACCATACTTTGAGGGGTTTGTTCGGGTATCTTCACCTCGACCGGAAGCACAATGAGCCGCTTCTCATCCCACTGCACCTACTAAAAATATTTATTATGAGATTCCTTCGGTATGATAGATAAACCGCTAGCTAATCTCTGTTGATGAAGTTTGTGGATTATTTAAGGTTGCAGGTTTTCCCGTAGATGAAGTTAAGAAGAAGGTTTTCTGTTTATCTTTGAAAGGAAAGACATTGACATGGTATAGGCTATTTAACGATATTGGAACGTGGGATTGGAATCGATTGAAATTAGAATTTCATCAAAAGTTTTATCATATGCATCTGGTTCATCGTGATCGGAATTATATATATATAATTTTTGGCCTTTGTGACCTGTAGCGCTGGTTGTTACCCATCGCTACTGCTAATTAGAAGTAGCGATGCTCCCTTTTCCAACGCTACTACTAAAATTCTATCTATACGCTTTCTCCTAGTAGTGTGCCCACCAGCCCACTACTTTGGCCCCTGGGGCGCCCTGATGGGTAGTGGCCACCTCGTGGCTCTTCTAGCCCTCCCACGAAGTTTCGGGGGTCTTTTTGGTTCCAAAAAAAGGTCAAAACATTTCGCTGCATTTGGACTTAGTTTTATATGGATTTCTGGAAAACCAAAAACAAGTAGAAAATAGTAACTGGCACTGGGCACTAAGTCAATATGTTAGTCCATAAAAGCCATATAAAAGTGCACCAAAATCATACAAAACAATAATAAACATGGCACGAATACTTCATAAATTATAAATACGTATGACTAAGCAACGTGACCTAGGGGGTGACGCTGACCGACGCGACCTCTTGGGAGCCGCCGCTTCAATGCGGATGAAGCTTCCAGGGGAACCAACTCCGGCCACTGCGCCGCATTGAAGCGGCTAACCGACCCTTCGCATGGCCTGGTCGCGGCTATTTAAGCTGTGTGCCGGCGATGCATATCCGCAATTCGTCCTCTCTGATTCCCTCCTCCACTCCGAGCTGCTACTCCTTCCTAATCCCCTCCAACTCTAGCAGCGAAATCGAAATCTTGGTTCTCCATGCCGACAGGCGGTGGCGGTGGTAGCCCCCCCCCCCCCCGGGAACCGCGGTGCTGGCGTCCAGATCGGGTGCCGCGTGAAAGAGGAGCCAGCCTCGCCGCCGCATCAAGGATGAGTCGTCGCCCGTGATCACCAAGGCGTGCGGCCGCATCCTTCACTGCCACGGAGGAGGCGGTGGCGGCGGTGCCTCATACTTGAGGCCTTTCGTGTCCGAGGAGGAGCGTGTGGCGTGGCAACACGCGCGATACAACCAACACAACGCAGCCCGACGCTCCGTATTCGCCAACTCCGACGTGGTGCCAAAATGGGTCCATAATGACCCAGACCAGGCTGCCACATGGGCCCTCGACCACTCTATCACCACTGTGGGGACGGCCGCCAGGCACAGCCGCCACCTTGATGGCGAGCTCGCCAAGATCGGTTTTGAGTGGTCGTTTAGCGACTCCTCTGCCAATGCCGGCAGGGCAAGGCCATCGGCATTGGCCGCGGAAGCCCTCTGCACCACGCGGGAGGAGGCGGAGCGGCAGGCAGCGGCTGGACAAGTCTGCCGCTGCCCTCTGGCGCCATTCCGCTGCTGGAGGGACGACGATGACGACTAGGCTGTGGCGGTGCAGGGCGGCCACGCGTGCTAAGTAGTCGTCTGGTATAGGGTTTAGGATTTTTCTTCTTCAAGCTTTTAGTTAAACAGTGAAAAAATTGACCTTTTATGTAAATTATGTTCGAACTTGAATGAAATCGGTCATGTTTGTTAAATTTTATTCGGTTAGTTTAAATCTTGTTTGAAATGTTTTAAGATAGCCTTGAATGTCTGGCTCCAGCATTTTCCACGGACCGGTTCTCCCTTTTCTGCGGACGGATGCGGTGTCGGATTTGTAGGTATTGAACTAGCCACGTTTACGGCAAAGGTTGCGAATTATATTTTTGATGCGGCCGGCGCATGCGAACTGACATCCCTAGCGACTATTTGCACATCTCGCCGCAGGTTTTGTAGACACGAATACATACAGTCCACACGCATGATTAATCATCCGGGTCAGCGATACACAACTCTTTCGTGCCGCCGCAGCTAGAGGACGGTCGACTCTTCACGTGCTTAGCCTGTTGCATGCTGATCTACAGGTCATGCAGCCGCCGCACTGGGTCGAATATAGTAGTACTCGTGTGAACAGTTCAGAGGGTAGTACGTGCATCAGTTACTCCTCGGGTCAACGGTCGCGTTGGCCTTGCTCAGTCGGCACATGCGTGCATCGCAGACGCCCATATGCGTCGCGTACATCGTCTGGTATCTATCTATTCTTCTTGTCTTGTAGGGTATGGATAGATCTCTTTGAAGTGGCAACATATAAAAAAATTGAAATTAAATTTTGCATGGATCTTCACATAAGATCCCATGAATACAGCATCGGCTGAGGCTTAGTAAGTCTCAAGTCGAATGAGATTTAGCAATTCTTATAAATGTTGGTAAACGTAATTAGTTAGCACCAACCAGGAAACAAAGAGGGCATTAGTCGTCTCAGAGGGAGTAGCTAGCTAGCCAGCCAGCTAAACAGGAACCACCAAGCATCAATTGATTCCAACAGCCGAACAAGGCTGGATGGAGACCGACCGTTGGATGGATTGGCCAGGCCAGCCAAGCTGCAAATTAAGCGCAAGGTGGTGGCCAGGCCACGGAAAACAGCGGCCTTCTCTTGGCGCTGCCGCTGTGCCCATGCGTCGGTCGCATGGCGCACCACATGCACATCGCCGGCGTCGGCCGCGCACGCACTCGCTGACGCACGTGAGCGCCGTCCCGCGCCGTGCCGACCGATCGGACGCACGGACGCGTACGCGCCCGAACCAACCTAGCCGGTCCCCCGCGCACGCGCCGCGCCAACGGAGGAACAGCCGCGGCGACGCCGACGGGCGAGCCTCCGCGGTCCAGCGGTGCCGTACGGCCCCATCCATCCTCCGCCCCCCGCCGCTGTCAGATGGACGACGACGCGGCAAGCGGGCGAGCTACACATGCGCACATCACTGCACACCAGATTGCATATCCCGCGGGCGCGCGGGGGTGACGGGGACGGCCCTAGCTGGCGCACGCACGCACCATTCATGGGCTGAAAGCCACCGCTCCTGCGTATCATTGGGACGGGGCCCCCGGGGTTGGGAGGCTTGGACCTTTGGTGCAGTCGAGCGCAGTGGGTGTGCCCATCTCCCGATCGACCATCAAGACTGCACAGCTGCAGCCCACTGTTCCGGAGAAGCTCGCGTGGACGATCGATCCGTCGTCGATGGGTGGTTGTGGCTCGGTCGATCACGGATCGGATACTTGGGTCGGGTGCATGCACGGCGGTCAGCACACTAACATGCGGACGGCGACGGTCCCTCCGGTTCCGGCCGTACGAACGGGATGGATCGCGTACGTCTCTTGTCCCGCCGCGTCGAGGCTTGTTTTCTTCCTCAGCTGCGGCGCTGGGGTCGTTGACGGGACTGAAATGTTTGCAGATTAATGACGTTCCGGGCGACCTCTTCTCTGCCATTTGATTTGCTTTGTAGGACTGTAGCCTGTAGGAGTATGGTATGCTGGTACTACTGGTACGGATTTTGTTCTTTCACGCTGTTCACTGTTCCATCGGCGGGTCATCGGGTTAGGCACCATTACTTCACTAAGGGTATGGTTAGACCTCCGTCCATAATCTCAATCAAGTGACATAACATATAAGAAACAAAAAATAAATTTTTGCATGGATCTCAATATAATGAATATAACATTGACTGAGACATGACCAAATCTAAGTGACTGAGATTTAGCAAGACGGTTTTGCTACTACTTACTTTTTTATCTTTTGTTTACACACGTTTATCAACCCGGTAGTATGAAACTATGAATGCGTGCTAACAATTCAATGAGGTGTTCGTGCATGCTCCTATACCATGCAGATCGGCTGAGCCAGGGCCCTCCTGTGAAACGAGAAACTTCACATGAAATAATATTCAACCAACGCATACTTACGTACGTATAGAAGAATCAGGAACAGTTCACACGTCCCAACGGCACACAGGACGAAAATTGTGGGTGTCCGTCGAACACGTCGACAGCATCCATGAGTCACAGGCTCACGGCCTGAGCACCGTAGGAACTTTACGGGAAAGCAGCACTGCAGCAGTACAATTTCCCAGAAGATACACTGTGAACTTTCGGTATTTCTGGCGCGCATGTTCTAGCCAGTTCCATTTCTCGAACTATGCAACAGTTCTTTCGTCTCGTCGCCGCACTTTTGGCCGTTTCTTTTGGGCCGATATCTTTCCTCCTTTTGCAATGGCCCGTGCAGCATGATTACGGTGCTCGTACAGGCATGGCACAGTGCTAAGCGTAGTAGGATGGCCGAAGAAAGAGGAGCCTTCCTTTGACTAGAAAAGGAGGATGCGTGCTGCATGCATGCATGGGCTGAGCCTTTGCATATTGCATTGCATGACCCCAGCCCATTCCGCTGCTCATGAGTCATCAGTAGCTCCTTTGCAACTACTGTACCTATGAACATTGTTTTGAGTTGATAAAGATGGCGAGATTTCTGAAAAAAAAAATAGCTCCTTCGCAAGTTGCAACAGTATTCATCGTCGGCTTGTTGATTGGCAGGCACGTCGAAAGAAAAGAAAAAACAAGACAACAACCGCACAGCACTGTGCGATCAATACTATTCCATGACACAATTGTATGTTGGGCAGTTAGCTCAGCCTGTTCTGGCTGGCCTGTTTTTCTGAACTCTGATAGTAACAAATTAACCATATGCCATGTAGATATGAGATAGAACCCTGTAAACTGTTCGAGTGAGCGCTGATTTGACCCCCATTTTACTAGAAGACGTGTCGGCAGACCCTGTGCCAGCCATCATCAGCAGGTTAAAAAGGCAAAGAGAAAATAGAGCAGCAAGTCTCGGGAAAGATGTTTTGATGTCCCTCGACACCATGATTCACGAACGTGCATGAACAAAAAGATGATGCGGGGGTGCGAAAAGAAAGAAAGGCCTCCATACATTAGACTCTCTCTATATATACTTTCACCTATATAAAAAAATCAAAAGCGCGAACGCAAGTGCACAAGGATGTGTCGACTGCTCGACAGACAAAGAGGCTGTTAAGATCAAAGGGCCACTCGATGAGCTTAGCATCAGATTAGTGTCCCCAAGAACTAACTGACCAGGTTAGATGGAAAAGGGGTGAGTGCATGCTGAAGTGTGTTGAATTGGGTTGCTGCATCGCATCACCAGGGCTCAAATGGGCAATGCCATCATTCGGCACGGCCACTTGTCACGGCCCCGTTGGCCGTGGCACCGCAGCTTATCGTCCCGTTGGGCACTCGCGGGGACACGGACATGAAATGCTCTTGCTTTTCCCTATTTTGCCGCGTAAAGCTCGCCTTGCAAAAAAAAAATGACTACCTGAAGAAGACGCAAACGCAGGGGCTCTCGCGACAGCGAAAGACACATTGGCGCCGGGCACAACCTTTTATCAAGTGACGGAAAAAGCTCGGATTTGTACTACTCGGCATGCAGACGATGCCAAGTGGTCAACGACACACTGATATGGTGAAATTGTTGTCTAAGCCCGTCGCTGGATATGGTAGGTATCCTAGGAGGCGAGCGCTCGCTCGTGCAACGCCACGACGTACGTGGGCCCTGCGAGGTGCGGGCCTTTCTGGTAAAAGACGGAGGGAAGGCCCTATATATAACCCATATATGGCTTTTTCGGCCCACCTTGGGCACTGTGCGTGCGTGAGTGGACACATGCATTTGCCCACTAAACGCAGAAATCACTGCGAGTAAGGCTGGTCACAATGGGCAAGAACATAGTCTAGTAACTTACACACTTCCTTAGACTATGTTACTAACTTCACAGCGGGTAGGAACATCTATGTAGTGTCATGCAACAATGTATTTATTAGGTTATAGACTCATTATTTCTTGGAGTGTGTGATGTTCCGGTAACTTAGCTAGTTACCACAAGCACCTTTCTCTTCATTAAATATGTGACACATAAGCAAAGTTGTATTGAAGTGTGTGATGTTACTCTTAAGTTCCTCCCCATTGTGACCAGCCTAAGCGAGAAAGAAAGGAGAAAGGAAGAGCGCAGAGCTACTTAAACAGCCATACTTGGACGATAGCATAGATAGATAGATAGGGATAGGCTCTACTTGACGGTCGAGTGCACGCACGCACGCACATGAAGCAGCAGGCAGTCAAAATACGGAAGCACTCGAGGTTGTGCGGGCATGTGATGGAATTTCGAGTGGCACGGATATTTGCCGCCGTCCGGTCTGAAGCTGCCATGATGAACTCCGGCCAGGCGGTCCGTGCGAGATGGATACTGGACGATGATTCCGTCCCGCGGCGTGGTAGACGACAAACCCGTCCACTTGTGGCGTGCAAACGTGCACACCACAGGAATGTGGCGATAATGGAGGAGGGCTGAGTAGATTTCGGCAACATGGCCGATGCATGGTGGTTGCAGCTTGGCGGGCATAGCGCACCTCTGGAGCACCACGTACAGGCGCGGCCACAGCACCCAAGCTATGGACGTCTAACGGAGCGGTGGGCCGGCAAGTGCTGGGCGACGCGGCCACGCGGGTGGAAAGATCATCACGCGCCCTCCGGCGCCGCGGCTCGCGCGGGATTTGTCAGGTGTTCCGCGGCCGCGCCTTGACCATATGGAAAAGAAACCCTACGCCGGCGACAGACCTCCAGATTCCAAGTGGCCCGACCAGCCGAGAGCGGGACGCTAGAGGCAGCGATGGCCGACGCCGGGGAGCGTGGTAGATCAGGCGAAGCAACGACGGGAGGGGGCGCGGCGTCGGCGGAATGGCAACTGATGCAGATGATGCATACATGGCAGCAGCCCAACAATACTATAGCACAAATAGAGCATTAATTTTAGACATGTGATGAGCAAATTATGAGCTACCCAGTCTGTTCGAAATTTTGAACTAAAACCACACCAGTTATTTCCGAACGGAGGCTCAAAGGTTTCACAGGAAAAGGCGGGACGCCGCTTGCACCCCTAACCCTAAGCCCTTGCCTGACCTGTCCATGACAGACGTTGTCGCGATAACGCACAAGATCCCGTTGTCAGATTGCACCGGGTTACATTGTTACTGCTTCTCTACTGTAGCATGGATAAACTGGACCGAAAAGATCAGATGCCAGGCGCCTCAAGATTTTAAACTAGTCTATATAAGCAGCAGCGGTGCGCCTGAACCGCACTGTTTCTGCTCCGCCTAGGACTAGTTATCCTGGTGAGATGCATTTACCAGGCATGGCGAGCTCAAGAAACCCAGGCGGCAGGCAGGACATACTTGAAACAGTGTGCGTGACAGGATAGAGAATTTGAAACAGCAACGCTGTGCAGTGGGACGATCTGCCGACAATAGAAACACAGGAAAAATAAATAAATCTAGGTGAACTGCGACAGAGAAGCTGGAAGCCTGAGATGAAAGATTATATTCACACCTGGTACGCTAAATAACGCTAAAGCGGCTAGCTTGGCACACCGGACCGACTGATGCGACAATTGACCAGATATTTCACATGATTGCATCCACAACCAAAATGCACCAGGATCTGAAGAGATCCGCTTTCATGAGTTTCTAAAGACGGCATTACCTTGCAATTGACACAAGTTTGAAAAGAAGGCGAAAGCTGAGACGAGCGATGTATGTGCATGCATGGACAAAAAGGGGAAACAGGTAATAGATACAGCATCATTCAAGGGCATAGGTTGAGCCGGAGAATTGAGTAAACCCAGGATTTTTTCCTCTTTGTAGTTGAGCCACTTCACTAAAATGTTACAGGGTATCGGAAAGATATTCACATGGACAAGGGCAACAGCAATCTTCGCTCTCTTTTCCTTCTGAGCCTTCTATGCCTAGAGATTTTGAGACTTACTGGGAGAAGGATTCCGAGGATTACAAAGAGGGACGAGAGCTTGAACCATTTCAGGTAAAGCGCGGCATAGCACGACACCATGAGAAAACAGAACAAAAAGGCATAGAGGAGAGCCACCCTCAGGTCCCGCCTGAAAGAGGAAAGAACACGGGATTAAGTAAAACTGAATCAAATGGCAATAAGCAACTAGGGTGGTCTTTAACTAGAGCATAAACAGGATAACCATAATGATCGATTTTTAATAACCAAAATGAGATCAGCTTATATTTCAGAACTGAAAATACCTAGAGCACATTGCATTGACAATACTACTTCCTTTAGGCTAGTTCAAACTTGATAGCTACTCCCTCCGTTCACAAATATAAGACGTTCTACCTTTTTTTTCTGAATAAGATGTATATAGACACGTTTTAGTGTGGTGGTTCACTCATTTCAGTCCGTATGCAGTCCATATTAAAATATCCAAAACATCTTGTATTTGTGAATGGAGGGAGTAGCATTTAAATTTTGCAGATACATAGAGCACATTTGCATCAGCTAAACACTCTGCATGCTAGTGTGTACTTCGAAATCAGCCAGGGTTTGCAAATTGCATATCCCCAGACTCATTACATGAAACTGCACTACTTTGAATTCAACTTCTCTTTCCTTCATCCTACCATGAGCTAAGTTCAGATATCATTACAATTTTGGTTTAATCTGATACTGTTCAATGTTCATTCTAGGAGATAAGGGATATGGAACTCCTCCGTTTTGGCGATTAATCCAAATGCAATTATTATCAATTATCAACAAAAGAAGCTTATTCTGAATAATTACATGATTCTTTGTTTCCTCTAACATTACATGATTAATTTGAATGCAAACCCCATGGACTAATAATCAAACTTATTAGTTCCATTCAGTCCCAGCTGAAATCGCCAGATCGTTCATGACCAAAACAGTATGCAGAAGCCTACATCCCGTACCAGACGAAATTCTAGCCATTCTGGCTGGCTGTACTGGTACCGGTCCATACAGACAGCTCTGCTGACGTTTCTTTATAAAGGCATCAGCCACACTGATTCTTACTATCACCTGGGAGATTCCATGTTGTAATAATTGCTAGAAAAGGGCAGGGAATATTGGGCCTGTAATCCTTTGCAAATATGGGCCTATAGAGACCTCTTGCTCTTGCAAGGGACGGCATGCACACTAGTTTGATGCGAAGGGCAGTGCACCAGCCAACCATTTATCCCTTCTGCCCATAGTTTTTTTCATTGTTCTTTACAGTATGTGTTCCTCATGTGTATATGTAAAATAGTATATCCATACAAAATTTTGAAAACCAGAACGGAACGCTGGAACGCTCCAGTACCAAAACGTTTCATCATGCCAAACACTGAACTAGAATGACAACTGGAATGGAACTATAAGTATGTTAATAATGCGGTGCACCAAATGAGATGGCTATACCTAGCACAACATATATTAGCAACACCACTAACTTTGAAAATGTTATGAGCCTTAATACAATGCATAGGCAGTGAAAGATCCATGTGTGAAAATGCCACAAATATTGCAGACAGAAATTTAAAATGGTTTATTGAGTGATAGGCATCGATTAGATAAAACTAAGTACCAAATATGTTTTCACTCCAGAAATAGGTGACACCGCAAAGTATCGACTAAGTATGGTGTGTCATGAATCTGTCCAGATTTTGAACTTCAAACTTGATGTACTTTATGGGATGCTTGTGACTTAATGTACTTTATGAGATGCTTGTGGCAACGACCATTTGTCAATCCAATTTTACATGCAGACCAGTACAGTATTTTGTTTGGACATGCTCCAAATTCAAGTTTTAGTTTTAGCTTTGGTGAACCACTGGAACCGGAAGGTTAGTGCTTCCCATTCGAGTAGATATGAAACATATATTCATAAAATGTGCATTGAAGTTACTCGCAACGAAAGCAAAAACATTTATACTCTGATGCTAAGAATAAGAAAATTTCATCAAATGCAGACTGATTGAAATTACTTGTTCTAAAATAGTGTTCCTAATTTGGGCCAATTGTTCCTGAGGGGTGTAAAGTTAAAAATAGTCGAATCCTACAATTTTCTATTGAAAGACATGCATGAAAGCAGCAATATTCCAAGCATAAGATTTGTAATGACTTCTGAGTCGCTACCCTCTATGTACATAGTCTTGTATCATGTTTTGTAAGGCCATATTGAACAATTGTCAAGTCATCAAATTTGCATTGAGCTTTTTATACAGCGTGGTTTACTCATTTAAATAGACCATGTCAAAACTTAGTGAAATATAGAACAGAACTGAGAAGAAATAAACATAAGACCCTTAACCCTCTTTTTTCTTTACTAGAGGCTTCTTTCATGCTAACAGAACAGGCAGCCCGGTGCATGTAGCTCCCGCTTGTGCAGGGTCCGGGGAAGGGTCCGACCGCTTTGGGTCTATAGTACGCAGCCTTGCCCTACATTTCTCCAAGAGGCTATTTCATGCTAACAGAACAAAACATGCTTATTCTCTTGAGCTGTAATTATCTGTTATTCTAGAAAGTACACTTTCCTCACAGGTTCAGACTGATCATGGGACTCACATTCTTGCAGTATTTAACCTAGCTGACTTTACATGGCGCCATGGCTGTTTATGCCCAGCTAGATTGCTGGCTAACTTGCGTTATGCTCAGAACTAGCTTTGCTAGTCATGCCAATTACCAACTACCCACCCTTGCCAGCAACATTAACTCATGGCAACTTCTTACATAGAAAGGACCACTATTTCTACAGATATGCGATTATGAAACAGGAGTGAGAGGGCCACCAGCAAAGTCTCATTCTGCCAAACAAAACATACTATCACAGGCAATAGGAATAGACATGTCCTCTTCCTTCTAATAGGAGTACTACAAGTTCCTTCTAACGCCAATTTCAAGTTCACTATTTGAATTTCTTTCAAAGGATAGGCAAGGAAAGAAATGGCTTCTCCAGATTAAACCCTAGTTATGAGCCTTTCACTCTATGAGTTATGACTTATGACCCCTCTAAATTAAACTCCCAATTCAGGACCAGTATTTCTGGTTATCAAACAGTACAAAAGGTGCTGTTATGTCCTGCGTGGAAAGAATTGGATTAAATGTCCCTAAATCTGTATCACATTCCTGCTTAGGTCAAGCGACCACTAAGTATGCACTATGTGATGTGTACCATTTTAATCCATCCATCAATTAGGCAGTAATGGAAAAGTAATGTGGCTGTCATCTAGGCCTGGGATAGGGGACTATGTGAAATGCCATGTAGACACCAAGTTGCTCCCATGCCGTGTAACATGTAATGTAATCAAACATGCTTCAAAAATAAGGTAGAGAAAGGACCTGCCGGTCCAAAATATGAGAAGTCAGATTTACAAAAGCAAAAAGGCGGCCAGGAAAAAACGAAATTACATGCAGAGAAGTGGAGAACGCAAGCAAGGTACTAAAGTAAAGACAATGTAAGAAAGGAATAAAGGAATAAACAGATGAGATAGAGAACAGTGGCATAAGTGAGTCCTAAAGAAAGGTAGCAGCCCAAATCTTTGGACATTGCACACCCATGCTATTAGGCGTCCTGGTCCATGGCGCTCCAAAGCATTAGTTGCTCATTTATCTTTGCTCTTGTCATAGTAGCAGAGGGTTTTCTACTTTTAGAGAATGTGGTGTTGCAGCCATTCCACAGTTCAGTAGCCCTAAGTAGCAAAGACAACAGGCCATAACCTGAGATGGTGTACGCTGGCGGTCTGTATGAACTGCAGCATGTTACTTGACGCAGTCATATCCTCTTACACACTCTCTGTACACTTCAAGCAAAAGACAGGCAAGCAGTGCTAAGCAATGCAGCATTCCAACATACTAAGCGCATTTCGAAATCTATGCATGATGCATCTAAGTGTGTAAGTGGTGCAAGTTAGACTTGAGAAAACTTAGCATGGCCTAGCCCACGGTAAAGCGACTTTTGCTCGGCTTGACCATCGATTTAGGGCCAGGCCAGTCTCTAGGTTCAAGGATGGTTAGCAGCCAAGTGAGAACAACTAGTGTTTTAGACCAAACCTTGACGTAGGGCAGGTGTGTTTGATGCAGGCGGTGCCAAGTTTTACTCATATAATCCCTCCGTCCGGAAATACTTGTTGGAGAAATTGATGTATCTAGACGTATTTTAGTTCTAGATACATCCATTTTTATCCATTTCTCCGACAAGTATTTCCGTACGGAGGTTGTAGTTATGATAGCGAAGGCACTCAGCTTATTCTTCCTTTTATCCGTCCATTGCAGCATTATTGGCTCAGCAACAGAAAACCAACAAACAGTGTAAACCCTACAGAAAGTTCTTATTCAACAGTGTTGCTGTAAATACTCCATCTTTGGGAGAGCTTTGCTTCAAAAGCAATCCAAGCAATTCACAAGTTCTGTCCAAATGCTAATTAAGCATAGTAGCTTTGCAATTGTCTTGATGTGCTATTATGCCTCCAACTGAACGCTTTTACCTCCAATTAGCAGAAAAGATTATGCTTTTCCCACTCAATTAATATCTGCTCATAACCATATCACACAATTCCCAAATAATAAAGGTAATTAAAATCCCTCCCTGTCGTCACCAGCAAGAACTAACCAAGAAATAAAATGCAACCACGAGCTATACAGATCAGCGAAGATCCATATAATCAAGGGAACAAAAGCACACAACATGAGCTGCAATCTATACCGCGCGAATCCGACCAGTCCTCATGTTCAATCGACGATGCACCCAGAAGGGCCATTCAGTTGAAACCAAACCGCATGAATTTTGAAGAGCGTCGCAGCAGATGCTAGCATAAACAAGAAATCAAGAAGAGGGGGGCCGGACCTGGAGGCGATGTGGGGGTTGGGGGAGAAGACGGCGAGGGCCGCGGAGTACGACTGCGCCGACCGGATCTGGTGCTCCCGCAGCTGTTCCACCAGCTTTGCTCGCGTGATCATCTCCTGTCCCCGCTACTGATCCTCAAGGTTGAGCACACTAGCAATTGTTTGCCCAAGCTGCCAATTTTTTCTGAAATTGGCGGAACGAAGGAAGGATCCGGGACAAAGAAAGAGGCGAGAGAGGAGGAAGAAAGCCGAAGAGGATGGGAGAACAAGGACTCGTATCATGCGTCCTACTGTTGGCCGGTAGCGCCGTTGGGTCGTGGATGGACGCTCAGGATTAATTCTTCAGGAAAAATAAATGCAAAGTGGAAAATTGGAGTACATTTCAGGGGACAACATGAAATTTGTAAAATGTTACTCCAAAATAATCGTACTTTCACCGGCACATGCCGCTCCAAATTAGAGCCTGTTTGGTTCCAATAAGTCACCCGGCTTACCTGACTTATAAGTCACGCCTGTTTGGTTGTCACCTGACTTATAAGTCACCTGACCACACCTTAAAATAATGCATGTGTAAAATAGATTAATAATTCATGCATAAAAGCAATAATTCATGTATACCAAACAGCAGAATAGATCAATAAGATTATCTGTAGCTATCTCATACGAGTAGTATGAAAGGCAACATAAACTTGATAATTGGTATGCACAGATACATAACATTCCAAGAGCACAATATCTAGAACATGCATTCAAATCCATATCAAAAAAAATTGAGTGCATGCATTCAGATCCATAACATTCCAAGGCATACATTGTTCATGCCTTTTGCCACTGTAATAACCACACCTCATTTTACAAATCCATTTCAAATATGCATACATATATCCATACAAGTATCGATACAAGTCATCACTAACAAATACAAATTACATTGTTCGGCACTAGAACAAATACCAATTACCGCCTACTATGCGGTCCTTCCGCTATCCAATTACGAAAAACGTTCATGTTATGATCATCATGTGAGTTTTGCCCCTGTGATTGAGTTGCACGGCTTCGTCGTTGGCGTCGGCGTCGTAGGCAACTAAGCTCATCCACCATTGGAATGAACTCCTCATCATCATCACACTCTCCAAAATCTCTATCCTCCAATTTACTCTCTCTAATGAAATTGTGTAAAGCCATGCATGCTGAAATAATTTTACTTTGCTTTGGTGGTGGATAAGAGGGCATGTGCAACAAAATCCTAAACTTGTTCTTCAGTACTCCAAAGCATCTCTCTATTGCATTGCGAATTTGGGAATGTCTATGATTAAATGTTTGTTTTTTACCTCTTGGCGGTGGACCTTGATTGTACTCTTGAAAATGGTACTTCGTTCCTTTGTACGGTGCAAGATAACCAGATTGGTTAGAGAATCCCGAGTCCACCACATAAAACTTCCCTACAATGTTAAACTGTTAGAATAGCATCAATCATCGGGCTGATCAAAGAAATGTGTACTGCAATCTAAATGTACCTCGGGGAGGATGTGGGAAGTGGCTGCCAAATTTGTCTAGTGCTGCCTTGAACACCCTCATGTCATGAACCGACCCAGGCCACCCAGTAACGATGAAGGTGGATCTCAAGTCAAAATCACATATTGCTAGCACATTCTGAGTAGTAGTTGATTTTCGGTTCATGTGTGTGATGAGGTCTGTCTTTGGCACAACCACCTCTATATGTGTTCCATCAATGGCTCCAATGCAATTGTCGAAGAACGGAGCAAACATTGGATGTTGGACTCTTGGGTGAGGTGTCCTAAACTGTGGATCTAGTGGGTGAATTATGTCTCCTGCCAACTTAACCAAACATTCCAAGACTTTATCAAACTTCCTATGAAGTGTCTCCATTGATCGAACAAAACGATTTTCAGTCTGCCGTATAGATTGGGGAGCACCAACCTTCCATAAGAACATGGCTAAAGATTCCACAGATGTCATCTTCCTAGTAGACTTCAATCCATATGACTCTACTAGCACATTGTGCAGGCTATCAAACACCTCTCTATCCATTCTAAACATGTTGAAACATGGTGTCTTATGATGTAATGTCCTCATCACCCACTCATATCCAGTTTCTTTAGGTTGGCAGTACATATTTTTATTTGCCATGTTCTCAAGGTGGTACGTACCAATGATTTGTGCAGCGCTGAATATTATGTTCGTCCTCCTCTGCCCACTGATCCATGGTGGCAACCATCCATTGCTACAAAAAAGGGTAGAGGATCAATTTAGTACCAACAAGTAACAGAATATGATGGATCATATGCACCAGTTCACATCAAATGAAGAAATGCTCACAATTATTACTCCAGTCAACAGAAATATAACACACGACCAATCAAAGTTCAAATTGCAGTTCACATAACACGACATAACATGATTCAAGTTCACATAACACGACATAACATGATTCAAGTTCACATAACACGACATAACATGATTCAAGTTCACATAACACGGCATAACATGATTACTACTAGCATCACACTGCTATAGTTTACTTCTTGGTCACAATTCCTCTCTGCTGGCAGTGCATTTGGATCCACGCAAGCCTTGCTTCAATAGTCTGCATAGCTCTGAAAAAGGCCCTCTTGTTAGCATCCATGAACAACTCCGAAGCCACCCACATTTCCACGGATGCTTCAGCTACCCCACACTCTTTAGCAAGAGCTACACACTGATCCATCTCTTCTTGAATTGCTTGGCGTTTTTGCACCATGATCTGTGCTTGTGCATTTACAATTGCCCTGGACCGAGCCTCCTCCCTCTTGGCATAATTGTCCTCCTTTTTCTTCCCTTCCTCCCTGTCAATCTCGATTTCATTCACCAGCCCCCTAAGAGCTTTAACCATAGGACTCTTGGTTTTCTTGGAAGGGCTCTCTCCTGTTGTTGCAATGCTGGTGGCCCTCTTGCTGCTACTACTAGCCCTCTTGTTAGCACCCCATGGGACTGCATGTGTTGCCTTCTCCAGTGAGATCATAAAGATCTGCTGCAACACCATTGCGCGGCTGGTTGTCTTCCTCATCAAATCCTGGACAAAATGCAGATGATCCATCCACTGTCACATTATCGAAGATCAGCATCAAATCATCTAGATAGGGGGGCACTCGATCCTTGAATACTCTGTAGCACTCGGTTCTCCCCTTGGTATTAGCCTGCCACCATGACTCGCTTGCCAGGATTTCACCATTTGGACCTCGGCCTAGTCCACTGGACTTCACCTGCACCTCTTTACAGAAAGTTGCCAAGATCTTTGCTTGGGTATACCTATTCTTCATAGCCTTCACATTATATTTCTGTCCACAAGATCTACGAAAATCTCTGCATATGTTCTTCCACCCAACAGGAGCCATTTGATTGTTTGGGCGGTTCCCATTACTAATCTCGCGAATGACTAATTTTAAATAGAGTTCTAGCCTTTGTTCATTCCATTTAGCAGTATCAAAGCCACGCTGTCATGCATTGCAAATCGATTACAAAACGATACTATGTGATACATTGCAACTGTGAAACACATGAACACTGCAAATATTACCTCATTAGAGTCGTCTTCCTCCTCGTCGGAGTTCTGGAGCATGTTGGAGCTGGTCCAATAGAAGCCTTCCTCCTCGTCGTCCAGGTCAATGTGGCCTTCAGTTTGAGCACTTGCGGCATTGGTCAGGGACCTGCCGCGCTTGACACCACCACCACCGCGACCAGCCCCTGACCTCGCTGGACGAGGAGGCATGCCGGCGCTGGATGAGGTTCCTCGGCCACCTGCGCCTCGGCCCGCACCTCGACCGCATCCAGTCATGGCCACCACATGCTTGCCGCTGCGTCGACGAGGAGGGGCCTCCTGGGACTGCATAACATGCTGGTACTCCACCAGGCCAGGAAACGCCGCCGCCTCGGAGTTCAGGTGTAGTCCCCCCGGCGCGGGCGGATCGACGAAAGTCGGGGCCTGTGGTGTACTCGGAGCACCCACGCGCGGAGGAAGGCTGGCAACCGCCGCGCTCAGAGCACCCAGGCCTCCAGTCGCCGCGCCCAGGGCACCCACGCGCGGAGAGAAGCCTCCAGCCGTCGGAGCACTAAATGGAGCAGCACGCGCACGAATCAGTGGGGAGTAGTTGCCGACCTAGGAGCCGTCACCAAAGAAGTCGTCTTCCTCGCCGATGCCTTGGGAATCTTCGAAAAGGTTGAGCTGCAACCTCGAGTTCCTGCCGGCCATGGTGGAGACCGAGCGGCGAGCGGAGGAGGCGAGCGGCGTACTTGATCTCGAAGGAGGCGTGCTGGATCAGAAGGATTGCAGCGGGGGCGAGCTTGCGATGGAGGGCGGCGGCGGCGAGGGTTTGGGTGCGCGGTGGGATCGAGCTCAGGATGGGTCACGGGTGGGAATCCAGTGTGGACCTGAAGGAGAAAAGGTGGTGGGTCCCACACAAAAGAGGTGACTTATAAGTTTTAAGTTGGGGTGGAGCAACTTATGACTTATAAGTTGGGGCTGTTTGGGAAAATAAGTCACTTTTTTCACTTTTGGACTTATAAGTTGGTGACTTATTTGGAACCAAACAGGGCCTTAATCCGGAAGGTTACGTTGCCACCGACTCTTTGCTCGTTACTTTTGACTTGTCCGGTTTTGAAATTGTTCGATGTCCAGTCATGACGTCGGATTGGAAGTTTGGGAGGATGCGATTCTGGGCGCCAGATATTAATCTACCTTTCAACCTCTGATAACCGCCATGGGCGAAAAAGATTGCAGGTATGGTGGGAGATGTAATCAAGCCTGATGTTGATGCAAAAGCTTTTGCTTGAGAAGTGTGGTACCTCGGCTCAGAAGAACAGGAACATCCTGTATTCCAGCCCAGAGATTAAGTCTTCTGGAGTACGGCACTGCTTGGCATAAAACAGAATAACTCTTACTACAAATAATATGGGTACAAGGGTTCGGATATTACAAAGGTTTACATCGGCACGGCGACACTATGCCTTCTAAGGTAGCTCTATGCTAGCAGCGGAACAACTCGCAGCAGCGGAATAACATATAGTAGCGGAACAACGACAACGGTGATGGACTCCACTCCGCACAGACTTTGACTGGGACACGTCCTAGCTCACAGACTTGGGATCCTCGTCAAACAATCAATCACGACATCACCTGCAATCTAGCATGACACGTTAGGTGAGTACCTTGAATGTACTCGCAAGCTCACAGCAACCAAAAACAATCAAGACAAATCATAGCATGGCAATTACATGTTAATTATTGATGATGAACATGATACTACTAGAACAACATGAAAGTGAACATGGCATGTACATGTTAATCATGATATGAACATGATGATACTAGAACTAGCATGCAGGGGAGTCGGCGTTTTAGGTCTCATGGACCAACTTACTCATCTCGAAGGTTATCTCATAACCACCATAGGTATTAATCTTACCGTTGTGATCATCACATATCACCTCATGATTAATAGCATCGGTATCAATGACACCATCGTGATCATCACATATTCACGAAGAGCTCAACCTTTATCCGTGATCATCGCATGACCACATAAAGATCAATCAACTTCTTTCCTCATGGAATCGGGGTTGTTTATTATTCAGGTTATTATGCTTGCAGCAATCCCCAACTATTTCATGGGCTATTTCTTATGGCCCAAGCAGTCCATCCAGAAGCTAGAACAGATTTTGAGAGGCGTTTTGTGGCAAGAAAAGAATAGTGCTAAGGGATTCCAATGTCTTGTGGCATGGGAGCAAGTCATGTTGCCCATAATAATTGGGGGGGTACGAGATCTTCAGGCACACAACATGGCAATGATATGCAGATTCATGGTTAAGATCTTAAACAACACTGAGGTCCCATGCTACAAATGGTTTGCTGCCAAGTACTGCCAAAAGGAGCTCTGTTGGTATGACCATAGCCGAGATACTGCCATTTGGCGTGGCTTAAAGTCCTCTTTACAGCTGGTTATGGAGGCTATTAGATGCATGCTTGATGATGGATCTATGGTTTCCTTCTGGTATGACATTTGGCTTAACCGTGGCCACCTTAAGTTTACCTTCCCAACGCTGTTCACTTTCTCCATGTCTGAATTCTGCACAGTGGAATCCCAGTTTTGTGAGGGCCACTGGGATCTTCAGCTGCATCCAAACCTAACCCTCAGGGAGACACAAGAGTTGGAGGCACTTAATGAAATACTGGCCACTGTTCATCCACGGGTAGATGTACCTGACGCCAGAATGCCTCTCACAGACGATAAACAACTCACTATTGCATACTTCTACAAGCTTCTCACATTTAGAGGAAGAACCTGTATGATCACACCAATTATTTGGGATAGGATCATTCCACATAAACACCGAATTTTTCTCTAGCTTGCTTTGAGGGACAAACACAATATGAGGGATAACATGTTGAAGAAACATTGGACCAAAATTGTGACTCGCAATGGATGCAACATATGCCTAGCTATAAAGAATATGAATCACATTCTACTTAGGTGCAAGCTTGCTAGAGCTATTTGGACCAAATTGGGCCTATGTGAACTAGCCACCGCTTCTCCAACTGCCCAAGACTTCCTTCTCTCCGAGCAGCCATCGGCTAGATTTGGAAAGCTATGGCACATCTACTTTGCAGCTTGTGTCGCGGCCCTTTGGAATGCCAGAAACACACAAGTCTTCCATGGGGATTTTTGGAATGAGAGATATGCATACAGTGAGATTGCTGAGCTCATCAAGCTTTGGACAGTGCGCGCTCCAGGAGAACATCAACGAGAACATCTGATTGCATGGGTTAATGAGCTGCTAGCTAGCTAGCTAGATAGCTTGATAAACCCATTCCTCCTCCCCCCGGATGTACCTCTCCCCAGGTCTAGTGGTGGCTTGCTGCACGAACTGTGTAGCGCTAACATCACTTTCATGTAAATGACTTTGGTCATTCGGGTGCTTCACCCATTTTGAATGCACGAGGTAGAAGATGATCTACCTTTTTATTCAAAAATTTAAGTTACTATTACTATTGACCCATAGTGTGACCTATTATGGACTGTGTCCATGACCGAGGACGTGACTATCGATAGATTATACACTCGGCATAGGTTAGTACACTGTACCCACACTATGGAACTCATGGCCTCATGCTCCCATCCGGGTGGACCAACGACGTTCCAACAAAACCAATCTATTGCATGACACTCTCCCGGCCACTTTGACAAACTCCCCTTTGGGCTATGTCATGGGTGGCCCCGATGTCAACTCGTGACATCCGCCACCTTAGTGGTCGCCACCGTCGTGGCAAAACTAAACATAATCATCCCAAACGGGGACATTGGTATACTATTCAACTCGGGCACACAAGGCTATGGCCGCCTACCTGATTAGGGTGGAGCACACACATAACCTTCCCTAGTTGGAGGCACCAGCGAGAGGCATGGCAATAGACCGAATTAGGGCCTCCCCATCCAGGCAAGTGTGGCTGCATTGGTGAGATCGATTCGGCGGCACCATGAATCGACCAACAGGTTTGTTCAAGTTTAATTAATGTCAGGTTTAACTTGAATGGTGATGAGTTGAGTCATAACAAAATAACATGAACAATGTGTATGAGTATGATATCAACATAAACATGAATGGGCAACATAATCATTTAACATATGCATCTTAATGTCAACAATAATAAATCATTAGTTTATTGAATGCAAAAGAGCATGGCATAATGATGATCATGTTGGGTAACGTAGTAATTTCAAAAAAAATCCTACGCACACGCAGGATCATGGTGATGCATAGCAACGAGAGGGGAGAGTGTTGTCCACGTACCCTCGTAGACCCTTAAGCGGAAGCGTTATGACAACGCGGTTGATGTAGTCGTACGTTTTCACGATCGACTGATCCTTAGTACCGAACGTACGACACCTCCGCGTTCAGCACACGTTCAGCTCGGTGACGTCCCACAAACTCACGATCCAGTAGAGCTCAGGGAAGAGTTTCGTCAGCATGACGGTGTGATGACGATGTTGATGAAGCTACTGTGACAGGGCTTCGCCTAAGCACCGCTACAGTATGACCGAGGTGGATTATGATGGAGGGGTGGCACCGCACACGGCTAGGAGAGATCTTTGTGATCAACTTGTGTGTCTAGAGGTGCCCCTGCCCCTGTATATAAAGGAGCAAGGGGGAGGCCGGCCGACCCTTGTTGGTGCGCCAGGAGGAGGAATCCTCCTCCTAGTAGGAGTAGGATTCCCCTCTTTCCTACTCCTACTAGGAGGGGGAAAGGAAGGGAGAGAAAGAGAAGGAAAGGGGGCGCCGCCCCCCTTCTCCTAGTCCAATTCGGACCGAGGAGGTGCACTGCCTGCCCTAGGCCGGCCCCTCTCTCTTTCCCTTATGGCCCAACAAGGCCCATTAGCCCCCGGGGGGTTCCGGTAACCCCCCCGGTACTCTGGTAAAATCCCGATTTTACCTGGAACTCTTCCGATGTCCAAATGTAGATTTCCAATATATCAATCTTCATGTCTCGACCATTTCGAGACTCCTCGTCATGTCCGTGATCATATCCGGGACTCCGAACTATCTTCGGTACATCAAAACATATAAACTCATAAAACCGATCGTCACAGAACTTTAAGCATGCGGACCCTATGGGTTTGAGAACTATGTAGACATGACCGAGACATGTCTCTGGTCAATAACCAATAGCGGAACCTGGATGCTCATATTGGTTCCTACATATTCTACAAAGATCTTTGTCGGTCAAACCGCATAACACTATACGTTGTTCTCTTTGTCATCGATATGTTACTTGCCCGAGATTCGATCGTCAGTATCCCAATACCTAGTTCAATCTCGTTACCGGCAAGTCTCTTTACTCGTTTCGTAATGCACTATCCTGCAACTAACTCATTAGTTGCATTGCTTGCAAGGCTTATAGTGATGTGCATTACCGAGAGGGCCCAGAGATACCTCTCCGACAATCGGAGTGACAAATCCTAATCTTGATCTATGCCAACTCAACAAGTACCATCGGAGACACCCGTAGAGCACCTTTATAATCACCCAGTTACGTTGTGATGTTTGGTAGCACACAAAGTGTTCCTCCGGTATTCGGGAGTTGCATAATCTCAAAGTCATAAGAACATGTATAAGTCATGAAGAAAGCAATAACAGTAAACAAAAACGATCAAGTGCTAAGCTAACAGAATGGGTCAAGTCAATCACATCTCCTAATGATGTGATCCCATTGATCAAATAACAACTCATGTCTATGGTTAGGAAACTTAACCATCTTTGATCAATGAGCTAGTCAAGTAGAGGCATACTAGTGACACTATGTTTGTCTATGTATTCACACATGTATTATGTTTCCGGTTAATACAATTCTAGCATGAATAATAAACATTTATCATGAAATAAGGAAATAAATAATAACTTTATTATTGCCTCTAGGGCATATTTCCTTCAGTCCCCCACTTGCACTAGAGTCAATAATCTAGATTACACAGTAATGATTCTAACACCCATGGAGCCTTGGTGTTGATCATGTTTTGCTCGTGGAAGAGGCTTAGTCAACGGGTCTGCAACATTCAGATCCGTATGTATTTTCCAAATCTCTATGTCTCCCACCTGGACTTGATCCGGGATGGAGTTGAAGCGTCCCTTGATGTGCTTGGTTCTCTTGTGAAATCTGGATTCCTTTGCCAAGGCAATTGCACCAGTATTGTCACAAAAGATTTTCATTGGACCTAATGCACTAGGTATGACACCTAGATCGGATATGAACTCCTTCATCCAGACGCCTTCATTCGCTGCTTCCGAAGCAGCAATGTACTCCGCTTCACATGTAGATCCCGCCACGACGCTCTATTTAGAACTGCTCCAACTGACAGCTCCACCGTTCAATATAAACACGTATCCGGTTTGCGATTTAGAATCGTCCGGATCAGTGTCAAAGTTTGCATCAACGTAACCATTTACGATGAGCTCTTTGCCACCTCCATAAACGAGAAACATATCCTTGGTCCTTTTCAGGTACTTCAAGATGTTCTTGACCATTGTCCAGTGATCTACTCCTGGATTACTTTGGTACCTTCCTGCTAGACTAATAGCAAGGCACACATCAGGTCTGGTACACAGCATTGCATACATGATAGAGCCTATGGCTGAAGCATAGGGAACACTTTTCATTTTCTCTCTATCTTCTGCAGTGGTCGGGCATTGAGTCTTACTCAACTTCACACCTTGTAACACAGGCAAGAACTCTTTCTTAGCTTGATCCATTTTGAACTTCTTCAAAACTTTATCAAGGTATGTGCTTTGTGAAAGTCCAATTAGGTGTCTTGATCTATCTCTGTAGATCTTGATGCCCAATATATAAGCAGCTTCACCGAGGTCTTTCATTGAAAAACTCTTATTCAAGTATCCTTTTATGCTATCCATAAATTCTATATCATTTCCAATCAACAATATGTCATCCACATATAATATTAGAAATGCTACAGAGCTCCCACTCACTTTCTTGTAAATACAAACTTCTCCAAAAGTCTGTATAAAACCATATGCTTTGATCACACTATCAAAATATTTATTCCAACTCCGAGAGGCTTGCACCAGTCCATAAATGGATCGCTGGAGCTTCCACACTTTGTTAGCACCTTTTGGATCGATAAAACCTTCAGGTTGCATCATATACAACTCTTCTTCCAGAAATCCATTCAGGAATGAAGTTTTTACATCCATTTGCCAAATTTCATAATCATAAAATGCGGCAATAGCTAACATGATTCGGACGGACTTAAGCATCGCTACTGGTGAGAAGGTCTCATCGTAGTCAACTCCTTGAACTTGTCGAAAACCTTACGCAACAAGTCGAGCTTTGTAGACAGTAACATTACCATCAGCGTCTATCTTCTTCTTGAAGATCCATTTATTTTTGATGGCCTGCCGATCATTGCGCAAGTCAACCAAAGTCCACACTTTGTTCTCATACATGGATCCCATCTCAGATTTTATGGCCTCAAGCCATTTTGTGGAATCTGGGCTCATCATCACTTCCTCATAGTTCGTAGGTTCGTCATGGTCAAGTAACATGACATCTAGAACAGGATTACCGTACCACTCTAGTGCGGATCTTGCTCTGGTTGACCTACGAGGTTCGGTAGTAACTTGATCTGAAGTTTCATGATCATCATCATTAGCTTCCTCACTAATTGGTGTAGGTGTCACAGGAACTAATTTCTGTGATGAACTACTTTCCAATAAGGGAGCAGGTACAGTTACCTCATTAAGTTCTACTTTCCTCCCACTCACTTCTTTCGAGAGAAACTCCTTCTCTAGAAAGGATCCATTCTTAGCAAGGAATGTCTTGCCTTCAGATCTGTGATAGAAGGTGTACCCAACAATTTCCTTTGGGTATCCTATGAAGACACATTTCTCCGATTTGGGTTCGAGCTTATCAGGTTGAAGCTTTTTCACATAAGCATCGCAGCCCCAAACTATAAGAAACGACAACTTTGGTTTCTTGCCAAACCATAGTTCATAAGGCGTCATCTCAACGGATTTTGATGGTGCCCTGTTTAACGTGAATGCAGCCGTCTCTAAAGCATAACCCCAAAATGATAGCGGTAAATCAGTAAGAGACATCATAGATCGCACCATACCTAGTAAAGTACGATTACGATGTTCGGACACACCATTACGCTGTGGTGTCCCGGGTGGCGTGAGTTGCGAAACTATTCCGCATTGTTTCAAATGTAGACCAAACTCATAACTCAAATATTCTCCTCCACGATCAGATTGTAGAAACTTTATTTTTTCTTGTTACGATGATTTTCCACTTCACTCTGAAATTCTTTGAACTTTTCAAATGTTTCAGACTTATGTTTCATTAAGTAGATATACCCATATCTACTTAAATCATCTGTGAAGGTGAGAAAATAATGATACCCGCTGCGAGGCTCAATATTCATCGGACCACATACATCAGTATGTATGATTTCCAACAAATTTTTTGCTCGCTCCATATTTCCGGAGAATGGCGTTTTAGTCATCTTGCCCATAAGGCATGGTTCGCAAGTACCAAGTGATTCATAATCAAGTGATTCCAAAAGTCCATCAGTATGGAGTTTCTTCATGCGCTTTATACCAATATGACCCAAACGGCAGTGCCACAAATAAGTTGCACTATCATTATCAACTCTGCATCTTTTGGCTTCAACATTATGAATATGTGTATCACTACTATCGAGATTCAACAAAAATAGACCACTCTTTAAGGGTGCATGACCATAAAAGATATTACTTATATAAATAGAACAACCATTATTCTCAGATTTAAATGAATAACCGTCTCGCATCAAACAAGATCCAGATATAATGTTCATGCTTAATGCTGGCACCAAATAACAATTATGTAGGTCTAAAACTAATCCAAAGGTAGATGTAGAGGTAGCGTGCCGACGGTGATCACATCGACTTTGGAACCATTTCCCACGCGCATCATCACCTCGTCCTTAGCCAGTCTTTGCTTGATCCGTAGTCCCTGTTTCGAGTTGCAAATATTAGCAACAGAACCAGTATCAAATACCCAGGTGCTACTGCGAGCTCTGGTAAGGTACACATCAATAACATGTATATCACATATGCCTTTGTTCCCCTTGCCATCCTTCTTATCCGCCAAATACTTGGGGCAGTTCCGCTTCCAGTGACCAGTCTATTTGCAGTAGAAGCACTCAGTCTCAGGCTTAGGTCCAAATTTGGGTTTCTTCTCCTGAGCAAAAACTTGTTTGTCGTTCTTCTTTAAGTTCCCCTTCTTCTTCCCTTTGCCCTTTTTCTTGAAACTGGTGGTCTTGTTGACCATCAACACTTGATGCTCCTTCTTGATTTCTACCTCCGCTGCTTTTAGCATTGCGAAGAGCTCGGGAATTGTCTTGTTCATCCCTTGCATATTATAGTTCATCACGAAGCTTTTGTAGCTTGGTGGCAGTGATTGAGAACTCTGTCAATGACACTATCAACAGGAAGATTAACTCACAGTTGAGTCATGTGATTATGATACTGATACGTCTCCAATGTATCTATAATTTTTGATTGTTCCATGCTATATTATATTCCGTTTTGGACATTATTGGGCTTTATTATACACTTTTATATTATTTTTGGGACTAACCTATTAACTGGAGGCCCAGCCCAGAATTGCTATTTTTTGCCTATTTTAGGGTTTCGCAAAAAAAGAATATCAAACGGAGTCCAAGCGGAATGAAACCTTCGGGAACGTGATTTTCGAAAAGAACACGATCCAGAGGACTTGGACCCTACGACAAGCAATCAACAAGGAAGGCACGAGGTAGGGGGGCGCGCCTACCCCCCAGGCGCGCCCTCCACCCTCGTGGGCCCCCTGTTGCTCCACCGACGTACTCCTTCCTCCTATATATACCTACGTACCCCCAAACTACCAGATATGGAGCCAAAACCCTAATTCCACCGCCGTAACTTTCTGTATCCATGAGATCCCATCTTGGGGCCTTTTCCGGAGCTCCGCCGGAGGGGGCATCGATCACGGAGGGCTTCTACATCAACACCATAGCCTCTCCGATGAAGTGTGAGTAGTTTACTTCAGACCTACGGGTCCATAGTTATTAGCTATATGGCTTCTTATCTCTTTTTGGATCTCAATACAAAGCCCCCCCTCTCTTGTGGAGATCTATTCGATGTAATCTTCTTTTGCGGTGTGTTTGTTGAGACCGATGAATTGTGGGTTTATGATCAAGTTTATCTATGAACAATATTTGAATCTTCTCTGAATTCTTTTATGTATGATTGCTTATCTTTGCAAGTCTCTTCAAATTATCAGTTTGGTTTAGCCTACTAGATTGATCTTTCTTTGCAATGGGAGAAGTGCTTAGCTTTGGGTTCAATCTTGCGGTGTCCTTTCCCAGTGACAATAGGGGCAACAAGGCACGTATTGTATTGTTGCTATCGAGGATAACAAGATGGGGTTTATATCATATTGCATGAGTTTATCGCTCTACATCATGTCATCTTGCTTAAAGCGTTACTCTGTTCTCTTGAACTTAATACTCTAGATTCATGTTGGATAGCGGTCGATGTGTGGATTAATAGTAGTAGATGCAGGCAGGAGTCGGTCTACTTGTCTCGGACGTGATGCCTATGTACATGATCATACCTAGATATTCTCATAACTATGCTCAATTCTGTCAATTGCTCAACAGTAATTTATTCACCCACCGTAAATACTTATGCTCTTGAGAGAAGCCACTAGTGAAACCTATGGCCCCCGGGTCTATCTTCCGTCATATTGATCTTCCAATACTTAGTTATTTCCTTTGCCATTTATTTTACTTTGCATCTTTTATTTCTCTTTATCATAAAAATACCAAAAATATTATCCTATCATATTTATCAGATCTCACTCTCGTAAGTGACCGTGTAGGGATTGACAACCCCTTATCGCGTTGGTTGCGAGGATTTATTTGTTTGTGTAGGTGCGAGGGACTCGTGCGCGGCCTCCTAATGGATTGATACCTTGGTTCTCAAAAACTAAGGGAAATACTTACGCTACTTTGCTGCATCACCCTTTCCTCTTCAAGGGAAAACCAATGCAAGTGCTCAAGAGGTAGCAAGAAGGATTTCCGGCGCCATTGCCGGGGAGGTTCGCGTAAGACAAGTCAAGATTTGGCTCCCGACAATGAGTCACTTGTGGCGCCATTGCAAGTCAAGACATACCAAGTACCCATTGGTGACCCACAAGTATAGGGGATCTATTGTAGTCCTTTTGATAAGTAAGAGTGTCGAACCCAACGAGGAGAAGAAGGAAATGATAAGCGGTTTTCAGCAAGGTATTCTCTGCAAGTACTGAAATAAGTGGTAACAGATAGTTTTGTGACGGGATAGATTGTAACGAGCAACAAGTAACAAAAGTAAATAAAGTGCAGCAAGGTGGCCCAATCCTTTTGTAGTAAAGGACAAGCCGGAACAAACTCTTATAATAGGAAAAGCGCTCCTGAGGACACATGGGAATATCGTCAAGCTAGTTTTCATCATGTTCATATGATTCGCGTTCGATACTTTGATAATTTGATATGTGGGTGGACCGGTGCTTGGGTGCTGTTCTTACTTGAACAAGCATCCCACTTATGATTAACCTCTATTGCAAGCATCCGCAACTACAACAAAAGTATTAAGGTAAACCTAACCATAGCATGAAACATATGGATCCAAATCAGCCCCTTACGAAGCAACGCATAAACTAGGGTTTAAGATTCTGTCACTCTAGCAACCCATCACCTACTTATTACTTCCCAATGCCTTCCTCTAGGCCCAAATAATGGTGAAGTGTTATGTAGTCGACGTTCACATAACACCACTAGAGGCTAGACAACATACATCTTATCAAAATATCAAACGAATACCAAATTCACATGACTACTAATAGCAAGACTTCTCCCTTGTCCTCAGGAACAAACGTAATTACTCACAAAGCATATTCATGTTCATAATCAGAGGGGTAATAATATGCATATAGGATCTGAACATACGATGTTCCACCAAATAAACCAATTAGCATCAACTAGAAGGAGTAATCAACACTACTAGCAACCTACTAGCACCAATCCCGGACTTTGAGACAAGAATTGGATACAAGAGATGAACTAGGGTTTGGAGATGAGATGGTGCTGGTGAAGATGTTGATGGAGATTGCCCTCTCCCGATGAGAGGAGCGTTGGTGATGACGATTGTCGGTGTCAAAACCGGCGGATCTCGGGTAGGGGGTCCCGAACTGTGCGTCTAGGCGGATGGTAACAGAAGGCAGGGGACACGATGTTTTACCCAGGTTCGGGCCCTCTTGATGGAGGTAAAACCCTATGTCCTGCTTGATTAATATTGATGATATGGGTAGTACAAGAGTAGATCTACCACGAGATCAAGGAGGCTAAACCCTAGAAGCTAGCCTATGGTATGATTGTTGTCCCTACGGATTAAAACCCTCCGGTTTATATAGACACCGGAGAGGGCTAGGGTTACACAGAGTCGGTTACAATGGTAGGAGATCTACATATCTGTGTCGCCAAGCTTGCCTTCCACGCCAAGGAAAGTCCCTTCCACACACGGGACAAAGTCTTCAATCTTGTATCTTCATAGTCCAGGAGTCCGACCGAAGGTATAGTCCGGCTATCCGGACACCCCCTAATCCAGGACTCCCTCAGTAGCCCCCCGAACCAGGCTTCAATGACGACGAGTCCGGCACGCAAATTGTCTTCGGCATTGCAAGGCGGATTCTCCTCCAAATTACGTGTACCTGTTGAATAGTGTCCGGCTTCTTGTAATGTACTGCTCCTTGGCTTCCACGCCCAATAATGGCCGTCTTCCACGTGTCAAATGAATACGAAAAGTCAGGGTGTTTTTTATATTTACACCCCTAGCCGCGTGAATGAGCCGCCTATTTAAGGGGATGAGGATTTAGATCCAAACCACACCTTCTCCCCTCCGCGAGTATTCATCAGAGCGTATCTGACAGAGGTTCATTCTATCATGGCCGGCCGCCACAGCTCCTCCTCTCGCCCTTCCAGCCCTCAGCCTGGAGATTGGAAGAGGTGCTCCATCCCGCACAGCGAGCTAGTGATGCTCCAGACCAAGGGATTTCTCCCCCCGGCCTATATGGTCCCGGTTCGAGCCGGACTGGCCACCTATAATGGCGGAGAGCAAGCGGAGAGCGCCCCCAATCCCTCCAAAGGAGAGCGGGTATGCCTTGTCCCTTACTTAATAGGAGGGCTCGGATTTCCAATTCATCCGTTTCTTCGGGGGCTCCTGGAGTTCTATGGCCTCCAGCTGCACAACCTCACGCCTGCCTCCATATTGCATATCGCGGGCTTCGTAGCCCTTTGCGAGCTGTTTTTGGGCTGCGAGGCTCATTTCGCGCTATGGAAAAGGCTATTCTGCCTTGTGCCCCGTTCTAAGAAGGGGGTCAATATATCAAGTGGGCGGAGCCGAAGCGTGGCGCATCGCCTGGACCGGATATCTATCCGGAACCCCAAAGAAGGCGTCCGAGGACTGGCCTTCGGAATGGTTTTATATAGAGGACATCCCACTGCCGGATCCTGTCAGGATCAGCCTCCCTGAGTTCGACAGTGCTCCCCTAAAGAAGCGCCTAAGCTGGCGTCCACGGAGCCCTCAGAGGGAAAGTGACAGGGATGTTCTTTACCTGATGGGCCGGATAAGATTGTTAGCTCATTCCGGACTGACCATGATCGGGGTCATGGCCGCATGCATCATGCGAGGGGTGCAGCCGCTTCAGTATAGAGGCCGCCCCATGTGGGACTTCAACGGGGAGGACGACGCCACCCGCTACGGCCGTAAGGGGCCGGATTCGGCTGCCGCTCTAATAAAGACCTTGTCCGCTTTGTACAAGGGAGAAGAGGAGGAATTTCTCCACGTCAACCCACAGGGTGGATTTTCTATGTACAATCCCCCAAGTTGGGTAAGTGGACACTTTTACTTGCCCATCCATTTTATATTCCCATCGTTAAATATTCAGTCTAACGACTTCAACGCAGGAACTGCGCCAGGCTGTTAAAGAAATAAACAGCCCTCCTCCACAACCTGAGGATCCGGGACGGTCCCTCGACCCGGCCTCTCAAGAGGATCCGGACTTATCTGTGGAGCTGATTGATGGGGTGTTTCATCAATTGAGCAAGTACAACGCCTTGGTGGCCATTACGGCCGATTACCCAGGGCTACTCGCAGCCTCACAGGTAACTGAGACTGAAGTCCCGGCACTTTGAAAAGGGATCTATCCTCGCATGTTTTCGATTGCCGTATGACAACCGTGTTTTGCAGGGGAGGTCCTTGAGACGGGAGGCCGAGCCTGTGGCGACTAGCCAATGAGGGGCGGCAAGGCCCCGTGGGCTGAAAAGAAGTGCGGTCCGGACTGAGACGCCGGTGCAAAGGTATAGCGCACCATCTAATTCCCAGGTGTTATTCCTTCGAGGCATATTAACGCTCGTGCTCTCTTCAGGACGAAGAGACCTCGCCGGACTATATCCGGAGAGGTTGCCAATCGCGCCTCCACCAGCCAGGCTCCAAAGCCTGGTCCGGAAGCGGAGGCGAACACAAGGCGCGCACCGGACGCTCCTCCGACAGAGGATGCGGATAGGCTGTCTGCCACCAATTCCGAGGTGGAGAGTGTCATGAACCACAGGCGTCGCCGGACAGTTCTTCGCGACGCTTGTTTCTCCCAAGAGGCATTGGATGCCTTCAATTCAGGAGATGTGTACCTCTGTGCCGCTCAAAATGGTCTAGCCAGAGCCACGGAGCAGTATGTAAAAGACATACGGGTAAGAAAATTTTGGTAATTATATATATACCAGTAGCCCCCAAGACTTGAAACAGTTAAAATAACTGATTTAAGGATCATTTGTTATGCAGGTTCTTACAGAAAAGAATACCCTACTATCCCAGGAGCTGAAAGAGTGCAAAGCCCAACTTGAGGCCACACGAGCCGCGGCAGGGGAGCCCAAGGAGGCCCCCTCTGGTAATATACGCTTTGAAAGATAAGTATTTTGTGAAGTGTGGCGTGGGTGAAAATCTGACAAATGAAATTGCAGATGGCGCCGAATTAAATCCGGAAAAGCAGCAACTCCTACGCTAGCTAAAGGCTGGTGAGAGTGTGCTGACAAAGGTGAGGCGGGAGAAGAACAATCTCCAAGATGCCAACACCAAGCTGGGCGTTGAACTGAAGGACGTTCGTGCCCAGCTATTGGACTCCGTTAAGGAGAATCAGCGGCTTCGATGTGGCATATTTAGTAAGTGCTTAAACGAACTTTGAAAAAAAAGAGTTCGGCGAGGAAGTCGACTAACAGAGTAATGTCTGTAGGTATGCTAACAGGTCGTCCTGCAGAGGAAATGCCCGGTTCTACGGGTGACCTTCTTCCCGAGCTCTCACAACTGCACGAGCGAGTTCGGCAGGTGATGCAAGGCGTCGCCCAGGCCTTGTGGCCATCCGTCTCCATGCCCGAAGGCCTTGGAGAGCTTGTAGAGAAGCTGAAGGGAGCGCGGCGGCACTTCCGATCGTGGAAGATGTCGGCCTGCCGTCAAGGCGCCAGGGAGGCCTGGGCCATGGTGAAGACACGGTACACGAAGGCTGACCCAAACCACATGGCCGAGGTTGGACCCGTGGGGCCTGATGTGAAGGAGATCCCTGTGAGCTTAGTATATGGCCAAGTAGAATTGGCCGCAAAGTATTCCCAACAGGACTGTAAGGTAGACAGCCTGTTAGATGGTATTGAAGAGGAATACAATCAGTCAGATTGACTATGTAATTTTAATTGACATGTGTAATGCCTTCTAGCCAGATTGTAGATCGTTTGTCATGGCCGACCTTTTTGCTTCAACCTCGGGACCTGACGGTCCGGAGTGTGTCTGAATACCCTCGCGGTTATATAAGAACCGGGGTATGCATGGAGACCAGGCGTAGGGGTCATTAGTGCTTGAACAGACAAGTGCCCAACTAGTTATGTTATATTACATGGTTAGTAAGAAACATCTTCCAGGGAGAATAGTTCCGTTAGGGGTTCCTTTCCCTGGGAGGCATGCCCTAAAGTGCATGTCCATTCTACGAAAAGAGACGCAGGAAAAACATCTGGGGGCCTATAGATAAATAAGTGAAAAAAAGATCATCTTTAGTTCACCGACCGAATATTCCCTTAAGAACGCTAGCTTTCGGCTTCACCCAGTCTGAGGTACACATCTGGCTGACCCGGCAGTAACAATCGCAGAGGTGCTCCCTTTACCACCTAGCCGAACAATCGGGAACGTAGGGGTAAGCACAGGAGCCAGGCAACCCAGCTTGGCCAAAATTTAAGTCATATCGATGCATATAATGGTGAATAAAAGGTACATGCGGAATTGTGACACATGTGTTGGGCATGAAGCCCATATAAATAAGCTTCTGTTTAAAGAAGCCCCCAGGTTTAATGAGCGCGGATAGCGCATCACTTTATGAGCCTTTAAAGGCTATAAGAGAGAGAGAGAAGAAGGAGAGAAATGTAAGACATAAAGTATATAAAAATGGACAGAGGAAAGAGACGAACACAGAGTCCGGCGCTAGGCATAGAATCTTCGGAGACGGGCTACGTTCCATGGGTTCGGCTCGAGTCGGTTATCCGATGCATCTAGTAGGCGGTACGCTCCACCGGTCAGGACTTGGTCAATTATGAAGGGACCTTCCCACTTGGGCTTGAGTTTGTCCTTTTTCTTGTCCGGCAGGCGTAGAACTAATTCGCCAACGTTGTAATTTTTGGCCCGTACTTCTCTGCTTTGGTATCTTCGAGCCTGCTGTTGATAGAATATGGAACGGGCTTTTGCCACGTCACGCTCTTCCTCCAAGGCATCCAAACTGTCCTGCCGATCGAGCTCGGCTTCTCTTTCTTTGTACATGCGCACTCGAGGTGAGTCATGAATTATGTCGCAGGGCAAAACTGCCTCTGCGCCGTACACCATAAGGAATGGTGTGTATCCAGTGGTGCGATTCGGCATGGTCCACAGCCCCCAGTGTACGGAGTCAAGCTCCTCTACCTAGTGCGTATTAGATTCCTTAAGGGACCGCACTAATCTGGGTTTGATGCCGCTCATGATAAGACCATTTGCACGTTCGACCTGGCCGTTAGTTTGTGGGTGATAGACGAAAGCATAATCGAGCTTGATGCCCATGTTTTTGCACTAGAGTTTTACCTCGTTGGCCGTAAAGTTCGTGCCGTTATCAGTGATGATGCTGTGGGGGACGCCGTAACGGTGTACAACCCCGGATATAAAGTCTATCACCGGTCTGGATTCGGCCGTCTTAACAGGCTTGGCTTCTATCCATTTGGTGAACTTATCCACCATGACCAGTAAGTATTTTTTCTTGTGGGTTCCGCCTTTAAGGGGTCCAACCATGTCAAGCCCCCAGACCGCGAAGGGCCAAGTGATGGGGATAGTTTGGAGGGCAGTGGGTGGCATATGGCTTTGGTTTGCAAAAAGCTGGCAAGTGACGCATCGTTGGACTAAGTCCTGGGCGTTTGCCCGGGCCGTCGGCCAATAAAAGCCTGTACGGAAGGCCTTGCTTACAAGGGACCGAGCTGCAGCATGATGACCGCCGAGTCCGGCATGAATTTCAGCCAGGAGGTTCCGCCCTTCCTCTTCGGAGATGCACCTTTGAAGGACTCCGGTAGTGCTTTTCTTATAAAGCTCTCCCTCATGGACTTTATAGGCTTTAGATCGCCGCACTATGCAGCGTGCCTCATTTTGGTCCTCGGGGAGTTCCTGCCTAGTAAGGTAGGTGAGGAATGGTTCTGTCCACGGGGCGATGACGGCCATTATTACGTGGGTTGAAGGTGTTATTTCATTGGCAGAGCCTCCAATTATGTCAGAGTGTTCGGTGTCGGGCAGTGCGGTTGGGTCCGGGCTGTTATTGCCGGGTTCCCCTTCCCATACTACGGATGGCTTGAACAGTCTTTCCAAGAAGATGTTGGGGGGGGGACTACATCGCGTTTTGCGCCGATGCGTGCCGGGACATCTGCCGCCTGATTATTTTCCCGGGCTATATGGTGAAATTTGAGCCCTTCGAACCGAACTGACATTTTTAGGACGGCGTTGCGATAAGCTGCCATTTTTGGATCCTTGGCATCAAAGTCTCCATTTATTTGGGATATTGCGAGGTTCGAGTCCCCGCGCACCTCTAGGCGTTGAATGCGCATGGATACTGCCATCCGGAGACCATGTAAAAGGGCCTCATATTCGGCTGCATTGTTGGAGTCTTTGTACATTATCTGGAGTACGTATTGAACTGTGTCTCCTCTGGGGGACGTCAAAACGACGCCAGCCCCTAGACCGGCCAACATTTTGGAGCCGTCAAAGTGCATGACCTAGTTTGAATATGTGCCGTACTCTTTAGGGAGTTCGGCCTCCGTCCATTCTGCGACGAAGTCGGCCAAAACTTGCGACTTGATAGCTCGCCGTGGCTTGTAAGTTATGTCGAACAGGAGGATCTCAATGGCCCATTTTGCAATCCGGCCCGTCGCGTCACGGTTTTTTATAATATCGTTAAGTGGCACTTTCGAGGCTACTGTTATTGAACACTCTTGAAAGTAGTGTCGCAGCTTCTGGGATGCCATAAATACCGCATATGCAATCTTTTGATAATGCGGGTACCGTGACTTGCATGGAGTAAGGACAGTGGACACATAGTAGACTGGCTTTTGAAGGGGGAATTTGTGTCCGTCCGTTTCTCGTTCGACGACGAGCACTGCGCTTAAGACCTAATGGGTTGCTGCAATGTATAATAGCATTGGTTCGCCAATGTTTGGCGCGGCCAGGACTGGGTTTGTTGCCAATATGGCTTTTATTTCGTCGAGTCCGGCCGTGGCTGCATCCGTCCACTCGAAGTGTTCAGTGCGCCGAAGGAAGCGGTAAAGGGGTAGGGCCTTTTCTCCTAAGCGGGAGATAAAGCGGCTTAGAGCCGCCACGCATCCAGTTAATTTTTGTATTTGTTTGAGGTCCTTCGGGATATCCAATTGTGACAGAGCTCGGATCTTGGCTGGATTTGCTTCAATTCCTCTACCGGATACAATGAAGCCCAAGAGCTTTCCAGCTGGAACGCCGAAAACGCATTTTTCCGGGTTGAGCTTGATGTCGTATGTTCGGAGGTTATCGAATGTTAGCCTCAAGTCGTCTACTAGAGATTCGACATGTCTTGTTTTAACGACCACATCATCTACGTATGCCTCCACTGTTTTGCCGATCTGGTTTGCCAGACATGTCTGAATCATGCGCTGATATGTTGCACCGGCGTTTTTGAGCCCGAAGGGCATTGTGTTGAAGCAGAATGGGCCGTATGGTGTGATGAATGCCGTTGCGGCTTGGTCTGACTCTGCCATCTTTATTTGATGGTAGCCGGAGTATGCGTCGAGGAAACACAACGAATCGTGTCCTGCGGTAGCGTCGATAATTTGATCGATACGAGGGAGAGGGAAGGGATCCTTTGGGAAAGCCTTGTTAAGGTCTTTGAAATCAACGCACAGGCGCCAGGATTTGTCCTTCTTTGGTACCATCACGAGGTTTGCTAGCCAGTCCGGGTGTTTTATATCTTTGATGAATCCGGCCTCCAATAGCTTGGCTAGTTCCTCTCCCATGGTCTGTCTCTTAGGTTCGGAAAAACGCCGAAGAGCCTGTTTGACTGGCTTGAATCCTTTTAGTATATTTAAGCTGTGTTCGGCCAGCCTGCGTGGGATTCCTGGCATGTCTGAAGGGTGCCAGGCGAAAATGTCCCAGTTCTCTTGTAGGAACCCTCGCAGTGCGGCGTCTACATCAGAGCTTAACTGTGCCCCGATGGAAGCTGTTTTATTGGGTCCGTTGGATGGACCTGGAATTTGACTATTTTGTCCGCCGGTTTAAAGGAGGTGGACTTGGATCTTTTATCGAGTATCACATCGTCCCTATTCACCATGGAGCGCAGCGCAGTCAGTTCCTCAGCCGCTAGGGCTTCGGATAGCGCCTCGAGGGCCAGTGCGGCTGTCTTGTTTTTGGCGCGGAGTGCTATGTCCGGATCACTAGCGAGAGTGATGATTCCGTTAGGCCCGGACATCTTGAGCTTCATGTACCCGTAATGGGGTATTGCTTGGAAGACTGTAAACGCTTCCCGCCCTAGCAGAGCGTGATATCCGCTACTGAACGGGGCCACCTGGAACGTGACCTCTTCGGACCTGTAATTATCCGGCATGCCGAACACCACATCTAGTGTGATTTTTCCTGTACAGCGTGCTTCCCGACTGGGGATTATTCCTCTAAAGGTTGTGCTGCTTCGCTCAATGCGGTTCCAGTCTATTTCCATTTTTTGAAGGGTTTCCTCATAAATGAGGTTCAATCCGCTGCCGCCATCCATGAGTACCTTGGTAAGACGAAAGCCGTCCACTATTGGACTGAGGACCAATGCGGCCGGTGCTCGGGCTGTTCGGAATTTAGGTTCATCACTGGCATTAAAAGTAATAGCCGTGTCACTCCATGGGTTTATTGTTGCTACTTGGTAGACTTCAGCAAGGCCGCGGAGTGTTCTTTTTCGCATATTATTTGATGCGAAAGTCTCGAAGACTGTTAATACCGTACTGGTTTCTTTGGGGTGGCTTTCTGTGGCTTCTAAAATTAGAAGATCTTCGCTAATTTTTGCCACCTGCCGGAGTATCCAACATGCTCTAAGGCTGTGAGTTGGTGTGGCACCCTCTGCACTGTGAATTTTGCAGGGTCCATTAAGCCATCCTTCCAGTACGGTTTCGTGCCTTGTAGAGGGCTTTTGCTTTTTGGTGTTGAACCCGGGTGTCTGGCGATGATGCACCCTTTTATTTCAGACTGGGTTTGTATTCAGGGCCGGATTGTCCCAAAATTTTATTTCGGTTTTCCAGGCGCTTTCCATCGCACAGTACTTTCGTACTATGGACGCCAAGTCAGCGAAGCATGTAATATCACGACGACTTATGGCGTTGAGGATTCCCTTGTCCATGCAATTGTTGCAGAAGAATGAAATTGCATCTTCCTCGCGGCAGTCCTTTATCCTGTTCATAACCAGGAGGAATGAAAATCCGAAACCTCACCCAATCTGAGACCCAGAGGCCAAGGAGTTTCCGAACTCGGAAGTTTGGATTCTTGGATTCTGTCCAATGAATCTAGCCCGTCGCCTGACTTTAAGTTCAGGTCTTGAGTGATGTCCTCCCCTCCGCGGGTATCCGGCTTGGAGGGATCGGAAATCCGGACATAGCTAGTCCTTAAGATAGATGAAGGGTCGCCGCACTGTCCCTCTACCACGACAACGTGATGGGTGACCTGGGGAGAGTTAATCTCTCTCAGATCGGGTTTAGGCCCAATCTGGTCGTAATCCGTAGCGACTCCCAGGGCGGCGATGCGATCCAAGAGCTCGTTTAGGGAAGAGAGATCCATTGGATCCAGCTGCTCGGCGAATTCCGAGCTGACGTGAAGATTGCTTTCGATGACCCGAGGGGTCATTGTCGGCGCAGCAGCCGAATAGGTGGTCATAAGGAAACCACCTAGCCCGAGAGTTTGGCCGACAGCAAAAGCTCCCTTAGCAACGGTGCCGTCTTTAAAGACGGGATGAGGCATCCTTCCTGATGGCGACGACACAGAGGAACTCTCAATGAAAGCACCAATGTCGGTGTCAAAACCGGCGGATCTCGGGTAGGGGGTCCCGAACTGTGCGTCTAGGCAAATGGTAACAGGAGGCAGGGGACACGATGTTTTACCCAGGTTCGGGCCCTCTTGATGGAGGTAAAACCCTACATCCTGCTTGATTAATATTGATGATATGGGTAGTACAAGAGTAGATCTACCACGAGATCAAGGAGGCTAAACCCTAGAAGCTAGCCTATGGTATGATTGTTGTCCCTATGGACTAAAACCCTCCGGTTTATATATACACCGGAGAGGGCTAGGGTTACACAGAGTCGGTTACAATGGTAGGAGATCTACATATCCATGTCGCCAAGCTTGCCTTCCACGCCAAGGAAAGTCCCTTCCGGACACGGGACGAAGTCTTCAATCTTGTATCTTCATAGTCCAGGAGTCCGGCCGAAGGTCTAGTCCGGCTATCCGGACACCCCCTAATCCAGGACTCCCTCAACGATGGTGATGATTTCCCCCTCCCGGAGGGAAGTTTCCCCGGCAGAACAGCTCTACCGGAGCTCTAGATTGGATCCTCCAAGGTTCCTCCTCGTGGCGGCGGAGTCTCGTCCCGAAAAGTTCCTTCTTATTTTTTCTCATCGAAAGACTTCATATAGGAGAAGATGGACGTTGGAGAGCCACCAGGGGGCCCACGAGGTAGGGGGCGCGCCCTAGGGGGGGGCACCCCCACCCTCGTGAGCAGGGTGTGGGCCCCCTGGCCTTCATCTTTGGCGTGGATTTTTCTTTATTTGTTTTAAGATGTTCCGTGGAGTTTCAGGACTTTTGGAGTTGCGCAGAATAGGTCTCTAATATTTGCTCCTTTTCCAGCCCAGAATTCCAGCTGCCAGCATTCTCCCTCCTTATGTAAACCTTGTAAAATAAGAGAGAATAGCCATAAGTATCGTGACATAAAGTGAAATAATAGTCCATAATGCAATAAATATCGATATAAAAGCATGATGCAAAATGGACGTATCAACTCCCCCAAGCTTAGACCTCGCTTGTCCTCAAGCGAAAAGCCGATAACAATAAATATGTCCTCATGTTTAGAGGTTGAGGCATCGATAAAAATAAAATACAGACATGAAGGCATCATGATTATTCTCATAACAGCAACATATATAGATTTTGTCATATGATTACTTATGTTCAAGTGATGATCTATTCACAATGCAAAAGTATAAATCATAAACTTTATTGGGCTCCGACAAACCATAATCTCAGTCATTGAAGCAATTGCAATTTATCATAACATCGGAAAGAGTCTATGTTAGAGCTAAAAAGCAAGTCCACATACTCAATTATCATTTAGTCCTCCATAATTGCTAACACTCACGCGATACTTGTGGTTACGGAGTTTTAGTCGGACACAGAGAAAGATAGGGGCTTATAGTTTTGCCCCACAACCTTTTACCTCAAGGGTAATGTCAGCAATAATGGTTCATGCTCCCCTACATCCAATTAGATATATATATATATATCATGTTCTTTCCAACATGCTGAGCTTGCCAAAGGATAAAATGAAAAAGAAAAGGTGAAGATCACCATGACTCTTGCATAAGGTAGAAGATAATAATGAAGGATTGGCCCTTCGCAGAGGGAAGCAGAGGTTGCCATGCGCTTTTGTGGTTGGATGCACAAAATCTCAATGCGAAAGAACGTCACTTTATATTGCCCCTTGTGATATGAACCTTTATTATGCAGTCCGTCGCTTTTATTACTTCCACATCACAAGATCGTATAAAGCTTATTTCTCCCACACCAATCAATCATACATATTTAGAGCAATTTTTATTGCTTTGCACCAATGACAACTTACTTGAAGGATCTTACTCAATCCATAGGTAGATATGGTGGACTCTCATGGCAAAACTGGTTTAAGGGTATTTGGAAGCACAAGTAGTATTTCTACTTGGTGCCGAGAATTTGGCTAGCATGAGGGGGAAAGGCAAGCTCAACAAGTTAGAGGACCCATGGCAACATACTTTATCTCAGATATAAGAAAGACATAACTCATTACGTTGTGTTCCTTGTCCAACATCAACTCTTTAGCATGTCATATTTTAATGAGTGCTCCCAATCATAAAAGATGTCAATGATAATATATCTATATGTGAAAACCTCTCTTTCCTTATTACTTCCTATTAATTGCAACAATGACCAAAGCTATGTCTGCCAACTCCCAACAACTTTTAGTCATCATACTCTTTCTATGTGAAGTCATTACTCCCAATAAGATCAATATGAACTCTTTGTTTTTTATTCTTTTTCTCTTTTCTTTTATTCACCCAAGATCATGGCAAAATAATCAAGCCCTTGACTCAACACTAATCTTTATTATATATAGCTCACGGACTCGATTACAAAGAGAGATCATAAAGCAAAACTCAAAACTAGATCTTGCCATAAACTATATTCGACTAGATCAAGATACTACTAATAGGATCGAACTAAGAAAAACGGTAAAGATAGGAGTTGTGATTGTGATACGATACCGGGGCACCTCCCCCAAGCTTGGCAGTTGCCAAGGGGAGTGCCCATACCCATGTGATTATATCTCCTTGGTTGGTGAAGAAGGTGGAGGTGACGGATAATCGCACATCGAGCGTAAGAGGTCCTCCAGCTTGCGAATAATGCCCTTGAGTGCAACAATATGCTCCTTCAACAAAATATTTTCTTGTGTGAGATACTTGTTTTGTATACGAGCTAACTCAATCATCTTAAAAGCTTCGATCTCAGTTGGGGTAAGAAGGTTATGATCAAGTTGGAGGGTGTCTTTTGCTGTTGGAGCTTGATCCTCCGTGGCCTTCTTGATCCTTTCATCTTTGTTGACCCTCGTGGGTTCTTCCCTCTTCAGATCTATCTTCATTAGCCAAGCATCGTTGTCACCATTGTTGGAGGATGGAGACGACATGATGCCTAGCCTGGAAAACCCTAACAGAAAACAGCTCGAAACAAGAACAGAGGAGGTTTGCGTGATACGGGAGTCAAAACCTTTGGGAGGTTATATAATGAATTTTTACCGACCAAAATACGTAACGTGCAAGAAAACGGAGTCCGGAAGGCACACGAGGTGCTCACGAGGTAGGGGGGCGCGCCCAGGGGGGTAGGGCGCGCCCACCACCCTCGTGGGGCCCTCGTGTCCTTCCCGGACTGCTACTTATTTTTCTATTTTTCTAAATATTCCAAAACGGAGAAATGTTGCCTTAAAAATTGTTTTGGAGTCGGTTTACTTACCATACCACATACCTATTCCTTTTCGGGGTCTGAAACGCTCCGGAAAGTGTCCCTTATGTATTCCTCCGGGGTTACGGTTTCGATAATATTGGTTTCAACATTTATGGAATTACCTGAGATATAATGTTTGATTCTTTGACCGTTTACCACCTTCGGATTTGTGCCCTCGAAGTTGTTGATTTTTATGGCACCAGAACGATAGACCTCCTTGATAACATAGGGGCTTCCCATTTAGAGAGAAGTTTTCTTGCAAAAAATCTTAAACGAGAGTTGTATAGCAATACATAATCACCTGTATGAAACTCACGCTTTTGTATCCTTTTGTCGTGCCATCTTTTAACCTTTTCTTTAAACAACTTGGCATTTTCATAAGCTTGGGTTCTCCATTCATCGAGTGAGCTAATATCAAATAACCTCTTCTCACCGGCAAGTTTAAAATCATAGTTGAGCTCTTTAATAGCCCAATATGCCTTATGTTCTAGTTCGAGAGGTAAGTGACATGCTTTTCCATAAACCATTTTATACAGAGACATACCCATAGGATTTTTGTATGCAGTTCTATAAGCCCACAATGCATCATCAAGTTTCTTGGACCAATTCTTTCTAGACCTATTAATAGTCTTTTGCAAAATTAATTTGAGCTCTCTATTGCTCAACTCTACTTGACCACTATACTGTGGGTGATAAGGAGATGCAACTCTATGATTAACATCATATTTAGCAAGCATTTTACGGAAAGCACCATGAATAAAGTGTGAACCACCGTCAGTCATTAAATATCTAGGGACTCCAAACCTCGGAAAAATAACTTCCTTAAGCATTTTAATAGAAGTGTTATGATCAACACTACTAGTTGGAATAGCTTCTACCCACTTAGTAACGTAATCAATAGCAACTAAAATATGTGTGCATCCATTAGAGGCAGGAAAAGGTTTCATATAATCAAAGCCCCAAACATCAAACGGTTCAATAACAAGTGAATAATTCATAGGCATTTCTTGACGTCTACTAATATTACCAATTCTTTGACATTCATCACAAGACAAGACAAACTTACGGGCATCCTTGAAGAGAGTAGGCCAATAAAAACCAGATTGCAATACCTTATGTGCAGTTCTATCTCCAGCGTGGTGTCCTCCATAAGCCTCGGAATGACACTTGCGTAGGATCTGTTCCTGTTCATGCTCAGGTACACAACGTCTAATAACACCATCTACTCCTTCTTTGTAAAGATGTGGGTCATCCCAAAAGTAATGCCTTAAATCATAGAAGAACTTTTTCTTTTGCTGGTATGTTAAGCTAGGTGGTATAAACTTAGCAACAATATAATTAGCATAATCAGCATACCATGGAGTACTACGAGAAGTACTTATAACATTTAATTGTTCATCAGGAAAGCTATCATTAATAGGCAGTGGGTCATCAAGAATATTCTCTAACCTAGACAAGTTGTCTGCAACGGGATTCTCAGCTCCCTTTCTATCAACAATATGCAAATCAAATTCTTGTAGCAAGAGAACCCATCTAATAAGTCTAGGTTTAACATCTTTCTTTTCCATAAGATATTTAATAGCAGCATGATCAGTTTGAATAGTTACTTTAGAATCAACAATATAAGATCTGAACTTATCACAAGCAAATACAACTGCTAAAAGCTCTTTTTCAATAGTAGCATAATTTCTTTGAGCATTGTCTAGAGTCTTACTAGCATAATGAATAACATTTAATTTCTTATCAACTCTTTGCCCTAGAACAACACCTACAGCATAATCACTAGCATCACACATAATTTCAAAGGGTAAATTCCAATCAGGTGGCTGAACAACAGATGCAGAGACTAATGCTTTCTTAAGTATTTCAAATGCTTCTACACAATCATCATCAAAGACAAAATGGTGTATCTTTTTGCAATAAATTAGTGAGAGGCCGAGAAATTTTTGAGAAGTCCTTAATGAACCTCCTGTAAAATCCGGCGTGACCAAGGAAACTTCTTATACCTTTGATGTCCTTGGGACATGGCATCTTTTCAATAGCATCAACCTTGGCTTTATCAACTTCAATACCTCTTTTAGAAACTTTGTGCCCCAAGACAATACCTTCATTAAACATAAAGTGGCACTTTTCCCAATTCAAGACAAGATTAGTTTCTTCACATCTCTGCAAAACTCGATCAAGATTGCTCAAGCAATCATCAAAAGAGGAACCATAGATGGAAAAGTCATCCATGAAAACCTCACAAATCTTTTCACAAAAGTCAGAGAATATAGCCATCATGCATCTTTGAAAGGTAGCAGGTGCATTACATAAACCAAAAGGCATACCTCTATAAGAAAAAGTACCAAAAGGGCATGTAAAAGTAGTCTTTGATTGATCTCTAGCCGACACAGGTATTTGAGAGAAACCAGAATAACCATCTAGAAAGCAATAGTGTGTATGTTTGCATAATCTTTCTAGCATTTGATCAATAAAAGGTAAGGGGTAATGATCTTTCTTAGTAGCTTTATTTAATTTGCGGAAATCAATTACCATCCTATAACCAGTGATAATTCTTTGTGGAATCAATTCATCTTTATCATTAGGAACAACAGTAATACCTCCCTTCTTAGGGACACAATGGACAGGACTTACCCACTCACTATCAGCAACGGGATAGATTATACCTGCCTCCAGAAGCTTTAGTATTTCTTTTCTTACCACTTCTTTCATTTTAGGATTCAGACGTCGTTGAGGATCACGAACTGGTTTGGCATCTGCTTCCAAATTTATTTTATGTTGACATAGAGTGGGACTAATGCCCTCAAGATCATCAAGAGTATATCCAATAGCAGCACGATGCTTCTTCAGAGTTTTCAATAATCTTTCTTCTTCATGCTCTGAAAGGTTAGCACTAATAATAATAGGATATATCTTCTTTTCATCAAGATAAGCATATTTAAGATTATCAGGTAAAGGTTTAAGCTCAAACACGGGATCACCCTTGGGTGGGGGTGGATCCCCTAAAATTTCAACATGCAAATTGTGTTGCAGAATAGGTTCCTGTTTAAAGAATACTTCATCTATTTCCCTTCTTTCATTCATGAACATATCATTTTCATGGTCTAGCAGATAATGTTCTAAAGGATCACTAGGAGGTACGGCAATATAAGCAAGACCAATAATTTCATCCTTACTAGGTAATTATTCCTCACGATGTTGTTTACTAAATTTAGAGAAATTAAACTCATGAACCATATCATCCAAGCCAATAGTAACAACATTCTTTTTGCATTCTATCCTAGCATTAAGAGTGTTCAAGAAGGGTCTACCAAATATAATGGGACAAAAGCTATCTTGCGGAGAAGTAAGAACAAAAAAATCAGTAGGATATTTAGTTTTCCCACACAAGACTTCAACATCTCTAACAATTTCCAATTGGTGAAATAGTATCTCTATTAGCAAGTTTAATTGTGACATCAATACCTTCTAACTCAGCAGGTGCAATTTCATTCTTAATTTCTTCGTATAAAGTATGCAGTATAACACTAGCACTCGCACCCATATCACATAAGCCATGATAACAATGATCTCCTATTTTAACAGAAATAACAGGCACGCCTACCACAGGTCTATGTTTATCTTTATCACAAGGTTTAGCAATTCTAGCAGTTTCACCTTCGAAGTGAATAACATGCCCATCAATATTATCAGACAAGAGATCTTTAACAATAGCAATATTAGGTTCTACTTTAACTTGCTTAGGAGGTGTATAAGTTCTAATATTGCTTTTATGAACAACAGTTGAAGCTTTAGCAATGATCCTTTATTCTACCAGGGAAAGGTGGTTTCTCAATATAAGAAGTAGGAACAATAGGATCATTATAAGTGACAGTCTTTTCTTCAACTTTAATAGGTGCAGCTACTTTTACTTCTATGGGAGGATGATATTTAAACCACTTCTCCTTAGGGAGATCAACATAAGTAGCAAAAGATTCACAGAAAGAAGCTACTATCTCAGAGTCAAGTCCATATTTAGTGCTAAACTTACAAAAAATATCGGTATCCATAAAAGATTTAACACAATCAAACTTAGGTGTCATACCTGACTCCTTACCTTCGCCGAGGTCCCAATCTTCAGAGTTGCGTTTAATTCTATCCAATAAATTCCATCTGAATTCAATAGTCTTCATCATAAAAGAGCCAACACAAGAAGTATCAAGCATGGTGCGATTGTTTTCAGAAAGCCGAGCATAAAAACTTTGCACAATTATTTCTCTTGAGAGCTCATGATTGGGACATGAATATATCATTGATTTAAGCCTCCCCAAAGCTTGAGCGATGCTTTCTCCTTCACGAGGCCAGAAATTATATATATAATTGCGATCATGATGAACAAGATGCATAGGGTAATACTTTTGATGAAATTCCAATTTCAATCTTTTATAGTTCCATGATTTCATATCATCACATAGCATATACCATATCAATGCGTCTCCCTTCAAAGATAAAGGGAAGACCTTCTTCTTAGCAACATCATCGGGTATACCTGCAAGCTTAAATAATCCACAAACTTCATCCACATATATTAAGTGCTCATCAGGATGCTTTGTTCCATCTCCTGTAAAAGGGTTAGCTAGCAGTTTTTCCATCATACCCGAAGGAAATTCAAAAGGAGTTTCATTTTCAATAGGTTCAGTAGGTTGAGGAGCAACTCTTTGCTCTACTAGACGGGGTGAAGATACCCCGAACAAGCCCCTCAGAGAATTACTTTCCATAGTAACAAGTGATAGTAAATTTCAGCACACTATATAAATTTTTCCTTACCAAATTCCACCTACCAAAGGCGCTACACTCCTCGACAACGGCGCCAGAAAAGATTCTTGATGACCCACAAGTATAGGGGATCTATCTTAGTCCTTTTGATAAGTAAGAGTGTCGAACCCAACGAGGAGCAGAAGGAAATGATAAGCGGTTTTCAGCAAGGTATTCTCTGCAAGTACTGAAATAAGTGGTAACAGATAGTTTTGTGACGGGATAGATTGTAACGAGCAACAAGTAACAAAAGTAAATAAAGTGCAGAAAGGTGGCCCAATCCTTTTGTAGTAAAGGAAAAGCCGGAACAAACTCTTATAATAGGAAAAGCGCTCCCGAGGACACATGGGAATATCGTCAAGCTAGTTTTCATCACATTCATATGATTCGCGTTCGATACTTTGATAATTTGATATGTGGGTGGACCAGTGCTTGGGTGCTGTTCTTACTTGAACAAGCATCCCACTTATTATTAACCTCTATTGCAAGCATCCGCAACTACAACAAAAGTATTAAGGTAAGCCTAACCATAGCATGAAACATATGGATCCAAATCAGCCCCTTACGAAGCAAGGCATAAACTAGGGTTTAAGCTTCTGTCACTCTAGCAACCCATCATCTACTTATTACTTCCCAATGCCTTCCTCTAGGCCCAAATAATGGTGAAGTGTTATGTAGTCGACATTCACATAACACCACTAGAGGCTAGACAACATACATCTTATCAAAATATCAAACTAATACCAAATTCACATGACTACTAATAGCAAGACTTCTCCCTTGTCCTCAGGAATAAACGTAATTACTCACAAAGCATATTCATGTTCATAATCAGAGGGGTAATAATATGCATATAGGATCTGAACATATGATCTTCCACCAAATAAACCAATTAGCATCAACTAGAAGGAGTAATCAACACTACTAGCAACCTACTAGCACCAATCCCGGACTTTGAGACAAGAATTGGATACAAGAGATGAACTAGGGTTTGGAGATGAGATGGTGCTGGTGAAGATGTTGATGGATATTGCCCTCTCCCGATGAGAGGAGCGTTGATGATGACGATGGTGATGATTTCCCCCTCCCGGAGGGAAGTTTCCCCGGCAGAACAGCTCTACCGGAGCTCTAGATTGGATCCGCCAAGGTTCCTTCTTATTTTGTTCTCATCGAAAGACTTCATATAGGAGAAGATGGACGTCGTAGAGCCACCAGGGGGCCCACGAGGTAGGGGGGCGCCCTAGGGGGGCGCCCCCACCCTCATGAGCAGGGTGTGGGCCCCCTGGCCTTCATCTTTGGCATGGATTTTTCTTTATTTATTTTAAGATGTTCCGTGGAGTTTTAGGACTTTTGGAGTTGCGCAGAATAGGTCTCTAATATTTGCTCCTTTTCCAGCCCAGAATTCCAGCTGCCGGCATTCTCCCTCCTTATGTAAACCTTGTAAAATAAGAGAGAATAGCCATAAGTATCATGACATAAAGTGAAATAATAGTCCATAATGCAATAAATATCGATATAAAAGCATGATGCAAAATGGACGTATCACCCATCACAAACCCTTATCTCACGCATTACAGTATTTGCCATTTGCCTCTCGTTTTCCTCTCCCCCACTTCACCCTTGCCGTTTTATTCGCCCTCTCTCTCCATCCTCCCTCTCTTTCTCTATTTGCCTCTTTTTGCCCGTCTCTTGTTTGCTTGTGTGTTGGATTGCTTGCCTATCATGATGGCTCAAGATAATACTAAATTGTGTGACTTCACCAATACCAACAACAATGATTTCCTTAGCACTCCGATTGCTCCTCTTACCGATACTGAATCTTGTGAAATCAATGTTGCTTTGTTGCTTGTCATGAAAGATAAATTCGCCGACCTTCCTAGTGAAGATGCTGCTACCCATCTGAATAGCTTCGTTGATTTATGTGATATGCAAAAGAAGAAAGATGTGGATAATGATATTGTTAAATTGAAGCTATTTCCTTTTTCGCTTAGAGATCGTGCTAAAGCTTGGTTTTCGTCTTTGCCTAAAAATAGTATTGATTCATGGAATAAGTGCAAAGATGCTTTTATCTCTAACTATTTTCCTCCCACTAAGATCATCTCTCTTAGAAACGATATTATGAATTTTAAGCAGCTTGATCATGACATGTTGCACAAGCTTGGGAGAGCATGAAATTAATGATACGTAATTGCCCTACACATGGTTTGAATTCGTGGATGATTATACAAATTTTTTATGCTGGATTGAATTTTGCTTCTATAAATCTTTTAGATTCGGCCGCGGGAGGCACTTTTATGGAAATCACTTTAGGGTAAGCTACTAAACTCCTAGATAATATTATGGTTAATTATTCTCAATGGCACACTGAAAGATCTACTAATAAGAAAGTGCATGAGATAGAAGAAATTAATTGTTTGAGTGGAAAGATGGATGAACTTATGAAACTATTTGCTAATAAAAGTGTTTCTTCTGATCCTAATGATATGCCTTTGTCTACTTTGATTGAGAATAATAATGAATCTATGGATGTGAATTTTGTTGGTAGGAATAATTTTGGTAACAACGCGTATAGAGGAAACTTTTATCCTAGGCTGTATCCTAGTAATTCCTCTAGTAATTATGGTAATTCCTACAACAATTCTTATGGAAATTATAATAAGATTCCCTCTGATTTTGAATCTAATATTAAAGAATTTATTACTTCGCAAAAGAATTTCAATGCTTTGATTGAAGAAAAATTGCTTAAGATTGATGAGTTGGCTAGGAACGTTGATATAATTTCTCTTGATATTGATTCTTTGAAACTTAGATCTATTCCACCTAAGCATGATATAAATGAGTCTCTCAAAGCCATGAGAATTTCCATTTATGAGTGCAAAGAAAGAACCGCTAGGATGCGTGCTAAGAAAGATTGCTTTATAAAAGCGTGTTCTTCTAGTTTCCATGATAATAAAGATGAAGATCTAGAAGTTATTGATGTGTCCCCTATTAAATATTTGTTTTGCAATATGAATCTTGATAATTATGGGACTGAATATGATCCACCTTTACCTAGACGGCGTTCCAAGAATTCGGATTCTTTAGATCTTGATGCTAAAATTGTTAAAAGCGGGATTGAAGAAGTCAAAACTTTAAATATTAATGAACCCACTAATTTGGATTTCAAGGAATTTAATTATGATAATTGCTATTTGATAGATTGTATTTCCTTGTTGCAATCCGTGCTAAATTCTCCTCATGCTTATAGTCAAAATAAAGCTTTTACTAAACATGTCGTTGATGCTTTGATGCAATCTTATGAAGAAAAACTTGAGTTGGAAGTTTCTGTCCCTAGAAAACTTTATTATGAGTGGGAAAATACTATTAAAAATAAAATTAAAGTTCATGAATGCTATGCTTTGTGTGATTTGGGTGCTAATGTTTCCACGATTCCAAAGACTTTGTGTGATTTGCTAGGTTTCCGTGATTTTGATGATTACTCTTTAAACTTGCACCTTACGGATTCCACTATTAAGAAACATATGGGAAGAAATAATGATGTTCTTATTTTTGCAAATAGGAATTATGTGCCCGTAGATTTTATTGTTCTTGACATAGATTGCAATCCTTCATGTCCTATTATTCTTGGTAGACCTTTCCTTAGAACGATTGGTGCAATTATTGATATGAAGGAAGGGAATATTAGATTCCAGTTTCCATTAAGAAAAGGCATGGAACACTTACCTAGAAATAAAATTAAATTACCTTATGAATCTATTATGAGAGCCACTTCTGGATTGCCTACCAAAGATGGCAATACCTAGATCTATCCTTGCTTTTATGCCTAGCTAGGGGCGTTAAACGATAGCGCTTGTTAGGAGGCAACCCAATTTTATTTTTATTACTTGCTTTTTGCTCCTGTTTAGTAATAAATAATTTATCTAGCCTCTGTTTTGGTTGTGTTTTTTGTGTTTAGTTAGTGTTTGCGACAAGTAGAACTGTTGGGAAGACTTGAGGAAAGTCTTTTTAATCTTGCTGTAAAAAACAGAAACTTTAGCACTCACGAGAATTGCTGCCATTTTTATTTGTAAAGTGATATTTAGTTAATTATTTTTGAATATGATTAATAGATAAATTACTCACGTCCAGAAATTTATTTTAGAATTTTTGGGGTTCCAGATCTTGCGTTAGCTACAGATTACTACAGACTGTTCTGTTTTTGACAGATTCTGTTTTTCGTGTGTTGTTTGCTTATTTTGATGAATCTATGGCTAGTAAAATAGTTTATAAAGCATAGAGAAGTTGGAATACAGTAGGTTTAACACCAATATAAATAAATAATGAGTTCATTACAGTACCTTGAAGTGGTGTTTTGTTTTCTTTGGCTAACGGAGCTCACGAGATTTTCTACTTTAAGTTTTGTGTTGTGAAGTTTTCAAGTTTTGGGTAAAAGATTTGATGGATTATGGAACAAGGAGTGGAAAGAGCCTAAGCTTGGGGATTACCATGGCACCCCAAGATAATCTAAGGACACCTAAAAGCCAAAGCTTGTGGATGCCCCGGAAGGCATCCCCTCTTTCGTCTACTTTCATCGGTAACTTTACTTGGAGCTATATTTTTATTTACCACATGATATGTGTTTTGCTTGGAGCGTCTTCTATTATTTGAGTATTTATTTGTTAGTTTTCCACAATCATACTTGCTGTACACACCTTTTGAGAGAGACACACATGATTCGGAAATTGTTAGAATACTCTATGTGCTTCACTTATATCTTTTGAGTTATATAGTTTTTGCTCTAGTGCTTCACTTATATCTTTTAGAGCACGTCGGTGGATTTGTTTTATAGAAACTATTGTTCTCTCATGCTTCACTTAGATTATTTTGAGAGTCGTACAAAACAGCATGGTAATTTGCTTTAATTATGTTAGGCATTCAAGATTAATAAAATTTTTCTTATGAGTGTGTTGAATACTATGAGAAGTTTGATACTTGATAATTGTTTTGAGATATGGAGATGGTAATATTAGAGTCATGCTAGTCGAGTAGTTGTGAATTTAAGAAATACTTGTGTTAAAGTTTGTGATTCCCGTAGCATGCACGTATGGTTAGCCGTTATGTGATGAAGTCGGAGCATGATTTATTTATTGATCGTCTTCCTTATGAGTGGCGGTCAGGGACGAGCGATGGTCTTTTCCTACCAATCTACCCCCCTAGGAGCATGCGCGTAATACTTTGCTTTGATAACTTGTAGATTTTTGTAATAAGTATATGAGTTCTTTATGACTAAGGTTGAGTCCATGGATCATATGCACTTTTCTTCCTTCCACCATTGCTAGCCTCTCTAATACCGCGCACCTTTTGCCGGTATCATACACCCACCATATACCTTCCTCAAAACAGCCACCATACCTACCTATCATGGCATTTCCATAGCCATTCCGAGATATATTGCCATGCAACTTTCCACCGTTCTGTTTACTATGACATGCTCCATCATTGTCATATTGCTTTGCATGATCATGTAGTTGACATTGTATTTGTGGCAAAGCCACCGTTCATAATTCTTTCATACATGTCACTCTTGATTCATTGCATATCCCGGTACACCGCCGGAGGCATTCACGTAGAGTCATATTTTGTTCTAAGTATTGAGTTGTAATTGTTGAGTTGTAAGTAAATAAAAATGTGATGATCATCATTTTTAGAGCATTGTCCCAATGAGGAAAGGATGATGGAGACTATGATTCCCCCACAAGTCGGGATGAGACCCTGGACGAAAAAAAGAGGCCATAAAAAAAGTCCCAAATAAAAAAATGAGAGAAAAAGAGAGAAGGGACAATGCTACTATCCTTTTACCACACTTGTGCTTCAAAGTAGCACCATGATCTTCATAATAGAGAGTCTCCTATGTTATCACTTTCATATACTAGTGGGAATTTTTCATTATAGAACTTGGCTTGTATATTCCAATGACGGGCTTCCTCAAAATGCCCTAGGTCTTCGTGAGCAAGCGAGTTGGATGCACACCCACTTAGTTCCTTTTGTTGAGCTTTCATATACTTATAGCTCTAGTGCATCTGTTGCATGGCAATCCCTACACACTCACATTGATATCTATTGATGGGCATCTCCATAGCCCGTTGATACACCTAGTTGATGTGAGACTATATTCCCCCGTTTTTGTCTCCTCCACAACCACCATTCTATTCCACCTAAAGTGCTATGTCCATGGCTCACGCTCATGTATTGCATGAAGATTGAAAAAGTTTGAGAACACCAAAAGTATGAAACCATTGCTTGGCTTGTCATCGGGGTTGTGCATGATTTAAATACTTTGTGTGGTGAAGATAGAGCATAGCTAGACTATATGATTTTGTAGGGATAACTTTCTTTGGCCATGTTATTTTGAAGAGACATAATTGCTTAGTTAGTATGCTTGAAGTATTATTATTTCTATGTCAATATTGAACTGTTGTCTTGAATCTTTCGGATCTGAATATTCATACCACAATTAAGAAGAATTACATTGAAATTATGCCAAGTAGCATTCCACATCAAAAATTCTGTTTTTATCATTTACCTACTCGAGGACGAGCAGGAATTAAGCTTGGGGATTGAGGGAGTCCTGGATTAGGGGGTGTTCGGGTAGCCGGACTATACCTTCAGCCGAACTCCAGGACTATGAAGATACAAGATTGAAGACTCCGTCCCGTGTCCGGATGGGACTTTCCTTGGCGTGGAAGGCAAGCTTGGCGATGCGGATATTCAAGATCTCCTACCATTGTAACCGACTTTGTGTAACCCTAACCCTCTCCGGTGTCTATATAAACCGAAGGGTTTTAGTCCGTAGCACAATTTCATCATACAACAATCATACCATAGGCTAGCTTCTAAGGTTTAGCCTCCTTGATCTCGTGGTAGATCTACTCTTGTACTACCCATATCATCAATATTAATCAAGCAGGACGTAGGGTTTTACCTCCATCAAGAGGGCCCGAACCTGGGTAAAACATTGTGTCCCTTGTCTCCTGTTACCATCCGGCCTAGACGCACAGTTCGGGACCCCCTACCCGAGATCCGCCGGTTTTGACACCGACATTGGTGCTTTCATTGAGAGTTCCTCTGTCTCGTCGCTTTCAGGCCCGATGGCTTCTTTGATCATCAACCACGATGCAGTCCAGGGTGAGACTTTTCTCCCTGGACAGATCTTCATCTTCGGCGGCTTCGCACTGCGGGCCAACTCGCTTGGTCACCTTGAGCAGATCGAAAGTTACACCCCTGGCCATCAGGTCAGGTTTGGAAGCCTAAACTACATGGTTGACATCCGCGGGGACTTGATCTTCGACGGATTCGAGCCACAGCCAAGCGTGTCACACTGTCTCGATGGGCATGATATAGCTCTGCCGCCGAACAGCGCCTTGGAGGCCGCACACACATCGGTTCCGACCATTGATTCGGAGCCCACTGCGCCAATCGAGGATCAACGGTTGGATGCTGCCTCAGGGGCTGCGATCTCAGAGGCGATCAAGCCGAACTCCAGCCCTGCACTCCGCATGGCCCGTGACTCCGAGGAGCCGGATTCCTCTCCAAACTCCGAGCCCCCCGCGCCCCCGCCGATCGAGTCCGATTGGGCGCCGATAATGGAGTTCACCGCCGCAGACATCTTTCAGCACTCACCCTTCAGCGACATCCTGAATTCTCTAAAGTCTCTCTCTTTATCAGGAGAGCCCTGGTCGGACTACGGTCAGCAAGGTTGGGATACGGACGATGAAGAAATTCAAAACCCACCCACCACCCACTTCGTAGCCACTGTCGACGACTTAACCGACATGCCTGACTTCGACTCCGAAGACATCGACGGCATGGACGACGATGCAGGAGACGAACAAGAACCAACACCTATAGGGCGTTGGAAGGCTACCTCGTCATACGACATATATATGGTGGACACTCCAAAGGATGGAGATGGCGATGGAATAGCGGTGGATGATACCTCTAAGAAACAGCCCAAGCGCCGGCGTCAGCGGCGACGCTCTAAATCCCGCCAAAGCAAAAACGGTGGTTCCGGCACGGGAGATAATACTACTCCGGATAGCGCCGAAGAACACCCCCTCCAGCAAAATTCGGCACAGGAGGACAGAGAAGCCAGCCCTCACGAGAGGGCGGCGGACCAAGAGGTTCAGGACGATAATTATACGCCTCCCTCCGAAGACGAGGCAAGCCTCGACGACGACGAGTTCGTCGTGCCAGAGGATCTTGCCGAACAAGAGCGTTTTAAATGCAGGCTCATGGCCACGGCAAGCAGCCTCAAGAAAAAGCGGCAACAGCTTAGAGCTGATCAGGATTTGCTAGCTGACAGATGGACTGAAGTCCTTGCGGCCGAAGAGTATGAACTCGAACGCCCCTCCAAGAGTTACCCAAAGCGTAGGCTGCTACCCCGACTAGAGGAGGAAGCACCTACATCACCAGCACATGACATGGCCGACCGGCCACCTTGTGGCCGCGACAGAGAGGCCTCTTGGCCCTCCACTCAAGCCATGCCCCGGCACCGCGTCAAGCATACTAAGGCACGGGAAAATGCGCCCGACCTATGCGATATCCTGGAGGACAAGGCAAGGCAAACAAGATCGATCTACGGATCACGCAGGCGCCCCACGGCACGTGACGGTGATCGTCACTCCGGACGCAATGAATCTGGCCGGGCCGAACCCAACAGACAAAGCTCCTTCGAGCTGCGTCGTGATATAGCCCAATAGAGAGGCGCCGCACACCCACTATGCTTCACAGATGAAGTAATGGATCATAAAATCCCTGAGGGCTTCAAACCCGTAAACATCGAATCGTACGATGGCACAACAGATCCTGCGATATGGATCAAGGATTATCTCCTTCATATCCACATGGCCCGCGGCGATGATCTACACGCCATCAAATACCTCCCACTCAAACTTAAGGGACCGGCCCGGCATTGGCTTAACAGCTTGCCAGCAAACTCAATCGGTTCTTGGGAGGACCTGGAAGCCGCATTCCTTGACAACTTCCAGGGCACTTATGTGCGACCACCGGACGCCGATGACCTAAGCCACATAATTCAGCAGCCAGAAGAATCGGCCAGGCAATTCTGGACACGGTTCCTAACAAAGAAAAACCAGATAGTCGACTGTCCGGACGCAGAGGCCTTAGCGGCCTTCAAGCATAATATCCGTGACGAGTGGCTGGCCCGGCACCAGGGACAGGAAAAGCCGAAATCTATGGAAGCCCTCACGACACTCATGACCCGCTTTTGCGCGGGAGAATACAACTGGCTAGCTCACAGTAACAACTTAACCAAGAACACTGGTAATTAGAATACCAAGGACAAAAGTGACAGGTCGCGTCGGAACAAACAAAAGCGCCGCGTTAACAGCGACAACAATGAAGATACGGCAGTCAATGCCGGATTCCGAGGCTACAAATCCGGTCAACAGAAACAACCATTCAAAATAAAAACTCAGGGCCCGTCCAGTTTGGACCGAATACTCGACCGCTTGTGCTAGATACATGGCACCCCCGAAAAGCCAGCCAATCACACCAACAGGGATTGTTGGGTGTTCAAGCAGGCAGGCAAGTTAAGAGCCGAAAACAAAGACAAGGGGCTGCATAGCGACGACGAGGAGGATCCCAGGCCGCCGAACAACAGTGGACAGAAGGGATTTCCCCCGCAAGTGCGGACGGTGAACATGATATACGCAACCCACATCCCCAAGAGGGAGCGGAAGCGTGCGTCACGGGATGTATATGCGATGGAGCCAGTCGCCCCAAAGTTCAACCCATGGTCCTCCTGCCCGATCACCTTTGATCGAAGGGACCACCCCACTAGCATCCGTCACGGCGGCTTCTCCGCATTGGTTCTAGACCCAATCATTGATGGATTTCATCTCACAAGAGTCCTCATGGACGGCGGCAGCAGCCTGAACCTGCTTTACCAGGATACAGTGCGAAAGATGGGCATAGATCCCTCAAGGATCAAGCCCACCAAAACGACCTTTAAAGGCGTCATACCAGGTGTAGAAGCCAACTGTACAGGCTTAGTTACACTGGAAGTGGTCTTCGGATCTCCGGATAACTTCCGAAGCGAGGAGTTAATCTTCGACATAGTCCCATTCCGTAGTGGCTATCACGCATTGCTCGGGCGAACCGCATTCGCAAAATTCAATGCGGTACCGCACTATGCGTACCTCAAGCTCAAGATGCCAGGCCCTAGAGGAGTAATCACGGTCAATGGGAACACTGAACGCTCCCTACGAACGGAGGAGCACACGGCAGCGCTTGCAGCAGAAGTACAAAGCAGCCTCTCTAGCAGTTCTCCAGTTCGGCCTTCAAAAAGCCGGACACTGTCAAGCGCGCCCGGATTACCCTACAACAAGACCGCCTGGCATGTTCCGAGCTAGCGTAGCAATGCGGCCCCAACCCTAGCCCTCGCGATATAGCGAAACCAGTGCTTCGCATACATAACTACGCTCTTGAAATACCATGGGCACACGGGAAGGGGCACTATCACGGCACGCCCGAAATACGGCTTAAACCGCACCAGGGGCTGCCGGATTCCTTCTTTTTTTCTCTTACTCTCAGGACTCCATACTTCGGGCTACCCATTCCGCAATTCAACTGCCGCACAAACGATGCAAGATCCAGGGAAGTAGACAAGCCACGCCGCATTATGGAACTCCCAGGTGGTCTCTATTGCGAGCAGTATACCTGTTTTTAATACAATTCCGCGGCCTGCCCCTGGCCAAGACATGTTAAATAGTCCAATTTATTTTTCTTATCGCACTATTTGTATCGTTCCGCTTTCATAGCAGCCTTTCTATAAACAATGCATAGCTTTTTGTCTATTTTTTGCATTACCCTCTTTTTATATATATGTTTATTAATAACATGCTGCATCCGTACACTGTGGTATGGCAAAATACGTCAGGGGCTTCAGTACCCATCAATATGGTGTGAGAAGTCCATCCACTTTCACAAGTGCGGCACCCCGAACTTATAGCACTATATGCATCGGCTCCGAATCATGATTTGGGTCAATAGTTGGGTTTGCCCGGCTCCTATGTTTTGGTGCCTTACGTTCCGCTATATCGGCTAAGGTAGCACTAGGAGAACCACTGCGATTGTGCCCCAGTTGAGCTGGGCCGAGCACCTCAGTGGAGAAAGCTAAAACTGACTGTCATGATGAGGCGAGAGACCGATCGCTGTTCGAGAGGTTTTTTGAGTCCTTAAAGGCTTATGCCGCTTCGAGCGAGGAACCGGCTTTGTCTGGCCAAGGCGTGGATAGCGCCCCAAACTCGGTCTTCCGAATACTAGGGGCTTTGCCGAAATTTAAAATTATAGAGTTCTATGGCTAAGTGAGAGTGTTCAAGCATTATAGGCCGATTGCCTTGTTCGTTGTGCTGACCGCCTCCCTCGACGGACCCAATCATGGGAAAAAAGCGCTCAGGTTTATCCCGAACACCCCAGCGCTAGTGGCATGGGGGCAGAAGCCGACGACTGGCCATCTCTCAATTTTTTGATAAACGGCTGCACAGAAAGTAATATTTTAAATTCAAGCATTGCTTAGCGCATATGAACAAGTTTTCAGCGCACAGGATAACACGAGCGAGTTCATTCAAAAATTACATCCTTGGTACATTCATTCGCCACAAGGCGGGCACCAGCAAGAACATCCTTGTAATAGTTCTTGGGCTTGCGATGCTCCTTCCCGGCGGCGGCCCATCCTTCACAAGCTTCTCACTGTCCAGCTTACCCTAGTGCACCTTTGCATAGGCAAGGGCCCTACGGGCACCTTCGATGCAGACGGAGCGCTTGATGACCTTGAGCCTTGGACAAGCCTCCACCAGCCGCCGCACCAGTCCGAAGTAGCTCCCAGGCAGGGCCTCTCCAGGCCACAGCCGAACTATGAAGCCCTTCAGGGCCTGTTCGGCCGCCTTGTGGAGCTCGACCAGCTGCTTCAGCTGGTCGCTCAAGGGCACAGGGTGTCCGGCCTTAGCGTACTGAGACCAGAACACCTTCTCCGTCGAGCTGCCTTCCTCGGCTCGATAGAATGCGGTGGCATCGGATACGCTGCGGGGAAGATCTGCGAATGCCCCTGGAGAGCTCCGGATTCGGGTAAGTAACAAGTAGTTTACTTTTATATGTCTGCTTTGCATATAGAATGCCTTACCCGCCGCTATCTTTTTCACCCCATCCAATTCCTGGAGGGCCTTCTGGGCTTCGGCCTTGGCAGATTTGGCAGTTTTAAGGGCGGCAGCAAGCTCGGACGCTCGTGTCTTTGAGTCGAGCTCCAAACTCTCATGTTTTTGCATGAGAACCTGAAGCTCTTGCCGCACCTCGCCGACCTGCGCCTCAAATTTCTCCCGCTCGGCGCGCTCCGTGGCCGCTTTCTTCTCGGCCTCGGACAGCGCCTGCTTGAGGGTCGCCACCTCAGTTGTAGCCCCTACAACAAGCAGTATACTCCTGTCATTTTTTGCAATTGCGCCTTCCTATAGGCATTTTTTCTATAAGGTATCTCTTACCTTCTTTCTCCTCGAGCTGCCGTTTTGCAAGGCCGAGCTCTTGCTCGGTCCGCTCGAGGCCCTGCTTCAGGGCACCCACCTCCGCAGTCAGTGCGGCGGTGGCCAGCAGCGAAGCCTGCATACGTATATTGACTCCTTTTTAGTTAGACTCCTGCGATATTTAATAGATCCTCTATTCGGCTTTTCTTTCCGAACGCCAAACAGAGCATCAGGGGCTACTGTCTATACGGTAATACTTTTACATATTTTTACTTACCTCGAAGCCTATTAGAAGGCTAGCACAAGCTTCAGTCAGTCCGCTTTTGGCGGACCGAACCTTCTGGACCACCGTACTCATGATGGCACGGTGCTCCTTGTCGATGGAGGCGCCCTTAAGCTCCTCCGCAGATTGTCCGGCGCCTCCGGTTGGACGGAGGACGCCGGCTCAGTAGGCTTGCTCCTCTTGGCAGGAGTTCGCCTACCGTGGTCCGGAACCGTTGATGATTCCGGCGCAGTGTCTGGCTTAAAGCCGGACTTGGAGCCTAGGGGGGTCTTGTCCCCTTCACTCCTGGAGTCCGGGAGGTCGCCTCGCGGCTCCTCCTGGACCACCTCCTCTCGCCCCGGGGCTTGTCGCGATGCCACTTCGGCGTCATCCGCAGCACAGGGGGAAGCAGCGGGCGGAACTGAATTCACGTCCGATGAATCCAGGGAGCCACTCGACGACTCGTCGAGCCCGTCCTTGGGCGGACTGCATGATTATATCCGACATTAGGGAAAGCTGTGCAACAAAAGGAATATCACGAGTTACTCTGGTATCTGAACACTTACGATCTTGCCGGACGCTTGGCCCTGTCCGGCCACTCCTCTTCGTCCTCGTCGGCGTCGGGGACGTAGTCCGGCGGAGGGGTTTTCCTCTTCTTGGACCCCTCGGCCTCCCCTACTGGGGCGGACTTCCTCTTCTCTCCTCCCCCCACTGGAGGGGGAGAGGTTTCTTCTTCCTCCTCCTCGTCTTCACGAGAGGAGTGCGTCTCGGACTCGTCGGACGACGAGTCCGACACCACCATATGCCGGGAACTCTTTCGAGTCCCCGTGACCTTCTTCTTCTTGGCCTTCTTCTCCGGCACCACATAAGGTGCCGGAACCAGCAGCTTCTCTAGGAGAGCAGGGGCTGGGTCTTCGGGCAAGGGAGCCGGACAGTTAATCTGTCCGGACTTCTCCCGCCAATCCTGTCAAAGGTGAGGGAGTTTAGATCCCGCATAGAGTCAAACTATGAAAAAACTTAACATCCTGTAAAAGATGGAAATATCTTACCTCGCCAGCAGGACGCTGCGAGCTGAATCCGCGGTCTTCGGAGGCGGATGTGGGAGCCTCGGTGCCTTTGGTTAGCCCCCTCCAGACATCTTCGTACGTCATGTCAAAGAGCCTGCTCAGAGTTCGGTGCTGCGCCGAGTTGAACTCCCAAAAATTGAAGTCCCGTTCTTGACACGGAAGGATCCGGCAGACGAGCATGACCTAGATTATGTTGACAAGCTTGAGCTGCTTGTTCACCAGGGACTGGATGCATTTTTGCAGTCCGGTCAACTCTTCTTTGTCGCCCCACGACAAGCTCGTCTCCTTCCAGGACGTGAGCCACGTAGGGGGTCCGGATTGGAATTCAGGGGCTGCGATCCACTTCGGATCGCGTGGCTCGGTGATGTAAAACCACCTTGACTGTCACCCCTTCAAGGTCTCCACAAAGGAGCCCTCGAGCCATAGGACGTTGGCAATTTTGCCCACCATGGCACCTCCGCACTCCGCCTGGTTGCCGCGCACCACCTTTGGCTTGACATTGAAGGTCTTGAGCCAGAGGCCGAAATGGGGGCGAATGCAGAGGAAAGTCTCGCACACGATGATAAACGCCGAGATATTGAGGATGAAGTTCGGGGCCAGATCGTGGAAAATCTAGGCCATAGTAGAACATGAGCCCGTGGACAAATGGGTGGAGAGGAAAACCCAGTCCGCGGAGGAAGTGGGGAAGAAATACTACCCTCTCATGGGGACTTGGGGTGGGGAGAAGCTGCCCCTCCTCAGGAAGCCGGTGCGTGATGTCTTTGGACAAGTATCCAGCCTTCCTTAACCTTTTGACATGGCCCTCCGTGATGGAGGAGAACATCCACTTGCCTCCCGTTCCGGACATTGTTGGAGAGGGTTGAGGTAGGAAGTGCGGGCTTGGGCGCTGGACCTCAGGTGCGCAGAAGATGGATAGGCAAAGGAGGAAGAAGGCGTAGGTAAAAAGGTGGATGCTTATCCCCTTATATGGGCGGATGCGACTATGCGTCCCCACCAGCCTAGTAAAACTCGCTTGCCTCCCAAGCGCCGTGATAAGTGGCGCGGTTGGGTTACCCACGTCCGTATTAACAAGAATCCCGTAAACAAAGGGGACACGATCTCTGCTTTGACAAGACGTGCCAAGGAAACCGCCTCACAAAACACGCTGAGGTGGAGAAGTGAAAACGATTCGAATGAAGGCTTGGCCATAGTGTGATGTCACACTGGGGAATACGTCAGCATATTAGATTTGTGTTAATATTATTCTCTCTATGGCAATACGTGGAAGCTTATTTTGCAGAACCGGACACTACTCTTGGTGTTTACAAACTTTTATGAAGAATTTGGAGGAGGAACCCGCCTTGCAATGCCGAAGACAATCTGCGCGCCGGACTCGTCGTCATTGAAGCCTGGTTCAGGGGCTACTGAGGGAGTCTTGGATTAGGGGGTGTTCGGGTAGCCAGACTATACCTTCAGCCGAACTCCAGGACTATGAAGATACAAGATTGAAGACTCCGTCCCGTGTCCGGATGGGACTTTCCTTGGTGTGGAAGGCAAGCTTGGCGATGCGGATATTCAAGATCTCCTACCATTGTAACTGACTTTGTGTAACCCTAACCCTCTCCGGTGTCTATATAAACCGGAGGGTTTTAGTCCGTAGCACAATTTCATCATACAACAATCATACCATAGGCTAGCTTCTAAGGTTTAGCCTCCTTGATCTCGTGGTAGATCTACTCTTGTACTACCCATATCATCAATATTAATCAAGCAGGACGTAGGGTTTTACCTCCATCAAGAGGGCCCGAACCTGGGTAAAACATTGTGTCCCTTGTCTCCTGTTACCATCCGGCCTAGACGCACAGTTCGGGACCCCCTACCCGAGATCCGCTGGTTTTGACACCGACAGGGATGCTTGATACGTCTCCAATGTATCTATAATTTTTGATTGTTCCATGCTATATTATATTCTGTTTTGGACATTATTGGGCTTTATTATACACTTTTATATTATTTTGGGACTAACCTATTAACCGGAGGCCCAGCCCAGAATTGCTGTTTTTTTTGCCTATTTTAGGGTTTCGCAGAAAAAGAATATCAAACAGAGTCCAAACGGAATGAAACCTTCGGGAACGTGATTTTCGAAATGCACATGATCCAGAGGACTTGTACCCTACGTCAAGCAATCAAGGAGGAAGGCATGAGGTAGGGGGTGCGCCTACCCCCCATGCGCGCCCTCCACCCTCGTGGGCCCCCTGTTGCTCCACCGACGTACTCCTTCCTCCTATATATAGATACGTACCCCCAAACTACCAGATACGGAGCCAAAACCCTAATTCCACCACCTAACTTTCTGTATCCATGAGATCCCATCTTGGGGCCTTTTCCGGAGCTCCGCCGGAGGGGGCATCGATCACGGAGGGCTTCTACATCAACACCATAGCCTCTCTGATGAAGTGTGAATAGTTTACTTCAGACCTACGGGTCCATAGTTATTAGCTAGATGGCTTCTTCTCTCTTTTCGGATCTCAATACAAAGTTCTCCCCCTCTCTTGTGGAGATCTATTCGATGTAATCTTCTTTTGCGGTGTGTTTGTTGAGACCGATGAATTGTGGGTTTATGATCAAGTTTATAAATGAACAATATTTGAATCTTCTCTGAATTATTTTATGTATGATTGCTTATCTTTGCAAGTCTCTTCGAATTATCAGTTTGGTTTGTCCTACTAGATTGATCTTTCTTGCAATGGGAGAAGTGCTTAGCTTTGGGTTCAATCTTGCGGTGTCCTTTCCCAATGACAGTAGGGGCAGCAAGGCACATATTGTATTGTTGCCATCGAGGATAACAAGATGGGGTTTATATCATATTGCATGAGTTTATCCCTCTACATCATGTCATCTTGCTTAAATCGTTACTCTGTTCTCTTGAACTTAATACTCTAGATGCATGCTGGATAGCGGTCGATGTGTGGATTAATAGTAGTAGATGCAGGCAGGAGTCGGTCTACTTGTCTCAGACATGATGCCTATATACATGATCATACCTAGATATTCTCATAACTATGCTCAATTCTGTCAATTGCTCAACAATAATTTGTTCACCCACCGTAAATACTTATGCTCTTGAGAGAAGCCACTAGTGAAACCTATGGCCCCCGGGGTCTATCTTCCATCATATTAATCTTCCAATACTTAGTTATTTCCTTTTCCATTTATTTTACTTTGCATCTTTTATTTCTGTTTATCATAAAAATACAAAAAAATATTATCCTATCATATCTATCAGATCTCACTCTCATAAGTGACCGTGTGGGGATTGACAACCCCTTATCGCGTTGGTTGCGAGGATTTATTTGTTTGTGTAGGTGCGAGGGACTCGTGCGCGGCCTCCTACTAGATTGATACCATGGTTCTCAAAAACTGAGGGAAATACTTACGCTACTTTGCTGCATCACCCTTTCCTCTTCAAGGGAAAACCAACGCAAGTGCACAAGAGGTAGCAGATACCCAGACATTTTGAGTATATGTTCACTGATAGAACCATTCTCCTCCATCTTGCAGCTATAGAACTTATCGGAGACTTCATATCTCCCAATCCGGGCATTTGCTTGAAATATTAACTTCAACTCCTGGAACATCTCATATGCTCCATGACATTCAAAACGTCGTTGAAGTCCCGGTTCTAAGCCGTAAAGCATGGCACACTGAACTATCAAGTAGTCATCAGCTTTACTCTGACAGACGTTCTTAACGTCATCAGCAGCATCTGCAGCAGGCTTGGCACCTAGCGGTGCTTCCAGGACGTAATTCTTCTGTGCAGCAATGAGGATAATCCTCAAGTTACGGACCCAGTCCGTGTAATTGCTACCATCATCTTTCAACTTCGCTTTCTCACGCATTAAAATTCAACGGAACAACAGCACGGGCCATCTATCTACAATCAACATAGACAAGCAAAATACTATCAGGTACTAAGTTCATGATAAATTTAAGTTCAATTAATCATATTACTTAAGAACTCCCACTTAGATAGACATCCCTCTAATCATCTAAGTGATCACGTGATCCAAATCAACTAAACCATGTCCGATCATCACATGAGATGGAGTAGTTTTCAGTGGTGAACATCACTATGTTGATCATATCTACTATATGATTCATGCTCGACCTTTTGGTCTCAGTGTTCCGAGGCCATATCTGCATATGCTAGGCTTGTCAAGTTTAACCTGAGTATTCTGCGTGTGCAAAAACTGGCTTGCACCCGTTGTAGATGAACGTAGAGCTTATCACACCCGATCATCACGTGGTGTCTTGACACGACGAACTTTGGCAATGGTGCATACTCAGGGAGAACACTTTTACCTTGAAATTTAGTGAGAGATCATCTTATAATGCTACCGTCAAACAAAGCAGAATAAGATGCATAAAGGATAAACATCACATGCAATCAATATAAGTGATATGATATGGCCATCATCATCTTGTGCTTGTGATCTCCATCTCCGAAGCACCGTCATGATCACCATCGTCACCGGCGCGACACCTTGATCTCCATTGTAGCATCGTTGTCTTCTCGCCAACTATTGCTTCTACGACTATCGCTACCTCTTAGTGATAAAGTAAAGCAATTACAGGGCGATTGCATTGCATACAATAAACCGACAACCATATGGCTCCTGCCAGTTGCCGATAACTCGGTTACAAAACATGATCATCTCATACAACAAAATATAGCATCATGTCTTGACCATATCACATCACAACATGCCCTGCAAAAACAAGTTAGACGTCCTCTACTTTGTTGTTGCAAATTTTACGTGGCTGCTATGGGCTGAGCAAGAACCGTTCTTACCTACACATCAAAACCACAACGATAGTTCGTCAAGTTAGTGTTGTTTTAACCTTCACAAGGACCGGGCGTAGTCACACTCGGTTCAACTAAAGTTGGAGAAACTGACACCCGCCAGCCACCAATGTGCAAAGCACGTCGGTAGAACCAGTCTCGCGTAAGTGTACGCGTAATGTCGGTCTGGGCCGCTTCATCCAACAATACCGCCGAACCAAAGTATGACATGCTGGTAAGCAGTATGACTTGTATCGTCCACAAATCACTTGTGTTCTACTCGTGTTTATAACATCTACGCATAAAACCAGGCTCGGATGCCACTGTTGGGTAACGCAGTAATTTCAAAAAAATTCCTACGCACACGTAGGATCATGGTGATGCATAGCAACGAGAGGGGAGAGTGTTATCCACGTACCCTCGTAGACCGTTAAGCGGAAGCGTTATGACAATGCGGTTGATGTAGTCGTACGTTTTCACGATCGACCGATCCTCAGTACCGAACGTACGGCACCTCCGCGTTCAGCACACGTTCAGCTCGGTGACGTCCCACGAACTCACGATCCAGTAGAGCTCAGGGAAGAGTTTCGTCAGCACGACGGCGTGATGATGATGTTGATGAAGCTACCGTACAGGGCTTTGCCTAAGCACCGCTACAATATATAACCAAGGTGGATTATGGTAGAGGGGGGCACCGCACACGGCTGGGAGAGATCTTTGTGATCAACTTGTGTGTCTAGAGGTGCCCCCTACCCCTGTATACAAAGGAGCAAGGGGAAGGCCGGCCGGCCCTTGTTGGTGCGCTAGGAGGAGGAATCCTCCTCCTAGTAGGAGTAGGATTCCCCTCTTTCTGTTGGGGAACATAGCAATAATTCAAAATTTTCCTACGTGTCACCAAGATCAATCTAGGAGATGCTAGCAACGAGAGATAGGGAGTGCATCTTCATACCCTTGAAGATCGCTAAGCGGAAGCGTTACAAGAACACGGTTGATGGAGTCGTACTCGCGCGATTCAAATCACGGAAGATCCGATCTAGCGCCGAACGGACGGCGCCACCGCGTTCAACACACGTACAGCCCGGGGACGTATCCTCCTTCTTGATCTAGCAAGAGGAGAGGAGAAGTTGAGGTAAATCTCCGACAGCACGACCGCGTGGTGGTGGTGGAGCTCGTGGTTCTCCGACAGGGCTTCGCCAAGCACTATGGAGGAGAAGGAAGAGTTGGAGGAGGGAGGGGCTGCGCCAGGGAAGGGGTCTAGTTCTTCTGGCAGCCCTCCCAGCCCCACTATTTATAGGAGAAGGGGAGAGGGGGCCGGCCCCTTCAGATCCCATCTAGGGGAGGGGCGGCGGCCAGGGAGGGAACCCTAGATGGGTTTTGGGCGCCCCCACCCCTAGGAGACTTGCCCCCCAAGTCAGGAGGGGAGGCTGCCCTAGGGGAGGCATCCCCAGCTCTCCTGGTTATGTGAGATGGGGTGGGGGGGCACACAGCCCCTTAGTGGGCTGGTGTGCCCCTTCCCCTTGGCCCATAAGGCCCCCCAACACTTGCCGGGGCCTCCGAAACCTCTTTCGGACACGCTGGTCGCCACCCGGTACCCCCGAAACAATTCCGGACTCCAATACCCTTCGTCCAATATATCGATCTTCACCTCCGGACCTTTCCGGAACTCCTCGTCACGTCCAGGATCTCATCCGGGACTCCGAACAACCTTCGGTAACCACATACTATTTCTCATAACAACTCTAGCGTCACCGAACCTTAAGTGTGTAGACCCTACGGGTTCGGGAACCATGCAGACATGACCGAGACATCTCTCCGACCAATAACCAGTAGCGCGATCTGGATACCCATATTGGCTCCCACATGTTCCATGATGATCTCATCGGATGAACCACGATGTCGGGGATTCAATCAATCCCGTATACAATTCCCTTTGTCAATCGGTATGTTACTTGCCCGAGATTCGATCGTCGGTATCCCAATACCTTGTTCAATCTCGTTACCGGCAAGTCACTTTACTCGTTCCGTAATGCATGATCCCGTGGCTAACTCATTAGTCACATTGAGATCATTATGATTATGCATTACTGAGTGGGCCCAGAGATACCTCTCCGTCATACGGAGTGACAAATCCCAGTCTCGATTCGTGCCGACCCAACAGACACTTTCGGAGATACCTGTAGTGCACCTTTATAGCCACCCAGTTACGTTGTGACGTTTGGTACACCCAAAGCATTCCTACGGTATCCGGGAGTTGCACAATCTCATGGTCTAAGGAAATGATACTTGACATTAGAAAAGTTCTTAGCAAACGAACTACACGATCTTGTGCTATGCTTAGGATTGGGTCTTGTCCATCACATCATTCTCCTAATGATGTGATCCCGTTATCAATGACATCCAATGTCCATGGTCAGGAAACCATAACCATCTATTGATCAACGAGCTAGTCAATAAGAGGCTTACTAGGGACATGTTGTGGTCTATGTATTCACACATGCATTACGGTTTCCAGTTAATACAATTATAGCATGAACAATAGAAAATTTTCATGAACAAGGAAATACAATAATAACCATTTTATTATTGCCTCTAGGGCATATTTCCAATAGTCTCCCACTTGCACTAGAGTCAATAATCTAGTTCACATCACTATGTGATTGTAATGAATCCAATACCCATGGGGTTTGTTCATATCTCGCTTGTGAGAGAGGTTTATTAGTCAATGGGTCTGAACCTTTAAGATCCATGTGTGCTTTACAAATCTCTATGTCATCTTGTAGATGCAGCTACCACGCGCTACTTGGAGCTATTCCAAATAACTGCTCTACTATATGAATCTGGTTTAACTCTGAGAGTCATCCGGATTAGTGTCAATGTTTGCATCGACGTAACCCTTTACGACGAACTCTTTTACCACCTCCATAATCGAGAAAATTCCTTAGTCCACTAGTTACTAAGGATAAGTTCGAACGCTGTCATGTGATCCATTCCTGGGTCACTCGTGTACCCCTTGACTGACTCAATGGCAAGGCACACCTCAGGTGCGGTACACAGCATAGCATACTGTAGAGTCTACGTCTAAAGCGTAGGGGACGACCTTCGTCCTTTCTCTCTCTTCTGCCGTGGTCAGGTCTTGAGTCTTACTCAATACTAACACCTTGTAACACAGCCAAGAACTACTTCTTTGCTGATCTATTTTGAACTCCTTCAAAATCTTGCCACAATATGTATTCATTTGAAAGTACTACTAAGCGTTTTTGATCTATCTTATAGATCTTGATGCTCAATGTTCAAGTAGCTTAATCCAGGTTTTCCATTGAAAAACACTTTTCAAATAACCCTGTATGCTTTCCAGAAATTCTACATCATTTCTGATCAACAATATGTTAACAACATATACTCATCAAAAATTCTATAGTGCTCCCACTCACTTATTTGGAAATACAAGTTTCTCATAAACTTTGTATAAACCCAAAATCTTTGATCATCTCCTCAAAGCGTACATTCCAACTCCGAGATGCTTACTTCAGTCCTTAGAAGGATTGCTGGAGCTTTGCATACTTGTTAGCATCTTTCAGGATTGACAAAACCTTCCGGTTGTATCACATACAACCTTTCCTCAAGAAAATCGTCGAGGAAACAATGTTTTGACATCCTATCTGTAAGATTTCATAAATAATGCAGTAACTACTAACATAATTCCAACAGACTCTTAGGATCGTTACGAGTGAGAAAGTCTCATCATAGTCAACTCCTTGAACTTGTCGGGAAACATCTTAACGACAAGTCGAGCTTTCTTAATGGTGACACTTACCATCATTGTCCGTCTTCCTTTTAAAATACGTCCGCACCCAACAGTCTTACGACCATCAAGCAGTTCTTCCAAAGTCTATACTTTGTTTTTATACATGGATCCTCTCTCAGATTTTATGGCCTCGAGCCATTCGTCGGAATCTGGGCCCGCCATCGCTTCTCCATAGCTCGTAGGTTCATTGTTGTCTAGCAACATGACTTCCAAGACAGGATTACGTACCACTCTGAAGTAATACGCACCCTTGTCGACCTATGAGGTTTGGTAGTGACTTGATCGAAGTTTCATGATTACTATCATAAGCTTCCACTTCAATTGGTGTAGGTGCCACAGGAACAACTTCCTGTGCCCTGCTACACACTAGTTGAAGTGACGGTTCAATAACCTCATCAAGTCTCCATCATCCTCCCACTCAATTCTTTTGAGAGAAACTTTTCCTCGAGAAAGGACCCATTTCTAGAAACAATCACTTTGCTTCCGAATCTGAAATAGGAGGTATACCCAACTGTTTTGGGTATTCTATGAAGATGCATTTATCCGCTTTGGGTTCGAGCTTATCAGCCTGAAACTTTTTCACATAAGCGTCGTAGCCCCAAACTTTTAAGAAACGACAGCTTAGGTTTTTCTAAACCATAGTTCATACGGTGTTGTCTCAATGGAATTGCGTGGTGCCCTATTTAAAGTGAATGCGGTTGTCTCTAATGCCTAACCCATAAACGATAGTGGTAATTCGATAAGAGACATCATGGTATACACCATATACAATAGGGTGCAGTTATGATGTTCGGGCACACCATCACACTATGTGTTCCAGGCGGTATTAGTTGTGAAACAATTTCGACAATGTCTTAATTGTGTGACAAAATCGTAACTCAGATATTCATCTCTATGATCATATCATAGACATTTTATCCTTTTGTCACGACGATCTTCAACTTCACTCTGAAATTACTTAAACCTTTCAATAATTTAGACTTGTGTTTCATCAAATAAATATACTCAGCATCTACTCAAATCATATATGAAGTAAGAACATAACGATATCCACTGCGTTCCTCAGCACTCATTGGACTGCACACATCAAAATGTATTACTTCCAACAAGTTGCTTTCTTGTTCCATCTTACTGAAAACGAGGTCTTTTGGTCATCTTGCCCATGTGGTATGATTTGCATGTCTCAAGTGATTCAAAATCAAGTGAGTCCAAACGATCCATCTATATGGAGTTTCTTCATGCATATCTACCAATAGACATGGTTCGCATGTCTCAATCTTTTCAAAAACGAGTGAGTCCAAAGATCCATCAACATGGAGCTTCTTCATGCGTTTTATACCAACATGACTCAAATGGCAGTGCCACAAGTATGTGGTACTATCATTACTATCTTATATCTTTTGGCATGAACATGTGTATCACTACGATCGAGATTCAATAAACCATTCATTTTAGGTGCAAGACCATTGAAGGTATTATTCAAATAAACAGAGTAACCATTATTCTCCTTAAATGAATAACCGTATGGCGATAAACATAATCCAATCACGTCTATGCTCCACGCAAACACCAAATGACAATTATTTCGGTTTAACACCAATCCCGATGGTAGAGGGAGCATGCGATGTTTGATCACATCAACCTTGGAAACACTTCCAACACATATCGTCATCTCACCTTTTAGTCTCCGCAGCCTTTTATTTCGAGTTACTAATGCTTAGCAACCGAACCGGTATTTATTACCCTGGTGCTACTAGGAGTACTAGTAAAGTACACAATAATATAACGTATATTCAAAATACTTCTGCCGACCTTGCCAGCCTTCTCATTTACCAAGTATCTAGGGTAGTTCTGCTTCAGTGACCGTTCCCCTCATTACAGAAGCACTTAGTCTCGGGTTTGGGTTCAACCTTGGGTTTCTTCACTAGAGCAGCAACTGATTTGTCGTTTCATGAAGTATCCCTTCTTTCCCTTGCCCTTCTTGAAACTAGTGGTTTAACCATCAACAATTGATGCTCCTACTTGATTTCTACTTTCACGGTGTCAAACATCGCGAGTTGCTCAAGGATCATCATGTCTATCCCTGATATGTTATAGTTCATGACGAAGCTCTAATAGCTTGGTGGCAGAGACTATGGAGAACCATCACTATCTCATCTGGAAGATTAACTCCCACTCGATTCAAGCGATTGTAGTACTCAGACAATCTGAGCACATGCTCAACGATTGAGCTTTTCTCCCTTAGTTTGTAGGCTTAAGAAACTTGTCAGAGGTCTCATACCTCTTGACGTGGGCACTAGCCTGAAATCCTAATTTCAGTCCTTGGAACATCTCAAATGTTCTGCGATGTTTCAAAAACGCCCTGGTGCCTCAATTCTAAACCATTTAGCATTACACACTGAACTATCATGTAGTCATCAAAACATGTATGATAGATGTTCGCAACATCCACAACCGACACTCGAGGTTCAGCACACTGAGCGGTACATTAAGGACATAATCCTTCTGCGCAGCAATGAGGACAATCCTCAATTTACGCACCTAGTCCGCATAATTGCTACTGTCAACTCTCAACTAAATTTTCTCTAGGAACATATCTAAAACAGTAGAACCAAAGCGTGAGCTACGACATAATTTGCAAAGACCTTTTGACTATGTTCATGATAATTAAGTTCATCTAATCAAATTATTCAATGAACTCCCACTCAGATAGACATCCCTCTAGTCATCTAAGTGATACATGATCCGAATCGACTAGGCCGTGTCCGATCATCACGTGAGACGGACTAGTCAGCATCTGTGAACATCTTCATGTTGATCGTATCTTCTATACGACTCATGTTCGACCTTTCGGTCTTCCGTGTTCCGAGGCCATGTCTGTACATGCCAGGCTCGTCAAGTCAACCGAAGTGTTTTGCATGTGTAAATCTGGCTTACACCCATTGTATTCGAACGTTAGAATCTATCACACTCGATCATTACATGGTGCTTCGAAACAACAAACCTTCGCAACGGTGCACAGTTAGGGGAACACTTTCTTGAAATTTTAGTGAGGGATCATCTTATTTATGCTACCGTCATTCTAATCAAATAAGACGTAAACATGACAAACATCACATGCAAATCATAAAGTGACATGATATGGCCAATATCATCTTGCGGCTTTGATCTCCATTTTCGAGGCGCGACATGAACACCATCGTCACCAGCATGACACCATGATCTCCATCATCGTGTCTTCATGAAGTTGCCTCACAAACTATTACTTCTACTACTATGGCTAATGGTTAGCAATAAAGTAAAATAATTACATGGCATTTTCATTGACACGCAGGTCATAAATAAATTAAGATAACTCCTATGGCTCCTACCGGTTGTCATACTCATCGACATGCAAGTCGTGATTCCTATTACAAGAACATGATCAATCTCATACATCACATATATCATTCATCACATCCTTTTAGCCATATCACATCACATAGCATACCCTGCAAAAACAAGTTAGACGTCCTCTAATTGTTGTTGCATGTTTTACGTGGCTGCTATGGGTTTCTAGCAAGAACGTTCATTACCTACGCAAAACCACAACGGTGATATGCCAATTGCTATTTATCCTTCATAAGGACCCTTTTCATCGAATCCGATCCGACTAAAGTGGGAGAGACAGACACCCGCCAACCACCTTATGCATCAAGTGCATGTCAGTCGGTGGAACCAGTCTCACGTAAGCGTACGTGTAAGGTCGGTCCAGGCCGCTTCATCCCACAATGCTGCCGGATCAAGATACGACTAGTAACGGTAAGCAAATTGAACAAATCACTGCCCACAATTGCTTTGTGTTCTACTCGTGCATAGAATCTACGCATAGACCTAGCTCATGATGCCACTATTGGGGAACGTAGCAATAATTCAAAATTTTCCTACGTGTCACCAAGATCAATCTAGGAGATGCTAGCAACGAGAGAGAGGGAGTGCATCTTCATACCCTTGAAGATCGCTAAGCAGAAGCGTTACAAGAACACGGTTGATGGAGTCGTACTCGCGACGATTCAAATCGCAGAAGATCCGATCTAGCGCCGAACGGACGGCGCCTCCGCGTTCAACACACGTACAGCCCGGGGACGTCTCCTCCTTCTTGATCCAGCAAGAGGAGAGGAGAATTTGAGGGAAAGCTCTGGCAGCACGACGGCGTGGTGGTGGTGGAGCTCGTGGTTCTCCGGTAGGGCTTCGCCAAGCACTATGAAGGAGAAGGAAGAGTTGGAGGAGGGAGGGGCTGCGCCAGGGAAGGGGTCTAGTTCTTCTGGCAGCCCTCCCAGCCCCACTATTTATAGGAGAAGGGGAGAGGGGGCCGGCCCCTTTAGATCCCATCTAGGGGAGGGGCGGCGGCCAGGGAGGGAACCCTAGATGGGTTTTGGGCACCCCCACCCCTAGGAGACTTGCCCCCCAAGTAAGGAGGGGAGGCTGCCCTAGGGGAGGCGCCCCCAGCTCTCCTGGTTACGTGAGATGGGGTGGGAGGGGCACACAGCCCCTTAGTGGGCTGGTGTGCCCCTTCCCCTTGGCCCATAAGGCCCCCAACACTTGCCGGGGCCTCCGAAACCCCTTTCGGACACGCTGGTCATCACCCGGTACCCCCGAAACAATTCCGGACTCCAATACCCTTCGTCCAATATATCAATCTTCACCTCCGGACCTTTCCGGAACTCCTCATCACGTCCAGGATCTCATCCGGGACTCCAAACAACCTTCGGTAACCACATACTATTTCTCATAACAACTCTAGCGTCACCGAACCTTAAGTGTGTAGACCCTACGGGTTCGGGAACCATGCAGACATGACCGAGACATCTCTCCGACCAATAACCAATAGCGCAATATGGATACCCATATTGGCTCCCACATGTTCCACGATGATCTCATCGGATGAACCACGATGTCGGGGATTCAGTCAATCCCGTATACAATTCCCTTTGTCAATCGGTATGTTACTTGCCCGAGATTCGATCGTCGGTATCCCAATACCTCGTTCAATCTCGTTACCGGCAAGTCACTTTACTCGTTCCGTAATGCATGATCCCGTGGCTAACTCATTAGTCACATTGAGCTCATTATGATGATGCATTACCGAGTGGGCCCAGAGATACCTCTCCGTCATACGGAGTGACAAATCCCAATCTCGATTCGTGCCAACCCAACAGACACTTTTGGAGATACCTGTAGTGCACCTTTATAGCCACCCAGTTACGTTGTGACGTTTGGTACACCCAAAGCATTCCTACGGTATCCGGGAGTTGCACAATCTCATGGTCTAAGGAAATGATACTTGACATTAGAAAAGCTCTTAGCAAACGAACTACACGATCTTGTGCTATGCTTAGGATTGGGTCTTGTCCATCACATCATTCTCCTAATGATGTGATCCCGTTATCAATGACATCCAATGTCTATGGTCAGGAAACCATAACCATCTATTGATCAACGACCTAGTCAATAAGAGGCTTACTAGGGACATGTTGTGGTCTATGTATTCACACATGCATTACGGTTACCAGTTAATACAATTATAGCATGAACAATAGAAAATTATCATGAACAAGGAAATACAATAATAACCATTTTATTATTGCCTCTAGGGCATATTTCCAACACTTTCCTACTCCTACTAGGAGGGGGAAAGGAAGGAAGAGAAAGAGAAGGAAAGTGGGGCGCCGCCCCCCTTCTCCTAGTCCAATTTGGACAGAGGGGAGGAGGCGCGCTGCCTGTCCTAGGCTGGCCCCTCTCTCTTTCCCTTATGGCTCAACAAGGCCCATTAGCCCCCGGGGGGTTCCGGTAACCCCTCCGGTACTCCAGTAAAATCCTGATTTTACCCGGAACTCTTCCGATGTCCAAATGTAGGCTTCCAATATATCAATCTTCATGTCTCGACCATTTCGAGACTCCTCGTCATGTCCGTGATCATATCTGGGACTCCGAACTACCTTCGGTACATCAAAACATATAAACTCACAAAATCGATCATCACAGAACTTTAAGCGTGCGGACCCTACGGGTTCGAGAACTATCTAGACATGATCGATACATGTCTCCGGTCAATAACCAATAGCGGAACCTGGATGCTCATATTGGTTCCTACATATTCTACGAAGATCTTTATCAGTCAAACCGCATAGCACTATACGTTGTTCTCTTTGTCATCGGTATGTTACTTGCCCGAGATTCGATCGTCGGTATCCCAATACCTAGTTCAATCTCGTTACCGGCAAGTTTCTTTACTCATTTCGTAATGCACTATCCCGCAACAAACTCATTAGTTGCATTTCTTGCAAGGCTTATAGTGATGTGCATTAGCAAGAGGGCCCAGAGATACCTCTCCGACAATCGGAGTGACAAATCCTAATCTTAATCTATGCCAACTCAACAAGTACCATCACAGACACCTGTAGAGCACCTTTATAATCACCCAGTTACGTTGTGACGTTTGGTAGCACACAAAGTGTTCCTCTAGTATTTGGGAGTTGCATAATCTCATAGTCATAAGAATATGTATAAGTCATGAAGAAAGCAATAGCAGTAAACAAAAACGATCAAGTGCTAAGCTAACGGAATGGGTCAAGTCAATCACATCATTCTCCTAATGATGTGATCCCATTGATCAAATAACAACTCATGTCTATGGTTAGGAAACTTAACCATCTTTGATCAATGAGCTAGTCAAGTAGAGGCATACTAGTGACACTATGTTTGTCTATGTATTCACACATGTATTATGTTTCCGGTTAATACAATTCTAGCATGAATAATAAACATTTATCATGAAATAAGGAAATAAATAATAACTTTATTATTGCCTCTAGGGCATATTTCCTTCAGATCATGAATCTCACAAGTATGTTCATAAAGAACCATAATAATTCATATGAGCATATCATTACCACTAGCATATGAAATGATTACAAGAATTGAACATGATAACAATAACATTAGCAAATAACCATTTAGCTAACTAGATGCAAATGAACATGGCATAAGAATGAGCATGTATTTGCAATCATTTACATAACATTCACAAAGTAATTAAATGAGCAAACAATCATTTAAACATCCAAGTGAAAATCATGGCTATTGCAAGGCCATCATGCAAGTGGCTGATGTGGCTTGCCTGGGGTTGATGGAATCGCGGGGAAGAAGTGCGAGAAGCTCGCAGAAAATTTTGCTGGAAACATTTCTCTCTCGAAAGGGACTGAATAAGGGCAAGGGAAAAATGATCATTTTGAGAGTGTGACAACATCTTGAAAATTGTATCAACGGAACGGGCTCAATGAATAGAGAACATGGGCTTTTGAATCACCTGAATCGGAGTTACGGTTGTTCGTTCGTTAGGCAGAAAAATAAACAGAATCTGTCCATTTCTGCTCTTAGCGGGTGAACACCTGCAATCTAGACATTTCTGCTGGGGGGGGGGGTGGCTGAAACTGAAAGTGCATTTCCGGGTTTATGCCTTCACTTCTGTAAGGTGCATTTGAGAGGCCGAAGCCGCGGAGAAATACGCTTTCACAGACCGAAAGCCCACTCCATAGATTACGCGTCCACTTAAAACGCGCGGGCCCGGCCGGCTGTCACTTACAGGTTGGCCCCATCGGCTCCTCTATCTCTGATACGTCGCCAACGTATCTATAATTTATGAAGTATTCATGCCATGTTTACAACAATTTTATGTGGTTTTGGTATGATTTGTATGGAACTAACCCGGACTGACGCATTTTTCAGCAGAACTACCGTGGTGTTGTTTTTTGTGCAGAAATAAAAGTTCTCCAAATGCAACGAAACTTTTTGATGATTTTTTGGAATAAAAGAGGCACTAGAAGCTTCAAGGAAGGACCAGAAGGTGAAGGAGGTGAGCACAAGACACCTGGGCACGCCAGGAGGCCCAGGTGCGCCCAGGTGGGTTGTGCTCACCTCAAGCCCCATCTTCGCGTGAAACCGATGCCAAAAAATCCTATAAATACAAAAAACCAGAAATAACCCTAGATCGGAAGTTCCGCCGCTGCAAGCCTCTGTAGCCACGAAAAACCAATCTAGTCCCTGTTCCAGCACCCTGTCGGAGGGGGAAATCATCACCGGTGGCCATCTTTATCATCCCTATGCCCACCATGATTAGGAGGGAGTAGTCTACCCTCCGGTCTGAGGGTTTGTACAGTAGCTATCTATTTAATCTCTCTCTTGTGTTCTTGAGTTGGCACGATCTTGATGTATCATGGGCTTTGTTAATATAGTTGGATCATATGGTGTTTCTCCCTCTCTATCTTGTTGTGATGAATTGAGTTTTCCCTTTGAGATGTCGTTGTTATCGGATTGAATACTTTTATGGATTTGAGAGCACTTGATGTATGGCTTGTTATGAATACCCGTGGTGACAGTGGGGTGTCATATTTATTCACTTGATATGTGTTTTGGCAATCAACTCGCGGATTCCCGAGGTGACATGGGGTAATCTATGCATAGGGGTTGATGCACGTTCTCGTCTTCGTTTCTTTGGTAGAAATCTTGGGGCACTCTTTGAAGTTCTTTGTGTTGGATTGAGTATTATGAATATGAAATTGTTTGATGCATATCGTATAATCAACTCACGGATACTCGCGGTGACATTGGAGTATCTAGGTGACATTAGAGTTGGTTGATGTGTATCATATGGTGTTATTTTAGTACAAACTCTTGGTTAGATCTATCAGAAAGAATAGCTTGGTGTTATTTTAGTACGAACTCTAGGATAGGTTGATCGGAAAGAATAGCTTTGAGGTGGTTTTGTATCCCACAAAAAATTTCTTCTTATCTTCTCCGCTAGATAGGAACTTTGGAGTGATTCTTCATCGCACGTTGAGGGATGGTTATATGATATAATTATATTAGCATTGTTGAGAGATTGCATTAGCGAAAGTAGGGACCCTAGGCCTTGTTTTCAAGCATTGTAATACTGTTTGTGCTCACTTCTGTTACTTGCTACCTTGTTGTTTTTTATTGTTACTATTACAAAAATCAATATCTACTATCATTACTACACTTGTATCACCATCTCTTTGCTGAACTAGTGCACCTATACAATTTACCGTTGTATTTGGTGTGTTAGGGACACAAGAGACTCTTTGTTATTTGGTTGCAGGGTTGTTTTAGAGACCATCTTCATCCTACGCCTCCCACGGATTGATAAACCTTAGGTCATCTACTTGAGGGAAAATTGCTACTATCTTATAAAACTCTATGCTTGGAGGCCCAACATGAGTCTACAAGAATAAAGTTCCATAGTAGACAACACTCTCCTTCTCGTTCCTTTCTTCTTCTTCCCGTCGCGGGGCAGGGGCAGAGGAGGCCGAGTGCAGCCGGCGCCCGCCCCAGCGCCTCCGGCCACCTCCGGCCAGGGGCCGGCCATCGGTGGAATCGGGAAGAGGCGTCGTGGCCACCTGGGCCAGGTGCGGACACCGAGGAGGAACAGAGCAATGACGACTTATGCTCCCATGGACAAAGCTATCGGCCAGACTTGGGGACGCAGCCATGGGCGTCCACGGCAACGAAGTGAGGAGGTGGGGAGGTTCGTCGTGCTCTGGTCGTTCAGATGGTGAAGAAAAGAGGAGGGGAGGGGCTCGACATTGCTCCGATTCGAGCAGAGGAAAGGCGGTAACCATGGAGGCGAGGAGAGCTCCTCGAGCTAAACGAGTGGTTGGGAGGGGCCGTGGGTAGCAAGAGAGGAGGCTGAGGTGCAATGGCGAGCTCGGATATGGCTATTTATAGCCAAGCCACTACAATGGCTAAGCATGGCCGCTCGGGCGAGCTGGCCATGGTCCTGGAGCTCGAGGGCCACGTGTAGAGAGGGGGAGAGACGCCGAGAGGATTCACGTGGCATGGAGGAGCCACGAGTGCTCTCGAGAGGGCTTGGGGAAAAATCTAGGAGGAAGATGAGGACGCGTGTGCACTGTGCCGCGGCAGAGCTAGCATGCTGAGGGAGAAGGAAGAGGAGAAGCGGGGTTCAGAGGGTGCGCGTGGACGAAGGATGGGGAGGGCGATGTTGTAGACATGGTGCGATGGTGTGAGCTCGTGCTATGGACGGTATCCGAGGGCCCTGATGTCCAAAGCGCGTCAAACGGCATGCCAGCCGCGTGGTCACCGCATGACCATGGCGTTGCCACGCTTTATGGGCGGCCCAAGCATGTCTGGTTGGTTAGGCACTCCTGTAGTAGCTGCTAGGTACAAGGAGACAACAGGAAGAACTAAAGATGAGACTGAACGAAACTCAAACCCTAATCAACAACAGAGTGTTTGATTAGTGGGGGGGGGCAATGCACAAGTCCGTTTGGCCTAATTTTTGTCTGAGGATGATCATCTACTAAGGTGATCACTATGGCATGGTTTTAGCTCAATTGGAGGGGTATAGCTAGCACTTGCTTTTCAAAGTGCCAATTTGGCCAGAAAATGGAAATTGAAGTTGTGCTCAAATAGATGATTGGATTGAGCTGAAATGTGGTGGAGGATGATCATTTGGGCATAGGAAGGAACTGTAAAAATATCATACCATTTGGACAAATATAAATGGTAGTTCCTTCACAATGCTTCCCATTGGACTGAAACTTAGGGAAATTATTGAGAAATATTGGCTAGATAAAATGATCTAAAATTTGGTGGAGGGAATTTATATAGGTAGGATCATATCCTGGTAAATTTTCAGAAATTATGGAGCAATATAAAATATAGTTGCTTCACAAACTGAAATTATGACCAGAAAAAAGATTGGATGGTGTGCTCACCATGAGCATGGAATCTTGAATATTTTTTAATATCCAAGGTCCATATGGTCCAAATAAATTTTGAGAATTTTGTGGGAATGACATAAATGTAGCTTGCTTCACAACCTAGGGCAAACAAGGTTATTCCTTTACTAAAAAAGGAATATTCCCAAGAAAAAGAATTTGGGGTTTGGCTAAGATGGAAATGACATGATCTTTGGAAGGATTTGAGAGTGATGCATCACTTGGGAGAGGGTAGAGAGATGATCTTCCCAGGTTTCAAGACCACGGAGCCACAAAAAAAGAAATCAAAAACAAAATTCAAAGAAATCCAAAGGAAAAAGAGAGGACAAAAAATCAGGGTGTCACAAACCTACCCCCCTTAAAAAAATCTCGTCCTCGAGATTTGGCCGCTCAGGGAACAAGTATGAATATTCTGACTTAAGGAAACTGTTTCCAACTCTGGTATCCTTTTCCTTTATATGATGTTCCCTCTCCATCTCATATGATCTATTTAACTTGCGCTGGGGTGGTTTGCTTTGCCATATCCCACACTCTGACAGGTCTTCCCTCATATGTTCAACCTTACCCTGACTCCAATTTCCTTCATGGTTGTTGACTTAGCTGATATATTATCCTGACTGGAATATGTGCTCTTCCCACAAGTCCGTGGATGCCAATTGACGTGACATTCTTCTATCCAGCACTGATGGTATTCAATGGAGTTGTGAAAAAATTTCCTTGGTGTACACAAATCCTTTTACTCCTTGCATTGGGTTACCCAAATAGATGCATGTCCTCCGGGTTCAAAACAATGTCGAGAATCTTAACTGTTCTCTTGGCGGAATCTGACTACTTGTAGGGACTTCTGAATCATCTTGGTTGGCTCCATTGTCTCGAGTATCAAATCCGTACCAAAGATTCGACTGTAGCCCGTCGTGGCCAGTATAAAGGAGTACGACCTTATAACAATAACATCTCAAGACTTGATGGGCGGTGGTTCTGGCAGAAGAATCTTGTTCGTGGCAGGCTATCCTTTCATCAGTTTCCATATGTGAGGACACATGATCTGAGCTGGTTGTTCAGTATTTCGATTACTCATTCTGTCGGTATACCCATAGGTCGTGTGATGCTTTAACATGGTCATTGAAGTCAAACTGCTAAGCTGGCTAAGGAATCTTTGATTTGACATGACAGACTTGGATATCCCATGCCGACAGTTCTAAGCATATACATTTGGACAAGCGGGTTGGGTTGACATGAGGTCCTTATAGAATAGAGTAGACCTCTTGGGTGTATATTCATGGTGATCAATATAGAATCAGATTGTCTTGGGTATCTGTATGATGTTGTTCATGCAACAATTATCATACCTGTTTGACTGTCTTGCTCCTTCATTATTGTTCTCTTTTTTCGAATCTTTTGCCAAAAGAGCTTGGCCATATAAATTCTTCATGTGACAACAGGTGCTGTCGGGTGCAACATTCGATAATCATACTTTATCCTTGTTCATTTCCCGTGTTATAGGATATATACCAGGTTCACATGTTCTTCTATGAGGCTCATGGTTGTTGTCAATCATGCAAGATAGTGCAAAGTGTTAATGATATCACTTTGTCGGGCATGAGGAAGCTGGCCTTGACAACCACTACCAAGATTATTGTCCCAATGTTATCTTACTTCAAAGTTTGTTAGTCCTTGCATCACACTGAGGTGTATAACTAGCTTACGTCCTCTTACATAACTCATGTGGTTGTCGGATTCTCACCGTGCTTGCATCATCGTACGAGTGACTTTCATGATGTTGGCAACATTCTCACAATATCTATGGAAGTATGTGTAGCTGAGCATTTGATTCCCGAGGTAGACACTTGTGTCCTGATGAGCTTGTGTTTCTGACCAAAAGGTTGTGGGCTTGACTCTTGAGATGCACTGCCAACTCACTATGTAATTACTTGTACCAATGTTGCCAACTGTTTGTAGTGTTGTACTGATGAAGATTGGATAGCTTGTGTTGGAAGCTATCTCAAGTACCGTGCTAAAGAACACTAGATAGATTATGCTCAAAGCTTTGACCGGGATAGTGTGCTGGGTAGCGTACCTCAGAAGCTTCCCCTCTAATTTCTTACTGAGGAAGGTTTGGTGGCTTATGCCGGAAACTTCTCTGCAGTTGCTTACTGAAGAAGACCGAGTATCTTACACTGGAAGCTATCCTTATGTCATAATGAGGAAGACCGAGGATCCTTGTAGAATAAGCTTCTCTAGTAGCGTGCAGAGGAAGATTGGATTACTTACACCAGAAGCTTCTCTCTGTGATATGCGGACTGAATGCATATATATACCCTTGATATTCCTGTTGTGGGTCACCTTTGACTTAGAATATAATGTTGGTCTTGCACACAACTTGTCGTCGTGTTGGTTTAATCATTACTGATGTGAAGATTGCCCACTAATGTATACTTGAGATTGATAATCAACCCGGGATATCATTTGCATTCACACCAGATATTCCCAATACAATGCGGTCGACTGAGAATTCCTTAATGTTTAGCCGAGCTTCCAAATATTTGAAATCCCATTGATTCTTCGAGTCCGGTGGTGGTTGATGAGCAACTTTCATAAGGGGAAATAAGGTAACACTAAAGGCCCAAAGAAAGAAGCAAAAGAAATGACTCAAACAAAAGCACACAAGGCATCAAGATTAGACACAAGCAACATCACATTTTACTACTATTTAGAACAACATGCATGCCTACTTAAGCACACAAATCTCGCGAATCTCCGGTACTACGATCTAACATGTTGTGGCGGTGTGCACGAAAGTGGATCCATGTGTGGAGAGGATGGTATAAACAGAGCCACACCAAGCGCTGGCTTAAAACCGGTGACACCTCTGACTGGCTCGGTGATGAGGACATACTCGGTGATCATGTAGCAGGACACAGATGTCACGACCACATCATCATCAAGCGGACGGAAGGAAACCGTACTCGTCTAGGGAAGGGGTGATAGAGTAGGATAGACGTGGAAAACAGGGTCTACTGGCATTTCCTACTTGTGAGCTGCATTGGGATTTCCTCGAAGAGGAGAGGATGATGCAGTACAATAGAGATAAATATTTCCCTTAGTTGTGAAACCAAGGTTATCAATCCAGTAGGAGAACCAAGCAATGACTCGTGAACAGCACCTGCACACAAGCACCAAATACTTGCAACCCAACGCGAACAAGGGGTTGTCAGTCCCTTGTCAGTTATGAGCAAGATTAAATTGTATAGTTTTTGATAAATAGATTGAACAAAAATATAAAATAAAATAAATAAGATAAAATTGCAGCAAGGTATTTTTGGTTTTAATATATGATGAAAGATAGACCCCGGTGGCCATAGCTTTCACTAGAGGCTTCTCTCTTGAAAATAGAATACGACGGGTAAACAAATTACCGTTGGGCAATTGATAGAAAAGCAAATAAGTATGACGATATCCAAGGCAATGATCATGTATATAGGCATCACGTCCGAGACAAGTAGACCAAAACGATTCTGCATCTACTACTATTACTCCACACATCGACCGCTATCCAGCATGCATCTAGTGTATTAAGTTCATGGGAAAATAGAGTAATGCCTTAAGCAAGATGACATGACGTAGACAAGATAAACTCACGTATGAATAAACCCCATCCTTTTACCCTTAATAGCAATGATACATGCATGTCATGTCCCCTTCTGTCACTAGGATTGAGCACCGCAAGATCGAACCCATTACAAAGCACCTCTTCCCATGGCAAGATAAATCAATCTAGTAGGCCAAACCAAACCAATAAATCAGAGAAGAAATACGAGCATATAAAAATCATGCATAAAAGAGTTCAGAGAAAACTCAAATAATATTCATGGATAGATCTGATCATAAACTCAAAATTCATCTGATCCCAACAAACACACCGCGAAAAGTCATTACATCGAATAGATCTCCAAGAACACCGAAGAGAACATTGCACTGAAGATCAAATAGAGAGAAGAAGCCATCTAGCTACTAACTATGACTGGTGCGTGTCGGTCCTAAACAAACGGTTTTTTTACCCCTTTCCGCGACGACATTTGGAACCGTCACCAAGTGAGTGTGGGTGATAGGGGGTCCTTCTGACACGACCCAGAAACCATCGGGGATATGCCCTCCTGGCACACACGTCGGCAAAATAAGGTCGTGTGTGACCGGCGAGCACTCAAATCGAAAATACATACAATAGAGCTGAAAAATACAATTATACGGCGAAATTGTTTCCGGTCGCAAGTACATCCCACACAGTCAGTCCCCGCTAAAGGTTTCCGTTCGTATGCACATCCCACACAGTCGCTCCAAGGAAAACATTTCCGTGCACATGTACATCACACACAATTTTTCCCGTTAAATCGTTTGCGTTATTGAATGTAGCACACACGGTCCATAGAAGAAACTGTGTGGCAAAGGCTATCCATGACACACAGTTTTTATGTGGTAAACGTTTGCGCAAGGTGGCCTAACGCAAACAGTTTTCAAGAGAAAGTCATGTGTGATTGTTCATTGATCCAACATGGTTTATTCCTAGAAACTGCGTGCATTGCCTGAGGTCATCGCCCACAATATTTTTTCAACAATCGTTTGCAATATCAAAACCCAATTAGCAGGCTAATTCGCCATTAGTAGGCTAATTGCCCTATTATTAATAATCCATTTATTAATCTAATTGACAGTCATATTAAGCACACAATATATTTCATTTCCATATTAAGGAAGCAGAATTTCATAATTGAAATACATCAGAGTACAACATGATATAACTTCATCACTCAGCTACCCCATTACACAACTGCACCAGCAGCAAGTTCCATGATGTCTACTACACAACCTTCTTCTTGTAGACGTTGTTGGGCCTCCAAGTGCAGAGGTTTGTAGGACAGTAGAAAAATTCCCTCAAGTGGATGACCTAAGATTTATCAATCCGTGGGAGGCATAGGATGAAGATAGTCTCTCTCAAGCAACCCTGCAACCAAATAACAAAGAGTCTCTTGTGTCCCCAACACACCCAATGCAATGGTAAATTGTATAGGTGCGCTAGTTCGGCGAACAGATGGTGATACAAGTGCAATATGGATAGTAGATAAAGGTTTTTGTAATATGAAAATATAAAAACAACAAGGTAACAAGTGGTAAAAGTAAACGTAAACAGTATTGCAATGCTAAGAAACAAGGCCTAGGGTTCATACTTTCACTAGTGCAAGTTCTCTCAACAATAATAACATAATTGGATCATATAACTGATGACCCACAAGTGTAGGGGATCTATCGTAGCTTTTCGATAAGTAAGATTGTCGAACCCAACGAGGAGCAGAAGGAAATGATAAACAGTTTTCAGTAAGGTATTCTCTGCAAGCACTGAAATTATCGGTAACATATAGTTTTGTGATAAGGTAATTTGTAACGAGTAGCGAGTAATAAAAGTAAATAAGGTGCATCAAGGTGGCCCAATCCTTTTTGTAGCAAAGGACAAGCCTGGACAAACTCTTATATGGAGGAAAGCGCTCCTGAGGACACATGGGAATTATCATCAAGCTAGTTTTCATCTCGTTCATATGATTCGCGTTCGGTACTTTGATAATTTGATATGTGGGTGGACCGGTGCTTGGGTACTGTCCTTACTTGGACAAGCATCCCACTTATGATTAACCCCCATTGCAAGCATCTGCAACTACAATAGAAGTATTAAGTTAAACCTAACCATAGCATGAAACATATGGATCCAAATCATCCCCTTACGAAGCAACGCATAAACTAGGGTTTAAGCTTCTGCCACTCTAGCAACCCATCATCTACTTATTACTTCCCAATGCCTCCCTCTAGGCCCAAACAATGGTGAAGTGTCATGTAGTCGACGTTGACATGACACCACTAGAGGGATGACAACATACATCTCATCAAAATATCGAACGAATACCAAATTCACATGACTACTTATAGCAAGACTTCTCCCATGTCCTCAGGAACAAACGTAACTACTCACAAAGCATATTCATGTTCATAATCAGAGGGGTATTAATATGCATAATGGATCTGAACATATGATCTTCCACCAAGTAAACCAACTAGCATCAACTACAAGGAGTAATCAACACTACTAGCAACCCACAGGTACCAATCTGAGGTTTGGATACAAAGATTGGATACAAGAGATGAACTAGGGTTTGAGATGAGATGGTGCTGGTGAAGATGTTGATGGAGATTGGCCCCCTTGCTACCTCTTGAGCACTGCGTTGGTTTTCCCCGAAGAGGAAGGGATGATGCAGCAAAGTAGCGTAAGTATTTCCCTCCGTTTTTGAGAACCAAGATATCAATCCAGTAGGAGGCTACGCGCGAGTCCCTCGCACCTGCACAAAACAAATAAACCCTCGCAACCAACGCAAATAGGGGTTGTCAGTCCCTATAAGGCCACTTACGAGAGTGAGATCTGATAAGATAATATTTTTGGTATTTTTATGATAAAAGATGCAAAGTAAAATAAAGGCAAAGTAAATAGCAAAGGAAATAGCTAAGTAGTAGGAGATCAATATGATAAAGATAGACCCGGGGGCCATAGGTTTCACTAGTGGCTTCTCTCGAGAGCATAAGTATTCTACGTTGGGTGAACAAATTACTATTGAGCAATTGACAAAATTGACCATAGTTATGAGAATATCTAGGTATGATCATGTATACAGGCATCACGTCTGAGACAAGTAGACCGACTCCTGCCTGCATCTACTACTATTACTCCACTCATCGACCGCTATCCAGCATGCATCTAGAGTATTAAGTTAAAAACAGAGTAACGCCTTAAGCAAGATGACATGATGTAGAGGGATAGACTCATGCAATATGAAGAAAACCCCATCTTGTTATCCTCGATGGCAACAGTACAATATGTGCCTTGCTGCCCTTACTGTCATCGGGAAAGGACACCGCAAGATTGAACCCAAAGCTAAGCACTTCTCCCATTGCAAGAAAGATCAATCTAGTAGGCCAAACCAAACTGATAATTCGAAGAGACTTGCAAAGATAACCAATCATACATAAAAGAATTCAGAGAAGATTCAAATATTATTCATATATAGACTTGATCATAAACCCACAATTCATCGATCTCAACAAACACACCGCAAAAAGAAGATTACATCGAATAGTTATCCACAAGAGAGGGGGAGAACATTGTATTGAGATCCAAAAAGAGAGAAGAAGCCATCTAGCTACTAACTATGGACCCGTAGGTCTGACCTGAACTACTTACACTTCATCGGAGGGGCTATGGTGTTGATGTAGAAGCCCTCCGTGATCGATGCCCGCTCCGGCGGAGCTCCGGAACAGGCCCCAAGATGGGATCTCGTGGATACAGAAAGTTACGGTGGTGGAATTAGGGTTTTGGCTCCTGTTCTGATCGTTTGGGGTTCGTGGATATATATAGGAGGAAGGAGTACGTCGGTGGAGCAACAGGGGGCCCACGAGGGTGGAGGGCGCGCCTGGTGGGGGTGGGCGCGCCCCCTACCTCGTGGCCTCCTGTTTTATGTCTTGATGTAGGGTCCAAGTCTCCCTGGTCTTATTTGTTGAGAAAATCACGTTCCCGAAGGTTTCATTCCGTTTGGACTCCATTTGATATTCCTTTTTCTTCGAAACCCTAAAATAGGCAAAAAAACAACAATTCTAGGCTGGGCCTCCGGTTAATAGGTTAGTCCCAAAAATAATATAAAAGTGGATATAAAGCCCAATAATGTCCAAAACAGTAGATAATATAGCATGGAGCAATCAAAAATTATAGATACGTTGGAGACATATCAAGCATCCCCAAGCTTTATTCCTGCTCGTCCTCGAGTAGGTAAATGATAAAAACAGAATTTTTGATGTGGAGTGCTACTTGGCATAATTTTAATGTAATTCTTCTTAATTGTGGTATGAATATTCAGATCTGAAAGATTCAAGACAAAAGTTCATATTGACATAAAAATAATAATACTTCAAGCATACTAACTAAGCAATTATGTCTTCTCAAAATAACATGGCCAAAGAAAGTTCATCCCTACAAAATCATATGGTTTAGTCATGTTTCATTTTCGTCACACAAGAATGCTCTCTTCACGCACAACCCCAATGACAAGCCAAGAAATTGTTTCATACTTTAGTAATCTCAAACCTATAAACTTTCACGCAATATATGAGCGCGAGCCATGGACATAACACTATGGGTGGAATAGAATATAAGGAGGGGGATTATGTGGAGGAGACAAAAAGGAGAAAGTCTCACATCAACGAGGCTAATCAATGGGCTATGGAGATGCCCACCGATTGATGTTAATGCAAGGAGTAGGGATTGCCATGCAACATATGCACTAGAGCTATAAATGTATGAAAGCTCAACAAAAGAAACTAGTGGGTGTGCATCCAACTTGCTTGCTCACGAAGACCTGGGACACTTGAGGAGGCCCATTGTTGGAATATACAAGCCAAGTTCTATAATGAAAATTCCCACTAGTATATGAAAGTGACAAGACAAGAGACTCTCTAACATGAAGATTATGGTGCTACTTTGAAGCACAAGTGTGGCAAAGGATAGTAACATTGTCCCTTCTCTCTTTTTCTCTCATTTTTTGGGACTTCTCTTTTTTATGGCCTTTCTTCTTTTTTGGGCCTTCTCTTTTTTATGCCCTTTCTCTTTTTTTATTTATTCCTCACTTGGGACAATGTTCTAGAAAATGATGATCATCACACTTCTATTTATTTACAACTCAATGATTACAACTCGATACTAGAACAAAAGATGACTCTATATGAATGCCTCCGGGGGTGTACCGGGATATGCAATGGACCAAGAGTGACATGTATGAAAGAATTACGAACGGTGGCTTTGCCACAAATACTATGTCAACTACATGATCATGCTAAGCAATATGACAATGATGGATGTGTCATGATGAACGGAATGGTGGAAAGTTGCATGGCAATATATCTCGGAATGGCTATGGAAATGCCATAATAGGTAGGTATGGTGGCTGTTTTGAGGAGGATATAAGGAGGTTTATGTGTGAAAGAGCGTATCATATCATGGGGTTTGGATGCACCGGCGAAGTTTGCGCCAACTCTCAATGTGAGAAAGAGTAATGCACGGTACCGAAGAGGCTAGCAAGGATGGAAGGGTGAGAGTGCGTATAATCCATGGACTCAACATTAGTCATAAAGAACTCACATACTTATTGCAAAAATCTACAAGTCATCAAAAACCTCGGTACTACGCGCATGCTCCTAGGGGGATAGATTGGTAGGAAAAGACCATCGCCCGTCCCCGACCGCCACTCATAAGGAAGACAATCAAATAACACCTCATGTTTTAAATTTGTCACATAACGTTTACCATACGTGCATGCTACGAGACTTGCAAACTTCAACACAAGCATTTCTCAATTTCACAACTACTCAACTAGCACGACTTTGATATTATTACCTCCATATCTCAAAACAATCATCAAGCATAAAACTTCTCTTTGTATTCAAAACACTCTTAAGAAAATTTTACTAATCTTGAATACCTAGCATATTAGGATTTTAAGAAAATTACCATGCTATTAAGACTCTCAAAATAATCTAAGTGAAGAATGAGAGAACAATAGTTTCTATAAAACAAATCCACCACCGTGCTCTAACAAGCAAAGACTCAATTCATACAAGACGCTCCAAGCAAAACACATATCAAGTGGCGAATAAAAATATAGCTCCAAGTAAAGTTACCGATAGAAGTAGACGAAAGAGGGGATGCCTTCCGGGGCATCCCCAAGCTTTGGCTTTTAGGTGTCCTTAGATTATCTTGGGGGTTCCATGGGCATCCCCAATCTTAGGCTCTTGCCCCTCCTTGTTCCATAATCCATCAAATCCTTACCCAAAACTTGAGAACTTCACAACACAAAACTTAAAGTAGAAAATCTCGTGAGCTCCGTTAGCGAAAGAAAACAAAGGATCACTTCAAGGTACTGTAATGAACTCATTATTTATTTATATTGGTGTTATAACTACTGTATTCCAACTTCCCTATGGTTTATAAACTATTTTACTAGCCATAGATTCATCAAAATAAGCAGACAACACACGAAAAACAGAATCTGTCAAAAACAGAACAGCCTGTATTAATCTGTATATAGAGCAAGATCTGGAACCCCAAAAATTCTAAAATAAATTTCTGGACGTTAGGAATTTATCTATTAATCATCTTAAAAAATAATTAACTAAATATAACTCTCCAAATAAAAATTACAGCAGTTCTCGTGAGCGCTAAAGTTTCTGTTTTTTACAGCAAGTTCAACAAGACTTTCCCCAAGTCTTCCCAACGGTTCTACTTGGCACAAACACTAATTAAACATAAAAAACACAACCAAAACAGAGGCTAGATAAATTATTTATTACTAAACAGGAGCAAAAATCAAGGAATAAAAATAAAATTTGGTTGCCTCCCAACAAGCGCTATCGTTTAACGCCCCTAGCTAGGCATAACAAGCAAGAATAGATCTAGGTATTGACATCTTTGGTAGGCAATCCATAAGTGGCTCTCATAATAGATTCATAAGGTAATTTAATTTTCTTTCTAGGAAAGTGTTCCATGCCTTTCCTTAATGGTAATTGGAATCTAATATTTCCTTCCTTCATATCAATAATTGCACCAATCATTCTAAGGAAAGGTCTACCAAGAATAATAGGACATGAAGGATTGCAATCTATGTCAAGAACAATAAAATCTATGGACACATAATTCCTATTTGCCACAATAAGAACATCATTAATTCTTCCCATAGGTTTCTTAATAGTGGAATCCGCAAGGTGCAAGTTTAGAGAGCAATCATCAAAATCACGGGAACCTAACAAATCACACAAAGTCTTTGGAATCATGGAAACGCTAGCACCCAAATCACAGAAAGCATAGCATTCATGATCTTTAATCTTAATTTTAATAGTTGGTTCCCACTCATCATAAAGTTATCTAGGGATAGAAACTTCCAATTCAAGTTTTTCTTCATAAGATTGCATCAAGGCATCAACGATATGTTTAGTAAACGCTTTATTTTGACTATAAGCATGAGGAGAATTTAGCACGGATTGCAACAAGGAAATACAATCAATCAAAGAGCAATTTTCATAGTTAAATTCCTTGAAATCCATAATAGTGGGTTTAGCAAAATCTAGGGTTTTAATTTCTTCAATCCCACTTTTATCAAATTTAGCATGAATATCAACAAATTCCGAATTCTTGGAACGCCATCTAGGTAAAGGTGGATCATATTCAGTCCCATCATTATCAAGATTAATATTGCAAAACAAAGATTTAATAGGGAACACATCAATAACTCTTAGATCTTCATCTTCATTTTCATAGCAACTAGAAGAACACGCTCTTATAAAGGCATCTTTCTTAGCACGCATCCTAGCGGTTCTTTCTTTGCACTCATCAATGGAAATTCTCATGGCTTTGAGAGACTCATTGATATCATGCTTAGGTGGAATAGATCTAAGTTTCAAAGAATCAACATCAAGAGAAATTCTATCAACGTTCCTAGCCAAATCATCAATCTTAAGCAATTTTTCTTCAATCATAGCATTAAAATTCTTTTGCGAAGTAATAAATTCTTTAATATTAGATTCAAAATCAGAGGGCATATTATTATAATTTCCATAAGAATTGTTGTAGGAATTACCATAAATATTAGAGGGATTACTAGGATAAGGCCTAGGATTAAAATTTCCTCTATACGCGTTGTTACCAAAATTGTTCCTACCAACAAAATTCCCATCCATAGATTCATTATTATTCTCAATCAAAGTAGACAGGGGCATATCATTAGGATCAGAAGAAACACTCTTATTAGCAAATAATTTCATAAGTTCATCCATCTTTCCACTCAAAACATTAATTTCTTCTATCGCATGCACCTTTTTATTAGTAGATCTTTCAGTATGCCATTGAGAATAATTAACCATAATATTATCTAGGAGTTTAGTAGCTTCTCCTAAAGTGATTTCCATAAAAGTGCCTCCCGCGGCCGAATCTAAAAGATTTCTAGAAGCAAAATTCAATCCGGCATAAATTTTTTTGTATAATCATCCACAAATTTAAACGATGAGTAGGGCAATTACGTATCATTAGTTTCATTCTCTCCCAAGCTTGTGCAACATGTTCATGATCAAGTTTCTTAAAATTCATAATATCGTTTATAATAGAGATGATCTTAGCGGGAGGAAAATACTTAGAGATAAAAGCATCTTTGCACTTGTTCCATGAATCAATACTATTTTTAGGCAAAGACGAAAACCAAGCTTTAGCACGATCTCTAAGCGAAAAAGGAAATAGCTTCAATTTAACAATATCATTATCCACATATTTCTTCTTTTGCATATCACATAAATCAACGAATCTATTAAGATGGGTACCGACATCTTCATTAGGAAGGCCGGAGAACGGATCTTTCATGACAAGATTCGGCAAAGCAGCATTAATTTCACAATATTCAACATCGGTAAGAGGAACAATCGGAGTGCTAACAAAATCATTGTTGCTGGTATTGATGAAGTCACACAATTTAGTATTATCTTGAGCCATCGTGACAAGCAAGCAAACTAACAGACAAGAAAACAAAAAGCAAGCGGGCAAAAAGAGGCAAATAGGGGAAGAGAGGGAGGATAGAGAGAGAGAGGGCGAATAAAATGGCAAGGGTGAAGTGGGAGGGAGAGGAAAATGGAAAATAATGTAATGCGTGAGATAAGGGTATGTGATGGGTACTTGGTATGTTGACTTTTGCGTAGACCTCCCCGGCAACGGCGCCAGAAATCCTTCTTGCTACCTCTTGAGCACTGCGTTGGTTTTCCCCGAAGAGGAAGGGATGATGCAGCAAAGTAGCGTAAGTATTTCCCTCAGTTTTTGAGAACCAAGGTATCAATCCAGTAGGAGGCTACACGCGAGTATCTCGCACCTGCACAAAACAAATAAATCCTCGCAACCAACGCAAATAGGGGTTGTCAGTCCCTATAAGGCCACTTACGAGAGTGAGATCTGATAGATATGATAAGATAATATTTTTGGTATTTTTATGATGAAAGATGCAAAGAAAAATAATGGCAAAGTAAATAGCAAAGGAAATAGCTAAGTAGTAGGGGATCAATATGATAAAGATAGACCCGGGGGCCATAGGTTTCACTAGTGGCTTCTCTCGAGAGCATAAGTATTCTACGGTGGTTGAACAAATTACTGTTGAGCAATTGACAAAATTGAGCATAGTTATGAGAATATCTAGGTATGATCATGTATATAGGCATCACGTCTGAGACAAGTAGACCGACTCCTGCCTGCATCTACTACTATTTCTCCACTCACCGACCGCTACCCAGCATGCATCTAGAGTATTAAGTTAAAAATAGAGTAACACCTTAAGCAAGATGACATGATGTAGAGGGATAGACTGATGCAATATGAAGAAAACCCCATCTTATTATCCTCGATGGAAACAATACAATACGTGCCTTGCTGCCCTTACTGTCACCGGGAAAGGACACCGCAAGATTGAACCCAAAGCTAAGCACTTCTCCCATTGCAAGAAAGATCAATCTAGTAGGCCAAACCAAACTGATAATTCAAAGAGACTTACAAAGATAACCAATCATACATAAAAGAATTCAGAGAAGATTCAAATATTATTCATAGATAGACTTGATCATAAACCCGCAATTCATCGATCTCAACAAACACACCGCAAAAAGAAGATTACATGGAATAGATCTCCACAAGAGAGGGGGAGAACATTGTATTGAGATCCAAAAAGAGAGAAGAAGCCATCTAGCTACTAACTATGGACACGTAGGTCTGAGGTGAACTACTCACACTTCATTAGAGGGGCTATGGTGTTGATGTAGAAGCCCTCCGTGATCGATGCCCCCTCCGGCGGAGCTCCGGAACAGGCCCCAAGATGGGATCTCGTGGATACAGAAAGTTACGGTGGTGGAATTAGGGTTTTGGCTCCTGTTCTGATCGTTTGGGGGTACGTGGATATATATAGGAGGAAGGAGTACGTCGGTGGAGCAACAGGGGGCCCACAAGGGTGGAGGACGTGCCTGGTGGGGGTGGGCGCGCCCCCCTACCTCGTGGCCTCCTGTTTTATTTCTTGACATAGGGTCCAAGTCTCCCTGGTCTTATTTATTGAGAAAATCATGTTCCCGAAGGTTTCATTCCGTTTGGACTCCGTTTGATATTCCTTTTCTTCGAAACCCTAAAACAGGCAAAAAACAACAATTCTGGGATGGGCCTCCAGTTAACAGGTTAGTCCCAAAAATAATATAAAAGTGGATAATAAATCCCAATAATGTCCAAAACAGTAGATAATATAGCATGGAGTAATCAAAAATTATAGATACGTTGGAGACGTATCACCCCTCCCAATGAGAGGATCGTTGGTGATGACGATGGTGATGATCTCCCCCTCCCGGAGGGAAGTTTCCCTGGCAGAACAGCTCTGCCGGAGCCCTAGATTGGTTCCGCCAAGGTTCCGCCTCGTGGCGGCGGAGTTTCTTCCCCAAAGCTTGCTTATTATTTTTTTTCTCGGACGAAAGACCTCATATAGCAGAAGATGGGTATCGAAGGGCCACCAGGTGGCCCACGAGGCAGGGGGCGCGCCTAGGGGGTAGGGCGCGCCCCCCACCCTCGTGGCCAGGGTGTGGCCCCCCTCTGGAACTTATTTCACCCAATATTTTTTATATATTCTGGAAATAACTTCCATGAAGTTTCAGGACTTTTGGAGCTGTGCAGAATAGGTCTCTAATATTTGCTCCTTTTCTAGCCCAGAATCTCGGCTGCCGGCATTCTCCCTCTTCATGTATACCTTGTAAAATAAGAGAGAATAGGTATAAGTATTGTGATATAATGTGTAATAACAGCCATAATGCAATAAATATCGATATAAAAGCATGATGCAAAATGGACGTATCAACTCCCCCAATCTTAGAACTCGCTTATCCTCAAGCGAAAGCCGAAATCGAAAAATATGTCCACATGTTTGGAGATAGAGGTGTCAATACAAATAAAATACGGACATGAGGGCATCATGATCATTCTTAGAACAACAACATATATATATATATATATATATATTGTCATATGATCTCTTATGGTAAAGTAATAATTCAATCACAATTTCAAGTATGAATCATAAACTTCATTGAGAACCAACAAACTCTAATCTCAGTCATTGAGGCAATTGCAATTTATCATAACATAGGAAAGAGTCAATATAAGAGTTTTTCAGCAAGTCCACATACTCAACTATCATTTAGTCTTTCACAATTGCTGACACTCACGCGATATTTATGGTTATGATGTTTTAATCGGACACAGAGAAAGATAGGGGCTTATAGTTTTGCCTCCCAACGTTTTACCTCAAGGGTAATGTCAACAATAATAGTTCATGAAAACTCACATCCAATTTGCTATATATATATATATATATATATATATGGATCTTTCCAACACATTGTGCTTGCCAAAGGATAAAATGTAAAAGGGAAAGGTGAATATCATCATGACTCTTTGCATGAAGTATAAGACAAGAATAAAAGATAGGCCCTTCGCAGAGGGAAGTAGAGGTTGTCATGCGCTTTTATAGTTGGATGCACGAAGTCTTAATGCAAAAGAACGTCACTTTATATTGCCACTTGTGATATGGACCTTTATTATGCAGTCCGTCGCTTTTATTTCTTCCATATCACAAGATCGTATAAAGCTTATTTTCTCCACACTAATAAGTCATACATATTTAGAGAGCAATTTTTATTGCTTGCACCGATGACAACTTACTTGAAGGATCTTACTCAATCCATAGGTAGATATGGTGGACTCTCATGGCAAAACTGGGTTTAGGGATATTTGGAAGCACAAGTAGTATCTCTACTTGGTGCAAAGAAATTGGCTAGCATGAGAGGGAAAGGCAAGCTCAACATGTTGGATAATCCATGACAATATAATTTATCTTAGATGTAAGAAAACGTAACCCATTACGTTGTCTTCCTTGTCCAACGTCAACACTTTAGCATGTCATATTTTAATGAGTGCTCAAAATTGTGAAACTCTCTTTCTTGATTGCTTCCTATTAATTGCAACAATGACCAAAACTATGTTTGTCAACTCTCAACAATTTCTATTCATCATACTCTTTATATGTGAGCTCATTACTCTTCATAAGATCCATATGATCTCTTTATTTCTTTTTATTTCTTCTCTTCTATTTTATTCCCTCAAGATCATAGAAAAATAATCAAGCCCTTGACTCAACACTAATCTTCATTATATATAGCTCACGGACTCGATTACATAAGAAGATCATAAAGCAAAACTCACAACTAGATCATACTAAAACTTTATTCTACTAGATCAAGATATTATCAAAAGGATCGAACTAAGAAAAACGGTAAAGATAAAAGGGATGGTGATACGATACCGGGGCACTCCCCCAAGCTTGGCAGTTGCCAAGGGGAGTGCCCATACCCGATGCTCAGTTCTTCTTTGTTGGTGAAGAAGGTGATGGTTTTGTTGATGGCATAGGCTTCTTCCTTAATTTGCACTTGAGGACAGAATTTTGATCCCTCAGGTCATCGATTTCCTGCTCTAGGCTCAGTATCTTTTTGCATAATTCATGCTTGTTTTCCTGCAAGAGGCGAAAAGGGATAAACTCGATCTTAGGTTTCTTTGCTCTATCCGGGAGGCTTGACTTTTTGAACTCCACATGCATGTCCCCAGGTTGAGGTAGTGGGACTTCGTCTTCATCTGAGATCGTCTCCTCCTTTCGCTTAGGTTCATAGTCCTCTTCTTCTTCCGTAGTCCAACCACAATGCTCCACATCCCCATAGACCTTAGGATGTGCAAGGTAATCAGCCACATAGCTTTCTCCTTCCGAATCCTGGGACGACATGTTGCTCAAATCTGTAGCAGGACAGCTCGAAACAAAGACATGAGATATTTGCATGATACGGTGGTCAAAACCTTCGGGAGATAATATAATGAATTTTTACCGACCAAAAGAAGTATCATGCAAGAAAAAGGAGTCCAGAGAGCGCACGGGGTGCCCACGAGGCAGGGGGCGCGCCCAGGGGGGTAGGGCGCGCCCTCCACCCTCGTGGAAGCCCCGTGTCCTTTCCGGTCTGCTTCTTATTTTCCTATTTTTTATATATTCCAAAAAGGAGAAATATTGCCATTAGAACTGTTTTAGAGTCGGTATACTTATCGTACCACGTACCTATTCCTTTTCGGAGTCTGAAACGTTCTGGAAAGTGTCCCTTATGTATTCCTCCGGGGTTACGGTTTCAATAATATTAGTTTCAACATTTATGGGATTACCTGAGATATAATGTTTGATTCTTTGACCGTTCACCACCTTCGGATTTGTGCCTTCGAAGTTGTTGATTTTTATGGCACCAGAACGATAGACCTCCTCGATAACGTAAGGACCTTCCCATTTAGAGAGAAGTTTGCCTGCAAAAAATCTTAAACGGGAGTTGTATAACCTGTAATAATTCTTTGCGGAATCAATTACCATCCTATAACCTGTAATAATTCTTTGCAGAATCAATTTGTCTTTATCATTAGGAACAACAGTAATACCTCCGTTCTTAGGGACACAATGGACAGGGCTTACCCACCGACTATCAGCAATGGGATAAATTATACCTTCCTCAAGGAGCTTTAATATTTCCTTTCTTACCACTTCTTTCATCTTAGGGTTTAGCCATCGTTGGTGATCAATAACCGGTTTGGCATCTTTCTCCAAATTTATTTTGTGTTGACATAGAGTGGGACTAATGCCCTTAAGATCATCAAGAGTATATCCAATAGCAGCACAGTGCTTCTTCAGAGTTTTCAATAATCACTCTTCTTCATGCTCTGAAAGGTTAGCGCTAATAATAACAGGATATATCTTCTTTTCATCAAGATAAGCATATTTAAAAGTATCAGGCAATGGTTTAATTAAGCTCAAACATGGGATCACCCTTGGGTGGAGGAGGACCCCTAGGATTTCAACAGGCAAGTCGTGTTTCAGAATAGGTCCCTGTTTAAAGAATACTTCATCTATTTCCCTTCTTTCATTCATGAACATATCATTTTCATGGTCTAGCACATATTGTTCTAAAGGATCAGTAGGAGGCACAACAATAGAAGCAAGACCAATAATTTCATCTTTACTAGGCAATTCTTTATCATGGGGTTGTCTACGAAATTTAGCAAAATTGAACTCATGAGACATATCCCCTAAACCAACAGAAACAATATCCTTATTGCAGTCTATCTTAGCATTAACAATATTCAAGAAGGGTCTACCAAATATAATGGGACAAAAGCCATCTTGTGGGGAACCGAGAACAAGAAAATCAGCAGGATATTTAACTTTCCCACACAAGACTTCAACATCTCTAACAATCCCAATCGGTGAAATAGTATCTCTATTGGCAAGTTTAATGGTAACATTGATATCTTGTATCTCAGCAGGTGCAATACCATGCATAATTTCTTGGTATAAGGAATGGGGTATTGCACTTGCACTAGCACCCATATCACATAAGCCATGATAACAATGATCTCCTATTTTAACAGAAATAACAGGCATGCCTACAACAGGTCTATGTTTATTTTTAGCATCAGGTCTAGCAATTCTAGCAGCTTCATTGCAGAAGTAAATAACATGCCCATCAATATTATCAGCCAAGAGATCTTTAACCATAGCAATACTAGGTTCAACTTTAATTTGCTTAGGCAGTTTAGGTGTCTTAATATTACTTTTGCTAACCACAGTTGAAGCTTTAGCATGATTCTTTATTCTAACCGGGAAAGGTGGTTTCTCAATATAAGCAGTAGGAACAACAGGATTATCATAAGTGATAGTCTTTTCTTCAACTTTAGTAGGTGCAACTATTTTTACTTCAATGGGAGGATTATATTTAAACCACTTATCCTTAGGGAGATCAACATGAGTAGGAAAGGATTCACAGAAAGAAGCTACTATCTCAGAGTCAAGTCCATATTTAGTGCTAAATTCATGAAAAGCATCGGTATCCATAAAAGATTTAACACAATCAAACTTAGGTGTTATACCTAACTCCTTACCTTTGTTGAGGTCCCAATCTTCAGAGTTGCGTTTAATTCTTTCCAATAAATCCCATTTGAATTCAATAGTCTTCATCATAAAAGATCCAGTACAAGAAGTATCGAGCATGGAGCGATTACTGAGAGAAAGCTGAGCATAAATTTTTTGAATAATCATTTCTCTTGAGAGCTCATGATTGGGGCATGAATATAACATTGAATTAAGCCTCCCCCAAGCTTGAGTGATTCTTTCTCCTTCGCGAGGCCAAAAATTATATATATAATTACGAACACGATGAACAAGATGCATAGGATAAAACTTTTGATGAAATTCCAATTTCAATCGCTTGTAGTCCCATGATCCCATATCATCACATAGCCTATACCATGTCAATGCCTCTCCCTTCAAATATAAGGGAAGACCTTCTTCTTGATAGCATCATCGGACATACCTGCAAGCTTAAATAATCCACGAACTTCATCCACATAGATTAAGTGCAAATCGGGATGCAATGTTCCATCTCCTGCAAAAGGATTAGCTAGCAGTTTCTCTATCATACCCGAAGGAATTTCAAAGTAAACATTTTCAATAGGTTAAGTAGGTTGAGGAGAAACTCTTTGCTCTACTGGTCGGGGTGAAGATAGCCCGAACAAGCCCCTCAAAGGATTATGTTCCATAGTAACAAGTGATAGTAAATTTCAGCACACTATATAAATTTTTCCTTACCAAATTCCACCTACCAAAGGCGTTTCACTCCCCGTCAATGACGCCAGAAAAGAGTCTTGATGACCCACAAGTGTAGGGGATCTATCGTAACTTTTCGATAAGTAAGAGTGTCGAACCCAACGAGGAGCAGAAGGAAATGATAAGCAATTTTTAGTAAGGTATTCTCTGCAAGCACTGAAATTATCGGTAACAGATAGTTTTGTGATAAGGTAATTTGTAACGAGTAGCAAGTAATAAAAGTAAATAAGGTGCATCAAGGTGGCCCAATCCTTTTTGTAGGAAAGGACAAGCCTGGACAAACTCTTATATGAAGGAAAGCGCTCCCGAGGACACATGAGAATTATCGTCAAGCTAGTTTTCATCACGTTCATATGATTCGCGTTCGGTACTTTGATAATTTGATATGTAGGTGGACCAGTGCTTGGGTACTATCCTTACTTGGACAAGCACCCCACTTATGATTAAGCTTTTGTCACTCTATCAACCCATCATCTACTTATTACTTCCCAATGCATCCCTCTAGTCCCAAACAATGGTGAAGTGTCATGTAGTCGACGTTCACCTGACACCATTAGAGGGATGACAACATGCATCTCATCAAAATATCGAACGAATACCAAATTCACATGACTACTTATAGCAAGAATTCTCCCATGTCCTCAGGAACAAACGTAACTACTCACAAAGCATATTCATGTTCATAATCAGAGGGGTATTAATATGCATAATGGATATGAACATATGATCTTCCACCAAGTAAACCAACTAGCATCAACTACAAGGAGTAATCAACACTACTAGCAACCCACAGGTACCGATCTGAGGTTTGGATACAAAGATTGGATAGAAGAGATGAACTAGGGTTTGAGAGGAGATGGTGCTGGTGAAGATGTTGATGGAGATTGACCCCCTCCCGATGAGAGGATCGTTGGTGATGACGATAGTGATGATTTCCCCGTCCCGGAGGGAAGTTTCCCCGGCAGAACAGCTCTGTCGGAGCCCTAGATTGGTTCCGCCAAGGTTTCGCCTCGTGGCGGCGGAGTTTCTTCCCCAAAGCTTGCTTATTATTTTTTTCTCGGACGAAAGACCTCATATAGCAGAAGATGGGCATCGGAGGGCCACCAGGGAGCCCATGAGGCAGGGGGGCGCACCTAGGGGGTAGGGCACGCCCCCACCCTCGTGGCCCGGGTGTGGCCCCCCTCTAGAACTTCTTTCGCCCAATATTTTTTATATATTCTGGAAATAACTTCCGTGAAGTTTCTAGACTTTTGGAGCTATGGAGAATAGGTCTCTAATATTTGCTCCTTTTCTAGCCCAGAATCCCGGCTGCTGGCATTCTCCCTCTTCATGTAAACCTTGTAAAATAAGAGAGAATAGGCATAAGTATTGTGACATAATGTGTAATAATAGCCCATAATGCAATAAATATCGATATAAAAGCATGATGCAAAATGGACGTATCAATAACTATCGCTCTACATGCAACAAAGAGTCACTCCAAAGTTACTAATAGCGGAGAACAAACGAAGAGATTATTGTAGGGTATGAAACCACCTCAAAGTTATTCTTTCTGATCGGTCTATTCAAGAGTCCATATGTCGGTGTACTAGAGTAGGGGTACCCTAGCATCCCGAACTTGTGCACGGGCAGTCGTAGCATCCCGCGGCAAGGCTTGCCGGGTGACCGCCAAGGTCCTCCGTGGTTCCCCTGGAGCCATTCAAAGAGACAAGACCCCGGCAAGAGGAGCTTGCCGGGAAGGCCAACCAAGGCACCTCAAGACCCCGGCGAGAGGAGCTTGCCGGGAAGGCCAACCAAGGCACCTCAAGACCCCGGCGAGAGGAGCTTGCTGGGAAGGCCACCCAAGGCATCTCAAGGAACTTGCCGCGGCGCGCCACACGTCCCGACAAGGCCCGGTGAGCGAAAAGCTCCCGGACGCGGCAAGACAACGACCGCGGCAAGGTGCTTGCCGCGGCAAGCCGCCACTCTGTGCCCGTGCTCCAGCACATCGACCAACGTGTCGCTCTGGGACCCTTCCAGGTGTGCGTGGCGGGCAGCTATGCAGCTAGCGGTGAGCGGTGGCAAGCGGCGCTGACAAGATTGCCATCGTGGCGAGCGGTGGCGTCCCTGACGGTCCCTTTTACACTGTTTAGGCGACGCAGACGGGCATTTAAGGCCCTTGTCCCCTGCCGTCAGGGTTAGGTATGATACACTGTAGCAGGTAGTTGTACCTACCGCATCACCTTTTTCATTTTTACCCTTTGTCTCCGTTGCCACCTGTCGGTGACCCCTTGAGCATATAAAAGGAGGCCCATGCGCAACGTAGAGGGGGGTTCGGAAAAACAGAACACTCACGCTCGGTCTCGTTAGCTGCTGGTGTGTACTGTAGCACTCCGCGCTCCCGAGCAAGAACTCAATACAAACCACAAAGCAGGAGTAGGGTTTTACGCATCCGTGCGGCCCGAACCTGGGTAACTGCTCGTGTGTTTCGCCTCGATCTGCTCTTTGCACGACCTCCGCCCCCACCAAACCGAAAGGGACTCGGCCCGCCGGTCCCATAGGTGTTCGTGGATCAGTCCCCCGACATCTTTAGCGCGCCTGGTAGGGGGCGTCGAGGGGGTGTGAACCAGATCCGGCGTACACACGAGCTAGATCTCCATCATCTTCATCGACATGCCGCCGAAGAAGAAGGCTTCGGAGGTGGCTGCTCCGTCCGCCCCGCTACCACCGGAGCAAACGGCGGATGGGGCGGACGCCGGCGGAAGAACGGGCGTCGACGAGGGAGCTCACGGTGCTGCCAGGTCCAAGGACAAGGCTGTGCTTCCCATCGGCGGCGTAGCCGGCTCCCACAACGACCGGGCGCACTCCAAGACCTCGGCGTCCGTACATGCACCGCGCCCACCTCAGGAGGCGCGGGACCGGCAGCGTCACGGTACTCACGGTACCATGCGCTTGCTGGACCAAGATCGAGCTGGTGGGTCTCGGAGTGCTCCAGACCAGCATGCACACCAACATGCTGGCACGAGCGAGGCGCGGTCGCCTGGACGGGATACTGCTCCTTCTAACATAGTTAGAAGTCCGAGCATATCCCGCTCCTCGCACTATTCGCCACCACCACCCGCCACTGCCGCAGAAGCTTTGGCGCGAGCTCAGCTGCTCCTAGACTACCCTCCAACAACAGACAAGATCGGCGACTGGAGGGCCACCATTCAGAATCTCATCGGCTTCGCCAACGGCGACACTCAGCGGCAGCCGAGCACGTCGCAGCCGCGGCAAGTCAGCCAGGCACGAGCCGGTGGCGACAAGACCGGTGGGGGTGCAACTACTGTGCACTCTCCGCCCCGAAGGCCAAGATCGCCGACTTGCCGGATCCACCTCGACAGCGACTCCACCGCGTCATCAGATCCACGAGCTCGTCGAGATCAGCGCCAAGTTCTTCACGAACGACAGCAAGAAGACGCTCGTACTCGCATTGAGCGCCGAAGAGAAGCGCGACGTTAATCAGACCAGCGCGCTGGGCCCTCTGTCGACATGCACGCGCCAGGGGAACCAGGCGACTTGCCGTACGCGGTAGGTTGCCCTGCGTTCACTCGTGAGCTGCGGCAAGTCCAGTGGCCCAGCATGAAGAATTTCAAGCCAGACGTACCAGAGAAGTACGACGGCAAGTCGCATCCGTCGGAGTTCCTCGGCATCTACACCATCGCGGTGCATGCTGTCGGGGGACGGGACGACAAGATCCTTGCCAACTACTTCCCGCTGGTGCTCAAGCCCAACGTCAGGTCCTGGCTCATGCACTTGCCGGACAACTCCATATCCTCCTGGGCAGACCTATGCCATCAGTTTGTCGGCGCCTTTACAGGCGGCCACAAACCTCATGGCCAAGAGAGTGACCTTCATCTTCTCGCCCAAAAGGAAGGAGAGCCCCTACGCAAGTACATTCAGAGATTCAGCCATGTACAGCACAACATCCCAGATGTCCACCCTGCCGCGGTCATCAGCGCGTTCCATCAGAACGTGCGTAACCGCAGGATGCGGGAGGAAATGGCGATGTGCGAGATCAGAGACGTCAGTGAGCTGTATGCCCTGGCCGACAAGTGTGCACATGCTGAAGATGGGAGGAAACTCCCCGGAGAGAATATAGGAGCAGGAGGATCTGACAGTGAGGATGCTGCCCCGGCAAAGAAAAACCGGCGGCGGAACAGGAAGAAGAAAGGCAAAGATGTGCTAGTCGTTGAGCAGTCCGGCAATGAAGGTGGCGCCAAGAAAGCCAAAGTTGGTAGCTCCGGCAAGGAGATTGCCGCATGCACCAACTGCCAGGCTGTGGCGGTCGCCGACAAGCAGGATGGCACCGACAAGCAGTACTGCAAGATTCACCGCACCAAGGGCCATGACCTCCAGAGCTGCAAGAAGGTCGAGCAGCTTGTCCAGCAGCAAAAGGCTGAATACGAGCGACGCGACAAGGAGAGGGCCCAAGGAGGCGCTGGAGAATCTGGCAAGAAGCGCGCCGGCCGGGGAGGACGCCGCGGCAAGGCCAAGCAGCGGCAAGGAGACAGACCTCCCCGCGGCCGCGACAAGGATGAAGACGACGACGACGAAGACATGGATGATGTTGAGACCAGTGAGCAGGAGTTCCAGAAAGCCACAGAGGTCTTGTGCGTTGACGGCGGTGCTTCCCTGCATACTTCGCACCGCCAACTCAAGCAGTGGGTGCGGGAAGTCAATGCGGCAGAACCACCTATCGAGTCACGCAAGCTTCTGAAATGGTCCAGCACGCCTATCATCTTTGATATTGAGGACCACCCTGACCGCACAACTGCGGTCGGGTGCTTGCCGATGTTGGTTTCACCAACTATCCGCAACCTCAAGGTCACTAAGATGCTAGTTGACGGCGGGGCCGGCTTGAACCTGATCTCCTCCGCTGTACTCCAGAAACTCCAGATCCCTGACAGCGAGCTCGAAGAGACCGGCACATTCCAAGGAATTAACCCGGGAAGGAGCAAGCCGAAGGGGAAGGTCACGTTGCCAGTAACATTTGGCAGCGAGCTGAACTTCAGGACTGAGAGGGTCACTTTTGACGTTGCTGATATTCCATTGCCTTACAATGGGATACTTGGCCGTCCAGCACTCGCCAAGTTCATGGCAGCCTCTCACTACGCATACAACATGCTGAAGATGCCAGGCCCGATAAGCGTCATCTTTGTCCCCGGCGACAAGAAGGATGCTCTTATCTGCGCCGACAAGATCTACCGGGAAGCGGCAGCCGCAACAGACTGCAAGTCACTTGCCGTTGAAGCTCCCGGGGGGAAGAAGAAGACCAAGTCCGGCAAGAGTTCTGATGCCCACTCCGGCAAGCGCACCTCTCCAGAGTGCTGCGCTGCCGTCGAGGACGCACCATCGAGCTCCACCGGCAAGTGTAAGAAGACAATGGCGGCTCCGCCAAAGACGAAGAAGGTGTCCGCCAAGGAGGACGGCACTGGTGGTACCTTCACCATCAGTGCCACTCTCGACCCTAAATAGGAAAGCACGCTCATTGCTTTCCTGCGGGCGAATGTCGACGTGTTTGCATGGCAACCGTCTGACATCCCCGGTGTTCCCAGGAAAGTAATTGAGCACCACCTTGCCGTTTGTCCTCATGCGCGGCCCGTCAAGCAGAAGGTCAGGAAGCAAGCAGTGGAGCGCCAAGAATTCATTGCAGAAGAGATCAAGAAGTTGGAAGCAGCAGGCCTTGTCAGAGGAGTGCTCCATCCTACGTGGTTGGCCAATCCTGTAGTCGTGTGCAAGGCGAACGGGAAATGGAGACTTTGTATTGATTTTACCGATGTTAACAGAGCTTGTCCCAAAGACCCATTTCCTTTGCCGCGCATTGACCAGATTGTTGACTCCACAGCCGGATGTGATTTGCTTTCATTTCTTGACGCATACTCAGGATACCATCAGATCTTCATGGCAGAAGAGGATGAGGAGAAGACCGCATTCATTACTCCATGTGGCACGTACTGTTTCATACGGATGCCTTTCGGATTAAAAAATGCTGGCTCAACATTTGCAAGAGTAGTCCATGTCGCTCTTGAGCCACAAATACACAGGAATGTGGAAGCCTACATGGATGATATAGTGGTCAAGAGCAAGGACAAGGCAACTCTGATCCAAGATTTAGACGAAACCTTTGCAAATCTGCGCAAGATCAGCCTCAAGCTCAACCCCGAGAAGTGTGTGTTTGGAGTACCCTCCGGCAAGCTTCTCGGGTTCTTCGTGTCTCAGCGGGGAATTGAAGCCAATCCCGACAAGATCAAGGCCATTGAGCAGATTGAAGCACCAAAGCGCGTCAAGGATGTACAAAGACTTGCCGGTTGTGTGGCTGCTCTCAGCAGGTTTATCTCTAGGTCTGCTGAGCGCGCCCTGCCATTTTTCAAATTATTGAAAAAGGCAGGTCCAGTAAAATGGACTCCAGAAGCGGAGGCTGCGCTGCAAGACTTGAAGAGATACCTGTCCTCTCCTCCAATACTTGTCGCACCTAAACCACAAGAGAAGTTGCTGCTGTATATAGCAGCAACCAATCAAGTGGTTAGTGCTGCATTAGTAGCGGAGAGGGAGGCAGATGACGAGCCGACAACCACGGCAGGCACATCCAGCGACAACCAGGGGGCTTCCCCGACAAGCTCTGGTCCCGACAAGGATGGATCTACGCAGACGCGCGAGGAGATACAGAAGAAAATGGTGCAGCGCCCAGTTTACTTTGTCAGTTCCCTTCTGCAGGGGGCTAGATCAAGGTACTCTGGCGTGCAGAAATTGCTTTTCGGCCTTCTCATGGCCTCAAGAAAGCTGCGCCATTACTTCCAAGCACATGAGATCACAGTTGTCACTCGCTTTCCGCTGAAGAGGATACTACAGAATCCAGAAGCGACAGGCAGGATTGTTGAGTGGGCACTGGAACTGTCAAGCTTTGGCCTCAAGTTTGAGAGTACTTCAACTATCCAAAGCAGAGCGTTGGCAGAATTCATAGCAGAATGGACGCCAACACCAGATGAAGAAATTCCAGAAACGAGCATCCCAGTCAAGGAAGCAAGCAAAGAGTGGCTGATGTACTTTGATGGTGCCTTTTCGCTGCAAGGCGCCGGCGCTGGCGTGCTGCTTGTCGCACCTACCGGAGAGCACCTCAAGTACGTAGTCCAGATGCACTTTCCCAAGGAGCAAGCAACAAACAATACTGCAGAGTATGAAGGCTTGCTTGCCGGTCTCAGGATCACGGCAGACCTTGGGATCAAGAAGCTCATTGTCCGGGGTGACTCACAGCTTGTCGTACGCCAAGTGAACAAGAGCTATCAAAGTCCGTTGATGGAAGCCTACGTTGACGAAGTGAGAAAGCTAGAAGAGCACTTTGACGGCCTACAGATGGAGCATGTTCCAAGAGCTCAGAATGCTATTGCTGATGGCCTGTCAAAGTGCGCCGCACTTAAGTTACCTGTGGAACCAGGGATCTTTGTGCTCAAGCTGACTCAACCGTCTGTAACGCCATCAACTGGACAGAACAAGAAGAGGAAGTTGATTTCTGGTGACTATTTTCCGACAGAGCTTCCCGAAGCCGCCGCCAAGAAGGTCCCCAAGATCAACGCTAAAGGCGCTGAGGAGCAGTCTGCTCCGGCAAGCCCTAGGGTTTGTTCCGTTGAAGCAGAAGCTCCCGACAAGTTTTGCTCCGGCAAGCTTGCCGGGGAACGTCAAGCTCCGGCAGAGCCGCAGGTTCTCGCCGTAGAAGCGGATGTTCCCACAGCAGCAGATTTTCCTTTAGTCCTTGTTGTCGAGCCACAAGCTCCAGCATGGGCGCAGCAGATTGTCCGTTTCCTTCAGACAGGAGAACTTCCCGAAGAGCAAGAAGGAGCGGAAAGAGTAGCCCGGCAGTCAAGTATGTACCAGTTTGTCGACAAGACACTGTACAGAAGAAGACTCAACGGTGTGAAATTGAAGTGTATTCACCGGGAAGACGGACAAAAGCTGTTGGCAGAGATACATGGAGGCATATGTGGACACCACATTGGCGCAAGAGCACTTGTCGGCAAAGCGTTCCGGCAAGGTTTCTTTTGGCCGACAGCCCTCCAGGATGCAACTGCACAAGTAACCAAGTGTGAAGCGTGCCAGTTCCATTCCAAGCAGATACACCAACCAGCTCAAACTCTCCAGACGATCCCTTTATCCTGGCCATTTTCGGTCTAGGGGCTCGACATCCTCGGCCCCTTTCCCCGAGCAGTCGGGGGCTTTGAGTACTTGTACGTTGCAATCGACAAGTTCACAAAGTGGCCGGAAGTAGAACCAGTGAGGAAGGTGACAGCACAGTCAGCAGTCAAGTTCTTTAGGTCGATTGTTTGCCGCTTCGGGATCCCTAACAGGATAATCACCGACAACGGTACGCAATTCACGAGCCGCACCTTCATGCAGTACGTCCAAGATCTTGGCGCCAAGGTCTGCTTCGCTTCTGTTGCTCACCCGAGAAGCAACGGTCAAGCGGAGAGGGCAAATGCTGAAGTGCTGCGTGGGCTCAAGACCAGAACTTTCGACAGGCTGCACAAGTGCAGAAGAAACTGGATCGAGGAGCTACCGGTGGTTCTTTGGTCGATCAGAACGATGCCCAATCGAGCCACTGGACAGACACCTTTCGCTCTAGTCTATGGAGCAGAGGCAGTTCTCCCCACGGAACTCGTATACGGGTCACCTCGAGTGCTCGCTTATGATGAGCTTGAGCAAGAGCAGCTGCGACAAGATGACGCGCTACTCCTTGACGAAGACCGTCTTCAGGCTGCTGTGCGAGCTGCTCGCTACCAGCAAGCTTTGCGCCGCTACCATAGCCGCAAAGTTAATCCCAGAAGGTTCGAGGAAGGCGACCTTGTTCTTCGGCGTGTTCAGTCCGCCAAGAATTCTAACAAGTTGACGCCAAAGTGGGAAGGCCCTTACCGGGTGAAACGAGTCACTAGGCCTGGCGTTGTCCGCCTTGAGACCGAAGATGCCATTCCGGTGAGCAACTCCTGGAACATTGAGCATCTTCGTAAGTTTTACCCGTAAGGCGCGGTTGCCGGAACCTGTTCTAGCAACCACCTTTTGTACAAGTCTTGCCGCTGCTGCATGTAATCCTTTGTACAAAGCCGGGCGCAGACCCCGTGCATAAGTAAAGCTCATGTGCTCCGCACATCTTGTCAATTTCATGCTTTCTATTTTTTGCATGTGTTATCTGACACTTTGTGCAGCACCTACTCCCGGTAAGCAATAACGAGCCGTAAGGCTCCATATCTTTATTTTCTCTTCTTTCTTTTTTCAAGGAAAGGAAGATTCCCTCGCCCACAAGTTTGCCGGGGGGAAAGGAGAAGATAATAGTATGGACCAGGCGTCGTTCAAGAAAGTTTCGCCTTGCCGGGAAGCAAACAACAGAAAAGCTAAGTTGCCAAAGTTTGAACAATCAGATTTTTTAAATTTTTAAGTTATCTCCCTTGAACGACCGCACTTTGTATGGAAAACCTGTGCGCGGAGGAACCAACTCATAGCTAGTTGCGCCCTTACTTTGTTTCGAGTCCGCTCAACAACTTAAGTGAGCTGCGACTAGTTGCGACAAGGTTTCTTGTCGGTAGCAGCACCGCCAGCAGGCTGCTGACGTTCCGCACTCAGTGCTCGCGGCTAAGGTGCCTGCACCGGCAAGTTCCCTAAAAGCGTAGGGCTAAAACATACAAAGGGAGGAATCAAGTAAACGGAATAACATTGCAATCATTACCCAGAATAGAGCTATATTACAAGATAGCTTGTCGCGGCTCTAACGGATTGTTTTCATAACATGATCAACAGCAACAAGGAAAGAAGAAATAGGCGGCCTAGTCTACGCGATCGCCTTCGATCCTCTTGATCCCGCTCACCTTGTCCACAATGGGTGCGACAAGGGTCTTGAGCGCCTCCAGATCAGCATCCGGCGGCAGGGTCTTGAGGACGTTGGTGAGGTTGAGGCCCGGATTGCGGAAGGCCACCTTCACCAACACTTTCTGAAGAGCTCCCGCGCAGATCTTGCGCGACTCGTCGGCCAGCTGCTTTGGGATCTTCTCCCGGAGCCGCTGAAGGGCCGTCGCCACGCCTTTGAAGAACAAGACGAGCTTGGCGCTGGGTTGGAGGTTCTCGTCGGAGGGATACCCGAGATCCTCCATCCCCAGCTGCGCCAACTCCCTGTCAATGTCTGTGGCAGCATTTACAAGACTCTCCGTCCAGTGCTCCACAGTCTCCCTGAAAGCATTCTAGGTGGTGGCTACACTCTCCAGCAGCACCTTGTCGGCCTTGATCTCTTCTTTCAAGGCCGCCTCCTGCTCCTTGGCGCCGTCCAGCGTCTTGGTCAAAGTAGTCGGCTTCAACTCAAGATCCGCGTTGGAGTCCTTGGCGGCGCTGAGCTCTTTGCCCTTCTCGGCGAGATCGGCCTCCAGCTGCGCCACCTTCGCCTCCAGCTCCTTCTTGGCGGCTTCGGCGGCTGCGGCAGCATCCTCCGCTTGCTTGAGGGCTCCGCCGAGTTTTTCCTCGCGCACGGCAAGCTCCTCCTCGTGGGTGTCAAGATTGACCTTCCGCTGCGCCAGCTCGCCTTCCTGCGCAGACAGCTTCTCAGCGGCAAGCCGTTGTTGCTCTCTGACTTCAGCCTTCTCGAGGAGGAAGGCCTTCTGCGCTTCGGCGAGCTGCTCCCGCTCCTCCGCCAGGGACCGGAGGGCTTCTTGGTGAAAACCCCCGAGCTCCTCCGCGCGCTTCTCAATGTCTGCTCCCGCCTTCGCGACAAGCGCCTCGCGGGATTCCAGCTTGGCTTGCCGTGCGCGGTAGAGCGACACCAGCTTCCGCAGCAGCCGCTCCTCCTCAAACTCGTTGCTGCTGCTGCTCGGCGCGTCAACCACCGTCAGCCCAGCAGAGGCGAGCACCTCCCCGTCGAAGATCTCTCCCTCGACCGGCGCCCTGGAGCTTGACGCCCAGGGGAGGTTGATGAAGACGCCTTCGCCGGCCCTCAAGTACACGCCTGGCTGGGGCTCTTCGGAGCCTGGCGCTGCGGCAGCAGCGGACGGGTCGGCGGTCGATGTAGCGCCCGGTTCTCCTGCGGCCTCAGGGCCGTCAGTGCGATCGCCAGACCCCTCGCCAGTTGCTGCGGCGGAAGCCTTGGCGGCCTCTGCGCCGGCGGGATCGCCAGCACCGGCTGCTTCGTCGGCGGCAACCTCGGTCTCCATCTGCTCCGCAGCAGATGGGTCTGACGGCCAGAAAAGGGAGAAGAGTCAAGCAAATATTCAACAAGAAGAAGATCAAAAGAAGAAGAGCCCAAGGGAAGTTTCGAAGCAAGAGGATTACCTGTACCAGGTTCTCCAGTCGTGGCCTCCGCCGTCGGGGGGCCGCTGGTGCTGTCCCTTACCGGAGAACTCTCCCTTGCCGGAGACTTCTCCCTTACCGGAAAGCTCTCCCTTGCCAGAGGACTCTCCCTTGGCTCCTGGTGGGGCTGCTCCGCTCCTACACAAGTCAGCAGTCAGATATCAGCAAAGACAGAATATCCATGCGCGCCTCACAGCGGAAAGCAAACCAGATACTTACGCTGGGGGCTGCTCTGGAGAAATGTTGCCGGGTCCGGCAAGGTTGTCTCGGGTGCACCCCCCGCTGTCGCCGTGGGTTCATCCTTGATGATAATCACCGGGGCCTTGGCCCTCTTCGCTGCTCTCTGGGCCAGAGTCCTGAAAAGGAACAAGTTCAGAGTAAAGCAAGTGAGACACAAGACAAAACAGCAAGGATTGAAGAACTACAAGTACAACAAGAGGATCTTACTCTTCTTCTTCTTCCTCGTCGGAGCTGAACGTGGAGAAATCGAAGTCCGGCTCATGTCCGGCGCGAGGAGGCGGAGGAGTGGCTTCCCTTGACCGCTTGGCGGGAACAGTGGCGGTGGTCTGCGACGACCCCGCTCCAGCTGTCGTCGCGACATGAGGAGCGGCAGGAGCAGAAGCGGTGGTCCGGAAGGACCCCGCTCCAGTTGCCGCTGCAGCGTGAGATGCTCCCGTGGCAACGGTGCTTGCCGCGGTGGAGCGTGTCGCGCGGCGCGGCGGCTGTTGACTCGCTTGCCGCTCCGCTACGTCCCCGGCCTTGCGGAGACGCCTTCTTGGTGGAGATGGAGGCTCTGCTTGCGGCGAGCTGTCCGAAGATGAGGTGGAAGACGAGTTGATCTCCAGCGAGCCGCTCGTATCCTTGGCGGGCTCGCTCGACCCGGCGCCATGCCCGGCAAGTTCTTTCTCGCCAACGCGCTCCTCTCGCTCGGCACGGCTTCCTGCCTCTGCTGCATCTGCCTCCTCCACGGTGAATCCAAATTCGCCCGCGGCTGCGGCTGCCGCCTCCTCTTCCAGCCTGGTGGCGATGCGTGTCATCTCCTCATTGGTGGTGTCGCGGGTGAGGCCGTCCTTCTCGTCGGGGTGGATCGCCACTTCTACCAAGCCATCGAAGAATTGCTGCACGATGTCGTCCGAAGGCTCTTGCCAAGTTGGGACAATCCCGTGCGAGTCGCACTGCGGCATCATTGCCCGGATGCGGTCGAGCGAGGAATTGTTGCACAACGGAACGACAACCCCGGCAACCTGAAGACTTCGGGATGTTGGGGTCGTACTTGAACGGCTCCTGGAGCATCGCGTTGAGCTCCAGGACAGTGAAGTTGAAGTTGAGGCCCGGGCGCAGCCTCATGATATCTGCCGCATTCTTGAACTCCCAGGCGGGTCTTCCTCGTTCCTGCAGGGGGGCGATGCGGCGGCGAAGAAAATCTGCGCCAACAGCGCCTACAGTGAGCCCGGCAAGCCTGAGGCGCAGGATCCGGGTGACAGCAATCTTCAGCCTGTCGTCTTCCGGGGCCACGTCACTCCAATCGCTGCCGCGCGCTACTAGGGTTTGGCGCCGGGTGGTAAACGGCTGCGGGTTCTCCTCGTCAATCCAGCACCAGTCTGCCCTCCATTCCTCCCACTTGCCGCGGAACTCTCCCTCCAGATAAGTTTCCTTCTTGCCCGAACCTTGAGATCCAGGCGATTCCGCCGGACAAAGGCTCTCCTCTCTCTACCCGGGGGATAAAGAAATGGCGAAAGATGGCTAAATTGGGGTGGACTCCGACAAAGTTTTCGCAAAGATGCGCGAAAACTGCCATGGTCAGAACGGCATTGGGGGTGAAGTCAAGGAGGTGGAACCCGTAGGTGTTCATGATATCGCAGAAGAATTCAGAGAAGGGCGGGCAGAGCCCGCAGTAGAAGAACAAGGCAAAAAAAGGGTATCCATTCGGAGCCTATTTCCAAGCGGCGGCAGGGAGTACCTTCGTGCGCGGGTGCGCCCGCGTCTCCGTCGACCAGAAGAGGTAGTAGTTCTCCCTCAGCTCCTTCACGGCGAGCTTGGAGGGGAAGACTGCCGGCTCCTTCCGCAGCGCCGCAAGCCGCTGCGCCTCGGTCGACTTCACAACCTTCCCCTTGTCGGCTTTTGGAGCCATGGCGGAAGTGGTGGAGGAGGTCGACGGCGTTGGTAGTGCTGGTGGCGATGGGGGGCGGGGCGCTGCTCTCTTTCGGCTTTGGGAAGACAAGGGAGCGGCGGAGATTTCTGAGATTAGAGTAGCAACCAGCGAATGTGCGAACTGCCCCTGTTTCCCCTGCTTATAAGGAGGGAGGGGGCGGACGTTCCGCATTTCCGAATAAAGTAACCACCCACGATCTCTCCCACGATGCCGCATTCAACGCGTGCCGTTCGGGGAGGGCGCGGTGGATACGGAGAAAGATACGGCGTAACCTAGGCCGCGCGTGCCCGTGCCCTGTTTTGGGCCTGGCCCAAAAGCGCTCGGCACCGTGTATGACCCAGGCCCAGGGGCTCCTGTCGGTGTACTAGAGTAGGGGTACCCTAGTATCCCGAACTTGTGCACGGGCAGTCGCAGCATCCCGCGGCAAGGCTTGCCGGGTGACCGCCAAGGTCCTCCGTGGTTCCCCTGGAGCCATTCAAAGAGACAAGACCCCGGCAAGAGGAGCTTGCCGGGAAGGCCAACCAAGGCACCTCAAGACCCCGGCGAGAGGAGCTTGCCGGGAAGGCCAACCAAGGCACCTCAAGACCCCGGCGAGAGGAGCTTGCCGGGAAGGCCACCCAAGGCATCTCAAGGAACTTGCCGCGGCGCGCCACATGTCCCGACAAGGCCCGGTGAGTGACAAGCTCCCGGACGCGGCAAGACAACGACCGCGGCAAGGCGCTTGCCGCGGCAAGCCACCACTCTGTGCCCGCGCTCCAGCACATCCACCAACGTGTCGCTCTGGGACCCTTCCAGGCGTGCGTGGCGGGCGGCTGTGCAGCCAGCGGTGAGCGGTGGCAAGCGGCGCTGACAAGATTGCCATCATGGCGAGCGGTGGCGTCCCTGACGGTCCCTTTTACACTGTTTAGGCGACGCAGACGGGCATTTAAGGCCCTTGTCCCCTGCCGTCAGGGTTAGGTATGATACACTGTAGCAGGTAGCTGTACCTACCGCATCACCTTTTTCATTTTTACCCTTTGTCTCCGTTGCCACCTGTCGGTGACCCTTGAGCATATAAAAGGAGGCCCATGCGCAACGTAGAGGGGGGTTCGGAAAAACAAAACACTCACGCTCGGTCTCGTTAGCTGCTGGTGTGTACTGTAGCACTCCGCGCTCCCGAGCAAGAACTCAATACAAACCACAAAGCAGGAGTAGGGTTTTACGCATCCGTGCGGCCCGAACCTGGGTAACTGCTCGTGTGTTTCGCCTCGATCTGCTCTTTTCACGACCTCCGCCCCCGCCGAACCGAAAGGGACTCGGCCTGCCGGTCCCATAGGTGTTCGTGGATCAGTCCCCCGACACCATAATAAAATAACACGAAGCTATTCTTTCCGTTCAATCTATCATAGAGTTCGTACTAGAATAACACCTTAAGACACAAATCAACCAAAACCCTAATGTCATCGAGATACTCCAATGTGACCTCAAGTATCCGTGGGTATGATTATACGATATGCATCACACAATCTCAGATTCATCTATTCAACCAACACAAAGAACTTCAAAGAGTGCCCCAAAGTTTCTACCGGAGGGTCAAGACGAAAATGTGTGCCAACCCCTATGCATAAGTTCACGAGATCACGGAACCCGCAAGTTGATCACCAAAACATACATCAAGTAAATCACGTGATATCCCATTGTCACCACAGATAAGCACATGCAAGACATACATCAAGTGTTCTTAAATCCTTAAAGACTCAATCCGATAAGATAACTTCAAAGGGAAAACTCAATCCATTACAAGAGAATAGAGGGGGAGAAACATCATAAGATCCAACTATAATAGCAAAGCTCGTGATACATCAAGATCGTGCCAAATCGAGAACATGAGAGAGAGAGAGATCAAACACATAGCTACTGGTACATACCCTCAGCCCTGAGGGTGAACTACTCCCTCCTCATCATGGAGAGCGTTGGGATGATGAAGATGGCCACCGAAGAGGGATTCCCCCCTCCGGCAGGGTGCCGGAACGGGTCTAGATTGGTTTTCGGTGGCTACGGAGGCTTCTGGCGGCTGAACTCCCGATCTAGGTTAATAGGTTAGTCCCAAAAATCATATAAAATGGCATATAAATGCATATAAAACATCCAAGGTTGATAATATAATAGCATGGAACAATCAAAAATTATAGATACGTTGGAGATGTATCATTCCACATGCAACATGTAGAACCTTTCAAAATTAGCATCATAGATGGTATATAGACATATGCATCTCATCTAGAAAACTGCTGAAGCGGAAGGTGAATATTGTGCCTTCATTCATGTTGAAGGTCTTTGCAGCTTTAGGCCAGTGACTGTGGATGATTGACCGTCCGTCCTTCGACCTCTTCAGGAACACTTCAATATTGAACCGTGGGTGTTGTATGAAAACCTTCCTCGCCTCCTAACCATAGAGGTGGTTTGAGAGGTAATCATCAGTGAACTGCTTTGAAAAGGCCTGAAAACAAGGATGTGCATAAATATCTTCTCTATATTGGAAATGGGGCAAAGGAATAAAAAAAGGCAAGGTATAATAGTTAGTACCATCTTATAGTGAACTGATGTCGTCTTCATTGTGCAGACAAAGATCTTGTTGTTTTTTGTCGCCAATTTCTTTATCCTAACAATCTTTCTGAGTTTCTTGATTTGATTGATATTCATGGACAACTCATTTCCCCATATGCAAAAAGGGTCGAACAGTGGGTCAAAACCTCTGACAGCAGGACCTACATGTGCAAGACCAAATTGTTAAAATCCAAAATATTAGAATGGTTCCTACAATTGCACAATAATGTGCTATTAGACAACGGACCATGCACGTGCTAACCTTGATTGTAAACATCAGTGATTCCCATTGTTTCCCTGCAACACATATAAGGTAGTTAGTCATCAGGTTAAGTAAGGGTTCGCATGCTATCAGTAAAATATGTTGACAAAAAATAAGCACATTGCAGATTCATCAGATTAATTGAAGCCACACGGAAAACCCATTTACCCAAACCAACCAGGATTAAGAACTAGGAAATATAGCACCTGTATATGTTTCTCATGTATTAAGTGCAACCAAATTCAATTTATTCCTCACATGCACAACAAGACAAAATTCTACCAATGACAATTGGACATCGCACTGCAGAATTGAACCAAGCAGTTAACTAAACACCACAACAAATGAACTAAACATTTACTGAGCACCGCATTGCACAATATAACATTGAACCAAGCAGTTAACTAAACACCACAACAAATGAACCAAACATTAACTGAGCACCACATTGCACAATATAACTTACTCCTAATAGAAGATCAGAGAGTTAACCAAACAGTTAACTACAGCCAATTGTAGCAATTGTATTTATTTCTCATGTATTTACTACTGCCAAATTCAATTTATTCCTTACATGGTATACAATAACAGAATGCACCCACAATTTTGTAAAGATAAATTCGATTTATTTCTCACATGGAAGACAATACAAAATTGTAGCCTGAAGAATTGAACATCACATTTGTAGAGTTGAACCAAACAGTTAACGGAAGACGACAACTAATTACCAAAATAGTTAATAAGTGAGCACCCCACTGCATGACATATATAACATATACACTAGAGCAACAGATTGCATGGTGAAATTAGATAGCACAATTCCCTAGATTTTATGAAGGAAAGGCAAGAGCAGCACATGCAATGGGTAAACCGAGCATGCATAACCGGCATAGCTAGCAATTGGCAAGGTGCTCCTCCAAGATCTGGGGGTTGGCATGAATGGCAGCCATCGCGACCTCATCCGCGCGAGCGGCCGCGATTTGCTTCTCCACTGCCAAATGCTCCTTGAGGTCTTGGCTATACTGCGTGCACCATGACTTAGGTCGGTGCTTATTTGGTGGAGGGGTCAGTGATTTGGGTGGAAGGTGTCGCGCTCGTGCCGGCGGTCGGGGCATGTGGGATGTGGAAGGAGGAGGAGGATGGGGTCGGGTGTGGATTACCTGCTTGGATAGAGGAGGTCGAGCACCGTGAAGGAGGGTCGCCGGCGAGGAGGCGGCGGCGCTGCAAGGAAGGAGTGAAGGTTTCAACTTGGAAAGGAAGGCGGAAAGAGGGGAAATGTGGCTTTTGGTAAGGGGGAGGGGGCAGGGAGGTAGATATTTCCGCGGAAGCCGAAAATTTTGAATCGCTTCAGCCAAAAAACTGGTGCGCAAAGTGTCATCAGACACGGTCCCTTATTCAGAACTGTGTACGATATGTGGACATCACAAACGATTCAGATAGCTTAACCCGTGTGTGATGAGTTTGAACGTCAAAAGTTTTGGTTCGAATTTCCATGGTTACAGTGGTCATCCACGTCATTGCATAATTTGGGTACACAAAGGAGACTACAGCACACCCACACTTCTTAATCGAGCAAGTTCAGCAATTAAATAGAGCTAGCTGACCTAACATTACTCTAACAAATTAAAGACCGATGCTCTTAATTAAACAAAAACTGGCATCGGGCTCTAGGTTAATAGGTTAGTCCCAAAAATCATATAAAATGGCATATAAATGCATATAAAACATCCAAGGTTGATAATATAATAGCATGGAACAATCAAAAATTATAGATACGTTGGAGATGTATCATTCCACATGCAACATGTAGAACCTTTCAAAATTAGCATCATAGATGGTATATAGACATATGCATCTCATCTAGAAAACTGCTGAAGCGGAAGGCGAATATTGTGCCTTCATTCATGTTGAAGGTCTTTGCAGCTTTAGGCCAGTGACTGTGGATGATTGACCGTCCGTCCTTCGACCTCTTCAGGAACACTTCAATATTGAACCGTGGGTGTTGTATGAAAACCTTCCTCGCCTCCTAACCATAGAGGTGGTTTGAGAGGTAATCATCAGTGAACTGCTTTGAAAAGGCCTGAAAACAAGGATGTGCATAAATATCTTCTCTATATTGGAAATGGGGCAAAGGAATAAAAAAAGGCAAGGTATAATAGTTAGTACCATCTTATAGTGAACTGATGTCGTCTTCATTGTGCAGACAAAGATCTTGTTGTTTTTTGTCGCCAATTTCTTTATCCTAACAATCTTTCTGAGTTTCTTGATTTGATTGATATTCATGGACAACTCATTTCCCCATATGCAAAAAGGGTCGAACAGTGGGTCAAAACCTCTGACAGCAGGACCTACATGTGCAAGACCAAATTGTTAAAATCCAAAATATTAGAATGGTTCCTACAATTGCACAATAATGTGCTATTAGACAACGGACCATGCACGTGCTAACCTTGATTGTAAACATCAGTGATTCCCATTGTTTCCCTGCAACACATATAAGGTAGTTAGTCATCAGGTTAAGTAAGGGTTCGCATGCTATCAGTAAAATATGTTGACAAAAAATAAGCACATTGCAGATTCATCAGATTAATTGAAGCCACACGGAAAACCCATTTACCCAAACCAACCAGGATTAAGAACTAGGAAATATAGCACCTGTATATGTTTCTCATGTATTAAGTGCAACCAAATTCAATTTATTCCTCACATGCACAACAAGACAAAATTCTACCAATGACAATTGGACATCGCACTGCAGAATTGAACCAAGCAGTTAACTAAACACCACAACAAATGAACTAAACATTTACTGAGCACCGCATTGCACAATATAACATTGAACCAAGCAGTTAACTAAACACCACAACAAATGAACCAAACATTAACTGAGCACCACATTGCACAATATAACTTACTCCTAATAGAAGATCAGAGAGTTAACCAAACAGTTAACTACAGCCAATTGTAGCAATTGTATTTATTTCTCATGTATTTACTACTGCCAAATTCAATTTATTCCTTACATGGTATACAATAACAGAATGCACCCACAATTTTGTAAAGATAAATTCGATTTATTTCTCACATGGAAGACAATACAAAATTGTAGCCTGAAGAATTGAACATCACATTTGTAGAGTTGAACCAAACAGTTAACGGAAGACGACAACTAATTACCAAAATAGTTAATAAGTGAGCACCCCACTGCATGACATATATAACATATACACTAGAGCAACAGATTGCATGGTGAAATTAGATAGCACAATTCCCTAGATTTTATGAAGGAAAGGCAAGAGCAGCACATGCAATGGGTAAACCGAGCATGCATAACCGGCATAGCTAGCAATTGGCAAGGTGCTCCTCCAAGATCTGGGGGTTGGCATGAATGGCAGCCATCGCGACCTCATCCGCGCGAGCGGCCGCGATTTGCTTCTCCACTGCCAAATGCTCCTTGAGGTCTTGGCTATACTGCGTGCACCATGACTTAGGTCGGTGCTTATTTGGTGGAGGGGTCAGTGATTTGGGTGGAAGGTGTCGCGCTCGTGCCGGCGGTCGGGGCATGTGGGATGTGGAAGGAGGAGGAGGATGGGGTCGGGTGTGGATTACCTGCTTGGATAGAGGAGGCCGAGCACCGTGAAGGAGGGTCGCCGGCGAGGAGGCGGCGGCGCTGCAAGGAAGGAGTGAAGGTTTCAACTTGGAAAGGAAGGCGGAAAGAGGGGAAATGTGGCTTTTGGTAAGGGGGAGGGGGCAGGGAGGTAGATATTTCCGCGGAAGCCGAAAATTTTGAATCGCTTCAGCCAAAAAACTGGTGCGCAAAGTGTCATCAGACACGGTCCCTTATTCAGAACTGTGTACGATATGTGGACATCACAAACGATTCAGATAGCTTAACCCGTGTGTGATGAGTTTGAACGTCAAAAGTTTTGGTTCGAATTTCCATGGTTACAGTGGTCATCCACGTCATTGCATAATTTGGGTACACAAAGGAGACTACAGCACACCCACACTTCTTAATCGAGCAAGTTCAGCAATTAAATAGAGCTAGCTGACCTAACATTACTCTAACAAATTAAAGACCGATGCTCTTAATTAAACAAAACATAGAGTACTACTACGGCTGGTGCTTTTCGATCTCCGCTGCCGCCTCCATGTCCAGCTCGCGCCCGACGGTCTCCTGGGGAAGGGGCTCCATGGCATCCATCGCACCATACTCGGCAAGCATCTCGCCATTCGTGTCCGCCGTCTCTTTGGAAAAGGCCGCCACGAGCTGGGCGTGGGCGGACGCAATCTGGGCTTGGACGGGCTCTGTCATCGCAAGGTATGCGACGGAGGAACGGGCGGCTGCTCGAACACTCTCGACGATTGCCAGCTCTTCGGCCGTGGGTTGCCGACCGTTGTCGGAGAAGCTTCGTTCAATTTGTGCGGTGACCGCCAGGAGCTGGGCGTGGGCGGCCTCGACATGGTCGTGGGCGGCCTCTATCAGGGCTAAGACCGCCGCTGCGGAACGGACAACTGTTGTGCCGTTCTCGCCAGTTGCTATCCCCGAGGCAGATGTTGCTGCCGCCACCTGAGAAGCAACATCGGCCGTCTGGGCTGCCTTTGCCGCCCGGTCGCAAATTGCGGCCGCGCTCATGCACCTTGTTAGCACGCGCATGGCGGCTGTGGTCGCGCTCTCACCGAAGTGGGCCACTGAAGTTGCCCTCACGACGCGGGTCCACATGCCCATCTTTCACCAGCGATGATTGAACAGTGAAATGATATTTGGGGAGCGAGCTAGTGTGCTTGAGACGCCGGCTGTGGACTGTAGCAGACGCACCTTCTCGCATAAGCCATAGGTGTACTATACACCGATGGTGCTCCAAGATATTTTGTACTACATCTCACATGGTTGATGATGATAAACTGTGTGCGATCTACTTGATTTTTCATCTTGTTTTGAATTACATAATGGGGTCACAACGGCAATGGATGGTGTTTGAATTGCTAGACCTTTTATCTAGAGTGAACATGCAACTATATTTGTGTCATAAAAGAATTGGAATTATTCAGGGTTCGTTTGAACATTTTATACATTAAATTGGTTTTCTAGCCATTTCAGGTGAACAATTCAAATTTGAACTACATGCACATGCTCGAGTGCATATAAATTGGTTGAAAAACCAAATATGTGTCCTTGGGTGCATGCTTAGGTCCCATGCAAGAAATGGGAATGAATTTCAAACACCGGGGCACCGTTGATTGCCGGCAAAACATTGAGATGCCTGTTTTTTAAATTCTAGTAAATCCAAAACTCGTCTGAAATTCATGAAACTTGGCATGCTATCATGGAGCGCATCAACATGCCATGGTACAAATTTTGTCCCATTTGGGGCAGGATTAGGTATATGCTTCTCACAAACCGGAGCTTCTCACAACAAGCATGATGGTTTTTGGTACGGAACGTCCCACCTTTGAGGACAAAACGATATCCATTGCCTCTTATTGCTTTCAATTTTTTTCTCGTGTCAACATAGAACAACACGAGTGTTGTGTGAATTTTTGTGAATTTTCGGGGTTTGTTTGGACATTTTTATGCATTAACTGAGTTTTCAATGCATTTATGTGCATAATTCAAATTTGAACTACATGCACATGCTCCACTACATATAAATTGGTTGAAAATCAAATATGTGTCCCCGGGTGCATGCTTAGGTCCCATGCAAGAAATGGGAATGAATTTCAAACACCGGGGCACCGTTGATTGCCGGCAAAACATTGAGATGCATGGTTTTTAAATTCTAGTAAATCCAAAACTCGTCTGAAATTCATGAAACTTGGCATGCTATCATGGAGCGCATCAACATGCTGTGGTACAAATTTTGTCCCATTTGGGGCAGGTTTGGGTATATGCTTCTCACAAACCGGAGCTTCTCACAACAAGCATGATGGTTTTCGGTAGGGAACGTCCCACCTTTGTGGACGAAATGATATCCATTGCCTCTTATTGCTTTCAATTTTTTTCTCATGTCAACATAGAACAACATGAGTGTTGTGTGAATTTTTGTGATTTTTCGCGGTTCGTTTGGACATTTTTGTGCATTAACTGAGTTTTCAATGCATTTGTGTGCATAATTCAAATTTGAACTACATGCACATGCTCCAGTGCATATAAATTGGTTGAAAAATCAAATATGTGTCCTTGGGTGCATGTTTAGGTCCCATGCAAGAAATGGGAATGAATTTCAAACACCAGGGCACCGTTGATTGCCGGCAGAACATTGAGATGCCTGGTTTTTAAATTCTAGTAAATCGAAAATTCTGTTAACCATTCACGTGACGCCACGTGTCTTGGTTTTAATGGTTGTAGGAGGTGCCGTGCGGACAGCTGCTTGACCTTGACTGAATGGGAGGCTTGCGAGCACCGTCCGGTGCGTAGGCTGACCGAGAGGCGTGCAAGCTTTCCTTGAGTGCGCAGGCTCACCGGGAAGCATGCGAGTTGTATGCTGTGACGGCTCACTGGGAAGCGAGCTTTTGACTTCCATGGCCGCCCGCCTTGCTCGCATCCTCTCCATTAATGGCGCCCAAGCCGCAGTTTAATTTGCTTTTTAAATATAAAACACTCATCGCAAATGTTTTAGTTAGAACACCCGTATGCAAACCGACAACTTCCCCAGGAAACCAAGATAAAATGTGCCGAGCAGGATTTCTACAGCTCTTGGTCGCAAACATTTTAGATAGAACACCGGTATGCAAAGTGAGAGCAGCGTAGGATTTGTGCATCCCTTCAACGCAAACGGTTGTTTTGGATGACCCGTGTGGAACCACATACAAACAATTTGGTAAGATTTGTCAATGCTTGTAACACTGTGATTTATCAAAATATGAAGGTAAAAATCACTAGTAGTATCTAATTTTGCAACTAAAATTCAGTAATTAAGCATAGATTTCATTCATAGATTAAGCAGTCGTTCTTAATTTATACAAACAGTTCAACTCGACAGCTGAACCGACCAAAATTTTCCCCAATTATTGCCAACCACGTACTGAAATAGCTAGTTCAACTATATATAGTAGCTATTTTTAAGTACGTTGTACAGTTCCACCACATCTATAGTCAGATGAACTGAACAAAATAGCCCCTAAATACTACTACTGCGTAGGGGCTTTGTACTACTTTCGGCTGCCTCTCCTTGCCAAGCGCACTCAGTAAGAGGTGGAGGAGGAGGAGCCTACCGATGAGCTGGGCAACCACAATGCGATGCCTGTCGCTAATGCAGCTTCAGCAACGCTCGCCTCGAACGCCCTCTGCCGCTCCAGACGACCCCTCTCGAAGCGGTGCTTCTCCTCATAGATCTCATGATTCCTCGCCTCTGAGCCGGCGTGTGCCGCTGCCACTGCGGCGGTAAGGCTCTTTGTGTTCTCGATGAGGTGCTCCTCCTCCTCCCGCAGGAACTCAGTGTTGCGTGCAAGGTCGCTGTTGCACGTGCGGGCATCCACATCCGCCTCCCGCCTTCGGGCGGCGGTGGCGGAGCGGGTGATGACCCCGGTGGTTGACGGTGGGCTGGCGGCTACGGCGGCCGACGACGGGGTGGCGGCCATGACCACCGCCTCCCGCCTTTGGGCCACGGTGGTGGAGTGGGTGATGGCCATAGTGGCCGGCAGTGGGGTGGCGACCACGACGGCCATCTCCCGCCTTCGGGCCACGGCAGCGGAGCGGGCGATGGCCCTGACTTTCTACGGTGGTGTGGCGGCAACAACGGCCGACAACAGCTGCCGACGGGCATCGGCGGCGGAGCGTGTGGTGGGTGTTCCGCGCACACCCAACAGGGACGCCACACGCACTACACTACACCGTCGCCGCGGTGTAGCCTCCCAGCTGGAGCTGTCCTCTGATGACGATAGAGTGGCTGAGTGATGATGACGGCAGAGTGGCTGAGCGACGACGACAGACTGGTGCCATTGGCAAATGTGGGAGAAGCAGACGAGATAAGCTACATGGATGGAGGCAAAAATGCGACGCAGGACTCGCCGGCCGTGAGGGTTTTTATAGCTAGACAGTAAGCATTGGGATTTTGGGGGATTTCACCAAGTCGGGTGGGAAGCTTGCGCGGGAACCTGCGAGGTTGCGCGGGAATGGGCTCACCGACGATTCATTGGCCCCACCGTTTGGCAAAAAAACGCCCCCGCGCGCTGCGCAAGCTTGCGCTGTAAGCCGTCTGCGGTGGCGGGGTGACAAGATGTGCGAGAGGAGGACGAAAGGCCACGTACACATACGGTTAATAAAAAAACGTTTGTGATTTAATTACCTAGTATACCACCATCCTGGTTTATAAGTATGATTTAACTAATAAAATACGAATGCATGTCGCCAAAGATTATATAGTTGGATTTGTATTTGAATATAGTTTCCAATCATATAATTTTTAAAACATGCATTAACATTCTATTGGTTAAATTTGAGGTCAAAGTATGGCACTGAATATAAAGGAGACTATAGACTAGACGGAGGTGGTACCACACGGCCGCTCTCTACGCAGCGACGCAACTATTGGTCGGCTTGTAGGCGACCATTTGCTGTGTGTTCAACTGCTCCATGCGTGTGGTTGCTTGCCGTTCAGTCGGCCGCGGTGCGGTCTACTCTCGTCCAGCCGCGCGCTCTCTTCTCTCGCATCCCTCTGGGTGCTATGCCCTCGTCCCTCCATGCGCGTTGCCAGTGTTTTGGTCCGGCGCACGATCACGCACGTTCGTGTGCAAAGCGGTTGCGTCGGGCGTGGCGCGACGATGCAGTTACCCGCTGCAAAAACTGCCATGCGGACGCGCCGAGAATCCACGCCGCTCGGCCCCCTTTTATTCCTGCGGCCATTTACCTTCATCTCTCGTCTCACACGTCACAATAAGCACACCCACGAGGACACATACAGAGAGGACATCCAGCGGTTCCAATGGCGCTCCCATGGCTCCAATGGCGCTCCCAGCGGCCAACGACGACAACGGCGAGCAGTTCACCACGCATCACGTAGTGGACAACCACATGAGGGGGAAGGCCCTCTCGGTGGTGTACACGAGCGATCCAGTCTTGGTGGAGAGCTCCATCCAAACTATGGAGCAGTTCCTTGCCAAGGACAAGTACCGAGTGGTCGGTTTCGACCTTGAGTACACCATCGGTCGTGACAGGCATGATCAGAAGGTTGCCTTCACCCAATTGTGCGTGCGACATGACGTCCTCGTCTACCACTTCCACCTTGCCACAAGGCCTTGCGAGAATTTCTCCAGGTTTATCAAGAGCTCCGACTACATTTTCGCTACGATGGTCACTACCAACGATCTAAAAGCGCTCAAGGTTTCAGACTTGAAATGCCTGAATCTTGTCAACATCCAGCACCACTACAAGGTCTAGGGTACCGACAAAAGCAAACTGAACTCCCTGGTTGACCTCGCCTCGGCCGTCATCGACCCCTACTACGCGAAGATGAAGCAAGAGAGCAATAAGGACAAGAATGCCTGGCACAGTGTGTGGCATATGAGACTGGATGAACAACATGTCAAGTACGCGGCTATGGACGCGTACACAAGCTAAGAGATGTACAGGCGGATCGTTGACATGAGGAACTGTCTTCTTCTTGACCCAGATGAGGGATCGAGCCACATAGCAGTGGCGGGAGCGTCACAATAAGTAGATGACTAGATGACTGTTTCTCCTACTTTAGAATGCATGCAATTGTTTATTAAGGTGTGTGCGAATGATCTGTATAGTTGAAAGAGCAATCATGCCCTTACATCATATTTTGATGTTGATGACAATATACATGTAGGGGACTAACAATGGTTGTCAAGTTAATCTCAGGTGTTAGTTCTCGGATCATCGAAGTGTGTGGGTTACTCAAGTGAGTTTACTCAAGGATGAAGCATAAAAATTGATTCCATATTTGTTCTCTTGAGTATAGGATCCCACACTATTAAGAGGGGATCGATAGGGTTAGTTAAAGGATTGCTCTTGCCACAAACCTCCTTGCCACATACACATGCTTAAATCTTACTGTTTCTGTCTCCTGGCTGCCAGATGTCCGGGCTTCACCCCGGATGTCCGGGCCTTCCTGTCACGCTGGATGTCTGGGCCCTATCTCGGATGTCCGGCCTATACTACCCGTGGAACTACTATGGTTCTGTATTCTGGTTGTGATCGCGCCGGATGTCCGGGATTTCCCTGGATGTCCGGGCCTTCCTGTTACGCTGGATGTCTGGGCCCCATTCCGGATATCCGGGCATAGCTATCCAGAGAACGTTTTTATGCTGGGCTGTGCGCCGGATGTCCGCCCACCTGCCGGATGTCCGGGCCTTCCTAATTTGTCGGATGTCCGGGCTTGGCCCCCGGATGTCCGGCCCCTCTGTTCTCAGCTCTGGTTCTGTTTTCTGTTCCTCATATCTTGCGAGGCCGGATGTCCGGCCCCTTGCCCGGATGTCCGGCCTGCTCGTTCTCTTACACTACAATGGCCATATTCATGCTCACTCTATATATACCCTTTCTTCTCCACGGGAGAGGGTTGACCATTCACTTTGAACAAACCCTAGAACACTTCTCACTCTCTCTCTCTCTCTTATTCCTCCACATCAAATCTTAGATCCCCAAGGGATTTGAGAGCTTTAAAGAGAAGTTGGCCGATCAAGTGAAAGATCCACTCCTTCCCTTTCTTTGCACCCAAGGAATTCGTGATTTGAGCAAGTCTTGAGCTTTTCCCCATCGTTCTTGTTACTCTTGGAGGTTAGAGACTCCTAGGTGGTAGGAGTCTTTTAGAGAGGAATCGACCTTTGTGATTACCCCTGGAAAAGTTTGTGAGGGTTTGGAGACCACCCCAAGGTCTACCACTAGTGGTTGAGAAACGCCTTCGTGGTGTTGTCTCAAAGAGAGAATAGGGTGAGCCTTCGTGGCGTTGGTGTGCCTTCGTGGTAACATCCACTCCTCTAAACGGTGACGTAGCTTCCCTCCAAGGAAGTGAACATGGGCATACATCCTCATCTCTCGGAGTTGCGGTTATTCCTAACCCTAACTCTCTACTTGTGGTTACTTGTCTCTTAGCACTTACTTATATCATATTGTGTTTGCTTACTCACTTATTTGTGTTACTTTTTTATCTTGCTTAGCTCTTAGCATCATACTTGCAATTGTTAGGCTCACTTTCATATTTCGCATTATTTCCTAAAATTGCTAAGTAACTATTAAAATTTGTAGTTGTACCTATTCACCCCCCCTCTAGGTCCATCTCGATTCTTTCAATTGGTATCAGAGCCTCGTGCTCTATTCTTGTGGCTTAACCGCCCTAGGGCGAGATGAACCCCGATGGGACTCCTCATATTGCAGATCCGAAGGATAAAGGCGAGGCTTCTTCAGAAGTCAAGTCCTTTACTTCTGAGGATTTGGAACGGGCCCTTGCTAAGCAAAAAGAGGAGCATGATGCTTCTATCGAGGCCTTGGTCCAAATGAGGATAGCCACATTGTCCACGATGCTTGCACCACTTTCGGGTGGTGCGGCTTCGAGGCCAACCGTGCCTACTCCGTCACTTGGTCAACAACCTCCTAGCAATGACCACTCTAGTGTTCCTTGTCTTTATGCAAGACCCCAAGTTGAGAAACCCAAATATAACCCTCAAGGCAAACCTCCTTTACTTGATGCCACTTCCGATTTTGCCTTGTGGAGAGTTGCTATGCAGGATCATCTTCGACATGGAAACGATGAGATGCTAGAGATCTTGGAGTATGGTTACCATGTGGTTGATCCAAAGAATCCTACACCAAGAGAGATTTATGACAAGAATCTCAATGACACTGCAATCATGTGTATAAGGAAAGGTATGGTTGAAAAGCAAAGGAGACCATTCATACACATCACAAGTGCCAAGGAACTATGGGAAAGTATTATAAGATCCAAGACCGGTACCTCCACCCTCAGGAGTGCTCAATATGAAATTGCTAAGGGGCAATTGCAAAACTTTTGTATGGAGAAAGGTGAAACTCCAAATCAACTCCTTGAGCGTCTCATGACTCTCATCGCTGATATTGAGTCATGTGAGTGTGACAAGACACAAGATGGATTCAACATGACTAAGCGATTTCTTGTAGACAAGTTGCTCCATGCTCTTGCTCCATATCACCATCAAATGCTATGGGACATAAGACAACACCATGCCTTCATGGAAATGACTACAAATGACATCATATCCACTTTCCAACTATTTGAAGAGTCAAAAGCAAATGCTACAAAACATCTTGCCATGCATGATACTCCATCGTCAAAGATCAATCTTGCATTGAAGGCCAAGCATGTATATGAAGATGAGCAAAGTGAAGAAGAGAACATGATGATGATGATGATGATGAAGAAGATGGTGATGAGGTTGAATCCGATGAGGGCCCTTCATATGAAGACATGGCTCTCTTTGTCAAGAATTTTAGCACGGGAAAATTCAAGGGAAGATTTCAAAAGAAGAAAGTAAGAAAATGCTACAACTGTGAAGAAACCAACCACTTCTCCAACGAGTGCCCTTATGAGAAGAGAGAAGATAAACCAAGGTTTCCTAAGACCTTTCCCAAGAAGTTGCCAAATCCTTTGAACTCCAAGCTCAAGAAGAGAGATAGGAAAGCAATGGTTGCTGAAGAAGAATCTGAGCCAGATGATGTTAGTGGTGTTGCCGGAGTTGCTCAAGATTCCCAAAACACATTGAAGCTAGTCAACAAGAGTGGTGAAGTTGTCACCTACAACTACATGAAGGATTACAAGGGCAATGCTCACAAGTGCCTCATGGCAAAGGCCGTGGTAGAAGATGGAGAGGACCAACACTCTCCTGACAAGGTCAAGGTAACCCCACGATCAAACCCTCCTCTTTTCAGCCCTCCTACTCCTAGTGATGAGTATCTTGATGCGGAGGATAGTTATGAGGATGATGATATAAATGATCCTTGTCGGTGTTCTGGGAACGGGGGTCCCCGGACTTGCCTGCCTGTGGCCTGCGGTGTGGCTCAGGTGGGGGCCCAGCGCGGCCCATCTTCATCAGCCCAAGCTCAAGACCCTCGCGAGGGGGCGAGCCTCGCGGGGCAGACGACAGGAAGCTTCCTCAAGGGTGGCCTCATCTGGCAGGCTCACGAGGAGGCGGAGAGATCAATGCAAGGGTACCTCGCGAGGATCCCATGACGCAAGTCATGACGATCAAGGCCAGGCGGGCGCCGGCCTGCGCAGTGTCCTTGTTTCCCCTTTGGTGCAAAGGGGGCAAGCACAGGCAAAGGTTACCATTCCGGTGCAACGAGACCAAGACCAGCCGGACGGCCGAACGGAGGTCACCTTGGAGCCCAAGACGGCGTCATCACCAGTGCTTTTGGCAGCCAAATACCACCTTTGGTCAGGATAACTTGTACTAGATGTTCCCCTTCAAAATGGCCAAATGTTCGCACCCTTCCCGCTCAATTATTCGGGGAGAGGCCCAGGGCCTCTATATATAGAGCTAGCCTCCACGAAAGGGGAAAAAGAGAGGAAGAGAGAGGAGAAAACCCAATAGAGACTAAGTAGAACACACCGCACCAGCTCCAGAACACCCCTCGCGAGGCTGTTCTTCCCTTGTACTATCCATCATCAGCCCCAGAGGCAATCCACCACACCACACACTAGAGTAGGGTATTACACCACAACGGTGGCCCAATTATGTCACTTGTGTTGTTCATCATTTTCATCTTAGTTCGCACGAGAGGATCGGACGTAGAGCGATAGGGGAGAGATCTTCGTGCGCACCCCAGTGTTCGAACCTCAAGGGTCTGCCGGAACCCGAAATCTGACATTTGGCGTGCCAGGTAGGGGTGCACCGGAATCTTTCTTTAGATGTTCATGTGTGATCTTCCGTCGTGTCCATGGCTGACGCTCGTCGGGCTCGCGCCGAGCGCCGGGCTGCTTGCGCCACTCGCGTCGCCCAGACGGCGCCCGTCGATGGGCCCCCTCGTCGTTCCCCGCCGCCCGCCGCCAACGCCGTCACCGGCCCGGCGGGGAATGAGCAGTAGGCCTCGTCCCAGCATCCTTCGGTGCGGCGGGATGGCCGCACCGCCACCCCGTCGCTGACTCCAGCTGGCTCGTCGTCCCACGCCCGTCGCGCACCCATGGATGCGCACGCCTCACTGCTCTTGGCACGGGAGCTCCTGCACTATTGCCCCGTCGACGACCTCTACGAGGACTGGCTCGCCCGCATCACCGAGCTCGTCAGTGCCACAGGGGGCTCCCCCCTGCGGTCCATCTCGCTGCCTCGCCCTCCGTCCCATTCAGGGGGCGAGGATCAGGAGGCGCCTCCGCCGCCTCCTCCCCAAGAAGGCGCCTTGGCTCCAAGGCACGCAGCCCCAGGGCGGGACCCTCCATGTCCGGCGCCTGTGCAGCAAGAAGGGAGCTGCAAAGAGATCCCACGTCCCCGGGAAGGTGCTCGCGCGCTCCCAGCGCCGGCGCGCCAAGATCGCGCCCCAGCGCCTCCACGACAAGACCCCGCGCTGCTTCCAGTGGCGGCGCATGGTGACCCGCAAGAACAAGTCCAGCACCAGCAAAGGGCGCCGGTGGCCAAGGCGGGCTGCCTCGCCTTCACCCCCGAGCTGTGCGGCGTCACATGGCCAGACAAGTTCAAGCCTGACCTCCCTCCCCGCTACGATGGCACAGCGGACCCCGCGGAGTTCCTGTAGCTCTACGAGCTGGGCATCGTAGCTGCCAACGGAGATGAAAAGGTCATGGCAAATTGGTTCCCCATGGCGCTCAAGGACGGTGCCCGCACCTGGCTCCTGAACCTGGCTCCCGGCACGATCTCCTCCTGGAGCGAGATGCGCACCCGCTTCATCGCCAACTTCCAGGGCACTCACGACCGGCCCCTGGCCGTGAGCGACCTGCGCCGCATCAAGCAACAGCCAGGAGAAACCCTGCAGAAGTACATCCAACGCTTCAAGTACGCTCGCCTCAAGATCCCCAAGGTGACTAAAGAAGCTATCATCTCAGCCTTCTCCGATGGCGTGCGCGACGTCAAGATGAAGGAAGAGCTAGAAATGCATGAAGACATGTGCACATCCCTGGAGCTGTTCAACTTGGCGACCAAGTGCGCCAGGGCTGAGGAAGGGCGTCTCTCCCTCCTCGAGCTCCCGGCAGCCGACCCGGAAGAAAAGAAGTTCAAGGCCAAAGACGTGAAGCACAAGGGGGGCTACCGTGCTAGCAGCGGAACTGGACACCAAGCGAGGCAGGGATCAGCCTGAGTCATCCAAGGGCGGACGGTACTGCGTGTACCACGACCTCCACACCCACAACACCAACGATTGTCAAGAGCTCAGAGCCGTGCGAGATGGGCGAATCGGCCGATGCCCAGAGCGCAACGACAGGGGCTATGGCTGAGGAGGAGGAAGAGGTGGCGGACGATGGGAAGACCGTGGCCTTCGCCAGGGATGGCGTGACCGCCCTCGCGAGGACCGCTGGCAGGACCAGCCTCGCGAGGAAGGCTGGAGGGACCAGCCTCGTGAGGGCCACCCGCACGGCAACGCAGGCCTCCCTCCTCTGCCGCCTCCACCAAGGAGGAACGAGGACCAACACCAAGACGACGGGGCTGGGGGCTTCCAAGAGCCGCGTGCAATTGCTTGCATCTTGGGTGGCGCCCAGGCCCTAGCCTCACAGTGCATCTTCAAGCAGTTTGCTCGCGAGGTGAATGCAGTCCTTCCCAAGCTTGAGGCCACGTGCCCTCTCAGGTGGTCTATGTGCGCGATCACATTCAGTTCCGCAGACCAACTCAAGTGTGCGGCAACGGCCGGAATCCTCCCGATGCTTTGCTCCCCAGTCATCAGCAATGTGCAGGTCACCAGGACCCTCATCGATGGCGGGGCAGGACTCAATGTCCTGTCCGTCGAGACGTTCGACAATCTCCAAGTGTCGTATGACCAGCTTCAGCCGACCAAGCCTTTCTCAGGAGTCACCAATGGTTCCACTGTTCCAATTGGGCAGGTTCGCCTTCCGGTCACCTTTGGGCAACGCAACAACTACCGCACCGAGCTCATCGACTTCGACGTCGGTCACATCTGCCTGCCATACAATGCCATCCTCAGGTACCCAGCCCTAGCCAAGTTTATGGCAGTGACTCACCATGGTTACAATGTCCTCAAGATGCCAGGAAGCGGTGGAGTCATCATTGTACCCTGTGAAGAAAGGTACGCAGTGTGCTCGCTTGAGCGTGCGTTCCAAGCCGCAACAATCGAAGACCCAGATCACAGGAGCGGGAGGCCTCCCGAGGCGACCCTCAAGAAGAAGAAGACCTCACCTGGCCCGAGCCACAAGGAGGCAGGCACCTCCGGAGGTATTGCGTCAGGATTCGCGCCCGATCAGGGAGCGCCACCCTCTCACACATAGGAAGGCACGCCCGGCGCCCTCCTCAGGCAGGGCTCGGGGGATCTCTCTTGGAGAGCCGCCGACCTTGCCAAGGTCGCGGGGGAGGTGCTCGGGCACCACTTGGAGGGGTGCTTTCAAGCACGCTTCCCTCAGGAAGGTACAAGTCAAAGGAGACCAAACCCTCAGGAGTTCATCGCAAGGAACACCCATGAGCTACAAGAGTCCAGAGTCATGCGCGGCAGCCGCCGCTTACCTGCCGTGGCCCCACATCCAAGCGAGGATGGAGGACTGCGCGTCTGCGTCGACGTACCAGGGCTCAACCGAGCTGCGTCCCAGGAGCGCCTATGGCCTTCGGTCGTAGGGCGCTGCGAGGGACCACCTCACAGCTATGTTCGCATGCCCTTCGGCCTGCCGAGAGCGGTCGCCGCACATTGGCGCCTGTTGAGGAGCATTCTGGAGGCTCAGGAGGTCAGGCATCACGCGGTCCTGGCGGAGGTGGCGATGGTCCCCGAAGACCTGCGCGTGCCACCGGAGCCTCCCGAGGCCCCTGGGCCTGGGGGCTCATGAGGGCCGACGTCTTCACCGTGCATCACTCACTTCCTCAGCATCACTTCATCTTCAACAACACCAGGTGACATCTTTCAGAGTTCTACTTTCAGCTAGGAGCGCCCACAGGGCTGCACCATTCCCAGGCCGCATGGGTCCGTCCCCACGGCATGTATCCATTTTGGTTATGCTCTTTATTTACCTTGTTGGGGGCGCCCCTCGGGCTGCATCATCCCCACGCCGCTCGGGCCCGACCTAGCGGCAGTTGCTTCTCCAGCATTTACCTTAGGATGAAGTTATTCTTTCACGCTTAATCTGATTCCCATAATTATCACCTACTGCTTGTCGTCATGCAAAGCGCTTGCACGTTAAAAGGGGGGGCGCCTGAGCATCGCGACTCATGGGCTCTCACTGGCTCTCCAGCCCTCACCCCCTGGCCTTGACCCACGACATCGCGACCTGTCATACCAGCGGTGGCTGAGCTCGCTCAAGGGCCGGGACCTGAGGACGTAGAGCATTTGCATTCTAACAACCCTGCAGGAACACACCAATTGATAAAGGCCCAGAGCCAGGCGCAACCCGCCTCGAGGTAGGGCCTCGTGAGTCCCGCGCTGGCTCACGGGTGCCCAGATACACCTCTCCTAGCCCTACCGTGCCGGCCACGTGTCAGGGAGGGGCTGTACACGCCCCGGGGGCTCCTCCCGGAGGGAAGCCCCCTCCCACGCACCAGTGGAAGCACCATGCTCCGCGCTGGCTGACGACACTGTTGAGGAGTGGCTATGCCCGTGCACATACGGAAGCGCTATGCTCCACGCTGGTGATAAACAACTGAGGGCGGCCCACGGCCATACCAACCTCAAGGAGCCCAGAGCTCAGTGTCCGGCACCATCGCAACGCCTCCCCTTGGGAGTGCTGCACGAGGGGGCTAGACACGGGGGCTACGCCCGGGCCTCGCCCGAGCGCACGCCACCTAGCCAGGTCCCTTGGACCTGGTCGTCGCGCGCCACTCCCCGAGCGGAGCCAAGGTACGAAACCCGTTTGAGCATCAAGGGGGACTCCTGAGCATCGCGACTCAGGAGCCTAACTTGCCACATAGCCCCTCACTCCTTAGTCCCGTCCATGGTTTCTGGTCGGGCTAACGCTGGGTGAGGTACGCGCGGGGCCGGGCCCTGCCGACGTAGAACGATCAATCCACTCCTCGCTCCCCCCTTCCCTACTTGTTGCTCGCGCGTCAAGGGGGACTCCTGAGCATTGCGACTCAGGAGCCTAACTTGCCACGTAGCCCCTCACTCCTTAGTCCCGTCCATGGTTTCCGGTCGGGGCTAACGCTGGGTGAGGTACGTGCAGGGCCGGGCCCTGCCGACACAGAGCGTAAGCAAGTAGGAGAGGAAAATGCAAATTCTAGGAAATTCAAAGCAAATATTACAAGCCATAAGATTGTTCCACAACGCCAAACACAAGTTTAAATGCCTCCGCGAGGCATGGTGCATGTGTAGGAATAAAATAGGATGGAAGTCGCGAAGGGATCACTCCCCAGTAACGCCGTCACCGGTGGTGGAGTCACGCTGGACGGCTTCGCCTCTTGAGGTCGTGAGGCCGGCGGCACCGCGCCTGGGCAGGACGCTGGGGGAGCGGAACTTCCCTAGCAGTACCTCGGCCACCGCCTCTCGGGCCGGGCGCCTCTCCGAGGAACTACGTCAGACGCACAAGATAAGTCGCGCCCTCGCAAGAGCTAGACCAACGCAGCGCTAAATCCCCGCCCAGTGCAACTCTGTCACGGCGACGCTACCTTCCTTTCTCGCCCAGCAAGGATTGCTTGAGTGCTAAAGGGGACCTCCCGAGCATCGTGACTCGGGGGCTCTTACCGGACCTCGGGTCGCTCACCTCCTGGCCTTAACCACGGCATCGTGACCTGGCATACCAGCGACGGCTGAAGCTTGCCTGGGGACTGGGACCTGTCAGCGTAGAGCGCCAAGTCCTCGTGAGGATAGAAAGGGGGAGCTTAGCCGGAACAGAACGGACACCTCACGCCAATTCGTATTAAGGATATAGTATTTACAAAAGGCACGGCAGACGCCTTACATACCCCCGTGGGGTGTTGCTTTAATTCCTCGCAGGGAACAAAAGGTGCTAACCCTAAGGGACGCTACTTGCTAGCACCTCCCCAAGCGCCGCCATCATCAACAGTGGGCTGCCCAGTGATGGCGCCAATCCCATCCAGATCAGTGGCGTCGGCGGCCCGATGCAGCTGCCCCACTCCGAGCGCGGCGCGAGCTCGGAGGCTCGTAGCTGTCGTCGCTCGTCTCCGGGGTCGCGAGGAGTTCGGGGGAGCCGCTCAAGCCCTCAGTCCCTCCGCTGCTGCCTGAGGAGCTGCAGGAGGACCAACGGGCGGGGCTGGTCCTCGCCAGTTCGTCACCCCTGTCGCTTCCCTTAGGGCAGCATTCCAGCCGGCGTCCTTCTGCATCAAAGACCTTGAAGAACATCAAGGAGGCGCCGTCGTATTCAAGATGGATCACCAAGGCGCCGTCCGCGCGACAGACCCGGGCAATCTCACCCCAGCCCCGGTTCATGAAGACCTTGCCCGGAGCGACGATCGCGACATCCACTTCGGTTGCAGGGGTGCCACAGTCGGCGTGCTGCAGCCAGAGCTCCAGGGCCCCGCCCGGTGGCATCTCGAAGGCGAAGGAGGGAGGAAGGCGGATCCACGAAATTGGAGGCATGGCGGCGTGGAGCACAAGCTCGCGAGAGGAGCGCTCCGCGTGGACTCCAGGGGGGACGACGCGCACCACTGTGACTCGCCGGTGTCGACGGCGATGCTGTCGGTGTTGCTCGGCGCCCTCCCCCCTGGGGCCTACGACACGGGCATACAAGGGCAGCGGAAACCCAGGCGGCGGCCGCTCATACCACGGCCTCGACACTTCCTGCCAGGCGCCCTTGCCCCGGTGACAGAGGATTGGCCGCTTCTTCAGCGGGAGGGGGTCAGGACCCTCTCTGGGGGCCTTTCCCTTCTCCTCAGCTGAAAACCGGCGGATGGGTGCCATTGGTGCAAGAGGAAGCAAGGATGAGGAATAAGAAGAGGAGGAGTGACGGAAAGGGGTGAACTGGCGGAGCTCACGCAGCCCCGTACTTATAGCCGGGGAAGGCCAACCGCCGAGCACCATGACCTCAGGTAATCATGACCCATATCTTTGCATGTAGGGACTTGTCAAGTCGTGCGGTTGCCGAGGCGTCATGGGAAGTGCAGACGCCCACGTCCAATCAACCGCCACGCGGTGCCCAAGGCCGCAGGCTGTTAGGGCCCGCGGTGCTTCGTGCTTGCCCCTTTGCTTCTCTGCTAAGCCAAGCCTGCGCGCGCCTTGGGCCCGGGGGCTACTGTCGGCGTTCTGGGAACGGGGGTCCCCAGACTTGCCTGCCTGCGGCCTGCGGCATTGCTCAGGTTGGGGCCCAGCGCGGCCCATCTTCATCAGCCCAAGCTCAAGACCCTCGCGAGGGGCCGAGCCTCATGGGGCGGACGACAGGAAGCTTCCTCAAGAGCGGCCTCATCAGGCAGGCTCGCAAGGAGGCGGAGAGATCAATGCAAGGGTACCTCGCGAGGATCCCATGACGCAAGCCATGACGATCAAGGCCAGGCGGGCGCCAGGCGGGTCCGGCCTACGCAGGGTCCTTGTTTCCCCTTTGGTGCAAAGGGGGCAAGCACAGGCCAAGGTATCAGGCAAAGGTTACCATTCCGGTGCAACGAGACCAAGACCAGCCGGACGGCCGGACGGAGGTCACCGTGGAGCCCAAGACGGCATCGTCACCAGTGATTTTGGCAGCCGAAGACCACCTTTGGTCAGGATAACTTGTACTAGATGTTCCCCTTCAAAATGGCCAAATGTTGGCGCCCTTCCCACTCAATTATTCGGGGAGAGGCCCAGGGCCTCTATATATAGAGCTAGCCTCCACGAAAGGGGAAAAAGAGAGGAAGAGAGAGGAGAAAACCCAATAGAGACTAAGTAGAACACACCGCACCAGCTCAAGAACACCCCTCGCGAGGCTGTTCTTCCCTTGTACTGTCCATCATCAGCCCCAGAGGCAATCCACCACACCACACACTGGAGTAGGGTATTACACCACAACGGTGGCCCGCACCAGTATAAACCACGTGTCTCTTGTGTTGTTCATCATTTTCATCTTAGTTCGCACGAGAGGATCGGACGTAGATTGGTAGGGGAGAGATCTCCACGCGCACCCCAGTGTTCGAACCTCAAGGGTCTGCCGGAACCCGAATCCGACAATCCTATGCTTGCTAAACTAAATAAGTTCATGTGCTCCCTTAAAGGAAAGAAGCTCACTATGTTTCGTATGCTTATGGAGATGGTGAGTAAGCACACCATCTCCATTAAGGAACTCGAAACCCTCGTCACCGAGGAAAAGGAAAAATATGAAATCCTTGAGCGGAAAGTCCAATATGAGTAAGCACGCAATGATGAACTATTCTTAAAAATTGGTGCAAACATTGATGTTCATACTAAATATCTTGCCTCCTTGAAAAAGGCTATTGACTCTTGCGAAGAGTTGATGAATGATAAAAGTAAGCTTGTGAAGTCTAATGCTTCTCCTCTAAGGATTGTGAGCTCCTATTCGTGTCCCTCAAGACCAAGGAAGAAGAGATCACCCTCCTTACAAAGAGTTTTGAGACACTCAAGCTTACTTATCTTGAAACTCTAGACAAGGCTTACTCTTCTCCTATTATCAATGTTGATGCTTGTACTACTAACTCTAGTAGTGATCTAGCATCTATTCTTGAGGAGAATCGCTTTCTCAAAGCTCAAATTGAGAAAGGGCTCATGAGATGTGCTCAAGGGCAAAAGAACCTTAATGAGGTGTTGAGCCAACACAATGAGGTGTTTGCCAAAAAGGGACTCGGGTTTGACCCAAGCACAAGCAAGAAGAAGATGTCCTCTCAAAAGTGCACCACTCCTTTAAAAGAAACTTTTGCACGAGAAGGGCACAAGGAGAAAGGTAAGGTTGTTAGTGGGAAGGCCACAAGGGGCATGCCTACTCTCAACAAGCCAAAAGTGTTCATGCCTCCATCCTATGTACTTTGTAAGACTAAAGATGGAGAAGTTTTTGCTAAATTTGTTGGTCCTCGAAATGCATTTCGGTTTTATGCTATTTGGGTCCCTAAGACCCTTGTGACTAACCTGAGAGGTCCCATTGCAAAATGGGTGCCTCTAACCAAGCCATAATTGTGTGTAGGTCGCTTTCTCCGGTGGAGTAAAATGGGTGATTGACAGTGGATGTACCAATCATATGACCAGAGATATCAAGTTGCTCTACGATTTCATGGAAGCTATTCAACCATTTATGAGCATTATGTTTGGTGGAGGTTCAAAAGGACAGGTACTCGGATTGGGCAAAGTGGCCATCACAAATGACATGTCTCTTGCAAATGTGATGCTTGTCCAATCCCTCAAATACCATTTGCTTTCTGTTTGCCAATTGGCTTCTGTTGGTTATGATAGACTCATTGGACTAACGGATGTGAAAGTCTTTAAGAGAGATACTCTTGAAGTGGCCTTTGTTGGAGAGTTGGATGGCAACCTTTACACGGTTGATTTCTCGAAAGAGAGCACATTCCATGCAACTTGTCTAATGGCCAAGGCCGACAAGGGGTGGCTATGCATCGCCGGCTAGCCCATGTCGGCATGAGAAATCTTCAAGAGCTCTTAAAGGGTAATCACATCCTTGGACTAACAAATGTCACTTTTGAGAAAGAACGTGTATGTAGTGCATGCATAGCCGGGAAGCAACATCAATCAAAGCACCCACCCAAGAATATTGTGTCTACTTCAAGGCCTTTGGAGCTTCTTCATGTGGATCTCTGCTACCTCTTGAGCACTGCGTTGGATTTCCCTGAAGAGGAGAGGATGATGCAACAAAGTAGCATAAGTATTTCCCTCAGTTTTTGAGAACCAAGGTATCAATCCAGTAGGAGGCTACGCACGAGTCCCTTGTACCTACACAAAAACAATAGCTCAACGCAACCAACGCGCTTAGGGGTTGTCAATCCCTTCATTGTCACTTACGAAAGTGAGATCTGATAGAGATGATAAATAATATTTTTGGTATTTTTGGTATAGAGACGTAAAGTAAAAAGTAAAAGGCAAAGTAAAAGCAAAGCAATAATAAAGTGAGATTGATATGATGAGAAAGAGACCCGGGGGCCATAGGTTTCACTAGTGGCTTCTCTCAAGAGCATAAGTATTCTACAGCGGGTGAACAAATTACTGTTGAGCAATTGACAGAATTGAGCATAGTTATGAGAATATCTAGGTATGATCATGTATGTAGGCATCACGTCCGAGACAAGTAGACTGACTCCTGCCTGCATCTACTACTATTACTCCACTCATCGACCGCTATCCAGCATGCATCTAGAGTATTAAGTTAAAAACAGAGTAACGCCTTAAGCAAGATGACATGATGTAGAGGGATAGTTTCATGCAATATGATAAAAACCCCATCTTGTTATCCTCGATGGCAATGATACAATACGTGCCTTGCTGCCCCTTCTGTCACTCGGAAAGGACACCGCAAGATCGAACCCAAAGCTAAGCACTTCTCCCATGGCAAGAACAACCAATCTAGTAGGCCAAACCAAACTGATAATTTGAAGAGACTTGCAAAGATAACCAATCATACATAAAAGAATTCAGAGAAGATTCAAATATTATTCATAGATAGACTTGATCATAAACCCACAATTCATCGGTCTCAACAAACACACCGCAAAAACAAGACTACATCGAATAGATCTCCACGAGAGAGGGGGAGAACATTGTATTGAGATCCAAAAACAGAGAAGAAGCCATCTAGATACTAACTATGGACCCGTAGGTCTGAAGTAAACTACTCACACTTCATCGGAAGGGCTTGGATGATGATGTAGAAGCCCTCCGTGATCGATGCCCCCTCCGGCGGAGCTCCGAAACAGGCCCCAAGATGGGATCTCATGGATACAGAAAGTTGCGGCGGTGAAATTAGGTTTTTTGGCTCCGTATCTGATCGTTTGGGGGTACGTGGATATATATAGGAGGAAGAAGTACGTCGGTGGAGCAACAGGGGGCCCACGAGGGTGGGGGCGCGCCCCCCTACCTCGTGGCCTCCTGTTACGTGCCTTGACGTAGGGTCCAAGTCTCCTGAGTTGTATTCGGTGAGAAAATCACGTTCCCAAAGGTTTCATTCCGTTTGGACTCCGTTTGATATTCCTTTTCTTCGAAACCCTAAAACAGGCAAAAACAGCAATTCTGGGCTGGGCCTCCAGTTAATAGGTTAGTCCCAAAAATAATATAAAAGTGGATAATAAAGCCCAATATAGTCCAAAACAGTAGATAATATAGCATGGAGCAATCAAAATTATAGATACGTTGGAGACGTATCAAGCATCCCCAAGCTTAATTCCCGCTTGTCCTCGAGTAGGTAAATGATAAAAACAGAATTTTTGATGCAGAGTGCTACTTGGCATAATTTCAATGTAAATCTTCTTAATTGTGGTATGAATATTCAGATTCAAAAGATTCAAGACAAAGTTCATGTTGACATAAAAAATAATAATACTTGAAGCATACTAACAAAGCAATTATGTCTTCTCAAAATAACATGGCCAAAGAAAGCTATCCCTACAAAATCATATAGTCTGGCTATGCTCTATCTTCACCACACAAAGTATTTAAATCATGCACAACCCCTATGACAAGCCAAGCAATTGTTTCATACTTTTGACATTTTCAAAACTTTTTCGATCTTCACGCAATACATGAGCGTGAGCCATGGATATAGCACTATATGTGGAATAGAATGGTGGTTATGGAGAAGACAAAAAGAGGGGAAGATAGTCTGACATCAACTAGGCGTATCAACGAGCTATAGAGATGCCCATCAATAGATATCAATGTGAGTGAGTAGGGATTGCCATGCAACGGATGCACTAGAGCTATAAGTATATGAAAGCTCAACAAAAGAAACTAAGTGGGTGTGCATCCAACTCGCTTGCTCACAAAGACCCAGGGCATTTTGAGGAAGACCGTCATTGGAATATACAAGCCAAGTTCTATAATGAAAAATTCCCACTAGTATATGAAAGTGACAGAATGAGAGACTCTCTACAATGAAGATCATGGTGCTACTTTGAAGCACAAGTGTGGTAAAAGGATAGTAACATCGTCCCTTCTCTCTTTTTCTCTCATTTTTTTGGGCCTTCTCTTTTTTATGGCATCCCTTTTTTTCGTTCGGAGTCTCATCCCGACTTGTGGGGGAATCATAGTCTCCATAATCCTTTCCTCACTTGGGACAATGCTCTAAAAATGATGATCATCACACTTCTTTTTTTCTTACAACTCAACAATTACAACTCAATATTTAGAACAAAATATGACTCTATATGAATGCCTCCGGCGGTGTACCGGGATATGCAATGAATCAAAAGTGACATGTATGAAAGAATTATGAACGGTGGCTTTGCCACAAATACGATGTCAACTACATGATCATGCTAGCAATATGACAATGATGGAGTGTGTCATAATGAACGGAACAGTGGAAAGTTGCATGGCAATATATCTCGGAATGGCTATGGAAATGCCATGATAGGTAGGTATGGTGGCTGTTTTGAGGAAGGTATTTGGTGGGTGTATGATACCGGCGAAAAGTGTGCGGTATTAGAGAGGCTAGTAATGGTGGAAGGAAGGAAAGTGTGTATAATCCATGGACTCAACATTAGTCACAAAGAACTCATATACTTATTGAAAAAATCTATAAGTTATCAAAGCAAAGTATTACGCGCATGCTCCTAGGGGGATAGATTGGTAGGAAAAAACCATCGCTCGTCCCCGACCGCCACTCATAAGGAAGACAATCAATAAATAAATCATGCTCCGACTTCATCACATAACGGTTCACCATACGTGCATGCTACGGGAATCACAAACTTTAACACAAGCATTTCTCAAATTCACAACTACTAAACTAGCATGACTCTAATATCACCATCCTCATATCTCAAAACAATTATCAAGCATCAATTTTTTCTTAGTATTCAACGCACTCAAAAGAAAGTTTTACAAATCTTGAATACCAAGCATATTATTATTAAGCAAATTACCATGCTATTAAGACTCTCAAAATAATCTAAGTGAAGAATGAGAGATCAATAGTTTCTTTAACACAAATCCACCACCGTGCTCTAAAAGATATAAGTGAAGCACCAGAGCAAAATTATATAACTCAAAAGATATAAGTGAAGCACATAGAGCAAAACTATATAGCTCAAAAGATATAAGTGAAGCACATAGAGTATTCTATCAAATTCCAAATTATGTATGGCTCTATCAAAAGGTGTGTACAGCAAGGATGATTGTGGTAGACTAACAAGCAAAGACTCAAATTATAAAAGACGCTCCAAGCAAAACACATATCATGTGGTGAATAAAAATATAGCTCCAAGTAAAGTTACCGATAGAAGTAGACGAAAGAGGGGATGCCTTCCGGGGCATACCCAAGCTTTGGCTTTTAGGTGTCCTTATATTATCTTGGGGGTGCCATGGGCATCCCCAAGCTTAGGCTCTTGCCACTCCTTGTTCCATAATCCATCAAATCTTTACCCAAAACTTGAAAACTTCACAACACAAAACTTAAAGTAGAAAATTCGTGAGCTCCATTAGCGAAAGAAAACAAAAGACCACTTCAAGGTACTGTAATGAACTCATTCTTTATTTATATGGGTGTTATACCTACTGTATTCCAACTTCTATATGGATTATAAACTATTTTACTAGCCATAGATTCATCAAAATAAGCAAACAACACACGAAAAACAGAATCTGTCAAAAACAGAACAGTCTGTAGTAATCTGTAGCTAGCGCAAGATCTGGAACCCAAAAAATTCTAAAATAAATTTCTGGACGTGAGGAATTTATCTATTAATCTTCTTCAAAAATAATTAACTAAATAGCACTCTCCAAATAAAAATGACAGCAGTTCTCGTGAGCGCTAAAGTTTCTGTTTTTTACAGCAAGTTCAACAAGACTTTGCCCAAGTCTTCCCAACGGTTCTACTTGGCACAAACAATAATTAAACACAAAAAACACAACCAAAACAGAGGCTAAATAATTTATTTATTAATAAACAGGAGCAAAAGCAAGGAATAAAAATAAAATTGGGTTGCCTCCCAACAAGCGCTATCGTTTAACGCCCCTAGCTAGGCATAACAAGCAAGAACAGATCTAGGTATTGCCATCTTTGGTAGGAAATCCATAAGTGGCTCTCATGATAGATTCATATGGTAATTTTATTTTCTTTCTAGGGAAGTGTTCCATGCCCTTTTTTAACGAAAATTGAAATCTAATATTCCCTTCCTTCATATCAATAATTGCACCAACCGCTCTAAGGAAAGGTCTACCGAGAATAATAGGGCAAGAAGGATTGCAATCTATACCAAGAACGATAAAATCTACGGGCACATAATTCCTATTTGCAACAATAAGAACATCATTAATTCTTCCCATATGTTTCTAAATAGTGGAATCCGCAAGATGCAAGTTTAGAGAGCAATCATCAAAATTACGGAAATCTAGAAAATCACACAAAGTTTTGGGAATAGTAGAGACACTAGCACCCAAATCACACAATTCATAAAACTCATGATCTTTAATTTTAATTTTAATAGTAGGTTCCCACTCATCATAAAGTTTTCTAGGGATAGAAACTTCCAATTCAAGTTTTTCTTCATAAGATTGCATCAAGGCATCAACGATATGTTTAGTAAACGCTTTATTTTGACTATAAGCGTGCGGAGATTTTAGCACGGATTGCAACAAGGAAATACAATCAATCAAAGAGCAATTTTCATAGTTAAATTCCTTGAAATCCATAATAGTGGGTTTAGCAACATCTAGGGTTTTAATTTCTTCAATCCCACTTTTATCAAATTTAGCATCAAGATCAAAAGATTCAGAATTATTGGAACGCCTTCTAGGTAAAGGTGGATCATATTCAGTTACATCATTATCAAGATTCATATTGCAAAACAAATATTTAATAGGGGACACATCAATAACTTTTAGATCTTCATCATTATTTTCATAGGAACTAGAAGAACACGCTTTTATAAAGGCATCTTTCTTAGCACGCATCCTAGCGGTTCTTTCTTTGCACTCGTCAATGGAAATTCTCATGGCTTTGAGAGACTCATTGATATCATGCTTAGGCGGAATAGATCTAAGTTTCAAAGAATCACCATCAAGAGCAATTCTATCAACGTTCCTAGCCAAATCATCAATCTTAAGCAGTTTTTCTTCAATCATAACATTAAAATTATTTTGCTAAGTAATAACTTCTTTAATATTAGATTCAAAATCAGAGGGCATCTTATTATAATTTCCATAAGAATTGTTGTAAGAATTACCATAATTATTAGATGGATTACTAGGATAAGGCCTAGGATTGAAATTTCCTCTATACGCGTTGTTACCAAAATTGTTCCTACCAAAAAAATTCACATCCATAGATTCATTATTATTCTCAATCAAAGTAGACAAGGGCATATCATTAGGATCAGAAGAAACACTCTTATTAGCAAATAATTTCATAAGTTCATCCATCTTTCCACTCAAAACATTAATTTCTTCTATCGCATGCACCTTTTTATTAGTAGATCTTTCAGTATGCCATTGAGAATAATTAACCACAATATTATCTAGGACTTTAGTAGCTTCTCCTAAAGTGATTTCCATAAAAGTGCCTCTCACGGCCGAATCTAAAAGATTTCTAGAAGCAAAATTCAATCCGGCATAAAAATTATGAAAAATCATCCACGAATTTAAACCATGAGTAGGGCAATTACGTATCATTAGTTTCATTCTCTCCCGAGCTTGTGCAACATGTTCATGATCAAGTTGCTTAAATTCATAATATCGTTTCTAAGAGAGATGATCTTAGCGGGAGGAAAATACTTAGAGATAAAAGCATCTTTGCACTTGTTCCACGAATCAATACTATTTTTAGGCAAAGATGAAAACCAAGCTTTAGCACGATATCTAAGCGAAAAAGGAAATAGCTTCAATTTAACAATATCATTATCGACATCTTTCTTATTTTGCATGTCACACAAATCAACGAAGCTATTAAGATGGGTAGCGGCATCTTCACTAGGAAGGCCGGAGAACGGATCTTTCATGACAAGATTCAGCAAAGCAGTATTAATTTCACAAGATTCAGCATCGGTAAGAGGAGAAATCGGAGTGCTAAGGAAATCATTATTGTTGGTATTGGTGAAGTCACACAATTTAGTACTATCTTGAGCCATCGCGACAAACAAGCAATCCAACACACAAGCAAACAAAAAGCAAACGGGCAAAAGAGGCAAATAGAGAGGGGGGATAGAGAGAGAGAGAGGGCGAATAAAACGGCAAGGGTGAATTGGGGGGAGAGGGAAATGAGAGGCAAATGGCAAATAATGTAATGCGGGAGATAGGGATTATGATGGGTACTTGGTATGTTGACTTTTGCGCAAACTCCCCGGCAACGGCGCCAGAAATTCTTCTTGCTACCTCTTGAGCACTGCGTTGGATTTCCCCGAAGAGGAGAGGATGATGCAACAAAGTAGCATAAGTATTTCCCTCAGTTTTTGAGAACCAATGTATCAATCCAGTAGGAGGCTATGCACGAGTCCCTTGTACATACACAAAAACAATAGCTCAACGCAACCAACGCGCTTAGGGGTTGTCAATCCCTTCATGGTCACTTATGAAAGTGAGATCTGATAGAGATGATAAATAATATTTTTGGTATTTTTGGTATAGAGATGCAAAGTAAAAAGTAAAAGGCAAAGTAAAAGCAAAGCAATAATAAAGTGATGGAGATTGATATGATGAGAAACAGACCCGGGGGCCATAGGTTTCACTAGTGGCTTGTCTCAAGAGCATAAGTATTCTACGGTGGGTGAACAAATTACTGTTGAGCAATTGACAGAATTGAGCATAGTTATGAGAATATCTAGGTATGATCATGTATGTAGGCGAGACAAGTAGACCGACTCCTGCCTGCATCTACTACTATTACTCCACTCATCGACCGCTATCCAGCATGCATCTAGAGTATTAAGTTAAAAACAGAGTAACGCCTTAAGCAAGATGACATGATGTAGAGGGATAGTTTCATGCAATATTATAAAAAAAACATCTTGTTATCCTCGATGGCAACGATACAATACGTGCCTTGCTGCCCCTTCTGTCACTGGGAAAGGACACCGCAAGATCGAACCCAAAGCTAAGCACTTCTCCCATGGCAAGAACAACCAATCTAGTAGGCCAAACCAAACTGATAATTCGAAGAGACTTGCAAAGATAATCAATCATACTTAAAAGAATTCAGAGAAGATTCAAATATTATTCATAGATAGACTTGATCATAAACCCACAATTCATCGGTCTCAACAAACACACCGCAAAAAGAAGATTACATCGAATAGATCTCCATGAGAGAGGGGGGAGAACATTGTATTGAGATCCAAAAAGAGAGAAGAAGCCATCTAGCTACTAACTATGGACCCGTAGGTCTGAAGTAAACTACTCACACTTCATCGGAAGGGCTTGGATGATGATGTAGAAGCCCTTCGTGATCGATGCCCCCTCCGGCGGAGCTCCGGAATAGGCCCCAAGATGGGATCTCGTGGATACAGAAAGTTGCGGCGGTGAAATTAGGTTTTTGGCTCTGTATCTGATCGTTTGGGGGTACATGGATATATATATATAGGAGGAAGAAGTACGTCGGTGGAGCAACAGGGGGCCCACGAGGGTGGGGGCGTGCCTGGGGGGGGGGGGGGGGGTAAGGCGCGCCCCCTACCTCGTGGCCTCCTGTTATGTGCCTTGACGTAGGGTCCAAGTCTCCTGAGTTGTATTCAGTGAGAAAATCACATTTCCGAAGGTTTCATTCTGTTTGATATTCCTTTTCTTTGAAACCCTAAAACAGGCAAAAAACAGCAATTCTGGGATGGGCCTCCGGTTAATAGGTTAGTCCCAAAAATAATATAAAAGTGGATAATAAAGCCCAATATAGTCCAAAACAGTAGATAATATAGCATGGAGCAATCAAAAATTATAGATACGTTGGAGACATATCAATCTCTTTGGGACTCCTTCATGGGATAGTCTTGGTGGGAAAAAGTATGGACTTGTCATTGTGGATGATTACTCAAGGTATACATGGGTCTTCTTCCTCAAATCCAAGGACGAGACGAAGATCACCTTCATTGACTTTGCCAAGCAAGCACAACACAAGTTTGACAAAGAAATTCTGGCAATAAGAAGTGATAATGGATCTGAGTTCAAGAACTACACCTTGGAAGAGTTCCTTAGTGATGAAGGGATTGAGCATCAATATTCAGCTCCATACACTCCCCAAAAAAATGGTGTAGCAGAAAGGAAGAACCACACCCTTGTGGAGATGGCAAGGTCCATGTTGGATGAATACAAGTCGCCACATAGTTTTTGGGCCGAGGCCGTCAACACTGCATGTCATGCGTCAAACCGGCTCTTCCTCCGCACGATATTGGAAAAGACTCCATATGAGCTCCTAACCAGGAACAAGCCAACTGTCAAGTACTTTCGTGTATTTGGTTGTAAATGCTTCATCCTCAACAAGAGAGAGCAGTTAGGAAAATTTCAATCTAAAACCATTGAGGGCATATTTGTTGGCTATGGATCAAACTCTCACGCCTATAGAGTCTACAACAAATCCAATGGATGTGTTGTAGAAACTTGTGACGTGGTGTTTGATGAATTTAATGGATCCCATGGGGAGCAAGTTGATCTAAGTGATGTAGGTGAAGAAGATTCTTCTCAAGATATCTTGATGATGGGTGTTGGTGCACTTCTTCCAATGGAACAAGAACCTCATGATGATGAAGAAGAAGAAGAAGATGGAAGCCTCACACATCATGAAACTACTTCAACACCCATACCACCACAAGCCCCTATTAATCAACCAATGCCCATAGTCCAAGTACAAGATGATGATCAAGTTCCTCTTCATGATAATCATCAAGAACAAGATCATCCTCAAGGGCAAGAACAAGAAAGTGCAATCATTGACAATGAACCTCAACAAATGCAAGAAGAAGAAGAAGATTTTCCACCACACATTAATGATCCATATGTTGAGGACGTGGATGATGGACATGAAGTTGAACCTCGCGAAACCTTAACCTCCATCATGCCTCGAGTGGCTGGTCGTGTTGATGTTGGTAAAATCCCCACCGGCATATCAGAAGGTAGAGTCACTCGTAAACAATTGACAAACTTTTGTGCTCACTTCTCTTTTGTGTCTAGTGTTGAGCCTCTCAAGGTACAAGATGCGTTGATAGACAATGATTGGCTCATTGCTATGCAAGAAGAGTTGAATAGTTTTGAGCGCAATCAAGTGTGGTCATTAGTCAAGAGGCCAACTACGGAACACAACGTCATTGGAACAAAGTGGATTTTCAAGAACAAGTAAGATGAGAATGGCGTAATCATCCGCAACAAGGCAAGGTTAGTGGCACAAGGGTATTCACAAGTTGAAGGTTTGGACTTTGGTGATACCTTTGCCCCCGTTGCCCGTCTTGAATCCATTCGCATCTTACTTGCTTATGCTGCTTTCAATGGCTTTACATTACATCAAATGGATGTGAAGAGTGCTTTCCTTAACGGTCCTCTACAAGAAGAAGTATATGTATCACAACCACCTGGGTTCGTTGACCCCGATCACAAAGACTATGTGTATAAACTTCATAAGGATTTGTAGGGCCTCAAACAAGCACCTCGTGCTTGGTATGATTATCTTAAGAAGTTTTCACTCGATGATGGCTTTGTGAGAGGGGTGATCGATCCTACTCTTTTTACTAAGAGGGACAAAGGTGATTTGATCTTATGCCAAATCTATGTAGATGATATCATTTTTGGTTCTCCTAACATTCATTTAGGCAAGAAGTTTGCGGCATCAATGACCAAGAATTTTGAAATGTCACTCAATGCGGACTTGAAGTTCTTCCTTGGATTTCAAATTCAACAATTTCAAGAAGGTATTTTCTTGTCTCAAGCAAAATACCTCAAGGATATTCTAGCAAAATTTGGCATGACTGATGCTAGCTCATGTAAGACACCCATGCCAACCAAAATTGTACTCACTGAAGACACAAACGGTATCCCCTTCGACCGATCCAAATACCGCTCTATGATTAGTTCATTGCTTTATCTTTGTGCATCTAGACCAGACATCATGTTTAGTGTATGCATGTGTGCTAGATTTCAAGCTTCCCCTAGGGAAAGTCATCATAAGGTGGTTAAGCATATTCTTAGATACCTTGTTCACACCCCAAAGTTGGGTCTATGGTACCCCAAGGATGCTAAGTTTGATCTCATTGGGTATACAGATGCGGATTGGGCTGGAGATAAAGTGGATTGTAAGTCCACCTCCGGTGCATGTCAATTTCTTGGACGCTCCTTGGTAAGTTGGTCCTCGAAGAAGCAAAATTGTGTTGCCCTCTCCACCGCCGAAGTTGAATATATTGCAACCGCCAGTTGTGCAACTCAGTTACTATGGATGAGGCAAACTTTGAAGGATTACGGTATCACCTATAGACATGTGCCTCTTCTATGTTATAATGAAAGTGCCATCAATATTGCTGAGAACCCCAAAGATCATACCCGCACCAAGCACATTGACATTAGGTACCACTTCTTGAGAGATCATGTGGAGAAGGGCGATATTGACATTGCTCATGTTGTCACAGATATGCAACTTGCAGATATTTTCACCAAGCCATTGGACGAAGCAAGGTTTTGTCAACTTTGGTGTGAACTTGGTATCTTGGAGCTTGACAATATTATGTGAAATCTAGTACCCATTCATGCATGAACTTAATGGCTTGTCTTGATGTAGGCATATACTTAGGGGGAGACATTCAATTCATGAATATTCTCACTCTACATAATGCATAAATAGAACAAACACTTTCAAAGTATCATGGTTCTCGAACTATGGGCTTTAATATGATGGAGTCGTGACCATGTGCCCAAAGTCTACATCTTTGCGGTCCTATGGTCCATATGCTCAAACATGGTGACCTCGGTCACCGCTTGTACATTTTTTGTGTGGACCTTTCATTACTTATTTAGGTTGGTGGTTATTTTATCTTAGTATGACCATAGATGACTCAAATTTCTACCCATATAAATCTAAAAAAACTCCTTGGCGGAGTCTATATTCAATTCTATGTGTTGACCCCATGCAAATCCTTTTCCCATCCTGTTTTTTTGTCCAGTGGCCGGACATCCGGCTCCACTGCCAGACATCCGGGCCCTGGAAAAATCCCTTCTGCTGCTCAAGCCACCATCATGCACCTCCAGTGGCCGGACATCCGGGCCCTGAACCTCTTTTAGTTTGCTCCCTGACCCTCTCACGCCGGATTTCCGGGCTGGTCCCCGAACGTCCGACCCATTGGCCCTGTTTCTTCTGCTCCCTGACCTCCAGTCGCCGGATATCCGGTCCATGCCCCAGATGTCCGGCCCGTCACCGCACCATATAACAGAGGAGGGGCTCGGGCTTTAGGGGGAGTTACTCATTCGCTCCCGTTTCCTCTCCCCATCTCACCACACAGCCGCCACCGCCGGGGTGTGCTTCGGCGCTGCCCCGGCCAGTCTCCATCGATCTCCGGCCCCGATCTCCTACCCACGGACTCTCCTCCTCCCGATCTACGATTCTCTCCAATCCATTTCTTGGGTTGTGGCTTGAGTCTCTCGGGAGGGGCCGGTGTTTGGTGGGATTCACCGCCTGAGTTCTACATGGCTCATACCAAGAACTGTGGTCCCGAGCGTCCCGAGGTTTCTTCTTGGGTCGCTCGTCGGCAAGGCTCAACTGACTCCAATGAACATGCTCGGCCTAAGAAGAATAATACCACCGCCAAGAAGAAGAAGCGGGCACCATCCACAAGTCCGTCGGCCTCTGATCCGGATGATGCGGACTATGTTGGGGAAGAAGAGGATGATGTGGCCCCAAGACACTCTGTTGGCCAGTCCAAGCCTGGCACTAGGAGGGCACCGGTGCCTCCTGTCCGTGGTTCTGCAATGCCCGTTGTCCGTGGTTGTCGCATCTCCATGGAGCTTCCTGACAGCGGGAATCGCCCCACTCACGACTTCACAACTGTGGGGGCGGGTCAATATCTGGTGTTCCGTTGGGATGTAAACCAATTTGAATGGTGGCTGATGCAGAGGATCCTAGGTTCCGGACTCGTATGCAGCAGGATCTCTATTCCAGTTTCGTCCATGGGCGTGGACTTGCTCCTCACTCATACTTGGATCTCAACTTTCTGCGTGACAATCCTGCCTTTTTTCCCTAACAATCCGGTCAAGATCATTGATGATATGACTCTTGGTCCTGCAATGACCTTCAGGTGTGACTGGAATGAAGCTGCCATTATACAGTTCTATGCCACCTGTTTCTTTGGTCCGGACAACACTCTCACCTGGAGGACCGATGACACTACACTGACGATCACCTATGACAAGTTTGTTCAGATTTTGGGTCTCTCCGGTGTTGGCCATTGCATCCACAGTATGGATCCAGAGTACAAACTCAAAGGGATTGATGCTTGCTTGCCACTTGTTAAACCTCCCTCTCAGCTCACTAAGGAAGAGCTTGAATATCCAGTCAATGAGGTATCCATCTTCCGTGCTCCTTACTACATCCTCTACCAGTGTGTGCTTCACACTCTCTACCCTAAGAAGGGAGATCACTCGAGGGCTCGCAACTATTGCATTGACTTGATGGTTCGTATGCATGACAAACCCACTGAGCCTCTGGACACAGCCAATTTTATTTGGCATGAGATCCGTCTTTGCAGTTTCATTCAGACACGCCAGTTCCCTCATGCTCCATTTATTCAGGCTCTGATTGATCACACTGCTCCCTTTGGGGTGGTTAAGACTGTTGTGCATTCCATTTGGAAGCCTCCTCCTCATATGTGCGTGGTGGCTACTGCTCCTACTCAGCCTGGGAGGTCTGCCGGTGGGAAGACAGCTACTCCTACTTAGCCCAGTGGTTCCTCTGTTCCATCTTCCTCGTCTGCTCCTCGTGGACGCCTTGCCTCGTTCTTCGGCAAGGCTCAGTCTGCTATCATGAAAGCAATCACCTTCAGCTGTCAGTAGAATCATGATGTTCAGAAGCGCCTCATCATCTCCAAGAATCAGCTCAAGCAGCGTCTTCGTGATCGTGGGAGCCCCGTGAGTGATGATGATCCTATTCCCGTGGTCCCATCCACTTCCACCTTCGGTTTCCCGTCTCATGACAAGTACCCAGAGTTCTTTGTTGATGATGATGACATCCGCAAGGAGTGACCGAGTCCGTTTAGTTCTTCACCCCTTTTTACTTGTTGCTATCAAAGGGGGAAAAGTAGTATCTTAGTAAGGTCATGCTATGATGTGTTGGATATTTGTGTTAGCTAATATTATTCGGTCTTGTTAATGTTGCTACCTATGGTATTTGATCTTGATCATGTGGAACTATGTTATTATCTTGTGGCTATGAAATGTTTTAAAGTCTATGGGTTATTATGGTCTCATATGTGCATGTCTCCCACATTTATATCTAGTTACATATGCGACCTTATGGCGATTCTGTTGTACATCCTAACATATTCATCCCATGCACACATTGAGGGGGATCTAAAAGTAAATAGAAACATAAACTTATTATATATTTTTGCCCTCATGATTGTCAATCCTAAGATTATCTATTGCACCTATGATACTACATGTATGGTTGTCATCAACAAACAAAAAGGGGGAGATTGAAAGAGCAATCATGCCCTTACATCATATTTTGATGTTGATGACAATATACATGTAGGGGACTAACAATGGTTGTCAAGTTAATCTCAGATGTTAGTTTTCGGATCATCGAAGTGTGTGGATCAAGAGAATACAAGTGAGTTTACTCAAGGATGAAGCGTAAAAATTGATTCCATATTTGTTCTCTTGAGTATAGGATCCCGCTTATGATGTTGGTGTAGCTCCCTCCATCAATAATCAACTTGCAACACTTGTTTTTTATCTTGCATTGTGACTGAAAAAATTTCCACCGCTGTCCCGAACTTGGAATTTGATCCTCTTTAGCTAGCTGCACCATGATGCATGGCAGATCATCATAATCTAAAGGATAGCACATGATAGGATTAGATTCACTTTCCCCTTCCTTGGGCTCATCAAACTCTGAGTCAGTTTTGTCTTCGGAAACATATCCATCATTAACAAGGAGCACTCTCTTCTTGTTCGGACAATCAATGTGTTTGTGTCCCCTACCTCCACATGTGTAACAAACAATCTCACTAGTACGCATAGCAGACTGCACACTTGAATCAGCCCTTGAAGCCACTTTTCTCGCGGCCATAGATTCTTTGTTCATCTCCTTGTGATCGGTAGCAGCTGACCTATAGGATGAAGCTGGCTTGACATTATCATCGTCGTGCGAATAGGAATGTCGCCCCATGCTGAAATTGGTGTGGCCTTTGGAAACTTCCTTGGCTTTGACACACTGTTCGGCACGCTCCGCTTGATGAAGAAGCTCTTGCATATCACTATACTGCATCAAATCAACACGGTCGCGTATATCTTCATTCAGCCCCTCAAAGAAACGTGTTACTGTTGCATCATCAGACTCATGCACATTAGTTCTGATCATCAGAACTTGCATCCTTTGGTAATACCCATCCACTGTCATGGCTCCTTGAACAAGACGTCGAAGCTTTGTGTGTTGCTCCTTCTAGAAATAAGCTGGCACAAAGCGAGCACGCATTGTACGCTTCATCTCACGCCACGATTCTGGTCGTGCGTCATTGTGGTTGAGTTGATCCCACCAAATTAATGCATAACCTGAAAATTCAAGAGAAGCAAAACGAATCTTCCGCTCCTCGGAGTAACGGTGGTTATCAAAAATCTGCTCCACACGCATCTCCCACTCAAGGTACTCCTCGGGACCGGCCTTGCCTATGAACGAAGGTATAGTAATTTTTATTCTACCAATACCTCCGTCCTCGTCCTCATCGCGGCGCCGCCTTGGTCCATCATCACGGGGACGAGCATCATGTCGTGGTCGGGGAGGCAAGTTGCCGCGAGCATCAGAACCATCCTCAGACTCAGCATCATTGTCGTCATTGGCAACAACCGTGTCATGGACATGTCGAGGTGCTCGCTGCTGCAGGGCATGTTGTTCCCTCGCTGGAGCAGCCGCACCGGCTGCCCTTGCCTCTAGGCGACGGAGGGCTGCTTGCATGGCCTGGAACCCGTCGGTCACCGTATTGTCGAGGGCCTTCATGCGGTTGTCGAAGTGCTGGTATGTAGCCTTGAACATAGCACAGACACCTGGGTCCAGATCGGGACCATATTGCGGCGGCCCGTCATCCTCCCGCACCTCATCCTCGTCACGCTTGCTTGCCGTTGATATCACGCGCAGTGATAAACCCAGCGCTCTCTGATACCAGTTGATACGGCTCAAATAGCTTTGAGACGATTTTATGTAGCGGCCCTGATCTTTCACTCGCGCAAACAGGTAGAAGAAATAGTTTTAGGAAGAAGTAGAAGTGTAGGTGCAAAAGAACCAGTATAGCTAGACTAGATGGATGGATGGATTGTAGAGATGAACAGCGGCTGGAAGATGTACGTGGTAGTAGTAGTGGTAGTATAGATGTAGGGGATTAAGCTAATGGCGATTAGCGGCGGCGACGGCGACGGAGTAATTAGCAGATGGATAATAAGCACCAGTAGAAGTATATGGAGAAGAACAGGAAGCTAGATCGATCCTTGTAGATCAAGAATCAAACCGAGACTTGCGCCTTGACGATCAACGTCGCCCAAACACATGCAATGATCAAACCCTGATTAGGGAACACACGAGCACAGATACGCGGGCATCGCTAGATGCATGTTCTGAGTATTTTTGCCAAAACTAAAACCTAACCTTTACAAAGCGTTGCACCCCTTGCTTATATAGGTGACGCCTAATACTTGGGCTAGGCCCGACCTGGACTAAGAAAAACATGAGGACTCCTCGTCGGTTACAAGTTGTACGCAACGAAAAAAAAGGACTACTAAATCTGATCAAACTATGGAAATAAATAAAAAGGACACATGTATCCTTCCCTACGGCAAAATAATGCTCGGCTTGCACTCTTGTAGGATGATTGATTCTGGGATTCATCACGTACGTATACTTGCATGGCAAGGTGTTCTGAACGTGGGCTTCACTTTCTCCTAAGGCACAATCCGTGGAGCAACTGAATAAACAAAACAATTATTTGCGATGATGTTATTGCGTTCAATCGGTAGAGCATATGACCATCTCCCTTCAGTAGCATATAGAACAGGCTTCACACCTAAGATGCCTCTCTGTTCTATTGCACACATGATCTTCTTATGACGTAGAGCAGGAACCACATACTTTTGCATCTTACTTTCATAACGAGTCTCTCGGTTGGAAGATATTTTACTTAACAGTATTGGAGGAACCACAAGAGTACTTGCGGTGTCCGTATCACATAGGGTTCCACCCTACATCATAATTGCATCGTATGCTCATTACCATTGATATGAAAAGTGACTTTGCTTTTATTGCAATCAATAACAGCCCCTGCAGTGTTCAAAAAGGGTCTACCAAGGATAATCGACATGTTGTCATCCTCGGGCATCTCAAGTATAACAAAGTCTGTTAAGATAGTATCATTTGCAACAACAACGGGCACATCCTCACAAATACCGATAGGTATGGCAGTGATTTGTCAGCCATTTGCAATGATATCTTAGTAGGTGTGAGTTTATTCAGATCAAATCTTTTATATAAAGAGAAAGGCATAACACTAACACCAGCTCCTAAATCGCATAAAGCAGTTTTGACATAATTTCTTTTAATAGAGCATGGTATAGTGGGTATTCCTGGATCTCCTAGTTTCTTAGGTACTCCATCCTAGAATAATTAGCAAGCATGGTGGATATTTCAGCTTTAGGTATTTTTCTTTTATTAGTGACAATGTCTTTCATATATTTAGCATAAGGGGGCATCTTTAAAATATCGGTCAAAGGAGTGCGCAAAAAGACTGGCCTAAGCATTTCAGCAAAGCGTTCAAATTCTTCATCATCTTTTTTCTTAGATGGTTTAGGTGGAAAGGTCATGGCTTTCTGAACCCATGGTTCTCTTTCTTTACCATGTTTTCTAGCCACAAAGTCTCTTTTATCACAACGTTTATTTTTAGGAGGTGGGTTATCAAGATCAATAGCAGGTTCTATCTCAACATCATTATATGGTTCTTTTTCATTGTCTTGTTGAGCATCTTCATGAACATCATCATTTTCATTTTCATTTTCATTTTCATAGTCACTAGGTGAATGTTCATTACCAGATTGAGTTTCAGCATCAGGGATAGAAACATCATTGTTATCTTCAGAAGGTCTTTCTACTTCTGGTTCACTAGAAGTATGCAAAGTCATATCATTTTTCTTTTTCTTTTTAGAAGGGCTAGGTGCATCAGTATTAATTCTTTGAGAATCTTGTTCAATTCTTTTAGGGTGTCCCTCAGGATAAAGTAGTACCCGAGTCATTTTGTCTCCCCTAGTTGCTACTCTAACAGCATAATCATTTATATTATTGTTCATTTCACTCAGTAATTCCCTTTGAGATTTAGCAACTTGCTCTACCTGAGTTTGGATCATAGAGGCATGTTTTCCTACACCTCTAACATCATTAGTGATTCTAAATAACAAGTCACTCAAGCGAGCAATCATATCAGAATTTTTGTTTCAATGGTTTCATAACATAAGCATTGAAGTGATCTTGCTTCATGATATAATTATCAAATTCATATAAGCATTGACTAGGATATTTATTATAAGGGATGTCACCTTCATCAAACTTTAATAAAGAATTTACCTCTACCACCGGTGTTGGTGGTGTGTCAAGTCCATGTATTTCTTCAGTAGGTGGTAAATTCTTAACATCTTCAGCTTTAATACATTTTTCCTTCATACATTTCTTTGCCTCTTGCATATCTTCGGGACTGAGAAATAAAATACCCCTTTTCTTTGGAGTGGGTTTAGGCGGTGGTTCAGGAAGTATACAATCATTATAGTTCTTTAATATATTATTCAATAACTCCCTAGCTTGTTCAACAGTTCGTTCCCTGAAAATACAACCAGCACAACTATCTAGGAAGTCCCTAGAAGCATCAGTTAGTCCATTATAGAAGATATCAAGTATTCATTTTTCTTGAGAGGATGATCAGGCAAAGCATTAAGTAATTGGAGAAGCCTCCCCCAAGCTTTTGGGAGACTCTCTTCTTCAATTTGCACAAAATTAAATATTTCCTGTAAGGCAGCTTGTTTCTTATGAGCAGGAAAATATTTTTCAGAATAGTAATAAATCATATCCTGGGGACTATGCACACAACCAAGAGCAAGAGTATTGTACCATATCTTAGCATCACTCTTTAATGAGAACGGAAATAACTTAAGAATATAGTAGTAGCGAATTTTCTCATCTTGAGCAAAAAGGGTGGCTATATCATTTAGTTTAGTGAGATGTGCCACAATAGTTTCACTTTCATAGCCATGGAAAGGATCAGGTTCAACCAAAGTACTTAACTCTGGGTCGACAGAGAATTCATAATCCTCATCAGTAACAAAGATAGGTGAAGTAGCAAACTTAGGATCACATTTCATTCTAGCATTCAATTTTTTTCTTTCAACTTGACTATTAATTTCTTAAGATTGTCTCTATCTTTGCAAGCAAGAAATTCTCTAGATACCTCTCCATCCATAACATAACCCTCGGGTATATCAGGAAATTCATATCTAGGAGAGCTAGATCTAATAGGTGTTTCATAATTTCCAGTTTCAAAGACTTCATCAGTTTCAACATTCTCGATATCTTTAGCTTTAGCAAATTTTTCATCAAGAAATTCACCTAGTAGCACATTCTTATCAAGCAGAGTACTAGCATCATCATAAGCATCATTCATAGCAGAAGTAGCATCATCAATAACTTGCGACATATTATGATTAATAGCATGTGGTGGTGTTGCAAGCTTACTTAAAACAGAAGGTGAATCAAGTGCAGAGTGTGATGGCAATTCCTTACCTCCCCTCGTCTTAGAGGGAACGATCTTGGTTTTGGTATCTTTCAGATTCTTCATAGTGATAAATAGATATAAATCCCAAGTGACTCAACAAATATAGTTATGCTTCCCGGCAATGGCGCCATAAAAAGGTCTTGATAACCCACAAGTATAGGGGATCGCAACAATTTTCGAGGGTAGAGTATTCAACCCAAATTTATTGATTCGACGCAAGGGGAGCCAAAGAATATTTGTAAGTATTAGTAGTTGAGTTGTCAATTCAACCACACCTGGAGATTAAATATCTGCATCAAAGTGATCAGTAGCACAATAATATGATAGTTTGATAGTAGTAGTAATGATAGCAGCGGTAACGGTAACAGCAGTAACAATTTTATAGCAGTTGTAACAGTAGCAATAGCAGTAGTAACACAACAAAGAACAATGTGTGAAAAGCTCGTATCCATTGGATTAGTGGTAACGTTGGATAATATTCATCATATAACAGTCATAAACCTAGGGCGACACAGGACTAACATAGATATAATGGTGAAAACATAAACGGTTCATATCTGAAATCATGACACTCGGGCCCTAGTGACAAGCATTAAACATAGCAAAGTCATAGCAACATCAATCTCAGAACATAGTGGATACTAGGGATCAAGCCCTAACAAAACTAACTCAATTACTTGATGAATCCCATCCAACCCACCACCGTCCAGCAAGCCTACGAAGGAATTACTCACTCTCGGCGGTGAGCATCATGAAATTGGTGATGTAGGATGGTTGGTGATGATGAAGGCCGAAGATCCCCCTCTCCGGAGCCCCGAACGGGCTCTAGGTCTGGCCTCCCGATGAATTATAGGAGGTGGCGGTGGCTCCATATCGTAAAACACAATGAAATTTCCTCTCCTATTTTTTCTGGAAAAATAGGATTTTATAGTGTCGGAATTAGGGTCAGCGGAGCCTTGTGGGCACCACTACCCACCAAGGTGCGTCAGAGGGGGTGGCGCGCCATGGTGCCTTGTGGGAAGCTAGGGCCCCCCTCCAGTGGGTCTTGATTCCAGTAATTTTTATTTATTCCAAAATAATTCTCCAAAAAGTTTCGTCCAATTCCAAGAACTTTTATTTCTACACAAAAACAACACCGTGGTAGTTCTGCTGAAAACAGCGTCCGTCCGGATTAGTTTCATTCAACTCATGCAAATTAGAGTCCAAAACAAGAGCAAAAGCATTAGGAAAAGTAGATACGATGGAGACGTATCAGAGGGCTTGGGGAAAAGCCAGGAGGAAGATGAGGACATGTGTGCACTGTGCCGCGGCGGAGCTCGCGCGCCGAGGGAGAAGGAGGAGGGGAAGCGGGGTCCAGAGGGTGCGTGTGGATGGAGGAGGGGGAGGACGACGATGTAGACATGGTGCAGTGGTGAGAGCTCGTGGTATGGACGGTGGTTGAGGGCCCCGATGTCCAGAGCGCGCCAAATGGCATGCCAGCCACGTGGTCACCGCGTGGCCGTGGCGTTACCATGCGTTTTGGGCGTCCCAAGCAGGTCTTCCGGTTGGGCACCCCCCCCCCCCAGTAGTTGCTAGATACAAGGAGACAATAGGATGAGCTAAAGATGAGACGGAACGAAGCTCAAACCCTAATCAGCAACAAAGTGTTTGATTAGGGATGGGGGCAATGCACAAGTCCATTTGGCCTGATTTTTGTTTAAGGATGATCGTCCACTAAGGTGATCACTGTGGCATGGTTTTAGCTCAATTGGAGGGGTATAGCTAGCACTTCCTTTGCAAAGTGCCAATCTGGCCAAAAAATGGAAATGGAAGTTATTCTCAAACAGATGATTGGATTGAGCGGAAATTTGATGGAGGATGATCATTTGGGCATAGGAATGCACTCTAAAAATATCATACCATTTGAACAAATATAAATGGTACTTCCTTCACAATGCTTCCCATTGGACTGAAACTTAGGGAAATTATTGAAAAATATTGGCTAGATAAAATGAGCTCAAATTTGGTGGAGGAAAGTTATATAGGTAGTATCATGTCTTGGTAAATTTTCAGAAATTATGGAGCAGTATAAAATATAGTTGCTTCACAAACTGAAATTATGACCAGAAACAAAGATTGGATGGTGTGCTCACCATGAGCATGGAATCTTGAATACTTTTCAATACACAAGGTCCATATGGTCCAAAGGAATTTTCAGAGTTTTGTGGGAATGACAGAAATGTAGGTTGCTTCACAACCTACGGCAAACAGGGTTATTTCTTTAATAGAAAAAGGAATATTCCCAAGAAAAAGAATTTGGGGTTGGGCTAACATGGAAATGAAATGATCTTGGGAAGGATTTAAGAGTGATGCATCACTTGGGAGAGGATAGAGAAACCTTGAAGAGCGAAGAGCCGGTCGATTTGGGGTCATATGATGTCGAACGACTATAATTGCTGCACCAATCAATAAAATGTATTTCTCTTTCATGCACTGCTTGTGAGAAAGTATGTGGATCTTGAAGTAAGAATAAAGATGGTTATAGAAGCATTTGGCAAAATCCTGCTAATTTTGATTTGCCTTTGATTTTACTTTACTTGTCTTAAGAGGATCGTTTAGTGTTTAACCGCAATAAAGGATCATTTAGTGTTTACACACTTTATTTCTTAAGAGTAGAGTGTTTGCACGCTGTATTTGGCAAACTCATCCAGGCTTCATGTGAATCTCAACGAAAGCAAAGTAATTCAACCTTGGCTATAAGCAGAGATTATTTGATGCATAATTCCCCCTACCAGATACAAAATGGAACAACAATCAAAAGAAAACGGTGGAAATATAAGCACACAAAGAATGCAGGCAAGCAAGATCAATTTAATGTGCTAAATATTTCCTACAAGTCCAGTTCACAGTTCATGCTATCTTAGCCACTGGGCTGTAAATCTTGATCATTTAGTGACCGGTTCATGCTACATAGAATTAAATTCCGAACATGAGGAACCTACAGCAAACAAATCATCTCTGCATCTTAGCCACTGGACTGTAACTCTTGATATCTATCAGGCAGACATGGTATCAATCAAACCATATTGTACTATTCGTTCATGGAACAACAAATCCATTAAAAATTTGACATTTTTACATAGGGAAAAATCGCTTTGTGCCACTACCTAACTCGGATATTCGAAGGATGCCATCAGAATTTCACGGTTGTGCCACTAAGGAACGCGAATAAATGAGCTGTATGCCCATGTGTGTCGTCTCCACCTGTTGTCGTCGGGTCGGGCCTTGTTTTCGTCTGCTTTGACTCGTTTACTCCTCTATGGGACCCACCACTTGTCATGTCAACCTCATCAAGTGAAGACACTTTTGACCGTAGCATCCATTGCAGGACCCACGGTCAATGGGACGGGACAATACAACGGTAGTGCTCAATGGTGGCATAGGAACCTTCTCCAATTTGCATGACACATCGGCCTTGCGTTGACGATGACCGATCATTGCTTCTTTCATGACGTCCCTCGAGACACTGGCTGCTTGTAATTGGTTAACTACTGTCCTCCCCCGGTGTTTCGCCATAGTTCTCACCTTCACTATGGCCTCTACTCGTGTGCCCTCATGGCCTCTTCGCCGCCAGCCCGTCTGTCATGGCGCCATTCGTCCCTAGCCCTCACAACGCCCTCAATGGAGCCGCCTGTCTCTAGCCCTCGCGTCCACACGGCTGAGCGCGAGGTCATTCTCTTCTGCATGGGCTCTGCGACGGCCGCAAAACTGAGCTTCTAAGGAAATATGGGTCATGACGTGTCTGATCCCCGGCTTGAACAGATGGGGCGGCAGTCACCTTGGCTTGCGACCCCCCCCCCCCCCGAACTCTGAGGAGGACGCCAAACCCTTCACCTCGGCCAACAAAACACACATCTACATCTCAAAGGAAACCCCAACAAGAACATCCCCGCTGAAGACAACGGGCACCACCAAACACATGGTGTGATAAGCCAAACCATGAGGACGGTCCAAGAAACCGAGTACCATTAGAAAAACACATACGAATTTCCCATGGGACCACACTTCTTGCCCTTGCTCGTGAGAAACTTCTCCACCTTCTTGATTTTGTCCCTAGCTAGTAGCCTTCTCCGTCGGTAGGCAAGCAATCGAGTTGCCAGATTCAGGGCTAGCCGCCTTCAAACTGGCGAGCATGTCACAAATCTCTTTCGGGGAAGGAGCCTCAGAATTTGATGCAACCACACCTTCTTCAATAACCTCGTCACCCACATACACTGGACGTCAAATGGTCATAGATGAGTGGGCGAGAACGGCATCCAAACCACCACGGTCTACAAAGTCAAGCGGTTGGATGGGCTCCAACAATGGTGATGAGGGGGTCGTGGGCACCGCCAAGGCCCCAAGTGAGCTCATCTCACTCAGGAGCACCATCTATAGAAGCTAAGTGAGCTCCCAATATAGCTCCTGCAGCTCAAGCATAATCTGCAATACTGTTCAATACTAGAGGCACAACCTTGATGATAACCTCACCACACTGTACTGTATTTGAACGGGACTAGCATACCGTTACATTGCAAGATAAACATAGTTCAGTTTTCCTCAAGGCATTTCCATTCCGAGCGTACTCAAATTTTATTATTGTTTGCTTTACGATTTTTGAACCCCATGCCTCTATTCCCGCCTGCCTCCGTGCCTGGCTGCCTCCCACCATTCCTAACCACAACCACTCGCTGACAAACCGTAATCCACCCCCGGAGACCGGAGTAGTATGTTGATACTTCATATGGTCCTTTTTAGTCTGCATATAAGTTTTATCCAAAGTCAAAGTATCTCTACTTTTCTTTCAAAAAAATATCTCTACTTTGACCAAACATATAGAAAAAGGTATTAATATTCACAATGTCAAATCAATATTGCCACTATCACGCACAGCACGCATTGCGAGGAATTTGACGTCAGTACTCAGACGCTCATCGACCAAGATTTGGGACGGCCAAATATCACTAGTATGTTGATTGATGATATCCATACACGCCATGCAACGGCAATCAATCACCCCGGCTGAAGGAACATATAGGTGGCAGGCGCTTTTCAATTGCCATCATGCTCTCCCTGGCATGTTGAAAAATCGATCGCCACCCTTTTCATCTTGACCTCGTCGAAGGGGATGATGATTGAGATAGTAACAATCGTCTCGCAATTAACTATGGCGATAACCACCCGTGTGGCTGGTCGCGCGCCACAATGCCATCGCGCAAATCCGGCGTCGATGCTGCTTAAGAGTGAAGACACACACAATTGCTAGGAACCAAGGTAAAAATCCTGTGCAAAATCCCGTGGCCGGAGTCAGCCAACCACGTGACGGCCGCGGCAAATCAGACGGTTCCAGCAGCTAAATTCTGCGAGGAGAAGAAAGCGCCGCGCGGCGCCACCATCCCCATCGTTCGTCCTCCAGAGAGCATTGCGAGAGAAGCTGCCCACGCTGATCGTTTCGGGTGGCTATATATCTGTCCTCTTCTGCCTCTGCATTTCCATAGTCGTCCAAGCAGCCACCGGAGACGGCATCAAAGTGGTTGCACAAGGCAGCAGAGCATAGCATGGGGGGCAGAAGGTGGCAGCTGGATGATGCCGCTGTGATCTTCAGGCTCCTACTTCTACACGGCGCCTTCCTCTTCCAATTGGCAAGTAAGCTCCCACTCCCAGTGCCGTTCAGTAATTTCGCTCAGGAGACTTCTTACTTAAGAAGTATGCGCATATGTTCAGCATATGCTTGCTCTTTTTGAGAACTACTCCCTTTGTTCCGAATTACTTGTCGCAAGTATGGATGTATCTAAATGTATTTTAGTTCTAGATACATCAATTTCTAAGACAAGTAATTTGGAACGGAGGGAGTACTTGTTTTGGCAAATTTGGTTCTAAAGTGCGAAAATTAGTAGTGATCTAAACGCTTTTATATTAGTTTACGGAGGGAGTACTATATGTGGCAAGTCAATGAACTTTCTTCATGTTACGGAAATGGCGGTGGCACAGCTATGCTAACCTAAAGTAGGACGGATCTCATGAGATCTTGCGTTTTTACTCATCAGATCAAATGAACTTTCCCCCACGGTAGAGAAATACAACAAAGGGGGGATAACTGAAGTTCCTCCTTGAATGCCATTTTTCTTCTGCCGTCCTGATCATATTTTCCAACGCCCAGATAGAGAAAGGAGTCACTTTTGGGTGTACTGTCAAAGACGATGCTCAATAAAAATCATGATCCCGACCGATCGTGGCGCAGAACGGAGCACGGCACCTTAACTGCACTGCATTAGTAGCACTGCTGTATGTATCAGGGGAAGCTGATGTGCTGAAAGTAGGTGATAGTGTGAGTAGCTCCTAAGCAACCTCACATGCACGCTGTGTTGGCTGGATTGGCACGACGTGACTTTGACCGCTGTCCGAACGCTCACCCAACCCAACCGGTTGGTCACGGAATCTAGAGCTGGGAGTATCAAATTTATGAAGAATGCGTGCGAATCAACAAGGCATGGACAGAGGAAGGTCCAGCACCTAAACCCTGGGTGACAGATCATGGTGTCCAAACAGTCCAAGACTGTAGTACAACGAACGGCGTGCACCGTCGCTACCTAGAAGTAGCATGGGTATATTTGCATGCATGTGGCCAACAATACAAAATTCTGATGAGCATATACAATTACAGATATGCTCCGGCCGGCTCGTTTGCATTCCAAAAGTTTGCATGTTCTGACATACTCCCCAACGATCAAATATGCATTCTAACTCGCCACTTGGACGTGTTCAATGTTTACAGCGTCGCAGTCGTTCATCGGGGTCAACTACGGGACGATCGCCGACAACCTGCCGCCCGCGGCGTCGACGGCGAGCCTGCTCACGTCGACGTCCATCGGCAAGCTCCGCCTCTACGAGCCGCAGCCGGACCTCGTCGCGGCGCTCGCGGGCTCCGACATCTCCATCCTCCTGGGCGTCCCCAACTCCGACGTCCCGGGCCTCGCCGCCTCCCCGGCCGCCGCGGCGTCGTGGGCGGCCGCCAACATCCCCACCACGGTGTCCGTCTCCGCCATCTCGGTCGGCAACGAGCTCCTCAACTCCGGCGACCCCACGCTGGGCCCGCAGCTCCTCCCCGCCATGCAGAACCTCCTGGCCGCGCTCCCCGCCGGCTCGACCACCAAGGTCTCCACGGTGCACTCGATGGCGGTGCTGGCGGCGTCGGACCCGCCGTCGTCCGGCGCGTTCCACCCGGACCTCGCCGGCAGCCTGGACCCGGTGCTGGACTTCCTGCGGCAGAACGGCTCGCCGTTCATGATCAACCCGTACCCGTACTTCGCGTACGCGTCGGACACGCGGGACGAGACGCTGGCCTTCTGCCTGTTCCAGCCCAACCCGGGGCGCGCGGACGCCGCGTCGGGGCTGACCTACATGAACATGTTCGACGCGCAGCTCGACGCCGTCCGCGCGGCGCTGGACGGCAAGGGGTACGCGGGCGTGGACATCGTCATCGCCGAGACCGGGTGGCCGTACAGGGGGGACGCCGACGAGGCCGGCGCCACGCCGGACAACGCCAGGGCGTACAACGGCAACCTCGTGGCGCACCTCAGGTCGCAGGTGGGCACGCCGCGGACGCCTGGCAGGTCGGTGGACACGTACCTCTTCGCGCTCTACGACGAGGACCTCAAGCCCGGGCCAGTGTCGGAGCGGTCGTTCGGGCTGTACCAGGCCGACCTCACCGCCAACTACGACATCGGGCTCGCCAAAGGCAGCGCCAGCCCCAGCACGTCCGGCCAGATCGGCGTCACCGCAGCTCCGGCGCAGGTGCTCGCCTCGGCCTAGCCTGCGGCTTTTGTTCAATGGAACGGACGGCGCTGACGCTCTTCGACTATTTTGCAGGGTGCGCCGCAGGCAACGAGGGGGGCGACGCCGGCGGGGTACTGTGTGACGACGGGCAGCGTGCCGGGGGACGCGCAGCAGGTGCAGCAGCAGAGCAGCTCGTGCTACGTCCCGGGAACAGCAGCACCGCCGAGAGCTGACGCCGGCGTGCCGCTGCTTGTCTTGTTTGGTGTTTTGCTGGGCCTGGCAATGGTGGCCGAAAGTAGATGACTGCATAGATGATCGTTTTCTGAATGGAACTCGCATGACTTTTGGAACGCAACCATTATCTTTGTGCATAAGAATTCACCGGTTGAGAACAAAGAAAAATGGCCAAACTTGCACAAGATCGATCGACGAACTAATCAAGCCACCTTGCATCTCTCTACCCTTAGTTACAAGTACAAAAAATACCCATGCTGTGCTTTATCTACAAAGCTCAAGCTACCACCTATGATTATTGTATGAACAATTTGTCTAAGCAACCACCGTCGAATTTTCCTTGCGTGCTTCAGCAAAACGCAAAATGTGGCAGCCAGCAACAAGACGTTTTCTCCTTGGGTATGGCTGAGTGCTCCCTATGCAGGAGCTAGACGATCGTGCTGTTTTGGTCACCTATCTTCCCGCGCAATTATGCGAACATTCTTGTAAGTCACTACTGAAAAAATCTGGCATCATCATGACTCAAGTTTGTCCCAAAGATACAAAGCTCTTCTGATGATTTGGTCTGCCGACGATCCTTCTGCATACGCTTCCAAAGCTCGCAACAGATTTATGAATTTGGCTCCATCATCCTGGAAAGCAGGATAGCAGCGTAAGCAGGAAGCACAAAATGAACAGAATCTAGTGGTATTAACAATATATGATGCCTATGGCTAGACTCGCCTTTGGCTTCTGGAATACGAGGTCGGGGGTCTTAAAAGGAACCATGTACGATGGAAGGTCACAACGTAATATGGCCTACAACAAGAGTAACCTCGATCAAAAGAGTTCAGTTGAGGGACGACTCATCCCTTAGCAGGCTAATGTACAAAAGATGGTGGAATTCAGTATTCATGAAAGAAGACGGTTAGGAAGAAAATTTACCAGGCTTTTGCAGAGTAATGCCTGTTCCGATTGAGAGATCAAAGCCTGTAAAGGACCACAGTCAGCACAGCTTCTCAACCTTTTCCTTGTGAGAACAGTAGGGAAGAACTCTACTGGAATAAATTACTCGGGCATTTGGGAGACCATAAGTTGACATACTTTCCAGAGAAAACGCAATCAATAATCAAGAAGATGGTAACATATTTAAAAGTTCAAGATGCCATTTTTGCATTGTTGCAGTCTGCGAGATTTAGAATGGTCTGCTCTTACCTGTTTGATTCGCTGGTCCTCGACTTCATCCACTGATCTCAATAAGTTCTCCAACGAACCTATTCAAATTCCAACGAAAGGACAATTTTCGATCAAGGTTTCTGATAATGCCGTTCCATACTAAAACTCAAAACATCAAATATATCGTAACAACAACACTGGTGAATTAGCAATGGAACATTAGTCATTTTTAACTCTGTATGTGTACAAAACCTCCTTTCAGATTGTGTACCAAGCTCGATCAGTCAATAAACTAAAACAAACATTAAAGGACATCCTATAGGCTACCGTCCTCAAGTGATCGATAGTTTGATACATACTCTCTCCGTATCAAAATATAAGATGTGTTCTGAAACTGTCATATTGCCAAAAAACGTCTTATATTTTGATACAGAGGGAGTATCTAATAAGCACTCAGGAACAAAAATAGTTTGATAAAAAATGACCATACCAAACTTAGTTATCAGTTTTACTGCATTAACATCTCCAATCCCTTCAACTCCTGAAAAACAAAATGACCAGTCATACAATGTCAGTTAGCAGGTCCCCGTAATGAAAAATAGGTCATGAATTTGAATTGAATGCATGGTCTTGTGTGTGTGAAGGGGGGGGGGGGGGTGTTAATTAAACTTACTAGGGTTCACTAGCCAGTTCTTTTGGGCGATTCTACCAGAATCGCCCCCCTCCCCAGCTTCTCTCAGAATCACTACTCCATATATTTTTTTACAATCCTAGCTAATTAGACTTTAACTAGATAGGATTGTAAAAAAAATGGAGTGGCGATTCTGGGAAAAGCTGTGGAGGAGGGTGATTCTGGGAGAATCGCCGAAAAGAACTGGCCCACAGTGGGTTCATAAATGTGTTTGCTGTACAAGTGCAATCAAATTGCAGTACATCTTATATCAGTGTAGAGTCGATAATGAGATGTATGCCATTGTGTTGCAAAGCTTGAAAGCACTAGACAGAAAAGACGAGCGGAGAGCCCACTGCGGTTGTTGTAGACTCGGGGGCACGAAGCGGCGAGCCAGTTTTGGGGCCATGAGAAGCGGACAGAGTTTGGATACAAATGGTGCAGCTGCAAGGTAGAGGCAAAGCAGACTGGAGGCAGTTTGCTCAGGCGGCTTGTGCAGCATCGTCGCAGCCATGGACTCCAATGTAGGGGGCGCTTCTTGCTTTCTTTGGTTGCACGGAGAAGGGTGACAACATCACAACGACGTGTCTCAGGCTAACTTGGCTACGAAAAGCAGCCACCTCACCCACAGGCCAAACAGTCCAGAAACCGTCTAACCCATGCAACACACTTAACCAACTGCCTAAATTAGGAAGTTTCTGCCTGTTTTTTTTCTCCATACTCAAGTTTTTTTATGCATTTGTAGGGTAAAAAGAGATCTACCATGTTTTCATATACAGTTGGGCTGGCTTGTCATGCCTGTTTTCTTGACCCCTAACTAAAATGGTATAAGATACAACCGCAACAGAAACAATACCTGGTATATTATCAGCTTTGTCGCCTGAAAGTGCAACAACATCAACAAACTGTGATGGCTTTAATGCTCCATATCTCTTCACAAAATCTTCGACTCCAAATGAAACCATCCTGTTTGTTCAGAAAAAATGAAACCTCCGGTATGTTAAAATCATGAAAATGAACTGTTTAGACATTTCCAGTGACACTTTCACAAGGTAAAAAACAATCACACTGACCCAGAACCACGTGGAGAAATCCTCAGCAAACGTAGAGAAGGTGATAAAATTTGGAAGAAATCTTTATCAGGAGAGACAACACGGACCTTCAAAAGAGGCCAGGCATATTGAAAAAGAAAGACGTTAGCAATAGATAACAACCAGAGTACACAAGAAGATATCGAATCCATCAGACTTTAGCAATATCAAATTTATATCAGCTAATTTCACTTCTTGCACTATCGGTACAAAAACCAAGAAATGCTCACATAGCCCTTAACTCCAGCCATTGTCTAGTTGCATCACTTTCCAAGTAAAAGTGGTAGGAACAATTGTTTATTACTCCATTGTTACCAGAAATCCAGTCAATGATCCAAAAAAGAATCCAGTGCATCTAAGATTCATGAAGAAAAACATGACAAAACAAAGTATTAGAGGAATGATTCATGACGAAGTATTTTTTACCTTGTAGCCTGCAGACACACTGTTGACAGCTAGTGTACCAATAGCATCATCAGCTTCAACACCTGGAACCTACATTGATAATTTTGACGATCCCAGATATCAAAAGATAACAAATAACACCTTCAAACCAAATATACAACTGCTAGTTTTTACCTCGATTACTTTAATTGACATTGCTTTGATAGATGCCTTCAAGTATTGCATGCCCTGAACAATGGTGTCTGGTGTTGAGGTGCGATTGCTCTTATAAGCAGGATATAACATATGTCGAAAAGTCATTCCTAGGAGAACACAAAAAAGACAGTATCATGTTTCTATAGATCCAAATTAGAAGAGAATATTGGAGATAACTGCTAAGAACAAAAAAAATCGCAAACCTAAATTCAGTTCGTGTTACTTTAATAAATGCAGACCTATATATCAGTAGAGAAGATAGCAAAATGGGGGGAAAATGGACTAGAGTTGAATTGTTTCAGCCCAGAAGACTAGAATAAACAACACATGTCCAGATTTCAGAAGGACCGCAGCAAATACAAATGAGCCAGAGTTTCCAAATGTACACACCACATGAACTATAGAAATGAGGTTCTGTCATGTGTACTGAACCCATCGGACAAATGTGCAGGATTTGTAAAGTGCATGAATAGGAAGAATACAGGAATAGAATTTCATGACATGTTGGATCCTACAAAGATTGGGAACACAGCAATCAATAATAGAAGTTGTTTGGTGGCACCACAAGAAAAGCACTGGAATTCTGAAGACACTGGGTGCATGTCATAGACACAAAGGAAATTTTCCAAGAGGGTCACCGCTTGTTAGCTATCATATAGAATTGGAGTGTAGGAAAGCAAATCCATAGTAATTTTGGAGGGCTCATTCCTTCGAACAAAATGGTGCTTCCTATGGATATCCCACAAGATTCTTTCAATCCAACGGGGCAAAGAAAGGAGGATTTGAAAGAGAACAAGAACACTCCCTTATAGAATGAAAAAACTGGCATTTGTGAGATGAAGCCTTAAACATCGTATTCTACAAAAAATATTTTATCACTCTTATTGTTTTACGCTTGCTTTGATCCAGACCATCTTTTGCCAAAAAAAATAAGAAGGATCTGCCTAGAAAGTGAGATGCACCAAGATGAGGAAGCCTCAGATTACCATCTCCCATGATCCCCATTAAGTTACTTGAGTTTATCTTCCTCTTACCTTTTGCCATGTGACATTCTTTGGATGGCATGACAGTGTAACGACCATATGGGACTCCTGAAAAGAAAAGTTTGGCCACTTATTTATAACTAAGAACTATAATGAGATGTGTTACTCTGAATTCGCATAGCAAGGGTATTGGGGTTCTTTTCACAAACTAGTAAACAAGGGGAGATGAAGAAATCCAAACAGAAAAGGCTAACCCTGCAAAGCCGCATAATATAGATATTAATTTGAAATTGTACCAAACCTGTTAAGTTGAGTTACACACACTAGTATGCTAACATTTGTTTGAATTTGCACCATTGCACCACGCCCCCCCACCCCCCACCCCACCCACCGGGTGCAGATACAAATCATTCATAGATCATAATATATTTCAACAGAACAAGATGGATCGCAGATGTCAAAAGAAAGTGAGGAAAATACCACTTTGTTTGGTTTGACAACTAAAAGAATAAACCAGAGAAGAGTATTAAATCATGAGCAGGAACGATCAAATAGGGGAGAACGCTACATGTCAGGAAAGGTGAACTTGGAGAGGACGCTACATGTCCAAATATAAATAGGAACATGTTCATATACAAATAGTAATTTAAGACAAATGCTTAAAGAAAACAGACTTTGGAGTTAATATTATGTGTTGAAAACTATGCAAATTGATATTATATGAACTGGATGTGCATTCAAGAATGATAGCAAGGATTTGATTAAAGGGATTTTTCCAAGAGTAAAGATTAAAAAGAGTTAGGGGAATTCTCCAAAGGAGACAGGCACGGAGCTCACCATCATGGTCAAACACCATCTGCAAATGAGTTTAAAGCAACATAAGTGGTCAGAAGGCTAAGAGCAAAACAAATAAAAGAAATAAAGAAAACACATAAACACAAATTGTAGTTTCTGTAATGATGTATCACAGCTCAGTATTTACAGCTTAGTTTAGAAAGTGCCAAATGATTATTAAAGGCAAAAATGTTGAAATAGTAAGTATATTACAAATGTGCATGTTATCTACAGTTGGCCCCTAATTTTTTTATTCCATTGAGGATTAGACTAAGGTATATTAGACTAAACATGTGCATTTAAATTGATAAGCAGTTAGCAACGAACAAAGCTCATGCATATAGATCACCAAAATGTCGTTTTTTCAGTGAAAATACAAAAATAAATAAGCACTGCCAGTAGAATCCATGCAAGAACAAAATGACATACCGCAACATGAGAGGGAAGGAACTCCAACATGTCAAGAAGCTGCAGAGAAAACTCGACAGATTACAAATCGCAACAAAGGATCATAAATTTTATTAGTTAGGCAACTATTACAAAGGAAACAGTTCTACAATGTCAATATAAAGTTTGGTACATGAAGAAGCATGGAGGCAAAAGGTTAATCCATCATTAATGATTGAACAGCGAGAGTACTGAATATTTTCTTCAAAGCCACAGTAAACAACATATTGACACATTCTCTATGGACTGAGAAGGGACTAATACCAACTGAGGATAAACTTTTGTGGTCAATAAACATCACAACTCTGAAATAGGCAGATATGTACAGAATATTGTCTTTTCCCAAAACTCTGACCTATAAGATCCGCCTTAATGGTCAAAGATGCCTACTGAAAAAAACTTGATAAGAAAAACATCCTATTATCTGTCACTATAGTTCATTAACTAAACATCATATGAAGACAAGCATGGTGGAATAAATATTGCACTGACCATCCAGTACAATGTGCCATTGATCAAAAACATACTTAAACTCCAAAATGTTTCTCAACTTTCCTGACCTTCCATATTTTTTTCACTTCCCCCTGGTTCCTACTTGTTGGATTAGTAGTGCCCAGTGGATGGTGAGAAAATTGTTTATAAAGAGAGAAAAATACAACCATGGACCGTATTCACTACACGAATAAAAATACAAATGAAGAAACAGAATTGCCCTAGCAGATTGCGTTTCACACAAACTCTACATGAAACAACCCATAACTGCAACACCCATCATATACAAATTTGAGTTTATTAATGTTGAGGATGTCATTTCAAAGCTACAAATAATTCATTAAGTCCTACTCACCAGTGACAGAGCTTTGAATATAGTTAAAACCCAATCCCCATTGCCATCAGCATGTTCCAACTGACCATGTTGCAGCTGTGCTACATCGATGGAAAAAGAATAGATGAGGTGTAGATTACAACACTGAAAACGAGCAATGGGAAAGAGTAAATTTCTCAAACAGGTTTAATGTATGACAAACTTAGATATTTAAGAACAAATTTCACAGATTGATCAGACTACTCTGTAGTTTTGTATTACAATTGGTCTCTAAATCTGTACTACGGACATTGGTTAGGAATTTCTGTTCAAGCATAGCACACAGTTCAACCAGATAGACGGATTAGAAGGTAATGGATGTGCACATTACAGGATAAACAATACAGCAGCTGGACAGCTAAACCATCAGTCTCTGAAAACGATGCACATAGGGTGGGTAATGAAATAGAAAAAATGTCCCATGTCATGTTGTTATGGACTCGAGATTGCATGTGTGGAAGCATGTAATATTTCTTTTGCCAGTGTCTAGGATAACGACAGAATTCTGCTATACTCCAACTATCATATTAAAGTAGACCTAAGTCCAACAATATCATGTCTAAGTTGAGTTCCAACATTTGCTTTGCCAGAACAAGTGCTGACTTCAATACATGTTCCAAGACAACTTACCAAGCATATGAAACGAAATGTCTTGAGGAATGAGGATCACAAAGAGGTGACTGTCACGACATTACGTTTCTAGACATAAACTTACCGTAACAACTAGAAAAAAGGCAAAGCAAAATGACAAGATGTACCAATAGTGAGTGCACGAGGAAAACACTGACCTAATATCTTGTAGTAGGATCTGTACATCACTGAGGTTCCATCAACAAGCATGATTCTACTCTTTGAAGGGTCAGCAGGAGCGACATTCTCGCCAGGATTCGTTAATATCGTCGACACACCTGAGGGCAAGCTGTCGTCATATAACGGAATCCGTGGAGCATGATCCACTGATGGTCCTTGAAAACTCTCGATCGAATCAGTGACTGGCAGGACTGACTGCCCCGAGAAACCCTAGTGCGTCAAAGACAAAATAGGACCAGTAATTAATCAATACTCGCAATAGAAAACATTAAGGGTAGGTTATAAACCACATGAATCACTATCATTTTGAATCGAAAAAGGGTTGAGCCGTACAATTTGCAACGCAACTACGCGAAGGTGCTCGGCTGAACAAGAAGAAACTTTATCCAGAGGCAATGTGGTACAGGTAACAATGGAATGTTCGCCGAAGCTTCACCGATTTTATATTAGGACTAATTAAATGTGGCATTCCCCTATTTTTCTCTCTACAAGCCCTCTCCAACCCCAATCTGCCAAACCGTGCGAGAAGGAGTGCGTCGGGTACCAGAGAAGGGGGGCGCAGAACACGTACCCTTCGGGAGACGGCGAGCGGCAACTGGAGGGGCCGCGCGGCGGCGCGGAAGAGGAGGCGGGGCACCGCGGCGGCGCGGAAGCAGCAGCACGCCATCGACGGACCGGGTGCCCGCAGCGCTCCAGTCGCGGTCGGCGGGGGAAGCCAGTGCCAGCCGGCGGGCCGTGGGCAAGGAGTTTGTAGGCGGTTCCCTTTGGGGCTGATTCAGCAGCACGACCACGGAAGTTGGGAGAGGAGCAAATGGCGTGGCGGCCGCGAGGACCGTGGGAATAGGCTTGGCTGTGTTGCTCCTAAATTTATCAGATAAAAATGTAACGAAGTACTTATTTTCACAAATCCATTGTCGTCCAGCCCGGTTAGGATATCTGGCTTTCACCCAGGCGACCCGGGTTCAAATCCCGGCAATGGAAACTTTTTTTACCTGTGGATTTTTTGCTGTCGGGCTCCATAGAGCCTGAAATTTTTAAAAATCTACTTTTTGAGTTCTAAAACAACTAACATAAATGCACAAGTATTTGTAGATGCATACTAGATGTGTGTGAAATTTCATGACGAAATACATTTTGATGTGAGCTGTAAAAAAAATCATGTACTTTCCAGCATAAAAATGTATTTCGCCATGAAATCTTTACAGAGTAATGTACATCCATATGTATGTGTGTTTTATTTCAGAATTTTTTGAACTTGTTTTTTGATGTTTCCAAAGTAAAGGCTCCATGGAGCTCGTGCTCCATTAGCAATTTCCACACAAGCATGCATGGCATTTGTGTATACTCCCTCCGTTCCTAAATATATACAAGTCTTTCTACAGAATTCAATATGGACTACATACGGATGTATATAGACGTAGTTTAGAGTGTAGATTTATTCATTTTGCTCCATATGTAGTCTATGAATATCTAAAAGACTTGTATTTAGAAACAGAGGGAAATAGTGAGAGATTCGACTAGCAGATTAGCCCACACATTTTACGGCAGCAAGATTGCATATCAATACACCATAACATATTTCATTTGAGACAAAACATGCTCAGAAATTAACTGTGCAGTGAACGGCTGAACGCAAGGGGTACAAGATACACTTCTCACTTCTGAGCAGCAGTACGCAGGAAGCCAAGAGCATTCTGTAAATACCGAACATCAACAGGTACAGTACAATTTTCAAACAAAACTGAAAACTATTTTCTTTCTGACATGATACTGAAGACTATTTACCGGCTCTACACAGGTTTTGGCAGGGGCAGAGGCCACCATCCGTTTTACCCACTGGCAACAATCTCATGGATCTTGTCGCTGACTTCGGGGTCATCTGACCTTACCGCCAGCTTCATCGCCACTTCCTTGGGCCCGCTTAGTCCGAATGATAACCTGACAAGAACCTTGACGCCCCCTATATACACTCCAGAAAGCAGGCAAACATGCGATCTTGCATTGCTTGGTACAACCTCAGTGCCCTGCAAACATGAGTAACCATTGTTGTCAACTTTCAGTTTTTCAGAAGTTTTCGGGGCGTTTAGTTCACAACCCAAGATGAACCTACAAAGAAGTTTGGCCAATCTGTTATGCGCAAAAAAAAAAGTTTGGCCAATCTGAATAATGGTGCCTGCCAATGATTTGGCCAATGTTGGGAAGGAAATAAACTAGAGCGGGCAAAGGGGTGTGGGCATGCCAAAACATTAGCAACCATACAAAAAGATCAATTTTTTCGCATAACCAAAAAGATTAGTACGGCAGATTTTGGTCGTGAACAAAACATTATAGATTCCAATGTACTCCCCCCGTTCCCGAATACAAGTCTTTTTAGAGATTTCAACAAGGGACTACATACGGAGCAAAATGAGTGAATCTACACTCTAAAATATGTCTATATGCATCCGTATGTTGTAGTCCATTTGAAACCTCTAAAAATAAGTTCAATTGATTGTCGCATGCCACTGCCAAGTATGTCGAGTAGTCAATTATTTTGTCCCGTCCCATCCCATAATGGTGGAAGAACAGGAACAGCAACATAAATGTAGAACGCATAAGGCACCACACAATGTATGTAAATTCTTGGGTTCAGTTGTGGTGATGCTCGAAGAAACAGCTAAGGATGAATAGGAAAACAGGCAAGTTATTTGACCAATATTAGTTTAAACTTTAAAGAACTGGAAGCTCACCTCACACGGTTGCATGCCAAGGATACTAGTGACAGCACTCACAGCCTCAGCCAAGCTCTCTCTAGCCCCGAGTCCATACTCATCCACACGCTCACTTTCTGGGTCCATATTCTCCCAGGCATTCCTAAAGTTAGAAACTGCGACCCTCAGCATATAATCAGCTGAAACAATTTCAAGGTCTTCTAGCTGGTATTCATCCTCCACACCATCTTCATCAGCTTCCCCTGAAGATGTGTCAACCTGACAACAATAAACAACGTGTCAACCTGACAACAATAAACAACATTAACTCAAAGAACAACAAAATAGTGCAACTTGGTTGAGGTTAAATTTCATTGATGTCAATACTTCATTATGGACTTATAACACTTGTAGGTTGCAAGTCCAGACCACTTTATAATATAATAATTCCGTATTTATTTTAAAAATATTTTATTGAGATTGGTAACTAACCCGAGTCCCCCTCTAAGAACCGTATATGAAAAATTCATCTCATACGGCTCAAGCAGAAACACACAAATTTTCAACGAATGTTAGAAAAAGGGTTCAAAACTTCATCAGCCACTGAATTGGGTCGATTTGCCTTGAAGATATCAAATAAGAAAAATCCGGAATATCTTCTTTGTGATGATAATGCCAAAAAATATTCCAGTTGTATGAACAGATGAAGCAGGTTTCGCATGAAGATTCCAAAATTCCTAGAAGGTGAAACCACTATGCTACATAGTACTTCAAAGAGAACAGAGTTTTTGGAAAAGATTTTCCGCATGACCGAGGCAGTAGGTACCAAAGGAATATTGATATAGAATGCTTAATTTAGTGGAACCTAGAAAAACCATTACTCATACTTGAATCCAATAATACGAGAAACATCATTACACTTACCTCTTTAACAGTGAACTTCAATACATTTGAAAATTTCCCGATTGCAGGAACATGTTCTGGCTTTTCAAAAGCAACAAAAATTTGCCCAGGTGAATCATAAGGCAAGCTTTTAAGAGGCTTTGAACAAACTTCTGAAAACTCTTCAGCATCCGTGGCATCAACATATACTGTAACCTGAAAGAAGCAACAGCCATTTATCAGAATTTCAGCATGAGTGACAATTACACCTCCAATAAAAGGCTTAAAGGACCAGTGCTTACATCTTCTAGCAGTTGTTCAGGTATGGTGTTTGTACAGTTGTACTGCAATACAACATGGTTTTCATAGATATGCTTAACCACATTAACTGCATATTCAGTCTCTGCCTCTGTCAGCTCCACAGGTTCTGAGGACTGAGGGAATGAGAGAGATTTAGCATGTGAGCTTGTCAAATATCACTACAGTATTTACTGTACAAACCTTGAAGAGCCTTCCAAACCCAGAGAACTCAGCGATAGATGAAAGCATCTTCTGATAAGCATCAACAGCCGAAACAGGCGCAGGGGCGGGAGCACCAGCAGGTGGCTTCTTTCCAGGGGCCTTTTTATCGTGAAGTGGCTGTGATCTGGCTTCTCTTGACACCAAGGAAATATCAAAGGGCTCCTCAGATGGTTCCTGTTATTCTTGAAGATGTGAGCATAGCATAGGATATGATTCACTTGAAACATGCTACATGGAATGCCCACTGTAAACATACATAGGTTCTTAGACTTGCTTCCAAGTTGGCAAGAGGCACATCAAAGGATCCAAATAGAAATTCCTTCACGTCCTTCTCAGAGTTACCTACAGCAACTTCACCATTCAGAGTTTGGAGGTAAAGTGTAGCACGGTCGCGGACCTACAATAGGAAAGACCAATTAGTGCTTATTAGCTATTATTGCCCAGAATGCAACACGCCATTTTTAATGCTAGAGGTGGAGGCCAAGAAGAGGCAATCTGCTAGATAAGAATTGTAAACCTAATGAAAAATGTTGTTTTGTGGTTTGCATGTCACACACAAAGGAGATAACTAAAATCAAGTGAAAAAACAAAAATTACCTCATCATCAGTGTCAAACAGGCACCGGCGCAGGAGAACAAATATCCGAGGCTAAAAAAAGCCATAAATGAGTTATATACACACACACACACACAAAAAGGAAAGTGGTGAAAGAATGTAAAGAAAGGTTGAATGATTTTATCATACCTTCAATTCATCGACTAAGGCACCAAACTTTGCCAATGTACTGACAGCACTAGCACGAACAGTGGGATTTTCCAATATCACACGGTTGTAGATGTACCGTATGTATCTGCTTGGATCTGATGTTCTTGGCCCTTCATTTCCCAAAAAGTGCAATATCTGGTAACAAGAGAATAAAAGGATTAATTCTCTAGTTTCGGTGCTGAACTAACAGGAAATCCCTTTTTTAAAGAAACTCCAAATTCTAAAGTTTATCCGGAAAATTTGAACACTTGTTAACGTGATGATGAATGGGGAAATATCACGGATATGATTAAGCGATTGAACCTGTACTTAATGACATTCAGGCCCGTATGGTTGTATGGCTAATTGCCATAAATACAGAAATGTTAAACATGTGCATACAATTTCATCAAGTGCAACATGCAGTAAACAGGACTATCCAGATACAGTTCAACATTGTTTAACTGGTGTGACAAAGAACGGTTGACCTCAGTGAGTAAAAGTCCCTACTCTGAACAATAGAACCTATCCTAGGTAAACGTCAGTAATCAAACATATTGCTCGATTGATATTTATTTTGACTTAATGTGCTCTAGAGAATAACAGGTAGTGTGTTGTGGTACAAAGTGACGTCATCATTTTTTACTCTTTAGCTGGATTTGCTGGAGAAATGAAGTTCTACATGGCGCCTGCTTAATTTCATGACGGTGCAACTTTTACAGTTCTAGCTATGTTGAAAATGTGCCGGATGCAGTATTTTTTGGGAGGATCAAACAATCAGTTCACAGGAAGCACGCTAATAACATGGGACTAACAAGCCTATCATGAGACACGAGCTTCTGATCCACAAACTCTATTCAAATTATAAGGCATAGCTTGAGTGGGGCAGTATTTCCAATAGAAGGAGAGGACAAAATGACCATCCTATCCATACTTAAATATATTATAGGAAAAAAGAAGTACCAGTTGGTGATACGGTGAGCTTGGAAGTTACTGAACCATTGCGTAATCATAAGTGCTAGTAGAATAACAAATGTAAGTACCTGACTAGAAAGATATGTGAATTCACAGTCTTCAATGAATTCGCAAAGATGCAGAAGGCCAATTTCTTTCGCGTCTGGTATCGCGCCGATCAGGGTAACTATAGAATCAACTATGGCCTTTTTATACTCAAAGCCCCCTTCTTCTCTCAAACTGTTACTTAAGAAAATCATCCTAGAGAAGAAAAAATAGTTAAAATATTGGACTATGAATGCAACTAAAAATAGTCAAAAGAAAAGACAGACATAAATGTTATATCAATGAATCAACACCCATTAATCTCTTACATACATCGAACGATACTTCAGTGGGAACTTCAGGCAAAGAGATCGTATAGCTTCAATGACAACTATCTTGAATTCATCTGATATGTCAGACATGAAACTGGTAATTTGTTTCATGAGGCGATCCACACTTGATTCATTGCCAGTTTTAAGAAGTGTGGTGATTGCCAGGGTCGCTATACTCCTGTTCTGGTCTGACATCAGACTCTCCAAGTCAACATTGCAGTTTGTCACTGCCAAAGGGCGTGTTATAGCAACCTGCAAGACAATAGGCAAATCAAGATATGGACACAAGATAATATTAAAAAGGTTTCGACACATGACAACATGTCTGCATATAAGAGTTTGATAAACATGCATTAATTACCTTATTGAGTGTTCGGACAGCTGCAAATCGAAGCACAGGTTTGGATGAACTCAAAAATAACTGTAACACAGTAATCGCTGGTGCTAATTCACGACTTGTCACATCCATCTCTGTTATTTTCCTCGCAGCCTCTAAAATCACCATTTCTGCTTTATGTCTGAGACATGATTCCAGATAATCAAAAAATGGGCGATCACCACTTTGGGTGTTGCTTGACTCACGTATTACCTGCCAAATTGCAACTTCCTTTTTAGTATTTATTTACTAATTCTGCAAGAGTCCAGTACAAGTAAATATAGGTTACCTGGCTCGTGTAACGAATCAGAAGACATTGTGCAAGGGGTGAGCGCACTGATCCCCTAGTCAAACTAGAGACGAGCTTGCTAATAGCCAAACGGTCATTCTGTCTGGTCTGCAAGTTGGGGAGAAAATTAACTGAATGCCAAATGTCTCACAGAAACTATCATCCTACTATTTTTTTTACTCGCTAACAATGCAGCTTACTGAAACATACAGTATCTAAGTTCTACACCACTATACATTGTTGGAGATGTTAAAATGGAATAGAATGATGATTGCAATATTAGCACAGTATAAAGTCGTCACATGAGCAGAACATTTCCACAAAAATAAAAAATACTACAGAACTGGACATAGTTAAAGCTGCTAGTCCCTCAAGCTTGTTTATCTACAACTTTCTGTTATAAATGGACCGTTATCAGACAACTGATATACGTGGTGCTGGCATCGGCTGGTGCACAAGTTAGTGACCCATGACAAGCTGGTAAGCCAGACATGGCCTATTTTAACTTAATAATAAGTGTACTGCTCAGTATATGACCTGACCTGACCTGACAGTGTCCTGTACTGAAACTATAAGCTATCTGAAACTATAAGCTATCAAGTAAACCTGGATGCAGGGACTGGTAACCTACATTTCTAAGCACAGCAACTACAGCCAGCTTCCCTGATACACAGGTTCAAGTCAACAGTTACATGTCAACCACAATACTTAGCTCATATACAGTAAGGTAGATCACTCCTCAGTTCCATCAAAAACATATGAAAAGGACAAATACTAAACATATGAAACCATGTACAAATAAGCCTTCTACCTACTGCACTGTTATAGTTCTATAGCTTGTCCTCTTATTCCCGAACACAAGTTATACCTGGTGAAGAAGAGCAAGGCCATGAAATTGCACAAGTGCAGCTCTTGATTGCACAGCTTCCTGCACTTCGTTGCTCCATCTTTTCACAATTTCTGGATTTGCCTATACATAAAAATATGTTTTGAAGTGCCTTCAAACAAGAAACAAGAAAATTGTATAGAACTAGTATATCAGTACCTGAAGCAGGTGGATACCACTAACAAGAGCAGCACTAGCAACCACAGGATTTTTGTCTACAATAGCTTGCTTCAAGTATCTCTCGATTTGAGTAAGGAGGTTGCCGTCAATTATTCTACAGAGAACTCTAATTGCATTGGCACGGTACATATCTGTCTTACTGTTCATATCTTTCATCAATGAGCTTGTGACTATGAAAACCTGTTGCAGATACAAAATTCAAACAACTAAGAATGGTAAGACATGAAATAAACAAAACCAAATTTGTGCATCAGAAATAGCATTCACCTCGTCTGATGATGGAGAAAGCTCTTTTATCATCAAATACACCAGCCTCCTGAGACCAGCATCATTGGACTGGAATAGCTTCGTAACTGCAAAGAAAACTTCTGTGGCCTCAACCTGCAACATAACATATCCATCAGGAATCAAAACAAGATCAAAATCACAATGGCTCATTTAAAAAAGGTATATTGCAACGGAATCGCTCTTTTGATCTCCCAGATTAATACCGTGACTTGCATCAGTGGAGGTTAAATTTTTAAATCAATATATTAGTAACTAGCTCATGCATATGTTCACTGTCATACCTTTGTAAATGACTCTCCTTGATTAATTAAATATAATAGCTTGGTGATAACCTGCAAAATCCAAGACAAATATCAAGCAAATGGTCAAAGCGCCTAAGAGAAAACTGGCAAATATATACAGCTCAATGTATTACCAGAAAGGGTGTGAAATTTGAGTGACTGTAAGCAACACTTACTTGCGAGCATCGTCTGGCATCAAGCTGGGGGTCATGGAAAGCACGTGCCTCCTGCAGAACAGCCCCCTTCTCAATCCCGAAAAATGGCGAGTACTCGACTGCAAAAGCTTACACACGGTTAATAAACATGTCATAAGCTGAAAGCATTTTGTTACACTAAGTGTGATCTAGGAGCATAAGAGATAGAACCCTTTCAACAGAAGATCAAACCGAAACCCAGGGTCAAAAACCACTGTTCATTTCAAAGTCCCCCAAAAACTAAAGAGTTCTAAGAGAATCGTAACTTCACACATCCAGATACCTTTGACAAATATCACAGGATCTAATACAAAACCATCTAAAGCTACAGTCCCTAAGCCCAACATCCAGAACAATCCAAAGTGCCTGTGTTTAAAAGGTCTAGGCTGGAATGGATAAAAAAACTGAACACAATTTGATCGAAACATGATCATGAGTAGAAAATTTCATGGGCTAGAAACAGAGATATCTCAAACAAAGGAATTTGGTTTTTTTTCTGCAACAAGTAAAACCATATTGTGTTATCAAGATTTTCAAGCGATAAACTGAATTGCTGCAGCCAAAATGCATAAAAACATACGATGCAAAATTCAAAATTCATATCTATTGATTGACCAGCACGGGCTTTGTGCTGGACAAATGTTTGAGTGAAATCACATGATGGTCCGAGGAGGAAAGAGGAACAGCAAACATGCACTAAGGTCCATTTAACACAGAACTACCTGACAATATATGACCAGAAACACAAGCAATTCACTGCTTTCACGTCCTGACAGCTATAAAAATTGTCTACGGCACAGAGAACCGATGTCCTTCTAAACCACTAATCAGATATAAGCCCTGGTTGCAACATCAACCAACTGATTCATGCAGGAAACATAGAAACCAGTTGCATAGAAGATGGTATGCTCTGAAGCCAATGAAGACACATCTAACCAGCTCGTGAGATCCTATCACCAAAAGCATGCATATCCTGTCAATCTAATTGGCCAAACAAAAATACTGTAAGCTAAGGAGCGCATCCACAACAACGTTTGTGTTAGTTTGCGCAAACACAATGGTACGTGGCCGAACTGGTTCCGGCACCAAGCGCCACCGGAATCTCAGTCAATCGCCAGAAATGGTCGCTGCTGCTAGTAGGAGCACGAACCAAAAGGCAAGGTACGCCGTAACCAACTGCCCGGTGATGTGCAATTGGTGCAGATCCACCTAAACCCGAGCTCTCCGGCCCCAATTCTGAACTAGAATCCCGCAAGCCACCACCCCCGAGGCCACATCTCCCACCAGCGGAGCGCCGTCAAACAAGGCCGCACGGCGACCGCCACCAGCAGCAACATCGCGCGCGCGACACACTACGCGAGATCCGCCGCTGGATCGCGCCAGATCCGGCATTCCCGTGGGCCGTGGCGTCCCCTCCGGATCGCATCATAGCCGAGCCGAAGCAGCAGGGCAGGGGAGCGCGAGGAGGAGGCGTTGGTGGGGTTTAGCGAGGGAGAAGGGGACTAACTGTCGGAGTCGTCGTCGTCCTTCTTCATGTAGGGCTGCGCCATCTCCGGGTCGGTGAGGTCGCCGGCGAGGGAGCGAGGCATGCGACGCTTTGGTGGTGGAGCGGGGTGGCGGGTGGGCTTTGTGTCCTTCCTTGGGGGCTTCGACCGGACGGAGCTTTTCTCGCCCGGATCCTACGCAAGCTCGGCCGTGCGGCGGTGGACTGGTGGTGGGCGCGGGACGGTGGGGTGGGGTGGTGGGGATCGGCGATCGGGACTCACGAGGCTCACGCTCTCTCTGGTCAGTGGTTTGTTACGCGCCCTTTTTGCACTTCGGTCCTCCGTTGGGCGTCGGGTCGCCGTGCTTTGTCAGGTGTTGGACCCCAACTTCGTTAGGAGGTCCGATCGTAGAAGCGAATCAATGGAAAGTGGTATTTCTAACCCATCAGGGTTCAAATTCTGATGCTCGCATTATTTCTGGATTTATTTCAGAATTTCCGGCGATACGCTTTCAGTGGGAGGAGACGTTCTCGTCAACGACGAGGCGTCTACGGTGACTTCGTAAATCTCAAGATGATATGTCGGCTCAGTCTCTCAGAGATGCTCATAGGGGTAGGGTGTGTGTGTGCGTTCATAGGGGTGAGTGTATGCGCGTGTATATGAGCGCTTCTGTCTGTACTGATACTCAAAAAAAAAGATTTTCGTAGAAATACAGTAGAACTAGTGGATCACTAGTAAGCTTACACGTGCAATGCACATATAGACCAACATGTATTATGTCAAACATCTATATTTGCAAAGAAATGTGATATGTGCTAGTCTATAGTTGCAAAGAAATGTGATATATGCTAGTCTATACGCACAATATATCAAACATCTATAGTTGTATAGAAATGTAATATGTGCTATTCTTGAAAATAAATAAATGAAAATGTAGTCTGTGTAAAGAATAAGGATTATCTGAGATGATAAGTACAACATCTTCCAAAATATTCCTAGATAACAACTTGGTGCTCGCATTATTTCTGGATTTATTTCAGAATTTTCGGCGATACGCTTTCAGTGGGAGGAGACGTTCTCGTCAACGACGAGGCGTCTACGGTGACTTCGTAAATCTCAAGATGATATGTCGGCTCAGTCTCTCAGAGGTGCTCATAGGGATAGGGTGTGCGTGTGTGCGTTCATAGGGGTGAGTGTATGCGCGTGTATATGAGCGCTTCTGTCTGTACTGATGCTCAAAAAAAAGATTTTCGTAGAAATACAGTAGAACTAGTGGATCACTAGTAAGCTTACACGTGCAGTGCACGTATAGACCAACACGTATTATGTCAAACATCTATATTTGTAAAGAAATGTGATATGTGCTAGTCTATAGTTGCAAAGAAATGTGATATATGCTAGTCTATGCGCACAATATATCAAACATCTATAGTTGTATAGAAATGTAATATGTGCTATTCTTGAAAATAAATAAATGAAAATATAGTCTGTGCAAAGAATAAGGATTATCTGAGATGATAAGTACAACATCTTCCAAAATATTCCTGGATAACAACTTAATTATTTGAAGTGCATTGTTTAACCATTTACACAAAATAAGAGCTTATTTGAACAATTGGCAAAAAAGGCTTGTAAATACAAGCTCCGTTCAGAACTAACTCTCGTTGTAATGAGTGTATCTAGATACACTCGTTTCAACAACAGTTAGTTCGGGCGTAGGAAGTATTAAACAAGGTGTTTGAGCCGTCCAAAACAAAAAATCAGAAACCAAGATACATCCATGATAAAAACAGAAAATGCATGGATACCTATCACATGATTGCTCTTTATATAAAGTCTCAGTTACTCACCTATTCTTTCAGTTGATTATTCATATGAAGTCTGAGCTACTCAAGAGCCTGCTCTCCACAAACGCTAACGAATAGAAGTCCACCACGTGGCCATCAGTCTAATAGATAGTGAAAGCACAAGTGCTCCCTAGGAGGTTTTGGTAATTAATGTCAACATATCTCTTACTGGACTAACACTTTTACCTAGTATGTTTCAGATAAGTTCAACAGTGAAGTGGCATGGACTAGAGGATGTGGAACCCCTTCAAGATGCTAAGGACAAAGAATTGGCTCAAGCTCCAAGCTCAAGACTCTACATTTTCTATTTTAGTGATCCAAGATCACATTGAGTCTATAGGAAAAGCCAATACTATTAAGGAGGGATGAGGAGGGATGAGGTGTTGCTTAATGAGGCTCTTGCTTAAAATGCTTAGTAATATGCTCCAAAGCCCTCAACTACTTTCTCAGATCCACATATGACCTAAACCAAAAGTCAAACTCGGCCCCACCGACTCTTTCTATCCGGCGCCACCAAGTTCAGATGTCATAGCCACTACCAGAAACCCTAATCAGTTCGGTCTCACCGATAGGATCTCGGTCTCACCGAGATGGGCTTGCAAACTCTCTGTTACCTATTGCAATATTTTCGGTCCCACCGAGATATGGAATCGGCCCCATCGAGTTTGCTTGGCCAACTCTCTGTTTCGCTTATTACCCAAATCGGTCCCACCGAGTTTGAGTAATCGGTCAAACCGAGTTTTGGATTTACCCTAACCCTAGCACATCAGTCCCACCGAGTTGATCCAGTCAGTCCCACCGAAAATCCTAACGGTCACTTTATTTGTTGAATCGGTCCGACCGAGTTTATCAATTCGGTCCCACCGAGATTGGCAAGTTGTGTGTAACGGTTAGATTTTGTGTGGAGGCTATATATACCCCTCCACTTCCTCTTCATTCGGAGAGAGAGCCATCAGAACGAACCTACACTTCCAACTTACCTTTTTAAGAGAGAACCACCTAGACTTGTGTTGATGCGAAGATATTTCATTCCTACCATATGAATCTTGATCTCTAGCCTTCCCCAAGTTGATTTCCACTCAAATCCTCTTTCCACAAAATCCATATCCCGTGAGATAGAGTTGAGTGTTGGGGAGACTATCATTTGAAGCACAAGAGCAAGGAGTTCATCATCAACACACCATTTATTACTTCTTGGAGAGTGGTGTCTCCTAGATTGGCTAGGTGTCACTTGGGAGCCTCCGACAAGATTGTGGAGTTGAACCAAGGAGTTTGTAAGGGCAAGGAGATCGCCTACTTCGTGAAGATCTACCGCTAGTGAGGCAAGTCCTTCATGGGCGACGACCATGGTGGGATAGACAAGGTTGCTTCTTCGTGGACCCTTCATGGGTGGAGCCCTCCGTGGACTCGCGCAGTCGTTACCCTTCGTGGGTTGAAGTCTCCATCAATGTGGATGTACGATAGCACCACCTATCGAAACCACAACAAAAACATCCGTGTCTCCTATTGCGTTTGAATCCTCAAAACCCTTCCCTTTACATTCTTGCAAGTTGCATGCTTTACTTTCCGCTGCTCATATACTCTTTGCATGCTTGCTTGATATGTATTGTGTTTGATAAACTTGTGCCAAAACTCCCACTTCAACTTAAAGAAATTAAAAACTGTAACTTTTGGTACTTAGTGTCTAATCACCCCTCCTCTAGACACCTCTTCTCGATCCTTTTGGTATCAGAGCATTGGTCTGCATTGCTTTGGTTTAAACACCATTGGAGGAAGATGGATGAGTCTAATTTGGAGAGTCTTAAACGTAGAGTGCCTATTCTTAATGGAGAATATTTTCATGAGTGGAAAAATGAAATGCTTGAGATTTTCAATGAATATCATTTGAACAAGTACATTACTAGCCCTTATGCACCTCATGGTGATCCTTAGCATCCTACCCTTGATGAGTCTATTGACATGATTCGTAATCTTAGAACTGTTAATCTTATCACTAGAGGCTTGCCTAGAAACTTGATTGAATGTTTGCCTACTCTTGATTGTGCCTACACTATATGGAGATTTCTTGAGGAACGCTTTCCAAATTATTTCTTGAAAAATCTAGATGAAATTCTCCATAAGTCTGTCTTGATTAAGATGAGTTCCAATGATCCCAAATTTGGTGACTGCTTATTTGAGCTTACTAATCTTACGAGTGCCAAAGGAGATGTTGGAATCATTAGCAATATCATTTCCAAAGCTATTAGAACTCATAAAGATAACCATAGAAATGATCATTTATCTAATGAATTACCCTCTCTAGGAATTGATCAATCATAAGATGATGTTGAACATGGATACTATGATGAGGATGATGATGACAGTGACTATGATCTTAATGATGCAATGAGACACTTTGGTCTTATGGCAAATCTTCGCGGCTACATGGATGGAGGAAAGGAATGGGTTCTTGATAGTGGATGTACTGATCATATGACCGGAGATAAAGATATGTTCCGTGAGCTTGCTGAAAACGACGGCCCTCGAAAGTATGTCACCTTTGGTGATAACTCAAAGGGTAAGGTGGTTGGCCTAGTAAGGTGGCCATCTCACATGATAGCTCCATACAAAATGTCATGCTCGTTGAATCTCTTGGCTACAATTTACTTTCAGTATATAGACTTGCTGATTTCGGTTTCAATGTCCGATTTACTGAAGTAGATTGCCAAGTGTTTCGTAGAGATAATCATAAAATAGTCTTTACCGGTATACGCAGAGGTGATCTTTACATTGTTGATTTCACTAAAAAGGCTCAACCTAGAACTTGCTTAATTGCTAAATCCTCTAAAGGTTGGTTATGGCATAGACGATTGGGTCATGTTGGTATGCGAAACCTTGGCAAGCTTATTAAAGGAAATCATATCCTTGGCACTAACGATGTCATATTTGATAAGGATAGACTTTGCAGCGCTTGTCAAGCAGGTAAATAGGTTGGAGGAAGGCATCCCGTGAAGAACATCATGACCACAAGGAGGCCACTCGAGCTACTTCACATGGATCTTTTTGGTCCTAACGCTTACAAAAGTCTTGGTGGAAATTATTTTGGTCTAGTTATAGTTGATGATTTTTCAAGATTTACGTGGGTGTTCTTTCTCGATGATAAATCGCAGGTCCAAAAGATCTTCAAAAACTTCGCTAGGAAGGCCCAAAATCAATTTGAAGTGGAAATCAAGAAGGTTCGCAGCGGCAACAGAACGGAGTTCAAGAACGCAAATGTGGACACCTTTCTTGACGAAGAAGGGATTTCACATGAGTTCTCGGCTACGTACACACTTCAACAGAATGGAGTTATTGAGAGGAAGAACCGGACACTCGTTGAAATGGCGAGAATGATGCTTGATGAGTACAAGACGCCAAAGCACTTTTGGGCGGAAGCGGTTGAGACGGCTTGTCATGCAACAAATTGCTTGTATCTTCACAAGCTACTCGACAAGATGGCATACGAGCTCCTCACCGGTAACAAATCACAAGTTGGATACTTTCGAGTATTCGGCTCAAAGTGCTAAATTCTTGATAAGCATCGTCATTCTAAATTTGCCCCTAAGTCTCATGAAGGTTTCCTACTTGGTTATGGCTCAAACTCTCACACATACCGTGTCTACAATAATTTCACCCGAAAGGTTGAAGAGACGGTAGATGTGAAGTTTGATGAATCTAACGGCTTGCAAGTAGAGCAATTGCCAATTGATGTAGGAGACAAAGACCCTTCGGAAGCAATCCAAGACTTGTCTATTGGCAAGATTCGTCCAATGGAGGTGAAGGAGAGTACCTCGTCCATCCAAGTGGAAGCTTCTACCTCACGACAAGGTGAACCAAGAGTTGATACGGAAGCATCCACAAGTGGGACACACCAAGATGAAGAAAACGAGTAAGTGCACCAAGATGAACGCCAACAACCTCCTTCTCCACCACGACAAGAGAATGACAACGTCAACAACGAAGAAGGCCAAGAAGAAGAACAAGATGAAGAATATGTTCAACCAAGATCCAAGCAAAAGCTTTCACAAGTTCGAGCAAGAATTGCTAAAGACCACTCCGTCGAGCAAATCTACAATGATATCCAAATTGGGAGAATCACTCGCTCAAAAACTCGTTTAGCTAACTTTTGTGAACACTATTCATTCATCTCTAGCGTTGAACCTATGAAGGTTGAAGAAGCTTTGGAAGATCCGGATTGGATAAATGCCATGCATGAAGAGCTACACAACTTTGAGAGAAATCAAGTTTGGACATTAGTTGAGAAGCCCGACAACAACCACAACATCATCGGTACAAAATGGGTGTTTCGCAACAAGCAAGATGAATATGGACAAGTAGTTCGCAACAAAGCACGTCTCGTCGCCCAAGGCTACACTCAAGTCAAAGGTATGGACTATGGTGAGACATATGCCCCCGTTGCTAGACTTGAGTCCATTCGCATCTTACTTGCCTATGCTAATCATCATGATATCACCTTGTACCAAATGGACATTAAAAGTGCTTTTCTAAATGGTGAAATAGAGGAGGAAGTTTATGTTAAGCAACCTCCCAGATTTGTCAATCCTAAGAAACCTAATCATGTTTACAAACTTCACAAAGCTCTTTATGGTCTTAAACAAGCTCCTAGAGCATGGTATAAATGCTTGACCAAGTTCCTTATTGAAAAAGGCTTTGAATTGGAAAAATAGATTCTACTCTTTTTACTAAAAGGGTTAATGGAGAACTATTTGTGTGCCAAATTTATGTCGACGATATTATATTTGGATCAACTAACCCTTATCTTAGTGAAAAGTTTGGAAAGCTAATGTCGGAGAAGTTTGAGATGTCGATGATGAGTGAACTCAAATTCTTTCTTGGTTTGCAAATCAAGCAAACTAAGGAAGGTACCTTTGTCTCTCAAACGAAGTACACCAAGGACTTATTCAAGAAGTTCAATATGCAAGAATGCAAAGGTATGACTACACCCATGCCTACTAGTGGACATCTTGATTTAACCAAAGATGGTGCACCGGTTGATCAAAAGGTTTATCGCTCTATGATTGGTTCATTGTTATATCTATGTGCTTCACGCCCCGATATTATGCTAAGTGTGTGCATGTGTGCACGATATCAAGCCGCTCCTAGAGAATGTCATCTTAAGGCCGTGAAAAGGATAGTGAGATACTTAATACATACACCAAATTTTGGCATTTGGTATCCAAAGAGGGCCTCCTTTGATCCTGTTGGCTACTCCAACTCGGACTATGCCGGTGACAAGGTTGATATAAAGTCCACTTCGGGTACTTGTCAATTTCTTGGTAAATCTCTTGTGTCTTGGTCTTCCAAGAAACAAAACTCAGTATCCTTATCCAAGCGGAATACATTGCCGCTGGATCATGTTGTGCTCAATTACTTTGGATGAGCCAAACTCTTAAAGATTATGGGATATCTGTGAAACATGTTCCATTACTTTGTGACAATGAAAGTTCTATTAAGATTGCTCACGATCCCGTGCAACATTCTCGAACTAAGCATATTGAAGTTCGTCATCATTTCATTCGAGATCATGTTGCCAAAGGGGACATTAATCTTAAGCATGTTCGCACCGAAAAGCAGTTAGCTGATATATTCACAAAACCACTTGATGAGAAAGTGTTTTGTAGGTTAAGAGGTGAATTGAACATCATTGATGCTTAAAACTTGGAGTATGAACTCCATTTGATACATGCAAGGCATGAGCCTATGACTAATCCTTGATACTTCTCTTATGTTGACTATCTTATGTCTTGGATATATTTGCACCTTGCATGTTATCTAACCCGTGTAGGTACTTGGATGAATCTAAATCTATGAGATTGCAACTCACTCACATCTTGAGCAATTTCGATATCACCAAGTCTCTACACAATGGTGGATGAAGACAAGGAAGCACGCAACCATTCAAACATATCCTTTGACAAATTTTATGTTGAGTTTCATGATTGTCATTTTCGATACACAAGTGCTCTTCCTTGCAAAAACTAACCCATGTAGGTAGATGAACTCAAACTCCAAGTGGTGCTCCCAACTCTTGATGAGCTACATCAACCTTGAGCAACCCACACAAGTTCAACTACACGATCATGATCAACGCCACCACCCAAGGTATGTTATTCCATCTTAGAGAAGCTTTACTCCAAGTCATGAGTCAAAGCAACTTGACAAGATGTGAATACATCAAAACGCTTAAACGAAAAATGTTAACCCCATTTTGAGCTTAAACGATGAGTATGACCTATGATCAAGTGATCTCACTTGACTCCTAAGTCAATATACTCTAACATAGGTGACTTTGTCGCCGACCAATTCTAGATGAAGTTCTCTTGTGTTCTTTTCTGTGCTCTTGCATTTGTCTCATGCATATTTGTTTCCCTCTTCAAAAAAAACTTCATCTAGACTCCTTTTTAGTTTCTTATTTTTTATTTTCTGTTCTGCATTCCTTACATCTAATTCATTGCAAATCTTTCAGTTAATTCCTTGCAAATCCTTATGAGATCTTACTTGTCTAGTGAGCTGAGGTGACAAGTGTCTTCTCTGCGATGAACTCGGTCTCACCGGTCTGATGCTTTCGGTCCAACCGAATCCTCTCGGTACAACCGAACCATTCAACTCGGTGTCACCGATTTCACTACAGGAAAGACATCTTGCCACTTGTTTCTACATTCTTTTTGATCCAGCTCCACTCAATGAATCTTGTCCTCGACCAGCATCCCATTCAACTTGCTGTTTTGTTCTGTGACTCAAGGACCAAACCCATCATGACAAAAATCCAGAAGAACCCTTCTTGGAAATTGATGTCAAAGGGGGGGAGAGAGATCACATCAAAGCTTAATCATATCTATAGGGGGAGAGAATACTCAAGGGAAGAAAGAGTAATCATCAAGGACCCTAGATGCTTGGTGTTCAAGAGGAGAGAAGTCACATGTCTTCAAGAGGGGAAAGACATGTTCATATTTGCTCGTTTGCATTAGCTCTGTTCATTTCCTTTGAGCTCTGATTTTGCTCTGATTTTCTGTTCCCTATCTTCTCCCAGTATCCCATGCTAGACTCAAGGGGAGCAAGACATCTAAGGGAAGGAAATCATTGAATTTATTGCACATCTTTACCTTTGGGGACATGTCTATATCCAATGTGGTACTTAGTACTCACTCTACATGTCATCCCAGTTTTGGTACTCTTGTGGTTTCTTTTTGTTTGCTCTGGCCAGTAGGTGTATCTGTGTTATCTAACCTTGTTTACGCAGGTTCATCCCATCCTAAGCCAACTCAAGACCACAAGGTAAGTATATGCATCACAGTCATGTGTATGAGAAATTCTTGCTGATGTACATACTGTTTGCAAGAAGGACTCATGAGCATGAAGGTACATTTCTGATATTCACATCATTTGCTCTGATGCATATAGCCAAGATACATGTAACACATTGCTTACTCTGTCATGTTTATACATTCACATGCTCCTATATTCCATATTCACATGATTGCATACATGTAAGGGGAGCCTATGCATGTTACATGTCTTTCCAAAGCTTTACTTAGTATTCTCTATATCTTTATCTAAAGCTTTGATGTATGTTGTCATCAATTACCAAAAAGGGGGAGATTGAAAGCACAAGTGCTCCCTAGGAGGTTTTGGTAATTAATGTCAACATATCTCTTGCTGGACTAACACTTTTACCTAGTATGTTTCAGATAAGTTCAACAATGAAGTGGCATGGACTAGAGGATGTGGAACCCCTTCAAGATGCTAAGGACAAAGGATTGGCTCAAGCTCCAAGCTCAAGACTCTACATTTTCTATTTTAGTGATCCAAGATCACATTGAGTCTGTAGGAAAAGCCAATACTATCAAGGAGGGATGAGGTGTTGCTTAATGAGGCTTGAGGGAGTCCTGGATTAGGGGGTCTCCATACAGCCGGATTATATCCTTTGGCTGGACTGTTAGACTATGAAGATACAAGATTGAAGACATCGTCTCGTGTCCGGATAGGACTCTACTTGGCGTGGAAGGCAAGCTAGGCAATACGGATATGGATATCTCCTCCTTTGTAACCGACCTTGTGTAACCCTAACCTTCCCCGGTGTCTATATAAACCGGAGGGTTTTAGTTCGTAGGACAACATACAATCATACCATAGGCTAGCTTCTAGGGTTTAGCCTCTCTGATCTCGTGGTAGATCTACTCTTGTACTACCCATATCATCAATATTAATAAAGCAGGACGTAGGGTTTTACCTCCATCAAGAGGGCCCGAACCTGGGTAAAACATTGTGTCCCCTGCCTCATGTTACCATCCGGCCTAGACGCACAGTTCGGGACCCCCTACCCGAGATCCGCCGGTTTTGACATCAACATTGGTGCTTTCATTGAGAGTTCCTCTGTGTCGTCACCTTTAGGCCCGATGGCTCCTCCGATCATCAACAACGATGCGGTCCAGGGTGAGACCTTTCTCCCCGGACAGATCTTCGTGTTCGGTGGCTTTGCACTGCGGGCTAATTCGCTTGGCCATCTGGAGTAGATTGAAAGCTACGCCCCTGGCCATCAGGTCAGATTTGTAAGTTTGAACTACATGGCCGACATCCGCGGAGACTTGATCTTGGACGGATTCGAGCCACAGCCGGGCGCGCTGCACTGTCACGATGGGTATGAACTAGCTCTGCCGTCGAACAGTACCCCAAAGGCCGCGCCCGCATCAGCTCCGACCCTTAGCTCGGAGCCAACTGCGCCAATCGAGGACGGGTGGCTAGACACCGCTTCAGGGGTTGCAGTCTCAACGGCGATCGAGCCGAACACCAGCCTAATCCTCTGCGAAGCCCGTGACTCCAAGGTGCCGGACTCTTTTCCGGACTCCGAACCGTCCGCGCCCCTGCCAATCGAATCCGATTGGGCGCCGATCATGGAATTCACCGCCGCGGATATCTTTCGGCACTCGCCCTTCGGCGACATTCTGAATTCACTAAAGTCTCTCTCTTTGTCAGGAGAGCCCTGGCCGGACTATGGCCAACAGGATTGGGATGCGGACAACGAAGAAATTCGACGCCCACCCACCACCCACTTCGTAGCCACTGTCGATGATTTAACCGACATGCTCGACTTTGACTCCGAAGACATCGACGGTATGGACGACGATGTAGGAGATGAACATGAACCAGCGCCTATAGGGCACTGAAAAGCCACCTCGTCATATGACATATACATGGTGGATACACCCAAAGAAGGTAACGGTGACGAGATAACGGAGGATGACCCCTCCAAGAAGCAACCCAAGCGTCGACGTCAGCGACGCCGCTCTAAGTCCCGCCAAATCAAAAGTGGTGATACCAGCACAGGAGATAATAACACCCCGGATAGTGCCGAAGACAACAACAATCCCCTCCAGCAAGATTTAGAGCAGGAGGATGGTGGAGCCAGCCCTCCTGAGAGAGCGGCAGACGGAGAGGAGGAGGATGACAATTACATGCCCCCTCCGAAGACAAGGCAAGCCTCGGCGACGATGAATTCGCCGTACCAGAGGATCCCGTCGAACAAGAGCGCTTCAAGCGCCGGCTTATGGCCACGGCAAATAGCCTGAAGAAAAAGCAACAGCAGCTTCAAGCTGATCAAGATCTGCTAGCTGACAGATGGACTGAAGTCCTCGCGGCCGAGGAATATAAACTCGAGCGCCCCTCCAAGAATTACCCAAAGTGCAGGTTACTACCCCCGACTGGAGGAAGAAGCGTATGATACGGCTGATCGGCCACCTCGTGGCCGCGATAGAGAGGCATTCCAGCCAAAAACTCAGCCTCCACCCCGATGCCATTCAAATAAAAAAGCATGGGGAGATACGCCAGATCTGTGAGACATGTTGGTGGACAAAGCAAAGCATGTAAGATCGATCTACGGATCACGAGGGCGCACAACTCTGCGAGACGATAAATGTCACGCCGGATATAGTAAAAGCAAATCCGTCCGGGCTGAACACAGCGGGCAAGACCCATTCGAGCTGCGTCGCGATATAACCCAATACAGAGGCGCCGCACACCCCTTATGCTTCACAGACGAAGTAATGGATCATCAATTCCCAGAAGGTTTCAAACCTATAAATATTGAATCATACGATGGCACAATAGATCCCGCAGTATGGATCGAGGATTTCCTCCTCCACATCCACATGGCCCGCGGTGATAACTTACATGCCATCAAATACCTCCCACTAAAGCTCAAAGGACCAGCGCGGCATTGGCTTAACAGCTTGCCATCAGACTCCATTAGTTGTTGGGAAGATCTGGAAGCTGCATTCCTCGACAACTTTCAGGGCACTTATGTGCGACCACCAGACACTGATGACTTGAGCCACATAATTCAGCAGCCAGAAGAGTCGGCCAGGTAATTCTGGACTCGGTTCCTTACAAAGAAAAATCAAATCGTCGACTGTCCGGATGTAGAGGCCTTAGCGGCTTTCAAACACAACATCCGAGACGAGTGGCTAGCCCGGCACCTTGGTCAGGAAAAGCCGAAATCTATGGCAGCTCTCACGACGCTCATGACCCGCTTTTATGCGGGAGAAGACATCTGGCTGGCTCGCAATAATAACATATCAAAGAACCATGGTACCTCCGATACCAACGACGGCAATAGCAGGTCACGTCGCAACAAACATAAGTGCCGCATTAACAGCGAAAATACCGAGGATACGGCAGTCAATGCCGGATTCAAAGGCTCTAAACCCGGTCAGCGGAAAAAGCCATTTAAACAAAGTATGTCGGGTCCGTCCAGCTTGGACTGTATACTCGTTCGCTCGTGTCAAATACATGGCACCCCAGACAAGCCAGCCAATCACACCAACAGGGATTGTTGGGTACCAACAGGGATTGTTGGGTGTTCAAGCAGGCCGGCAAGTTAATTGTCGAAAACGAGGACAAGGGGCCGCATAGTGATGACGAGGAGGAGCCCCGGCAGCCGCACACCGAAGGATAGAAGAGGTTTCCCCCGCAAGTGCGGACGATGAACATGATATACGCAACCCACATCCCCAGGAGGGAGCGGAAGCATGCGCTCAGGGACGTATATGTGTTGGAGCCAGTCGCCCCAAAGTTCAAGCCTTGGTCCTCCTGTCCGATCACCTTCGATCGCAGGGACCACCCCACTAGTATCCGTCATGGCGGATTCGCCGCACTGGTCCTAGACCCAATCATTGACAGATTTCACCTCACTCGAGTCCTTATGGATGGCGGCAGCAGCCTGAAGCTGCTTTATCAGAACACAATGCGCAAAATGGGTATAGACCCCTCAAGGATCAAACCCACAAAAATGACCTTTAAAGGCGTCATTCCAGGTGTAGAGGCCCATTGCACAGGCTCAATTTCACTAGAAGTGGTCTTCGGATCCCGGATAACTTACGAAGCGAAGAGTTAATCGTCGATATAGTCCCGTTCCGCAGTGGTTATCACGCGCTGCTCGGGCAAACCGCATTTGCTAGATTCAATGCGGTACCGCACTATGCATACCTCAAGCTCAAGATGCCAGGACCTCGCGGAGTTATTACAGTCAATGGAAACACAGAGCGCTCTCTCCGAACAGAGGAGCACACCACGGCCCTCGCAGCAGAAGCGCAAACCAGCCTCTCAAGGCAATCAACCAGTTCGGCGCTTCAAAGCCTGGACACCTTCAAGCGCGCTCGGAGCAATCGGCAAATAGACCGCCTGGCGCGATCTGAGCTCGCGTAGCAATACGGCGGCCACCCCAATCCCAGCCCAACGGCGAAACTCGTGCCACGCGTACATAATTACGCATTAAAAATACCATGGGCACAGGTGGGGAGGGGGGCACAACTGCGGCACGCCCCAAGACGCGGCTTAAACCGCACTAGGGGCTTCGCGTTTGGTTTTTTTTCTTTTTTTTTTCTTTCAGGACCTTAATCTCTGGAAACACTGTCCGGCAGCACTATTGTCGAACACATGATGCAGCAACCAAGGAGGCAGACAGCTACGTCATACCATGGAATTCCCAGGCGGATTACAGTAACGAGCGAAATATTCGATTTAATATCATTCCTCAGCTTGCCCTTGGAAGGGACATAGTCCTACTCTTTGCTTATCACACTATCTGTATCACTGTGCTTTAACGCAATTTTTTGAATAAACAATGCATGACATTACGACTATTATTGCATTCTTGTTTATATATATATATATATATGTTCATTAATGACGCCTTGCAACCGTACACTTTGGTACGGCCAATACACCAGGGGCTTACGTACCCCACAACACGGTGTGAAAAGTCCGAACACTTTCACAAGTGCGGCACCCCGAACTTATAGCATTATATGCATCAGCTCCGAATCATGTCTTTGGTCAAATGTTGGGTTTGCCCGACTCCTATGTTTTGGTACCTTACGTTCCGCTCTATCGGCTAAGGTAGCGCTAGGAGAACTACTGCGATTGTGCCCCGGTTCTGCTGGGTTCAGCACCTCAGTAGAGAAAGCTAAAACTGACTGTCATGATAAGGTGAGAGACTGGTCGCTGTTCGGCGAGGTTTTCGAGTCCCTAAAGACTTATGCCGCTTAGAGCGAGGGGCCGGCCCTGTCCGGCTTAAAGGCGTGTATCGCGCCCCAAATTCGGCCTTCTGAATACCAGGGGCTTCGCCGAAATTTAAAATTATAGAATTCTATGGCTAAGTGGGAGTGATAAAGCATTATTAGTCTGGTTGCCTTGTTCGCTGTGCTGAGCACCTCCCTCGAAGGACCCAAACATGGGAACAAGAGTGCTCAGGTTTATCCCGAACACCCCAGCACTTGTGGCATGGGGGCAGAAGCCGAGGACTAGCCATCTCTCAGATTGGATAAACAGCCAAACAGAAGGTAATATTTTAAATTCAAACAAGCGTTGCATAGCGCATATGAAACAAGTTTTCATAAATACAGGATAAAACGAGCAAGTCTCACTCAAATATTACATCTTTTGAACACTCGTCCGCTATGAGACGGGCACCCGGCAGAACACCCTCGTAGTACATCTCGGGGTGGCGGTGCTCCTTGCCCTCCGGCGGCCCCTCCTTGATAAGCTTCACGGCGTCTAGCTTGACCCACTGCAATTTCACACGGGCGAAAGCCCGGCATGCACCCTCAATGCAGACAGATCGCTTGAGGACCTCCAGCCGCGGGCAGGCATCCACAAGCCGCCTCACCAGGCCGAAGAAGCTGTTCGGAAGGGCGTCGACAGGCCACAGCCGGACTATAAAGCCCTTCATGGCCTGATCGGCCGCCTTATGTAGCTCGACCATCTGATTCAGCTGGTCGTTCATTGGCACCGGGTGTTCGGCCTTGGCATACTGAGACCAGAACAGCTTCTCCGTTGAGCTTCCATCCTTGGCCTGGTAAAATTGTGCGGCATCGGACACGCTGCGGGGCAAATCTGCGAATGCTCCTGGAGAGCTTCGGATTCGAGTAAGTAATCGGTAATTTACTTTTACATGCTTGCTTTGCATATAGAAAGCCTTACCCGCCGCTATCTTCTTCATTGCGTCGATCTCCTGGAGGGCCCTTTGGGCTTCGGCCTTGGCACTTTTTGCGCTCTCGAGGGCCACGGCAAGCTTAGACTCCCGCGTCTTTGAGTCAAGCTCCAACGCCTCGTGCTTCGCCACGAGAGCCTGGAGCTCTTGCTGCACCTCACCCACCCGAGCCTCGTGCTTCTCTCGCTCGGTGCGCTCCTTGGCCGCGTTATCTTCGGCCTTGGTTAGTGCTTGCTTCAGGGTCGCCACCTCGGTCGTGGCCCCTGGCGAATATACGATGATCCTGTCATTTTGCAATCGCGTCTTCTTTTATATATACATATCTATAGACAGGGTATTACTTACCCTTGTTCTCCTCGAGCTGCCTCTTGACAAGGCCGAGCTCTTTCCTGGACCCCTCGAGGTCCTGCTTCAGTACGGCGACCTCCGCAGTCAGTGCGGCGGACGACAGCAGCGAAGCCTGCATATGCATATTGACATACTTATATTAGACTCCTGCGATATTATTTGATCCTCTGTTCGGCTTTTCTTTGTGAACACCAAACAAAGCATCAGGGGCTACTGTCTATGCGGTAATATTTCTACTGCATTTTAAAACACTTACCTCAAAGCATGTCAGAAGGATGACACAGGCTTCAGTCAACCCGCTCTTGGCGGACTGAACCTTCTGGACCACCGCACTCATAATAGTACGGTGCTCCTCGTCGATGGAAGCGTTGTGAAGCGCTTCCAGCAGATTATCCGGCGCCTCTGGATGGACAGAGGTCACCGGCACAGGCGTCTTGCCCCTCTTAGAAGGAGGCCGCCTGCCCGAGCCCGGAACCACTGGAGGTTCCGGCGCGGTGTTCGGCTGAGGGCCGAACTCGGAGCTCTCAGGGGCCCCGTCCCCTCGGCTCCCGAAGTCCGGAAGGTCGCCTTGAGGCACCTCCGGGACTGTCTCCCCTCGATCCGGTGCCTCTTGAGATAGCATCTCGGCGTCGTCGGCAGGATGAGGGGAGGTGGCGGTCGGGACTGGATCGCTATCCATGTCCGACGAGCCCAGGGAGCCATCCGATGATACATCGATACTGGCTCGTGGCGGCCTGCATAATTATGTTTGGCGTTAGGGAAAGCAGTGCGACAAAGGAATGCTATGAGTTACTCTGGTATCCGAATACTTACGATCTCCCCAGGGGCTTGGCCCTGGGTAACCACTCGTCTTCGCCTTCGTCGGCGGCGGTGGAACTGTCCGGAAGGAGAGTCCTTCCCTTCTTGGACCCTTCGGCCCCCCCAGTTGGGGCGACCTTCCTTTTCTTATCTCCCCCAGCCGGAGGGGGAGCATCTTCTTCTTCTTCCTCGTCTTCGGGGGAGGAGTGCACCGTAGAGTCATCGGACGGTGAGTCCGACGACTCCTGGCGTCGGGAACTCTTTCGGGTTCCCTTGGCCTTCTTGGTCTTCTCCGGCACCGTATAAGGAGCCGGAGTCAGCATCTTCGCTAGGAGAGCGTCTGCTGGGCCTTCGGGCAAAGGAGTCGGACAGTCGATCTGTCCGGCCATCTCCTGTCAGTCCTGTCAAAGGTACGGGAGTTTAGATCCCGCATGGAGTCAATCTATAAAAAATAAGTATCCTGTGAAAGGTAAAGCAGCTTACCGCACTGGCTTGGCGCTTCGCGCTGAATCCGCGATCCTCAGTAATGGGAGGGGGGACCTCGGCGCTTTTGAACAACACCCTCTAGGCATCTTCGTGAGTTGTGTCGAAGAGCCTGTTCAAAGTTCGGTGCTGCGCCGGGTTGAACTCCCACAAGTTGAACTCCCGTTGTTGGCACGTGAGGATCCGGCGGTGGAGCATGACCTAGACCATGTTGACGAGTTTGAGCTTCTTGTTCACCATGTTTTGAATACATGTTTGGAGTCCGGTCAGCTCTCCCGAAGTACCCCAGGACAGGCCCTTCTCTTTCCAGGAGGTGAGCCGCGTGGGGATGCCAGATCGGAACTCGGGGGCCGCTACCCATGTAGGGTCGCGCGGCTCGGTGATGTAGAACCACCCCGATTGCCACCCCTTTATGGTTTTCACAAAGGAGCCCTCGAGCCATGTTATGTTGGGCATCTTGCCCACCATGGCGCCTCCGCACTCCGCCTGGCGGCCGCCCACAACCTTCGGCTTGACATTGAAGGTCTTCAACCATAAGCCAAAGTGGGGCTTGATGCGAAGGAAGGCCTCGCACACAACGATAAACGCCGAGATGTTGAGGATGAAGTTCGGGGCCAGATCATGGAAATCCAGGCCATAATAGAACATGAGCCCCCGGACGAATGGGTGGAGAGGGAATCCCAGTCCGCGGAGGAAATGGGTGAGGTACACTACCCTCTCATGGGGCCTGGGGGTGGGGATGAGCTGCCCCTCATCTGGGAGCCGGTGCGCGATGTCGTCGGGAAGGTATCCGGCTCTCCTCAGCTTCTTGATGTCTCCATCCATGACGGAGGAGACCATCCACCTGCCTCCCGCTCCAGACATTGTTGGAGAAGGTTGAGGTGGGAAGTGCGGACTTGGGCGCTAGAGCTCGAGTGTGCGAAAACGGATGAGCAAAGGAGGAAGAAGGCGTGGATGGAAAGGTGAATCCTTATCCCTTTATATGGGCGGACGAAACTAAGCGTCCCCGCTTGCCTGGTAAAACTCGCTTATCCCCCAAGCGCCGTAATCGATGGCGCGGTTGGTTTACCCACGCCCGTATTGATGAGAATCCCGTAATAAGGGAACACGATCTCTGCTTTGACAAGACGTGTCAAGAAACCGCCTTGCGTTATGTGTGGAGCTGGTTGAAGAAAAACGGTTCGAATAATCACCGGGCCATGACATAACGTCATACTGTCAAAACAAGTCAGCAAATTAGATTTGCGGAAATATTATTCTCTCTACGGAAGTATGTGGAACTTATGTTGCAGGGTCGGACACTATCCTCGTATTCAAATTCTTCTGTGATGTATTCGGAGGAGGAACCCGCCTTGCAATGCCGAAGATAATACTACGCGCCGGACTGATCGTCATTGAAGCCTGGTTCAGGGGCTACTGAGGGAGTCCTGGATTAGGGGGTCTCCGGACAGCCGGATTATATCCTTTGGCCGGACTATTAGACTATGAAGATACAAGATTGAAGTCTTCATCTCGTGTCCGGATAGGACTCTACTTGGCGTGGAAGGCAAGCTAGGCAATACGGATATGGATATCTCCTCCTTTGTAACTGACCTTGTGTAACCCTAACCCTCCCCGGTGTCTATATAAACCGGAGGGTTTTAGTCCGTAGGACACCATACAATCATACCATAGGCTAGCCTCTAGGGTTTAGCCTCTCTGATCTCGTGGTGGATCTACTCTTGTACTACCCATATCATCAATATTAATCAAGCAGGACGTAGGGTTTTACCTCCATCAAGAGGGCCCGAACCTGGGTAAAACCTTGTGTCCCCTGCCTCCTGTTACCATCCGACCTAGATGCACAGTTCGGGACCCCCTACCCGAGATCCGCCGGTTTTGACACCGACAAGGCTCTTGCTCAAAATGCTTAGTAATATGCTCCAAAGCCCTCAACTACTTTCTCACATCCACATATGACCTAAACCAAAAGTCAAACTCGGCCCCACCGACTCTTTCTATCCGGCGCCACCGAGTTCAAATGTCATAGCCATTGCCAGAAACCCTAATCAGTTCGGTCTCACCGATGGGATCTCGGTCTCACCGAGTGTTGGGGAACGTAGTAATTTCAAAAAAATTCCTACGCACACGCAAGATCATGGTGATGCATAGCAACGAGAGGGGAGAGTGTGATCTACGTACCCTTGTAGATCGACAACGGAAGCGTTAACTTGGTTGATGTAGTCGTACGTCTTCATGGCTCGACCGATCAAGCACCAAAACTACGGCACCTCCGAGTTCTAGCACACATTCAGCTCGATGACGATCCCTGGACTTCAATCCAGCAAAGTATCTAGATTGAGACTTAGGATCATCTAGATTAGTGTCAAAACTTGCATCGATGTAACCCTTTACGACGAACCTTTTTGTCACCTCCATAATCGAGAAACATATCCTTATTCCACTAAGGATAATTTTGACCGCTGTCCAGTGATCTACTCCTAGATCACTATTTTACTCCCTTGCTAAAATCAGTGTAGGGTATACAATAGATCTGGTACACAGCATGGCATACTTTATAGAACCTATGGCCAAGGCATAGGGAATGACTTTCATTCTCTTTCTATCTTCTGCCGTGGTCGGGTTTTGAGTCTTACTCAATTTCACACCTTGTAACACAGGCAAGAACTCTTTCTTTGACTGTTCCATTTTGAACTACTTCAAAATCTTGTCAAGGTATGTACTCATTGAAAAAAAACTTATCAAGCGTCTTGATCTATCTCTATAGATCTTGATACTCAATATGTAAGCAGCTTCACCGAGGTCTTTCTTTGAAAAACTCCTTTCAAACACTCCTTTATGCTTTGCAGAATAATTCTACATTATTTCCGATCAACATTATGTCATTCACATATACTTATCAGAAATGCTGTAGTGCTCCCACTCACTTTCTAGTAAATACAGGCTTTACCGCAAGTCTGTATAAAACTATATGCTTTGATCAACTTATCAAAGCGTATATTCCGACTCCGAGATGCTTGCACCAGTCCATAGATGGATCGCTGGAGCTTGCATATTTTGTTAGCACCTTTAGGATTGACAAAACCTTCTGGTTGCATCATATACAACTCTTCTTTAATAAATCCATTAAGGAATGCAGTTTTGTTTATCCATTTGCCAGATTTCATAAAATGCGGCAATTGCTAACATGATTCGGACAAACTTAAGCATAGATACGAGTGAGAAACTCTCATTGTAGTCAACACTTTGAACTTTGTCAAAAACCTTTTTCGACAAGTCTAGCTTTGTAGATAGTAACACTACTATCAACGTCCGTCTTCCTCTTGAAGATCCATTTATTGCCGATCATCGGGCAAATCCATCAAAGTCCATACTTTGTTCTCATACATGGATCATATCTCAGATTTTATGGCCTCAAACCATTTCGCGGAATCTGGGCTCATCATCGCTTCCTCATAGTTCGCAAGTTCGTCATGGTCTAGTAACATGACTTCCAGAACAGGATTACCGTACCACTCTGGTGCGGATCTCACTCTGGTTTACCTACGAGATTCGGTAGTAACTTGATCTGAAGTTTCATGATCAATATCATTAGCTTCCTCACTAATTGGTGTAGGTGTCACAGAAACAGATTTCTGTGATGAACTACTTTCCAATAAGGGAGCAGGTACAGTTACCTTATCAAGTTCTACTTTCCTCCCACTCACTTCTTTCGAGAGAAACTCCTTCTCTAGAAAGTATCCATTCTCAGCAACGAATGTCTTGCCTTTGGATCTGTGATAGAAGGTGTACCCTACTGTCTCCTTTGGGTATCCTATGAAGACACATTTCTCCGATTTGGGTTTGAGCTTATCATGATGAAACTTTTTCTTATAAGCATCGCAACCCCAAACTTTAAGAAATGACAACTTTGGTTTCTTGCCAAACCATAGTTCATATTGTGTCGTCTCAACGGACTTAGATGGTGCCCCCTTTTATTTAACGTGAATGCAGCTGTCTCTAATGCATGATCCCAAAACGATATTGGTAAATCGGTAGGAAACATCATAGATTGTACTATATCCAATAAAGTACGGTTATGATGTTCGGACACACCATTATGCTGTGGTGTTCCGGGTGGCATGAATTTGTGAAACTATTCCACATTGTTTTAATTGAAGACCAAACTCGTAACTCAAATATTTGTCTCCGCGATCAGATCGTAGAAACCTTATTTTCTTGTCACGATGATTTTCCACTTCACTCTGAAATTCTTTGAACTTTTCAAATATTTCAGACTTATGTTTCATCAAGTAGATATACCCATATCTGCTCAAATCATCTGTGAAGGTCAGAAAATAATGATACCCTCCGCGAGCCTTAACACTCATCGGATCGCATACATTAGTATGTATTTATTTCCAATAAGTCAGTTGCTCGCTCCATTGTTCCGGAGAACGGCGTTTTAGTCATCTTGCCCATGAGGCATGGTTCACAAGCATCAAGTGATTCATAATCAAGTGATTCCAAAAACCCATCAGCATGGAGTTTCTTCATGCGCTTTACACCAATATGACCTAAACGGCAGTGCCGCAAATAAGTTGCACTATCATTATTAACTTTGCATCTTTTGGTTTCAATATTATGATTATGTGTATCACTACGATCGAGATCCAACGAACTATTTTCATTGGGTGTGTAACCATATAAGGTTTTATTCATGTAAACAGAATAACAATTTATTCTCTTACTTAAATGAATAACCGTATTACAATAAACATGATCAAATCATATTCATGCTCAACGCAAACACCAAATAACACTTATTCAGGTTCAACACTAATCCCGAAAGTATAGGGAGTGTGCGATGATGATCATATCAATCTTGGAACCACTTCCAACACACATCGTCACTTCACCCTTAACTAGTCTCTGTTTATTCTGCAACTCTCGTTTCGAGTTACTAATCTTAGCAACTGAACTAGTATCAAATACTGAGGGGTTGCTATAAACACTAGTAAAGTACACATCAATAACATGTATATCAAATATACTTATGTTCACTTTGCCATCCTTCTTATCTGCCAATCACTTGGGGTAGTTCCGCTTCCAGTGACCAATCCCTTTGCAGTAGAAACACTTAGTCTCAGGCTTATGACCAGACTTGGGCTTCTTCACTTGAGCAGCAACTTGCTTGCTGTTCTTCTTGAAGTTCCCCTTCTTCCCTCTGCCCTTTTCTTGAAACTAGTGGTCTTGTCTACCATCAACACTTGATGTTTTTCTCGATTTCTACCTTCGTCAATTTCCGCATTACGAAGAGCTTGGGAATCGTTTCCGTTATCCCTTGCATATCATAGTTCATCACGAAGTTCTACTAACTTGGTGATGGTGACTAGAGAATTCTATCAATCACTATCTTATCTGGAAGATTAACTCCCACTTGATTCAAGCGATTGAAGTACTCAGACAATCTGAGCACATGCTCACTAGTTGAGCGATTCTCCTCCATCTTTTAGCTATAGAACTTGTTGGAGACTTCATATCTCTCAACTCGGGTATTTGCTTGAAATATTAACTTCAACTCCTGGAACATCTCATATGGTCCATGACGTTCAAAACGTCTTTGAAGTCCCGATTCCAAGCCGTTAAGCATGGTGCACTTAAACTATCAAGTAGTCATCATATTGAGCTAGCCAAACGTTCATAACGTCTGCATCTGCTCCTGCAATAGGTCTGTCACCTAGCGGTGCATCAAGGACATAATTCTTCTGTGCAGCAATGAGGATAAACCTCAGATCACGGATCCAATCCGCATCATTGCTACTAACATCTTTCAACACAATTTTCTCTAGGAACATATCAAAATAAACACAGGGAAGCAACAACGCGAGCTATTAATCTACAACATAATTTGCAAAATACTACCAGGACTAAGTTCATGATAAATTTAAGTTCAATTAATCATATTACTTAAGAACTCCCACTTAGATAGACATCCCTCTAATCCTATAAGTGATTACGTGATCCAAATCAACTAAACCATGTCCGATCATCACGTGAGATGGAGTAGTTTCATTGGTGAACATCGCTATGTTGATCATATCTGCTATATGATTCACGCTCGACCTTTCGGTCTCCATGTTCCAAGGCCATATCTGTATATGCTTGGCTCGTCAAGTATAACCTGAGTATTCCGCGTGTGCAACTGTTTTGCACCCGTTGTATTTGAACGTAGAGCCTATCACACCCGATCATCACGTGGTGTCTCAGCACGAAGAACTTTTGCAACGGTGCATACTCAGGGAGAACACTTCTTGATAATTAGTGAGAGATCATCTTATAATGCTACCGTCAATCAAAGCAAGATAAGATGCATAAAAGATAAACATCACATGCAATCAATATAAGTGATATGATATGGCCATCATCATCTTGTGCTTGTGATCTCCATCTCCGAAGCACCGTCATGATCACCATCATCACCGGCGCGACACCTTGATCTCCATCGTAGCATCGTTGTCGTCTCGCCAATCTTATGCTTCCACGACTATCGCTACCGCTTAGTGATAAAGTAAAGCATTACAACGCGATTGCATTGCATACAATAAAGCGACAACCATATGGCTCCTGCCAGTTGCCGATAACTCGGTTACAAAACATGATCATCTCATACAATAAAATTTAGCATCATGTCTTAACCATATCACATCACAACATGCCCTGCAAAAATAAGTTAGGCGTCCTCTACTTTGTTGTTGCATGTTTTACGTGGCTGCTACGGGCTTAAGCAAGAACCAATCTTACCTACGCATCAAAACCACAACGATAGTTTGTCAAGTTGATGCTGTTTTAACCTTCGCAAGGACCGGGCGTAGCCACACTCGGTTCAACTAAAGTTGGAGAAACTGTCACCCGCAAGCCACCTATGTGCAAAGCACGTCGGGAGAACCGGTCTCGCGTAAGCGTACGCGTAATGTCGGTCTGGGCCGCTTCGTCCAACAATACCGCCGAACCAAAGTATGACATGCTGGTAAGCAGTATGACTTATATCGCCCACAACTCACTTGTGTTCTACTTGTGCATATAACATCAACACATAAAACCTAGGCTCGGATGCCACTGTTGGGGAACGTAGTAATTTCAAAAATTTCCTACGAACACGCAAGATCATGGTGATGCATAGCAACGAGAGGGGAGAGTGTGATCTACGTACCCTTGTAGATTGACAACGGAAGCGTTAACTTGGTTGATGTAGTCGTACGTCTTCACGGCTCGACCGATCAAGCACCGAAACTACGGCAGCTCCGAGTTCTAGCACACGTTCAGCTCGATGACGATCCCCGGACTTCGATCTAGCAAAGTGTTGGGGAAGAGTTCCGTCAGCACGACGGCGTGGTGACGATCTTGATGTACTACCGTTGCAGGGCTTCGCCTAAGCACTGCTACAATATTATCGAGGGCTATGGTGGAAGGGGGCACCGCACACGGCTAAGAATATGATCACGTGGATCAACTTATGTCCTTAGGGGTGCCCCTTGCCTCCGTATATAAAGGTTCAAAAGGGGGGGGCCGGCCAGCCAAGAGGAGGCGTGCCAGGAGGAGTCCTACTCCCTCCGGGAGTAGGACTCCCCCCCTTTCCTAGTTGGAATAGGATTCGCGGAGGGGGGGAAAGAGGAGAGAGAGGAGGAAGGGGGGCCGGCCCCCTCTCCTTGTCCTATTCGGACCAAGGGGGGGAGGGGCGCGCGGCCCATCTCTGGCCACCTCTCCTCTCTTCCACTAAGGCCCACTAAGGCCCATATACCTCCCGGGGGGTTCCGGTAACCTCTCGGTAATCCGGTAAAATCCCGATTTCACCCGGAACACTTCCGATATCCAAACATAGGCTTCCAATATATCAATCTTTATGTCTCGACCATTTCGAGACTCCTCGTCATGTCCCCGATCTCATCCGGGACTCCGAACTCCTTCGGTACATCAAAACTCATAAACTCATAATATAACTGTCATCGAAACCTTAAGCGTGCGAACCCTACGGGTTCGAGAACAATGTATACATGACCGAGACACGTCTCCGGTCAATAACCAATAGCGGAACCTGGATGCTCATATTGGCTCCCACATATTCTACGAAGATCTTTATCGGTCAGACCGCATAACAACATACGTTGTTCCCTTTGTCATCGGTATGTTACTTGCCCGAGATTCGATCATCGGTATCCAATACCTAGTTCAATCTCATTACCGGAAAGTCTCTTTACTCGTTCCGTAATACATCATCCCGCAACTAACTCATTAGTTGCAATGCTTGCAAGGCTTAAGTGATGTGCATTACCGAGAGGGCCCAGAGATACCTCTCCGACAATCGGAGTGACAAATCCTAATCTCGAAATACGCCAACCCAACATGTACCTTTGGAGACACCTATAGAGCACCTTTATAATCACCCAGTTATGTTGTGACGTTTGGTAGCACACAAAGTGTTCCTCCGGCAAACGGGAGTTGCATAATCTCATAGTCATAGGAACATGTATAAGTCATGAAGAAAGCAATAGCAACATACTAAACGATCAGGTGCTAAGCTAACGGAATGGGTCATGTCAATCACATCATTCTCCTAATGATGTGATCCCGTTAATAAAATGACAACTCATGTCTACGGCTAAGAAACATAACCATCTTTGATCAACAGGCTAGTCAAGTAGAGGCATACTAGTGACACTCTGTTTGTCTATGTATTCACACATGTATTATGTTTCCAGTTAATACAATTCTAGCATGAATAATAAACATTTATCATGATATAAGGAAATAAATAATAACTTTATTATTGCCTCTTGGGCATATTTCCTTCACCGAGATGGGCTTGCAAACTCTCTGTTACTTATTGCAATATTTTCGGTCCCACCGAGATATGAAATCGGCCCCACCGAGTTTGCTTGGCCAACTCTCTGTTTCGCTTATTACCCAAATCGGTCCCACCGAGTTTGAGTAATCGGTCAAACCGAGTTTTGGATTTACCCTAACCCTAGCACATCGGTCCCACCGAGTTGATCCAGTCGGTCCCACCGAAAATCCTAACGGTCACTAGATTTGCTGAATCGGTCTGACCGAGTTTATCAATTCGGTCCCATCGAGATTGGCAAGTTGTGTGTAACGGTTAGATTTTGTGTGGAGGCTATATATACCCCTCCACTTCCTCTTCATTCGGAGAGAGAGCCATCAGAACGAACCTACACTTCCAACTTACCTTTTCAGAGAATGAACCACCTACACTTGTGTTGAGGCCAAGATATTCCATTCCTACCATATGAATCTTGATCTCTAGCCTTCCCCAAGTTGCTTTCCACTCAAATCTTCTTTCCACAAAATCCATATCCCGTGAGATAGAGTTGAGTGTTGGGGAGACTATCATTTGAAGCACAAGAGCAAGGAGTTCATCATTAACACACCATTTGCTACTTCTTGAAGAGTGGTGTCTCCTAGATTGGCTAGGTGTCACTTGGGAGCCTCCGACAAGATTGTGGAGTTGAACCAAGGAGTTTGTAAGGGCAAGGAGATCACCTACTTCGTGAAGATCTACCGCTAGTGAGGCAAGTCCTTCGTGGGCGACGGCCATGGTGGGATAGACAAGGTTGCTTCTTCGTGGACCCTTCGTGGGTGGAGCCCTCCGTGGACTCGCGCAGCCGTTACCCTTCGTGGGTTGAAGTCTCCATCAATGTGGATGTACGATAGCACCACCTATCGGAACCACGACAAAAACATCTGTGTCTCCTATTGCGTTTGAATCCTCAAAACCCTTTCCTTTACATTCTTGCAAGTTGCATGCTTTACTTTCCGCTGCTCATATACTCTTTGCATGCTTGCTTGATATGTATTGTGTTTGTTAAACTTGTGCTAAAACTCCACTTCAACTTAGAAAAATAAAAAACTGCAACTTTTGGTACTTAGTGTCTAATCACCCCCCTCTAGACACCTCTTCTCGATCCTTTCAGATAGACCCTCGCCTTCTGTCGAGTTCTGCCTTTTGCCGAGAGCCATCATCTCAGATATAGACTTTGAAGACACTCTTAAAGATACCCATTCATGTACAAAAATTGCATAAATTTGACAAGCGTTCATGGATACATGAATCTTTGTTTTGACCATCTTGATGGCCTTGTAAATGCCTGAAATATGAGCAGCCACTACTCAAAGCACATTTGGCGGTGTTCCTCTACAGTACTAAAATATTTTTAGTAGTAGTGAATGTTACAAAATAGTTTATTCAAAATCAGTAACGTCTTCTCTGTTCATTTTTCCAGGATCAGGGACCATCATGTATGAGCCCAATATATTCTTGGAAAAACAAAGATTACCATGTAAATGTGCTATAAAGATCAAACATAATCTTTACTAAACGCGCCGCATGATTAGGCTCACTGAGTTCAATCTAACAACTATTGTTAATCTAATATGTTTCCAGTGTGCACTTTCAGATTTACATTGACTGACCATACTCCACCGCATAGGAGGATACAAACTCCACACACACTCCACCAAAACCCCTACAATCACGCATCATGCAAGCCACGCAAATAAAAAGAGACATATATCCCATAAAATAATGAAAAGATCCCAGGCTGATCCCCTTGCCGCACGGAAGCATCGTCGCCTTTCTGATTACCTCGTCGCCGACAGCAGCATCACCTTCCTGGCCGGCGCCCTCCCCGCCCTGCACCTACCCATCAAGTGTGGGGTTGTTCCTCCATCACCTCCTCACCGCGGACAGGCTGTCAACTCCCTGCACCGCCTTCGCCATCCTCTAAAACATCACACGATATTTTAATACGATATTAGACATCTCTTGTTCTTGTTCTTCTGATTAGCACGAACAGTAATCGTTACATGGTGTGCTGCATACCTCTTTCCCAACACAATGTTAAAACAGACAATGTTCTGAATAGAATGAGCAGATTGTGTATTTTTAAGTGCGGATGAGAGAGTGGTCTGAGCAAAACAATGTTAAAACAAACTATGTACCTTACCAGAACTACCTATCAAAATGGTTTGCTACAAAAAAGAACACAGTTATAATTCCTTATGCTAATCTCTTTGTTCAAGAACACTTCCTGACAAGCCAATCTCTATCAGATTTTGCAATGTCATTAGATAATTTTCTTATAGCCTCCTGCGGGTCTGCATGCCAACATTTTTTCCCACATGATCAAGCATGACTGCCTTCGTAAATAAAGCAACTCAAAATGGTGCAGTCGATTAATAGGGTGCTCTCTAACTGTGCTTGAATAATAAATGTGTTCATGAGCTGCATCTGCAATATTGGGCCATGAATTTACTACAAATACGTCTCATTTATAATTTAATCTTGGTATGGTTGCAAATGTCAAAAGGTATATTAGCTAAAGATTGTTGCTTGAACACTGACCTTTGTGGGTGCAGGGAGCAGGGACCATGAACCGAACAACCATAATCTAGAAAACAAACAAGTTCTTTATAAGGAAAAAGAAACAGATGGCATGGAGATGGAAAATATCTCTATTTCTTCACTTGCGCCTAGCACCAAATCTATACCTGCCCTATAATAAATCATGTGAATAATCTCATAATAGGTTCTTGTTTATACTTGTTTTAGGAAAAAATTCCACAAACTTTGGCCCCGGATGAATCTTGTGCATCAACTCTTTAAAGGAAGAGGAAACATCAACTCTACAAGGGAAGGGGGAACTAAATTACCGCATGTCTCCTTTTCGTTGATTCAAAACAAGTGGAAACTAAAATCTGGGAGATTTGTAGACAGGATAAAATATGAAGATATATGAGCCAGCGTTGTAACTTCACATCGGGACATCAACAAAAGCCTTTGCCTGAACAAAAAATTGCTATCATCAAAAGAAAAGAAAAATAGATAGATCACACCATTACCTAGCACATGGCCCTCTGAAACTCACAGTTCAGCCTCTGCGATTAGAATAGGTAGCTGAACTTGTCTGAACCCAATCTCGCCTTCCAAAGCATAACTGGAAACCAACCAATGAACCAAATGCTCACACATAACGTAAGCTTGAGTCACTACCACATGAATATAGTCCAGGGGTGCGTTGTAGCCTTGTAGGACGTGGGGGAAAGAAAGGGGTGGATGGACAAAAAGCGTTCGTTGTCGCTGCAGCTTGGGAGCATCATGGGGAGCAAAATCTAGGCAATTGGCCCCACCCTGATCGAGCACGAACACCAGTCGATGGATACGGCGGCTGTCGCGGTGCACTAATGAATTTGCCTCCGTCCCTGGAGAACTTGGGTTACGAACACACTGCCATTACACGATTTAAATGTGATTCAGTTCTATATATAATTTTAAAAAATGATACGCCTCGTTTTGTTGAGTGCCACATGATTGTATACTACTGTGCAAAAATTGAGAACTATTTTGTTTGTGCCAAGTAAACTGATGGCAATAAATCTTATATCAATATCAAAGGAGACCCAAAAACACGTTTTTAATTAAAAGATGCTTACAACCAGATATTAGTATGAAATCATGTGGCAGAGCCGAAAATTAAATGATATATGTTACGAGCTAGCAAAATAAAAACAAAAGGAACATAATCCGAGTGCATAATAGCAAGTTTCGGTCCCATCCATGTTAAGACATGAATACCCTGGTTCATTCCTTCTCTCCTCAGATGTTAAGACATAATATTACTTGAAATGTGGTAGGTGCAGCGTAGCCAGAGAAAATAATGTGATAGATTTCTAAAAAATAATGGAAAGTATCAATTGGACTCCTCAGAATGGGAAAGATCCTAATCCCCAAGGATTAAATACAAGCGACAAAATATTATCATAACAAACAAATTTTATTACACATGCAAAACCACTACAACTTTCAAAGTATACATTTAAATTTTATTTTTTACTGTTGTACGTACGCAAAAATGCGCAAAGGGTTTTATAGACTTGTGGTACATCTTGTAGTCTTTTTAGTGATGCGTCCTCAAAAGTATAGAAATTAACAAAAGACCGACATGCCTGCACATTGGCGGAGGCAAGATTACTGAGATTAGGATGTTGTGGAGGGCCCAGTTAGAGAAAAAAACAAATCAAAAAAGCAAAAAACATTCAAGAGCACTCATTATTTACTATTTTGCAAAAAACATCAATTTTGTTCTCATTTAATGAGAGCAATCTCCATTTCTGCTCTCTAAGTGCTAAAAAGGCAATGAGACATGTGTGAATGAAAAATAAACATACATGGTAGATATAAACTTTAACCGTTGGATATGTTTGTTCACTTATATGATCACAATAAGTAAACGTATCTTTGGTATCCATAAATAAAGCAAAACATATCATGTGCTGAAGTATATGCTAATTATGAAATAAATGACAATCATGCCATCAGATATGATAAGCCCACAAGCAAAGATAAAAGGAATGACATGCCATGATATCTCTAGCCAGGTTCTCTTTTTAATACCTGGAAGAAGAATCTGCTTGGTCTCTTTCAGTTGTGCCTCCAACTTTATTCTGTGACAGCGGTGTAGATTTTGGACCATATTCACCGGGAGCATAAGAGAAGTCGTGAATAAATGATTTTTACCCATGCAGTAGTTCGAACATGGTCCTATTGATCAGTTCTAAGATGAGGCCCCGCTACTTGGTGTTCCTGCCTAAAAGGCCACCTAAAATGATCATGGAGAACATTCTGTTGATCCTTCTATTTTCTAGAATGACATCAAGAAGTAACTTCCTGGAATGGTATGATAGTTCTAGTACTTAGAAATCTATTGTCCTTTTCATTTTCTAGGCATATATTTTATCACATACAGCCTGATCCTTCTATTTTCTGTACAAGAAAACTGAATTCCAGTTTGAATCAGATTTATCATCATATTCCAATAGTAAAAATGAATTTTGAACAAACAGTAGAAACGCAAGCATGGCTAAAAGGTATTTTCAAAATAGCATGACCAGAAACCTTGTACACATAGACATCATAAACCTTGCAAATTGCAGTACAACCATAATATTAATATCATTTATGATTTCCAAAAATTACCAAAAAGGAAATCTACATGTATATCCTCATCTATACCTAATATTAAAGGACGGAGACTTTCATAGTTCTGCATATGCTATATGTAATTGAAGTGCGTTTTTACGTAAGTGGGCCATCGGTTTTGTTTCAGGAGGAAGCGCTACTGGGCTAGGCCTGCTGCAATTTTTTCCCATCGATGGAGGAGTAGCCAAAAATATATGCCCGTTAGGTATTCGAACTCCAGACTTCCACCTTTGGGATCGATCGAAGCAGCCAACCGAACTACGTAATGATTTCTACTAGGAAAAAACGTTGTTGCCCTATCAATAGTCCCACCTCGCTCCTTCCTTTCTAGCAAATTTCACCAATTTTTATGTGTTTCCGAGTTGAAACCAATGAGCCGCCTAAATATCAAGGTGAGGAGCGCAGGAAGGAAAGGAACTACAAGAAAAATCTTGCTGCCCTGAGTTACGAAGGGAAGGAAAGGAAAAAGATCACGCAAACAGAGGAAAGGAAATAGAGCCTTGCATGGCCATGAATGAGCCAGGAAGGAAAGAAATTAAAGGCTTCATATATGGCATGAATGAGCTAGGAAGGAAAGGGATTTCTATATGGGCGCCATGCGCCAGGAAAGAAAAAGGAAAGAAATTAAATGTCTTCATGAGAGAGAGAATAAAATAAATTAGAGCCTTCATATGTGGCATGAATGATCTAGGAAGAAATTTACATGCGCCATGGGCTAGAAATTGGCATTAATGAGCTGATCCAAGGTTTTGAGTTGAGGCAAACAGGAAAACTTTCATAACGTTTAATATTCCTTTAATATTTTATAAGCAGTGCACATTGTACATATACAGGAATCGTATTTGTTAGCTTTCTCTGGCTCTATGCATGAAGATATTAGCATATCGGTGGTCGTTTGTTTCCTATGCAATTTTCATCAAATTGTAGTCTTAGAGTTTTGACCAACCTGGTATCTGGTGTTCATTTGAGTGTTGCAACAATGACATAATAGCAAAAAAAATTGATTGAGGAGTAAATTTATCAGAATTGACTCAGAATTGGCGTGGGGGCGAACACCAATGGGTGTGTGGAGCCCGTCATCAGGAACGTGGAGCAGATCCATGAACTCCTTCCAGGTAGCAGACAATTGACGGCCATTGGTCATCCAGGTCATCCTCCGCTCATCCCGGGGTGAAAGTGAACTGAGGCAAAGAACTGACAGATAAGCTCAGGGTCATAGTCAAGGTGGAAAGAGATCACATGTTCAATACCGAACTGCTCCACCAAATCCAGAGCTTATCCAAAGTAGTCACGAAACTTGTCCTTCCTCAAGTGATTCATGTCTATCCACTTGACATCCACGTAGGTGTTTTGCTTGTTCTTGATTACATCCAGATAAATGAGAGCCTGCTGCTTGGTCCAAACAACTTAGTGCCTCTGAGGATAGCACGAGCATTCACATAAGGGCTGATCTTCCGGCGTTCGATGTACTCAGTGAGGGGAATCTCGTCCATGCCCTTAGCAGGTTCCTTTTGCTTGCTGGCAGTGGTCTTGACATTGCGCTTGGGGGCACTGGAGCCCTCTGGTGCTTCATCTTGAGGATTGCGCAGTCGCTTGGAGCCAGTGTCATGACTGGGATTGGAACGGCGAGAGCCACCACCTAAGACACAAGAGAAAGCACACATAAAGAGCGAGAAGAATCAATGCAAAGACCACGGCAAAGCAAGGGAAACAGGTAGAAAGCATACGGGATAACTGCCACGAGGAAGATGGGACAACAACGGTAGTGCCGCCTGGTCATGTGGTACTAAAATTTTAGTACCGCTCCTAGTCGCGGTAGTACCATGTGAGGATACGGTAGTACCGTGGCTTGGAGCGGTAGTAAGACCTTAGTGCCATAGAACGTGCGGTAGTACCGCACCGAACGGGCGGTAGTACCGGACAAGCGGTAGTAGCGCACCAGAAGCACGGTAGTACCACACCGCGTCAGATCCGAACCTACTTTTGAATCTGAGAAGACGCGCGAAACCATGGTGGAACTACGGTTGATCAAATCTACCACGGGACAATATATCAAGTATAATTTCTACGCAACACTACTCTCCTACAACCTTCTCTTACAAAGACTTGGCCTAAAATCTCAAGAACACAAGCATCTCCCCAAAAACCTAGAGACAAGAGAACCAACTAGAAAGAGAGGGACTTGGGGAAAAACCTTGGTCCATGGCAAGAGGAAGTGGTGGGGAACGATCCCACCGGTCGGAATCCAAGGAGAGCAGCCGGAGACGGAGATCCGGCGAGGGACTCCGGCCCCGTTCTTGAGCGGGAGAGAGAGAGAGACGAAGTGGGGAAAACTGACGAATGGGTATGGGGGAGTTAGAACCCCCCCTATTCCCGTCCTTATCCCCACGCACCTCCGACAATGCGGTAGTACCGCGTATCATCGCGGTAGTACCGCTTGGGTGGAAGAACCGCACCAAAGCGGTAGTACCGCTCTCCCAGGCGGTAGTACCGCGCTGGGCCGGTAGTACCATACTCTCCACGCATGGTAGTACCGTGGCAGGCCGCGGTAGTACCGTGAGCTCAAGAAGAAGCCATTTCCAAACACAAGAAAAGAGAGGTCTTCGCAAGGAAACTTCAAACGAACAAGACACCTCACAACAAGCTCAAACACGAAGGTAAGAAGGGGAAAAACGACAACAAGAGACGACCACGAGACACAACCTCTCCAAAGAGAGGGCGGTGGCCAGAGCCACCTATGCTTGAGTCAATTGGTATGGCACTGCGAAGAATTATACTTGGTCCCATGACCAAAACTCGTCTTTGAAGCACAAGTACCATAAAAAATGGCTAATGTGAAAGATTTGATCAATTTATGCATAATGGGGGGAGGGAGAGTTCATTGAGAGAACAACACTCCCCCTATGTCCATGCCTACATCTAAACAAGACAACAAGTTGAGTGCGGTGGGGTGTGCAAGGGTTCAAGCAACATTGCTCGAATCAATGATATTTAGCTCATGCCTTAACTCGCGAAATCTTGCTTCATCCAACGGCTTCGTGAAAATATCTGCAAGGTTATCATGAGTGTTGACGTAGTTGATCTCGATCTCCCCTCGCCTAATGTGATCCCGGATGAAGTGATACCGAATCTCAATATGCTTCGTCTTGAAGTGTTGCACCGGGTTGAGAGAAATCTTGATAGCACTTTCATTGTCACACCAAAGAGGCACTTTGTCACAAATGACACCGTAATCCTTTAAAGTTTGCCTCATCCATAAGAGTTGTGCACAACAAATACCGGCTGCTACATACTCCACTTCGGTGGACGAGAGAGACACACAACTTTGCTTTTTGGAAGACCAACTCACCAAAGAGCAACCAAGGAATTGGCACCCTCCGGAAGTGGACTTCCTATCCACTTTGTCTCCCGCCCAATCGGAGTCCAAATACCCTACAAGCTTGAAGTTTGCTCCTCTTGGGTACCATAAGCCAAAGTTTGGGGTATGAGCCAAATATCGAAAGATTCGCTTGACCGCCACATAGTGACTTTCCTTAGGTGCAGCTTGAAACCGTGCACAAATTCCCACACTCAACATGATATCCGGTCTAGATGCACAAAGGTAAAGCAAGGATCCAATCATGGAGCGATATACCTTTTGATCCACCGCTTTACCATTGGGATCTATGTCAAGTTGGCACTTGGTGGGCATTGGAGTGGAAGCCGGCTTGACATCACTTAGCTTGAATCTCTTGAGCATGTCTTGAGTGTATTTGGCTTGGTTGATGAAGGTTCCTTCTCTTCTTTGCTTCACTTCGAACCCTAGAAAGAACTTAAACTCTCCCATGGAAGACATCTTGAACTTTGAGGTCATGAGAGCGGCGAATTCCTCATTGAAAGCTTGGTTAGGGGAACCAAAGATAATGTCATCAACATATAGTTGGCATACAAACAACTCCCCTTTGACCTTCTTAGTAAAAAGAGTGGGGTCGATTAGCCCAACTTCAAACCCACGATCTTGTAACAACTCGGTAAGGTGGTCATACTAGGCACGTGGGGCTTGTTTAAGCCCATAGAGTGCCTTGTCGAGTTGATACACATGATCGGGAAAGTAGGGATCCTCGAACCCGGGGGGTTGCTTGACATAGACCAACTCATTAATAGGACCATTAAGAAAAGCACTCTTCACATCCATTTGTTGCAACTTAAAGTTGTGATGAGAAGCATAAGCAATCAACAAACGAATGGATTCAAGGTGAGCAACGGGAGCAAAGGTTTTCACCGTAGTCGATACCCTCGACTTGGGAGTAGCCTTGTGCCACCAATCTTGCCTTGTTGCGAATGATGGTCCCATGAGCATCTTGCTTGTTCTTAAATATCCACTTGGTTCCAATGACATTGTGGTTCCCCGTTGGCCTTGGCACCAATCTCCACACCTTGTTGTACTCGAAGTTGTTGAGTTCTTCATGCATGGCATTAAGCCAATCCGGATCTTCGAGTGCTTCATATACCTTTTGGGGTTCAACACAAGAGACAAACGCATGATGTTCACAATAGTTTGCCAATTGTCTACAAGTGCTTACCCCCTTTTGAATGCTTCCAAGTACATTCTTCATGAGATGACCCTTGGTGGAGAGCTTGGAAGCAATCTTGGCAGCACGACGCTCCAATTCCTCCTCGGTGGTGAGTTGAGGAGCGATCACTTGATCATCTTGAGCGATGTCTTGAGCTTGTTCTTGATCTTGAACTTTCTCGGAGGAGAGAACTTGACCTTGGGCATCACTTGGTGTGTCAACACTGTCTTGAGCATGATCTTGCCCTTGGTCTTGTTCACGAGGATGAGGGCCTTCACTTTGTTCTTCGGAAGCGTGTGGGCCTTGGGTTGGTGATGGCTCCACTTGAGTGGAGCATTGTCCTTCTCCTTCAGACACAAGGGGTTCCTCAATGGGTAGGATAAAACCAACACCCATTCTTCTTATGGCTTGAGGAGGAATTTCATCACCTACATCACAAGTGCCACTTTGCTCCACTTGGGAGCCGTTATTCTCATCAAACTCCACATTACACGTCTCCTCAATAAGTCCCGTGGATTTATTGAGGACACGGTAAGCATGAGAGTTTGTAGCATAACCAACAAATATGCCCTCATAAGCTCTAGCCTCAAATTTAGACAGCCGAACACCTTTCTTGAGAATGAAACACTTACACCCGAACACCCGAAAGTACTTAAGGTTGGGCTTGTTACCGGTGAGTATCTCATATGGAGTCTTGTTCAAGTCCTTGCAGAGGTAGAGCCGACTGGATGCATGACACGCGGTGTTGATGGCTTCGGCCCAAAAGTTGTATGGAGACTTGAACTCCGCCATCATGGTCCTTGCCGCATCCATCAATGTCCGGTTCTTCCTCTCCGCAACACCATTTTGTTGAGGGGTGTAAGGTGCGGAATATTGATGCTTGATCCCCTCATCACTAAGAAACTCATCCAAGGTGTAGTTCTTGAACTCGGTGCCGTTGTCACTTCTTATTGTCAAGATCTTTGCATTGTGTTGATGTTGTGCTTCATTTGCAAAGTCAATGATGGTTTGTTGGGTCTCGCTCTTCCTCTTGAAGAAATACACCCAAGTATATCTTGAGTAGTCATCCACAATCACCAAGCAATACTTCCTACCCCCAAGGCTATCAAAGGATGGAGGCCCAAAGAGACCCAAGTGAAGGAGCTCCAAAGGCCTCTTTGAGTAAATGATAGTCGTGGGAGGGTGATCCTTCTCATGAAGCTTTCCTTCGATACAAGCACTGCAAGCACGATCTTTAGCAAAACTAACATTTGTTAGTCCACGGACATGGTCCCCCTTGAGAAGACTTTGCAAAGATCTCATATTGACATGGGCTAAATGGCGATGCCAAAGCCATCCCACATCAACTTTAGCCATTAGGCACGTCGCGGTCTTAGTGGGTCGCTCCGAAAAGTTAATCACATATAGACCGTTCTCGACATGCCCAACAAAGGCTACTTTAAGAGTCTTGCTCCACAAGAGGGCCACGGTATCAATATCGAAGAAAGTGGCAAAGCCCATGATTGCAAGTTGATGAATGAAAAGTAAATTGTATGCAAGGGACTCAACAAGCATGACCTTCTCGATCGTGAGATCATGAGAGATGACAACCTTGCCAAGTCCCAATACCTTAGAAGATGAGGCATCACCCCACTCGACATTGGTGGGCATAGATGGAATCTTGTGCACGTCCACCACCAAGTTCTTGCTTCCGGTCATATGATTTGTAGCTCCACTATCGAGCAACCATGATCCCCCACCGGAAGCAAACACCTACAAGAGATCAATGCTTGGTTTTAGGTACCCATTTTGTAATGGGTCCTTTGATGTTAGTAACAAGGGTCTTGGGAACCCAAATAGACCATTCAATGTACTCATGAGGAGAACCAACAAATTTGGCATTGTCGGATTTCGGGTTCCAGCAGACCCTTGAGGTTCGAACACTAGGGTGCGCACGGAGATTTCGCCTTCTACCTACCTGCACCCCTCCGCCTCGCTAAGATCTAAGCTAAGGAAAGAGCAACACAAGATACACAGGGTTTATACTGGTTCGGGCCACCGTTGTGGTGTAATACCCTACTCCAGTGTGTGGTGTGGTGGATTGCCTCTTGGGCTGCTGATGATGAACAATACAAGGAAGAACAGCCTCGCGAGGGTCTGCTCTTTGCTGGGGGGGGGGAGAACTGCTAGGAGGAGTTCTGTCACCCTTCTCTCTCTGATTTCGATCCGATCTTTGATCCTGGATCTCTGTCTCTAACCTTCCTTTTACCTCGAACCCGAACCTCTATCCTTGTGGGTGGCTCGTCCTATTTATAGGCAATGGCCCTAGGCCTCTTCCCAAATATTGAGCGGGAAGGGCGCCAACAATTGGCCATTTTGAAGGGGAACATCTAGTACACTTATCCTGACTAAAGTTGGTCCTCGCCTGCACAAAGCTCTGGTGGTGACGCCGTCTTGGGCTCCACGATGACCTACGTCTTGCGGTCCTCCTGGTCTTGGTCTTGTTGCACCGAAACGACAACCTTTGCCTGATGCCTCGGTACTCCGCGGCTGCGCTTGCCCCCTTTGCACCAAAGGGGAAAGGAGGACACTGCGCGGGCTGGCGCCCGCCTGGCGCCCTTGGTCATCATGGCTTGTGTCACGGGCACCTCGTGAGGTACCCTGCCTTGATCTCTCCGCCTCCTCGCGAGCCAGCCTGGTGAATCCGTGCCTGAGGAAGCTCCGTGTCGTCCGCCCCGCGAGGCTTGGCCCCTCACGAGGGTCTTGGGTCTGTGTTGATGAAGATGGGCCGTGCTGGGCCCCCCTTTGAGCCACGCCGCAGGCCGCAGGCAGGCAAGTCTAGGGACCCCCGTTCCCAGAACGCCGACAGTAGCCCCCGGGCCCAAGGCGCGCCCGGACTTGGCCATGCAGGGAGGCGGAAGGGCAAGAGCGAAGCGCCGCGGGCCCTAACAGCCTGCGGTCTTGGGCGCTGCGTGGCGGTTGATTGGACGTGGGCATCTCCACTTCCCCATGGCGCCTCGGCGACTGCACGGATTGGACAAGCCCCTGCATGCAAAGCGGGTCATGATTACCTGCGATCATGGAGGTCGGCGGTTGGCCTTCGCCGACCATAAGTACAGAACGACGATGGCTCTGATCCGCCGGTTCTTGACGACAGAGAAGGGAAAGGCTCCCCGAGAGGAACCAGACCCGCTCCCGCTGAAGAAACGGCTCGCCCTCCGTGGCCCGGATGAGGGGGCCCATCAGGTGGTGTCGAGGCCCTGGTGCGAGCGGGCACCGACGGGGTTCCCGCTTCCCTTCTATGCTCACATCGAGGGCCCTGAAGGAGTTGATGCTGATCGCCACGGGCGGCACCGCCGTCGGCGCCGACGGGTCACGAAGGTGTGGGTCATCCCCCCTGGGGTCCACACCGAGGGCTCCTCCCGAGAGTTCGTGCTCCACACCGCCATGCCTCCTCAGTCTTGGATTCGCCTTCCTACCTTCTTCGCCTCCATCATCCCGCAGGGAGAACTCCTGGAGCTTTGGCTGCAGCACGCCGGTTGCAGCACCCTCGCGACCGAGGCAGAGGTCGCGGTCGTCGCCCCGGGCGAGGTCTTCATGACTCGAGGCTGGAGCGAAGTCGCCCGGGTTTGCAGGACAAGCGGCGCCTTCACGATCCACTTGGAGTACAACGGTGCTTCGGTGATGTTCTTCAAGGTCTTCGATGCGAACGGGCGTTGGCTGGAGTGCTGCCCCGGGAGAGGTGGCCGGGACCCTGCTGCGGCGAGGACTGGGCCCGCCGACCGCTCCCTTGGCGGCTCCTCAGGCGGCGGAGGCGGCGGAGGTTCCAGCGACTCCGGCGAGCTCTTCGCGACTCCGGAGACGAGCGACGACAGCTACGAGCCTCCGAGCCGGCGCCGCTCCTGGAGCAGGGCAGGCTCGTCAGGCCGTCGCCGCCTCTGATCTGGATGGGGTTGGCGCCGGTGCTTGACGGCCCACTGTTGATGATGGCGTCTTTTGCAGGGGCACGCGTAGTTAGCGTCCTTTTAGGATCTGTTCCCTGCGAGGAATCAAAGACGCGTCCCGTGGGGGCTTGTAAGGTGCCCGTGATCCTGTTTTGTTAATATAACCCTTGTCGTAGAATTGTGCGAGTTGCTCATTCCGTCTTAGCTCAGTTCTTCCTTTCGAACCTCACGAGGGCTTGGTGCTCTGCGTCGACAGGTCCCAGTCCCAAGGCGGCTTCAGCCGTCGCTGGTATGCCAGGTCACAATGCCGTGGTCAAGGCCAGGAGGTGAGCGACCCGGAGTCCGGTAAGAGCCCCTGAGTCGCGATGCCCAGGAGGTCCCCTTTGGCGCTCAAGCAGCCGTCGTTCGGTGAGAAAGGAGAGCGGCGTCGCTAACACGGGATTGCATTAGGTGCGGGGATGGTGCCACGGTAGCTAGCGCTTCTGGGTGGTGACTTATCTCGAGAATCAGGGGTCGCTCTCTGGTGTGTCGCCGGGTCCGTGCATCGGCAGGCGTGAGGCTGCTCGGCGAGGTCCTCGCGTGTCCCTCCCCTCTCGCCTTTGCTCCCCTTTCTGCTCTACGTCCTCGGGTCCCGGCCCTCGAGTGAGTCTCAGCCGTCGCTGGTATGCCAGGTCGTGATGCCATGGACAAGGCCAGAGGGTGAGGGCTGGAGAGCCAGTAGGAGCCCTGAGTCGCGATGCTCAGGCACCCCCCCTTTAACGTGCAAGCGGTTCGCACGGATGAGAGTGAAGGAGACACCGCAAAGGCCTCGCCTGATGCGGCTCCTTTAGGAGATCCTGTAAACCCATCATAGAAAGAACGAGGGGTTGCCATGACAATTGACAGTCAGCCGTTGGTTGCTTCCGAGGGGCGATGAGGCACTAAAGGCTTGACGAGGTGGCGCCATGCGGGGCTGCCACGGCCAGAGCTCAGCCATTCAGGTTTGTCGGCGTTGCAGGGACGGACCCATGCGCAAGCGTCGTGCCGTTTGGGAGCAGTTCCGTCAGTTGGCGTCAGTTGAGCGGGCAACTAGGTCAAACACATTAGCCGCGAAGGAGTGGATTCATTCAAATAGATGCTGGGAAGGCAGACATCACTGGGTCAGGCCCGAGCGACTTGGGGATGATGCAGCTCGAGGGGCGCCCCCAACAAGGTAAGCTAACAACATGAAATAAAAGGGATACATGCCGCAGGGACGGACCCACGAGGCCTGGGAATAATGCAGCCCTGGGGGGCGCTCCCAGCTGGAAATGAAACTTGTAAGATGTCACCTGATGATGTTGAGGATGAAGGACTGTTGATGTAGCAGACTCGGTGGGCTGCGGAAGCCGATCCTCATGAGCCCCCAGGCCTAGGGGCCTCGGGAGGCTCCGGAGGCGCTGGTGGCTCCTCGCGGACCATCTCCATCTCCGCCAGGGCTGCGGAACGCCTGGCCTCTTGTGCTTCCATGATGCCCCTCATGAGGCGCTGGTATGTGGCAGCCGCGTTCGGTAAGCCGTAAGGCATGCGAATGTAGCTGTGGGGTGGACCTCTGCAGCGCCCCACTCGCGAGGGCCAGAGGCGCTCCAGAGAGGCGACTCGATTGAGCCCTGGTATGTCGATGCAGACGCGCAGCCCACCATCCTCGCCTGGATGGGGAGCCACTGCTGGTAGGCGGCGGCCGCCTTTCATGACTCTTGACTCCTGTAGCTCCTGAATGGCCTTGCTGACGAACTCCTGAGGGTCTGGCTCTCCTTGCCTTACTCCTTCTTGAGGGAAACGTGCTTCGAAACACGCCTCCATGTGGTGCCCAAGCACCTCCCTCATGACCCTAGCCAGGTCGGTGGCCCTCCAGGGGAGAGCCCCCGAGCCCTGCCTGAGGAGGGCGCCAGGCGCGCTTTCCTATGCGATGGAAGGAGGTTCCCCCTGGGCAGGCGCAGGCCCAGAGGGGCCTGCCTCCTGAGGGTCCGGGCCGGACGATGTCTTCTTCTTCTTGGGGGCGGTCTCGGGAAGCCTCCCGTTTCCGCGATCCGGGTCTTCCAGTGACGCGGCCTGAAAGGCTCGCTCCAGGGAACACGCCGCATCCTTCTCTTCACAGGGCACCGTGATGACTCCGCCACTTCCTGGCATCTTGAGGACGTTGTAGCCGTGGTGAGTTACGGCCATAAACTTGGCCAGCGCTGGGTACCCAAGGATGGCGTTGTACGGCAGGCGAATGTGAGCGACGTCGAAGTCGATGAGCTCGGTGCGGTAGTTGTCGCGTGCCTCGAAGGTGACAGGGAGGCGGACCTGCCCAATCGGGACCGTGGAGCCGTCGGTGACTCCGGAGAAAGGCTTGGTTGGCTGAAGCTGGCTGTAGGGCACTTGGAGATTGTTGAATGTTTCCACGGACAGGACGTTGAGCCCTGCCCCGCCATCGATGATGGTCCTGGTGACCACCACGTTGCTGATGATTGGGGAACAAAGCATCGGGAGGACTCCGGCTGTAGCCGCACACTTGAGCTGATCTGATGAGCTGAACGTGATGGCGCATGCCGACCACCTGAGAGGGCGCGTGGCTTCAAGCTTGGGGAGGACTGCATTCACTTCGCGGGCGAACTGCTTGAAGATGCGTTGAGAGGCTGGGGCTTGAGCCCCGCCCAAGATGCAGGCAATCGCGCACGACTCCTGGAAGCCCCCAGCCCCCTCGTCCTGGTGGCGGTCCTCGTTCCTCCTTGGCTGCGGTGGCAGTGGAGGGAGGCCTGTGTTGCCTTGCGGGCGATCCTCACGAGGCTGATCCCTCCAGTCTCCCTCGCGAGGCGGATCTTGCTAGCGATCCTCGCGAGGTTGATCATGCCACCCTTGGCGCGGACCACGGTCTTCCCAGCATCCTGCGTTCCTTCCTCCTCCTCGTCCGTAGCCCTGATCGCCGCGGTCGGGGCGACGGCCGATCCTTCCTTCTCGCACGGCTCGGAGCTCTTGACATTCGTTGGTGTTGTGGGTGTGGAGGTCGTGGTACACACAGTATCAACTGCCCTTGGGAGGTTCGGGCAGATCTCTGCCCCGCTTGGTGTATGGTTCTGCCGCGAGCACGGCAGCCCCCTTGCGCTTCACATCCTTGGCCTTGGGCTTCTTCTCTTCTGGGTCTGCGGCAGGCAGCTCGAGGAGGGAGAGACGCCCTTCCTCAGCCCTGGCGCACTTGGTTGCCAAGTTGAACAGCTCCAAGGAAGTGCACAGGTCTTCATGCATCGCCAGCTCCTCCTTCATCTTGACATCGCGCACGCCGTCGGAGAAGGCTGAGATGATGGCCTCCTCAGTCACCTTGGGAATCTTGAGGCATGCGTTGTTGAAGCGCTGGATGTACTTCTGCGGGGTCTCCTCGGGTTGTTGCTTGATGCGGCGCATGTCGCTCACGGCGGGTGGCCGGTCGCGAGTACCTTGGAAGTTGGCGATGAAGCGGGTGCGCATCTCGTCCCAGGAGGAGATCGTGCCTGGGGCCAGGTTCAGGAGCCAGGTGCGGGCCCCGTCCTTGAGCGCCATGGGAAACCAGTTCGCCATGACCTTCTCGTCTCCGTTGGTAGCTTCGATGCCTAGCTCATAGAGCTAGAGGAACTCCGCAGGGTCGGCCGTGCCGTCGTAACGAGGAGGCATGTCTGGCTTGAACTTGCCGGGCCACGCGACACTGCGTAGCTCGGTGGTGAAGGCACGGCAGCCTGCTGTGGCTACGGGAGGCCTTGGGTGACGGAGAGCTTGGTCTTGCGTGTCCCCACGCGCTGCAGCTGGGAGCAGTGCGGGGTCTTGGCGTGCGGGAGCAGGAGCATGGTCGCGACGTGCTGGAGCAGGGAGCGCCCGGGCAGCTTCTTGCGGGCGAGGGACTTCTTGGCAGCTCTGCTCTTGCCGCGCTGGCACCTGACGGAGCGGGTTCCACCCAGGGGCCACGCGCCTTGGAGCCATGGCGCCTTCTTGAGGAGGAGGCGGCCAGGGCACCACCGGAGCCTCGTCGCCAGTGCGGGGCGGGGTGCGGTCCAGTGGGACGGACGGCGCAGGAGAGCCCCCTGCGGCGCGGACGAGCTCGGCGACGCGGTCAAGCCATTCTTCGTAGACGTCGTCGACGGGATGGTAGCTCAGGAGCTCGTTTGCCGCGATGAGCGCAGCTCGAGCCTCCATGGGTGCGCGGAGCGCGCGGGACGAAGAACCAGCTGGGGTGAGCGAGGGAGTAGCGGTGCGGCCTTCTTGCCGCACTGACAGATGGTGAGATGATGCTTGCTGCTCGTCCCCCGCCAGGCCAGTGGCGGCGTTGACGGCAGGTGACGAGGAACGGCGAGGACGCCCGCCGACAGGAGCCGTCTGGGCGACGCGGGAAGCGAGAGCGGCCCGGCGCTCAGCGCGGGCCCGACGAGCGTCAGACATGGGCGCGATGGTCGGAGGAGAACAGGGTGGTGGAAGATGAATTCCGGTGCACCCCTACCTGGCGCGCCAAATGTCGGATTTCGGGTTCCGGCAGACCCTTGAGGTTCGAACACTGGGGTGCGCACGGAGATTTCGCCTTCTACCTACCTGCACCCCTCCGCCTCGCTAAGATCTAAGCTAAGGAAAGAGCAACACAAGAGACACAAGGTTTATACTGGTTCGGGCCACCGTTGTGGTGTAATACCCTATTCCAGTGTGTGGTGTGGTGGATTGCCTCTTGGGCTGCTGATGATGAACAATACAAGGAAGAACAGCCTCGCGAGGGTCTGCTCTTTGCTGGGGGGGGGGGGATGAACTGCTAGGAGGAGTTCTGTCACCCTTCTCTCTCTCTGATTTCGATCCGATCTTTGATCCTAGATCTCTGTCTCTAACCTTCCTTTTACCTCGAACCCGAACCTCTATCCTTGTGGGTGGCCGGTCCTATTTATAGGCAATGGCCCTGGGCCTCTTCCCAAATATTGAGCGGGAAGGGCGCCAACAATTGGCCATTTTGAAGGGGAACATCTAGTACACTTATCCTGACTAAAGTTGGTCCTCGCCTGCACAAAGCTCTGGTGGTGACGCCGTCTTGGGCTCCACGATGACCTCCGTCTTGCGGTCCTCCTGGTCTTGGTCTTGTTGCACCGAAACGGCAACCTTTGCCTGATGCCTCGGTACTCCGCGGCTGCGCTTGCCCCCTTTGCACCAAAGGGGAAAGGAGGACACTGCGCGGGCTGGCGCCCGCCTGGCGCCCTTGGTCGTCATGGCTTGTGTCACGGACACCTCGTGAGGTACCCCGCCTTGATCTCTCCGCCTCCTCGCGAGCCAGCCTGGTGAAGCCGTGCCTGAGGAAGCTCCGTGTCGTCTGCCCCGCGAGGCTTGGCCCCTCGCGAGGGTCTTGGGTCTGTGTTGATGAAGATGGGCCATGCTGGGCCCCCCTTTGAGCCACGCCGCAGGCCGCAAGCAGGCAAGTCTGGGGACCCCCGTTCCCAGAACGCCGACAGGCATAGACATGCCCATCACTAGCACGACATAACACATAAGAGGGATTAAAGTCACCGGCTTTGTTGGGAGGGGTGACATTGCCCTTTTTGACACCGCCACCCTTCGCACTGCTCCTCTTCTCCTTGGAAGCACTCTCTCCCTCCTTCACAAACGTTTGCTTGAGAGAAGGAGGTCGTTTGTTCTTGTTATCCTTCTTCTTGTTCTTGGGGTTGGGTGCGAACCCAATCCCCTCCTTGGCCACAACTCCCTTTTGATTTATCAAAAGGTCGTTTAGGTTCTTCTCACCTTGTATGCATGACACAAGGCCTTTCTCAAGTTGCTCCTTCAACTTAACATTCTCCTCAATAAGATGCACATGCTCACAACAAGGGTTAGTAGCATTTGCATTATCCATTAACACCATACGAGGAAAAGTGGCTTTCTCCTTGGTTAGCTTCACTTGGAGTTGATCATGAGACTCCTTGAGGGTAGCATGAACACCCTTCAAGACTTTGTGATCCTTGTCGAGAATGTCAAACTCCTCTTTGAGTCTAGCAAGATCAACCCCAATCTTTGCCTTCTCGGAGTTTAGCACACGAGAAACAACAAGCGCATGATCAAGATCTTTCTTTAATTTAGCATGATCATCGTTGTGAGATTCCTCAAGAGCCAAACAAAGACCACGCTCTTCCTCAAGAGCATTGGAAAGATCCGAAATCTCATCGGCATAGTCACGACTATGCCCCTCCATCTTAGAGATGGTATCTTCGTGAGCCTCGATCATGTCATTGGCTTCACCATGTTGTTGAGCAACAAAGTGCTTATTGGATTGACCCTTGAGTTTACCCATAAAGGCCTCAAACTCATTCACCTCCACATTATTTCCCTCATGTTCATCAATGCTATCCGTCGAAGAAGGATGATTAATGATGGTAGTTTTTATGTTGGGGGTTACCTTGTTGGTGGCTTTAGCCATGAGGCACTTGGCGGTGATGCTCTAGTTGGGTGAGTCGAAGAGAGACGCCCGTGGAGTTGTCGCAATGGCAATGAAGGCCATGGCAACCGACTCACCATCTTCATCATCGTCATCATCCTCATTGTACTCTTCTTGTACCACCAATGCCTTGGGAGGAGTCTTCTTGGTGAAATTGCTGTTGTTGGGGAATGACTTGGCCTTGTCCTTTCGGATGAGCTTGCCCACCATTGTCTTCCCTCTTCTCATAAGGGCACTCCGCAACAAAGTGGCTTACATTGCCACAATTGAAACAAGTCCTCACTCGTTGCTTGCCCTTTGTGCCACTTGAATTTTTCTTGTTGAAGTTGGGCCTTGAGTTCTTGCTCCAAAATTGCCTTGAAGCAAGGGCCATGTGTTCATGATAGGCATACTTCGTATCTTCAAGGTTACTCTCCTCTTCTTCCTCTTCGTCCTCTTCCTCCATACTAACCTTGGCCTTTAGAGCAAGGTTGGGTTTCTTTACTCTTTGAGAGCGAACTACCGCATTGTCGGCGGTCTTGTCCAAGATGCTCATAGCAAAGAACTCATCCAACACATCACCTGAGGACAAGGTGTGGAAGTCCGGCCTTTGACGAATGACGGAGGACATGGCTTTGTGGTAGCGCATCATTGCCTTGAGGAATTTGCGCTTGATCCAATTGTCATCCATGTCCTTGCTTCCATGATCTCGGAGCGAGACCGCGAGTTTGGTTACCCTCCGATAGAGCTCACGAGGTTCTTCATCTTCTTTCATTGCAAACTCATCGGCTTCATCTTGAACCACTTCATAGTTGGAGCGTTGAATGCTTGCGCTTCCCCGATAGAGGGAAACCACTTGGCGCCAAGCATCTTTGGCCAAGGAGTAAGGCCGGAGATGAGGAAGGTCTTCGGGTGGAATAGCTTCTTGAATGATGAAGAGAGCATTCTCATTGAATTGATTATCCACGACTTCTCTAGGTGTGAAGTTGCTCCGGTCATGCGGATAGAAACCTTCTTCAATGATTCTCCAAAGGTTAGTGTTCACATGATTTAAATGACACTTAAAATAATAGACCCAAGAGTCAAATTCAACATTCTTCTCAATCTTAGGGGCCGGCCCGACATGATTCAAATGAGTGGAAGGGATAGGTCCACCATAGACAAGTGGAGGTTCCACATGGGCAAAGATGCTGGTTCCACTCTTACCACTAGTAGGAAGGGCTTTCTCGCTAGTAGCTCCCCCCTTGTCGGAGGTAGCATCCATCACCTTGTTGGCGGGATCACCCACTTTCAATGGTGCGGTGGAAAGTTTAAGCTCTTCTAAGAAATATTTAAACATGCTTTTGACCTCGGTCGTCATGGAGGTTTTCAATGTGTCCAACGCCACATTGAACTCCTCACGAGAGACCGCGGTTCCCCCATCTCCCGTAGAAGATACCGGATTTGCACCGGAGTGCTCCTCCTCACCTTCTACGACGTCAACCATACTCTTCGGATGGTAAGGTCCTTAATAAAGAGATGAGGCTCCGATACAAATTGAAAGGATCGATATGGTTGACTAGAGGGGGGGGGGGTGAATAGGCAACTAACAATTTTTAGCTTTTCTTTAACAATTTAAACTTTGCATCAAAGTAGGTTGTCTAGATATGCAACTAGGTGAGCAACCTATATGATGCAACAAAGATAGGAACACAAGCAAGCAAGAGATATATCACAAATAAGCTTGCACAAGTAAAGGCACGAGATAACCAAGAGTGGAGCCGGTGGAGACGAGGATGTGTTACCGAAGTTCCTTCCCTTTGAGGGGAAGTACGTCTCCGTTGGAGCAGTGTGGAGGCACAATGCTCCCCAAGAAGCCACTAGGGCCACCGTATTCTCCTCACGCCCTCACACAATGCGAGATGCCGTGATTCCACTATTGGTGCCCTTGGAGGCGGTGACCGAACCTTTACAAACAAGGTTGGGGCAATCTCCACAACTCAATTGGAGGCTCCCAACGACACCACGAAGCTTCACCACAATGGACTATGGCTCCGCCGTGACCTCAACCGTCTAGGGTGCTCAAACACCCAAGAGTAACAAGATCCGCAAGGGATTAGTGGGGGGAATCAAATTTCTCTTGGTGGAAGTGTAGATCGGGGCCTTCTCAACCACTCCTGAGCAAATCAACAAGTTTGATTGGCTAGGGAGTGAGATCGGGCAAAAATGGAGCTTGGAGCAACAATGGAGCTTAGGGTTGGAAGAGGTAGTCAACTAGAGGAAGAAGACACCCCTTTTATAGCTTAGGACAAAAATCCAACCGTTATCCACCTACCAGCCCGCGACCAGCGGTACTACCGCCCCAGACCAGCGGTACTACCGCAAGGCCATGCAGTACTTCCGCTCTTGACAAGTGGTACTACCGCAAGGCCATGCGGTACTACCGTGAGGAACCGCGGTACTACCGCAGCAGCAGCAGTAGCTAGGGCAGACCTGAAGCACAAGGGCTGAGGACGGTACTGCCGCAGGCGCGGTACTACCGCTCCCACCGCAAGGCAGGAAACCCCTAGCTTGGGAAGAGCGCGGATAAAAATACATCCGTGCCTACTTCCGCTGGAAAATGGACAAAGCAAAAATCCGATACAGTACTACCGCAGAGGAGCGGTACTACCGCCTGGCAGCTGAGCCAGGCTGCGCACGGTACTACCGCTCAAGGGATGCGGTACTACCACGGTGGCGCGGATGTAAAAAATTACATCCGCCCCTACTACCGCGAATGAGCGGTACTTGGCCTGGGGGCCACGGTACTACGACTCCAGAGGAGCGGTACTACCGTGGGCACCTGCGGTACTACCGCGCTGAAGTACGGTACTACCGCGGGTGCCTGCGGTACTACCGCTCAACAAGGAGCAGTACTACCGCAAGCCCATCAATAGCAGCCAGGACAAGGTAAAGAGGATAAACGGAGGATACTCCAAAGTGCAGGGGAAAGGAGGGGACAAGGAAGAAAACGTGTACGTGATGATTCCACCCAAACCTTTCTGACGCGGACCCCCTCTTAATAGTACGGCTTTCCTACGACTCAAAACCACCAAAAAGAAACATAGAAAAAACGCCATCTTCAACAATCTTGAGGGGCACCAAACCGTCTTGTGCCTAGCGATGAAACGTCTGGGAAACTCAAGGCACACGATTAGTCCGCAAAAGCATTGTCATCAATCACCAAAACACCTTAGGGATAAATATGCCCTTACACAGACTCTATCGAACAACGCCACTGGATAGGAAAGATCAGATCCCCGAAAGTGTCACTAGCCATGCCATCGGCATTGGCTTATTCAAATCTTTTCTTAGATATTCCTCCGAGGCCTCCCATATCTGTAAAATAATCAATATGATTTAGACATCATCTACATGAAGAATAACATTGGGCCATATAGCTACCCAATGCAAGTGTCATAGTCACTTCAAGTAATGGTCTAAAATCAGAGGTTATTATTCACAACCCAAAATTACACACTGAACTTTGAAATGAGGTTAAATAATCTCAAAATCTGACGATATCACTCACCAGGCCATCGCCATTGGCTCATTGGGTTATTTTCTTAGAGACTCCTCTCATATAGGTAAAACATCAATATAATTTAGACATGATCTTCGAAAAAGGGCCATATAGTCACTTCATCCAAGGGCCTCCAAAATTTGAGGTAATCATTCACATCCTAAATTACATATTGAACTCTGAAATGAGGTTAGAAAATCGCCAGAATCGGCCGCATACAAACGACCATCATCGGCGGCAGCCAATTCTGAGCGTAGCCGATGGCAACAAGCGAGCGGCGGCGATGGCAATATTGGGATCGAATTGTTGAGGGCTCTCAACCAGTCGAGGCCTCACACAGTCATCAATTTGATTGATTAGAACTTACAACATTAGTCCTTTTAATTTGTTGTGCCTGTTGGGATTTGGCCATGAGAACAAATCTAATATATGCCGGTTGATTCCTCCCAAAAATCTATGAGGTAAACAAATTACCATCACATAAATCTAGGACAATTAGTACCGAGTCCTACCGTAAGTAGGTGGGGGTGGCCTGGCCCCCGCTTGTCGTCCCGTCTGCACCCATGGCAGTGACACCACAGGGTGTGCGTTGGAGCCGCCGCTGGAGAGCAAGGCGAAGAAGATCACAAAGCCGAGGCCGATCTGTGTCACCAAGACCTCAACATCAGCCTCCCATGCATTGGCCTCCACGGTGTCCAGCGCTGGTGGCGAGGGCTTGGTCGTCTCGCCTCCTTGAGCAGCCGCAGCCGTTTGCCTCCTTTAGCAGCTGTCTGCTGGTGCGCCATATGAGTCCCTCATTTCGTGGGAAGCTGCCGACCAACACCGGAGGCCATCCCCTGGCTGAGCAGCACTGATGAATGCGATAAGGTCGCTAGACACCTCTTCTCCGCCCCAGTATTTTTTTATGTTCCTCTGCCCCAGCTAGATTCCTCGAGCCGACGTCAAACCAACTAAGATACGTGTCCACAGTACAGACACAGTCAATGCTCACAACACAAACACATAGACCCAGCCGCCATCCAACCCGGTTCACACCCTGTCAAGCGTTGACCCACACACCTTTCACACCACCAATTCACAAGGAGCCTCACAATCATGGGAGCTTAGAATCTGTAGTGATTTTCACTTCGTATTTTTTTATGAATGTATTTCATTCAGCGAAACAAGACCACTAAAAATCTATGAATTGCTTTCATACACGTAATCTTATATGATACTTCCTCCGTCTAGAGCCGGATCCTCTGACGTACCCCCTGACATTTGGCCACTGACATGTGGGTCCGGTTCCACATGAAAGTGGGCCAATGGCACGTTAGAGGAGTCGCATCCCCTGCGTCCCAGGTTTATTGGGTCCCTTCATGTTTGATGTCAATGTTTGACCGCCCGGTTTCGACGAGGGAGGGGTGATGACGGTGGCACGTCTTTGATTCGCTTAGTGCTTGTAGTCATTATTAGATGGTCTATGAATCTGGGTGTAATTTTATTATTTTTTATGTTCGTTGTACTAACATGGTTGAAGATGAATAGATCAGAAGTTTTCCCAAAAAATCTAAATAGCAAAACATAAGTTAGATGCCACAAAAATCGTATTGTTGGATTCATATTTAAATGAAGTCTTCGGTGATACTTCTTTTACTACATATACAATATATTTTGTTAGTAAAATCTATAGCCAATGTTTACCCAAAATACAAGGAGGTTTAATAAACCCGGATGGAGGAAGTACTTTGCAAGAGATTAAACATCTTATAAATTTCAATCAACTCTTCTCTTTTTCTTCAGATGTTTGAACAAAAAATTTGAAGCATCCATAAAAACAAGTATGCATAGTCATATGTTTTGTTAATGTAGGGTTTCAGGAAATCATGACATCCAACCTACAATCTACTTAACTCTCTCTCTCTCCCTCTCTCTCTAACTAGACACTATATCTGAAGAAGTTGTCTGATGAAAACGAGTAATAATAACGCACAAACATTGGATATAATGAAAGTTTTTTATCTTATTAATATCATAACATGTTACAAAATACATAATGCATCTTCTAGGAGTTTATCATTTTTGCCTTGCATTGTGCTTACCAAGCATACAATTAAAGTGAATGTGTATAGGCTGATTCCTAGTGCATTTGCAAATATCCAATTAATTAAATCAACGAGATAAATCCTATAGAATGCCTCCAAGCTCTATTAAAGTTTCATTGATATGTGGTGAATGTGTGCTTAGGCTTTGTCTGTTTTCTTTTTGGGGTTCTAGATTTGGTTTTGCTTGCTAGGTTTGTAGTTTGTGTTGTTTTGTCTGTTTTGATTTTGAACTCTGCCTACTCCGCCTGCTTCTCCTACTATGTATTGTATCTTGGTGCGTGCTTGAGAAAATGAGCATGTAATGATGATCATCCATGCATGAACTACTCCCTCCATTCCTAAATATAAATCATTTTAGGCATTTTAAATGGATTACAACATATAGACATATTTGTTGAGAACGTAGTATTTCAAAATTTTCCTACGATCACGCAAGATCTATCTAGGAGAAGCATAGCAACGAGCGGAAAGAGTGTGTCTACGTACCCACGTAGACCGAAAGCGGAAGCGTTTAGTAACGCGCTTGATGTAGTCGAACGTCTTCGTGATCCAACCGATCAAGTACCGAATGCATGACACCTCCGCGATCTGCACACGTTCACCTCAGTGACGTCCCTCGAACTCTAGATCCAATTGAGGCCGAGGGAGAGTTTCGTCAACACGACGGTGTGGTGACGGTGATGATGAAGTTACCGACGCAGGGCTTCGCCTAAGCACTACAACAATATGACTGAGGTGGAAAACTGTGGAGGGGGGCATCGCACATGACTAAAGATCAACTTGTGTGTCTATGGGGTGCCCCCTCTGTCGTGTTTTTGTCACGGCAGATGTCCTCGTGAAAGGACTTAGTCGTGGAGCCATCGCGACGGGTTAGCTTGAAGGGGTTAAAGCGGACACAGGGACGCAAGAGGGTTTATACTAGTTCGGCCCCTTCGATGAAGGTAAAAGCCTACGTCTAGTTGTGATGGAATTGATGGGGTTTCGATGACTAGGGAGCAAACAAGCTTCGCCTAAGTCTCGAGTTGTCGTCTGTTGTTCTTGAACCGCTGCCGGGTCGTCCCCTTATATACACGGGTGACGCCTGTCGGTTCACAGAGTCCCAATACCGGCTCATAGATGTATCCGGTTTGGTCTCTACTTATTCCTAACTTACAATACAAGTTACATACAAACGCCGGTTTACGGCTACAGGCCTTAAACCGATCACGGGCTTTAAGCCCTCATCTACCTTCATGGGCTTTAACATACTTAACTACTGATGAAATTAACCCGGCCCAGATAGGCCGGTTTACGCCCAGTAGTAATATCCCCAACATTAGGCCCCAGATTGATTTGAACAGGTTCATGTCAATCTTTTAGCAAAAACTTCATCTTCAACATCTTCTCGCAGTCTGTTGAACCGCCGTGATGTCATCTTCTCTGGTCGTTGTAAACCAGCATGACGTCACCTGTTATAAAGAAACTTATCCATGATACCTTTTTTGTTTAATAGGTCTGCGACAATTGAGGCGACAGCTTCGTTTCCAAACCCACGGTCCCTTGATTTTCGTGCCTGACACATGTCCCTTGCCTTATAAATAGGACCGAAGGGTCATTTCTTTTTCCCCTTCGTGTCCTTCTGCTTCGTCTTCCCCGCGTCGTCCAGCTTCGGAGCTCCGCCACCGTCGATGACCTCTGCTCCAACCTTGGCCGTTGCATCACCCTGATTGTACCAGAGCATCGCGGCGTCCTTCTGTTTCTTCCTCAGCTCTGGTCAGTTCTTCACCTTTTCCTCCGTAGATCCGTTCTAGGGTTTCCAAGTTCTTCAGTGTTCATTGTCTGCTTCGTACTCATATGATAGATCTTAGATGAACCTGTGAACCTTTGCTCTGTGTAGCGGTAGTTTTTAGCATCCGCCTTCACTTACATGCCTCCAGACCATGGATCTACCTGTATTTCTGCCCATTGATTCGGTACTGTTCTTTTTTTGAACCTTGAATATTTTCCTTCTTTTCTGAACTTGCTTCAGATCCGTCGCTGTAGAGAAATCTTGTGAAATCTGTTTCTGTACACTTACCCATCCACAATCTCAACTGTTTCAATGCTTAGATCCGACGGTTTAACTTGGTGTAGAAAAAAAATTAACAAACCGGTATATACCATTAGTCCCCTTATTGAACCGCCAGATGCTGTTGCTTCATAAAACTCCGGTTTAGATAGAGCTGTCTCCGGTTTAACATTGCACATACCAGTGTACTTTAATCAATGCATTCTTGAACCGGAATCACCTATCTTGTAGATTTCATCATGGCCAAGCAAGTATATGAGTGCAACTGGGTTCCTTCTCGCGTCACAGAGACTCAACTGAACAATTTAGTCCTGATCGGTGCTTTAGGCAGCAAAAACACCATCCATTGGAGGGTCCCTGGCAAAGAATGCCCTCCCACACCTCAAGAAGGAGAGGTTGTCGTTTTCGTAGATCACTTAGTCCGGGGCTTTAAGCCGCCCGGTTCTAAATTTTACCGGGATGTTTTGGACGACTTTCAACTCCGCCCACAAGACACTGGCCCCAACTCTGTTACAAACATGTGTCACTTCCAAGTGCTCTGTGAGGTGTTCTTTCAAGAGGAGCCCACAGTTGAGTTGTTCAGAGACTGCTTCCACCTAAATCGCCGCACTGAGCTTACTGACGGTTCCAATACGGAATTGGGTGGTGTGGCGATTCAGAAAAGGAAAGAGGTCACATACCCTCACGCCAAACTACACAGTCATCCCAAAGAGTGGAATCAAACATGGTTCTGTTGCAAAGACACCTCCCCTGCTGGTGAAAATCCTTTGCCTGGCTTTCGTCTGGAGCGGCTTAGCAATACACACCCCTTTCCGCAAAGGTTGACTGCCAAGGAGAGAAGCAAATATGCTCCTCAACTGTCCAAGCTCAGAGCCTTCATGGCCAACGGTTTAACAGGGGTTGATCTCGCTCGCTGTTGGATATCGTGGAGCATACTGCCCCTTAGTCAACGCTCCAGTTTGATGTGCGAGTATACCGGCAGTGTTGATGACCCACTGCGACATGCTAACATCCAGCTCACCGACGAAGAAATCATAGAGGCTGTGAATAAAATGGTGAATGAACCGGAACACGTCTGTGCTCGAACCGGCCTGCTTCCCTTCTGTGCCATCAACAAACCGCCAGCTGTAAGAGTTTGATTTTTCTTTTTACTGAACCTGTTATTGATATATATGGTCCTTGTTTAATGTCAATGTCTGTTTAAACAGGGTAATGATCCGTTTTGGAGCAAGAAACTTCCACAGGAGAAGCCAGAAAAAACAGACAAACCGGAACGACCAACCCGGCCAAAGACTAAAGTCGTGAAGCGGCCTGCTCATAAGAAGAAAACCACTGCATCTTCTGATCCGGTCCCTGATGATGATGTGGGTAATCCGGACCTTGAGGTAGAGCTTGACTCACTTGTCTTATTTTTCATGCGCCTTATTGATGATGACATTTGTCAGGATGATGCCGAAGCCAGCCATGCTGATGCTGCAGAGGTAATTACTCTCTCTTCCGATTCAGACCCTTTGCCTTCACTAAAAATCCGTCAGGCAAACCGGAAGGTTAAATTTTCTCATCCTCTTGCTTACTTGGATCCCAAATTTCTTATGAAGACCCAACAGCACGAAGCTCGCCGCACAACCCGGCACAGCGGCCAGGTAGTTACCTCCGCCAGCTTACCGAACAGTCCGGTCCAGAAACGCCGTTCAAAGGTCTCTAATTTGCTTGTCAGTGCTTGTCCTAAAGCGGGCTGTTTTCGTCAACCTCTTAATCCATCTGACTCCGATTATCAGGTTACTTCCCACTCATCCTCTGGCGAGTCATCGGCTACTCAGCTGCCACCGCTCAAAACGGTGCTTGGGTAAGCTATACTTATCATAACATTTTCGGTACATTACCTTGGAACATATGCTATATTTGACTTTGTTATTCCTTTCAGGGCCAAGCCTAGGCCGAGCAAGAAGGCTCGCCTGGATAAAGTGGCCGAGGAGGACGCTGTCCCTGAACCGGGTAAAACACCAGATCTTGAAGCGGCTATTCCTAAAGATATACCCAATGATCCACCACCGCAAGATGACGATTTCATTGCTGAAGAAAGGCCTATTGATACCTCAAGTCCTGTCGACCAGCCCACAAGCCCCATCCGGTTTGGGAGATCCACCGGTCCATCCCAGCCTGCTGAGAAACCGACTGCGCCAGTGCAAACCGGTGATGCTAAGGATGATGAAGTTGTAATTACTGGTATTGGCCGTACAGAGCCCAGCAACCCTGTTGCTTTATCCAAGCATACAGCCAAAGAAGAATTTGCTGCTATGGGGAAGGGCAAGTGGAATGTTGACTTGGCGACCTATGCTGCTCTAAATGCCCAAGATCTTCATTCTGGCTATCTGAACCGGCTGTATACCAGCCGTGATTATGAAGCTGGTCTGGTGAATATGATGAAAGAGAAATTTGAGGTAACTTCCATGTGCTTTTCCCTGCTTGGACATTTCAATCTTTTCAATCTTGTTAATTCTCCTAGCCCCCAAGGGCCGGTTTAGAAGCTTCATTCAAACCGGGACTTGCTAATATAAATCTCCATACTTCGAAATTTGCCGATGTAGCCCCCAAGGGCCGGTTCAACTTAGTGTAGTTAAACCGGGACTTTAAGTAATTGAGATCAGAATTTATTCGAGCAAATAGCCATTAGCCCCCAAGCGCCAAGTTGAATACTTGTATTGATCTTGGGACTTTATAATCAAGTGAAATGTGAAGATCAAATAAGCATTAGCCCCCAAGCTCCAAGTGCATAACTTGTTATGTGGTTGATGCTTCAATTCTTGCACTGCCTGCTGAATCATATAACTGTCTGTATGCAGGCTGAGCTGAAGACAAAAGAAATCCAAGTCGCCGATCTCCAAGAAAATCTGAAGTCCCAACAAGCTGAAACCTCCAAAGCAAAAGAGGAATTAACCATCGCTTTAAGCGCCATGGAACAGCTTAAGGAGGGCTTCAAGAAGAAGCGGACGGATTGGGCCACTGAAAAATCCGCTTTAACCAAACGAGCAGAAGATGCCGAGGCTACACTGAAACCGGTGGTGGAAGAACTGACCAGTATAAAGTGGCAAGTGCATGCCATGACCGCTGCTATCTTTGGTAAGCTGGTTTGATTTCTAGATTGATTCGGCCGTCTTATAGAACTGTCGGTTTGTTAACCCTTTGTAATATTTCAGGGACATGCATTGGTCACTTGGGGTCAGATGTGCGGAAGAAATTGAAAGCCGCCTACACATTGACCGAACAACTGTACACTGGTGCACAGCGGATCATCTCTGCTGCATCCCACAACTATCCGGCGCCCACTTTGATTCAGGACACTCTGAAGAGACTGTCAATGCTTCCTGCCCGGGTTGAAGAGCTGAAGAAATCTGCTGCTCGAACCGGTGCGATCAATGCCTTAATCCGAGCAAAAGATTGGGTGCCGGATTTTGATCCTGTTGAAGCGGCTCAGGGCTATCCCAGCTTGAAGGAAGATGGGTCAGAATTTAGTGAAGCGGATCTGCGAGCAATAAACCGGGAGGTGCGTCCACTAGCTTGTCAATTGGTTGAAGAAGCAGACTTGTCTCATTATCAAGCCCAATATGACAACCAAAATAAGCGAGTAGCTGCACCAATTCCTGAAGCGGAAAACCTTATCCCTCCAATCCGTAAGCATACTTACGCTCCCGATATTGAACCGTCGTTGCTGATCCATGATGAAGCTGTCTTTCAAGCATTAATGGGAATCGACTGGATAACTGTTGATTTCCAGCCGCTGGGTAGAGAAGTTGAAGTTGAAGCGGCGCGGGATGACCCACAACCATCAGGCCAGGCTGGTGACCAAGCTTGAACCAGAAGCTGGTTTAAACTGCTTCTCCTTTGCGAAAAAACAATGATTTTATTTTGGGCACTGTGTTGCCTTGTAATAGGCTAGCCGATACTCTTGATTTTGATATGCCTTCGTGCATAATTACTGCAACTTGTTCTTCCTTTGGGTGATGAACTTTCCAAAGTATTTTCTGCAATACAAAAAATCTTAAAGCGCTACCGCGGTTGTACCATCAGGCGGAGTATGATGTCTGCATATGTGAAATCAAAATATCTGAAATATGATCAAATCTTTGGGATACATAATACCTGCCATCGTTGGGCATGAAGTTGGCTTGGCCAATCTTGAAGCGGAGGTTTATAAACCCACACTGTTGGAGGAGATAGCAGCTCCTATATATATCTAATGCCGGTTTACCATGTAAACCATGCCGGGTTATAATAAAACACCATGTTACTCCGTAATAGGATGTTAATAAAAAATCAAACTGGGCAAATAGTCTCCGGATTAAAAATGGACCGTGTTCTGTCAATTGACAGTGTGAACCGGTTTAAAACTTTGTCGGTTTTAAAAAAACGCAACAAAAAGAAAGAAATATCTATCAAAGAAAACTGTGAAGCAAAGGCAATGATAAAACCGTTTGCAAAAAGAGGCTTATTTGAGCCGATCAGATGGCGTTACCATGGTCGGACACGACCAAGCTCCCGATAGGTGTAGCTATGGTTCAAGTCAGCCAGGTCCCCAAATGAAACCGTGGCATTTATGCCGATCAAGAGGCATGGCAATGGTTCGGGTTCGACCAAGCCCCCAAGTGATTCTGTGGCCTTAGGCCGATCAAGAGGCGTGACTGGTTCAGACTTGACCATGTCCCCAAGTGATCTGGTGGCTTTCGCCTATCAAAAGGTGTTGCATTGATTCGGATACGACCAAGCCCCCAAGTGATATGATGCTTTGAAAAGCTAACTCAAGGGGTAAACCGGAGGCCGCTTTAGAACAACTCCGTGTAACCACACATGATGTAAAAGAACAGATACCCCGCTTTAGCTGAGGTTCCAGTTTATTATATTTAATCATAGTATATACATCATCGTAATATGTACATAAGTAGAGACAATGGCTCAGGTATAGTAAGGCCGAAGATGAGCTATGTTCCACGGCCTGTTGGTCTCCTCCTCTGATGTACGTGAGTCTTTATGCTCTCGAATATCGATCAGATAGTATGACCCGTTGTGCAGATTCTTGCTGACCACGAAAGGTCCCTCCCAAGGTGGGGATAGCTTATGCATATTAGTCTGATCTTGGATGAGCCGAAGCACCAAATCTCCTTCCTGAAAGGTTTTGGTTCTGACTCGGCGACTGTGATAACGACGAAGATCCTGTTGGTAAATCGCCGAGCGGGCGGCTGCTATGTCACGTTCTTCATCCAACAGGTCCAAAGCGTCTTGCCGTGCTGTCTCGTTGTCCGCTTCAACATAAGCCGCCACACGAGGTGAGTCATGACAGATATCACTTGGGAGAACCGCCTCCGCTCCGTAGACCATGAAGAACGGCGTGTATCCTGTTGATCTGTTGGGTGTAGTATTGATGCTCCATAACACAGATGGTAACTCTTCTACCCAACAACCCGGTGTTCTCTGCAGAGGAACCATAAGCCGGGGCTTGATGCCTCTCAAGATCTCTTAATTAGCCCTTTTTGCTTGACCATTGGACTGTGGGTGTGCCACTGATGAAACATCAAGCCGGATGTGCTCCCGTTCGCAGAACTCCTTCATGGCACCTTTGGACAAATTGGTACCATTATCTGTGATGATACTGTGTGGAAAGCCAAACCGGAAAATCACTTTTTTGATGAACTGAACCGCCGTGGCCGCATCACACTTGCTAACGGGTTCTGCCTCCACCCACTTTGTAAACTTGTCAACCACCACCAGGAGGTGGGTCTTCTTATCTTTGGACCTTTTGAAAGGCCCAACCATATCCAGCCCCCAAGTCGCAAATGGCTAAGTAATTGGAATCATTCTCAATTCTTGAGCCGGCACATGAGCACGTCTTGAGAACTTTTGGCAACCGTCACATTGTCTGACCAGATCCTCCGCATCAGCATGAGCAGTTAACCAATAGAAGCCATGGCGAAAAGCCTTAGCCACCAAAGATTTTGAACCGGCATGGTGACCACAATCTCCTTCGTGGATCTCACGCAAAATTTCACAGCCTTCTTCAGGAGACACACATCGTTGAAACGCCCCTGATACACTGCAATGATGCAACTCACCATTGACAATAGTCATGGACTTGGACCACCGGATTATCTGTCGGGCCAGAGTCTCATCCTCTTGTAACTCGCCCCTGTTCATGTACGCCAGGTAAGGAAGCGTCCAATCCGGAATGACATGAAGAGCTGCCACCAATTGAGCCTCCGGTTCAGGAATAGCCAAATCCTCTTCACCAGGGAGCTTGACCGACGGGTTGTGCAGTACATCCAGAAAAACATTGGGCAGGACCGGTTTGCGCTGAGAGCCCAACCGGCTTAAAGCGTCCACCGCTTCTGTCGGTCCACGTGGTCCACCTGATAGCCTTTAAAGTGACCTGCAACGATATCCACCTCACGACGATATGCTGCCATGAGTGGGTCCTTGGAATCCCAAGTGCCAGATACTTGTTGAGCCACGAGGTCCGAGTCACCGAAGCACTTAACTTGACTTAGATTCATCTCCTTAGCCATCCGGAGACCATGGAGCAAGGCTTCATACTCAGCTGCATTGTTAGTACAAGGGAACATTAAGCGGAGAACGTAACAAAACTTATCACCTCGTGGGGAAGTTAATACGACCCCAGCCCCCGAGCCTTCCAATTGCCTGGATCCGTCAAAACGGATGGTCCAATATGTGTGATCCGGCTTTTCTTCAGGTGCTTGCAGTTCCGTCCAATCATTGATGAAATCAACAAGTGCTTAAGACTTAACCGCCGTCCGAGGCACATACTTCAATCCGTGCGGCCCAAGCTCTATAGCCCACTTGGCAATCCGGCCAGTCGCTTCCCAGTTCTGGATGATATCCCCCAAAGGAGTAGAACTGACCACCGTAATGGGGTGCCCTTGGAAGTATTGCTTAAGCTTCCGGCTTGCCATAAAAACTCCGTATACCAGCTTCTGCCAATGCGGATACCTTTGCTTGGACTCAATGAGTACCTCGCTTATATAATAGACCGCACGTTGGACCGGATGCTCCTTACCTGCCTCCTTTCGCTCCACCACAATAGCCACACTGACCGCACGAGCATTAGCAGCAACATATAGCAGTAACGGCTCCTTGTCAATGGAAGCGGCGAGCACAGGCGGATTGGCCAATTGCCACTTTAAGTCCTCAAATGCTTCATCATCAGCAGAACTCCAAACGAATTGATCTGTCTTTTTCAACATCTGATACAAAGGGATTGCCTTCTCACCAAGGCGGCTGATAAACCGGCTTAACGCGGCAATCCGGCCTGCCAGGCGTTGAACATCATTGATACACTTCGGTTTAGCCAGGGAGGTGATGGCTGTGATCTTCTCCGGATTAGCCTCAATTCCCCTGTTGGACACCAGAAAACCCAATAACTTGCCTGCCGGTACACCAAAGACACACTTGGCCGGATTAAGCATCATCTTGTACGTCCTCAGGTTATCAAAGGTTTCCTTCAAGTCGTCAACCAGAGTCTCCTTCTCCCTGGACTTAACCACGATATCATCCACGTAAGCATGTACATTACGGCCAATCTGCTTGTGAAGACAATTTTGTACACACCGTTGATAAGTTGCCTGGGCACTCTTGAGCCCAAAGGGCATAGACACATAGCGGAAGGCTCCAAACGGAGTTATGAATGTCGTCTTATCCTGGTCCTTAACTGCCATTTTGATCTGATGATAGCCAGAATATGCATCCAAAAACTCAAACGCTCACAACCCGCCATAGCATCAATAATTTGATCAATACGGGGGAGGGCAAAAGGATCTGCTGGACAAGCCTTATTAAGATATGTGTAATCCACACACATGCGCCAGGTGCCGTTTTTCTTAAGGACCAGCACCGGATTGGCAAGCCACTCAGGGTGGAAAACTTCAATAATAAAGCCAGCTGCTAAGAGCCTGGCTACCTCTTCTCCAATCGCCTTGCGTCTTTCTTAGTTAAACCGGCGGAGGAACTGTTTCACCGGTTTGTATTTAGGATCCACGTTAAGGGTGTGCTCAGCGAGTGGCCTCGGTACACCTGGCATGTCAGAGGGCTTCCATGCAAAAATGTCCCGATTCTCACGGATGAACTCGATGAGCGCGCTTTCCTATTTTGGATCCAAGTTGGCACTGATGCTGAACTTCTTGGACGAATCGCCAGGTACGAAGTCAACAAGCTTAGTTTCTGCTGTTGATTTGAACTTCAGGGCCGGATCATGCTCTATGGTTGGCTTCTTTAATGGAGTCATGTCCGCTGGATCAAGATTGTCCTTATAATACTTCAACTCCTCGGTGGCACAAACCGACTCTGCGTAGGCCCCATCTCCTTCCTCGCACTCCAAAGCGATTTTATGGCTTCCGTGAACCGTTATTGTCCCCTTGTGACCCGGCATCTTGAGCTGCAAATACACATAACAGGGCCATGCCATAAACTTGGCATAGGCCGGTCGCCCAAACAGGGCGTGATATGGACTTTGGATTTTCACCACTTCAAACGTCAATGTTTCCGACCTGGAATCATGATCATCTCCAAAGGCCACTTCCAGAGCTATCTTACCAACAGGATATGCCGACTTGCCAGGTACCACACCGTGGAACACCGTATTGGACGGTTTGAGATTTTTATCTGTTAGTCCCATACGACGGAAGGTCTCATAGTACAAGATATTAATGCTGCTCCCTCTGTCCATGAGCACCTTGGTGAACTTCTAACCTCCCACCTGAGGCGCCACCACCAGAGCCAACTGACCCGAATTATCAACCTGGGGAGGGTGAACCTCTCTGCTCCATATGATTGGCTGTTCAGACCAACGTAAATAACGGGGCACGGCCGGTTCAACAGAGTTGACTGCCCGCCTCTGAACCTTCCGATCTCGCTTGTCCAAGCTAGTGGTGAAAACATGGTACTGCCCACTATTCAACTGCTTTGGGTTGCTCTGGTAACCTGACTGTTGCTGCTGCTAGTTGTAACCACCCTGGTTGTTCTGATTATTTTGATTGTTATGTCCGCCCGGATTACCATTAAATCCTGAACCGGAATTTCCTCCACCGTAACCCGGCCCGGATCCCGAGCCACCGCGGGAGCCATGATCATACTGGAAGGCATTAGAATTCTTGAACTCCTGCATAATGAAGCAATCCTTCCAAAGGTGGTTTGCTGGAACCTCCTTCGTCCCATGCTTTGGACAGGGCTGGTTCAATAGATAACTTAAACGGTCCGGGTTAGGGTTAGGCGCTCCACTACGATTCGGCGGTTTATCCTTGCGTCGCTGACCCTTGTCCTGCGCGTTGGTATTAGCCACGAAGTCCATGTTGCCATCCGCTTTACGCTTGCCTCCGCTACCGTTACCTGCCGAGTGATGCTGCTGACCTTTGGAGTTGCTGTTTTTCTTTCCCTTCCCTGTCTTGTCATCATCAGACTCGGGATCCTTGGTACTATCAGAATCAGCATACTTTACCAAGGCAGCCATGAGGGTCCCCATGTCAGTGCAATGGCGCTTCATCCGTCCTAACTTCAGCTTTAGGGGCCCAAACCGGCAGTTGCCTTCTAGGGTTAGGACTGCAGTGTCAGCGTTGATGCGGTCTGATGAATGCAACACTTGTGAGACCCGGCGCACCCAATGAGTCGTTGATTCTCCTTCCTCCTGGACGCAGGTAACTAAGTCCACTATCAACATAGGCTGCTTACATGTATCCTTGAAGTTACTGATAAACCGGGCTCGTAATTGGGCCCATGAACTGATAGAATTGGCTGGTAAGCTTTTTAACCAAGTGCGGGCCGTTCCTTCACCTTCGCAATCTCCGCGTCGTGGACTTCCTGATCCGCCGGGTTAGCTTCTGCCATAAGCACAACCAATGCATCAAATAGATCTGATAGAACTTGAGCCGGCGGGCGTGCAGATCTTCCTGCCTCGGCAGCTGTCGCCGCTGCTGAACCGAAGGTTATTGGTGCGGTGGTCGAAGAATGAAGCGCTGCTTGTGTACCGGCCATGAATATTCCAACTCAGTTGGGTAGATCAGAGGGGTCCGGAATACTGTCGCCATCAGAACAGCCCCCAATCTGGCCATCTTGTAGCTGATACAGAGATTCGGTTTCTCCGGTTGATGACTCGTCGCCGGAATAAACGACGGTCTCACCGCGAGATTCTGATCCATCCTCATAACTTCCTCCATGGATGACTCCCACGAAGGCACGCTTCACGGCCGGTTTAACCCGGGCGGATCGCGCACGCTGAGCCGTTTCGACGAGGTCGGTGCAGATGTCCGGCTCAGGGCCCGGTTCACCGATCTTGCCTATGAAAACGTGTATGCCACCAAAGGGGACCCGGTACCCATACTCAACTGAGCCGGCCTCGGGGCCCCAGCCTGCATCATTGATGTAGAGCTTGCCGCGACGACTCTTAGTCATCCGACCCACAACTTAGCCCTCGAGTCCTTCAAAGCGGCCCTCAAAGAACTTGAAACCATCGTGCGATAGCCCCACGGTGGGCGCCAACTGTCGTGGTTTTGTCACGGCAGATGTCCTCGTGAAAGGACTTAGTCGTGGAGCCACCGCGACGGGTTAGCTTGAAGGGGTTAAAGCGGACACAGGGACGCAAGAGGGTTTATACTAGTTCGGCCCCTTCGATGAAGGTAAAAGCCTACGTCTAGTTGTGATGGAATTGATGGGGTTTCGATGACTAGGGAGCAAACAAGCTTCGCCTAAGTCTCGAGTTGTCGTCTGTTGTTCTTGAACCGCCGCCGGGTCGTCCCCTTATATACACGGGTGACGCCCGTTGGTTCACAGAGTCCCAATACCGGCTCATAGATGTATCCGGTTTGGTCTCTACTTATTCCTAACTTACAATACAAGTTACATACCAACGCCGGTTTACAGCTACAGGCCTTAAACCGATCACAGGCTTTAAGCCCTCATCTACCTTCATGGGCTTTAACATACTTAACTACTGATGAAATTAACCCGGCCCAGATAGGCCGGTTTACGCCCAGTAGTAATATCCCCAACACCCTCCCTCGTATATAAAGGAGGGGAGGAGGAGGGGCGGCCACAAGGGGCGCACCCAAGGGGGGATTCCTACTCCTAGTAGGAGTAGGTTTCCCCCTTTCCTAGTCCAAGAAGGGGAAGAAGGGAAAGAGGAGAGAAGAGAAGGAAGGAGGGGGGGGGGGGTGCCCCCTTCCCCTTGTCCAATTCGGACTGGGCAAGGGGGGCGCCACCTCTAGCCGGCCCTCTCTCTTCTCCACTAAGGCCCATTTTTACCCATTAATCCCCCGGGGGGTTCCGGTAACCTCCTGGTACTCCGGAAAATACCCGATACACTTCGGAACCATTCCGGTGTTCGAATATAACCTTCCAATATATCAATCTTTATGTATCGACCATTTTGAGACTCCTTGTCATGTCCGTGATCTCATCTGGGACTCTAAACAACCTTCGGTACATCAAAACGCATAACTCATAATACAAATCGTCATCGAACGTTAAGCGTGCGGACCCTACGGGTTCGAGAACTATGTAGACATGACCGAGACACATCTCTAGTCAATAACCAATAGGGGAACCTGGATGCTCATATTGGCTCCTACATATTCTATGAAGATCTTTATCGGTCAAACCGCATAACAGCATACATTATTCCCTTTGTCATTGGTATGTTACTTGCGCGAGATTCGATCGTCGGTATCATCATACCTAGTTCAATCTCGTTACCGGCAAGTCTCTTTACTCGTTCCGTAATGCATCATTCCGCAACTAACTCATTAGTCACATTGCTTGCAAGGCTTATAGTGATGTGCATTACCGAGAGGGCCCAGAGATACCTCTCCGACAATCAGAGTGACAAATCTTAATCTCGATCTATGGCAACTCAACAAGCACCATCAGAGACACCTATAGAGCATCTTTATAATCACCCAGTTACGTTGTGACATTTGATAGCACACTAAGTGTTCCTCCGGTATTCGGGAGTTGCATAATCTCATAGTCATAGGAACATGTATAAGTCATGAAGAAAGCAATAGCAATAAACTAAACGATCATAGTGCTAAGCTAACAGATGGGTCTTGTCCATCACATCATTCTCTAATGATGTGATACCGTTCATCAAATGACAACACATGTCCATGGTTAGGAAACTTAACCATCTTCGATTAACGAGCTAGTCAAGTAGAGGCATACTAGGGACACTATTTGTTTTTGTATTCACACATGTACTAAGTTTCCGGTTAATACAATTCTAGCATGAATAATAAACATTTATCATGATATAAGGAAATATAAATAACAACTTTATTATTGCCTCTAGGGCATATTTCCTTCAGTCTCCCACTTGCACTAGAGTCAATAATCTAGTTCACATCGCCATGTGATTTAACACCAATAGTTCACATCACCATGTGATTAACACTCGTAGTTCACATCGCCATGTGACCAACACGCAAAGGTTTTACTAGAGTCAATAATCTAGTTCACATTGCCATCTGATTAACACCCAAAGAGTACTAAGGTGCGATCATGTTTTGCTTGTGAGAGAAGTTTAGTCTATGGGTCTGCAACATTCAGATCCGTATGTATTTTGTAAATTTCTATGTCTACAATACTCTGCACGGAGCTACTCTAGCTAATTTGCTCCCACTTTCAATATGTATCTAGATCGAGACTTAGAGTCATCCAGATCGGTGTCAAAGCTTGCATCGACGTAACTCTTTATGATGAACTCTTTGTCACCTCCATAACTGAGAAACATTTCCTTATTCCACTAAGGATAATTTTGACCGATGTTCAGTGATCCACTCCTGGATCACTATTGTACCCTCTTGACAAACTCTTGAAAAGGTACACAATAGGTTTGGTACACAACATATCATACTTTATAGAACCTATGGTGAGGCATAGGGAATGACTTTCATTCTCTTTCTATTTTCTGCCGTGGTCGTGTTTTGAGTCTTTACTCAACTTTACACCTTGCAATACAGGCAAGAATTCCTTCTTTGACTGTTCCATTTTAAACTACTTCAAAAATCTTGTCAAGGTATGTACTCATTGAAAAATCTTATCAAGTGTCTTGATCTGTCTCTATAGATTTTGATGCCCAATATGTAAGCAGCTGCACCGAGGTCTTTCTTTGAAAAACTCCTTTCAAACACTCCTTTATGCTTTCCAAAAAATTCTACATCATTTCCAATCAACAACATGTCATTCACATATATTTATCAGAAAGGATGTAGTGCTCCCACTCACTTTCTTGTAAATACAGGCTTCACCGCAAGTCTGTATAAAACCATATGCTTTGATCATCTTATCAAAGCGTATATTCCAACTCCGAGATGCTTGCATCAGTCCATAGATGGATCGCTGGAGCTTGCACACTTTGTTAGCACCTTTAGGATTGACAAAACCTTCTTGTAGCATCATATACAACTCTTCTTTAAGAAATCCATTAAGGAATGTAGTTTTGACATCCATTTGCCAGATTTCATAAAATGTGGCAATTACTAACATGATTCGGACATACTTAAGCATCGCTACGAGTGAGAAAATCTTTATCATAGTCAACACCTTGAACTTGTCGAAAACCTTTTGCGACAATTCGAGCTTTGTAGATGGTAACACTACCATCATCGCCCGTCTTCCTCTTGAAGATCCATTTATTCTCAATGGCTTGCCGATCATCGGGAAAGTCCACCAAAGTCCACACTTTGTCCTCATACATGGATCCTATCTCGGATTTCATGGCCTCAAGCCATTTTGCGGAATCTGGGCTCATCATCGCTTCCTCATATATAGTTCGTAGGTTCGTGATGGTCAAGTAACATGACGTCCAGAACAGGATTACCGTACTATTCTGGTGCGGATCTTACTCTGGTTGACCTACGAGGTTCGATAGTAACTTGATCAGAAGCTTCATGATCATCACCATTAGCTTCCTGACTAATTGGTGTAGGCATCACCGGAACTGATTTCTATGATGAACTACTTTTCACTAAGGGAGTAGGTACAATTACCTCATCAAATTCTACTTTCCTCCCACTCACTTCTTTCGAGAGAATCTCCTTCTCTAGAAAGGATCCATTCTTAGCAACAAATATTTTGCCTTCGGATCTATGATAGAAGGTGTACCCAACAGTCTCCTTTGGGTATCCTTGTTGGGGAACGCAGTAATTTCATAATTTTCCTACGCACACGCAAGATCCATCTAGGTGATGCATAGCAACGAGAGGGGAGAGTGTTGTCCATGTACCCTCGTAGACCAAAAGCGTAAGCGTTATGACAACGCGGTTGATGTAGTCATACGTCCTCACGATCCGACCGATCCTAGCACCAAAGGTACGACACCTCCGCGATCTGCACACGTTCAGCTTGGTGACGTCCCACGAACTCTAGATCCAGCTGAGTGTCGAGGGAGAGCTTCGTCAGCATGACGGCGTGATGACAGTGATGATGAAGATACTGATGCAGGGCTTCGCCTAAGCTCTACAACGATATGACAGAGGTGGAAATCTGTGGAAGGGGGCACCGCACACGGCTAAACAATCAACTTGTGTGTTCCAGGGTGCCCCCTGCCCCCGTATATAAAGGAGCAAGGGGAGGGGGCCGGCGGCCTCATAGGGCGTGCCCCAAGGGGGGAATCCTACTCCTACTAGGAGTAGGTTCCCCCTTTCCTAGTCCAACTAGGAGGGGAATGAAAGAGGAGGAGGGGAGAAGGAAAGAGGGGGCCGCGCCAAGCCCTAAACCAATTCGGTTTGGGCCTAGGGGGCGCGCCCCACATCTCCCTTGCTGCCCTCTATTTCCACTAAGGCCCATGAAGGCCCATTGACCCCCCCCCCGGGGGGGGGGGGGTTCCGGTAACTCCCCGGTACTCCGATATTTATCCGGTGACCCCCGGAACCTTTCCGGTGTCCGAATATAACCTTCCAATATATCAATCTTTATGTATCGACCATTTTGAGACTCCTCGTCATGTCCGTGATCTCATCCGGGACTCTAAACAACCTTCGGTACATCAAAGCACATAAACTCATAATACCGATTATCATCGAACGTTAAGCGTGCGGACCCTATGGGTTCGAGAACTATGTAGACATGACCGAGACTCATCTCTGGTCAATAATGAATAGCGGAACCTGGATGCTCATATTGGTTCCTACATATTCTACGAAGATCTTTATCTGTCAAACCGCATAACAACATACGTTGTTCCCTTTGTCATCGGTATGTTACTTTCCCGAGATTCGATCGTCGGTATCTCAATACCCGGTTCAATCTCGTTACGGGCAAGTCTCTTTACTCTTTCCATAATGCATCATCCCGCAACTAACTCATTAGTCACATTGCTTGCAAGGCTAGTGATGTGCATTACCGAGAGGGCCCAGAGTTACCTCTCCGACAATCAGAGTGACAAATCCTAATCTCGATCTATGCCAACTCAACAAACACCATCAGAGACACCTGTAGAGCATCTTTATAATCACCCAGTTACGTTGTGACGTTTGATAGCACACTAAGTGTTCCTCCGGTATTCGGGAGTTGCATAATCTCATAGTCATAGGAACATGTATAAGTCATGAAGAAAGCAATAGCAATAAACTAAACGATCAAAGTGCTAAGCTAACGGATGGGTCTTGTCCATCCCATCATTCTCTAATGATGTGATCCCGTTCATCAAATGACAACACATGTCCATGGCTAGGAAACTTAACCATCTTTGATTAACGAGCTAGTGAAGTAGAGGCATACTAGGGACACTCTGTTTGTCTCTGTATTCACACATGTACTAAGTTTCCGGTTAATACAATTCTAGCATAAATAATAAACATTTATCATGATATAAGGAAATATAAATAACAACTTTGTTATTGCCTCTAGGGCATATTGCCTTCAATCCTATGAAGACACATTTCTCTGATTTGGGTTCGAGCTTATCAGGTTGAAGCTTTTTCACATAAGCATCGCAACCCCAAACTTTAAGAAACGACAACTTGGGTTTCTTGCCAAACCACAGTTCATATGGTGTCGTCTCAACGGATTTAGATGGTGCCCTATTTAACATGAATGCAGCTGTCTCTAATGCATAACCCCAAAACGATAGTGATAAATCGGTAAGAGACATCATAGATCGCACCATATCTAATAAAGTACGGTTATGACGTTCAGACACGCAATTACGCTGTGGTGTTCCAGGTGGTGTGAGTTGCGAAACTATTCCACATCATTTCAAATGAAGACCAAACTTGTAACTCAAACATTCGTCTCCGCGATCAGATCGTAGAAACTTTATTTTCTTGTTACGATGATTTTCCACTTCACTCTGAAATTCTTTGTACTTTTCAAATGTTTCAGACTTATGTTTCATCAAGTAGATATACCCATATCTGCTCAAATCATCTGGGAAGGTCAGAAAATAACGATACCCGCCGCGAGCATCAACACTCATCGGACCGCATACATCAGTATGTATTATTTCCAATAAGTCTGTTGCTCGCTCCATTGTTCCGGAGAACAGAGTCTTAGTCATCTTGCCCATGAGGCATGGTTCGCAAGCATCAAGTGATTCATAATCAAGTGATTCCAAAAGCCCATCAGCATGGAGTTTCTTCATGCGCTTTACACCAATATGACCTAAACGGCAGTGCCACAAATAAGTTGCTTTACCATTATTAAACTTATATCTTTTGGCTTCAATACTATGAAATATGTGTATCACTACTATCGAGATTTAGGAAAAATAGACCACTCATCAAGGGTGCATGACCATAAAATATATTGCTCATATAAATAGAACAACCATTATTCTCTGATTTAAATGAATAACCGTCTCGCATCAAACAAGATCTAGATATAATGTTCATGCTTAATGCTGGCACTAAATAACAATTATTCAAGTCTAAAACTAATCTCGAACGTAGATGTAGAGGTAGCGTGCTGGCGACGATCACATCGACTTTGGAACCATTTCCCATGCGCATCGTCACCTCGTCCTTAGCCAATCTTCGCTTAATCCGTAGCCCCTGTTTCGAGTTTCAAATATTAGCAGCAAAACCAGTATCAAATACCCAGGCGCTACTACGAGCATTAGTAAGGTACACATAAATAACATGTATATCAAATATACCTTTCACTTTGCCATCCTTCTTCTCCGCCAAATACTTGGGGCAGTTTCACTTCCAGTAATTAGTCCCTTTGCAGTAGAAGCACTCAGTCTCAGGCTTAGATCCAGACTTGGGCTTCTTTACTTGAGCAGCAACTTGCTTGCCGTTCTTCTTTAAGTTCCCCTTCTTCCCTTTGCCCTTTTTCTTGAAACTGGTGGTCTTGTTGACCATCAACACTTGATGCTCCTTCTTGATTTCTACCTCCGCAGCTTTTAGCATTGCGAAGAGCTCGGGAATTGTCTTATCCATCCCTTGCATATTATAGTTCATCACGAAGCTTTTGTAGCTTGGTGGTACTGATTGAAGAACTCTGTCAATGACACTATCAAATGGAAGATTAACTCCCATCTGAGTCAAGTGATTGTGGTACCCAGACATTCTGAGTATGTGTTCATTGACAGAACTATTCTCCTCCATTTTGCAGCTGTAGAACTTATTGGAGACTTCATATCTCTCAATCCTGGCATTTGCTTGAAATATTAACTTCAACTCCTGGAACATCTCATATGATCCATGACATTCAAAACATCGTTGAAGTCCCGGTTCTAAGCCGTAAAGCATGGCACACTGAACTATCGAGTAGTCATCAGCTTTGCTCTGCCAGGTGTTCATAACATCTGGAGTTGCTCCTGGAATGGGTTTGGCACCTAGCGGTGCTTCTAGGACATAATTCTTCTATGTAGCAATGAGGATAATCCTCAAGTTACGGACCAAGTCCGTGTAGTTGCTACCATCATCTTTCAACTTAGCTTTCTCTAGGAACACATTAAAATTCAACGGAACAACACCACGGGCCATTTATCTACAACAACATAGACATGCAAAAATACTATCAGGTACTAAGTTCATGATAAATTAAAGTTCAATTAATCATATTACTTATGAACTCCCACTTAGATAGACATCTCTCTAATCATCTAAGTGATCACGTGATCCATATCAACTAAACCATGTCCGATCATCACGTGAGATGGAGTAGTTTTCAATGGTGAACATTGATACGTCTCCATCGTATCTATAATTTTTGATTGTTCCATGCTATTATATTATCTGTTTTGGATGTTTAATGGGTTTTAATATACCTTTTTATATTATTTTTGAGACTAACCTACTAACCAAAGGCCTAGTGCAAATTGCTGTTTTTTTGCCTATTTCAGTGTTTCGCAGAAAAGGAATATCAAACGGAATGGAACCTTTGGGAGAGTTATTTTTGGAACAAACGCAATCCAGGAGACTTGGAGTGGACGTCAAGGAAGCAACGAGGCGGCCACGAGGCAGGAGGGCGTGCCTAGGGGGGTAGGCGCGCCCCCACCCTCGTGGGCCCCTCGTGGCTCCGCTGACCTACTTCTTTCGCCTATATATACTCATATACCTCGAAAACATCCGAGAGCACGACAAAACTCTATTTCCACCGCTGCAACCTTCTGTACCCGTGAGATCCCATCTTGGGGCCTTTTCCGGCGCTCCGCCGGAGGGGGAATCGATCACGGAGGGCTTCTACATCAATACCATAGCCTCTCCGATGATGTGTGAGTAGTTTACCACAGACCTTCAGGTCCATACTTATTAGCTAGATGGCTTCTTCTCTCTCTTTGGATCTCAATACAAAGTTCTCCTCGTTTCTCTTGGAGATCTATTCGATGTACTTCTTTTTGCGGTGTGTTTGTCGAGATTCGATGAATTGTGGGTTTATGATCAATATTATCTATGAACAATATTTGATTCCTCTCTGAATTCTTTTATGCATGATTTAATATCTTTGCAAGTCTCTTCGAATTATCAGTTTGGTTTGGCCTACTAGATTGGTCTTTCTTGCAATGGGAGAAGTGATTAGCTTTGGGTTCAATCTTGCGGTGTCCTTTTCCAGTGACAGCAGGGGCAGCAAGGCACGTATTGTATTATTGCCATCGAGGATAAAAAGATGGGGTTTCACTACAAAAAAATACACTTCCGTGATGATACGTGTTTTTCACAGTAGGTCGCGTTTTTTGTCATGCATGTACATCCATGACAAATTTATGACAGAATCAAGATAGTCATACCTGTGATGTCGTAGAAGTGTTCCATGACATTACCAAAATTATCATCATGGAAGTGTCCACTTCCATGACGATAAATCGTGCATCACAGAAGTGCTTTCGTCAAGGGTGACCGACATGTGGCATCCACTGTAACGGAACGCCATTAAGCTATCGGGTCGGGTTTTGGATCCGATAACCCGTTAAAAACCCCGACCAATGGGGATTTTCCATGTGTAAAATCATCATTGGCTGGGGGAAACACATGTCGGCTCACCGTTGGGACAGATGTCATCTATTCATTGGACCGAAGGTGCCTATGATACGGCGACACGTGGCACGGCCCAACAAAGGCCCATTCCTGTGAAAAGGCCGGCCCGTTTGACTTGGTCAAAAGGTGGCGAGCCGGCCCACGGAAAGCATGTTAACGACCTGTTCGCATATAGCCCATTTGCAGCCCGCTAACCCAGGGCCCGTTACGCCCTATCCGAATTAGGCCCAGTAGCATCATCTGGGCCGTCCAATATGATTCAGCCCATTTTAACTTCCGTCCCATGTGTGGCTCATGACTTCTTTCGGCCCATATGAGGACCTTTGTAACTCTTGGCCCATTAACGGCCCATGGTGAAACTGGCCCGTGATGAACAATGTATCACTTTATACCCATTGACGACCCGTTATTCCATTGGGCCATTTCCAGCCCAAGTTATCTTTTGGCCTTCTCAGGGCCCATTGATTCTTGGGCTCATTTGCAGCATTCGGTTACATACGACCCGTTACTGTCATTTTCTGCTTGTGGGCCAAATTCAGCCCGTTGTTACAGTCGGCCCGTTTGCGGACCGTTAATACGTTGGGCCGTTTTCATGTCAAAAAAACCCGTTGGGTTGTTTTTATAGAGTTATCAAATACGGCCTATTAACGGCCCGTTATGGTCCACGAATAGTACGGCCCATGATTGGCGAAATGATGATACGCCCCATAGAAGGCCCATGGATCCTACGGCCCGTATGAGGCCCATGGATAGTATGGCCCGTAGAAGGCCCATGGACCCTACGGCCCGTAGAAGGCCCATGGACCCTAAGACCCGTATAGAAGGCCGATGGATCCTACGGCCGGACGAAGGCCCATGGATCATACGGCTTGCAGGAGGCCCATGGTTACAACAGTCCGTGTGTTGCCATGATTATTTTTGCCTAGTTACCAAAAATAGGCTATTGTGGCCACTAGAAAAAAACAGAAAAAGAACTGCAGTGACTACAAGCAAACAACTAAACAAGACAATAAGGAAATAAATAAGCAAGCAATTAACACTGGCCTATTACCGCTATTACACATATTACATCCACTGGGCATCAAAGTTCACCACCAGTGCAAATATAGAGAACAAAGCAGCACATTACATACACTGCCCGTCAAAATTGGCCACCAGTGCAAATAAACGCGACAGCAAAACAAGAGCATAACTGAAACAACTTTAGAAGAGCTCAAGAAATGTTATCCTGGGTATCCACCATGCTGGCAATAAGCTTAGCAAGCTGATTAGCTTTGTCCTGTTTGGCGCTAAAATCCTCCAACGCTTGCTATTGCACAAGAAAGTATGCATCTGAATGCTCCAGGGACTTCCACAGTCCTTTCGCTTCTTGTCACAGCACAGCTGATCGATGTCTTTCAGCTTGTAGTTGAGACTCAAGAAACCGAACTGATTCAGCCAGTGAGTTTGAATAGCTTGTGCAAGCGGTAGTGGCCAGTAACTCGAACACTAAACCAAGACAGGACTTTGGGGTTGTCTCGCTGTCTTCAAGATAGTCTTCCTTAGCTGTTTTATCAGCTTTGTTGGAGACCAACAAGGATGTGTCACTATCCTGAACCTTATCTGCATTACTTCCTTTACCATTGCTTAATAAGGCACTCTTACCCAATATTTTGTCAGCATTCTAAAAGAAGAAACAAACAGACACAAAGTAAGTTTAGCATGTACTAGTATATGAAACTCATTTCGGTGAACCAGTTCATTAGTAAGGTGGACAGGATTAAACTACCAAGTCTTCTATTGCCAAGTACTAGTACATAATAAAAGCATCAAACAAACATATATCTATGTCCTATGGTCACTGCATTGTCTTGCCAAATCAAAATAGAGACACGGTTCAAATCATATCAGTTCAAGACAAAGCAACAGTGAAAGAATACAAAGCGTGGAAACTACACGGCACAACAAGATTTCAGATGGGTACCACGGGTCTACATGTACAACAACACTATTGGCTCTGTTGTGATGCTAGTAATGTGCATGATATGAAAGTCAACTGTATACACAATTGAAATTGAAATCAACAGAGCTATTGATAAGAGCAAACCTATTAAAGAAACATGCGTGAACATACCTGTTGTGCCATTGGAGTTTCGATTGGATCCTTCAATTTAAAAATAAGTTTGAATGAGTAAATACAGTGATACAAGAGCAAAGCAATCATAGTTAAAAAAGGCGCGCCTAAGCGAGCGCTTAAGCGCGCCTAGGCTCTAGGCGTTGGCGAAACGCATTGCGCATAACTACACATAATCTGTGCATAACTGCGCATAAGCATGCGCTTTGGTCAGTAAAGCGCAAGGCGGTGGCAAAACGCACAATTAACGCCCAGTGCTTTTTTGAACTATGATAGCAATGGAATTTTAAATTAGAACAGTTGTTCTTCAGGTTTAGGCACTTGTTCTACATGAACAGAGTACAATAAGACGCAATAATATAATACTTAAAAATAGAAAATGAGCTCATAGACCTTACCACATTCTTGGTTCGGGACCAGTACAGAACAAGGCGTTCCAAGTCATTGTCCAGTAAATGTGTCTCAGGAGAACGTAAGGGAATTTGATGAGTTTCTTTGCCGGTGAAGTACGTTTTCTTCAGGTAATTCCGATACTGCCACCAAGCATTCTTGAAGATAGCAGAGGTATTAGCATAGGTTACCTCATCCTGAGTTTCCAAATCAGTCCTTCTCTATAGAGAAAAATGGGAAAATTTGCTGTATTATAACCATCATGGAGGTAGGATGTATGGGACGAAGCAAAGTAATTGTCATGAATAACATTACTTACACATAACTCCTGGACAAACACCTGCAACTGGCATTTTCCTTCATCTTCAGTATAATATTTCCAAGATGGGAAGATACGCACATATGATTTAACAACATCAAATGCGATAGATGCTAAACTACGACTAGCTGGTTGTGCTTCCTCCACAGGAATAGGCGTACTAACTGGTGGAGTTGGGGTTCGCTGTGATAGTACTGGCCCTTTGGGCACTGGAGCTGCCTTACTAACTGCTCTTGTTTGGGAGCTCTGTGGTGGAGATGGTGCTGTGTCAACAGGAACTGGGTTACTATCGGCTGGGGTTGGGGTTAGATTGGGTGAAGCTGGTTCTCTGTCCATCGCAGTAGGGGTACAATCCGCGAGAGTTTGGGTTATGTGTGGTAGGGTTGGTTCTTGTGCATGTACAACCGGGGTGCTATCTCCACCAAGAGGTAGCACTGTTTTATTTGAAGACCGTGTTTTTAGTCCGCTAGATACTGGCATCACCCGCTCCAATTCAAATGGCTGATAAATAGGAAACATAGTTGAATGTACAGACATTGTATGAGAGACAGATGTAATAGATAGTGTGGAAAAAAGAGGGCATGAAATAGTTGACATGTATATTGTTTAACTAAAACAGATAGCATGACATAATTTCACATATATGATGTCTATCTAAATTGGATAGCATAGCATAACATAATTCAAAGATATGATGAATAACTAAACAGGATCGCATGACATAATTCACCTACATGTTATCTAAGTAATCAGGATCGCATCATTTAATTCACATATGTGATTTATATGCTAAACAGAGGGCATTCGATATGATGTCTGAACTAAGAACATGGTGTTGAATATTGTGTATATGATGTCTAAACTATGCAATGCAAGACACCATATGCATGACATGAGCAGTATAACCGTGCCAAGTTAGAGCATACACCTCAGTGGGGGAATAGGACTAGTCATCTGTCTCTGAATCCATCTCTGAGGAGCTATCGGGACCCAACAAGAGATCTGCTTCGACAGGTAGCACTGTCTGCTCTGAAGGCCTTGTTTTCACTCAAGATTTTTCCATCTCCCACCCAAATGGCTAATTCACAGGAAGAGTAGTTTAATGTACAAACATTGTCTACAAATGGAAATGTAATGAAGAAAAGGATGGGCAAGATATCATTCAAATATATGATGCCTGGTTAAACAGGATGGCATTGCACATTTCACATATATTATGGCTGGCTAAAAGACATGAGACTGCATAATTCCCATATATGATATAGAAACTAAACAGGTGGCATTACAGAACATGTCTAAACTAAGCAGATGACATATATGATGTCAAAAGTAGGCACTTCAAGGCAACGTATGCATGATATGACTAACATCATCATGCCAAGGCAGAGCAAACACCTTGGGGGGTAAATAGGAGTGGTCAGCGGCGTCTGAATCCGCCTCAGAACAGATATCTTCCACTGGATTACAATCTGGAGAGGGGTGGGGAGGGTTTGCCATTGAACCCACCATGGAGCGATGTCTGCATGACATTGGTTGCCGTGCAAAATTCTTCTCTTTTTCTCTACATGTTCAGCATGACTGTGTACAATATTTGACATGCATATGAAAAAAATATGGTGAGATTATGTAAGGAGAGCATGCAGAAATTTAGAGTGATGGTAACAAGTGGATCGACGTTTTTCCGTTGAACCAAAATAGCCCTAATGGATCGACGTGAATGTATAGTAATAAGTGATGCAACAAGTGTACAACCTCTTTGCCGTAGCCGTGTCGACCTCAGCATCATTGGGTTGGTCGCTGAAGCAGTTGAGGCAAAGGTGGTTGTCGAAGGTGTGGAGGAAGATCTGAGGAATCTGTAGATGGCGTCCAGGGCACTGCTCTGTTGTGATGGATCGTTCTGTTGTTGGAGCAGCTCCGGTGAGCCGTAAGACCTCAAGGCTGAAGCAGCACAAGACAGACATCGTCAATCTCAAGTGGGATTCTGATAGCATCTCCAATAGATGATGTAAAATGGATGTAAAATTAACATCACCAAAAACCACCTGACTACAACAGATGAGGTAAAAACTATTGACTATGAACTTAACTGTCGAAACTGAAATTTACTATGGAATCTGAATGCTACTGTCGAAACTGAACACAATGGTAGCAGAGAGGCACTTGACATGTAGTTTAGGGAGGGCCTGCAGTTCATCTTCAACCTGCACCCACCTGAGCCGCCAGCCACCACCGTCCGAACCGCCGGCCCCAGCGCCGCCTTGCTGCCCCGAAACAACTCGCCACCGCCGCCCCAGCCAGCCCTCTAGGCCCCCCCCCACCCTGAACCCTAAGATAGATAGTGGGGTACCTTTCCGGTGAGCTCCCGTCCCCGCCGCGGGTGGTTCTTCCTTAACTCCGGCGAGCCCCCCAACCCTTGAAAATTGACTGACCCAAAAGTCTATTCAGTCGACTGAAGTGTGGCTTAATCGGAGCAGAGCAGCAGCACGAGCGAGGGGGAGAGCAGCAACAGCAGCTGGGCGAGCGAGCGATCGAGCGAGAGCCAGAGCAGCAGCAGCAGCGCGAGCGAGCGAGCAAGAGTCGGAGCAGCAGCAGCAGATCCAGCTGGTATGGACGCCGCCACCGAAGGGGTGTCACACTGGGGGAGAGACGCCGTGGAGATGTCGCCTGCGGCGCCGGCTTCAAGGTAGCCGCCATGGAGATGTCGCCCGCGGCGCCGGCTTCAAGGTAGCCGCTCCATGGGGGGTGCGGGATGGAGCACCGTCGGCGCCGGGAGGTCGAGTTAAGGAGAAGGTGCGATGCGATGAGTATACAACCTCTTTGGTGGCGCCGAGTAGGCCTCGGCTTCGTTCGAGGAGTCGGTGAGGATGCCGCGGTTCCGGTGGAGTAGGTTAAGGCGACGCTGTGGGGATGGAGCAGCCGTGATAGACGAGGCGATCGTCGGAGCAGCTCTTTGGAGGTGGAGGACGGGGCGGCTGAACCGACGGGACGGCGAGATGGACGACGGATCCTCATCCAGGGAGGTGGGCGACGGACGTTGAGCTATTGTGGTGGATGACGTCGTCGGGGAAGAGGCTCCGGCTGGGCAGCGGTGACATGGCGGACGGAGGAGGGTGGGGTTTCATGGCTGGAGCAGAGAGGTTATGGCAGCCTGGGATTTCAAATGGCGAAAAGGGGGCGATGGGAGGGGGTGAAGCATGACTTAGGGACGCGATTGTCCAAAATGTAGGGTGTGTTACAAAAGTACCCCCCACCGATTTGAACTAGCGACCCTTTTGGCTCAGGGTTAGAAGGGGGATTTCGCGTGTCGGGATTTGGCAGCTGGAGGGAGTTTTCGCACGCGTTGTAATTTCGGGATAGCAAGGCGCGGGTTATGAAGGCGCCAGTTTGGGAGCACGATATCTGAATTTTCGGGATATAACAAGACGCGGGTTGAATTTTAGGGACAAGCCTAACGTGTAGTAATATTGTACTTGTACGTACCAAACCAATTCGCACTTCCCTCAACCAAAAAGAAAACGAAAAAATAGAACTATTCACACCACACAAAGAGAGAGTCTTGCCCCGTTTTACTATACAAATGCTATTCAAAGCTACTCCCTCCTTCCATCTATATAGGGCCTAATGCATTTTTCGATGCTAACTTTGACCAAATATTAGAGCAATGATATATGACATGCAACTTACACAAAGCACACTATTAAATTCGTCTGTGAAAGGTTCTTTAAATGATATAATTTTCACATTGTGCATGTCATGTACTATTAATCTTGTCAATAGTCAAAGGCGGTCTTAAAAATCTCATTACGCCCTATATAGATGGAAGGAGGGAGTATGAATCCATGTTATGTACGATTAAATTTTTTTCACTTGCTGTATAATGCATGTAACCTACTCATACCAACATTTGAGTGCATTCCAAATGTCTATACTACCGCTGCAATTCGAACTAAATTTGAATTCGTTTCTCTATTTCAATAAGAATCTACAATCATGATTGTTGCCAACTTCAACCATCATAGTTTCCTTGCTATCCACCAGATATAAATCAGACGGCCTATAATGCAGGATGGCAGGCACACCATCATCAACAACTCCGTTTTTTATAAGAGTAGAGATAAAATATATTAAATGTAGTATAACATGTTCATAACCACACCATGTGTATCATCATTATATATATTCACACATGCGTCGGTTTGAAACACTATGATAAATTCTTCAAATATCCGAATTCGCTTTTTATAATGAAGTATATATGATCTCTATTCGTCTTTTACACCCACACAACCCTCTTATCTTTGTAGCTAGCGCTAACTTTCTCTTGTGCATGCACACGCCCGCATCCCTCTCACCCTCCCTCAGCATTCTCTAGCTCCATCACGCAAATTCGTCTTTTCACTTTAGGTCGTTCACCCACGGTGTGTGTAGGCCCCCCAGCTCCTTCTTTACGACACACATCGATCGATATGCCTCTCTAGCCAGGTGTGCCTAGCACAAACACAAGCTTCCCCTCTTCTCTTGTCACCGTCCATGCCTCACTCCCACCACTCTTTTCATCGTTCTCGTACTCGCACACTCCTCCCCCCTCGATATAGTATGCCTCTCGTACCACCTCCTACATGCATCCCTCTCTCTCTCTATCCTTCTCCTCGTGCCTCATTTGCTTCTAACACACACATGCATGTATACCGATCAATCTCCCAACATATACCTAGATCGACTTTAACTACCCCCCATCGATCGACGTACCTCACAAGTTATGTCTCTCCTTTCTCTAACAAAGGGCGATTGATCTTCCTATGTAGTTACGTCTGCTTACCACAGCCACATCGTCCCCCCTCATCATTCGTGCATGCCTCCTGACCCGTCTCTCACACGCACGTGCACAGACAACAAGCAGCCATCTCCTCTCTTATTGATATTGCGGGCGTGCCCTCCGTTTGTCTAGCAAGCCTATCCCACCATTTGTTAGAAGCAACTCCACTACCACCCCCTCCAACACTCTAGCTCTGTCTCTCTCCCAACCTTATTCCTCTCCTGCACATATGCATGGATGCCGATCAATCTCCCTTAATACATGAGGCAGATCGATCTCCTTAATACATGAGGTAGGCCTCTATCCTCCTCCACACATATACCAGCCATTGTACCTCTATAGTTAATTGGGCCTCCCTCTTCCCCCACCACACACCGATAGTTGAGCGATGCAGGTAGGTATCCATGCCACAGAGACAAACTGCACATGTCCCATCTCATGTTCCAGTAGGCCAACCACTCTATATCTTTGACGTGGGCACACACAAATTCGATGGCACTCTTTATCGATCGCGCGCACACACACACACACATCATCCATCTCTTCGATTCTATGGACACCTCAAGATGCATTTGTATGAGTAGTTTATCTTGTGAGAGAAAAGGTTGAACAAGGGAAGGCCTTATTTGCGAACGTGGAGAGACGTGTGGGTATATTTTTGCAAAATTGCCATAGTTTCTTTCCTATCCGTTAGATATAAATCCGACGGCCTATATTGCAGGATGGCACACACACCATCATCACCAACTCTGTTTTCTACTCCCTCCGTCCGAAAATACTTGTCATCAAAATGGATAAAAAGAGATGTATCTAAAACTAAAATACATCTAGATACATTTCCTTTTATCCATTTTGATGAAAAGTATTTCCGGATGGAGGGAGTATTTGTCTTTTTAGAGATTTCAACAAGTGCCTATGACCGGACCTTACCAACATACTCAAAAAAGTAGTCCATAATTTTGATATTACCCTCTTTTCTTGGTGGTGCAGTGCCATCTGGATACCTCATAAATAAATAAAGTACTACCTGATACTAATATATGATACATGACGCAGGAGTACTAAGTATTATTAATATAGTTTTGCTAGAACTCATCTAGATGAGATATAATTTGGTCTCATTCATCTTTTATAGCCATTGGATGTGATGCTATATAAGATGCATGTGTGCTGACGTGGGTTGTATTTGTTCTTGTGCAATGAACTGACCACTGCATGTCATGTTTGATAGTCTCAAGTCATTAAAAGCATACAAGCCCCACATCTCTTCTTGGTTGATTCCTCTATTTATGTCAAAAAATAAGAAACAACGTGAGAGTTAATGCACCACGCCTATGTGTTTACTATTTGGTTTTCGTAAGATGACTTAATACTCACCTAGACGGAGGGAGTATTCGGTTTGACAGCGGGCGGCGTAGTTCCCGACATGGCTTTAATGCAGACGAGGGAGGGAGTAGCGGTTCCCGATATGTTGAACAGCCAATGCATCCTCCTTCAATTAATGCATGAGGGAAGTAATGGGAGGAGGTCCGGGAAAAGAGGCTGCACGATGTGAATGCAACGCAGTTTGCCCTCATTGCCCTCATATAAAGGCGCCCCTCCATTCCAATGCATCTACCACATCGTACGCACCTAAGCATTTGCCTAAGCACCTACACTAAGTGCAAAAGAGCTCACTCCAGACCCATGGCGGCGATGCACGTTAGCGGCCAGCGGCTGTGCCAGATGGTCCACGATGCCGGCCTGCGGCATGGCGCTGAGGATCGTCTCGGACAGTGTTGGAGACCGGTTGGTGGATGGCCACCGTCGACGCCAACTACGACTCTCAGTTGGACCAGATGATTGTTGCCACCAGCAACAAGTTCACCGTCCTCAAAAAGCTCGCGGATGACATCGTCGTACTCCTCCGGCCCGCGCACCCGGGCTCCTCATTGCCTGCCACCCTAATCGGCCTCCATGGCCGGAACCTCTTTCAAGCACTGGTGGCCCTGCGACTACCCGCCGACGCCATGAAGAATGCCCACCTGGAGGTCGCGCTCGCCATGAGGCGCCTCGTCCTGCAAGAATTCGCCGACCTACACATCCACGTGTACGAGGAAATCGTGTACATAGGTATCTACAAGGCCAGTGAGGACGCTACGACGTTGGCCTTCCTCAACCGGCTGGAAGCCTTGGATGCCTTTGCTGAGAAGCACCTCGACCTTGCCACAAAAGCCGCCGCTCCTTAGCCGCCGGTCGGTGGCCCAGCGCACTAAGTTGAGGAGGAGGAGGAGGTCTTACGTTCATGGATCCATCTTTCTTCTTGCCTTCTGTAACCACCACTGCGATCGCATCATCGTGGCCTTAATTCTTATTGTGCTGTTGCATTCTCGTTCCAGTCAATACTGACATGTGCGATCCCTTTGCTTAATTATATGCATCACTGTAACTAGTACTCCATCCGTCAATTTATAAGTTGTGCTTACCTTTTCCATCAACTTCGTGCAACGCGCGGGCATCTTGCTAGAAACACTAGGATATGTGTATATAATCCGTATGTGATAGTCCATTTGAAATCTCAAAAAAGACAAATATTTAGGTACGGAGGGAGTAATATATTAGGAGTATATCAAAACAATAGTGATTTCTTTCAAGTTTGTGAACAAATACTACTATTCTACTACTTTGGATCCGTCGCAACGCACAGGCACATTGCTGGTAAAAGGAAAAGGCCTGCCGCGTTCGCGTCGCACCCCCACATGCCCGGGAATCGGGAGTACAACACAGCCCGTCCGACACGACACATAGCTTAGGGAAGGCGTGTTGCCTAGTATTTTCACTTTCATGTGGGACCGCTGTTGAGCAAACCGACACCCCGCCCGCCGCCGGGTTGGAAAACAGAAACGAGGGGAAGATCTAGCTGTAGCATGGAAGCCAAGAAATTTGGTGTCAGACGGGGCTCATTGATAGAGTAGGAGCATTCCGTACTAGTACTACTCCTACTAGTACCAAGTTTGTACTCCTAATACTATATTACTAGTACTACCACTATACAACTAGTAGGTACGTGCACGGCACAACATCGTAGGAACAAAATACGGGAAGATCTTGTTTTGGGTGATTTATCTTTTTTTCAATCAACATAGTATGAATAATATGATGTGGGGGGGCACCCATGAAGCTTATGTGGCTTGGTTTCATGGCTACGGAAGGTTAGAGAAAAATAAATAGATAATGTGTTTAAGTGCACTCCACTAAATAGATATACTTTGGATCCATTGCAACGGACCGGCACATCTATATCTATACCCCCTATATAGTGTGTGAAAAACTTTGAAAGTTGGTCGTTGGATGAAGCCAATCCGACGGTACAAAGATGGCAAATCCGAGCACTACTGGCCGTTGGATATCATCCACCAGATTCTGCCACATGTATAATCTAGAAGACTCCATGGTTGAACTTAATTCATGACTAACTTTGCCACAACTGAGCTTAGGCAAAGTTATTAGTTCTTCAAAATGAGAGCCACAAGTTGGCAAGCCTAAGGGAATCTTGCCACATTTTTTGTGTGTATGTCATGTGGGGCCTTAGTGTGGCTTGCCTAAGGTGTGGCTTGAACCAAACACTCACCTAAGTTAATCAAACTTGCCTAACCTTACATTCCACCAGATTTTGCCACATGTTAGAATCCAGAAAGCTCCACATGTAGAAGCATAATGCACAAACCACCAGAATCTCATGCGTGCAATGCACGTGTACCTTACTAGTACTAGTTGGTAGTAGTAAGAAACAAATTCCAGTTTTGGCACGAGCTCGTACTGCGGGAGCACCACAAGGCCTGTCGTAGGAGTTACATTTCCCTCTCGGGGCCCACGGGACCGAACTTCAGTGGCTTGGTGCCCGGCCTATGAGTCAATGACATGTGGACCTTAAATGCGGCTGGCCCACATGTCATTCTCATGGTGGTGCCGTGGTTCGCGACTCACTCATTCGAGATGAACTGAACGGTGGTGGCGTGGCCGTGGCGAGGGTACCACAACTGGGCGTCGGGGTGTTACGAGGCGTAGATGGCCACACCGGCGGGTACTACTTGTAGTACATAAGTACTCCAGCTGAGGATTGATGCCCGGGACGAAATGTGTCACAGCCGCTGGATGAAAATTCGATGGTGCGGGAGTACGGATCGGAGCACAACAGTGGAGCAGGCAAACTGCATCCAATCGGGTGTGTCTGTGGTAGAAAGTTGATGGTCGCCGCAGTTCAGCTGGCCCGCATGTCATGCACACAAAGGCAGAGGAGCGGTGGGGCCGAGAGGGATGAGGGGCACGTCGGGGGGATGAGGATCCCCTGACACGAACAATCCTACCATTCTGTCACTGACATGTGGGAGCCATAAGCATGGGTCCCACCTGTCAGCGAAGGAAAGGCAGGGCAAGGCAGTGATAGGATTAGATGGCTAGTCTAACTGAAGTAATAGATGATTATTTAAAGAGGTTTGGAGAATTAGGATTAGATGGCTAGTCTAATTGAAGTAGTAGATGATTATTTAAAGAGGTTAAAACAATGTGAACGCAGTGGGGTTTGGATGCAAATGAAGATGAAGGGGAGGTGAAGAAGTCGAGGAGAATCGGTTCCCGATGGAGAAGTAAATGGGAGAAGTGGCGTGCAGGCAGTTGATTAGATGGCTAGGTAGACGAAATGAAAAGGCTATGCGGGTAGACTGATGAGTCGTACCTATTCATGTACGTGCCCATCCTTCCTGATAGGTGGGACCTATGCAAACAAATAAAAAAAATGTGTCGTAGTTTTTTTTTTGAGCGTGTGAGTGGGAGACACAACATTCTCTGGTTAAGGAATACTCCCTCCGTTTAGGTGAGTATAAGTCACCTTATGAAAATCAGGTTTTCCCAAAACCTTTAGGCGTGGAGCATTAACTTCCTGCTCGATCCCCTCCCAGCCTCGTTAGCCAGCGTTCTATTCCTCTGCTGCCGCGTTCTACCTTTCCATTTTTCCTCTTCTCAAGCGTGGAACGATCTGCATGCCGTCCTTGATGCACCAGAACGACCACTGCATGCATCGCGGCAGGGCCTTGATTGGGCATGCACGAGAATTTGGTTCTGCTCGCAATATGGATGATACCAGAACGATGAAGTGAACAGGCATGCTAGCACAGGAGACCTATTTCCGCTATACAATACTGGAGTACTCATGTTCCTACTACTAGTAGTAGTACAACTGTGGTACACTTGATGGTCAAAATACTATTCATCTGGTCCTCACAGTGAAGTGACAACACCCTGCGCCTGACACTAGTCCAGCCGGCGTGTTCGGGTTACCAAAGTCAGCCTCACCCTGGGCACTGTGCAGTCTGTCACCGCCGCTGTACAGCACATTGGTGCCTCGCCTCGTCTCCCTCTCCGCTCCCATAGCACCACTCCATCTCCATCTCCTTCTCCTTGTCCGTCTGCATCTCACTGTGCCCCAGTGTACCGTCGCCTCACTCGCCCCCCCAGTACTACTATTCCCTCGCTAGCCACTCTAGAACCGACATCCTTCTCTCCCGTAAATCAAGCCCCCTTCCAAACTCCACCATGGCCGAACACGAACCACGCAGCATCCATATGAGCCGCGATTGGAGCAATCTCCCCAGTGACATCCTCGACCTCTGTTGTTCATGTATGGATATGTTGAGCGCCCCGCGGCTGGCTGCATGCTCGAGGGACATGCACACGGCCATCGTCGAAGTGAGGCCTAAGCTTTTCAAGACATCCTGCTTGCTGCTATCTGGTCTTGCGAGATTGGCTCACCATGATATGGAGGCGTGCATGATGCCCCTCGACTTCAATCCGATCTCCATTAGTCGAAACTTCTTTGCAGGTATGTAGTGGGTCGCCGTACATCATTTCCCTCGACATCGGTCCGATCACCATCTCCCGAAACTTCTTGGCAGGTATGTACTGGGTCGGCATGAACTCCCACTGGATGGCTGCCTTCAGAGAAGACGGTAAAAAGTTGGTGCTCGTGAACTTCCAGACCTCCCATGAGATTATCCTTCCTCCGTTGGATTACATAGAGTATTACCATCGCGGTCCAAGTCATCTAGATTACTACGTCAGTTGGACGGACCTTGTTTGGCAGAAGATTGTAGAAACATGCACCACACTGTTGGTTTCATCTAACCATACATTAGGGAAGTAAATGTGCATATGGAGAACTCTATATTTGGAAGTAGTGAAATCCTACAATGCTTACCATGTGGACATACCTATATTCGCCCTTCAGCAATCAATGGCTAGAATAATATCCTCACAAAAAATTTGCCCACAGAACACGAGTATATAACAATGCATGGTTTGTTAGTTACCTTGAAGAATTTGTTTGTGAGTGTCAGCGTTCTGGGAACGGGGGTCCCCAGACTTGCCTGCCTGTGGCCTGCGGCGTGGCTCAAAGGGGGGGCCCAGCACGGCCCATCTCCACCAACACAGACCCAAGACCCTCGCGAGGGGCCAAGCCTCGCGGGGCGGACGACGCGGAGCTTCCTCAAGCACGGCCTCATCAGGTTGGCTCGCGAGGAGGCGGAGAGATCAAGGTGGGGTACCTCACGAGGTGCCCGTGACGCAAGCCATGACGACCAAAGGCGCCAGGCGGGTGCCAGCCCGCGCAGTGTCCTCATTTCCTCTTTGGTGCAAAGGGAGCAAGCGCAGCCGCGGAGTACCGAGGCATCAGGCAAAGGTTTCCATTTCGGTGCAACAAGACCAAGACCAGGAGGACTGCAAGACGAAGGTCATTGTGGAGCCCAAGACGGCGTCACCACCGGAGCTTTGTGCAGGCGAAGACCACTTTTGTGAGGATAGCTGGTACTAGCTGTCCCCCTTCAAATTAGCCCGCCATTGTTGGCTCCCTTCCCGCTCGATATTTGGGAAGAGGACCAGGGCCTCTATAAATAGGACCAGCCACCCCCACAGGAGAGAGAGGATTAGAGAAGGAGAGAAGGGTGACTGAACTCCTCCCAGCAGTTCATCGCCCCAGCCAAGAGCAGACCATCACGAGGCTGTTCTTCCTTGTATTGTTCATCATCATCAGCCCAAGAGGCAATCCACCACGCCACACACTGGAGTAGGGTATTACACCACAACGGTGGCCCGAACCAGTATAAACCATGTGTCTCTCGTGTTGTTCTTTCTACAGCTTAGATCTTAACGAGGCCGAGGGGTGCAGGTAGGTAGGAGGCGAAATCTCCGCGCGCACCCCAGTGTTCGAACCTCAAGGGTCTGCCGGAACCCGAAATCCGACATTTGGCGCGCCAGGTAGGGGTGCGCCGGAATCCACCTTCTACCGCTTCGTGCCCCGCCGCATCATCATCACCATGTCCGGCGACTAGGCGGGCAACCCAGATCCATGGGCGGCGTGGCCCACCCACGCAGAGCCGCTCGCCTTGGGCGACCCCATGCCCGAGGCAGCTCGCGGTCCGCGGGCGACACGGACAGGCTTCGACAGCTCTCACACCGCGGCAGGCGCGGTCGGCAGCAAGGGCCTCCAATCACGCCGCGACCACGACACCGTACACCCGCCGGGAGCAGGCGAACTCGAGGGCCGCGCTCACGGTGGCTCGAGAGATGCTGCAGTGCAGGCTGCTGGAGGGCGGCCGTGACGTGCCGCTGGAGCGGGTGGCAGAGCTCCTGGGCTTCGCCGCCTCGGGGGCTCACCCCTTCTGCACCCAGCTCCCATCTCAAGCCCAGGGCGGCCCGCGCGAGGGCTTCGCGCGCGCCCGCGGGCTCCAAGGCTACTCCAACGCCAGCGAAGCTGTCAGCACCGGACCGGAGGCGGCGCTGCCCCCGCTCCCGGTCCGTGAAGAAGAAGGACTCGACGCGACCCGCGGCCCCAGTGGACAGCTGCGCTGCCACCCCACGGTGGGCGCGTCAGGCAGGACCGCGTGGCATGCGGAGCACTACAGCGTGACCTTCGGGATGACGGCGCCAGAGGAATACGTGCCCCTCATGATGGACCAAGGACACCCTCACGAGAGCGAACAAGGCTCGCTCCTCAGCCCAAGCTAGGGGGACGAGGCACTAGAAGCTGAGCCTTTCCAGGAGCCCCGGGACGGTCCCACTGGCCACGCTGGAGACAACGATTATCGGGTACCGCTAATTCTTCAGGAGCAGGCATACTCTAACCATCGATTGCAGGAGGTGCAGGTCGCCACAGCGAGCAGCTGCCCCGCTCCCACAGTCTCCTACCCCTCGGGAGGAGGGCGCATGGGGTTGCAGGAGAGGGGCCGAGATCTGACATCACCACCATGACGTTCGGAGCAAGGTGTTCTCAGGAGGTAGGCCCTCTGCTGGGGAGGTGCCTCAGGGCCTGCCCCTGGCGGAGGACCCGTGGTCGTCGGGGGAACCGCTGGCGACCGCTTTACCCCATCGGCGGCGTCCTGGTTTCCGGTCGTCGTTGATGGCACTAGAGTGTGGCGCAAGGTGGGGCCCTCATCTGGCAATATGAAGCAAGGCCAGTACCTGTGAAGAAGGCCCAGTGCATGTGAAGCTCACCGCCCCGTGACACTCTCACGTAATAATGAGTGGGGTTGTACATGCCCCGGAGTCTCAGGGGTGCCGGCCTCAGGCCCTGGGGCTCCCTCCCACGCCCAGTGGCAGCACATAGCTCCGCGCTGGTGAGAAGACGTCCAAGACTAGATTAGGTGCTGGACGCGGCCTTTTGTCTGCTTTCGTTGCTTTTCCCTTTGGTTGTCGCTTTCCCCGCTGGATTCAAGTTGGATTCGAATTTGAGATTTGCGTGTGTTCGGGGAAGGGGTGCTTAGTCTCGTTCGAGCAATTTCTCGCATTTTGGTTACCACTTCGCCTCAGCTGCCTCCCCTCGTGAGCCCCTCGCGAGCCAGGTCAGGCCTAGCTTGCGCGCAGCCCAGACTGCCGCCGCCACGTCCTCTCAGGAGGGTGTTTTGCTGCAGGTCCTACGGATCCAATCAGGGAACACTCGGGACACCACAACCTCCCACAGGCTACCTCAGGGCCAGCACGGAACCAAGGTAAACTAGCCGACCAGCGCGTCGCTTAAGCCAACCACTTGGCGCGGGCGCATGGGCAATGTAGCGACTACTAATACGATGAACACAAGTTTTACATAAGGGGCTCCCCCTCCAAAATGCTCTCACCGCCATTAGGCCAAAACCTGAGTTCTATTCATGCAGGGTAAGGAAGTAGGAACGATGCACAATCAGTCGGATAAATCCCCCAATGCGTCCTCAGGAGCACCACCCGAGCTGCTGTTGGCGTCGCTGAACTCGCCATCGCTGTCCGCGTCGCCGCCAGTGGCGTCAGGGCCGTGCATCGCACCACCCTCGTTGGCAGCCACGATCACGCCGTCGTTGTCTGAAGTGAAGGCCCTGATAAGAGCATCCACATTGTCTTCCACCCAGTGCGCCAGGCTGCCTCGGACGACCTGGGGGACTGGGGCGATGGCGGCGTCGAAATCAAAGTGGGGATCCATGTTCTGGAGATGGCTGAAGACGCGAGAAAAGGCACGCCCGAGCAGGGCGCGGCTCCTCTCCTCCACCAACCTATCAGCCCTGACCGCCCGTGCCTCCAGCTGCGTCACCACGTCAGTGAAGAGATGAAGATTGCCGGCGTAGTTGACTGCATGTGGCTCGCCAACAGCCGCCTCGTAGATGCTGCCCAAGGCTGTGTTGGCTCTCTCCCGGAGCGTGGTGAGCATGGGGCCGTGCTCATGCTCCAGGATCCGCCGCTGACGTATCTCATCCGCATTCTGGCGCGCGACGGCCTCAGCCTCCTCCACCCGCTGGCGAAGAAGGAGCACCTCGGCCTGGGAGGTGGTTAACTCACCTTGCGCTACCTCAAGGGCGGCCAGGAAAGCATCGCCCCGCCGTGTCGCCTCCTCGAGCTTGGCTCTCAAGGCAGCAGTCCTGCCTTCAGCCTCGGCCCGGATCAACCCCAGCTTCTCCTCGAACTCGTGCTCGAGGTTCAAATGCGCCATCGCCACTCAACGTCCGACCTCCTCCAGGACACGGGCCTCCTGTGCAGCGACATCATCCTCCGCCTGCGTCACCAAGCGCTCCCTCATCTCCAGACGCTCGTACTCGCAGGTACGTTCGGCGGCTTCCAGCGTCAGCACCTCCTCACGCTTCTGGAGCTCTGCTGAGTCGCCAGAGGCCACCTTCATCGACGCGAGGGCTGCCTCGCGCAGCTCCACCTGCTCCACCAGTGAGTGGCACCAGGCCAGGAGCTCCCGAGCCCGCTCCTCCGCCGCCGTTCGCCGCCGGTCAGCTTCCCGGGCCTCCTCAGCGGCCCAAGATCGGGCCTCCCGAGAGGCCACCAATGACGCCTTGGACTCTGCGTCGTCAAGATCACGCTGACGGCGCGCAAGGGTGATGGCGCCCTCCAGCTCGCGTCTCTCTGCAGCCAGGCGCAGGCCCTCGGCCTCAAGGCGCGCGTCTTCATCAGCAAGCTCCTCACCAAGCAGGCTTACCGCGTCAGCCGCCCTTTGAAGGAATCCTTGGCGGAGAGCACGACGCTCCCGAGCGCGCTCGAGCACGTCTTCCACGCCATCATCTGCCCCAAGCAAGCGCCGGGGGCCACGAATCAGCACCCCCCTCCGGGCTGGGGGCTGGGGGCTGGCACCCTCGCGACAGCCGGGCACGTCGCGCCAGAAGCCCGGCCTGGGGCCAGCCCGTCCCCAGGTGAAGAGCGCAGGGAGTGCCTCAGCCAATCGCAGTCCACGACCAGGTGAGAAGCCCACGGTAGGCTGGCTATGCCACAAGAAGGCCTGTGGAAGAGGATCACGAGGTGTGCAGGGCCACGATGCGCCTCGGGACAGTCCGCCTCTTCGATCGCCCTCACCACAAGGGCTCTGCTGCTCGGGGCGCTTGAGGACGATGGAGGGGGTGAAGCCAAGGGGGACGACACCTCAGCCGTCTCCGCAAGCTCGGCTGGAAGGGGCCTGCGGAGCAAGGGTCAGTAAAAGCAACAGAAGGATCGGGAGCTGGGAAAGGAGAAGGCTTACTCATCAGTGGTGAAGTACTTCCTACGCTTCAGCAGGAAACAAGGGTAATTGTCGCCTAGGGCCTCCCTTCTCTTCCGGAGGGCCTCAAAGTCCACGCGGAAGCGGCCCAAGAGTTGGGCGCAGGGATCAACCTGCGACGAAGACGGAGCGTCAAGGCGATCTGCGTCAGGGGCGCCTGCCTGATGCGCGCTGCCAATCGCCTCGCCAAGGGAAGCAGCTGGAGCCTCAGGGGCCTCAGTCGCAAGCGCTGAGGGCAGCTGCTCGTCACCCTCAGCCTCAGCGGCACAGGCCCCGAGAGCTGCTCCCTCATGAGCATCGCCCGGCGCCGTCACCCCGCCGGGAGCCCCCTCGGCCTCTGGCGCCTCATGCCTCCCTGCTCCGCCGCTCGAGGAAGAGCCGCCTTGGCCGACTGGAAGGGCAGTCACCACCACTGGGTTCTCGCGAGGCCCCTGGAGGCCGGCGGGGCGCGACCCCCACTCATCAAAGATAGGCATCTGCTTCACAAAATCGCCCCTGCTCTGGCAGAGGTATAGCAAGGCCCCTCCCTGCTGGATGCTGCCAGGGTTGGGGTCCCCAGTCAGGGTCAAGAGCGCTGTCCTCAGCACTTCAGGAGTCAGGTCCTCTTCCTGGAGCCTCATACGATCATCGCGCCCGCTGAAGGCCCACATCCGGCGGGAGTGGCGTTGGAGAGGAGCAACACGGCGTAGCAGGAACTCCTTCACCACCTTGGGCGCTGTCATGCCAAGCGACCTCAAGAACGCGAAGCGGTGCCAGACGAAGATGAGCCGGGGGCTCTCAAGCGTCTCTTGGCCCCAGCCCGAATTGGGGACAGCAGGCGAAGTTGGCTCCGATAGCAGGGGGCTGGGCACCCTTGCGTCCACATACAGCCACCGCTCGCGGAACCCAGCCGCGGGCGGGGGGAGCTTGAAGTCAATCCCAGAGGCCGCTGTCTCAGACGCGGCAACGAAGCTCACGCACGCCCAGCATTGGGTAGGGTCGACAAGGCGCAGCGAGAAGAAGTGGCGCAGCAAGGCAACCGAAGGAAGGATGCCCATCATAGCCTCGCAAACAAAGGCGAAGACCGAAAGGAGGGTGATGGATTCAGGACCCAGATGCATCATGTGGATCTGATAGTGGGAAAGCACGACATTGAAGAAATCAGAAAAGGGAGGAACCAGACCCGCCCACAGGGCGTCGGCAAAATACGGGACCTCGGTGACTATCCTATCGATGGAGAAGTGGGACGCGGGCCAGGCCCTCCTGCATTCGTTGAAGATAGTGGCCAGAGCCGAGCTAACCTTGCCTAAGCCCTCGGCGGGGGCCGCCAACAGCGGCGGACAAGGCGGAGGCACAGGTTTCTTCCCTCTTCCCTTCTTCGTCGGAGCCATGGCGATGGGAAGGGGGGGGGAAGGTTCGAGATTGGGTTGAAAACAGAAGTTGGAGTTCGAGCGGAGGAAGGACAGAGGGCGCTCGAGCAATAGAAGGGGGAGCGGCTGTGTACAACTACGAGTCCGCCTAGCATGGCACAAAATAAGGGGGGCGTGGGGGAACAGTGCCTCCCACGTCCAGTCAACCGCCACGCGGTGCCCAAGGCCGCAGGATGTTAGGGCCCGCGGCGCTTCGCTCTTGCCCTTCCGCCTCCCTGCACGGCCAAGTCCGGGCGCGCCTTGGGCCCGGGGGCTAATGTCGGCGTTCTGGGAACGGGGGTCCCCAGACTTGCCTGCCTGCGGCCTACGGCGTGGCTAAAAGGGGGACCCAGCACGGCCCATCTTCACCAACACAGACCCAAGACCCTCGCGAGGGGCCAAGCCTCGTGGGGCGGACGACACAGAGCTTCCTCAGGCACGACCTCATCAGGCTGGCTCGCGAGGAGGCGGAGAGATCAAGGCGGGGTACCTCATGAGGTGCCCGTGACGGAAGCCATGACGACCAAAGGCGCCAGGCGGGTGCCAGCCCGCGCAGTGTCCTCATTTCCTCTTTGGTGCAAAGGGAGCAAGCGCAGCCGCGGAGTACCGAGGCATCAGGCAAAGGTTGCCATTTCGGTGCAACAAGACCAAGACCAGGAGGACTGCAAGACGGAGGTTATTGTGGAGCCCAAGACGACGTCACCACCGGAGCTTTGTGCAGGCGAAGACTACTTTTGTCAGGATAGCTGGTACTAGTTGTCCCCCTTCAAATTAGCCCACCATTGTTGGCTCCCTTCCCGCTCGATATTTGGGAAGAGGACCAGGGCCTCTATAAATAGGACCAGCCACCCCCACAGGAGAGAGAGGATCAGAGAAGGAGAGAAGGGTGACTGAACTCCTCCCAGCAGTTCATCGCCCCAACCAAGAGCAGACCCTCGCGAGGCTGTTCTTCCTTGTATTGTTCATCATCATCAGCCCAAGAGGCAATCCACCACGCCACACACTGGAGTAGGGTATTACACCACAACGGTGGCCCGAACCAGTATAAACCCTGTGTCTCTCGTGTTGTTCTTTCCACAGCTTAGATCTTAGCGAGGCGGAGGGGTGCAGGTAGGTAGGAGGTGAAATCTCCGTGCACACCCTAGTGTTCGAACCTCAAGGGTCTGCCGGAACCAGAAATCCGAAAGTGAGGACAGAACATGATTACATAACATGCATGACATGGTAGTTTCCTGTGAAGAATCGATTGCGAGATAACATGAGTATAACCATGCATGGCACTTATATATTTTCGAACCCAGTATACATTTCCTTGTATTTTCCTCCCAGTTCCAATAGGGACATATCAATGTTGTTTCTTGCATTATCCTACTCATACTCTGAACAATGTTGATCTTACATTAACAATGCCTGTCCTTTTTGATATGATGTAGTGTCCCTACAATTACTACCCTTTGTAATCACACCACCTTTGCCAAAAACAGGGAAGCACAACTGGTTCCTCGCTCGATCAGACGACGGCAAAAGACTGATGATCATTCGGACACATGAGCCGGAAAAGTTATATTGCAAAACCCCACTGTATACAAGCACCGTGTAATACGTGAGTATCCGAACAGTGGCTGTTACGTCTATGAGTAGGATACCAGCTTGTTGGGGCCTTTAGGATTTTTTAGTTGGAGGCGGGTAAACAACCTTGGTTCACACTCTCTGTTTCTCAGACTAAATTATCCGATTAACCAGGAGATCACCATTTGCAAGGACCTTGATGGCAGAGAGGCTCTGTTTGCTATGGAAAAATGTGTCTACACGGTGAGCCCTAGGAGATCGGGAGCAAACTCCCCTGATTGTCAATGATACAGCCTGCAGCCAAAAGAAGGTGAGAATGACAAAGGCATCCGGATTAACTTTGATCCTTGGATGTCTCAGTTACGACAGGCAGTGATGTGGTTCAAGCCTTCATGTTGATAGGTAATTGGGCTGTTGCATCGAAAGGGTGGAGTACTGGTGTCTCCGGATCACTGGTCGCTGAAGCGGGGCTGCAAATTATGATGGTGTTGGATCATCTCTTCGAATGACTTTGTTGTCTTTGCTGCTGGTTCTAGATGGGTAGTTCTTTCTTTTGTTATGCATATTCCTTGTCATTTGGTCATCCTCGTCTATGTCACTCTTACTATGTAATAGTTGCTTCTGTTTAGAATGTCATTCTCGTCTGGATCACGAGAGTCTGAGCGCTGCAGATGGGTGCATTTTGTTGGTGTAGCAAGACTTCTTATGAACTATCATGTCTTGCTGTTTATGTCAGTAGTAGTCACTAGTCAGTGTTTGAATGTTGTATATATTATTGTTTCGAAATACTGGTGGGCTAAATGAGGGCATCACCATTCTCCAGTGTTCAGAGTATATCTCCTTTTTTCAAGTTATATAATTTGAGCTCAGTGTCTTTTCGATGATGTACACTTGTTTGGGCTAGTGAGGTGTCGTTGAATATGGGCCGAGTAGTAACGCAATGCCAAATAGGTCAATTATGACTCTCAGGCCGGGCTCTCAAAAGATCCTGAAAAAAATGCCGGGCTCTCCAAAAAAGAAAGAATAAGGACTCTTAGGCCGACATGTGGGCGCCACCGGTGTTTTTGTGCGCTTGCGCGCCGAGAGCATATTGGCGCGTGCTTGAAATTCATGCTACCTTTTCATCCCCAGCCTCCCGCCCCTCCCCCACCTCTGGAATCTCGATTCCTACTCCAGTTCTCCCAAATCCCCCTCCTGCACTCCCTGTACTCAAGCGCACTATCATGTCACCGGTCAACGCGGATCTCTGAGCCGGAGATCCTGAGGTCCGTACTGCCTTCGGTCGCTGCATGCTGTCGCTCAACAGTGGCATGGCGACGCTTGACGACCAGTTTGCCGGCAAAGTGCTGATGGTAACCATCAACGACGACCGGCCTCCCGTTTCGCCGGACGACCTTGTCAAAGCTCTTAGCATTGCGCACGGAATCCAAATAAGTGACTTGCTCATCGAAGTCTGTCCGCCACCGGCTGATTTCTTCGTCAGGTTCCGGACAACTTTCGACTGCAGTCGTGTGTTCGAATCTTCCCGGCGTTTGTTCTGCGATGGCGCGCTGGTGAGCTTTGATCGGTGGCACCCAAGATGGGGCTCGGTGCCCTCTGAGCTTGAGTTTTTAACAAAGCTTACCTTCCATGGCATGCGTCGACGTGCTTGGAACAGCAAGTCCATGAACTAGCTTATCAACGACCTTGGAGGTGAGCTCGTAAGTATGTTTGTTCCTCCAGACAGCTGGGCTCTGACGGTTATGGCATGGATGAAGAAGCCGTCCACCATACCGAAGGTGATTGGTGTTGAGATACCGGTGCAGGAACCGGGGTTGTACTATTCGTCGCCACCAAGGCTGCCGTGGACCACGTTAGGGATGTACCTGTATCAAGTGTTCGTGCATGTCGAAGAAGTGGTCAATCCATCAATCGAAGTCCTGCCACCGCTGCTGGTGCTAGGGTCCGTCGATGATGTCCATTACAGGAGTCAACGTCAGACTTTCCCCGTGTTGCTCGGAACGATGGATGGCACATGGCCTACTCCATCGCGCGGCGGAGGCCACTGCTTCTTTGGGAGAAGAGGCAGGGCTGGCTGCCTGGACGTGCTCTAATTTGAGGTAACAACTAAATCTTGTCAGATACTAGTTAAATCCGAGCTATGGGTGTGAAGCACTAATATGCCAGTACATTTGATTGTGACATGTTCTAATTTTGTACCTGAACTTTTTTTTAGAAAGGGCTGTACGTCAACTTAATGTGCTAGGAGAACTTATTGTGTTGTCTGTCTGTTTTCTTTGCACAACATTCAAGATATTTCTCCATCATTGATAAAGACGATGAACCGTTATGTATGACTTCGTTGGTTTCAACATAGCCCTTCCCGTAGCGATCCACTGCTTCCATCCTAATTGTGCCGCCTGCGTGAAATTTTTGTATGCAAGTTCAGTGTGCTATGATGTTCTATATGATTGTGTCAACTATATAAGTTTTTACTGAGCATCAGCAATGCATATGGCTGAAAGATGTATTTACGAGCATCGACCGATGGGTCTATCTCTCTATCTCTCTATCACACACACACACACGCACACACGCGCACATGCACAAGTGGGACCCGTTGAATTATTTATTTGCTCGTGACAGCTTTTAATTAGGTTCCACTGTAATCTAACTTTTTTCTTTAGTTATTAATTGAGCTCAGTGACTTCAAAAAGTTGTACAGAAGCCTTGTTTGGGCCTTTCCGGCGCCGCTGAATGTGGGCTGAGTAACCATGTTAGGTTGTACTGTACTACACATGCCTTTTTTTTCAACATCAACAATGCAACTGGGCCGACAGTTGTACACAATATCCGGGTCAACTTGTTATTCTCCGCCCCGCTGGGCTGCAAACTTTCCTAGGAGGTATGCATTAGGCTTAACAAGAAAATGGACTTTAAGAAATAATAAATGGGATGTAATTATAATAACTGGACAGTTACTATGCACCAAACATGTAATTAGTTTGAAAATATATTATTTTTGGAATTTGAAAATTTTAATTTCATTACTTGTTGCGTGCACAATATTTCGTTGGATTTTAACATAATACAACTTTATTTTGAAATTATATTTAACCTGACTAGAAATTTCGGATAAAAATATTTCGGATCCCATCAAAATGTGGGATTTTTTAAATTCTGTTTTGAGCGGTTGGTTGAAATTATTAATTGTTTTCCTAGCTAGAAGTTGGGTTGTACTTTTAACAAACTGTAAATGGGTTGTAGTAAATTCCATTAGAATTAAAAAAATGGGCTGTACATTCTTACAAATCGCAAATGGGCTATATGTTCTCTGGCAAATCCGAGCTGTGGACCTACTAAGTTGACGCGTACCAAGGGCTTTGTCAACTTAGTCAATATAAACGATTCTAGCTGCAGTGATCGTACAATGTCCATCCAACGGCTGTAGTGCTTCTTCAACCTCTGGTCTTCTTGCTCCAGCCGCCCAAAGCAGCGCCGGTCGTGTCGCGTGGGCATACCTCCCGTGGCCGGCTGTGATGCCGCGGAGGCCTCACCGCCCCGTACTACTCCCACCACTGGCCAGGCCATCCCTCTACTCACCCACACCCCCTGTTATTCTACGACGACGGCAGCCTCACACCGCAGCCGAACCAGCGAACCCTCGTACTCCTCTCCGCGCGGGCTTCCACTGCTGCGTCTTCCCCGGCTCCGCGTCGTCCAGACCATCCCCTGGTGCTCTCGGCGCGGCGTGGTCAACATGGTCAACGATCGACTTCCATCGGAAGAGTACTGTACGTGGAGAGGCTGACAGCTGGGTCCAGGCGGCCGCAAGGAAGTGCCTCCTTATTACGCGCAAAATAATTATTCCTCCACCTGACAGCAGGGACCCACCGGACGGGCCACCTTATTTCACGAAAAAAACGTTTCCCCCCTGACTGCTGGGACCCACCGGACGGGCCAACATATTTCACGAAAAAACGTTCCCCCCGCTGTCAGCTCAGACCCATCGGAAGTGCCTCCTTATTACGCACACAAAAATGAATACTCCCCTGCTAGCTGGGACCCACCATGGTGGGAGGCTGACTTGTGGGCCTACTAAGTTGACTGGGATGGGGGCCTTTGTCAACTTTAGTCAATATGAACGATTCTAGCTCCAGTAACCGTATGATGTCCATCCAACGGCCGTAGTGCTTCTTCAACCTCTGGTCTTCTTGCTCCAGCCGCCCAAAGCAGCGCCGGTCGTGCCGGATGCTCCTGCCTCCCGTGGCCGGCTGTGCTGCCGCGGAGGCCTCACCGCCCCCTACTATTCCCACCGCTGGCCAGGCCCTGCGGCGACGACAGCCTCACACCGCAGCCGAACCAGTGAACCCTCGTACTCCTCTCCATGCGGGCTTCCACTGTCGCGTCTTCCCCGGCTCCCCGTCGTCCCCTTCCTAGGCCTCACCGTCGTCCACCGCCCTGGTGCTCTCGGCGCGGTGTGGTCAACGTGGTCAAGGAACGACTTCCATCGGACGTGGACTGTACGTGGAGAGGCTGACAGCTGGGTCCATGGCCGCAGCAAGGAAGTGCCTCCTTATTACGCGGAGAATAATGATTCCTCCACCTGACAGCTGGGACCCATCGGACGGGCCACTGTATTTCGTGAAAAAACGTTTCCCCCTGACTGCTGGGACCCACCAGCTACATCTTCGCATGCAAGGAAGTGCGTCCGGGCAAAAAAAACGATTCGCCCTCCTGACTGCTGGGACCCACCAGCTACATATTCGCAGGCAAGGAAGTGCCTGACAGTCGAGACCCACCTGGTCGAAGCATACGTAGCGTTGTCATTCTGGTCGCGAACGTGTACGTACATATATACTGGTGGATGTAGAGGCGCGCACGTGTCGTAGTAGAGGCGCGTACGTGTCATAGTAGAGGCGCGCACGTAGCATGTACACGTACGTACAGCGGCCAGGGTGCAAGAAAGAAAATACGGCCACGTATGTGTACAGACGTGCGTGGTCTCGAACGCCTACTCGCGCATACGTACGGCCAGGGCTCGTGTACATGGCTGGGTCGGAACGGAGAAACAATGTTGTTGTCATGTTCATGGGGAGGCAATGGAATGCGTCGTGTTCATAGGGAGGCAACGGAATGCGTCGTGTTCATCGGGAGGCAACGGAACACGTGGGAGCCAACCGGCTGGGTCGGAACAGAATGCATGGTCATGTTCATCGGGAGGGTTTGGACGGAACAGGCGATGGAAACGAGGCCTAGCGTACCGCAGAACGGAGGAAACGGCCTTGTGTTCGGTCGGCCACGTTCGAAACAGGATCCTGTTCATCGGGAGGGGTCTAGCGTACCGCAGAACAGAGGAAACGGCCTTGTGTTCGGCCGGCCACGTTCGAAACAGGATCCTGTTCATCGGGAGGGGTCTAGCGTACCGCAAAATGGACGAAACGGACCTCCTACGGTCGAAACAGGGGTCCTGTTGATCGGGAGGGGTGTGGCGTACCACAAAACGGACGAAACGGACCTCCTACGGTCGAAACGGGGGTACTGTTGATCAGGAGGGGTGTGGCGTACCGCAAAACGGATGAAACGGACCTCCTACGGTCGAAACGGGGTCCTGTTGATCGGGAAGGGGTGTGGCGTACCGCAAAACGGACGAAACGGACCTCCTACAGTCGAAATGAGGGTCCTGTTCATCGGGAGGGGTGTGGCGTACCACAAAACGAGACTCCACGGGATACTGTTCATCTCCACCGTCGACCTCCTCCAGCCTCCACGGGCTACCATCGACCTCCTCCAGCCTCCACGGGCTACCGTCGACCTCCTCCAGCCTCCACGAGCTCCTATTCATCCAGCCTCCACCGTACGCTACCCCACTGGCTACTGTTCAACCACCCCTCCACAGGCACCCCTCCACCGTCTACTGTTCATCCAGCCCTCCACACCACGGGGGCCTGTTCAACCACCCCTCCACGGGCACCCCTCCACCGTCTACTGTTCATCCAGCCCTCCACACCACGGGGTCCTGTTCATCCAGAGGCAATGCCACCGCTCACTGTTCATCCAAACCCCCCCCCCCCCCCCGCAACACTCACTGTTCATCCCAGAGGCAGCATCGATCGGCTTCAGTTAGCAGCAGTAGCGAAGGAATCGCTCGATCGGGTTCAGTTAACAGCCATCGATCGATCGCTCGGGTTCAGTAACGCGTAGCCTGCAGTGCAATCGCTCGGGTTCAGTTAGAGCCCAACGCCTCACTCGGGTTCAGTTAGAGCCAACGCCTCGCACACACGCGCATACGTGTACGAGAGAAACGCGCATCGCTCGGCCCCCAACCTCGCACTGTAACCGGGAACTCCCCGAAATTCCCCCCTCGCTTCTACCACGGTTTTTTCCCGTCATGGACGGCCCAAAGAATGTCATGCAGCTGGGTCTCCGGCCCGCCCAGGACGAAAAGCCCATTTTCTGTCATGATTTTTTGTCATAGTAGTAGGAGCCCACCACATCTATGATGATACCGGGTTTTTTCACAATTATCATCATAGAAGTGTCATATGTATGACAGAAATTTTTTCGTTCGGCCCAAAATGTCACGGATGTGTCTTTTTTTAGTGTTTATATCATATTGCTTGAGTTTATCCCTCTACATCATGTCATCTTGCCTAATGTGTTACTCTGTTCTTATGAACTTAATACTCTAGATGCATGCTGGATAGCGGTCGATGTGTGGAGTAATAGTAGTAGATGCAGAATTGTTTCGGTCTACTTGTCGCGGACGTGATGCCTATATACATGATCATGCCTATATATTCTCATAACTATGCACTTTTCTATCAATTGCTCGACAGTAATTTGTTCACCCACCGTAGAATTTGCTATCTTGAGAGAAGCCACTAGTGAAACCTATGGCCCCCGGGTCTATCTTCCATCATATTATTTTCCTATTTACTTGCTATTTCTATCGTTGTTTATTTTGCATTCTTTATTTTCCAATCTATACAATAAAAATACCAAAAATATTTATCTTACTATCTCTATTAGATCTCACTTTCGTAAGTGACCGTGAAGGGATTGACAACCCCTTTATCGCGTTGGTTGCGAGGTTCTTGTTTGTTTGTGCAGGTACTAGGGACTTGTGTGTTACCTCCTACTGGATCGATACCTTGGTTCTCAAAAACTGAGGGAAATACTTATGCTACTTTACTGCATCACCCTTTCCTCTTCAAGGGAAAACCAACGCATGCTCAAGAGATAGCAAGAAGGATTTCTGGCGCCGTTGCCGGGGAGGTTGCACCAAGTTAAGTCAAGATTTGATCTCCCGTCAACAAGCCATTTTGGGCGCCATTGCCGGGGAGATCTACGCACAAGTCAAGACATACCAAGTACCCATCACAAACTTTTATCCCTCGTATTACATTATTTGCCATTTGCCTCTCGTTTTCCTCTCCCACACTTCACCCTTGCCATTTTATTCGCCCTCTTTTCTGTTCGCCTCTTTTCCGTTCATCTCTTTCGCTTGCTTCTTGTGTATCCGTGTGTCATATCATTGGTTTTGCTATTATGGCTAGCCCTTCTATCACCTTTAGTACTCCCTATCATGAAGTTCTTAATTTTAAACAAAGGGAGGGAGAAAATTTAAAAGATGCTTGGTATAGAATTTGCAATGCTCAGAATAGATCCAGTAGGAAGCAATCCACTTCCGTTCTTCTTCACAATTTTTATGTAGGCATCACCCCTTGCAATAGATATATTCTTGATACCATTACCGGAGGGAATTTCTTGGGTAGCCATACTTTTGATTCTTATAATGCTATGATAGATTTGTTTGGGCCACCACCTCTCTTGGTTAATGGAATTATTTTAACTTTGGAACATGTGATGCAAAGGCTTGAAATTATTGAAAATAAAGTTGCCACTGTAGAATTGATTGAGAATTTGGATAAAAATATCCACAACCAGATTACCCAATATGGATCTAAGGTAGGAGTTACTCTGAATTTTTTTAAAGAAAAAGAACCCATAGTTAACGAAAAGATAGATCAAGATTCCACAAGAATTGATAAACTTGAGGATATTATTACCAACTTAGGGTCCGCCTTTTCTTCCATGAAAAATACTCCAAACCCTCCAACTACTAGAGTTGCCAAGTTTATGTATGTGCCTAAAAATAAAGGTGAATCTTCTAGTAAGGAAAATGCGGATCTCAAAGAATAAGTGTTCACCCCAAATTTTTCGCTACCATTAAGGAACCTTTTGCTACAAATGAATTTCTTGATTTCTTGCCTAGGAGTTTGATCATTAATAAAAAGAAGGAAACTCCTAAGGGTTATAAGTGTTCTATTGAAGAATTGCATACCAAAGATGACAATACCTAGATCTATTCTTGTTTTTTATGCCTAGCTAGGGGCGTTAAACGATAGCGCTTGTTGGGAGGCAACCCAATTTTATTTTTGTTTCTTATTTTTTGTTCCTATCTAGTAATAAATAATTCATCTAGATTATGTTTATATGTGGTTTTATGTTTTCAATTAGTGTTTGTGCCAAGTAGAACCTTTGGGAAGACTTGGGGGAAGTCTTTGCAATCTTGCTCTAAAAAAAAGAAACTTTAGCGCTCACGAGATTTGCTGCCATTTTTTTACTTGAGAGTGCGATTAGGTTTTTTTTGAAGATGATTAATAGACTGATTCCTCACGTCCTCCAATTTATTTCAGAATTTTTGGGGTTACATAAGTATTCGAAACCTACAGATTACTACAGACTGTTCTGTTTTTGACAGATCCTGTTTTTTGTGTGTTGTTTGCTTATTTTGATGAATCTATGGCTAGTATCGGGGGGTATGAACCATAGAGAAGTTTGAATACAGTAACACCAATATAAATAAAGAATGAGTTCATTACAGTACCTTGAAGTGGTGGTTTGTTTTCTTATACTAACGGAGCTCATGGGATTTTCTGTTGAGTTTTGTGTTGTGAAGTTTTCAAGTTTTGGGTAAAGATTCGATGGATTTTGGATTAAGGAGTGGCAAGAGCCTAAGCTTGGGGATTCCCAAGGCACCCCAAGGTAAAATTCAAGGACAACCAAAAGCCTAATCTTGGGGATGCCTCGGAAGGCATCCCCTCTTTCGACTTCGTCCATCGGTAACTTTACTTAAGGCTCTATTTTTATTCACCACATGATATGTGTTTTGCTTGGAGCGTCTTATATGATTTGAGTCTTTGCTTATTAGTTTACTACAATCATCCTTGCTTAACACACCTTTTGGAGAGACACACATGAATCGTAATTTATTAGAATACCCTATGTGCTTCACTTATATCTTTTGAGCTAGATAATTTTGCTCTAGTGCTTCACTTATACCTTTTTAAGAGCACGTTGGTGGTTTTATTTTATAGAAATTATTGCTCTCTCATGCTTCACTTATATTATTTTGAGAGTCTTTTAGAACAACATGGTAATTTGCTTTGGCTATAAAATTAGTCCTAATATAATAGGCATCCAAGATGGGTATAATAAAAACTTTCATAAAAAGTGCATCGAATGCTATGAGAAGTTTGATACTTGATGATTGTTTTGAGATATGAAGATGGTGATATTAGAGTCATGCTAGTTGAGTAGTTGTGAATTTGAGAAATACTTGTTCTAAAGTTTGTGATTCATGTAGCATGCACGTATGGTGAACCGTTATGTGATGAAGTCGGAGCATGATTTATTTATTGATTGTCTTCCTTTTGAGTGGCGGTCGGGGACGAGCGATGGTCTTTTCCTACCAATCTATCCCCCTAGGAGCATGCGCGTAGTACTTTGTTTCGATAACTAATAGATTTTTGCAATAAGTATGTGAGTTCTTTATGACTAATGTTGAGTCCATGGATTATACGCACTCTCACCCTTCCACTATTGCTAGCCTCTCTAGTACCGCGCAAATTTCGCCCGTACCATACACCCACCATACACCTTCATCAAAACAGCCACCATACCTACCTATTATGGCATTTCCATAGCCATTCCAAGATATATTGCCATGCAACTTACCACCGTTCCGTTTGTTATGACACGTTTCATCATTGTCATATTGCTTTGCATGATCATGTAGTTGACATCGTATTTGTGGAAAAGCCACCTTTATAATTCTTTCATACATGTCACTCTTGATTCATTGCATATCCCGGTCCACCGCTGGAGGCATTCACATAGAGTCATATTTTGTTCTAGTATCGAGTTGTAATATTGAGTTGTAAGTAAATAAAAGTGTGATGATCATCATTATTAGAGCATTGTCCCAAGTGAGGAAAGGATGATGGAGACTATGATTCCCCCACAAGTTGGGATGAGACTCCGGACAAAAAAACTAGAAAAAAAGAGGCCATAAAAAAGAGGAAAGGCCCAAGTAAAAAAAGAAAAATGAGAGAAAAAGAGATAAGGGACAATGTTACTATCCTTTTACCATACTTGTGCTTCAAAGTAGCACCATGATATTCATGATAGATAGTCTCCTATGTTTTCACTTTCATATACTAGTGGGAATTTTATATTATAGAACTTGGATTGTATATTCCAATGATGGGCTTCCTCAAAATGTTTCGTGCGCAAGTGAGTTGGATGCACACCCACTTAGTTTCTTTTGTTTAGCTTTCATACACTTATAGCCCTAGTGCATCTGTTGCATGGCAATCCCTACTCACTCACATTGATATCTATTGATGGGCATCTCCATAGCCCGTTGATACGCCTAGTTGATGTGAGACTATCTTCTCCTTTTTGTCTTCTCCACAACCACCATTCTATTCCACCTATAGTGCTATATCCATGGCTCACGCTCATATATTGCGTGAAGATTGAAAAAGTTTGAGAACATCAAAAGTATGAAACAATTTCTTTGCTTGCCATCGGGGTTGTGCATGATTAAATACTTTGTGTGATGAAGACAAAGCATAGCCAGACTATATGATTTTGTAGGGATAACTTTCTTTGGCCATGTTATTTTGAGAAGACATGATTGCTTTGTTAGTATGCTTGAAGTATTATTATTTTTATGTCAATATTAAACTTTTGTCTTGAATCTTTCGGATCTGAACATTCATGCCACAATAAATAAAATTACATTGATAATTATGCTAGGTAGCATTCCCCATCAAAAATTCTATTTTTATCATTTACCTACTCGAGGACGAGCATGAATTAAGCTTGGGAATGCTTGATACGTCTCCAACGTATCTATAATTTTTCATTGTTCCATGCTATTACATTGTCTGTTCGGATGTTCAATGGGCTTTAATATACCTTTTTATATTATTTTTGGGACTAGCCTACTAACCAAAGGCCCGGTGCAAATTGCTGTTTTTTTGCCAATTTCAGTGTTTCGCAGAAAAGGAATATCAAACGGAATCCAAACGAAATGAAACCTTCGGGAGAGTTATTTTTGGAACAAACGCAATCCAGGTGACTTGGAGTGGACGTCAATGAGGCGGCCACGAGGCAGGAGGGCACGCCCAGGGGGGTAGGCGCGCCCCCATCCTCGTGGGCCCCTCGTGGCTCCGCTGACCTACTTCTTTCACATATATATACTCATATACCCCGAAAACATCTGAGAGCATGATGAAACCCTATTTCCACCGCCGCAACCTTCTATACCCGTGAGATCCCATCTTGGGGCCTTTTCCTGTGCTTCGCCGGAGGGGGAATCGATCACGGAGGGCTTCTATATCAACACCATAGCCTCTCTGATGATGTGTGAGTAGTTTACCACAGACCTTCGGGTCCATAGTTATTAGCTAGATGGCTTCTTCTCTCTCTTTAGATCTCAATACAAAGTTCTCCTTGATTCTCTTGGAGATCTATTCGATGTAATTCTTTTTGCGGTGTGTTTGTTGAGATTCGATGAATTGTGGGTTTATGATCAAAATTATCTATGAACAATATTTGATTCTTCTTTGAATTCTTTTATGCATGATTTAATATCTTTGCAAGTCTCTTCGAATTATCAGTTTGGTTTGCCCTACTAGATTGATCTTTCTTGCAATGGGAGAAGTGCTTAGCTTTGGGTTCAATCTTGCAGTGTCCTTTCCCAGTGACAACAGGGGCAGCAAGGCACGTATTGTATTGTTGCCATCGAGGATAAAATGATGGGGTTTATATCATATTGCTTGAGTTTATCCCTCTACATCATGTCATCTTGCCTAATGCGTTACTCTGTTCTTATGAACTTAATACTCTAGGTGCATGCTGGATAGAGGTCGATGTGTGGAGTAATAGTAGTAGATGCATAATCGTTTTGGTCTACTTGTCGCGGACGTGATGCCTATATACATGATCATGCCTAGATATTCTCATAACTATGCGCTTTTCTATCAATTGCCCGACAGTAATTCGTTCACCCACCGTAGAATTTCTATCTTGAGAGAAGCCACTAGTGAAACCTATGGCCCCCGGGACTATCTTCCATCATATTATTTTCCTATTTACTTGCTATTTCTATCATTGTTTATTTTGCAATCATGATTTTCCAATCTATAAAATAAAAATACCAAAAACATTTATCTTATTATCTCTATCAGATCTCACTTTCGTAAGTGACTGTGAAGGGATTGACAACCCCTTTATCGCGTTGGTTACGAGGTTCTTGTTTGTTTGTGCAGGTACAAGGGACTTGCGTGTTACCTCCTACTAGATTGATACCTTGGTTCTCAAAAATTGAGGGAAATACTTACGCTACTTTGCTGCATCACCCTTTCCTCTTCAAGGGAAAACCAACATATGCTCAAGAGGTAGCAAACATCACTATGTTGATCATATCTACTATATGAAGGAAATATGCCCTAGAGGCAATAATAAAGTTATTATTTATTTCCTTATATCATGATAAAAGTTTATTATTCATGCTAGAACTGTATTAACCGGAAACATAATACATGTGTGAATACATAGACAAACAAAGTGTCACTAGTATGCCTCTACTTGACTAGCTCGTTAATCAAAGATGGTTATGTTTCCTAACCATGGACAAAGAGTTGTTATTTGATTAACGGGATCACATCATTAGTTGAATGATCTGATTGACATGACCCATTCCATTAGCTTAGCACCCGATTGTTTAGTATGTTGCTATTGCTTTCTTCATGACTTATACATGTTCCTATGACTATGAGATTATGCAACTCCCGTTTGCCAGAGGAACACTTTGTGTGCTACCAAACATCACAACATAACTGGGTGATTGTAAAGGAGCTCTACAGGTGTCTCCAAAGGTACATGTTGGGTTGGCGTATTTCGAGATTAGGATTTGTCACTCCGATTGTCGGAGAGGTATCTCTGGGCCCTCTCGGTAATACACACCACTTAAGCCTTGCAAGCATTGCAACTAATGAGTTAGTTGCGGGATGATGTATTACAGAACGAGTAAAGAGACTTGCCGGTAACGAGATTGAGCTAGGTATAGGATACCGACGATCGAATCTCGGGCAAGTAACATACCGATGACATAGGGAACAATGTATGTTGTTATGCGGTCTGACCGATAAAAGATCTTCGTAGAATATGTAGGAACCAATATGGGCATCCAGGTCCCGCTATTGGTTATTGACCGGAGACGTGTCTCAGTCATGTCTACATTGTTCTCGAACCCGTAGGGTCCGCACGCTTAAGGTTTCGATGACAGTTATATTATGAGTTTATGCGTTTTGATGTACCGAAGGTTGTTCGGAGTCCCGGATGTGATCACGGACATGACGAGGAGTCTCGAAATGGTCGAGACATAAAGATTGATATATTGGAAGCCTATGTTTGGATATCGGAAGTGTTCCGGGTGAAATCGGGATTTTACCGGATTACCGGGAGGTTACCGGAACCCCCCCGGGAGGTATATGGGCCTTAGTGGGCCTTAGTGGAAGAGAGGAGAGGTGGCCAGAGATGGGTCGCGCGCCCCTCCCCCCTTGGTCCGAATAGGACAAGGAGAGGGGGCCGGCCCCCCTTCCTCCTCTCTCTCCTCTTTTCCCCCCTTCGCGAATCCTATTCCAACTAGGAAAGGGGGGGAGTCCTACTCCCGGAGGGAGTAGGACTCCTCCTGGCGCGCCTCTCCTGGCCGGCCGCACTCCCCCCCTTGAGCCTTTATATACGGAGGCAGGGGCACCCCCTAGAGACATAAGTTGATCCACGTGATCATATTCTTAGCCGTGTGCGGTGCCCCCTTCCACCATAGCCCTCGATAATATTGTAGCAGTGCTTAGGTGAAGCCCTACAACGGTAGTACATCAAGATCGTCACCACGCCGTCGTGCTGACGGAACTCTTCCCCGACACTTTGCTGGATCAAAGTCCGGGGATCGTCATCGAGCTGAACGTGTGCTAGAACTCGGAGGTGCCGTAGTTTCGGTGCTTGATCGGTCGAGCCGTGGAGACGTACGACTACATCAACCAAGTTAACGCTTCCGTTGTCGATCTACAAGGGTACGTAGATCACACTCTCCCCCTCTCGTTGCTATGCATCACCATGATCTTGCGTGTGCGTAGGAATTTTTTTGAAATTACTACGTTCCCCATCACTATATGATTCACGCTCTACCTTTCGGTCTCAGTGTTCCGAGGCCATATCTGCATATGCTAGGCTCGTCAAGTTTAACCCGAGTATTCTACTTGTGCAAAACTAGCTTGCACCCGTTGTATGTGAACGTAGAGCTTATCACACCCGATCATCATTTGGTGTCTCAGCACGACGAACTAGCAACAATGCATACTCAGGGAGAACACTTATACCTTGAAATTTAGTGAGAGATCATCTTATAATGCTACTGCTGTACTAAGCAAAATAAGATGCATAAAGGATAAACATCACATGCAATCAATATAAGTGATATGATATGGCCATCATCATCTTGTGCCTTTGATCTCCATCTCCAAAGCACCGTCATGATCATCATCATCACCGGCTTGACACCTTGGTCTTCATCGAAGCATCATTGTCGTCTCACCAGCTGTTGCTTCCACGACTATCGCTACCGCTTACTGATAAAGTAAATCAATTACATGGCGATTACATTTCATACAATAAAGCGACAACCATATGGCTCCTACCAGTTGCCGATAACTGAGTTACAAAACATGATCATCTCATACAACAATTTATATAATCATGTCTTGACCATATCACATCACAACATGCCCTGCAAAAACAAGTTAGACGTCCTCTACTTTGTTGTTGCAAGTTTTACGTGGCTGCTATGGGCTTAGCAAGAACCGTTCTTACCTACGCATCAAAACCACAATGATTTTTCATCAAGTTTGCTGTTTTAACCTTCAACCAGGACTGGGCGTAGTCACACTCGATTCAACTAAAGTTGGAGAAACAGACACCCACTAGCCACCTATGTGCGAAGCACATCGGTAGAACCAGTCTCGTGTAAGCGTACGCGTAATGTCGGTCTGAGCCGCTTCATCCAACAATACCGCCGAATCAAAGTATGACATGCTGGTAAGCAGTATGACTATTATCGCCCACAACTCTTTGTGTTCTACTCGTGCATATAACATCTATGCATATACCTGGCTCGGATGCCACTGTTGGGGAACATAGTATTTCAAAAAATTCCTATGATCACGCAAGATTTATCTAGGAGATGCATAGCAACGAGAGGGGAGAGTGTGTCTACGTACCCTCATAGCCCGAAAGCGGAAGCGTTTAGTAACGCGGTTGATGTAGTCGAACGTCTTCGCGATCCAACCGACCAAGTACCGAACACACGGCACCTCCGCGATCTGCACACGTTCAGCTCGATTACGTCCCTCAAACTTCTAGATCGAGCTGAGGTTGAGGGAGAGTTTCGTCAGCACGACGGCGTGTTGACGGTGATGATGAAGTTACCGACGCAGGGCTTCGCCTAAGCTCTACAACGATATGACCAAGGTGGAAATATGTGGAGGGGGCACCGCACATGGCTAAGATCAACTTGTGTGTCTATGGGGTGCCCCCTTGTAACGCCCTCGATGCGGCTATATCTCCTACGTGTCGAAGCACGACTTAGAGGCATAACCGCATTGAAAGCAATGTCGGAAGTAAGGTAATCTTCACAACAACCCATGTAAATAGATAAGAAGGGGAAAGGTACATAGTTGGCTTACACTCGCCACGTCACACAAAGTACATAAATAGCATTACAACATCCAATACACTCATGGTCCGACTACGGTACCAAAATAAAAGATCAACCCCAACATGCGACATGGTCCCGATCGCCCCAACTGGGCACCACTACTGATCATCAGGGAAAGACACATAGTAGTGACGGGAGGCTTCATCGAACTCCCACTTGAGCTCAAGCGCATCATCTGGAATGGAGTCATCAGGCCCTGCATCTGGTTTGGAAGTAATCTGTGAGCCACGGGGACTCAGCAATCTCGCACCCTCGCGATCAAGACTATTTAAGCTTATAGGTAAGGCAAGGTAATATGTGGAGCTGCAGCAAGCGACTAGCATATATGGTGGCTAACCTGTTCGCAAAGGAGAGCGAGAAGAGAAGGCAAAGCACGAACGAAGAACTATAGAACAACCTACGGCAAGCATTACTCCAACACCGTGTTCACTTCCTGGACTCTGCCGAGAAGAGACCATCACGGTTACACACGCCATTGATTCATTTTAGTTAAGTTAAGGTTCAAGTTATCTACAACCGGACATTAACAAATTCCCATCTACCCATAACCGCGGGCACGGCTTTCGAAAGTTCAAATCCCTGCAGGGGAGTCCCAACTTAGCCCATGACAAGCTCTCACAGTCAACGAAGGATATACCTTCTCCCGAGACATTCCGATCAGACTCGGTATCCCGGTTCTACAAGACAACTTCGACAAGTCAAAACAAATCCAGCAACACCGTCCGAATGTGCCGACAAATCCCGATAGGAGCTGCACATATCTCGTTCTCAGGGCACACTCAGATAATACATCCTACGAGTAAAACCAAACCTCAAGTTGCCCCAAGGTGGCCCCGCAGTCTGCTCGGTCGGACCAACACTCAGAGGAGCACTGGCCCGGGGGGGTCTAAAATAAGATGACCCTTGGGCTCCGGAAACCCAAGGGAAAAAGAGGCTAGGTGGAAAATGGTAAAACCAAGGTTGGGCATTGCTGGAGGAGTTTTATTCAAGGCGATTTGTCAAGGGGTTCCCATCATTACCCAACCGCGTAAGGAACGCAAAAATCCGGGAACATAACATCGATATGACGGAAACTAGGGCGGCAAGAGTGGAACAAAACACTAGGCAAAAGGCCGAGCCTTACACCCTTTACCAAGTATATAGGTGCATTAAGATAACAAGATAATATAATGATATCCCAACAAGATAATAAAGTTCCAACAAGGAACGATCTCCAATCTTCACCTGCAACTAGCAACGCTATAAGAGGGGCTGAGCAAAGCGGTAATATAGCCAAACAACGGTTTGCTAGGACATGGTGGGTTGGAGGTTTGACATGGCAATTTGGGAGGCATGAGAAGAAAGTGGTAGGCATCGTAGCATAGGCATAGCAAAAGAGCGAGCATCTAGCAAAGCAAAGATAGAAGTGATTTCGAGGGTATGATCATCTTGCCTGCAAAGTTGTCAGAGTTGACTGGATCCTCGAAAGCAAACTCAACGGGCTCCTCGTTAGCGAACTCGTCTCCCGGCTCTACCCAAACAAGACAAACAGGCAAAAGGAACATAATCAACCACGTGCAAATGCTCGAACAACATGATGCAAACATGGTATGCTATGCGGGATGCGATATGTGATGCATATGCAAGATTTGACAAGGAATGATTGAACCTGGCCTCAACTTGGAAATCCAATTGTGCCACTGGAAAGGTGAGGTGATTTTGGTTGAAATCGATATAAAGAACACCGGAACCGGATGCACGGTTTGGAAATGGCAAGCAAAACAAATATGGCACCGGTCTGCGATAAACAGCAAGTAGCCATCTAAATGCATCAAGATAAATATGCTACAGCACTCCAACATGGCAAAAAAATACATGGCAGGGATCCACTCATAATGCTTGACAAAAGATGAACACCGAGCTACGGACAATTCATCCATTAACAGGTTCAAACAAGCATGGCAAAAGTGCAAATGATAAACAGGTTTCAGACTTAGTGAAATTAACACAAGCCTGGAATTTCAGATCAGGTAGCACACTTTGGAGCAAGAAAACTATATGTTACAGGAACTTATCATGGCAAAGCAAGGCACGGAATGGAGCTACTCAAAGAGCTTAACAAAATTCCCTTAGTGACCTTGAGCCAAAAGGGATCAGAAAATACAATTGCAAGCATGTGAACATGGCAAAAACATAAACAGATCTCAGACTTAGTGAAAAACTGGAGCATGCAAATATCTTAATGAGTAGGCATGTTTACGAGCTCGATGCACTCACTACAGAGCAAGGAATGACAAACTAAGCATTCACCCATCAAGAATACATATCATATAAGCTAGACATGGCAAGAACAACAAGATAGCATGCACGGATCAACAACAACATCCTCGGCAAAATCACTAACAAGTAGACAATCTGCCAGGATTCACGAAATAGCAAAAGTAGAGCTCGATTGACTCAAGCTAGGTTGCTCCATAATTGCAAACAAAGACATAGATGGATATAGCACTACAAGATTAACAAATCATCCTTACTGATCATCCTCAAAAGAGACATGGATCACTAGGAAACAACATGAACATATGGCATAATGATAAAAACAAATCAAGGACTTAGTGAAATTGCTAAGTCCCTGAAATCAGCATCAACGAATGCACCATTTTGCAAGCTTGTGCTAGTCACCACACACATCACACAAATACATGGATAGCACCTCTGGAAAGATGGCAAAGCATATAACAAAACACATGTAGAGCTCAGGGGCATATCATGCACACAATAATCATGGCAAAAATGACAAATAGCTATTTGGTGCAGCAGATCTGACAATTAACTCAAATAGCTCTCTTCCAACAGCATTTCGAGCATCAAGATGAGCTCAAATGAAAATGATACAATGAGATGAAATGATGTGCTCTCTGAGACGAAGATTTTGATATACTGCACGCCCAAAACGGATCTACGGATGCGGAGATATAGCATGAAGAAAAATGCAATTTGTCTAGGGTTTCGGGAGAAAGTCAACCGAGGAGGGGATCTCAGATCCAGATCTGGTTTGCACGCGGAACGAGGTTCGCTGGCCGGAGCTTCGAGGTCGCCGGAGTGGACTTGCCGCGGAGGAGGGGGCCGGTCGCCGGCGAGGTGGCTGGAGAGGTGGTCGGGCGCCGGATCCGGAGCGGCGGACGGCGGGTGGCGGCAGTTGGCGGCATCGGCCTCGGTTGGCGCAGCGGGCGCGGACACCAGCGAGCGGCCAGGCGAGCGCCGACGGAAGGGGAGGCGGCGGCCGCGACGGAGGTGCGGCGGACCGGGCGCGGGGAAGAAGCTCTCGGGCGGCGGCGGGGCGCGGTGGGCCTCGGGGGCCCGGCCTGGGCCTCCCGGGCCGGCGGCGGCGACGAAGTGGGGCTGCGGCTTGGCCAATGGGGGCGTGCCACGTGGCGGCGGGGTGGAAGTCGGACACGTCCGGCGCGCGGAGGAAGACGGAGACTAGGGTTTCGGGGGAGAGATCCGAAATTTCGGGAGTGGGTCTTTAAATAGGCATAGGAGGAGCTAGGAGAGTCCAAATGAGGTGCGGTTTTCGGCCACGCGATCGTGATCGAACGCTCTAGATGATGGAGAGGGTTTTGGTGGGTTTTGGGCCAAATTGGAGGGGGTGTTGGGCTGCAACACACACGAGGCCTTCTCGGTCTCTCGGTTAACCGTTGGAGTATCAAACGAAGTCCAAATGGTACGAAACTTGACAGGCGGTCTACCGGTAGTAAACCAAGGCCGCTTGGCAAGTCTCGGTCCAATCTGGAAATGTTTAATCCCCACACACGAAAGGAAGGTAGAAAGGACCACCGGAGGAGATAAGAGCGCCGGAATGCAAAACGGACAACGGGGAAAATGCTCGGAAGCATGAGATGAACACGTATGCAAATGCAATGCACATGATGACATGATATGAGATGCATGACAACAACAACACACGGAGACAAAAACCCGAACCCGAGGAAATAAAATAACTTAGCGCCGGAAACGGCATGAGTTGGAGTACATATAAGGTAAATTACATCCGGGGTGTTACAACACTCCACCACTACGAAAGGATCTCGTCCCGAGATCTAGGACTGGAAGAACGCCGGGTACTCAGAACGGAGGTGATCCTCGCGTTCCCAGGTGGCTTCTTGGTCGGAATGGTGAGACCACTTGACTTTGAGGAATTTGATTGACTTATTGCGAGTCTTGCGTTCAGTCTCTTCGAGAATAGCAACGGGGTGCTCATGATAAGAGAGATCTTCTTGGAGATCAATGTCTTCGAAGTTGATGGTGCGGTCAGGAGTCTTGAAGCACTTGCGGAGCTGAGAGACATGGAACATGTTGTGCACATTTGCAAAGTTTGAAGGAAGCTCGAGTTGATAGGCGAGATCGCCTCTCTTGCTGATGATTTTTAAAGGACCCATGTATCTAGGGGCAAGCCTCCCTTTGATACCGAAGCAACGAATACCTTTCATTGGAGAGACACGGAGGTAAACATGATCTCCGATCTCGAAAGCCAAATCGCGGTGCTTACTATCATAGTAGCTCTTCTGGCGCGATTGCGCTGCTTTGAGGTTATCTTGAATGACTTTGCACATCTCCTCTGCCTCTGTGATCAAGTCATTTCCAAGAAGTTGACGTTCACCGGTTTCAGACCAGTTAAGAGGAGTACGGCACTTCCTGCCATACAAGATTTCGAATGGGGCCTTGCCCGAACTTGCTTGAAAACTGTTGTTGTAGGAGAATTCGGCATATGGAAGACAATCTTCCCAATTCATACCGAAGGAGATAACCCAAGCCCTGAGCATATCTTCAAGAATCTGATTGACACGCTCGACTTGACCGCTAGTTTGAGGATGGAAAGCTGTGCTGAAGCGGATGTTGGTGCCCATGGCCTTCTGAAAAGACTCCCGAAACTTGGAGGTAAAGATGCTGCCACGGTCTGAAGAGATCACCTGTGGAATACCGTGCAGCGAGACAATCCGAGAGGTATACAGCTCCGCCAATTGAGCTGCAGTGATAGACTCTTTGATAGGCAGAAAGTGAGCCACTTTAGTGAGTTTGTCGATGTCAACGAATATAGCATCATTGCCACGCTTGGACTTTGGAAACCCAGTCACGAAGTCCATCTCAATGTGGTCAAACTTCCATTCTGGAATGGCAAGAGGTTGGAGGAGACCAGCTGGCCTTTGGTGTTCTGCCTTCACTCTTCTGCAGACATCACATTCATTCACGAACTGAGCAATCTCGCGCTTCATTCGAGTCCACCAATAAGCCTGCTTGAGGTCCTGATACATCTTCGTACTCCCAGGGTGGATGGAGAGGAGTGAATTGTGAGCCTCATTCATGATAACTTTACGAAGATCACCTTTGGGCACAACAATACGATCCTCGAAGAAGAGAGTATCCTTGTCATCAAGGCGGTAGCACTTGTACTTGGGTTGACTCTTGGCAATCCCAATCTTCACCTTCTTCACCATAGCATCAAGAAGTTGAGCCTCGCGAATCTGGTCTTCCAAGGTAGGAGAGACTTGAAGGTTGGCAAGGAAACCTTGAGGAACAACTTGCAGATTGAGTTTGCGGAAAGCTTCACAAAGCTCGGGTTGGTAAGGCTTGAGAATCAGGCTGTTGCTGTAAGCTTTCCTGCTCAATGCGTTAGCAATCACATTGGCCTTGCCTGGAGTATACTCGATACTCGGATTATACTCTTGAATCATTTCGACCCAACGAGTTTGCCTGAGGTTGAGATTAGGCTGAGTGAAGATGTACTTGAGGCTCTTGTGGTCAGTGAAAATGTCCACTTTTCTTCCCAATAAGAGATGTCTCCAAGTCAAAAGAGCATGCACAACTGCCGCCAACTCGAGGTCATGAGTGGGGTAGTTCTTCTCGTTGGGCTTCAACTGGCGAGAGGTATAAGCCACAACTTTCTTCTCTTGCATCAACACTGCACCAAGACCTTGGAGAGAGGCATCGCAGAAGACCTCGAACGGTTTGGATTCGTCAGGAGGAGTCAAAACTAGAGCAGTGACCAATTTCTCTTTCGAAGTTTTGAAAGCGATGTCACATTCCGGAGACCAAACGTACTTGACGTGCTTCTGGAGAAGGTTTGAAAGAGGCTTCGCAATCTTAGAAAAATTCTCCATGAACCTTTGACAGTATTTTGCGAGACCAAGGAAGCTGCGGAGTTGCTTCACGTACTGAGGTGGTTCCCAATTCACAATTGCAGACACCTTCTCAGGATTCACCGCTATGCCCTTGGCAGAGATGATATGCCCAAGATAGAGAACCTCATCGAGCCAAAACTCGCACTTTGAGAACTTGGCGTAGAACTGATGTTCTCTGAGCTTATCGAGCACCAAACGCAAGTGCTTGGCATGATCTTCCTTGTTCTTCGAAAAGACCAGAATGTCGTCGAGATAGACCAAAACGAAGTCATTTGTGTAGGCGTTGAAGATGAAGTTCATCATGCGAGAGAATGTCGGAGGGGCGTTGACGAGGCCAAAAGACATGAAAGTGTATTCGTATGAACCATAGCTTGTTCTGAAAGCCGTCTTGGGAATATCTTGCTCACGGATTCGAATCTGGTCATAACCCATACGGAGATCAAGCTTGGAGAATACTTGGGCACATTTGAGTTGTTCGAACAGCTCATTGATGTTTGGAAGTGGGTACTTGTTCTTGATAGTCTTCTTGTTCAATGGACGGTAGTCAACACAAAGTCGGTCCGTTCCATCCTTCTTCTTTACAAAAAGAACTCCACAACCCCACGGAGAAGAACTAGGTCGGATGAGACCCATTCTCTCTTGAATATCGAGTTGCTTCTTCAGCTCCTTCAACTCTTCAGGTCCGAGCTTGTAAGGACGTTTGCAAACAGGTTTCGTGCCAGGCTCAAGATCGATGACGAATTCAACTGGCCGGTGCGGAGGCATTCCTGGAAGCTCTTCTGGAAAGACATCTTGATATTCGCAAACGACTGGAATTTGCGAGATGGCATCCAGTTCACCCTTCTCATTGAGAGAAAATAGACGGATTGTATCATCACGAGCGGCAAAGACAATTACATCCTCAGATGAATGAGTCAATTGAATCTGCCTGGCAGCACAATCAAGGTGCTCCTTGTGCTTAGAAAGCCAATCCATTCCGAGAATAAGATCAATATCCAAGTTACCAAGGACCACTGGAGAGGATAGAAATTTGTAGTCGCCCAACATGATAGAGACATCGGGAGCAATCAAACTAGAAGTCAAAAGCTTGCCGGGAGAAACAACTTGCATGGCTTTGGGCATAGCCTCAGTATCAACATTGTGCTTCGATGCAAATGGGCATGACAAGAAAGAATGCGATGCACCAGTATCAAAAAGTACTTTAGCTGGAATATCGTTAACATGAAGGTTACCCATGATGACATCTGACGAGTCCTCTGCCTGAGCTACATTCATCAAGTTGACCTTGGCGTGCTTGGGGTTATGCTTGACCACAGCTGTACTTGCAGATCTCACAGGAGGAGGAGGAGGGAGACGCCTCTGGTTGAAGCATTTGTTGGCATAGTGACCCTTATGTTGGCACTTGTTGCACGTGACCTCTGAAAGCGGACGGTGATACGGAGCACTCGATCTTGGAGCTTGAGACGAAGTCTTGTTCTGAAAGCCAGGGTTGGGTGGGTGGGAAGATCCACTGCCACCTTTGCTCTTCCATTAAAACGGCTGACGGAACGGAGGAGGAGGAAGACAATACTTCTGTTGCTGGGCCACTTGAGTAGAGGAAGAAGGAGTAGCATCTCTGACTCGCTTCTTGGAAGCATCACACTTCAGTTGAGCAGCCTCTTGCTTCAATGCCATGTTGTAGAACTCATCGTACCTCAAGGGCTCAAAGAGAACAAGAGCTAGCTGGATTTCTTCTCTGAGACCACCCCTGAACTAGTATATCATGCTCTTCTCGTCAGGGACGTCCTTCTTAGCAAAGCGGGCGAGCTTCTGAAACAACTTGTTGTAGTCATAGACAGACATAGAGCCTTGCTTCAGGTTGCGGAATTCCTCACGCTTGCTTTCAACCACGCTATGAGGAATATGATGAGCTTTGAAGTCTTGACGGAATTCATCCCAGGTAATCTCACGGCCTCCTCTGGAATCTTTGTACTGCTGAAACCATTCTGCAGCTTGGTCTTTGAGGTGGAAGGAAGCGAACTTGACAAAGTACTCAGGCCTGACATTACTGCACTCGAAATGCTTGCACAAGTCCACGAGCCAATCTTCAGCATCAGTTGCCTCAACACAATTGCTGAAAGTCTTTGGCTGGTTAGCAAGGAACTGGTTGAGTGTAGCAAAGCGATTCTGATTGTTGCCCTGGTTGCCTTGGTTCGCTTGGTTCACTTGGTTGCGCTCTTGAAGAATTTGCATGATCAACTGCGTGTTTGCATTGGTAGCGGCCATCACAGCTTGCCATGCCTCCGGAGGCGGAGGTGGTGGTGGCAGATCAGGATTCGGAGTCGTGCGCGTTGGAGGAGCCATCCTGAAGAGGTTGACATCCATTAGCACATTGACAGATAAGATTGAAACTGAATCAAGCGGGTAGAAATTGCAACATATCGTCTTCACATCCGAACGAAATGAACGAATGCATTCCAATTGAAATGGTCACATATCCATAAAGTGAGAAGCCACTTAGAATTTAGGTAGAAGAAATAAAATCAACAAGGTACGGAGCAAGAACGAATACTCGGTAAGGATCACCCAATCTCAAACCAAATATCCGTGGAAGAAGAACTAGAGCTACAAGAATTCCCACCTATGAAACTCCCGAACCTTTCCGGTTATGCAATCAAGTGTTGGGGATACAGTGGAAGCATAATATCTCACCCAAATCTAGCAAATCCTACATCCAGCTGTATCCATCCTTCAACACATAACCGAGAAAACTTCGGAAATCTTCTACCTCAACCTTCGAAAAGCATCCGTTATACAAGTTATGGCAATACTCCCGAACTCCCGCCCCAGTACTGGGTGGCGTCGAGGTTATCTCACCAACAACTGCATAAAAGAGATTTCCGATGTCGGCAAACTAAACTCAGGTATTCCAGAACTGCAACGATAAAATTGTGACGACAACACCTCGGAGCTCAACTCCCCGGGACACTGCCACAACCCCTAAATGACAGGAGGCACCAAGAACAATGTTCTCGTCACAAATCGATCGGAACGATTCTAAGATACCCGCGTGATCCTAATTTTTTTAGTGAAATTTGAGAAGAGAAGAGTCAAAACTCTACGTCAGGATGCCTTACCAGAGCGATGAAGGGACTGGGGAGTAAAAAGAATTCCTAAAATCTCCGATATATAATTCCTAAATGACTCAAAACATTTTTTCTAGACTCAACTCGTCCGCTAAATCGATCAAGCAATGGGGCTCCTAAGGTCGGGGAAGGCTCTGATACCAACTTGTAACGCCCTCGATGCGGCTATATCTCCTATGTGTCGAAGCACGACTTAGAGGCATAACCGCATTGAAAGCAATGTCGCAAGTAAGGTAATCTTCACAACAACCCATGTAAATAGATAAGAAGGGGAAAGGTACATAGTTGGCTTACACTCGCCACGTCACACAAAGTACATAAATAGCATTACAACATCCAATACACTCATGGTCCGACTACGGTACCAAAATAAAAGATCAACACCAACATGCGACATGGTCCCGATCGCCCCAACTGGGCACCACTACTGATCATCAGGGAAAGACACATAGTAGTGACGGGAGGCTTCATCGAACTCCCACTTGAGCTCAAGCGCATCATCTGGAATGGAGTCATCAGGCCCTGCATCTGGTTTGGAAGTAATCTGTGAGCCACGGGGACTCAGCAATCTCGCACCCTCGCGATCAAGACTATTTAAGCTTATAGGTAAGGCAAGGTAATATGTGGAGCTGCAGCAAGCGACTAGCATATATGGTGGCTAACCTGTTCGCAAAGGAGAGCGAGAAGAGAAGGCAAAGCACGAACGAAGAACTATAGAACAACCTACGGCAAGCATTACTCCAACACCGTGTTCACTTCCTGGACTCTGCCGAGAAGAGACCATCACGGTTACACACGCCATTGATTCATTTTAGTTAAGTTAAGGTTCAAGTTATCTACAACTGGACATTAACAAATTCCCATCTGCCCATAACTGGGTGCACGTCTTTTGAAAGTTCAAATCCCTGCAGGGGAGTCCCAACTTAGCCCATGACAAGCTCTCACGGTCAACGAAGGATATACCTTATCCCGAGACATTCCGATCAGACTCGGTATCCCGGTTCTACAAGACAACTTCGACAAGTCAAAACGAATCGAGCAACACCGCCCGAATGTGCCGACAAATCTCGATAGGAGCTGCACATATCTCGTTCTCAGGGCACACTCAGATAATACATCCTACGAGTAAAACCAAACCTCAAGTTGCCCCAAGGTGGCCCCGCAGTCTGCTCGGTCGGACCAACACTCAGAGGAGCACTGGCCCGGGGGGGTCTAAAATAAGATGACCCTTGGGCTCCGGAAACCCAAGGGAAAAAGAGGCTAGGTGGAAAATGGTAAAACCAAGGTTGGGCATTGCTGGAGGAGTTTTATTCAAGGCGATTTGTCAAGGGGTTCCCATCATTACCCAACCGCGTAAGTAACGCAAAAATCCGAGAACATAACATCGATATGACGGAAACTAGGGCGGCAAGAGTGGAACAAAACACTAGGCAAAAGGCCAAGACTTCCACCCTTTACCAAGTATATAGGTGCATTAAGATACCAAGATAATATAGTGATATCCCAACAAGATAATAAAGTTCCAACAAGGAACGATCTCCAATCTTCACCTGCAACTAGCAACGCTATAAGAGGGGCTGAGCAAAGCGGTAACATAGCCAAACAACGGTTTGCTAGGACATGGTGGGTTAGAGGTTTGACATGGCAATTTGGGAGGCATGATAAGAAAGTGGTAGGCATCGTAGCATAGGCATAGCAAAAGAGCGAGCATCTAGCAAAGCAAAGATAGAAGTGATTTCGAGGGTATGATCATCTTGCCTGCAAAGTTGTCAGAGTTGACTGGATCCTCGAAAGCAAAAACTCAACGGGCTCCTCGTTAGCGAACTCGTCTCCCAGCTCTACCCAAACAAGACAAACAAGTAAAAGGAACACAATCAACCATGTGCAAATGCTCGAACAACATGATGCAAACATGGTATGCTATGCGGGATGCGATATGTGATGCATATGCAAGATTTGACAAGGAATGATTGAACCTGGCCTCAACATGGAAATCCAAGTGTGCCACTGGAAAGGTGAGGTGATTTCGGTTGAAATCGATATAAAGAACACCGGAATCGGATGCACGGTTTGGAAATGGCAAGCAAAACAAATATGGCACCAGTCTGCGATAAACAGCAAGTAGCCATCTAAATGCATCAAGATAAATATGCTACAACACTCCAACATGGCAAAAAAATACATGTCAGGGATCCACTCATAATGCTTGACAAAAGATGAACACTGAGCTACGGCCAATTCATCCATTAACATGTTCAAACAAGCATGGCAAAAGTGCAAATGATAAACAGGTTTCAGACTTCGTGAAATTAACACAAGCCTGGAATTTCAGATCAGGTAGCACACTTTGGAGCAAGAAAACTATATGTTACAGGAACTTATCATGGCAAAGCAAGGCACGGAATGGAGCTACTCAAAGAGCTTAACAAAAGTCCCTTAGTGACCTTGAGCCAAAAGGGATCAGAAAATACAATTGCAAGCATCTGAACATGGCAAAAACATAAATAGTTCTCAGACTTAGTGAAAAACTGGAGCATGCAAATATCTTAACGAGTAGGCATGTTTACGAGCTCGATGCATTCACTACAGAGCAAGGAATGACAAACTAAGCATTCACCCATCAAGAATACATATCATATAAGCTAGACATGGCAAGAACAACAAGATAGCATGCACGGATCAACAACAACATCCTCGGCAAAATCACTAACAAGTAGACAATCTGCCAGGATTCACGAAATAGCAAAGGTAGAGCTCGATTGACTCATGCTAGGTTGCTCCATAATTGCAAACAAAGACATGGATGGATATAGCACTACAAGATTAACAAATCATACTTACTAATCATCCTCAAAAGAGGCACGGATCACTAGGAAACAACATGAACATATGGCATAATGATAAAAACAAATCAAGGACTTAGTGAAATTGCTAAGTCCCTGAAATCAGCATTAACGAATGCACCACTTTACAAGCTTGTGCTAGTCACCACACACATCACAAAAATACATGGATAGCACCTCTGGAAAGATGGCAAAGCATATAACAAAACACATGTAGAGCTCAGGGGCATATCATGCACACAATAATCATGGCAAAAATGACAAATAGCTATTTGGTGCAGCAGATCTGACAATTAACTCAAATAGCTCTCTTCCAACAGCATTTCGGGCATCAAGATGAGCTCAAATGAAAATGATGCAATGAGATGAAATGATGTGCTCTCTGAGACGAACATTTTTATATGCTACACGCCCAAAACGGATCTACGGATGCAGAGATATAGCATGATGAAAAATGCAATTTGTCTAGGGTTTCGGGAGAAAGTCAACCGAGGAGGGGATCTCAGATCCAGATCTAGTTTGCATGCGGAACGAGGTTCGCTGGACGGAGCTTCGAGGTCGCCGGAGTGGACTTGCCGCGGAGGAGGGGGCGGTCGCCGGCGAGGTGGCCGGAGAGGTGGTCGGGCGCCAGATCCGGAGCGGCGGACGGCGGGTGGCGGCGGTTGGCAGCGCCGGCCTCGGTTGGCGCGGCGGGCGCGGACGCCGGCGAGTGGCCAGGCGAGCGCCGGCGGAAGGGGAGGCGGCGGCCGCGGCGGAGGTGCGGCGGACCGGGCGCGGGGAAGAAGCTCCCGGGCGGCGGCGGGGCGCGTTGGGCCTCGGGGGCCCGGCCTGGGCCTCCCGGGCCGGCGGCGGCGACGAAGTGGGGCTGCGGCTCGGCCAATGGGGGCGTGCCACGTGGCGGCGGGGTTGAAGTCGGACACGTCCGGCGCCGGCGGACGTTGTCCGGCGCGCGGAGGAAGACGAAGACTAGGGTTTCGGGGGAGAGATCCGAAATTTAGGGAGTGGGTCTTTAAATAGGCATAGGAGGAGCTAGGAGAGTCCAAATGAGGTGCGGTTTTCGGCCAGCGATCGTGATCGAACGCTCTAGATGATGGAGAGGGTTTTGGTGGGTTTTGGGCCAAATTGGAGGGGTGTTGGGCTGCAACACACACGAGGCCTTCTCGGTCTCTCGGTTAACCGTTGGATTATCAAACAAAGTCCAAATGGTACGAAACTTGACAGGCGGTCTACCGGTAGTAAACCAAGGCCGCTTGGCAAGTCTCGATCCAATCCGGAAATGTTTAATCCCCACACACGAAAGGAAGGTAGAAAGGACCACCGGAGGAGATAGGAGCGCCGGAATGCAAAACGGACAACGGGGAAAATGCTCGGAAGCATGAGACGAACATGTATGCAAATGCAATGCACATGATGACATGATATGAGATGCATGACAAAAACAACAACAACACATGGAGACAAAAACCCGAACCCGAGGAAATAAAATAACTTAGCGCCGGAAACGGCAAGAGTTGGAGTACATATAAGGTAAATTACATCCGGGGTGTTACACCCCTCCGCCGTATATAAAGGGGTGGATGAGGGGGCCGGCCGACCCTCATGGTGCGCCCCCTAAGGGGGGAATCCTACTCCTACTAGGAGTAGGTTCCCCCTTTTCTAGTCCTAATAGGAGGGGGAAGGAAGGGAGAGAGGGGAGGATGGAAAGGGGGGCCGGCCCCCCTCCCAATTCGGATCGGGCTTGGGGGGCCCCTCCTCTTGGCCTTCTCCTCTCTCTTCCACTAAAGCCCATGCAGGCCCATTAAGCCCCCGGGGGGTTCCGGTAACCCCTCGGTACTCTGGTAAATGCCCGAACTCATCTGAAACCATTCCGGTGTCCAAACATAACCTTCCAATATATCAATCTTCATGTCTCGACCATTTCGAGACTCCTCATCATGTCTGTGATCACATCCGGGACTTTGAACTACCTTCGGTACATCAAAACACATAAACTCATAATACCGATCGTCATCGAACGTTAAGCGTGCAGACCCTATGCGTTCGAGAACTATGTAGAGATGACCGAGACTCATCTCCGGTCAATAACCGATAGCGGAACCTAGATGCCCATATTGGTTCCTACATATTCTACGAAGATCTTTATCGGTCAAACCGCATAACAACATACATTGTTCCCTTTGTCATCGGTATGTTACTTGCCCGAGATTCGATCGTCGTATCATCATACCTAGTTCAATCTCGTTACTGGCAAGTCTCTTTACTCATTCCATAATGCAACATCCCACAACTAACTCATTAGTCACATTGCTTGCAAGGCTTATAGTGATGTGCATTACCGAGAGGGCCCAGAGATACCTCTCCTATAATCGGATTGGCAAATCCTAATCTCGATCTATGCCAACTCAACAAACACCATCAGAGACACCTATAGAGCATCTTTATAGTCACTGAGTTACGTTGTGATGTTTGATAGCACACTGAGTGTTCCTTCGGTATTCTGGAGTTGCATAATCTCATAGTCATAGGAACATGTATAAGTCATGAAGAAAGCAATAGCAACAAACTAAACAATCAAAGTACTAAGCTAACAGATGGGTCAAGTCAATCACATCATTCTCTAATGATGTGACCCCGTTCATCAAATGACAACTCATGTCTATGGTTAGGAAACTTAACCATCTTCGATTAATGAGCTAGTCAAGTAGAGGCATACTAGTGACACTCTGTTTGTCTATGTATTCACACATGTACTAAGTTTCCGGTTAATACAATTATAACATGAATAATAAAAATTTATCATGGCGTATGGAAATATAAATAACAACTTTATTATTGTCTCTATGGCATATTTCCTTCATATCATATATACTTTTGTTCACTTTGCCATCCTTCTTATCCGCCAAGTATTTGGGGCAGTTCCGCTTCCAGTGACCATTTCCTTCATAGTAGAAGCACTCAGTTTCAGGCTTGGGTCTAGCTTTGGGCTTCTTCATGGGAGTGGCAACTTTCTTGCCATTCTTCTTGAAGTTCCCTTTCTTTCCCTTGCCCTTTTACTTGAAACTAGTGGTCCTGTCAATCATCAACATTTGATGCTTTTTTTGATTTCTACCTTCGTCGATTTCTACATCACAAAGAGCTCGGGAATCATTTTCGTCATCCCTTGCATATTATAGTTCATCACAAAGTTCTAGTTACTTGGTGATAGTGACTAGAGAACTCTGTCAATCACTATCTTATTTGGAAGATTAACTCCCACTTGATTCAAGCGATTGTAGTATCCAAACATTCTGAGCACGTGCTCACTAGCTGAGCTATTCTCCTCCATCTTGTAGGCAAAGTACTTGTCAGAGGTCTCATACCTTTTAACACAGGCATGAGTCTTAAATACCAACTTCAGCTCTTGGAACATCTTATATGCTCCGTGGCGTTCAAAACGTTTTTTAAGTCCCGGTTTTAAGCCGTAAAGCATGGCGCACTAAACTATCAAGTAGTTATCATACCGAGCTTGCCAAACGTTCATAACGTCTGCATCTGCTCCTGCAATAGGTCTGTCACCTAGCATGCATAAAGGACATAATTCTTCCGTGCAGCAATGAGGATAATCCTCAGATCACGGACCTAGTCCGCATCATTGCTACTATTATCTTTCAACATAGTTTTTCTCTAGGAACGTATCAAAAAATAAACGGGGAGCTACATGGCAAGCTATTGATGTACAACATAGTTATGCAAATACTACCAGGACTAAGTTCATGATAAATTAAAGTTCAATTAATCATATTACTTAAGAACTCCCACTTAGATAGACATCCCTCTAATCATCTAAGTGATCACGTGATCCATATCAACTAAACCATGTCCGATCATCATGTGAGATGGATTAGTTTTCAATGGTGAACATCACTATGTTGATCATATCTACTATATGATTCATGCTCGACCTTTCGGTCTCAGTGTTCCGAGGCCATATCTGCATATGCTAGGCTCGTCAAGTTTAACCCGAGTATTCTGCATGTGCAAAACTGGCTTGCACCCATTGTATGTGAACGTAGAGCTTATCACACCTGATCATCACGTGGTGTCTCAGCACGAAGAACTGTCGCAATGCTGCATACTCAGGGAGAACACTTATACCTTGAAATTGTAGTAAGGGATCATCTCATAATGCTACCGTCGTACTAAGCAAAATAAGATGCTTAAAATATAAACATCACATGCAATCAAAATATGTGACATGATATGGCCATCATCATCTTGTGCCTTTGATCTCCATCTCCAAAGTACCGTCATGATCTCTATCATCACCAGCATGACACCATGATCTCCATCATCTTGATCTTTATCAACGTGGCGTCACATGGTCGTCTCACCAACTATTGCTTTTGCAACTATTGCTATCACATAGCTATAAAGTAAAGCAATTATATGGCGCTTGCATCTTATGCAATAAAGAGACAACCATAAGGCTCCTGCCAGTTGCCGACAACTTGAACAATACATGATCATCTCATACAACAATTTATATCTCATCACGCTTTGACCATATCACATCACAACATGCCCTGCAAAAGCAAGTTAGACGTCCTCTACTTTGTTGTTGCAAGTTTTACGTGGCTGCTAAGGGCTTAGCAAGAACCGTTCTTACCTACGCATCAAAACCCACTACAAAAAAAGACACTTCCGTGATGATACGTGTTTGTCATAGTAGGTCCGTTTTCTGTCATACATGTACATCCATGACAATTTTATGACAGAATCAAGATAGTCATACCTATGCTGTCGTAGAAGTGTTCCATGACATTATGAAAATTATCATCACGGAAGTGTCCACTTCCATGACGATAAATCGCGTGTCATAGAAGTGCTTTTGTCAAGGGTGACTGACACATGGCATCCATCGTAACGGGACACCGTTAAGCTATCGGGTCCGGTTTTGGATCCGATAACCCGCTAACAGCAACGACCAATGCCGATTTTCCACGTGTAAAATTCTCATTGACCGATGGAACCACGTGTCAGCTCCGCGTTGGCACAGGTGTCACTCATCCAATGGGCGAGATGCGCCTATGATACGTTGACACGTGGACCGGCCCAAAAGTGGCCCATAAAGATTAAATGGGCCGACCCAACTAAAGGCCCACAAGATTTAGCGGGCCATAATGGGCCGGCCCAGCTAAAGGCCCACAAGATTTTGCAGACCATAATGGGCCAGCCCAGCTAAAGGCCCAACATTCTCAATTAAGGCCCACACGACTAGTGTTAAATCAGCCTGTCAATGGCCCATCCTAAACTTGTCATCATTGCGGCCCATGGTCACTTCTGGCCCATTAATAGTCCGCTAAGAATTTGGGCCGAATTACGGCCCGGTGTGTTTCCGGTCTGTTAAAGGTCCTACTTTTGTACATTGACAACATGGCAAAGGGTGGAAGGCTTGGCCTGCTCAGTGTTTTGTTCCACTCTTGCCGCCTTAGTTTCTGTCATACCGGTGTTATGTTCCTTGATTTTGCGTTCCTTACGCAGTTGGGGTTATGGGACCCCCTTGACAGTTCGCTTTGAATAAAACAACCCCAACAAGGCCCAACCTTGGTTTTACATTTACCTAACAACGTAAACTTTTCCCTAAGGATTTATAAACCTGAGGGTCATCTTTATTTAACCCCCATGGGCCAGTGCTCCTCTGAGTGTTGGTCCGAACCGAGTAGACTACGGGGCCACCTCGGGGAAACTTGAGGGTTGGTTTTACTCATAGGATGTTTCATCCGGTGTGCCCTGAGAACGAGATATGTGCAACTCCTATCGGGATTTGTCGGCACAGTCGGGCGGTCTTGCTGGTCTTGTTTTACCATTGTCGAAATGTCTTGTAACCGGGATTCCGAGTTTGATCGGGTTGTTCCAGGAGAAGGAATATCCTTGATTGATCGTGAGAGCTTGTGATGGGCCAAGTTGGGACACCCCTATAGGGTATAAACTTTCAAGATCCGTGCCCGCGGTAATGTGGCAGATGGGAATTTGTTAATATCCGGTTGTAGACAACTTGACACTTGACTTAATTAAAATGCATCAACCACGTGTGTAACCGTGATGGTCTCTTTTCGGCGGAGTTCGAGAAGTGAACACAGTTGGGTTATGTATGAACGTAAGTAGATCAGGATCACTTCTTGATCACTTCTAGTTTACGACCGTTGCGTAGTTTCTCATCTTACTCTTGCACTCGTATGTTAGCCACCATATTTGCTTAGCGCTTGCTACAACTCCACCTCATTACCACATCCTACCCATAAGCTTAAATAGTCTTGATATTGCGGGTTTTGAGATTGCTGAGTCCTCGTGACTCACAGATACTACCAAAATAGTTGCAGGTGCCGAGGATACCAATGCAAGTGATGCCACCGAACTCAAGTGGGAGTTTGTCGAGGACCTTGGACGTTACTACGTGTCTTTTCCTGATGATCAGTAGTGGTCCCCAGTTGGGACGACCGGTATCTAGCATTTGGGGTTGTTTTCTTTTCATTTGGATTTGTCCGTATTTGGACTATGTGTGTACTCTGTATGATGTATGAATTATATGTTCATTGTGTGGCGTGGTGATTGTAAGCAAACTCTATTTATCCCTTTCTTGTTCATTACATGGGATTGTGTGAAGATGACCCTTCTTGTGACAAAACCACAATGCAGTTATGCCTCTAAGTCGTGCCTCGACACGTGGGAGATATAGCCGCATCGCGGGCGTTACAAGTTGGTATCAGAGCCATCCCTGACTTAGGAGCCCCCTGCTTGATCGAATCATTGACATTGTTGAGTCTAGAACAAAAATGTTTTGAGTCTTAGGATTATATATATCGGAGAGTAGGATTCTTTTACTCCTCAGTCCCCTTCGTCGCTCTGGTGAGGCCTCCCGGCGTAAATGTTTTGACTTTCCTCTCCTCATTTTCACTAAAAAAATCAGGATGACGCGGGTATCTTGGGATCGTTCCGATATTCTTGTGAAGAGAACATTGTTCTTGGTGCCTCCTAACATTTAGGGGTTGTGGCAGTGTCCCGAGGAGTTGAGCTCTGAGGTGTTGTCGTCACAATTTTATCGTTGCAGTTCTGGAATACCTGAATTCGCCAACATCAAAAATCTTTTTTATGCAGTTAGTGGTGAGATAATCTCAACGCCACCCAGTACTGGGGAGGGAGTTCGGGAGTATTGCCACAGCTCGTATAACTGATGCTTTTCGAAAGTTCAGGTAAACGATTTCTGGAGCTTTCTTGGTTATGTGTTGATGGATGGATACAGTTGGAGCGTAGGGCTTGTTAATTGTGTGATATATATTGTGCCTCCCTGTATCCCCAACACCAGATTGCATAACCAGAAAGTTTCGAGAGTTAATAGGTGGGAATTCAATTATCACGTAGGATATCTGTCCAACAGACACATGATACGATATGGGGTCTATCATATGTTTTTTCCGGCTTATCCTGCAAGCCAAATCCTTTGTTTTGTTTTGAGTTGTGGTATTCGAGTTGCTTCGATGTCAAGTGTTGATTCCATACCTTTCTAAGCGATGTTCTCATAATTCTATGTGAATACTAATCCTTCTTGATCATCGAGATTGTCATGTCAATTCTTTTCCAACTGGTGCTCATTTCATCCGTCCCAAGTTGCCTTTGTTATTCCCGCCCTCCCACCCTTTTCTTCAAGGACTCAGATTTCTTAATCAAGTATCCATTTATTGATGTGAAGTCTCTTCATTTTTCCATTCAATGTTCTTATCCGGTGTTTCCTCATGAAGATGCTCAGGAGCTTCACGTTTATCATTCTTCGTTCTTTTTTTCTTCTCCGGTGGACTAAATTCAAGCATCGATGTTGATCATACCCCTTTCCTCGTTTCAAATGTTTTCCCATGCCGGTGCGCCTCTTAATCATTCTCATCTCGCTATTCTTCATATCCGAAGTGTTGAAGACATCTCAGAAGATTTGTGTCTCCATAATCAATCCGTTCAAGCTATTTCGAGGTTGTTATCTCATTCAAGCCATTTAATTCAACAAGTGCAATCTCTTTTCAAGCAATATTTTCAATGGTGTTTCTTTTGAGTGGGCCCTAACCCACAGGTATTTCCCAGGATCTTACCTGGCTCTTCTAATTTCTGGAGCTATTCTCAATTCATTTCAAAGTTTGACGTAAGATTGAATTATCATTAGTCATATGCCTTCTCCAAGGTTGGTTTCAAATTATTTTCATCGTTGGTTCAACATTTTTATTCTTCATTGTTCTAGAGTGCCTGAACAATTCATGGTGGTGTTTCTCATCATCATTCTCAACATTTGAAGACCGAAGAAGATTTTTTCCTAAATCTTGGTCCGTTGTCTTGAAGATTCGTGGTTCTAGCTTCATGCCATCCTCTCAAATCATTTCCAATCGTGAGAATTATTTTCATACCCATCCAAAGCATTTCATGAGTTCTTTCCATTTTATTCCTACGGAGGCCATCATTTCGGATTTATTCATTCTCAACGTTCAACTCTTGTTCACCAATTCTCCTAAATTGTGATTTTTTCATTCATCTCCAATTTCTTCCGGTGCATTATTCAAGTACTCTAATCAGTTCGTGATCTCTTCGTTATCTTGTATCTAAATTCATTCAAGTATCTTCATGCATTTTAATGCTTCCCGAAGAGCCATTCTCTTTTCATCATTTGTTTCAATTTTTACGGTGGGTCATTTGAGATTCCTCCTCCTTTTCTATCGTATTAATTCATTCGTTCTTTCCTAAAGCCCACCAGTGGTTTGTTCAAGTTTTCCCAAGTTTTTGGTATATCTCTCTTCAATCTTTTCAAGAAGAATAAGTAGCATGCCTAGCCATTGCTTGTCATCTATTTAAGTTGACGAAGGACACGCATAATATAATTCTTATTCTTGTTTCCTTGAGGTGATTAATTCCTTCTCCCAGAGTTTGTCATGATGAAGTAATTCTCGGTTTTGAGTTGTTCATCTTTGTTCCGGAGTTCCAAGTTCTCTCGGTTATCTCGTTGCGAAGCTCCATCTAAATCATTGCAAGTCTTCACCTTGTTCTTTCAACTTCTCTTTCTTTCTATCATCCTTTTATTATCGGAGTTCTTTCATTGAGGCTAATCATGCTGGCTCACCAAAGAATTCATTCATTCTCGAAATCTTCATCAAGATTTTGTTGGAGGAGCTCAAGTATTCTTCTTCTTGCATTACAAAGTGCAATTCTTTCTACCTTATCATTTGAGGTGGTGTTATGTAATTTTTTACAATTTCCTTCATGTTTCATGATTCACAAGTTGTCAAGAATGAGATATTTAAACCCATCACTTTCTTCCTTGGAATTATCTTGGGTTATATTTCACCTAAAGCCTTCCCTAAGGAATGTTTCCATTGTGGTGCTTATCAATGATCCAAGTTATCTCCTTATCATCTTGGTGGAAGAAGTTTTTCATCTCTTTGGTGTTCTCAATCAAATTAATTGATTCCGTTAGTGGCTGGTCTTCACCTCATAATGTTGAGATGATTCCATAAGCCCACTACAAGCTTATTCTTTTCGTTGTTGGTTTTCCAAAAACTTTGTTCTAACCTTCTGGCAAGGATGCTTTCCTAGTTCATTTGTGGCAGAAGTTGTCATTTTCCTCTCCGTTGTTTTGTTCCGACGACCTAGCTTCTATTCTTTCATTCCAGAGGCATTGTGATGTTGCTCTCTTCACCCATCACCTCGTTTTGTCAAGATCATGCTATTTTCTTGCTTATCCATTTAACCGAGTGTTGTGTTCTCTTTTCTAGTTATTTTCATCTTATCATGATTCTCTTCTCTTTCCTATCGGAGTCATGTCCAAAGTCTTTCCTTCTCATTTGTTGCCTATCTCGTTTAAACCTGAATGGTTCCAAATTCTTTCTTGTAGCTTGTGTTCTTTTATGTCTTTGAAACCTCTAAGGTTCTTTGGTTTCGCTCATTTGGCAAAGAAGCAACTTTGTTTTACCTCCTCCTCTTCCGCTTCTCTCTAGTGCCATCCCTAGATCTCGGGACGAGATCTCTTATAAGTGTAGGAGAGTTGTAACGACCCAAGACTGATGCTCCAGGATCCTTCCATGTTCTTCGTGATCGCTGTGTGTTTTAGTTGGTTGTTGCATTCATCATCGTATCATCTGCATTGCATCGGCACTCTGTTGCCGTCATGTTTTTAAAACTTGCATCCATCTTATTTGCCGCTTCTTCCTCGTCTTTGTTGACCCCATCTCAGGTCAACCGGACCGCTCTCTTCCCTCTTCTCTGAGCCCATCAAACCCCCCTTGTCTCCATGGCCTTTTGTGAAACCCCTCGCGCGCCTCCAAAAACAGTCCTGAACCCGAACCGCTCAGTCGTGACCGTTTGATTTGGATCATCCCCAAACATTCCTAAAATATCATCGGTTCTTTGTTGGAGTCCCCTAAGCTATTTATCTCGGACCGTCCGATTTTGATCGGAGGGACCAAATCGCGAGCATCTAGTTCCCCTACCTATTCATAATCAGACCAAACCCTATTTTATAGGGATCCAACCCTAGCCGCGGCCGCACTATCTTCCTCGGGATCCCATCCCGATCCACTCAACCAACCCCTTGCCATCCGGGAACGACTTGTGTAGAATCTGGCTTGTGGTGAAAAAATAGAAGAAATGATGTTGGGCCATCGGATGAGAGATCGATGGCACAGGTCCGGATGGTGGGATCTTTGCACAAAATTTGCAAAACGGTCCAACGCTACAAGCAAATTTGCTTTCGCTGCCCTCCCACGTCTGTACCAAATCCTTACAGAGCGAAGGCACGGGATCGAAGATTTCTTGGCTGCGGCGGCGGAGACCCTGAGCCAAGTTGGGCGGGCACGCGCAGCAAAGAAGCTGATCCATCTCCTCCTCGATGGCCCCTAGCCGTTTCTTCGCCTCTGGCGCGGTTTGAGGCAGATTGGATCAGATTCCTCACCTCCTCCCCACTCTCAGGCTCCCAGATCAGCTCTCCGTCCTCCTCCTCCGCCCCCCCCCCCCCCCCCCCCCCCCCCCCCCCCCCCCCGGTCACCTCCTCTCGCGATTCAGCACTAGCTCGGCGGTCGTGGATCCTCGCCTCCTTCCCGGCCGGCCGCTTCTTGTTCTGTGAATAGGCCACCACGGTTCGTCATTCTTCAGGTAAAATATAAATGTTATTTTTTTATTAGCTAGTAGATTGATACTTCATCTCTATAGTTTTATATTCTTTCTACTTGTTAATGTTGAATCTGTCCATTTAGTTGCTGGGTAGCAACAGAAGAAGAATGAGCAGCAGCCCGAGTAGCATAGAAGTTGATCTGCTCTGGGGCGATTCTTATGTTTGTTGGATTCTTATTTTTTTTCCAGAAGCAGCAAGTTGATTAGTGCTATTATTACTTAGTTATGATATTGTGTAGTGCTACTGGCTCATGGAGATCTTGTGTTGGCTTCAATGGCTACTTCAGCCGTACCAAGCGCATGTACCAACTGTACATAAACGCTATCCGATTTCTAGCAGGAAGCAATACACTAGCAAATCTAGCTATTCCGGTGAGATGCACTAGTACACGAAGTAGGCTGCTCTGGCTTCGTCGATTCTTCAGCGGCAAGCCGAAATGCACACACCTGAGACACAATGGCTATTTTTCTTTTTCTATCTCTCCAAGATACATATGCTGAATAGACACAAAGATGCCATTACATATTTTGCTAGGGGATTCGTTGGGTTGGCTATTCCTTTTAAATACTTACTGATGATCTTTCATCCCCAAAAGTCTGACATTTGTTATTGGCTGGGTGCTCGCTCCAGTATTTCTATGCACATGAATATTTCCTGTCCTTCTGAGAGTGATTAATTACATTTCCCTAATCTTTCCCATAAGCCATGCCTTTGACATGACCCATGTGGCAGAAGTTTGACATGGAAAAGATGATCCCCAGTCTAAATTTGCAATTCTCATCACAGGATCCAGTAATGGAGGGTAGCAGTGCGATGTCTCCTCTAGGAGAGCCCTCAATTCCAATGATCGCAGCATGTGCACCAGCACTATCAGGTGACAATAGCGATACGAGAAAATCAAGATATCCTAATGTATCTAACATTATGTTAATCCCTTGTGTGTTGTTGGTTGCTAAATTTTTTTTTGCAGCCATGGAATCGGTCAACAGTGTTCAAAATCAAGATTTCAGCGATGCAACGTCATTCGCAGAAATTAATTCCCCAATGCTTCTCATTGATGACTCCAGTACACCGAAAAAAAAGAATCATTCTCTAAAGAGGTACACGTGGTTTTTTATTTTAATATAATGTACATAACTTCTTATTTTTGTGCATATTAAACTGCATGAATACATTCATGTTTGATAGGAAAATATACACTTATCATATGTCATGTCCATGTCAAACCTTAGGTGGCAAACAAATATGCTAAAACTAAACATCTGAGATATGTATGGTAGAAATTAGACAGCCGCGCCCCATTTGTGTTATAACACTTGTCACAACCTATAATACTCGCATTAAATGGACATTCCATATGGGAGTAGTAATTTTTGGCAGTGACAAAATGAGATCTCATAACCGAATAACATGTAGTCTTTAGAAGTGAGATGGTGTTGTCACGTGAGGGTAATGTTACTGAACTTGCAATCAATGTTGCAGGGTTCTTTGTATAAACCCCAGTGTGACGAGGAATTGAAGCCAAAAGTAGGGATGATATTTGATGACATTGCCTCGGTGCTGGAATTTTACAGGACATATGCACACAATGTCGGATTTGGTGTGCGTCTTGGACAACAGAGGGTCGTAGATAATGTGCTTCAATGGAAACGTTTCCTGTGTGCAAAAGAAGGCTTCCGTCCCGAGAAAGGTATAGTTGTTGTTGAGGCTTCAAAGAAAAGGAGAAAGGTTAAATTGACTAGATGTGGATGTGAAGCTTATATATATGTCACTCGAGAAAGTAATGGAAAATACAAGATAGCTTCACTCACTGAATATCACAATCACCCTTTTGTGCCACCGAGCCAGTAACACTTGATTAGATCCAATCGTCAAGTTAGTGAGAGAGTGAAGACAACACTTCACGATTGACAGAAAGCTAGCATTGGCACTGCCTTAGCATATAGGCTGCTTAATGTTAGTGCTGGTGGTTTTCAGCATGTTGGGTGCACCCAGAAAGACCTACAGAATCACTACGGTGGACTGAAAAATAAAATAAGAAATTGTGATGCTCAAATGTTGGTGGACCAATTTAGTAGATTGAAGGCTCTGAACCCTGCATTTTTCTTTGAATATGAAGTTGACGAGGTCGGTACATTTATTCGTTTATTCTGGGCAGATGCATCAAGTAGGAAAAACTATGGGCATTTCAGCGATGTCGTATCTTTTGATTCGACATACAACACTAACCAATATGAATACACCTTTGCGCCCTTCACTGGAGTAAACCATCACATGCAAAGTGTCTTTTTTGGGGCGGGGTTTCTACTTCATGAGACAGAAGAATCCTATATTTGGTTGTTCAGGCCATTTCTTAGAGCGATGGGTGGGATTGCGCCTAGAGTGATCATAACTGATGAATGTGTTAGGATGAAAAATGCAATCGGAAAAATTCTACCAAACACGACACATAGATTGTGCATGTGGCACATTATGGAAAAGGTTCCAGGGAAGGTACGCCCGGAATTGAGGAATGACCTTGTGTTCTATGATAGGCTGAAACATTGTGTATGGAATTCTAAAACACCTGCTGAATTTGAGGATAGATGGCAATCTTTCATCATAGAGTTTCAGTTGGAGGATCACGAGTGGTTTGCCAAAAGGTATAAGCTTCGTGCGACATGGATACCAGCTTACTTTATGGACATTCACCTAGCTGGTCTACTCAGGACAACGTCTATTTCAGAGAGTGCAAATTCATTCTTTAAACGTTTCATTTGTCGCAAGCTTACCTTTGTTGAGTTTTGGCTAAGGTTTGACACTGCTTTGAAATGTCAAAGGCAAAGTGAGCCGATTGCCGATAACACAAGTGAATACACAACAAGTGAGTTGTTGACATCATGGGAAATAGAGAGACAAGGCAGGGCGCTATTCACTCATGAGATTTTTAAATTGTTTCAGGCTCAGGTGCTTGCTGCCGGAGATGATTGTGATGTTCAACAGACAGAAAATCGTGAGGGGATTAAAATCATGTTTGTCAGCGATCAATACAAGAAGATTAGAGAAGTGTGTTATGACACAACATCCATGACTGCTAAATGTTCTTGCAAGCTTTTTGAGTCCAAGGGAATTGTGTGCCGTCACATTATTAGGGTATTGAGGGGTGCGAAAATAAATGAATTGCCAAGCCTTTATATTCTTAAGCGATGGCAGAAAAATTGCAAAAGGTATATTTCTTATCATGTCGATGTAGACACATTAATAGTCATCTACTTTGACCCACATGTTGATGATGATGTGATAATTTTCCTATTCGTAGGGACATTGTCTATGATGGGGAAGGGAATGTGCTTGAAGAAAATTTAGCAGATCCGATTGACATTGCTGTGAAAAGGAAGATAGTTGTTGTGAGGGACAAGCTAGAAGATCTCATACGAAAATCCAAATGCTCCATGGAAGGAATTGAATTCCTGCACAATAGTTTGTGTGGCATTGAGTTGGGTTTAGCCCAACTAGTTTCGACCGTACCATGCAATACACAAGAAAATGAGGAGTCGTGTATTGGGAGTGTCATTCCAAAGGATGTTACCATCCTCACACCTAAGGATATCAATGCAAGGGGCACATGCTCTAGAATAAAAGGCCATAGGGATGGTGCGAGGAGTGGATCCGGTGAGAAGAGAAGGCCTGGAATTCATCAAAAAGTCGCGCGCAAATGTAGCATTTGTAAGGAAATGGCGTTTCATGATGCAAGAACATGTTCTAAGAAACAAAAAACAAAACAGTAGAGGTTTGTGCTCCTTCTTTTGCTTCGAAGACTACCACTTATTTGTCTTGCTATGACCGCTCAACTAGGCTGATTAAAATGATTAGGCATACATAAATCATTTACCAAAGATATGTGCACCTTCCATTTTTTTACTGGCCTATGGTATGGCTACAACAAGGATGTGTGTATGTGCTTTAGTACTAATCCTTCGTCCATGACATGAGCCAATCTGCCATCTTGTTCATTTATTTTTTTCCCATGCTTATGTGGTTTTCTTATTATTACAAGATATAATATAATGCATGCCATCAGGTTTTTTGTTTATAGCTATCAAATTTGAATAAAAATTTGCATCTGCAGGGAAGTCATAAAACTCCCTTTAAATTGCTCAATGCCACTTATTTGTCGTTCTCATCTGTGCTTTTAACTAATCGTGGAATTGTAATCCAATTATCATAGGTCTATAATGGAATAATGAACAAAATATTTGTACTCTATCTGTTAGACATATCCAACTATCACATGCCATTTTATTTGATCTGAAAGCTCCCTTCTAGATGCTGGAAAGCCAGTTTAACTTACAAAGTTATCCTGATTGGTTACATATGTATTAATATGTTTTAAGAATTTCATCCTAAGTTTGACATATAGGTTATGTATCCTAGGTTGGAGTGCTGAATGAAGCTAGACATATACTTCCTCTGTCCCAAAATATAAGAACGTTTTTAATACTACACTAGTGTCAAAAACGTTCTTATATTATGGGATGGAGGGAGTATATGATTGTCTCTCTTCTCGAGATATGCTATTTGGTATATGTTTCTAATTGACACCTATTTACTTGGTGTGTTTACCTAGGTAGGTCGAATTGATCAAGTCTATAAGAGTCCAACCTCTCCCAGCAGGAAGCTCGATTACCAGGAAGCACTAACACAAGGCAGAATGATAGATAGTTTTGGTCTTGTACCAGCAAGACGCTTGTTGGGCGATGATAATTTCAATTTTTACCACTTGGTCTTGTCGGCCATATATTGAAAATGATCTGTATGTTTCATGTACTCAAGTACTCAAATGCTTGCTGAGCACTGATAAATTCAGTCCTTAATTTGTTCTACTTCCAATTTGACATGTACGTGTGGTTCTACTTGCCTCTTGTGATGTGTTCTCATGTACTCAAGTACTGAAATGCTTGCTGAACAGTGATAATTTCAATCCTTAAATTGCTATATTTTCCAGTTTGACATGTATGTGTGGTCATACTTGATCTGGGATGGCTTATTATCTCATGTGCTAAAATATTTGTGATATATATTGTCGTTTCTTAGTGACCAAGATGTTCGACTCTCTTCAAAAATTAGTGGTGTCACATAAATGTGTCTGGATTTCATCCACTAAATATTTTCTCAGGTCTTATATGAGACGAGTTTGTTTGAGACTAAGAAGATATGGGCATTAGTACTGTTCATATCTGAAAAATGGTTGTATTTCACGAAGACTTGAGGTGCATAATGCAAATGTCCTATTTCATGTGGAACTATCAGTAGGGGGGTTTCTGCAAAATCTGCATTAAGTGGGTTGAGATGCCTCCGCCCAAATCTGTACCATTGATCTGCAATCTAGTGGTCCAGGATCTTTTTTTCTATTTTTGTACAGCAAGCTCAGATTCTACCCAAGTCGTTCCCTTGCCATCCACCTCGCCGCCACCACTACTCTCCATCGCATCGCAGCCCCATCCACCACTGCCTCCTGGCCCGAGGCCCTCCTCCTCGTTCGTCGCCACCCAATAGTGCCGCCCATGACCTCGTCTCCGGTCAGAACGAGCCTCCCCGAGCTCCTCCCTCCTCACACACTCGAGACCAGTAGCTCTCCTCGACCTGGCCACAGTAGCAGCCCCAGGCCGACCCCGCGCCCTCTCCCTCGGTCCCTCCTCCCCGTCCTTCTTTCTCCCGCTCTCTCTCTCACATCTCTCTCTCGCGCGCGCAGGAGCTCTTCCCGAGCGAGAGCGCTCGCTCTAGCCATCGACCGCGAGCCGCAGCTTGCCGGAGCAGCACCAGGCAGCAACCCCGCGCGCTATGGACCCCCTGCTCGACCTTGGCTTCCCGCGCCTGTGCCGTTGTGCCTCGTCGTTGCCGCCTCTCCGTTCACGCCACCGCGCCCAAGCTCCACCGTCCAAGTCCCGCCGCTTCCCTCGTCTGCGTCGACCGCCCCAGCTCTTCTGCGCCACCAAGACCAGCCGGATCTGGACGCCGGTGCCCCGTCCCAGACCTCTTGCGATGCCCGCCGCCGGAGCTCCTCCTTGCCCGGTGAGACGCCCTGTCGCTGCTCCTGTGTTTTTCCCCTACACCTTCCCTGTCTCACGTCTCCCTCTCTCTTGGCTTCCCGATGAAGCGCACAGAGGACGCCAAGCTGTCAGCGCACCTCCCCAACCCTCTACCTCGCCTGGATCTGGATGGGTCCATGCCTCCCCTGCCGCCGACGCCGCCAAGTCCTGTTGCAGCGGCTCCCCTGCTTCCCTGCTCGATCTGCTGCTGCTTGCTTTGCTCGACCACGCCCCTGCTTCGTCCACACGCCTAGGCCTCCTCTGCTTCGGCCCAGCTGCTCCCCTGCATCCACAAGGCCCAACGCCCTCCTTTGTAGATGGGCCAAGCCCATGGTGAGGCCATCTCCGGCGCCTCTTCTTTTTTTTCCCTTGCATTATTGGGCCAGTCAGATTCGGCCCAGTTCTTGTTTTTCTCTCTGCCGAACGAATTTAGCTATTGCTTTGTGGTGGATTGTCCTCCAGAGGCTGAGGATGAACTAGTACAATGGGAGAACAACCTTAGGAGGTGTGTTCTTGAGCTGGTGGGGGAGCGGATGATCTGAATGATCTGTCCGAGGTTCGGTGCCTTTCTACAGTGGTGGCTAGGCCCTATTTATAGTGGGCTTGGTCCTCTTCCCAAATGAAGGCGGGAAGGGATCCCACAACGGCCAAATTCGAAGGGAGACAACTAGCACATCTTATCCTAACAAAAGCAGTCTTCGCCTGCAAAGCCTCTGGTCATGACGCGTGGTGGGCTCGGCTATGACCTCCGTCCTGCCGTCCTGGCGGTCTTGGTCTTGTTGCACGGGAATGGAAATCTTTGGCTGAGTCCTTGGGACTCCGTGCCTGCGCTTGCCTCCTTAGCATCAAAGAGGAAACTGTTGTCCTGCGCCCGCTGGCGCCCGCCTGGCCTTGGTCGTCATGGCTCACGTCACCTGAACCTCACGAGGTGAGGCTTACATGGGAATCTCCGCCCCTCAGGAGCCAGCCTGAGGAGGCCACTCCTCCTGGAGGTCTCGGTGTCGTCCGCCTCGTGAGGCTTGGCTCCTCGCGGTGGTCTTGAGTTGTTGATGCTGAAGGTGGGCCATACCAGGCCGTCGATGGAGCCAAGTCATGGGCCGCAGGCAGGCAAGTGTGGGTACCCCCATTCCTAGAACGCTGACAGAAGCTCTAGTAGCTTGATGATAGTGACTGGAGAACTCTGTCAATCACTATCTTATCTGGAATATTAGCCCGCACTTGATTCAAGCGATTGTAGTACCCAGACATTCTAAGCACATGCTCACTGGCTAAGCTATTCTCCTCCATCTTGTAGGCAAAGTACTTGTAAAAGGTCTCATACCTCTCAACACGGGCATGAGCCTGAAATACCAATTTCAGCTGTTGGAACATCTCATATGTTCCATGGCGTTCAAAACGTCTTTGGATCCCCGATTTGAAGCTGTAAAGCATGGCGCCCTAAACTATCAAGTAGTCATCAAAGCAAGCTTGCCAAATGTTCATAACATTTGTATCAGCTCCTGCAGCAGGTATGTCACCTAGTGGTGCATCAAGGACATTATTCTTCTATGCAACAATGAGGATAATCCTCAGACCATGGACCCAGTCCGCATTATTGTTACCATCATCTTTCAACTTAGTTTTCTCTAGGAACGTATCAAAAACAGGGGAGCTACATCGCGAGCTATTTATATACAACATAGATATGCAATAATACCAATACTAAGTTCATGAAAAATTTAAGTTCAATTATTCAAATTACTAATGAACTGCCACTTAAATCAACATCCCTCAAGTTGTCTAAGTGATACATGATCCAAATCAACTAACCCATGTCTGATAATCACGTGAGATGGGGTAGTCATCAATGGTGAACATCTCCATATTGATTATATCTACTATATGACTCATGTTCGACCTTTCGGTATCGAGTGTTCCAAGACCATATCTTTACATGCTAGGCTCGTCAAGTTTAACCCAAGTATTCTGCGTGTGCAAAACTGGCTTACACCCGTCGTATGTGAACGTAGAGTCTACCACACCCGATCATCACGTGGTGCTTCGAAACGATGAACTTTAGCAACGGTGCATACTCGGGGAGAACACTTTTATCTTGGAATTAACTGAAGGGATCGTCTTATAATGCTACCGTTGTTCTAAGAAAAATAAGATGCATAAAGGATAAACATCACATGCAATCAAAATATGTGACATGATAAGGCCATCATCATCTTGTGGTTTTGATCTCCACCTCCAAAGCATCGGCATGATCTCCATCGTCACCGGCTCGACACCTTGATCTCCATCCTTGCGCCGGGGTCTTCTCACCAACTATTGCTAATGGATAGCGATAAAGTAAAGCAATTACATGGCGCTTCATGATTGACGCGCAGGTCATACAATAATTAAAAGACAACCCTAAGGCTCCTGCTGGTTGTCGATATTACAAAACATGATCATCTCATACAACAACATATATCACATCACGTCTTGACCATATCACATCACAACATACCGTACCAAAACAAGTTAGACGTCCTCTACTTTTTTGTTGCAAGCTTTACATGGCTGCTACGGGTAACTAGCACTACTGGAATCAGGATCTTTGCTGTCAGCCAGCTCTTTGCTGTCTGCTAGCTGACGGCAAAGAAGGTCTTTGCCACCAGCTTACAGAAAACTAACGACAAAGAAAGAGCTGACGGCAAAGATCATGTTTGCCATCAGCTAGCTCTTTGTCGTCTGTTAGCAGACAACAAAGAGGGAGGGTGGCCCACTAACGAGAACAACCTAATGGCCACTTTCTTTGCCGTCTGCGAGCTGACGGAAAAGCTTCTTTGCCATCAGCTAGCTGACGGCAAAGAAAGTGGCCAACCTAATGGCCGTTCCCCCCGGCCCCACCCCACTAGCTATGTTCTTTGTTGTCTGCTAGCAGACGGCAAAGAAATTCTCAATATGCCACCTCAGACCCGCGCCCTGATATGTCTCCAACATATCTATAATTTTTGATTGTTCCATGCTGTTATATTATCAATCTTGGATGTTTTATAATCATTTTATAGTAATTTTATATCAATTTTTTGGTACTAACCTATTGACATAGTGCCAAGTGCCAGCTGCTGTTTTTTGCATGTTTTTTACATCGCAGGAAATCAATATCAGATAGAGTCTAAATGCAACGAAACTTTACGGGGATTTTTTTGGACCAGAAGACACCTAATGGGCCAAGGCTATGCTTGGGGGTTCTCCGAGGAGAGCACTACCCACCAAGGCGCGCCTGGGGGCCCATGCGCGCCCTGGTGGGTTGTGCCCACCTCAGGTGCCCCCCGGATCGCCTCTTTGCTCTATAAATACCCCAATATTCCCCAAACCCTAGGGGAGTCACCAAAATATTGATCCAGCCGCCACAGAGTCCAGAACCACTAGATCCAATCTAGACACCATCTCAGATGGGGTTCACCACCTCCATTGGTGCCTCTCCTATGTGAGTGAGTAGTTCTTTGTAGACCTTCGGGTCCGTAGTTAGTAGCTAGATGGCTTCCTCATTCTCGCTGAATTCTCAATACAATGGTCTCTTGGAGATCCATATGATGTAACTCTTTTTGCGGTGTGTTTGTTGGGATCGATGAACTTTGAGTTTATGATCATATCTATCTTTTTATATCCATGAAAGTATTTGAGTTTCTTTGATCTCTTTTATGCATGATCTCTTATAGCCTCGTATTCTTCTCCAATATTTGGGTTTTGTTTAGCCAACTTGATCTATTTATCTTGCAATGGGAAGAGGTGCTTTGTAGTGGGTTCAATCTTACGGTGCTTGATCCCAGTGAAAGAAGGGGAACCGACACGTATGTATCATTGCTACTAAGGATAAAACGATGGGGTCTATCTTTACATAGATAGATCTTGTCTACAGCATGTCATTGTTCTTATTGCATTACTCCGTTTCTCCACGAACTTAATACACTAGATGCATGCTGGATAGCGGTCGATGTGTGGAGTAATTGTAGTAGATGCAGGTAGGAGTCGGTCTACTAATCTTGGATGTGATGCCTATGTAATGATCATTGCCAGGATATTGTCATGAGTATTTGAAGTTCTATCAATTACCCAACAGTAATTCGTTTACCCACTGTTGTCGGCATTCTGGGAACGGCGGTCCCCAGACTTGCCTGCCTGCGGCCCGCGGCGTGGCTGAGCTAGCAGGTCTGTACGACCCATCTTCATCGACGAGGTATTCAAGACCCTCGCGAGGGGCCAAGCCTCGCGAGGCGGACGATGCAAGACCTCCTCAGGAGCGGCCTCGCCAGGCAGGCTCATGAGGGGCGGAGAGATCAAGGCAAGGCAAACCTCGCGAGGTCCTCGTGATGTGAGCCATGACGATCGAGACCAGGCGGGCGCCAGCGTGCAGTGTCCTTGCTTCCTCTTTGGTGCCAAGAGGGCAAGCACAGGCGCGGAGTACCGAGGCATCAAGCAAATGTTTCCATATCGGTGCAACGAGACCAAGACCAGCAGGACGGCAACACGAAGGTCACCGTGGAGCCCAAGACGGCGTCACCACTAGAGCCTTTTGCAGGCGAAGACTACTTTTGTCAGGATAAGCTGTACTAGTTGTCCCCTTTCAAATTGGTCGTTGTTGGACACCTTCCCGCTCAATATTTGGGGAGAGGACCAGGGCCTATATAAGTAGAACTAGCCACCACAATAGAGGGGGAGAGAAAGGAAGGACGACGAAAAGAGGAGAGGGAGAACTCATTCAGAGGCATCTCACTCACACAAGTTCACCAAGCACAAGAACACCTCAACCTCAGGAGGTTGTTCTTCCCCTTGTACTGTTCATCATCAGCCCAAGAGGCAATCCACCACCACCACACTAGAGTAAGGTATTGCACCACAACGGTGGCCCGAACTAGTATAAATCTTGTATCTTTGTGTTGTAAGTTCGTCGAGTTCGTCCGTGAGATCTTAGAGAGCTAGGACGTGGATCGATAGGGAGAAAACCTTCGTGCGCACCCCAGTGTTCGAACCTCGAGGGTTTTGCCGGAGCCCGTGATCCGACAACCGTTTGCTATTTTTCTCGAGAGAAGCCACTAGTGAAACCTACGGCCCCCGAGTCTCTTTCTCATCTATTTGCCTTTGCGATCTACTTTTCCTTTGCATTTATTTTCAGATCTATAAAACTAAAAATAAAAAATACCTTTCTGCAATTTATTCTCAATTATTTTATCTGGCGTTCAATCTATCAATCTACTACAATTTTATCTCACGTCCGTTTGCCTATCTTGAGGCGCCGCTACCCGAAAGGGATTGACAACCCCTTTTACACGTCGGGTTGCGAGTAGTTGTTATTTGTGTGCAGGTCTTGTTTACGTTGTGTTTCTTGGTTCTCTTGTTGGTTCGATAACCTTGGTTTCACATATGAGGGAAATACCTACCGCCGCTGTCCTGCATCATCCCTTCCTCTTTGGGGAAATACCGATGTAGCTTCAAGCGACATCACGCCCCACCCATCTCTCTCTCCCTCCTCACCTCAATCAGGCCGCCCCCTTGCCCGAGCCACCGCCGCCCCATGGCGCCCCTGTTCTCGAGCCGTCGCCGCCCCGCGCCACCCCCGTCGCCGGCCGCCCCACCCCGCCCTCGTGCCCGAGCCACCGCCACCCCGTGCCACCCCCTCGTCAGCCGCCCCGCCCCCATGCCAGAGCCATCGCCGCCCCGCCTGGCCGCCCTGCTCCACCCCCGTTGCCGGCAGCCCCACCACGCCCCGCCCCCGTGCCTGAGCCACCGCCGCCTGATACGTCTCCAATGTATCTACAATTTTTGATTGTTCCATGCTCTTATATTATCTGTTTTGGATGTTTAATGGGCTTTAATATACCTTTTATATTATTTTTGGGACTAACCTACTAACCAAAGGTCCAGTGCAAATTGCTGTTTTTTTCCTATTTCAGTGTTTCGCAGAAAAGGAATATCAAACGAAATCCAAACGGAATGAAACCTTCGGGATAGTTATTTTTGGAACAAACGTGATCCAGGAGAATTGGAGTGGACGTCAAGAAAGAAGCGAGGAGGCCACGAGGCAGGAGGGCACGCCTAGGGGGGTAGGCGCGCCCAACCCTCGTGGGCCTCTCGCAGCTCCACCGACGTACTTCTTCCTCCTATATATACCCATATACCCCGAAAACATCCAGGAGCACCACGAAACCCTATTTCCACCACTGCAACCTTCTGTACCCGTGACGTCCCATCTTGGGGCCTTTTCCGGCGCTCCGCCGGAGGGGGAATCGATCATGGAGGGCTCCTACATCAACACCATAGCCTCTCCGATGATGTGTGAGTAGTTTACCACAGACCTTCGGGTCCATAGTTATTAGCTAGATGGCTTCTTCTCTCTCTTTGGATCTCAATACAAAGTTCTCCTCGATTCTCTTGGAGATCTATTCGATGTAATTCTTTTTGCGGTGTGTTTGTTGAGATCCGATGAATTGTGGGTTTATGATCAAGATTATCTATGAACAATATTTGATTCTTCTCTGAAATCTTTTATATATGATTTAAATATCTTTGCAAGTCTCTTCGAATTATCAGTTTAGTTTGGCCTACTAGATTGATCTTTCTTGCAATGTGAGAAGTGCTTAGCTTTGGGTTCAATCTTGCGGTGTCCTTTCCCAGTGACAGCAGGGGCAGCAAGGCACGCATTGTATTGTTGCCATCGAGGATAAAAAGATGGGGTTTATATCATATTGCTTGAGTTTATCCGTCTACATCATGTCATCTTGCCTAATGCGTTACTCTATTCTTATGAACTTAATACTCTAGATGCATGCTGGATAGCGATCGATGTGTGGAGTAATAGTAGTAGATGCAGAATCATTTCGGTCTACTTGTCGTAGACGTGGTGCCTATATACATGATCATGCCTAGATATTCTCATAATTATTCACTTTTCTATCAATTGCTCGATAGTAATTTGTTCACCCACCGTAGAATTTTCTATCTTGAGAGAAGCCACTAGTGAAACCTATGGCCCCCGGGTCTATCTTGCATCATATTATTTTCATATAAACTTGCTATTTCTATTACCGTTTATTTTGCAATCTTTATTTTCCAATCTACATCATAAAAATACCAAAAATATTTATCTTATTATCTCTATCAGATCTCACTTTCGTAAGTGACTGTGAAGGGATTGACAACCCCTTTATCGTGTTGGTTGCGAGGTTCTTGTTTGTTTGTGCAGGTACTAGGTGACTTGCGTGTTACCTCATATTGGATTGATACCTTGTCAAAAACTGAGGGAAATGCTTACGCTACTGTGCTGCATCACCCTTTCCTCTTCAAGGGAAAACCAACACATGCTCAAGAGGTAGAAAGAAGGATTTGTGGCACCGTTGCCGGGGAGGTTGCATCAAGTCAAGACATACGAAGTACCCATCACGAACTCTTATCCCTCGCATTACATTATTTGCCATTTGCCTCTCGTTTTACTCTCCCCACTTCACCCTTGCCGTTTTATTCGCCCTCTTTTCCGCTCGCCTCTTTTTTTCGTTCGCCTCTTTTTGCTTGCCTCTTGCTTGCTTGTGTGTTGGATTGTTTGTCACGATGGCTCAAGATAATACTAAATTGTGTGACTTTTCCAATACCAACAATAATGATTTTATTAGCACTCCGATTGCTCCTCGTACCAATGCTGAATCTTGTGAAATTAATACTGCTTTGCTGAATCTTGTCATGAAAGATCTGTTTTCTGGCCTTCCTGGTGAAGATGCCGCTACCCATCTAAACAGCTTTGTTGATTTGTGTGATATGCAAAAGAAGAAAGATGTGGATAATGATATTGTTAAATTGAATCTATTTTCGTTTTTGCTTAGAGATTGTGCTAAAACTTGGTTTCCCTCTTTGCCTAAAAATAGTATTGATTCATGGAATAAACTGCAAAGATGCTTTTATCTCTAAGTATTTTCCTCCTGCTAATGTAGCGACCCGACCCGAATGGATCAAGTCTCTGTGCTTAAGTGTCATCCCTGGATCGGTATGCTGACACACACAGTACTCGAGGATTTATAACAGAGGAAAATCACATGTAAAAGTAACGTAAATACTATTACCTCAATCCAAAATAGCGGAAGTAACAAGGTTGTGGATTCCCATCAACACCAACGGCAAAGTTGAGTGTAGAAATTGTAACCCTAACGTATCACTTACTCGTCGTAAGAAATCCTGCAACATGAGACGTTGCAGCCACAGAGGGTCAGTACATTGAATGTACCGGCAAATTCACACCATAGAGAAATGATGAACAATGGTTATCACTACATGCATATATGGCTGGTGGAAAAGCTCTATGGTTAAATGGTTTTTGCGAAAAGCCAATTTTTCCCTACTGCAAAGGAATAAATTTATTTAACTATCATGGTGGTTGTTAAACATTAAGAATGGTTGACAACATCCTCAATCCCAATTAAGTAACATCATTAAACCCAACAAATTAATTATTAGCAACATGATGAGATTCACATGATAATCCAAGTACTAGATACTCAAGACGTCCATAACTGGGGACACGGCTAATCATGATTAGTTTATACACTCTGCAGAGGTTTGCACACTTTTCCCCAGAAGACTCGATCTCCTCCGTTGGGATTCTCGCACTACATGGTGTTTGAGAAATGGATGACCGAGACATAGTCTTTCAGAAGCGCTAGCACCTTACAATCGGGTAGACCGTTACACCTACTTTCCCCTACATCTGCTAGTCTACCACTGCAAGAGTTCGCACGACTTAATCAACTATGCTAGAGCCCATAGTAGCTTGTGGATGCACATGGAAGTTTCTGGTATGAATAATCTCATGATCCCTTTGAGCCTGGGTGGTGGTCCATAAAAAACAGGCAATCCTGGAATACCCAGGTGCCTAGACAGGCAATCGCTGGAATACCCAGGTGCCTCAATCCACCCAGATGTGTGTTAAAGTTGCCACCTTAAGTAAACCATTAATTAACAATCTCACATCTGTCATGAAATACTCTCAAACCCAATCCACGTCTACGAGCATAGCATGGAAATATAAGCATAACGTAATAGTAACTCCCAAGGTTAGAATGCAGGGCAATAGGTTCCTACCTCATCAACTACTTCCCAATACCCACATGTTATCAATCCTACTCATGCAATGTTTGAGGATGAAACTAATGCATAAAAACTGGGTACGAAAGGGATATGATTAAAGTGTGAACTTGCCTGCAATGTTGATGAAGATGATTCGCGCTCAAAACTCTTGATAGTTCTACTCGTCACACTCCGGTCAATCTATCGTAAGCAAGCAATAGTAACCACACATAAGCAATCAAGCAAAAGAAGCAAAGAAAAGATCACGGAAAACTTCAAAAACAAGCAAATAACTCTTGCAACATAAAACAATTTCTAACAGTACCAAAATTATATGAATTTGGCCTTATCAGAAAGTTTAGGTCAAGAGCTTCGATTTGCAAAAAGAATCAACTCAAACGGAGCTACGGAACTCAAGTTATGATCAAACAAAGTTTGAATTCAAATCTGATCTAATTCAAATTTTAAAATTTCAAAAAACATGTTTAAGTTGTTTTACTGGATAGAGGAGATCATAACGAATACGTGAGCGTTGGTTTCGTTGAATTTGGACAAAGAGTTGAAAAGTTGTGATAGATTGAAGATTAGGGACTAAACTGTGAAGAAACTAACTACATACGGGTCCCTGGCCGAGATTAAACAAAAAAAAAAATCTATCTAACGAACGTTCGCTACAGAAACAAAACCGATGAAAACCGTCCGCTCCAGAGGCATAACTAGTAAACGCTCACTACTTTACCAATACCAGAAAAAAACGAAACGCGATCTAATCCTAACCGTAGGATCAAGATCAGACGGTCGAGGATGCTCCGGGGTGTACCGTGGCGGTGGGAGTTGTCGGCGACGAGGGAGACGGCGGCGGCGGCGTTGGCTGTGAGCGGGGAGGCGACTCCGGGGTCGGAGACGGCGGCAGAGTAGTCGGGGACGAGCGGCTCGGCGAGGTGGAGACGACGAAGGAGTCAGCGGCGGCGGTGGGGCGCGGGGCAGGGCGGTGGAGCTGCTGCGGCGGTGGCGAGATCTGGCGGCGGCGGCGGAGCTACGGCGTGGGGCGGCGAAAGAGGAGAGAGAGGGGTCCGGGCGGCGCTTATAAAGGCGGAGGGGAGGCGACGGCGTGGAGGAGGGGGCAAGGCAAGGCGGTGGCGAGAAGTCCAGGCGACGTACGGCGGCGGCGACGCCGTGCAGGTGCGGGAGTCCGTCCCGAGCTCCGGGACGAGCGGGGCGCGACGCTGGGCTGGGCTGGGCTGTGGCCTATTGGGCCGGCCCAGTTCGGCGGCGGAGGAGGAAAGTTTTTTTTTTAAAAAAATAGTTTTCCCAAAAAGCAAAATAAAAAAATATATTATATAGGCATATCATATATCAAAATTTTCAGAAAAACATTTTCTACAACCTGAACATTTTCCTAGAATTAAATACAATTCACACAAATTCAGATAAAGCAAAGAGTGCTACTGGTCTATTAAAATCCAATAAAAATCATTTTAAAAATACCAGAATGATTTCAAATTAATTTTTCTCCAATTTTCTAATGTAGGGAATCATGTTACCCTATTTTCCATGTATTTTATTTTTGGAGAAAAATAATTTGAATAAAACCCAAATAACTCCAAATTGAAAATAATTTCCAAAAGGACTTTAAATTTGAGTTTCTTTGAAACTCCCAACTCATATTTCATATGTTTTGAAGAAGTCATTTTATCTTCTCTCATGAAAATCATTGAGTTGCTTAAAGTTTTAGAACTGGAAATATTTTCAAATGAAATTCAAATATTTTCAACACCCCTTTTCATTTAAATAAATGGAAGAAGTCATGTTATCTTCTCTCTAGGGTTTCGTGATGAAAAGAATTTGAATTTACGGAGATCAAAAATGCAAAAGGTGAAAGTTTGGGAAAGTCCTTTTATTCCCTCTCATTTAACTTTCAGAAGTTTCGAATTTCTGTGACACTCCAAAATTTTTAATTGGTTTTCATCAAAAGCTTTGTTGAATTTTTATTAAAAGAAGGCATTTAAAATTTCTTTTCCAGAAAACCTTCCTCTTAAAAACTTCCTTTTCTTTGGCAAGGATTTTATTTTTCTTCAAACTATGGTGTTTGATCTTTTGAAACTTGTTCTCTGTTGGTTTCCTCTCAAAATTTCCTTGGGAGTTTAATCTTTTTCTCTTAAAAAGAAACTCTATGAAAATTTGGATTTTCATATCTTGGAAACCACCCATGACTTTGTATTTTGCCCATGTGATAAAACCCCTCCAAAACCTCCCCTCCTCCTTGTAATCAACCTAAGTTCTCTGTCCCAACTCATCCAAGCAAGTTTTGGATTTTATTCTAATTATTTTTCCCCTCAAATCATTTCTGAAAATTATTTGGAGCCTGAGAGATTTTCAAAGCAAGTACCCTTTTTCATTAGAGTTTTGACCTCAAACCAACTCTCCTGGATAGTCCTTTGAACCCACAACCCAGAACCATCTTGATCCACTCCTCCCCTTTTCAAAATTTTCAAAATTCAGTCTCTGCAAGTTTGGACCAGATTTGCCAAATTTGGTGAAATTCATATCTACACTTCTCCAAAAATTCCACCAAAATTCAGGCAGCCTACTGGAGCAATGAGTAGCCACTCCACCAAAAATCAGCTCAAGGAAAAATCACCAGAGGCCAAATTCATTCTGTCGAACACCTTGCATGCACTGTTGCTGTTCAAAATTCAGAAATTCAGAGTTCAGTGTCGATCTTCGACAGAGGTTCAGTCACATGCCCACAGTGCCCTTGGCACGTTCCTCGCCGCCTCTTCCTCCTGTCGGGAGCACCCCGCACGCGCGCTTGGCGTCTTCCCGGCGTCGGCGGCGCCCGGGCCCGCCTGCGCCGGCGTGTCTTGCGGCGGCCGAAACCCCGTAGCGGCCGACAAGTCGAAGAACGGCGGCTCAACGCCGTTTCGCGCCGCCCTTTGCTCCCTGGCTCTACGCGTGGCTCATGCATGCCAGCGCACGCCCGTGGCACCGTCACCATGGCCCGGCAAGCACGGGACGTGCTCCCTGCCGCCGACGGGCCCGCGCCGCCCCGTTCTGTCGGGCTCGCCCATAAACACCAAATCCCAGCCCGATTAGCACCTAAATGGAACCGGTGGACCTCAACGACGACGCCCAACTCCCTAATCACCCCCGACCAAGCCCTGCGCCGCCGTAACCATCACCGGGGACCCCCGTTCACGGCCACCGCCTCGGACTGCCTATAAAAGGGGCCCCCGAGCTCACCCTCGTGCACGCATCATCACTACACCTCACCAACGTCCCGCCAGGCCACTAGGAGGACCTCGAGGAGGTCTCCTCCCCCAGCTCCGGCCGCCCCGATCCGCCTCGGCCTCCACCTCGATTCGCTCCGGTGAGGCCGTCTCCGGCGCCCAAACCCCGTCGGTTACTCCCTCTAGCTACCAGAAGCCTAACCCCCTCCTCAATTTGATCACTGCAGCTCTCTCTGACGAGCCCCTCGATCACCCGAACCACCGTCCGCCGGAGCAAGGCTCGCCGTCGACGTGGTACTCACCGGCGACCACCACCACCACCAACCGACGCGGAAAGGTGCACTGAACACGGAGGTACCCTTCGATCCCCCTGCCTCGCCATGGATCGCCGCCGGCGACCACCGCGGCTCTCGGGCACCGGCGAAACCTGCCGCCTCGTTTGAACATTCAAACCTGACGGGCGGGACCCACCGTCAGCCTCTCTGTCATTTCTAAATGAATCGTTTTCTGAAAACGCCTTCGGGCAAAATATGTTTCCCCCGCTGGGCTGGCGTAGTTGCTACTGAAACGTTTTCTGTTTTTATAAGCTAGCCCCTGGAAACTTTCTGTTTCATTACAGATGAGTCCCTGGACAAAAACCTTTATAACTTTTAAACAGAATAGTATTTTTGATTGATTCTTTTTCTGTCCTCTTCAGATTTTTGTCTAGTTTTTATCATATTTTTTTGAAAATTATTTGAAATATTTTTTGTGCACCTCGTGGTATTTACGATAGGGCATATATTTTCTTTATACCATAGATACCGAAGGAGGTGACGGAACTGCAAACTTCACCGAGCTAGGCTCCGACTACTCCGAACCAGGCAAGCATGTTTGAACTTTTGATATGATGAGTGTCTTGGCATGTTTTGCATTTTAGTTAGTCTCATGGCATGTTGAAGAGCATACCGATGAACGTTATTTCCATGCATTGATGAGGTAAGTAAGTTCGATGATCCATACGTGGATGGATGTGAGTATGAATGGCCATGTGTTGGCATGAGGATGGGTAAGATGGCAGTGTTGTAGCATGCCAGTCTTATGCCAGGCCATATGACTACAGTGTCAAACCGTATCGATCCAATTCCTCCTTTTTCCTCCCCTGTACTACCACATGTTTTCCGCAAGGAATATGGCTTAGTAAGTTGCAAACCGCTTTCCTGGTACACACCAAAAGGAGAGGCCGTGATGATGGTTCCATGGCCCTGGATTAAAGCCAGTCATCCGGTCAGGGGGCATGGGTGTTTCCGGTTGGGACCGAGAGGGGGGCACCCCTTAGAGCGCGCGTATATAAATTTGATCCCATGCTATTCGAGATTGTGATCTCCCCGTCTCAAAAGTTTTTCTTGGACGATGTCTAGGGTGATTCCTAGCATCGAGAGGTAGGATGGGTGTGTACTGGTTAGCTGTGTTTTCTTCCGAAATACCGTAAACGGAACTAGTCCTTCGTGACTACGGAAATCCGTTGGCTGTGGGAAATTTTTTGTACAACCTCTGCAGAGTCATATATTCCTTGAATCATCTATTCCATGTCCAAGTTCAACATTATCTTATCCTGACAAGTGCCAGTTTTGATGACAGAGACTCCGGTGAATCGTATGAGTGCTAATTCCGGTTAAATGATTATTCCTGTGGATGGATTAACCCGTTTATTTTCATGAATTGAATGTTGATTATGAGTATTTTTTACTTGTGAATAAAAGCCCTTTCTGTGATGTCGCTCAGACGTCCGACTATGGCATTGTTATATTTTACTTTCAATAAAAGCCCTTTCTGTGATGTCGCTCAGACGTCCGACTGTGGCATTTCTTTTAAAGCCCTTTCTGTGATGTCGCTCAGACGTCCGACTGTGGCATTTCTTTTAAAGCCCTTTCTGTGATGTCGCTCAAACGTCCGACTGTGGCATTTCTTTTAAAGCCCTTTCTGTGATGTCGCTCAGACGTCCGACTGTGGCATTTCTTTTAAAGCCCTTTCTGTGATGTCGCTCAGACGTCCGACTGTGGCATTTCTTTTAAAGCCCTTTCTGTGATGTCGCTCAGACGTCCGACTATGGAATTTCTTTTAAAGCCCTTTCTGTGATGTCGCTCAGACGTCCGACTATGGAATTTCTTTTAAAGCCCTTTCTGTGATGTCGCTCAGACGTCCGACTGTGGCACTTCTTTTAAAGCCCTTTATGTGATGTCGCTCAGACGTCCGACTGTGGCATTTCTTTTAAATCCCTTTCTGCAACGTCGCTCAGACGTCCGACTGTGGCATTTCCTTTAAAGCCCTTTCTGCGATGTCACTCAGACGTCCGACTGTGGCATCATTTCCTTATTTTTATTTGTTCACCTTTCGAGGCGTTGCTTCAGACACCCGATCGGTTTTTTATTTATGTTTTGTTGGGACTTCAGGCGGACTACCGCCGTTTCCCTTTTACTTACTTCGCTATGCTAATTTTTGAATATACATTGGTGAATTAATCGTGACGCATTCATGCCTGCATTTGTTATATCTCATGTCCAAACTGTCTTGCGAGTACTTTCAAAGTACTCACTGGCTTGTTGATTTGGCCAGATGCTGACGAAGGCGATCTCATGGATGAAGAGTTCGATAGCGAGTCCGACGCCTAGAGGAATCCCAGTCAGTCTCGTGCGACCCTGGATTTGGTCACTATATTATATCCGCTTCCGCTACCAAATAAATTCATTGAGCCTCACCTCGACGCTCGATGAGATGCCAGTTTTAGAGTCATGTATCTCACTCCCCGCTGTGATTTTCCACCACCGCCCTATCCTCGAGTCAGTAGTATGCCTCCACACCACTGTGTCATGTCCGCCATTATGTATAATTATTGGCGTGCTTGTAATAATTTGGTTGAGCAACCGTAGCTCGACCCTGTAATATATTTTATGCTACTGGCTTATTGTATCAAGAAATTGTCCACCGGTAAGGAGAATTTTTCTCATACTGGACACAAAAGATTGGTTTCTCAATAAATATTTTTATTGGAAAACCGGTCGTGACAAGCTTGGTACCAGAGCCAGGCTGACTGTAGGAAGCCACTAGGAGCGATCGCTAATTGGTTATTAGCATGTTTGAGCCTTTTTCTTATTTTCTTGATTGTAGTCATTTTCTGTCAGTCAGCATAAATTTATGATCTGACCATGCAGAATTTTTTCCTACTTTTGTAGATGGCCAACAACAGCTGCGAGTCTCAGACCTTCGCCAACGTGCCTGATGGGTCCGTCAAGCTTCTTTCCTTCATCGTTCAGGTCACGATGGGGCCATCTGTGCGCCCAGTCTTCACACTCTGCCAGCACCGAGTCAACGACAGTCTGACCATGCACCAGGTCGCGGTGCAGTTCAAGGGGGGGCGTGGTGAGTTACGCCGCTTTCGGTTCTTGGGAAGAGCCATGCCTACGGAGAAGCATGCTATGCAGATGGCAGCCCGCGAGGCGATAGCTCGTCTCAGGGATGTCCTCCCCGTGATGAAGACTCGTCGTTACCGTTATCTTCCATGCATGTGCCCTACACCTGTCACTACACATTCTCCTGCCCCAGAGGAGAACGAGACGAGGCTTTTGAGATGCTTATTGAGTATCTCCGGGCCCTGGAGGCAGCCTTCGACAACCTGGTGGACGACTTCGTGGCTGCCCGCATGGACTCAGTTCATGGCTGTGCTGCCAACAGGAGGGAGCTCCTACCCACCGCACCGCCACTGACTTGGGTCTTGTCCTCAGCATCTTATGCACCTACTCGTCGCCTGCCTACCACCGAAGAGTTCACCCAAGTTATTGCGCCCACTCCAGCGCGCACTGCACCACCCTGCGCGCCCACTCCGGTTCGTGTTGTTCCGCCCCTGGCACCCGCTCCATCTGCTCAGCGCAACACTACACGTATGGAGCCTATTAGCGAGGGGGAAGTCGAGTCTCCAGCCTCGCTACGCCTCACCCTCGGCAGGGCAAAGGAGGTCGTCAACATCTCCGCCTGAGTACGCTTAGCCGCCATGCAATGTACTGCTTTGTATGATATGTTCATATGTACATAGGTTGTGAGAAGTAGCTTGTTTGCACATCATGTAGGATCTGGAGAAGTGCACTAGCCTAAATAACATGTCAGGATTATGTACGCATATCCTGAGTGACGTATTGTATAATTACCGCTCGTGTGTAAGATATGTAATGAGCAGTCCTTCTCCGTGCGCAAATCGATTTGTTTTTCTTAAGTAAGCTTGGTTATTTAATTTTATTTGCCAGTTTTATGCATTTATGGAATTGTTTTTGCGACTCTTTTTGCGTTTCTTATGGATTTTACAAAATATGTCCCCAGAGTGAAAAATGTCTCGTCCTTGGACTCGTTCCATGCCAACTCCACCAGAGGAAAATTATGATACACAACCCAGCAACGAGTTCACTCAGGGACAGTCAAGCCAACAGGGCAATGAATCGGCACTTTCACAAATGTGCCGCCTTTATGAGCAGAGTCAGCAACAACATCGGGAAATGATGAACCAAGTCATCAACATGGGAAATCACCATGGACAGTATCAGCAACATTCCAAGTTATCTGAGCTACAGAAGACACGCCCCCAAACATTTTCTCATACTGACAAACCTCTTGAGGCCGAGGATTGGCTTCGAGATATGGAGAGAAAATTAATTATTGCAAAATGTTCAGATCTCGAGAAAGTACTATATGCTTCGCACTATCTCACAGGAGCAGCTGCATCATGGTGGGAGAATTTTCTGCACATGCACCCCAACGAAAATGATATAACCTGGGATGATTTCAAGGAAGGTTTCCGTGGTGCACACATTCCCAAGAGTATTATGAAAATCAAGAAGAGAGAGTTCGATGACCTCAAACAAAGGAACATGACAGTGTCAGAATACCACGGTCAATTTACTCTATTGTCCCGCTACGCCAATGAAGAACGTATGACTGAAAGCAAGAAGATGGAGAAATTCCTTGACGGTCTGGCACCCGCGCTTAAATGCCAACTGGTCGTTCACACTTCCCCAGATTTTAAGACGCTAGTGGACAAAGCTATTACTCTGGAAAATGAGAGACGTAGCTTGGAGGATTTACGCAAGCGAAAAAGAGACCAGACTACTCTTGCGCGCAACCACCGAAGCAGGACAGATTTTCAGAAAGGTGGGACACACAAACCTACGACAAACATCTCACGCTCAACCAAGAATTTCCATGCAAGGGACAAAGAGTTCACATATCGCCCAGGCGTTACTTGCTACGCTTGTGGAGAAGAAGGGCACTACGCCAAACAGTGCCCCAAGCCAAGGAACTCGACCCCGAAGCCAAACAATGGTGGAAATAATTCAGCGCCCAAGCGCAACAATTTCAACCCCAACAACAACCACAGGAAGGGTCATCTAAACCACGTGACCAAAGAAGAAGCACAAAACGCTCCGGATATCGTACTCGGTACGTTTCCTGTCAACACAATACCTGCAACGGTTTTGTTTGATTCTGGAGCTTCTCACTCTTTCATTTCGAAAAGTTTTGCTTTGCAAAATAATTTTTTGATGTTTCCCTTGGAAAAATCCATGATCATCAAGTCCCCTGGGATTCAGCAAGTTACTCAGAGTTACTGTCAGAATGTGGTTATTGAGTTCGAAGGATTGAAATTTTACGCCAATCTTATTGTGTTGGAAAATAAAGGACTGGATGTCATCCTAGGGATGGACTGGTTAACCACCACCAAGGGTTTTATTGACTGTTTCAACCGGACCGTAATTCTCATGCATCACCATGGGAAGACAATAAAAGTATCGGCCAAGGAAAGAAAAATACACCGGCAGCCGAGATTAAATAAGGTGGACGTTTCTGAGTTAAGCAAGGTTCCAGTGGTATATGAATTTCCAGATGTATTTCCCGAAGAACTACCAGGCATGCCACCAGACCGAGAAATAGAATTCAGCATTGAGCTAGCACCAGGAACCACCCCCATATACAAGAAACCATACAGAATGGCACCATCCGAATTGGTTGAGTTGAAGAAACAAATAAAGGAATTACTGGACAAGGGATATATTCGAGCCAGCTCCTCACCTTGGGGATCACCAATTTTATTTGCCAAAAAGAAGGATGGGACACTAAGATTGTGCATAGACTACCGAGCACTTAACATGGTCACAGTCAAGAACAAATGCCCGATGCCACGAATAAATGATTTATTTGATCAGCTCGCTCAGGCCAAGGTATTCTCAAAGATTGACTTAAGGTCAGGATATCATCAATTAAAAGTACGAACAGAAGATATCCCCAAAACAGCCTTCACCTCCAGATATGGACTATACGAGTTCACAGTTATGCCTTTTGGACTAACTAATGCCCCTGCATATTTTGTTCACCTCATGAACAAAGTATTTATACAGTTTATGGACAAGTTCGTTGTGGTATTTATCGATGATATTCTGATATACTCCAAAACACCAGAAGAGCACGCGGAACATCTCAGGATTGTGCTAGGAGAACTCAGGAAACATCAATTGTATGCCAAGTTCAGCAAGTGTGAATTTTGGCTAAGGCAAGTAGGCTTTCTAGGTCACGTGCTGACCCAAGACGGTATCGCAGTGGACCCAGAGAAAGTTAGGGCCATACTTGGCTGGAAGGCACCAGCCAGCGTAACGGACGTACGAAGTTTCTTGGGAATGGCAGGATATTACCGCAGATTTATTGAAGGATTCTCCACCCTAGCCAAGCCAATGACGCAGTTACTCAAGAAAGACAAGAAGTTTGAATGGACAGAAGCCTACGAAAAAAGTTTCCAGGAGTTAAAATGGAAATTAACTACAACACCGGTATTAATTGTACCCGACATACACAAGAATTTTGAAGTGTATTGTGACGCGTCCAGAAAGGGCCTCGGATGCGTGTTGATGCAAGAAGGCAAGGTTGTCGCATACGCTTCACGACAACTCCGCAAGCATGAGGAAAATTATCCCACTCATGACTTAGAAATGGCAGCAGTCATTCATGCACTTAAGGAATGGAGACATTTCTTACTTGGGAATCGATGTGAATTATACACAGACCATAAAAGTCTCAAATATATTTTCACACAGCCAGAACTAAACTTACGGCAACGACGCTGGTTGGAATTGGTAAAGGATTATGATGTTGGTATCCACTATCATCCAGGGAAAGCAAATGTAGTGGCCGATGCTCTTAGTCGGAACCCCAGCTCCGACGAAAACAGTCTGCAAAGCTTGAGACCTGAATTCCAACAAGAATTTGCCAAACTCAACTTGTTAATGATCGCGGAAGGCACCATATCAAACTTGGAAATAAAGCCCGACCTTGTGGAGAGAATTAAAGAAGCTCAGCCTGGTCACCCCAGCATTGAAGGAATTAAAATAAAGGTGAGTACGGGCAAGGCCTCGGAGTTCGTCATAGGCGATGATGGAATACTATGGTACGGAGATAGACTCTGCGTGCCAAACATAGAGGACCTCAAACAGAAAATCCTAGCTGAAGCACACACCACCCCATATTCAATCCACCCTGGATGAACCAAAATGTATAAGGATATTCAGGAAAGATTTTGGTGGCACGGTATGAAGAGGGACATAGCCACATTCGTTGCATGTTGCGATTCTTGTCAACGCATAAAAGTTGAGCATCAAAAACCAGCCGGACTACTGCAACCAAACAAAATACCTGAGTGGAAATGGGATGAAATAGGGATGGATTTTATTGTCGGACTACCTCGGTCACGACACGGGAATGATGCCATATGGGTCATCACCGATAGATTAACCAAGGTGTCACATTTCATTCCAGTAAAGACAACCTACAACACAGAAGCTTGCCAGGATTTATCTCTCCCGTATAGTTTGTCTGCATGGAGTTCCGAAGACTATAATATCCGACAGAGGCACTCAATTCGTCTCGAGATTCTGGGATCATTTACAACAGGCTCTGGGAACTCAATTGGCCTTCAGTACAGCCTACCATCCTCAGACTGATGGACAGACTGAACGCGTAAACCAAATTTTAGAAGACATGCTGAGAGCATGTGTCCACACCTATGGAACTAGTTGGGAGGAAAGTCTGCCATATGCCGAGTTCGCATACAACAACAGCTACCAGGCCAGCCTGCGAATGGCACCTTTTGAAGCCCTATACGGACGGAGGTGTCGTACCCCGCTAAATTGGTCAGAGACCGGAGACAGCCGTATCTTCGGCCCAGACATGCTCAAAGAAGCCGAGGAAAAAGTCAAGCTAATCAGAGACCAACTTAAGACCGCTCAAAGCCGACAGAAGAGTTATTACGATCAGAAACATCGTGGGGTAAATTTTGAACCCGGTGAATTTGTGTACCTACGAGTATCACCCATGAGGGGACTGCAACGGTTTAAGATTAAAGGAAAGTTAGCACCAAGATTCATTGGACCATTCTGCATAGTGGCACGAAGAGGCACTGTAGCCTACCAGCTAGACTTACCCGAAGACTTGTCCGACATCCACGACGTGTTCCACGTCTCTCAATTAAGGAAGTGCGTAAGCAAACCAGAGAAGCAAGTATCCCATGAGAACATTGACGTGCAGCCAGACCTCACTTATCGGGAATGCCCAGTAAAAATATTAGAGGAGTCTGAAAGGAGAACCCGATAGAAGACCATCAAGTTTTTCAGAGTTCAGTGGAGCAATCACACCGAAAGTGAAGCAACTTGGGAAAGAGATGATTTTCTTCGGACAGAACATCCATACTTATTTAAGGATCAACTGAAATCTCGGGGACGAGATTTTTCCTAAGGGGGTAGGTGTTGTGACACTCCAAAATTTTTAATTGGTTTTCATCAAAAGCTTTGTTGAATTTTTATTAAAATAAGGCATTTAAAATTTCTTTTCCAGAAAACCTTCCTCTTAAAAACTTCCTTTTCTTTGGCAAGGATTTTATTTTTCTTCAAACTACGGTGTTTGATCTTTTGAAACTTCTTCTCTGTTGGTTTCCTCTCAAAATTTCCTTGGGAGTTTAATCTTTTTCTTTTAAAAAGAAACTCTATGAAAATTTGGATTTTCATATCTTGGAAACCACCCATGACTTTGTATTTTGCCCATGTGATAAAACCCCTCCAAAACCTCCCCTCCTCCTTGTAATCAACCTAAGTTCTCTGTCCCAACTCATCCAAGCAAGTTTTGGATTTTATTCTAATTATTTTTCCCCTCAAATCATTTCTGAAAATTATTTGGAGCCTGAGAGATTTTCAAAGCAAGTACCCTTTTTCATTAGATTTTTGACCTCAAACCAACTCTCCTGGATAGTCCTTTGAACCCACAACCCAGAACCATCTTGATCCACTCCTCCCCTTTTCAGAATTTTCAAAATTCAGTCTCTGCAAGTTTGGACCAGATTTGCCAAATTTGGTGAAATTCATATCTACACTTCTCCAAAAATTCCACCAAAATTCAGGCAGCCTACTGGAGCAATGAGTAGCCACTCCACCAAAAATCAGCTCAAGGAAAAATCACCAGAGGCCAAATTCATTCTGTCGAACACCTTGCATGCACTGTTGCTGTTCAAAATTCAGAAATTCAGAGTTCAGTGTCGATCTTCGACAGAGGTTCAGTCACATGCCCACAGTGCCCTTGGCACGTTCCTCGCCGCCTCTTCCTCCTGTCGGGAGCACCCCGCACGCGCGCTTGGCGTCTTCCCGGCGTCGGCGGCGCCCGGGCCCGCCTGCGCCGGCGTGTCTTGCGACGGCCGAAACCCCCTAGCGGCCGACAAGTCGAAGAACGGCGGCTCAACGCCGTTCCGCGCCGCCCTTTGCTCCCTGGCTCTACGCGTGGCTCATGCATGCCAGCGCACACCCGTGGCACCGTCACCGTGGCCCGGCAAGCACGGGACGTGCTCCCTGCCGCCGACGGGCCCGCGCCGCCCCGTTCTGTCGAGCTCGCCCATAAACACCAAATCCCAGCCCGATTAGCACCTAAATGGAACCGGTGGACCTCAACGACGACGCCCAACTCCCTAATCACCCCCGACCAAGCCCTGCGCCACCGTAACCGTCACCGGAGACCCCCGTTCACGGCCACCGCCTCGGACTGCCTATAAAAGGGGCCCCCGAGCTCACCCTCGTGCACACATCATCACTACACCTCACCAACGTCCCGCCAGGCCACTAGGAGGACCTCGAGGAGGTCTCCTCCCCCAGCTCCGGCCGCCCCGATCCGCCTCGGCCTCCACCTCGATTCGCTCCGGTGAGGCCGTCTCCGGCGCCCAAACCCCGTCGGTTACTCCCTCTAGCTACTAGAAGCCTAACCCCCTCCTCAATTTGATCACTGCAGCTCTCTCCGACGAGCCCCTCGATCACCCAAACCACCGTCCGCCGGAGCAAGGCTCGCCGTCGACGTGGTACTCGCCGGCGACCACCACCACCACCAACCGACGCGGAAAGGTGCACTGAACACGGAGGTACCCTCCGATCCCCCTGCCTCGCCGTGGATCGCCGCCGGCGACCACCGCGGCTCTCGGGCACCGGCGAAACCTGCCGCCTCGTTTGAACATTCAAACCTGACGGGCGGGACCCACCGTCAGCCTCTCTGTCATTTCTAAATGAATCATTTTCTGAAAACGCCTTCGGGCAAAATACGTTTTCCCCGCTGGGCTGGCGTAGTTGCTACTGAAACGTTTTCTGTTTTTATAAGCTAGCCCCTGGAAACTTTCTGTTTCATTACAGATGAGTCCTTGGACAAAAACCTTTATAACTTTTAAACAGAATAGTATTTTTGATTGATTCTTTTTCTGTCCTCTTCAGATTTTTGTCTAGTTTTTATCATATTTTTTTTGAAAATTATTTGAAATATTTTTTGTGCACCTCGTGGTATTTACGATAGCGCATATATTTTCTTTATACCATAGATACCGAAGGAGGTGACGGAACTGCAAACTTCACCGAGCTAGGCTCCGACTACTCCGAACCAGGCAAGCATGTTTGAACTTTTGATATGATGAGTGTCTTGGCATGTTTTGCATTTTAGTTAGTCTCATGGCATGTTGAAGAGCATACCGATGAACGTTATTTCCATGCATTGATGAGGTAAGTAAGTTCGATGATCCATACGTGGATGGATGTGAGTATGAATGGCCATGTGTTGGCATGAGGATGGGTAAGATGGCAGTGTTGTAGCATGCCAGTCTTATGCCAGGCCATATGACTACAGTGTCAAACCGTATCGATCCAATTCCTCCTTTTTCCTCCCCCGTACTACCACATGTTTTCCGCAAGGAATATGGCTTAGTAAGTTGCAAACCGCTTTCCTGGTACACACCAAAAGGAGAGGCCGTGATGATGGTTCCATGGCCCTGGATTAAAGCCAGTCATCCGGTCAGGGGGCATGGGTGTTTCCGGTTGGGACCGAGAGGGGGGCACCCCTTAGAGCGCGCGTATATAAATTTGATCCCATGCTATTCGAGATTGTGATCTCCCCGTCTCAAAAGTTTTTCTTGGACGATGTCTAGGGTGATTCCTAGCATCGAGAGGTAGGATGGGTGTGTACTGGTTAGCTGTATTTTCTTCCGAAATACCGTAAACGGAACTAGTCCTTCGTGACTACGGAAATCCGTTGGCTGTGGGAAATTTTTTGTACAACCTCGGCAGAGTCATATATTCCTTGAATCATCTATTCCATGTCCAAGTTCAACATTATCTTATCCTGACAAGTGCCAGTTTTGATGACAGAGACTCCGGTGAATCGTATGAGTGCTAATTCCGGTTAAATGATTATTCCTGTGGATGGATTAACCCGTTTATTTTCATGAATTGAATGTTGATTATGAGTATTTTTTACTTGTGAATAAAAGCCCTTTCTGTGATGTCGCTCAGACGTCCGACTGTGGCATTGTTATATTTTACTTTCAATAAAAGCCCTTTCTGTGATGTCGCTCAGACGTCCGACTGTGGCATTTCTTTTAAAGCCCTTTCTGTGATGTCGCTCAGACGTCCGACTGTGGCATTTCTTTTAAAGCCCTTTCTGTGATGTCGCTCAGACGTCCGACTGTGGCATTTCTTTTAAAGCCCTTTCTGTGATGTCGCTCAGACGTCCGACTGTGGCATTTCTTTTAAAGCCCTTTCTGTGATGTCGCTCAGACGTCCGACTGTGGCATTTCTTTTAAAGCCCTTTCTGTGATGTCGCTCAGACGTCCGACTATGGAATTTCTTTTAAAGCCCTTTCTGTGATGTCGCTCAGACGTCCGACTGTGGCATTTCTTTTAAAGCCCTTTCTGTGATGTCGCTCAGACGTCCGACTGTGGCACTTCTTTTAAAGCCCTTTATGTGATGTCGCTCAGACGTCCGACTGTGGCATTTCTTTTAAATCCCTTTCTGCAACGTCGCTCAGACGTCCGACTGTGGCATTTCCTTTAAAGCCCTTTCTGCGATGTCACTCAGACGTCCGACTGTGGCATCGTTTCCTTATTTTTATTTGTTCACCTTTCGAGGCGTTGCTTCAGACACCCGATCGGTTTTTTATTTATGTTTTGTTGGGACTTCAGGCGGACTACCGCCGTTTCCCTTTTACTTACTTCGCTATGCTAATTTTTGAATATACATTGGTGAATTAATCGTGACGCATTCATGCCTGCATTTGTTATATCTCATGTCCAAACTGTCTTGCGAGTACTTTCAAAGTACTCACTGGCTTGTTGATTTGGCCAGATGCTGACGAAGGCGATCTCATGGATGAAGAGTTCGATAGCGAGTCCGACGCCTAGAGGAATCCCAGTCAGTCTCGTGCGACCCTGGATTTGGTCACTATATTATATCCGCTTCCGCTACCAAATAAATTCATTGAGCCTCACCTCGACGCTCGATGAGATGCCAGTTTTAGAGTCATGTATCTCACTCCCCGCTGTGTTTTTCCACCACCGCCCTATCCTCGAGTCAGTAGTATGCCTCCACACCACTGTGTCATGTCCGCCATTATGTATAATTATTGGCGTGCTTGTAATAATTTGGTTGAGCAACCGTAGCTCGACCCTGTAATATATTTTATGCTACTAGCTTATTGTATCAAGAAATTGTCCACCGGTAAGGAGAATTTTTCTCATACTGGACACAAAAGATTGGTTTCTCAATAAATATTTTTATTGGAAAACCGGTCGTGACAATTTCACTCAATCAATCACACAACAATCAAACAATCAATCAATCTATCTATTTATTATAACATTCCAAAATTTAGAATTTTGGGATGTTACAGCTAAGATCATCTCTCTTAGAAACGATATTATGAATTTTAAGCAACTTGATCATGAGCATGTTGCACAAGCTTGGGAGAGGATGAAATTAATGATACGTAATTTTCCTACACATGGTTTGAATTTGTGGATGATCATACAAATTTTTTATGCTGGATTAAATTTTGCTTCTAGAAATCTTTTAGATTCGGCCGCGGGAGGCACTTTTATGGAAATCAGTTTAGGAGAAGCTACTAAACTCCTAGATAATATCATGGATAATTATTCTCAATGGCACACCGAAAGATCTACTAGTAAAAAGATTCATGCTATAGAAGAAATTAATGTTTTGAGTGGAAAGATGGATGAACTTATGAAATTGTTTGCTAATAAGAGTGTTTCTTATGGTCCTAATGATATGCCTTTGTCTACTTTGATTGAGAATAATAATGAATCTATGGATGTGAATTTTGTTGGTAGGAACAATTTTGGTAACAACGCATATAGAGGAAACTTTAATCCTAGGCCGTTTCCTAGTAATTCCTCTAATAATTATGGTAATTCCTACAACAACTCTTATGGAAATTTTAATAAGAAGCCCTCTGATTTTGAGACTAGTGTTAAAGAATTTATGATCTCACAAAAGAATTTTAATGCTTTGCTTGAAGAAAAATTGCCTAAGATTGATGAGTTGGCTAGGAACGTGGATAGAATTTCTCTTGATGTTGATTCTTTGAAACTTAGATCTATTCCACCTAAGCATGATATCAATGAGTCTCTCAAAGCCATTAGAATTTCCATTGATGAGTGCAAAGAAAGAATCGCTAGGATGCGTGCTAAAAAGGATTGTTTTATAATAGCGTGTTCTTCTAGTTTCCATGATAGTAAGGATGAAGATCTAAAAGTGATTGATGTGTATCCTATTAAATCTTTGTTTTGCAATATGAATCTTGATAATGATGGGACTGGAGATGAGTCAACTTTAGTTAAAAGGCATCCCAATGATTCAGAGTTTTTAGATCTTGATGCAAAAATTGGTAAAAGTGGGATTGAAGAGGTCAAAACTTTACATATCAATGAACCCACTATTTTGGATTTCAAGGAATTTAATTATGATAATTTCTCTTTGATAGATTGTATTTCCTTGTTGCACTCCGTGTTAAATTCTCCTCATGCTTATAGTCAAAATAAAGCTTTTACCAAACATATCGTTGATGCTTTAATGCAGTCTTATGAAGAAAAGCTTGAATTAGAAGTTTCTATTCCTAGAAAACTCTATGATGAGTGGGAGCCTACTATTAAAATTAAAATTAAAGATCATGAATGCTTTGCTTTGTGTGATTTGGGTGCTAGTGTTTCCATGATTCCAAAAACTTTGTGTGGTGTGTTAGGTTTTCGTGAATTTGATGATTGTTCTTTAAATTTGCATCTTGCGGATTCCACTATTAAGAAACCTATGGGAAGGATTAATAATGTTCTTATTGTTGCAAATATGAATTATGTGCCCGTAGATTTCATTGTTCTTGATATAGATTGCAATCCTACATGTCCTATTATTCTTGGTAGACCCTTCCTTAGAATGATTGGTGCAATTATTGATATGAAAGAAGGAAATATTAGATTCCAATTTCCGTTAAGGAAAGGCATGGAACACTTTCCTAGGAAGAAAATTAAATTACCTCATGAATCTATTATTAGAGCCACTTATGGATTGCATACCAAAGATGATAATACCTAGATCTATCCTTGTTTTTATGCCTAGCTAGGGGCGTTAAACGATAGCGCTTGTTGGGAGGCAACCCAATTTTATTTTTATTTCTTGCTTTTTGTTCCTATTTAGTAATAAATAATTCATATAGCTTCTTTTTAGATGTGTTTTTATGCTTTCAATTAGTGTTGTGCCAAGTAGAACCTTTGGGAAGACTTGGGGGAAGTCTTTGTGATCTTGCTGTAAAAAACAGAAACTTTAGCGGTCACAAGATTTGCTGACATTTTTTACTGGAGAGTGCGATTAGGTTGATTATTTACTGTTCCGTTTTTGATAGATTCTGTTTTTCGTGTGTTGTTTGCTTATTTTGATGAATCTATGGCTAGTATCGGGGGGTATGAACCATAGAGAAGTTGGAATGCAGTATGTTTAACACCAATATAAATAAATAATGAGTTCATTACAGTACCTTGAAGTGGTGGTTTTTTTTCTTATACTAACGGAGCTCATGAGATTTTCTGTTGAGTTTTGTGTTGTGAAGTTTTCAAGTTTTGGGTAAAGATTTGATGGATTTTGGAATAAGGAGTGTCAAGAGCCTAAGCTTGGGGATTCCCAAGGCACCCCAAGGTAAAATTCAAGGACAACTAAAAGCCTAATCTTGGGGATGCCCTGGAAGGCATCCCCTCTTTCGTCTTCGTCTATCGGTAACTTTACTTGAGGCTATATTTTTATTCACCACATGATATGTGTTTTGCTTGGAGCGTCTTGTATGATTTGAGTCTTTGCTTTTTAGTTTACCACAATCATCCTTGCTGTACACACCTTTTGGAGAGACGCACATGAATCGGAATTTATTAGCATACTCTATGTGCTTCACTTATATCTTTTGAGCTAGATAATTTTGCTCTAGTGCTTCACTTATATCTTTTTAGAGCACGGTGGTGGTTTTATTTTATAGAAATTATCGATCTCTCATGCTTCACTTATATTATTTTGAGAGTCTTATAGAACAGCATGGTAATTTGCTTTGGCTATAAAATTAGTCTTAATATGATAGGCATCCAAGATGGGTATAATAAAAACTATCATAAAAAGTGCATTGAATACTATGAGAAGTTTGATACTTGATGATTGTTTTGAGAGATGAAGATGGTGATATTAGAGTCATGATAGTTGAGTAGTTGTGAATTTAAGAAATACTTGTGTTAAAGTTTGTGATTCCCGTAGCATGCACGTATGGTGAACCGTTATGTGATGAAGTCAGAGCATGATTTATTTATTGATTGTCTTTCTTATGAGAGGCGGTCGGGGACGAGCGATGGTCTTTTCCTACCAATCTATCCCCCTAGGAGCATGCACGTAGTACTTTCTTTCGATAACTAATAGATTTTTGCAATAAGTATGTGAGTTCTTATGACTAATGTTGAGTCCATGGATTATACACACTCTCACCCTTCCACCATTGCTAGCCTCTCTAGTACCGCACAACTTTCGCCGGTACCATACACCACCTTACACCTTCCTCACAACAGCAACCATACCTACCTATTATGGCATTTCCATAGCCATTCCGAGATATACTGCCATGCAACTTACCACCGTTCCGTTTATTATGACACGCTTCATCATTGTCATATTGCTTTGCATGATCATGTAGTTGACATCGTATTTGTGGAAAAGCCACCGTTCATAATTCTTCCATACATGTCACTCTTGATTCATTGCACATCCTGGTACACCGTCGGAGGCATTCACATAGAGTCATATTTTGTTCTAGTATCGAGTTGTAATTTTTGAGTTGTATGTAAATAAAAGTGTGATGATGATCATTATTAGAGCATTGTCCCAAGTGTGGAAAGGATGATGAAGACTATGATTCCCCCACAAGTGGGATGAGACTCCGGACTAAAATAAAAAATAAATAAAAAGAAAGGCCATAAAAAAAGAGAATGCCCAAAAAAATGAGAGAAAAAGAGAGAAGGGACAATGCTATTATCCTTTTACCACACTTGTGCTTCAAAGTAGCACCATAATCTTCATGATAGAGAGTCTCCTATGTTGTCACTTTCATATACTAGTGGGTATCTTACATTATAGAACTTGGCTTGTATATTCCAATGATGGGCTTCCTCAAAATGCCCTAGGTCTTCATGAGCAAGCGAGTTGGATGCACACCCACTTAGTTTCTTTTTGAGCTTTCATACACTTATAGCTCTAGTGCATCCGTTGCATGGCAATCCCTACTCACTCACATTGATATCTATTGATGGGCATCTCCATAGCCCGTTGATACACCTAGTTGATGTGAGACTATCTTCTCCTTTTGTCTTCTCCACAACCACCATTCTATTCCACCTATAGTGCTATGTCCATGGCTCACGCTCATATATTGCGTGAAGATTGAAAAAGTTTGAGAACATTAAGAGTATGAAACAATTGCTTGGATTGTGATCGGGGTTGTGCATGATTTAAATACTTTGTGTGGTGAAGATAGAGCATAGCCAGACTATATGATTTTGTAGGGATAACTTTCTTTGGCCATGTTATTTTAAGAAGTCATGATTGCTTTGTTAGTATGCTTGGAGTATTAATATTTTTATGTCAATATTAAACTTTTGTCTTGAATCTTTCGGATATGAACATTCATGCGGCAATAAAGAAAATTACATTAAGAATTATGCTAGGTAGCATTCCACATCAAAAATTCTGTTTTTATCATTTACCTACTCGAGGACGAGTAGGAATTAAGCTTGGGGATGCTTGATACGTCTCCAACGTATCTATAATTTTTGATTGTTCCATGCTATTATATTATCTGTTTTGGATGTTTAATGGGCTTTAATATACCTTTTTATATTATTTTTGGGACTAACCTACTAACCAAAGGCCTAGTGCAAATTGCTGTTTTTTTTTTGCCAATTTCAGTGTTTCACAGAAAAGGAATATCAAACGGAATGAAACCTTCGGGAGAGTTATTTTTGGAACAAACGTGATCCAGGAGACTTGGAGTGGACGTCAAGAAAGAAGCAAGGAGGCCACGAGACAGGAGGGCACGCCCAGGGGGGGGGGGGTAGGCGCGCCCCCACCCTCATGCGCCCCTCGTAGATCCACCGACGTACTTCTTCCTCCTATATATACACATATACCCTGAAAACATCCAGGAGCATGCTACGTCTTGAGCTTGCGTTGGTTTTCCCCGAAGAGGAAGGGATGATGCAGCAGAGTAGCATAAGTATTTCCCTCATTTTTTGAGAACCAAGGTATCAATCCAGTAGGAGCCCACGCTCAAGTCCCTCGTACCTGCACAAAGCGATAGCTACTCGCAACCAACGCGATTAGGGGTTGTCAAGCCCTTCACGGTCACTTACGAGGGTGAGATCTGATAGATAGAATATTTTTGGTATTTTTTATATAAAGATGCAAAGTAAAAAGTAAAAGCAAAGTAAATAGCAAAACAATATAAAAGTGATGGAGATTGATATGATGAGAATAGACCCCGGGGACATAGGTTTCACTAGTGGCTTCTCTCAAGAGCATAAGTATTCTACGGTGGGTGAAGAAATTACTGTTGAGCAATTGATAGAATTGAGCATAATTATGAGAATATCTAGGCATGATCATGTATATAGGCATCACGTCCGTGACAAGTAGATCAAAACGATTCGGCATCTACTACTATTACTCCACTCATCGACCGTTATCCAGCATGCATCTAGAGTATTAAGTTAAAAATAGAGTAACGCCTTAAGCAAGATGACATGATGTAGAGAGATAAATTCATGCAATATGAAATAAACCCCATCTTGTTATCCTCGATGGCAACGATACAATACGTGCCTTGCTGCCCCTTCCGTCACTGGGTAAGGACACCGCAAGATCGAACCCAAAGCTAAGCACTTCTCCCATGGCAAGAACTACCAATCTAGTTGGCCAAACCAAACGGATAATTCGAAGAGACTTGCAAAGATAACCAATCATGCATAAAAGAATTCAGAGAAGATTCAAATATTATTCATAGATAGACTTGATCATAAACCCACAATTCATCGGTCTCAACAAACACACCGCAAAAAGAAGATTACATCGAATAGATCTCCACAAGAGAGGGGAAGAACTTTGTATTGAGATTCAAAGAGAGAGAAGAAGCCATCTAGCTACTAAGTATGGACCCGAATTTCTGAGGTAAACTACTCACACTTCATCGGAGAGTCTATGATGATGTAGAAGTCCTCCGTGATGACGGCCCTCTTCCGGCGGAGCTCCGGAACAGGTCCCAAGATGGGATCTCGTGGATACAGAAAGTTGCGGCGGTGGAATTAGGGTTTTGGCTCCTGTTCTGATCGTTTGGGGGTACGTGTGTATATATAGGAGGAAGGAGTACGTTGGTGGAGCACCGAGGGGCCCACGAGGTAGGGGGGCGCGCCCTAGGGGGGGCGCCCCCCACCCTCGTGAACACCTCTTTGCTTCCTTGCAGTAGGGTCCATGTCTCTTGGATCACGTTCGGTGAGAAAATCACGTTCCCGAATATTTTATTCCGTTTGGACTCCGTTTGATATTCCGTTTATCTGAAACACTGAAATAGGCAAAAAACAACAATTCTGGGTTGGGCCTCCGGTTAATAGGTTAGTCCCAAAAATAATATAAAAGTGGAAAATAAAGCCCAATATAGTCCAAAACAGTAGATAATATAGCATGGAGCAATCAAAAATTATAGATACGTTGGAGACGTATCAGGCATCCCCAAGCTTAATTCCTGCTCGTCCTCGAGTAGGTAAATGATAAAAAAAATTGATGCGGAGTGCTACTTGGCATAGTTTCAATGCAAATCTTCTTAATTGTGGTATGAATATTCAGATTAGAAAGATTCAAGATAAAAGTTTATATTTACATAGAAAATAATAATACTTCAAGCATACTAACAAAGCAATTATGTCTTCTCAAAATAACATGGCCAAAGAAAGTTATCCCTACAAAATCATATAGTCTGTCTATGCTCCTTCTTCCCCACACAAAGTATTTAAATCATGCACAACCCCGATGGCAAGCCAAGCAATTGTTTCATACTCTAACTTTTTCAAAACTTTTTCAATCTTCACGCAATACATGAGCGTGAGCCATGGATATAGCACTATAGGTGGAATAGAATGGTGGTTGTGGAGAAGACAAAAAGGAGAAGATAGTCTCGCATCGACTAGGCGTATCAACGGGCTATGGAGATGCCCGTCAATAGATATCAATGTGAGTGAGTAGGGATTGTCATGCAACGGATGCACTAGAGCTATAAGTATATGAAAGCTCAAAAATAAACTAAGTGGGTGTGCATCCAACTTGCTTGCTCATGAAGACCTAGGGCAATTTGAGGAAGCCCATCATTGGAATATACAAGCCATGTTCTATAATGTAAAATTCCCACTAGTATATGAAAGTGATAACATGAGAGACTCTCTACTATGAAGATCATGGTGCTACTTTGAAGCACAAGTGTGGTAAAAGGATAGTAGCATTGCCCCTTCTCTCTTTTTCTCTCATTTTTTATGGCCTCCTTCTTTTTGGGCTTCTTTGGCCTCTTTTTTTATTTTTTTATTTTTCGTCCGGAATCACATCCCGACTTATGGGGGAATCATAGTCTCCATCATTCTTTCCTCACTGGGCAATGCTCTAATAATGATGATCATCACACTTTTATTTTTCTTATAACTCAACAATTACAACTCGATACTTAGAACAAAATATGACTCTATGTGAATACATCCGGCTGTGTACCGGGATATGCAATATGACAATGATGAATGTGTCATGAACGGAACGGTGGAAAGTTGCATGGCAATATATCTCAGAATGGCTATGGAAATGCCATAATAGGTAGGTATGGTGGCTGTTTTGAGGAAGGTATATGGTAGGTGTATGATACCGACGAAAGTTGCGCGGTATTAGAGAGGCTAGCAAGGGTGGAAGGGTGAGAGTGCGTATAATCCATGGACTCAACATTAGTCATAAAGAACTCATATACTTATTGCAAAAATTTAGAAGTTATCAAAGCAAAGTATTACGCGCATTCTCCTAGGGGGATAGATTGGTAGGAAAAGACCATCGCTCGTCCCCGACCGCCACTCATAAGGAAGATAATCAATAAATAAATCATGCTCCGACTTCATCACATAACGGTTCACCATACGTGCATGCTACGGGAATCACAAACTTTAACACAAGTATTCTTTAAATTCACAACTACTCAACTAGCATGACTTTAATATTATCACCTCCATATCTCAAAACAATTATCATGCTTCAATCTTTTCTTAGTATTCAACACACTCAAAAGAAAGTTTCACAAATCTTGAATACCAAGCATATTATTATTAGGCAAATTACCATGCTATTAAGAGACTCTCAAATTAATTTAAGTGAAGCACGAGAGATCAATAGTTTCTTTAAAACATATCCACCACCATGCTCTAAAAGGTCTAAGTGAAGCACATACAGCAAAATTGTAACGCTAAAAAGATATAAGTGAAGCACATAGAGCAAAACTATGACGCTCAAAAGATATAAGTGAAGCACATGGAGAAAAATTATCTAGCTCAAAAGATATAAGTGAAGCACATAGAGCAAAATTATCTAGCTCAAAAGATATAAGTGAAGCACATAGAGCAAAATTATCTAGCTCAAAAGATATAAGTGAAGCACATACATCAAAACTACTTAGCTCAAAAGATATAAGTGAAGCACATAGAGTATTCTATCAAATTTTAATTCATGTATGGCTCTCTCAAAAGGTGTGTTCAGCAAGGATGATTGTGGCATACTAACAAACAAAGACACAAATAATACAAGACGCTCCAAGCAAAACACATATCATGTTGGTGAATAAAAATATAGCTCCAAGTAAATTACCGTTGGAAGTGGACGAAAGAGGGGATGCCTTCCGGGGCATCCCCAAGCTTTGACTTTTTGGTGTCCTTGGATTATCTTGGGGGTGCCATGGGCATCCCCAAGCTTAGGCTCTTTCCACTCCTTGTTCCATGATCCATCAAAAGAGTTCACCCAAAACTTGAAAACTTCACAACACAAAACTCAAAATAGAAAACTCGTGAGCTCCGTTAGCGAAAGAAAACAAAATACCACTTCAAGGTACTGTAATGAACTCATTATTTATTTATATTGGTGTTAAGCCTACTTTATTCCAACTTATCTATGGATTATAAACTATTTTACTAGCCATAGATTCATCAAAATAAGCAAACAACACACGAAAAACAGAATCTGTCAAAAACAGAACAGTCTGTAGTAATCTGTAGCTAGCGCAAGATCTGGAACCCCAACAATTCTAAAATAAATTTCTGGACGTGAGGAATTTATCTATTAATCATCTGGAAAAAGAATTAACTAAATATCACTCTTCAAATAAAAATGACAGCAGTTCTCGTGAGCGCTAAAGTTTCTGTTTTTTACAGCAAGTTCAACAAGACTTTCCCCAAGTCTTCCCAACGGTTCTACTGTAACATCCCAAATTTGCAATTTGGAATGTTATACACTAGATAATCATGCATATCATATTTTCTTGCATTTTGGTTGATCCCAGAAATTTCACGCAACTCAAGGACCTTCGGAGAGAGTTGGAGATTTCGTTATTTTCATATTTGAGAGTTTTCTCAAATTTGAAAAGAGGATCATTTGATTTATTTATTTCATCTTCAATTATTTTTCCGATATAAAAAATATAAGAGAGGGAATAATATGACTTTCCCAAATTTAGGAAAAAAAATGAAGATTTAATGAATAAGTCAAATTTTGGTTTTGCCGGAGTTTTGTTTGCTTTTATTTGGATAGGGAAAAATGCGTGCTTTCAAAAAAATTTCATTCTAGGTCCGGAGTAAAGTTCATTTTGTTCGACTCGTTGTCAGGAGTCGGGGAAAATTTACTTTAGGAATTTTGGAGCTCGTTTAGATTTTCTTTCTTTTGTTTTTCTGCGCGCGTAACCGATTTAAAAAAAAAGAGCAGCGCCCCGCCTGGGCCAAGGGCCCAGCTGGCCGGCCCAGCCGCCAGCCGCCCTGCGCGCTAGCGCCAGCCGCCAGCCTCGCCCGAGTCCTGGAAGGACTCCAGGCCGCCGCCGCCCTTGCCCCTTGCCCCTTCCCCAAGTCTCTAGCCCCCCTCCTATATAAATACCCAAGCACCCCCCCTCTCCTCCCCAAGCCGCCGCCGCATAGCCGCGCCGCCGCCGTTAGCCCGCCGCCGCCGGAGCCCCTCGCCGGAGCCTCGCCGGAGGTAGCCGCGCACCCCTCCCCTCGGTTCGGTTTTTCTTAAAAGAACCATTCCGTTTCTTTTCCGTTTTCTTCTGGCTTTGTTTCGGTTTTCTTTTCCGAAAAACCCTAGATCGGTTTTTCGTTCTTCTTTCGGACCGTTCGTCTCAACGAACGTGATCACCGATTTTTCCTTGTTAACGACGTTCGTTCGTTTAACCACTCTCCGTCTCTTTCTTTTCGTCGGATTTATTCCGCGATCGTGATCTCAGATCCGATCTTTGTTCTAGTCTTTCTTCCCGCTTGTTTATCGGAATTAGGTGATTCAAGCGCCTGGAGTTTCGTTTCGAAACCGTTGTTCCATCTAATCAACTTAAACAAGTTTTTGCCCCAGTAAAATTTGACCTAGATTTAACTTGCTAGAACCGAGTTGTTTTCTTCCGCCGTTTGTTTTCCGTCGTTTGTTTGGTTCGTTCTTTATTTGCAACCGGAGTTCTTAAGTTGAACTTTCTGGTTCGTTCTCTCGTTCGAGTTTTACCTGTGCATTAGATGAGTACTTATTGTATGCTTGTTGTTTGTCTGCGATAGATCACCCGGATTGCGCCGCTTGTTACTTCGAAACCCTAGGTCTCGCGGATCATCAGCAAGGCAAGTAACACTTTGATCATACCTTTTCTACAACCCAGTTTTATTGCATTAGATCAATCCTCTCACATTGCATGATTAGGATCTAATTAAATTGTGGGATGGGAAGTAGATGAGGTAGTACCTATTACCTGTATTATTATCAAACCTTTGGGAGTTACTTCTACGTTTGCTTATTATGCCATGCTATGCTAGTAGACGTGGATTGGGTGAGTGATATCCATGACAGATGTGAGTTGATAATTTTAATGGTTTATCTAAGGTGGCAACTTAAACACACATCTGGGTGGACTGAGGCACCTGATGTCTATCAGGACTTGCCTGTTTTTATTTCGGACCGCCACCTAGGCTCAAAGGGATCATAAGATCTTTCATGCTAGAAACTTCCGTGTGCAGCCACAAGCCATTATGGGCTCTGGCATAGTTGACTAAGTCGTGCGAACTCTTACGGGTAGACTAGCAGATGTAGGGGAAAGTAGGTGTACCGGTCTACCCACATGTAAGGTGCTAGCGCTTCTAAAAGACTGTGTCTCGGTCATCCGTCTTCTCAAACACCCTGCAGTGCGAGAAACCAAACGGAGGCGATCGAGTCTTGTGGGGAAAAGTGCGCAAACCTCTGTAGAGTGTACAAACTAATCATGATTAGCCGTGTCCCCGGTTATGGACAACTTTAGTATCTAGTATTTGAATATCATGTGAATCTCATCATGTTACCTCTAATTAATGTTGATGGGTTTTAATTACTTAATTGGGATCGGAATGCTATCAACCATTCTCGATGTTTAACAACTACCATGATAGTTAAATAAATTTATTCCTTTGCAGTAGGGAAAAACTGGCTTTATGCAAAACTGTAACCATAGAGCTTTCCACCAGCCATATATGCATATAGTATAGCTGTTTCATTCCATTACTCTCTATGTGTTACATTGCCAGCATATTCCATGTGCTGACCCGTTCTCGGGCTGCAACTTCTCATGTTGCAGACTTTTCAGACGACGAGTAAGGAGCTTTTAGGTCGTGGTTCTATACTCAGTGATGCCGTTGGAGTTGATGGACCCAATTATCTTCCGAGTCTTCCGCTGTTATCACTATTATATGGCCTTAAGCCATATTTATTGTAATAAATTCTCTTTGAGACAACGATGTAATAAGTGTGTGATTGCCACTCTGCTATAAATCCTTCGATGTACTATGTGGTGTCAGCATTACTGATCCAGGGATGACACCTGAGCACAAAGCGCTTGATCCATTCGGGTCGGGTCGCGACAGAGATGGTATCAGAGCACACGCTGACTGTAGGACACGACCACTAAGTTAAAGCCATAGAACACCATTCTCTTCTCATTTTCTAACTCCTCATCTTTTCTACTCTTTTAGGATGACGAACGCGAAGATTAAGTACGCTCAACCGGATGAAGGCACACCATTTGGATTTCACCTGAAGGAAGTCACCAAGTACCTGAACATTGGACTACCAAGCTTCACGGGAACCTTCAACGCCACTCTGCCTGAAGAGGAGCGCTGGAAGATCCGAGCTCACGTTCCGGGAAGAACATTCGCGCCAATCACGAAGCCTATAGATAGTGTTTTCAATGCACCAACCTGGAGTCTGGGAAGGAGCATGGCAGCTCATATCACCATAGGACGCATTGGAGAAGTTTATCAAGAAGACCTCAAGGACACTATCTACCAGATTTGCGGACGCCGAGATGAACAATGGGAGTTAGTCAGCACCAAGAAGGATAGATCCATTGCATCTTTCATCCAGGAGTTAAACCAGCACATTCGACGCCACGAGAACCAGATGTGCAATGATATGATAGAGTTGAAGAATGCGAAGGCAAGGATCATCGAGCTAGAAGGAGAACTGAAGTCTACACGCAAGGACTACATGGACGAGATCATAGCTCTAGCAAGGCACAATGGCGATCTTAAGCAGGAGATTGAAGAACTCAAGAGGAAGTTAGCATCCCAAGAGGAAGACGAGTACGTCGCCCGTCCGGACAACTACATCATCATCGATGACACCGATTCGGATCCAAGTGAACCCGACTTTGAAGACGAATCTGGAGCAGATATCATGGAGTCTTCCACCGGTTCAAATTTCTAGATGACCACCAGATAGTAGTAGCATTCCCCCCCTGTAAACATTATAGTCGAGCACTTTTGCGATAGTTTTAGACCGATTGTAAGCCCTTGTTTGATTGAATGAAGTGATTTTGTGTGCATTTGCTCATGTGCATAAGGGTAGTGTTTTCCCTTTAGACCTCACTCTATTCTTAATTCTCGTCTTTTCTAAACCCTCAGATGCCTCTGAGACGTGACAATGGATTTCCACCGGAGCTCACTCAGTTGATCCAGCAACAGAATCAATTGATGCAGATGTTAGTCCAGAACCAGCAGAACAACAACAACAACCCACCACCACCACCTGTTGACCACTTAGCCCGTTTTCTTAGGCTGAATCCGCCGGTATTTTCCAGTAGCACCGAGCCAATAGTAGCAGACGATTGGCTCCACAAGATGGGAAGGGAGTTGACCACCGCAGGATGCACATATGGTGAGAAAGTGAAGTTTGCCGCTCACCAGCTTGACGGACCCGCGGCAGCATGGTGGGAGAATTTCACAGCCACTTACCCAGTTGACACCGTCACATGGGATCAGTTTCAGCAAGCTTTCCGCACTGCCCATGTTTCAGCAGGAGCTATGGCCATGAAGAAGCGTGAGTTCCGCAACTTACGCCAAGGAGGAAGGACAGTTGGCCAGTACGTTGACGATTTCAGCAAGTTAGCACGTTATGCCCCAGATGACGTTGCTACGGATGCAGCTAAGCAGGAGAAGTTTCTGGAAGGACTGAATGATGAACTAAGCATGAAATTGATGGTAGCAAGTTTCAACAACTACCAGGAGTTGGTAGATCGTGCCATCATGATTGAAGGAAAGCAACAGCAGATTGAGAACCGTAAGAGGAAGTATGGACAGGGGAAGTATAACTCTGGAGCCCAGCAGAAGCCCCGTTTTACCCCTAAACCGGGATTTCAGTTTCAGCACACCGATGGAGGAGGTAGCTCGCACAACCATAATGGCCACAAGAATGGTAATGGGAATGGAGGAAGCAATGGCCAGAACCGGACCACCCCATCAACCCCAACCAAGAGAGATCTGAGTCAAGTCACCTGTTTCAAGTGTTCCAAGACCGGACATTATGCCAATGAATGTCCCGAAGGCCAGAACGGAAATGGCAATGGAAGCTCTGGGAAGAAGCCGAACCCTTTCAATGGAGGACAGGTGAACCACGTTAATGTGGAGGAGGTTGAAGATCAGCCTGATGCAGTAATCGGTAAGTTTTTGGTTAAGTCATTTACCGCACTCGTTCTTTTCGATACTGGTGCATCGCATTCATACATATCAAGGGGATTTGTGGAAAAGTATAGCCTGCCCACTAGGATTCTTAAAACACCTATGCTAGTAAGCTCGCCAGGAGCAGAGTACATGGCCAGACAAGGATGTTTCCAAGTACCATTAAGTATAGGAAGGCATGTTTTCCCAACAGATTTAATTATTCTGGAATCCCAAGGTCTGGATGTGATTCTTGGTATGGATTGGCTGTCGATGTATGGAGGAAACATCGATTGTGCTAGTAAGACAATTTTTCTTACCACACCAGAAGGAAGAAGGATCAAGTATGTATCCCGGCATGTGCCAAACCGGACACAAGTGAACTGCTTAACAGGAGTTGTGCAAGAGGAAGTACCAGTTGTGAAGGATTTTCCTGATGTATTTCCTGAGGAATTACCAGGCATGCCACCGGATAGAGACATTGAGTTTTTGATTGAGTTATTGCCAGGTACAGGCCCAATATCGAAGCGACCGTACCGGATGCCAGCAAAGGATTTGGTGGAAATTAAGAATCAGATTAAGGAGTTATTGGATAAAGGTTACATTCTCCCAAGTTCTTCGCCTTGGGGATCACCCGTACTTCTAGTGGAAAAGAAGGATGGATCATTAAGGATGGTTGTAGATTATCGAGGATTGAATGAAGTAACCATCAAGAATAAGTACCCACTGCCAATGATCAACGATCTGTTTGATCGGTTGCAAGGAGCTAAAGTGTTTTCCAAGATCGATTTGCGATCAGGGTACCATCAATTGAAGATTCGAGAGTAGGACATACCTAGGACAGCATTCACCACGAGATATGGACTGTATGAGTATACCGTTATGTCATTTGGATTGACTAACGCACCTGCCTATTTTATGAACCTGATGAACAAAGTGTTTATGGAGTTTTTGGATAAGTTCGTCGTAGTGTTCATTGATGACATCCCGGTTTATTCAAAGAATGAAGAGGAGCATAAGGAACATTTGCGTTTGGTTTTGGAGAAACTAAGGGAACATCAGTTATATGCCAAATTCAGCAAATGCGAGTTTTGGTTACAGGAAGTTGGATTCCTCGGACACGTTATATCCGGAGAGGGTATAGCAGTTGACCCCACAAAGGTTGAGACCGTAACCGAATGGGAATCACCAACAACAGTTGGAGAGATCCGGAGTTTTCTTGGACTCGCAGGATACTACCGGAGATTCATTGAGAACTTTTCAAAGGTTGCAAAGCCTATGACTGAATTGTTGAAGAAGGATACTAAGTTCAATTGGACTGAGGAATGTGAGGCTAGTTTCCAGGAATTGAAGAAACGCTTGGTTACCTCACCAGTATTGATTTTGCCAGATCAGACCAAGGATTATGAGGTGTATTGCGACGCTTCATGTCGAGGACTTGGAGCAGTGCTTATGCAGGAAGGAAGAGTTGTTTCGTATGCTTCACGGCAACTGAATCCTCATGAGTTGAATTATGCCACACATGATTTGTAGTTAGCAGCCGTAGTGCATGCATTGAAAACGTGGAGACATTTCCTCATTGGAAATCATTGTGAGGTGTACACGGATCACAAGAGCTTGAAGTACATTTTCACGCAGAAGGAGTTGAACCTCAGACAGAGGAGATGGTTGGAGCTCATCAAGGATTATGATATGAGATTGCATTACCATCCCGGAAAAGCTAATGTAGTAGCTGACGCATTGAGCCGTAAGAGCCATGTCAATATGGTAATGACAGGAGAAGTACCAAAGGAGTTAGCCGAAAACCTTCGTGAGCTATGTTTGGAAATAGTTCCGAGAGGCTATGTAGCAGCATTGGAGATTCAGTTAACATTGATGGATAAGATCAGGGAAGCTCAGAAATCTGACAAGGAGATTGCTGCTATAAAAGAGAGAATGAGCAAAGGAAAAGCAAAGGGATTTCGTGAGGATGAGCACGATACCCTATGGTTTGAAGACCGTGTCTATGTGCCAAATGACCCGGAGATCAGGAAGTTGATTTTGCAAGAGACACATGATTCACCGTATTCGATTCACCCAGGGAATACCAAGATGTATTTGGATTTGAAGGAAACATTCTGGTGGACCGGAATGAAGAAGGATATTGCAGCATATGTAGTAGTTTGTGACGTATGTCAGAGAGTAAAGGCAGAGCATCAGAAGCCAGCAGGATTGTTACAACCATTGCCGATACCTGAATGGAAGTGGGATAAGATAGGCATGGATTTTTGTTGGGGAACGTAGCAGAAATTCAAAATTTTCCTACGTGTCACCAAGATCTATCTATGGAGAGACCAGCAACGAGGGGAAGGAGAGTGCATCTACATACCCTTGTAGATCGCTAAGCGGAAGCGTTCAAGTGAACGGGGTTGATGGAGTCGTACTCGTCGTGATTCAAATCACCGATGACCAAGTGCCGAACGCACGGCACCTCGCGTTCAACACACGTACAGCCCGGTGACGTCTCCCACGCCTTGATCCAGCAAGGAGAGAGGGAGAGGTTGAGGAAGACTCCATCCAGCAGCAGCACAACGGCGTGGTGGTGGTGGAGGAGCGTGGCTATCCTGCAGGGCTTCGCCAAGCACCACAGAAGAGGAGGAAGAAGAGATGCAGGGCTGCACCAACGAGAGATCGAATCACGTGTGTTATGGGCAGCCCTAGGCCTCATATATATAGGGGAAGGGGAGGGGCTGCGCCCCCTCTAGGGTTCCCACCCCTAGGGGGGCGGCAGCCCTAGATGGGGAGCAAGGGGGAGGCCAAGAGGGGATGGGAGAGGGAGGCGCACCAATATGGGCCCTAAGGCCCATATCCCATTAGGGTTTGCCCCCTCTCCATCTCTTAGGCGCATGGGCCTTAGTGGGGCTGGTGCCCTTGGCCCATGCAGGCCAAGGAACACTCCCTACAGCCCATGTGGCCCCCCCCGGGGCTGGTGGACCCACTTGGTGGACCCCCGGGACCCTCCCGGTGGTCCCGGTACGTTATCGATAAACCCCGAAACTCTTCCGGTGACCAAAACAGGACTTCCCATATATAAATCTTTACCTCCGGACCATTCCGGAACTCCTCGTGACGTCCGGGATCTCATCCGGGACTCCTAACAACATTCGTTAACCACATACAAACTTCCTTTACAACCCTAGCGTCATCGAACCTTAAGTGTGTAGACGCTACGGGTTCGGGATACATGCAGACATGACCGAGATGTTCTCCGGTCAATAACCAACAGCGGGATCTGGATACCCATGTAGGCTCTCACATGTTCCACGATGATCTCATCGGATGAACCACGATGTCAAGGACTTAATCAATCCCGTATTCAATTCCCTTTGTCTATCGGTACGATACTTGCTCAAGATTCGACCGTCGGTATCCCGATACCTTGTTCAATCTCGTTACCGGCAAGTCTCTTTACTCGTTCCGTAACACACCATCCCGTGATCAACTCCTTGATCACATTGTGCACATTATGATGATGTCCTACCGAGTGGGCCCAGAGATACCTCTCCGTCACACGGAGTGACAAATCCCAGTCTCGATTCATGCCAACCCAACAGACACTTTCGGAGATACCTGTAGTGTACCTTTATAGCCACCCAGTTACGTTGTGACGTTTGGTACACCCAAAGCATTCCTACGGTATCCGGGAGTTGCACAATCTCATGGTCTAAGGAAATGATACTTGACATTAGAAAAGCTTTAGCATACGAACTACACGATCTAGTGCTATGCTTAGGATTGGGTCTTGTCCATCACATCATTCTCCTAATGATGTGATCCCGTTATCAATGACATCCAATGTCCATGGTCAGCAAACCGTAACCATCTATTGATCAATGAGCTAGTCAACTAGAGGCTTACTAGGGACATGGTGTTGTCTATGTATCCACACATGTATCTGAGTTTCCTATCAATACAATTATAGCATGGATAATAAACGATTATCATGAACAAGGAAATATAATAATAACTAATTTATTATTGCCTCTAGGGCATATTTCCAACAGTCTCCCACTTGCACTAGAGTCAATAATCTAGTTCACATCGCCATGTGATTAACACTCACAGGTCACATCGCCATGTGACCAACATCCAAAGAGTTTACTAGAGTCAATAATCTAGTTCACATCACTATGTGATTAACACTCAAAGAGTTCTGGGTTTGATCATGTTGCTTGTGAGAGAGGTTTTAGTCAACGGGTCTGCAACATTCAGATCCGTATGTACTTCGCAAATTTCTATGTCATCTTGTAGATGCAACTACTACGCTACATTTGGAGCTATTCCAAATAACTGTTCTACTTGGAGCTATTCTAAATTGTTGCTCCATTATACGTATCCGGTATCTCTGCTCAGAGCTATCCGGATAGGTGTTAAGCTTGCATCGACATAACTCTTTACGTCGAACTATTTATCACCTCCATAATCGAGAAAATTCCTTAGTCCACAAGTTACTAAGGATAACTTTGACCGCTGTCCTGTGATCCATTCTTGGATCACTCTTGTACCCCTTGATGACTCATGGCAAGGCACACTTCAGGTGCAGTACACAGCATAGCATACTGTAGAGCCTATGTCTTAAGCATAGGGGACGACCTTCATCCTTTCTCTCTATTCTGCCGTGCTCGAGCTTTAAGTCTTAACTTCATACCTTACAACTCAGGCAAGAACTCCTTCTTTGACTGATTCATCTTGAACACCTTCAAGATCATGTCAAGGAATGTGCTCATTTGAAAGTACCATTAAGCGTTTTGATCTATCCTTATAGATCTTGATGCTCAATGTTCAAGTAGCTTAATCCAGGCTCTCCATTGAAAACACTTTCCAAATAACCCTATATGCTTTCTAGAAATTCTACGTCATTTCTGATCAACAATATGTCAACAACATATATTTATCAGAAATTCTATAGTGCTCCCACTCACTTCTTTGGAAATACAAGTTTCTCATAAACTTTGTATAAACCCAAAATCTTTGATCATCTCATCAAAGCGCACATTCCAACTCCGAGATGCTTACTCCAGTCCTCAGAAGGATAGCTGGAGCTTTGCATACTTATTAGCATCTTTGAGGATTGACAAAACCTTCCGGTTGTATCACATACAACCTTTCCTCAAGAAAAACATCGAGGAAACAATGTTTTGACATCCTTTCTGCAAGATTTCATAAATAATGCAATAATCGCTAATATAATTCCAACAGACTCTTAGCATCGCTACGAGTGAGAAAAGTCTCATCATAGTCAACTCCTTGAACTTGTCGGAAAGAACTTAACGACAAGTCGAGCTTTCTTAATGGTGACATATACCATCATTGTCCGTCTTCCTTTTAAAATCCATCTGTACCCAACAGCCTTACGACCATCAAGTAGTTCTTCCAAAGTCTACACTTTGTTTTCATATATGGATCCTCTCTCGGATTTTATGGCCTCGAGCCATTTATCGGAATCCGGGCCCACCATCGCTTCTCCACAGCTCATAGGTTCATTGCTGTCTAGCAACATGACTTATAAGACAGGATTACGTACCACTCAGAAGTAGTACGCATCCTTGTCATCCTACGAGGTTTGGGAGTGACTTGATCCGAAGTCTCATGATCAATATCATAAGCTTCCACTTCAATTGGTGTAGGTGCCACAGGAACAACTTCATGTGCCCTTCCACACACTAGTTGAAGAGACGGTTCAAAAACCTCATCAAGCCTCCACCATCCTCCCACTCAATTCTTTTGAGAGAAACTTTTTCCTCGAGAAAGGACCCGATTCTAGAAACAATCCCTTATTGCTTTCGGATCTGAGACAGGAGGTATACCCAACTGTTTTGGGTGTCCTATGAAGATGCATTTATCCGCTTTGGGTTCGAGCTTATCAGCCTGAAACTTTTTCACATAAGCGTTGCAGCCCCAAACTTTTAAGAAATGACAGCTTAGGTTTCTCTAAACCATAGTTCATACGGTGTCATCTCATCGGAATTACGTGGTGCCCTATTTAAAGTGAATGTGGTTGTCTCTAATGCCTAACCCATGAACTATCATGGTAATTCGATGAGAGACATCATGGTATGCATCATATCCAATAGGGTGCAGTTATGATGTTCGGACACACCATCACACTATGGTGTTCCAGGCTGTATTAGTTGTGAAACGATTTCCACAATGTCTTAATTTTGTGCCAAACTCGTAATTCAGATATTCATCTCTATGATCATATCATAGATCTTTTATCCTCTTGTCACGACGATCTTTCAACTTCACCCTGAAATTACTTGAACCTTTCAATAATTCAGACTCGTGATTCATCAAGTAAATATACTCAACATCTACTCAAATCATCTGTGAAGTAAGAACATAACGATATCCACTACATGCCTCATCACTCATTGGACTGCACACATCAAAATGTATTACTTCCAACAAGTTGCTTTCTAGTTCCATTTTACTGAAACCGAGGCTTTCAGTCATTTTGCCCATGTGGTATGATTTGCATGTCTCAAGTGATTCAAAATCAAGTGAGCCCGAACGGTCCATTTGCATGGAGTTTCTTCATGCATATACACCAACAGACATGGTTCGCATGTCTCAAACTTTTCAAAAATGAGTGAGTCCAAAGATCCATCTACATGGAGCTTCTTCATGCGTTTTATACCGATATGACTTAAGTGGCAGTGCCACAAGTAGGTGGTACTATCATTACTATCTTTTGGCATGAACATGTGTATCACTACGATCGAGATTCAATAAACCATTCATTTTAGGTGCAAGACCATTGAAGGTATTATTCAAATAAACAGAGTAACCATTATTCTCCTTAAATGAATAACCGTATTGCGATAGACATAATCCAATCATGTCTATGCTCAACGCAAACACCAATCTTGATGGTAGAGGGAGCGTACGATATTTGATCATATCAACACTGGAAACACTTCCAACACATATCGTTAGCTCACCTTTAGCTAGTCTCCGTTTATTCCGTAGCTTTTATTTCGAGTTACTAACACTTAGCAACCGAACCGGTATCTAATACCCTGGTGCTACTAGGAGTACTAGTAAAGTACACATCAACACAATGTATATCCAATATACTTCTATCGACCTTGCCAGCCTTCTAATCTACCAAGTATCTAGGGTAATTCTACTCCAGTGGTTGTTTCTCTTATTACAGAAGCACTTAGTCTCGGGTTTGGGTTCAACCTTGGGTTTCTTCACCAGAGCAGCAGCTGAATTGCCGTTTCATGAAGTTGCCCTTGCCCTTCTTGAAACTAGTGGTTTCACTAACCATCAACAATTGATGCTCCTTCTTGATTTCTACTTTCGTGGTGTCAAACATCGCGAATATCTCAAGGATCATCATATATGTCCTTGATATATTATAGTTCATCACGAAGCTCTAGCAGCTTGGTGTTAATGACTTCGGAGAAACATCACTATATCATCTGGAAGATCAACTCCCACTCGATTCAAATGATTGTTGTACTCAGACAATCTGAGCACAAGCTCAACAATTGAGGTTTTCTCCCTTAGTTTGCAGGCTAAGAAAATCGTAGGAGGTCTTATACCTCTTGACGTGGGCACGAGCCTGAAATTCCAATTTCAGCCCTCAAAACATCTCATATGTTTCGCGACGTTTCAAAAACGTCTTCGGTGCCTCAACTCTAAAACGTTTAACTGAACTATCACGTAGTTATCAAAATGTGTATGTCAGATGTTCACAACATCCACAGACAACGTTCGAGGTTCAGCACACTGAGCGGTGCATTAAGGACATAAGCCTTCTAAGAAGCAATGAGGACAATCCTCAGTTTACGGACCTAGTCTGCATAATTGCTACTTTCAACTTTCAACTAATTTTTCTCTAGGAACATATCTAAACAGTAGAACTAAAGCGCGAGCTCGACATAATTTGCAAAATCCTTTTGACTATGTTCAGGATAATTAAGTTTATCTTATGAACTCCCACTCAGATAGACATCCCTCTAGTCATCTAAGTGATTACATGATCCGAGTCAACTAGGCCATGTCCGATCATCACGTGAGACGGACTAGTCAACATCGGTGAACATCTTCATGTTGATCGTATCTTCTATACGACTAATGCTCGACCTTTTGGTCTTCTGTGTTCCGAGGCCATGTCTGTACATGCTAGGCTCGTCAAGTTAACCCTAAGTGTTTCGCGTGTGTAAATCTGTCTTACACCCGTTGTATGTGAACGTTAGAATCTAACACCCGATCATCACGTGGTGCTTCGAAACACGAACTGTCGCAACGGTGCACAGTTAGGGGAGAACGCTTGTTGAAATTTTTGTAAGGGATCATCTTATTTACTACCGTCGTTCTAAGCAAATAAGATGTATAAACATGATAAACATCACATGCAATCAAATAGTACTGACATGATATGGCCAATATCATATAGCTCCTTTGATCTCCATCTTGGGGCTCCATGATCATCTCGTCACCGGCATGACACCATGATCTCCATCATCGTGTCTTCATGAAGTTGTCTCGTCATCTATTACTTCTACTACTACAACTAACGGTTAGCAATAAAGTAAAGTAATTACATGACGTTTATGTTGACACGCAGGTCATAAATAAATAAAGACAACTCCTATGGCTCCTGCCGGTTGTCATACTCATCGACATGCAAGTCGTGATTCCTATTACAAGAACATGATCAATCTCATACATCACATATATCATTCATCACATCCTTTGGGCCATATCACATCACATAGCATACCCTGCAAAAACAAGTTAGACGTCCTCTAATTGTTGTTTGCGTGTTTTACGTGGCTGCTATGGGTTTCTAGCAAGAACGTTTCTTACCTACGCAAAACCACAATGTGATATGCCAATTGCTATTTACCCTTCATAAGGACCCTTTTCATCGAATCTGATCCGACTAAAGTGGGAGAGACAGACACCCGCCAGCCACCTTATGCAACTAGTGCATGTTTGTCGGTGGAACCGGTCTTACATAAGAGTACGTGTAAGGTTGGTCCGGGCCGCTTCATCCCACGATGCCGCCGAATCAAGATTGGACTAGTAACGGTAAGCATATTGAACAAAATCAACGCCCACAACTACGATGACAGGAGAAGTACCAAAGGAGTTAGTCGAAAACCTTCGTGAGCTATGTTTGGAAATAGTTCCGAGAGGCTATGTAGCAGCATTGGAGATTCAGTCAACATTGATGGATAAGATCAGGGAAGCTCAGAAATCTGACAAGGAGATTGCTGCTATAAAAGAGAGAATGAGCAAAGGAAAAGCAAAGGGATTTCGTGAGGATGAGCACGATACCCTATGGTTTGAAGACCGTGTCTATGTGCCAAATGACCCGGAGATCAGGAAGTTGATTTTGCAAGAGGCACATGATTCACCGTATTCGATTCACCCAGGGAATACCAAGATGTATTTGGATTTGAAGGAAACATTCTGGTGGACCGGAATGAAGAAGGATATTGCAGCATATGTAGTAGTTTGTGACGTATGTCAGAGAGTAAAGGCAGAGCATCAGAAGCCAGCAGGATTGTTACAACCATTGCCGATACCCGAATGGAAGTGGGATAAGATAGGCATGGATTTTATCACAGGACTACCCAGGACGAAAGCAGGCTACGATTCGATATGGGTAGTAGTTGATCGTTTGACGAAGGTAGCGCATTTTATTCCAATTAAGACCACTTACACCAGTGCTAAGTTTTCAAAGATATACATGACTAGGATCATTTGTTTGCATGGAGTTCCGAGGAGTATCGTATCAGACAGAGGAACCCAATTTACCTCAAGGTTTTGGAATCAGTTGCATGAAACTTTGGGTACCAGACTAGAGTTCAGCACAGCTTTTCATCCGCAGATAGATGGACAGACCGAGAGAGTCAATCAGATTCTGGAAGATATGCTGAGAGCTTGTGAACTAGATTATGGATCTAGCTGGGATGATAACTTGCCGTACGCGGAGTTTTCTTATAACAACAGTTACCAAACCAGTTTGAAGATGGCACCTTTCGAAGCTTTATACGGAAGGAGGTGCAGGACACCGTTGTCATGGGACGAAGTTGGAGACCGCCAATTCTTTGGACCAGATTTGATTAAGGAGTCTGAACGGAAAGTTAAGTTGATTCGCGATAGGCTCAAGGTAGCCCAGTCTAGGCAGAAGAGCTACGCAGATTCTAAACGCAAGGAGACAGTCTACGAAACCGGAGACAGAGTTTATCTTCGAGTATCCCCACTTCGAGGAGTTAAGCGCTTTGGAGTTAAGGGAAAGTTAGCACCGCGTTTCGTTGGACCATATAAGATCTTGCAACGTATGGGAGAAGTCGCTTATAAGTTGGAATTACCAGAGGAGCTGTCAGGAGTTCATGATGTATTCCATGTTTCTCAGCTGAAGAAATGTCATGCCGAGATGGCGGAGGTACCGCTAAGAGATACAGTACCGCTTGAAGCGATTTAGTTAAAGGATGACCTAACATATGAGGAGAAGCCAGTCAAGATTCTCGATTATGCCAGTAGAGTTACTCGCAGCAAGGTTATCAAGTTTTGAAAAGTTCAGTGGAACCACCACTCAGAGGATGAAGCCACCTGGGAAAGAATCCGGCTTTGTTTCGGTTTTCTTTTCCGAAAAACCCTAGATCGGTTTTTCGTTCTTCTTTCGGACCGTTCGTCTCAACGAACGTGATCACCGATTTTTCCCGGTTAACGACGTCCGTTCGTTTAACCGCTCTTCGTCTCTTTCTTTTCGTCGGATTTATTCCGCGATCGTGATCTCAGATCCGATCTTCGTTCTAGTCTTTCTTCCCGCTCGTTTATCGGAATCAGGTGATTCAAGCGCCTGGAGTTTCGTTTTGAAACTGTCATTCCGTCTAATCAACTTAAACAAGTTTTTGCCCCGGTAAAATTTGACCTAGATTTAACTTGCTAGAACCGAGTTGTTTTCTTCCGCCGTTTGTTTTCCGTCGTTTGTTCGGTTCGTTCTTTCTTTGCAACCGGAGTTCTTAAGTTGAACTTTCTGGTTCGTTCTCTCGTTCGAGTTTTACCTGTGCATTAGATGAGTACTTATTGTATGCTTGTTGTTTGTCTGCGATAGATCACCCGGATTGCGCCGCTTGTTACTTCGAAACCCTAGGTCTCGCGGATCATCAGCAAGGCAAGTAACACTTTGATCATACCTTTTCTACAACCCAGTTTTATTGCATTAGATCAATCCTCTCACATTGCATGATTAGGATCTAATTAAATTGTGGGATGGGAAGTAGATGAGGTAGTACCTATTACCTATATTATTATCAAACCTTTGGGAGTTACTTCTACGTTTGCTTATTATGCCATGCTATGCTATTAGACGTGGATTGGGTGAGTGATATCCATGACAGATGTGAGTTGATAATTTTAATGGTTTATCTAAGGTGGCAACTTAAACACACATCTGGGTGGATTGAGGCACCTGATGTCTATCAGGACTTGCCTATTTTTATTTCGGACCGCCACCTAGGCTGAAAGGGATCATAAGATCTTTCATGCTAGAAACTTCCGTGTGCAGCCACAAGCCATTATGGGCTCTGGCATAGTTGACTAAGTCGTGCGAACTCTTACGGGTAGACTAGCAGATGTAGGGGAAAGTAGGTGTACCGGTCTACCCACATGTAAGGTGCTAGCGCTTCTGAAAGACTGTGTCTCGGTCATCCGTCTTCTCAAACACCCTGCAGTGCGAGAAACCAAACGGAGGCGATCGAGTCTTGTGGGGAAAAGTGCGCAAACCTCTGCAGAGTGTACAAACTAATCATGATTAGCCGTGTCCCTGGTTATGGACAACTTGAGTATCTAGTATTTGAATATCATGTGAATCTCATCATGTTACCTCTAATTAATGTTGATGGGTTTTAATTACTTAATTGGGATCGGAATGCTGTCAACCATTCTCGATGTTTAACAACTACCATGATAGTTAAATAAATTTATTCCTTTGCAGTAGGGAAAAACTGGCTTTACGCAAAACTGTAACCATAGAGCTTTCCACCAGCCATATATGCATATAGTATAGCTGTTTCATTCCATTACTCTCTATGTGTTACATTGCCAGCATATTCCATGTGCTGACCCGTTTTCGGGCTGCAACTTCTCATGTTGCAGACTTTTCAGACGACGAGTAAGGAGCTTTTAGGTCGTGGTTCTATACTCAGTGATGCCGTTGGAGTTGATGGACCCAATTATCTTCCGAGTCTTCCGCTGTTATCACTATTATATGGCCTTAAGCCATATTTATTGTAATAAGTTCTCTTTGAGACAACGATGTAATAAGTGTGTGATTGCCACTCTGCTATAAATCCTTCGATGTACTGTGTGGTGTCAGCATTACTGATCCAGGGATGACACCTGAGCACAGAGCGCTTGATCCATTCGGGTCGGGTCGCGACATCTACTTGGAACAAACACTAATTAAACACAAAAAACACAACCAAAACAGAGGCTAAATAATTTATTTATTACTAAACAGGAGCAAAAATCAAGGAATAAAAATAAAATTGGGTTGCCTCCCAACAAGCGCTATCGTTTAACGCCCCTAGCTAGGCATAACAAGCAGGGATAGATCTAGGTATTGCCATAGTAATAAGATAGATTGGTGAAACTCATTTCATATTCTCTACGTTCAGCAGCAAGTTTTCTTTGAGGCAAGCAAAAGTAATCAAAAGGACTAAATTTAACGGGACAAAAGTCCCCAAGATCAACTTTGGGAGGTATAGGTTCCTCCTTCGGTCCTTCATAATGCACAACCAATTCATCATTATAAGCATTCTTTTGACAGAACTTTGTGAGCCTATATTCAAGAGAATATCCTAGTTCATTATTTCGAATAGCCAAATCATCATTAAGTTCAGAAATTCTATCAACTAAAACATTGGTAGGAACCCTTCTTCTAAGATTTTCATTGAAAGCAACATAATCTAGAGATTGAAAATGCATTATTTCTTCTTGATCAAAGAGGATAGCCTCAATGGGAGGACGGCAAGCGTCCACCCTATAATGCGCAAAGATTTCTTTGGCTTCTCTCATTATGAATCTAAACTCATGAGCCAAAAAGATAGTAGCGGGACGCTTAACAGAAGAATGCTCAATATTAGAAAATTCCAAAAAAAAATCCTTTGTATAGAAGGATGCATGTGCATGAATTGTCTTTCAAGTTCAACTACAAGCATGGCAATAGCGTCCGCAAGACTACTAGTTCTGTGAAGGATAGAACTACCCATAGAAGGTAAAGCACCGGCACAAGTAAATAAATCTTGAATAACTCCTTTTCCAATAATATTACCACTACCAACACGGAATTTTTTTGTATGAAAGATGGTAGGTTCTTTAGCAGGAGCATCAGAATTTTCCATGATATTGTTATCATCCATATTGGCGATAACTTCCCCAATTTCAGACATAACGACAAGCAAGCAAACTAGCACATGAGCAAACAAAAAGGCAAATAGAGAGGGAGGATAGGGAGAGAGAGGGTGAATAAAACGGAAAGGGTGAATTGGGGGGAGAGGAAAACGAGAGGCAAATGGAAAATAATGTAATGCGAGAGATAGGGATTGTGATGGGTACTTGGTATATTGACTTTTTGCGTAGACTCCCCGGCAACGGCGCCAGAAATCCTTCTTGCTACGTCTTGAGCTTGCGTTGGTTTTCCCTGAAGAGGAAGGGACGATGCAGCAAAGTAGCGTAAGTATTTCCCTCAGTTTTTGAGAACCAAGGTATCAATCTAGTAGGAGCCCACGCTCAAGTCCCTCGTACCTGCACAAAGTGATAGCTACTCGCAACCAACGCGATTAGGGGTTGTCAAGCCCTTCACGGTCACTTATGAGGGTGAGATCTGATAGATATAATATTTTTGGTATTTTTGATATAAAGATGCAAAGTAAAAAGTAAAAGCAAAGTAAATAGAAAAACAATATAAAAGTGATGGAGATTGATATGATGAGAATAGACCCAGGGGCCATAGGTTTCACTAGTGGCTTCTCTCAAGAGCATAAGTATTCTACGGTGGGTGAACAAATTATTGTTGAACAATTGATAGAATTGAGCATAATTATGAGAATATCTAGGCATGATCATGTATATAGGCATCACGTCCGTGACAAGTAGATCGAAACGATTCTGCATCTACTACTATTACTCCACTCATCGACCGCTATCCAGCATGCATCTAGACTATTAAGTTAAAAATAGAGTAACGCCTTAAGCAAGATGACATGATGTAGAGAGATAAATTCATGCAATATGAAATAAACCCCATCTTGTTATCCTCGATGGCAACGATACAATACGTGCCTTGCTACCCCTTCCGTCACTGGGTAAGGACACCGCAAGATCGAACCCAAAGCTAAGCACTTCTCCCATGGCAAGAACTACCAATCTAGTTGGCCAAACCAAACGGATAATTCGAAGAGACTTGCAAAGATAACCAATCATGCATAAAATAATTTATAGAAGATTCAAATATTATTCATAGATAGACTTGATCATAAACCCACAATTCATCGGTCTCAACAAACACACCGCAAAAAGAAGATTACATCGAATAGATCTCCACAAGAGAGGGGGAGAACTTTGTATTGAGATTCAAAGAGAGAGAAGAAGCCATCTAGCTACTAACTATGGACCCGAAGGTCTGAGGTAAACTACTCACACTTCATCGGAGAGGCTATGATGATGTAGAAGCCCTCCGTGATGACGGCCCTCTTCCAGCGGAGCTCTGGAACAGGTCCCAAGATGGGATCTAGTGGATACAGAAAGTTGCAGCGGTGGAATTAGGTTTTTGGCTCCTGTTCTGATCGTTTGGGGGTACGTGTGTATATATAGGAGGAAGGAGTACATCGGTGGAGCACCGAGGGGCCCACGAGGTAGGGGGCGTGCCCTAGGGGGGGGGGCGCCCCCCACCCTCGTGAGCACCTCTTTGCTTCCTTGCAGTAGGGTCCAAGTCTCCTGGATCACGTTCGGTGAGAAAATCACGTTCCCGAAGATTTTATTCCATTTGGACTCCGTTTGATATTCCGTTTATCTGAAACACTAAAATAGAAAAAAACAGCAATTCTGGGCTGGGCCTCCGGTTAATAGGTTAGTCCCAAAAATAATATAAAAGTGGAAAATAAAGCCCAATATAGTCCAAAACAGTAGATAATATAGCATGGAGCAATCAAAAATTATAGACACGTTGGAGACGTATGAGAGCACCACGAAACCCTATTTCCACCGCCGCAACCTTTTGTACCTGTGAGATCCCATCTTGGGGCCTTTTTCGGCGCTCCGCCAGGGGGGGAATCGATCACGGAGGGCTTCTATATCAACACCATAGCCTCTCCGATGATGTGCGAGTAGTTTACCACAGTCCTTCAGGTCCATAGTTATTAGCTCGATGGCTTCTTCTCTCTCTTTGGATCTCAATACAAAGTTCTCCTTGATTTTCTTGGAGATCTATTCGATGTAATTCTTTTTGCGGTTCGTTTGTCGAGATCTGATTAATTGTGGGTTTATGATCAAGATTATGAAAAATATATGATTCTTCTCTGAAATATTTTATGCATGATTTAAATATCTTTGCAAGTCTCTTTGAATTATCAGTTTGGTTTGGCCTACTAGATTGATCTTTCTTGCAATGGGAGAAGTGCTTAGCTTTGGGTTCAATCTTGCAGTGTCCTTTCCCAGTGATAGCAGGGGCAGCAAGGCACGTATTGTATTGTTGCCATCGAGGATAAAAAGACGGGGTTTATATCAGATTACTTGAGTTTATCCCTCTACATCATGTCATCTTGCCTAATGTGCTACTCTGTTCTTATGAACTTAATACTCTAGATGCATGCTGGATAGCGGTCGATGTGTGGAGTAGTAGTAGATGCAGAATCGTTTCGGTCTACTTGTCGCGGACGTGATGCCTATATACATGATCATGCCTAGATATTCTCATAATTATTCACTTTTCTATCAATTGCTCGACAGTAATTTGTTCACCCATCGTAGAATTTGCTATCTTGAGAGAAGCCACTAGTGAAACCTATGGCCCCGGGTCTATCTTCCATCATATTATTTTCATATAAACTTGCTATTTCTATTACCGTTTATTTTGCAATCTATATCATAAAATACCAAAAATATTTATCTTGTTATCTCTATCAGATCTCACTTTCGTAAGTGACCGTGAAGGGATTTACAACCCCTTTATCACGTTGGTTGCGAGGTTCTTGTTTGTTTGTGCAGGTACTAGGTGACTTGCGTGTTACCTCCTACTGGATTGATACCTTGGTTCTCAAAAACCGAGGGAAATACTTACGCTACTGTGCTGCATCACCCTTTCCTCTTCAAGGGAAAACCAACGCATGCTCAAGAGGTAGCACCACCCCGCCCCTCCCCGTGGTGAGTTCTTTTGTTTTTTTCTAATTTTTTAGATTTAGTTTAGGTTAGTTTAGTTTAGATTAGGTTAGTTTAGTTTAGTTTACGTTAGTTTAGGTTACATTTAGTTTATAGTTTAGTTTAGTTTTTTTCTTCTATTTTTTATGAATAAACAAGAAATTGATGGAAAAAAAGAAGTTAAAGAAGAAGAGGAAGAAGAAGATGATGAAAAAAAGAACAATAAGTAGAAGAAGAAGAAGAAAAAGAAGAAGAAGAAGAAAAAGATGATGATGATGAAAAAAAAGAAGTAGAAGTAGAAGATGAAAAAAAGAAGTAGGAAAAGTAGAAAAAGAGGGTTGCCAAGGGGTCGAGGGTCGCCGAGTGGTTGAGGGGTTGAGGATCGAGGGGAAAAGGAGTCGAGGGTCTAGGGCTCGAGGATCGAGGTGTCGAGGGGTCGAGGGGTTGAGGATTTGCCATCCCGACTCCGACACCTCGACCCCCTGATACGTCCATTTTGCATCATGCTTTTATATCGATATTTATTGCATTATGGGCTGTTATTTCACATTATGTCACAATACTTATGGCTATTCTCTCTTATTTTACAAGGTTTACATAAGGAGGGAGAATGCCGGCAGCTGTAATTCTGGGCTGGAAAAGGAGCAAATATTAGAGACCTATTCTGCACAACTCCAAAAGTCCTAAAACTCCACGGAACACCTTATAATAAATAATGAAAAATCCTCGCCAAAGATGAAGACCAGGGGGGCCACACCCTGCTCACGAGGGTGGGGGACGCCCTCCCTAGGGCGCACCCCCGTACCTCGTGGGCCCCCTGGTGTCTCTCCGATGACCATCTTCTCCTATATGAAGTCTTTCATCGAGAAAAAAAGAAGAAGCAACCTTTCAGGACGAAACTCCGCCACCACGAGGCGGAACCTTGGCGGATCCAATCTAGAGCTCCGGCAGAGCTGTTCTGCCGGGGAAACTTCCCTCCCGGAGGGGGAAATCATCGCCATCGTCATCACCAATGCTCCCCTCATCGGGAGAGGGCAATCTCCATCAACATCTTCATCAGCACCATCTCATCTCAAAACCCTAGTTCATCTCTTGTATCCAATTCTATCTCCAAGTCCGGGATTGGTGCTAGTAGGTTGCTAGTAGTTTTAATTACTCCTTGTAGTTGATGCTAGTTGGTTTAATTGGTGGAAGATCATATGTTCAGATCCTTTATGCATATTAATACCCCTCTGATTATGAACATGAATATGCTTTGTGAGTAGTTACGTTTGTTCCTGAGGACAAGGGAGAAGTCTTGCTATTAGTAGTCATGTGAATTTGGTATTCGTTCGATATTTTGATGAGATGTATGTTGTCTAGCCTCTAATGGTGTTATGTGAACGTCGACTACATAACACTTCACCATTATTTGGGCCTAGAGGAAGGCATTGGGAAGTAATAAGTAGATGATGGGTTGCTAGAGTGATAGAAGCTTAAACCCTAGTTTATGGGTTGCTTCGTAAGGGGCTGATTTGGATCCATATGTTTCATGCTATGGTTAGGTTTACCTTAATACTTTTGTTGTAGTTGCGGATGCTTGCAATAGAGGTTAATCATAAGTGGGATGCTTGTTCAAGTAAGAAAAGCACCCAAGCACCGGTCCACCCACATGTCAAATTATCAAAGTACCGAACGTGAATCATATGAACGTGATGAAAACTAGCTTGACGATATTCCCATGTGTCCTCGGGAGCGCTTTTCCTTATATAAGAGTTTGTCCAAGCTTCTCCTTTGCTACAAAAAGGATTGGGCCACCTTTCTGCACTTTATTTACTTTTGTTACTTATTGCTGGTTACAAATTATCTTATCACAAAACTATCCGTTACCACTTATTTCAGTACTTGCAGAGAATACCTTGCTGAAAACCACTTATCATTTCCTTCTGCTCCTCGTTGGGTTCGACACTCTTACTTATCGAAAGGACTATGATAGATCCCATATACTTGTGGGTCATCAAGACTCTTTTCTGGCGCCGTTGCCGGGGAGTGAAGCGCCTTCAGTAGGTGGAATTTGGTAAGGAAAAATTTATATAGTGTGCTGAAATTTACTGTCACTTGTTACTATGGAAAGTAATCCTCTGAGGGGCTTGTTCGGTGTATATTCACCCCGACCAATAGAGCAAAGAGTTGCTCCTCAACCTACTTAACCTATTGAAAATGAAATTCCTTATGAGTATTCTTCAGGTATGATACAAAAACTGCTAGCTAATCCTTTTACAGGAGATGGAACAAAGCATCCTGATGAACACCTAATATATGTGGATGAAGTTTGTGGATTATTTAAGCCTGCAGGTATTCCCGATGATGTTGCTAAGAAGAAGGTCTTCCCTTATCTTTGAAGGGAGACACATTGACATGGTATAGGCTATGTGATGATATGGGATCATTGAACTATAGAAGATTGAAATTGGAATTTCATCAAAAGTATTACCCTATGCATCTTGTTCATCGTGATCGCAATTATATATATAATTTTTGGCCTTGCGAAGGAGAAAGCATCGCTCAAGCTTGGGGGAGGCTTAAATCAATGTTATATTCATGCCCCAATCATGAGCTCCCAAGAGAAACAATTCTTCAAAAAATTTATGCTCGGCTTTCTGAAAATAATCGCACCATGCTCGATACTTCTTGTGCTGGCTCTTTTATGATGAAGACTATTGGATTTAGATGGGATTTATTGGATAGAATTAAACGCAACTCTGAAGATTGGGACCTCGACAATGGTAAGGAGTCAGGTATGACACCTAAGTTTGATTGTGTTAAATATTTTATGGTTACTGATATTTTTCGTAAGTTTAGCACTAAATATGGACTTGATTCTGAGATAGTAGCTTCTTTCTGTGAATCTTTTGCTACTTATGTTGATCTCCCTAAGGAGAAGTGGTTTACATATCATCCTCCCATAGAAGTAAAAGTAGTTGCACCTATTAAAGTTGAAGAAAAGACTCTCACTTATAATGATCCTATTGTTCCTACTTGTTATGTTGAGAAACCACCTTTCCCTGTTAGGATAAAGGATCATGCTAAAGCTTCAACTATGGATCGTAAAAGCAATATTAAAACATATACACCTCCTGAGAAAGTTAAAGTTGAACCTAATATTGCTATTGTTAAAGATCTCTTGTCTGATAATATAGATGGGCATGTTATTTACTTCTGTAATGAAACTGCTAGAATTGCTAAACCCCGTGATACAGATAAACCTAGACCTATGGTAGGCATGCCTGTTATTTCTGTTAAAATAGGAGATCATTGTTATCATGGCTTATGTGATATGGGTGCTAGTGCTAGTGCAATACCTATTGACTTATACAACGAAATTATGCATGATATTGCACCTATTGAGTTAGAAGATATTGATGTCACAATTAAACTTGCTAATAGAGATACTATTTCACCAATGGGAATTGTTATAGATGTTGAAGTCTTGTGTGGGAAAACTAAATATCCTGCTAATTTTCTTGTTCTTGGTTCCCCACAAGATAGTTTTTGTCCCATTATATTTGGTAGACCCTTCTTAAATACTGTTAATGCTACCATAGATTGCACAAGGATGTTGTTACTGTCGGCTTGGATGATATGACTCATGAGTTTAATTTCTCTAAATTTAGTAAATAACATCGTGAAGAAGAATTGCCTAGTAAGTATGAAATTATTGGTCTTGCTTCTATTGCCGTACCTCCTAGTGATCCTTTAGAACAATATTTGCTAGACCATGAGAATGATATGTTTATGAATGAAAGAAGGGAAATAGATGAAGTATTCTTTAAATAGGAACCTATGCTGAAACACAATTTGCCTGTTGAAATCTTAGGGGATCCCCCTCCACCTAAGGGTGATCCCGTGTTTGAGCTTAAACCGTTGCCTGATAATCTTAAATATGCTTATCTTGATAAAAAGAAGATATATCCTGTTATTATTAGTGCTAACCTTTCAGAGCATGAAGAAGAAAGATGATTGAAAACTCTGAAGAAGCACCGTGCTCCTATTGGATATACTCTTGATGATCTTAAAGGCATTAGTCCCACTCTATGTCAACATAAAATAAATTTGGAAGCAGATGCCAAACCAGTTCGTGATCCTCAACGACGTCTGAATCCTAAAATTAAAGAAGTGGTAAGAAAAGAAATACTAAAGCTTCTAGAGGCAGGTATAATTTATCCCGTTGTTGATAGTCAGTGGGTAAGTCATGTTCATTGTGTCCCTAAGAAGGGAGGTATTACTGTTGTTCCTAATGATAAAGATGAATTGATTCCACAAATAATTATTACAGGTTATAGGATGGTAATTGATTTTCACAAATTAAATAAGGCTACTAAGAAAGATCATTACCCCTTACCTTTTATTGATCAAATGCTAGAAAGATTATGCAAACATACACATTACTGCTTTCTAGATGGTTATTCTGGTTTCTCTCAAATACCTGTGTCGGCTAATGATCAATCAAAGACTACTTTTACATGCCCTTTTGGTACTTTTTCTTATAGATGTATGCCTTTTGGTTTATGTAATGCACCTGCTACCTTTCAAAGATGCATGATGGCTATATTCTTTGACTTTTGTGAAAAGATTTGTGAGGTTTTCATGGACGACTTTTCCGTCTATGGATCTTCTTTTGATGATTGCTTGAGCAATCTTGATCGAGTTTTGCAGAGATGTGAAGAAACTAATCTTGTCTTGAATTGGGAAAAGTGCCACTTTATGGTTAATGAAGGTATTGTCTTGAGGCATAAAGTTTTTGAAAGAGGTATTGAAGTTGATAAAGCCAAGGTTGATGCTATTGAAAAGATGCCATGTCCCAAGGACATCAAAGGTATAAGAAGTTTCCTTGGTCACGCTGAATTTTATAGGAGGTTCATTAAGGACTTCTCAAAAATTTCTCGGCCTCTGACTAATTTATTACAAAAAGATATACCATTTGTCTTTGATGATGATTGTGTAGAAGCATTTGAAATACTTAAGAAAGCATTAGTCTCTGCACCTACTGTTCAGCCACCTGATTGGAATTTACCCTTTGAAATTATGTGTGATGCTAGTGATTATGTTGTAGGTGTTGTTCTAGGGCAAAGAGTTGATAAGAAATTAAATGTTATCCATTATGCTAGTAAGACTCTAGACAATGATCAAAGAAATTATGCTACTACTGAAAAAGAACTTTTAGCAGTTGTATTTGCTTGTGATAAGTTCAGACCTTATATTGTTGATTCTAAAGTAACTATCCACACTGATCATGCTGCTATTAAATATCTTATGGAGAAGAAAGATGCTAAACCTAGACTTATTAGATGGGTTCTCTTGCTACAAGAATTTGACTTGCATATTGTTGATAGAAAAGGAGCTGAGAACCCCGTTGCAGACAACTTATCTAGGTTAGAGAATGTTCTTGATGACCCACTACCTATTGATGATAGCTTTCCTGATGAACAATTAAATGTCATAAGTACTTCTCGTAATACTCCTTGGTATGATGATTATGCTAATTACATTGTTGCTAAATTCATACCACCTAGCTTCACATACCAACAAAAGAAAAAGTCCTTCTATGATTTGAGACATTACTTTTGGGATGACCCACATATTTATAAAGGAGTAGATGGTGTTATTAGATGTTGTGTACCTGAGCATGAACAGGAACAGATCCTACGCAAGTTCCACTCCGAAACTTATGGAGGACACCACGCGGGAGATAGAACTGCACATAAGGTATTGCAATCTGGTTTTTATTAGCCTACTCTCTTCAAGGATGCCCGTAAGTTTGTCCTATCTTGTGATGAATGTCAAAGAATTGGTAATATTAGTAGACGTCAAGAAATGCTATGAATTACTCACTTGTTATTGAACCGTTTGATGTTTGGGGCTTTGATTATATGGGACCTTTTCCTGCCTCTAATGGATATACACATATTTTAGTTGTTGTTGATTACATTACTAAGTGGGTAGAAGCTATTCCAACTAGTAGTGCTGATCATAACACTTCTATTAAAATGCTTAAAGAAGTTATTTTTCCGAGGTTTGGAGTCCCTAGATATTTAATGACTGATGGTGGTTCACATTTTATTCGTGGTGCTTTCCGTAAAATGCTTGCTAAATATGACGTCAATCACAGAATTGCATCTCCGTATCACCCACAGTCTAGTGGTCAAGTAGAATTGAGTAATAGAGAACTCAAATTAATTTTGCAAAAGACTGTCAATAGGTCTAGAAAGATTTGGTCCAAGAAACTTGCTGATGCATTATGGGCCTATAGAACAGCATATAAAAATCCTATGGGTATGTCTCCATATAAAATGGTATATGTAAAAGCATGTCACTTACGTCTAGAACTAGAACATAAGGCATATTGGGCTATTAAAGAGCTCAACTATGATATCAAACTTGCCGGTGAAAAGAGGTTATTTGATATTAGCTCACTTGATGAATGGGGAACCCAAGCTTATGAAAATGCCAAGTTTTTTAAAGAAAAGGTTAAAAGATGGCATGACAAAAGGATACAAAAGCGTGAGTTTAATGTAGGTGATTATGTATTGCTATACAACTCTCATTTTAGATTTTTTGCAGGAAAACTTCTCTCTAAATGGGAAGGCCCCTATGTTATCGAGGAGGTCTATCGTTCCGGTGCCATAAAAATCAACAACTTCGAAGGCACAAATCCGAAGGTGGTAAACGGTCAAAGAATCAAACACTATATCTCAGGTAATCCCATAAATGTTGAAACCAATATTATTGAAACCGTAACCCCGGAGGAATACATAAGGGACACTTTCCAGAATGTTTCAGACTCTGAAAAGGAATAGGTATGTGGTACGGTAAGTAAATCGACTCCAAAACATTTTTAAGGCAATATTTCTCCGTTTTGGAATATTTAGAAAATTAGAAAATTAAGTAGCAGTCCGGGAAGGACACGAGGGCCCCACGAGGGTAGAGGGCGCGCCCTATCCCCCTGGGCGCGCCCCCCTACGTCATGAGCACCTCGTGTGCCTTCCGGACTCCGTTTTCTTGCACGATACGTATTTTGGTTGGTAAAAATTCATTATATAACCTCCCGGGGGTTTTGACTCCCGTATCACGCAAAAATCTCCTGTCTTTGTTTCGAGCTGTTTTTTGTCAGGGTTTTCAAGGCCAGGCACTATGTCGTCTCCCTCCTCCTCCAACCATGAGGGCAATGATGCTTGCCTAATGAAGATAGAGCTGAAGAGAGAAGAACCTATGGAGATCAATAAGGATGAAGGGATCAAGAAGGCCGTGGAGGACCAAGTTCCAGCAACAAAAGACACCCTTCAACTGGATCACAATCTACTTACCCCTACAGAAATCGAAGCTTTCAAGATGATTGAGTTGGCTCGTATACAAAATAAGTATCTCACACGTGAAAATATTTTGTTGAAGGAGCATATCATCGCACTCAAGGGCATTATCCGCAAGTTAAAAGACCTCCTACGCTCGATGTGCGACTATCCATCATCAACAACACCTCCACCTTCTTCACCAACCAAGGAGATATAATAACATGGGTATGGGCACTCCCCTTGGCAACCGCCAAGCTTGGGGGAGGTGCCCCGGTATCGTATCACCATCACTTTTATCCTTACCGTTTTCCTTAGTTTGATCCTATTAGTAGTATTTTGATCTAGTAGAATAAAGTTTATGGCATGATCTAGTTGTGAGTTTTGCTTTATTATCCTTCTATGTAATCGAGTCCGTGAGCTATATAATAAAGATTAGTGTTGAGTCAAGGGCTTGATTATTTAGCCATGATCCTAAGTGAATAAAAGAAAAGAGAAAGAAATAAAAAGAAACAAAGAGATCATGTGAGTCTTATGGAGAGTAATGAGCTCACATAGAAAGAGTATGATGAATAAAAGTTGTTGAGGGTTGACAAACATAGTTTTGGTCATCGTTGCGAGTAATAGGAAGTAATAAAGAAAGAGAGGTCTTCACATATAAATACACTATCTTGGACATCTTTTATGATTGTGAGCACTCATTAAAATATGACATGTTAAAGAGTTGACATTGGACAAGGAAGACAACATAATGGGTTATGTTTGCTTACATCTGAGATAAATTATATCGTCTTGGATCCTCCAACATGTTGAGCTTGCCTTTCCCCCTCATGCTAGCCAAATTCTCAGCACCAAGTAGAGATACTACTTGTGCTTCCAAATACCCTTAAACCAGTTTTGCCATGAGAGTCCACCATATCTACCTATGGATTGAATAAGATCCTTCAAGTAAGTTGTCATCGGTGGAAAGCAATAAAAATTGCTCTCTAAATATGTATGATTGATTGGTGTGGGAGAAATAAACTTTATACGATCTTGTGATGTGGAAGTAATAAAAGCGACAGACTGCATAATAAAGGTTCATATCACAATGGGAAATATAAAGTGACGTTCTTTCGCATTAGGATTTTGTGCATCCAACCATAAAAGCGCATGGCAACCTCTGCTTTCCTCTGCGAAGGGCCTATCTTTTATCATTATCTTCTACCTTATGCAATAGTCATGGTGATCTTCACCCTTCCTATTTACATTTTACCCTTTTGGCAAGCACAATATGTTGGAAAGATCCCGGTATATATGGCTAATTGGATGTGGGTTTACATGAACTATTACTGTTGACATTACCCTTGAGGTAAAACGTTGGGAGGCAAGACTATAAGCCCCTATCTTTCTCTAAAACTCCATACCCATAAGTATTGCGTGAGTGTCAGCAATTGTGAAAGATTATATGATAGTTGAGTATGTGGACTTGCTGAAAAGCTCTTATACATTGACTCTTTCCTATGTTATGATAAATTGCAATTGCTTCAATGACCAAGATTGTAGTTTGTTAGTTCTCAATGAAGTTTACGATTCATACTTGATATTGTGATTGAATTATTACTCTAGCATTAGAGATCATATGACAAGAATTATATAAGTTGTTGTTCTAAGAATGATCATGATGCCCTCATGTCCGTATTTTATTTTTATCGACACCTTCATCTCTAAACTTGTGGACGTATTTTTTGATTTCGGCTTTTCGCTTGAGGACAAGCGAGGACTAAGCTTGGGGGAGTTGATACGTCCATTTTGCATCATGATTTTATATCGATATTTATTGCATTATGGGCTGTTATTTCACATTATGTCACAATACTTATGGCTATTCTCTCTTATTTTACAAGGTTTACATAAGGAGGGAGAATGCCGGCAGCTGGAATTCTGGGCTGGAAAAGGAGCAAATATTAGAGACCTATTCTGCACAACTCCAAAAGTCCTGAAACTCCACGGAACACCTTATAATAAATAATGAAAAATCCTCGCCAAAGATGAAGACTAGGGGGCCCACACCCTGCTCACGAGGGTGGGGGGCGTGCCCCCCTACCTCGTGGGCCCCCTGGTGGCTCTCCGATGACCATCTTCTCCTATATGAAGTCTTTCGTCGAGAAAAAAAGAAGAAGCAACCTTTTGGGATGAAACTCCGCCGCCACGAGGTGGAACCTTGGCGGATCCAATCTAGAGTTCCGGCAGAGCTGTTCTGCCGGGGAAACTTCCCTCCCGGAGGGGGAAATCATCGCCATCGTCATCACCAACGCTCCTCTCATCGGGAGAGGGCAATCTCCATCAACATCTTCATCAGCACCATCTCATCTCAAAACCCTAGTTCATCTCTTGTATCCAATTCTTGTCTCCAAGTCCGGGATTGGTGCTAGTAGGTTGCTAGTAGTGTTAATTACTCCTTGTAGTTGATGCTAGTTGGTTTAATTGGTGGAAGATCATATGTTCAGATCCTTTATGCATATTAATACCCCTCTGATTATGAACATGAATATGCTTTGTGAGTAGTTACGTTTGTTCCTGAGGACAAGGGAGAAGTCTTGCTATTAGTAGTCATGTGAATTTGGTATTCGTTCGATATTTTGATGAGATGTATGTTGTCTAGCCTCTAGTGGTGTTATGTGAACGTCGACTACATAACACTTCACCATTATTTGGGCCTAGAGGAAGGCATTGGGAAGTAATAAGTAGATGATGGGTTGCTAGAGTGACAGAAGCTTAAACCATAGTTTATGCGTTGCTTCGTAAGGGGCTTATTTGGATCCATATGTTTCATGCTATGGTTAGGTTTACCTTAATACTTTTGTTGTAGTTGCGGATGCTTGCAATAGAGGTTAATCATAAGTGGGATGTTTGTTCAAGTAAGAACAACACCCAAGCACCGGTCCACCCACAATGTCAAATTATCAAAGTACCGAACACGAATCATATGAACGTGATGAAAACTAGCTTGACGATATTCCCATGTGTCCTCGGGAGCGCTTTTCCTTATATAAGAGTTTGTCCAGGCTTGTCCTTTGCTACAAAAAGGATTGGGCCACCTTGCTACACTTTATTTACTTTTGTTACTTGTTGCTCGTTACAAATTATCTCATCACAAAACTATCTGTTACCACTTATTTCAGTACTTGCAGAGAATACCTTGCTGAAAACCATTTATCATTTCCTTCTGCTCCTCGTTGGGTTCGACACTCTTACTTATCGAAAGGACTACGATAGATCCCCTATACTTGTGGGTCATCACCCCCTGACCCTGACACCCGACCCCGACACGACACCCCGACCCTGACACAACACCCCAACACCGCGACCCCGACATAGCACCCCGACCCCGACACGACACCCCCAACCCCGACACAGCACCCCGACTCCGACAGGACACCCCCGACACCCGACCCCCGACACGGCACCCCAACCCCGACACAGCACCCCGACCCCGACACAACACCCCCGACTCCCCGACCCCCGACACCTCCCGAAAAAGGTGCTCTTCGGCCTTCCAAAGGCCGATGGGCTCATATATTTGTGAATTATGAGTTAGATCATATATTTTTCGATTTTGTTATCAAAAGACATTATATTTGTGTTGATCAAGTGGTTTTAAAAGTGCAGTAGTTTTGTCGCTGCGAGGGTCTGGTGTTTGACGACCTCCCCATGCGTTCGATGAGATCCGCCCCTGTGTTCGAGGGTGAGCACAAATGACATCTCCTCCTCCCCCTTCATTTGCTCTGTTCCGGTCTTCGTGCCGATAAAACTTGCTAGCTATAGGTGTCTTCAATCACCAGTATGCGTGACCACTATGCGTCTCTCATTCGAAAGGGTTACATCTATAAATATGCATGCATTTGCATATTTATAACCGTGATTCTTTTGAATTTTCCAATGTTATCCATGGACAGCCCGAGTATGTGTAGATTTGGTTCGTTTTCCCGTATGCTCTGCTCCGAATCCGTTGCAGAATTTCGTCAGTGCCTCCTTATTGTTCTTCGGGTACACATCCTCTTTGCTTATTGCAGAGACGTGTACTAGGAGAACAGCAGGGAGGTGCCACCGAAATTTTGCATCGGATCTGGAGGAGAGCATGGAAAAACGAACCCAATCTACACATACTCGGGTGGGATTAGGACCTATATTTACCTATTAGCGTCTAGGTTGCATAGACGTAATAGAAGTGACAAACTCCATTAACTGATGAATATATACATGCTGCTTTATATATATTTCTTATGTGTCCAGTAGCTAGGCAAGATGAGTGATCGTTCGTGGATGTACACCGGTCACACTAGTCAAAAAGACATGACCATTGAATGGTTAACAAAAACCAAGGGGTTTCTGAGAGCCGCATTTGAAAATGGCCAGAGGACAACCTGGTGCCCGTATGCCAGGCGCGACAATTGGCACAAGAGGACAAAGGATGAAACGGGAAAACACCTGCAGAAGAGGGGTTTTATGCCAGGTTATATGATGTGGACATTTCATGGCGAGTCTGCCCAACATGCCAGAGCTAAGGTGCTTCGTCGTTGCACCGACGAGCATGGTACCAGGATGGAAGACATGGTGCAAGACTTTGATGATGCTCGGGACTCGGACGATGAGATGGAGGAATCTGCAAAGGCTTTCAATGAAATGTTGGAGTCTTCATAACGTCCTCTCCGCGACCACACTAAGCTTTGTCAGCTGGATGCCATCTCACAAATAATGGCTCTGAAGGCTCAATTCAACTTGGGTAGAGAATGCTACGACGCGACGATGATAGTATTTGGACGTTTTCTACCCAAAGGCCATGTATACCTGCAAACCTGTACCAGTCAGACAAAATCCTCCGTGCTCTTAAGATGCCCTATGAGAAGATACATGCCTGTGAGAAAGGTTGAGCCTTATTTAGGCTTTAGTATGCGGACTTGAACTATTGTCCCATTTGTAAGTCATCCAGGTATGTTGTGGTAGACAACGGTATGGGTGAGAAGACGCATACCAAAATCCCCGTTAATGTTCTTCGGTATATGCCAATCATACCAAGACTTCAACGTCTTTTCATGGTCGAAGAGACGGCCAGACAGATGACATGGCACAAAACGGGAAAAGAACCCAACTAGATGCAGATGGGAAGCTGATGACGGTGCACACATCGGACGGTGAAGCGTGGAAGTGCTTCGATGCATTACATCATCAAAAAGCGGCAGGTCCAAGGCATCCTCGAGTCGCCATCAACACGGATGGGTTCAGTGTGTTGGCCCGTATTTTTCATTCCACTCAATCCCCCCCGGACAGAATATGCAAAGAAAGAACATTTCTGACGTAGATAATTATAGGGCCCAACTATCCAGGGAAGAATATGAATGTGTACATGCAGCCGCTGAAGGATGAATTGCAAGAAGCCTGGGATAATGGGTTCAAGACATACGTCGCCTTTAGCAAACATAACTTCATAATGTGTGTCTGGTACATGTACTCGGTGCATGACTTGCCAGTGTATGCGCTATTCGTTGGCTGGTGTGTGCATGGAAGGTTCCCGTGCCCCACATGCAAGGGAGCTCTTGAGTTTCATTGGCTTTAGGCCGGTCGCAAGTTTTCTTGCTTTGACTTGCATAGACAGTTCCTGGATCCTCGCCATAAGTTCAGGAAAGACAAGAAGAACTTCATCAAAGGTAGAGTTGTCAAAAACTCTGCACCACCTGCATTGACAGGCTAAGAGACCCTGGATTAGTGAAACGCTCTTGAGCCAGATCCAGAGCGTCCAGGGTATTTCAAGCGGTATAATTCGTAACACGCCTAGACTCACAAGACATGCTTGTGGGATCTACCTTACTTCAAAGACCTCCTTTGCCCACACAAATCGACGTGATGCATACCGAAAAGAATATCTGCGAGGCACTTTTTGGTAGATTGTTCGGCATAGAGGGGAAGTCAAAGGATAATACTAAGGCTAGAGTCGATCTGGAGGCGCTATGTGATAGACCGTTACAAAACATGCAACCCCCGAAAGGAAAGCATTACTAGACAAAGCCAAAGGCATGGTTCAATCTTGGAAGGCCAGCTATGAGGGAAATTATCTTGTGGGTGAAAATGCAGTTGAGGTTCCCCGTTGGGTATGCATCGAATCTAAAGAGGGGAGTGAATCTTGAAAAATTGAAGATATTTGTTCTCAACAGTCATGATTGGCACATAAGGATTGAGAGGGTAATGCCGGTGATGTTGCATGGCTTCATCCCTAAGGATGAATGGCTAGTACTCGCAGAGCTGAGCTATTTCTTCCGTGTTCTTTGTGCGAAAGAAAATGAAAGAGTTGGCGCGGAGTTGATCTGCAAGTTAGAGAAGATCTTTCCCCCGGGCTTCTTCAATCCAATTTAGCACTTGATTTTGCATCTCCCAACCGAGGCAAGATAGGGTGGCAAGCAAAATCGTTGGTGCTACGCAACTGAGAGGATGCAGAAGACGCTTCGAGCAAAATGTAAAAATAAACGTAGAATTGAAGCATCGATGGCCGACCCTAAAATGGGTGGATGCAACCTCAGCCTATTCAAAGGGGATCTCGCACCTGTCGGTGCTTCTAATTCCTTAACGTTGGATGTCGAAGAATGACGGACCATTTTGTTGTATATCTTAAACAACCTAACAGAAGTGCGGCTGTACATCGAGTAAGTTCTCGGTACATTGCTTCGCAACTTCTAATTCCTTTGAACTGCTCTTATTCCCTGATAAATTTGATACAGTCGATACATCGCCAAATTCTCGTATGGAGCGGTGATCCAAAAGGATTCCGTCGAAGAGTATGAGCTTCTGGCAAAGCATGGAGGCGGCTAGACCGGTTTCCATCTTGGTTCAAACAAACGGTAATTTCCATTAGACCATTTCATTTCTTCATCTAATTTGCAGCTAATGCAACAATCCCTTTCGTATTAAACTTGTAGGCCAATTCGGAGTTTATGGACGCCGAATTGAGACAAGTCATGAATGGTTTTCACTTTAAGGTATGTTCATTTCACAAATACGACATCAACGGGTATCACTTTCGTACCTATGGCAAAGAGCTATCTATGGTTGACTGAAATTCTACAAATTATTGTGTGTCTACTATCGGCGAAGGAGATACCGAGTATTATGGAAGAGTTGAAGCAATTTATGAACTTCAATTCTATGGTGCAAACCCACCAAACATCATAGTCTTCAAATGTTATTGGTTCCAGCCGAAGAAGACTAGAAGGACTCATGAATATATAGGGCTAGTGGAAATCAAACAAAGCACCCATTTGGATGTTCCCGATGTCTATATTACAGCTCAACAGGCAACCCAAGTTTTCTATCTACCGTGGGCCTGTCAGAGTGATTCAAATCTGAATGGTTGAGATGTCGTTTATGAAGTGTCGCCACGTGTTAGACCACCTCCCCCAATGAAGAGGATTATGAACCTCACATTAACCCAGACACATATGAAGGATAATTCTTCCAAGAAACACTTCTTTCCAAAAAACGATTCGAGAACCGCTCTACTTCACCCCAGAACATTGAAGTAGACAGCAACAATGAACCCGAATTCACCCCTGAACCAGAACAAGGAGAGGTTACTGCTGCGGATGAACTGTCAATTCTTTGTTGATTATGTAAAGGTAGCCTTCCACATGATGATGCATTTATTGATGATGATGATGAGCACGTCATTACTGATAGTGATGATGATGATGCATTTATTGATCCCGGAGCATTTATGAACCCGACGATGCAGATTATTATTAGGTATTCATTTTTTATGTTGTAATTGATTTATATAGTTACTTGTATGATTGTATGATTTATATAGTTACTTGCATAATTTTCTTACTTTGTATGATTTTTGTTATACATAGTGCCATGATCTTGATAACCGTCCCCATCGGCCCTCGCCCGCTATATGATTCGGATGTGGTAAATTATCTTTTATAACTATTTGTTGCATTTCTCATTTATGACAATTATTGCCATCAAGTTGACATAGAGATATTTTTATCTAGGAGGTATGTGAACTGAAAATTGCAACCGACCCTCTTGTTGAGAAGTTAAAGTTAGTTGAAAAATAAAATGAGTATTTGAAAGAAAAAATTAGAAGAATTGAAGAAGAGAAGATGATATTGGAGTTGTATGTTGCCGATGTCGTCGATGATCACAAGATGAAGATGAATGCAATGCGCTTGAAGATGGATGCAATGCACTTAAAGATTAAGAAGATTATAAAACATGCCATTGATAATGAGGCTTGGTATCACTATGACGTTTGATCAATTGTTACCTTAGTTGCGACCTTCATCGCATTTGTTGTGATGAGGGTAAGTTTTCACTAGTGTTTTGCTTAACAAATGCATACTTAGCTTATTTTCCTCCTAAATGGCCTAATTACCTAAGTTAGATAAAAAATGAGCTATACTTATGTAAGTTGGCTCAAAAATGGCATCATCACCTAGGTTAGCACAAAAATGATCTATACTTACCTTATTTTTCTCCAAATTGACATAATAAGCTTAGTTGACCTATACTTTACCTAGGCTAGCTATAAAATGACCTATACATAGCATTTTTCCTCCTAAATGAATTAATATGCTTAGTTAGATAAAAATGGCATAACTACCTAGGATAGCTCCATAATGATCTATACTTAGCTTACCTAGTTCATTTATGGCATAATTATCTTACTTAGGTAAAAAAATGGCATAATAACCTTGGTTTTGCTCCAAACTGTCATATAATTAGTTTATTTTCCTCCAAAACGACAAAATAACCTTACCTAGCTCCAAAATGACCGATTTTAACTAGGATAGCTCTAAAATGACCTAGACTTACCATTTTTGTCCACCAAAATGAATAAATATGCTCAGTTAGCTCAAAATGGCATAACTACCTAGGTTAGCACAAAAATAACCTACACTTAGCATTTTTACCTAGCTTAGCTAAAAAATGGCATTTTTACCTACCTTAGTTAGAAGAATAAGAAGATAAAGAAGAGGAGAGGAGAAAAAGAAAGAGAAGAAAAATTCTTCTTCTTCTTCTTCTGCTTCTAGCTAGTCTTCTTCTTCTAGTCCTCTTCTTATTCTTTTTCTAACTTTCTTCTTCTAACTTTCTTATTTCCCAATTTGCAAATTTGCTTTAGATGAGGAAGCTTGCATTGATGGAGTCTACTCTTCTCCTTGTGCTTCCTATTTGTTTTGATTTTGTAGGATGAACTATGTGAAACTTGCTACCTATATATGTATGTATGGATGAAACCATTGTATGCTTGTTGTTGGATATGTTGGCTAGCTATATATGTTGCATATGGACTTTTGATTTGGCATGTAGATGTGTTGGATGATCATATCCATATGGTAGGGATATGATTTGGTAAGTATATCTGTTGGTATGCTTGTTGAAAGTATTTTCAAATGTGTGTGTATATATATATATCTGTGAAATTGATTGAATTTAAGAAAAAACAGAAAAACAGAGGCTATATATATAGGCACTTCGCCATCTGCTGGCAGACGGCAAAGAGCTTTGCCATCAGCCAGCAGACGGCAAAGCTGCCACGCGTTAGCTACCTGTGCAACCTGGGGTGCATTGGGCTTGCCTATATGGCATGATTTGCCGTCTGCTGGCAGACGACAAAGACTTTTGCATCTTTGTCGTCTGCCAGCAGACAGTAAAACATGCCACATGTCAGCTACCTAGGGGCATCTGGGCTGGCCTATACAGGCACTTTGTCGTCTGCTGGCAGACGACAAAGCACGTCGTTAGCCCCTTAACGGACCTAAGCTGCCACGTGTGTCGTCTGCTGGCAGACGGCAAAGACCTTTGCATCTTTGCCGGCCGCCAGTAGACGACAAAGAGCCCTTTGCCGTAGTTTGTTCAGCTGGATGTGTTGCTGCCTGCTGGCTGACGGCAAAGGCATTTGCCGTCTGCTAGGCATGCCTTTGCCGTCAGCCAAACGACAAAGTGCCTGATTCCTGTAGTGTAGCAGGAACGGCTCTTACCTACATGTAGGATTGAAAGTATGTCTAGAGGGGGGTGATTAGACTACTTGACCAAATAAAAATCTAGCCTTTTCCCAATTTTAAGTCTTGGCAGATTTTAACAACTTAGCACAAGTAATTAACCTACACATGCAATTCTAAGATTATAATAGCGGAATGTAAAACAATTTCATATGAAGGTAAAGGGAGGAGTTTGTGGGAGCAAACGCAATGTAGACATGGAGATTTTTGGCGTGGTTCTGATAGGTGGTGCTACCATACATCCACGTTGATGGAGACTTCAACCCATGAAGGATAACGATTGCGCGAATCCACGGAGGGCTCCACCCACGAAGGGTCCACGAAGAAGCAACCTTGTCTATCCCACCATGGCCATCACCCACGAAGGACTTGCCTCACTAGGGTAGATCTTCACGAAGTAGGCGATCTCATTGCCTGTACAAACTCCTTGGTTCAACTCCACAATCTTGATGGAGGCTCCTAAGTGACACCTAGCCAATCTAGGAGACACCACTCTCCAAAAGGTAATAGAGGGTGTGTTGATGATGAACTCCTTGCTCTTGTGCTCCAAATTATAGTCTCCCCAACACTCAGCTCTCTCTCATATGATTGGATTTGGTGGAAAGAGGGTTTGAGTGGAAAGCAACTTGGGGAAGGCTTGAGATCAAGATTTATGTGGTTGGAATGGAATATCTTGACCTCAACACAAGTGTAGGTGGTTCTCTCTCAGAAAATGTAAGTTGGAAGTGTAGGCATGTTCTGATGGCTCTCTCCTTGAATGAAGAGTGGGTGGAGGGGTATATATAGCCTCCACACAAAATCTAACCGTTACACACAAATCACCGAACTCGGTGGGACCGAATCATGAAACTCGGTCAGACCGATTTAGTTCAAAATGTGAACGTTGGGATTTTCGATGGGACAGACATGTCAACTCGGTGGGACCGATTCCATTAGGGTTAGGGCATAACTTAATCTCGGTGAGACCAATTACACAAACTCGGTGGGACCGATTTTGGTAACAGGCAAACAGAGAGTTGGTCAGGCAAACTCGGGGACCGATTCGCTCATCTCGGTTGGACCGAAACTTACGAAGGGGAAACAGAGAGTTTGCATTGCAATCTCGGTGGGACCGATCTCTCATCTCAGTTGGACCAAAACGTTACGAAGGGAAACAGAGAGGTTGCAATCCCATCTCGGTGAGACCGAGATCCCTATCGGTGAGACCGAAATGACTAGGGTTTGTGGCAGTGGCTATGTCAAGTGAACTCGGTGGCGCCGGGTAGGAAATTTCGGTGGGGCCGAGTTTGACTTTTGGTTTGGGACATATGTGGATATGAGAAAGTAGTTGAGGGTTTTGGAGCATATCACTAAGCATTTTGAGCAAGTAATTCATTAAGCAACACCTCATCCCCTTTTAATAGTATTGGCTTTTCCTATGGACTCAATGTGATCTTGGATCACTAAAAGTAAAATGTATAGTCTTGAGCTTGAGCCAACATGTGTTCTTAGTATTTTGAGGGGTCCACTTTCTAATCCATGCCATGCCAAACATTGAGCTTTCCTGAAATATTTATCTTGAAATAGCATTGGCTCAATGGGCTATATGTTGTTAGGAATTACCAAAACCACCCAGGGATAGTTGTAGTTTCACTATGCAAAACAACAATGGTGATTACCAAGTTTTCTGTTTTAACCTTCTTCAAGGACCGGCCGTAGTAAAATTTGATTCAACTAAAGTAGGAGAAATAGACACCCACCAGCCACCTTTATGCAGAAAAAGTTGCATGTCAGTCGGTGGAACCGGTCTCATGTTCGTGGACATGTAAGGTTGTCTGGGCCGCTTCATCCCCCAATGCTGTTGAATCAAAATAAGACGTTGGTGGTAAGCAGTATGAACATCACCGCCCATGACTCCTTTGTGTTCTACTCGTGCATATCATCTATGCATAGACCTAGCTCTGATACCACTATTGGGGAACGTTGCATGGAAAACAAAAAAAATTCTACACACACGCAAGATCTATCCGTGGAGATGCATAGCTATGAGAGGGGAGAGTGTGTCTACGTACCCTCATATACCGTTTAGCGGAAGTGTTTATCAACGCAGCTGATGTAGACGTACACCTTCACGATGCAACTGATCAAGTACCGAGCGTACAACACCACCGTGTTCAGCACACGTTCAGCTCGATGACATGCTCGCCTTCTTGATCCAGCAAGACAGGCAAAGTAGTAGATGAGTTCCAGCAGCAGGACGGTGTGGTGATGATGGTGGTGCAACTATCTCTGCAGGGCTTCGCCGAGCACTATGAAAATTATGACTGAGGACGAACTAGAGGGAGAGGGGTGCCTCACACGGCTTGGGGATCATGGTGTGTGTAACCCCACTCCCTCCTCACATATATATAGGTGGAGGGGAGGGGAGGCAGCCCTAGGGGCGCCCCAAGGTGGCCGGTGGCCGCCCTGGGCTCCTGCCCTAGGGGCCTCCCCTTTCCTTATTTAGGGGTGGAGGAGATGGAAGGGGAGGGCCGGCGGCTGCCCTACCTTGGTGCCCCCCTCTCTTCCTTGGCTCATGGCCAGGGGAGGTGGAGTGCACCCAACCCCTTAGTGGGCTGGTGCGCCTCCCTCCTTTGGCCCATGGGGCCCACCAAGTGCTAGTGGCCTCCTGAAACCCCTTTCAGCACTCCTATAAAACCCAGTACATTCCAAAACCTTTCCGGTGACCAAAATAGCATCGTCCTATATATCAATCTTTACTTCTGGACCATTCTGGATCTCCTCCTCACGCCTGTGATCCCATACGGGACTCCGAACAACATTCGGTCACCAACTCACACAACTCATATAATACTATATCGTCAACTAACATTAAGCGTGCGGACCCTACGGGTTCGAGAATGATGTAGACATGACTAAGACGCTTCTCTGGTCAATAACCAATAGTGGGACCTAGATGCCCATATTGGTTCCTACATATTCTACGAAGATCTTTATCGGTCAAACCTTTATGACAATATACGTATTTCCCTTTGTCTGTCGGTATGTTACTTGCCCGAGATTCGATCGTCGGTATCTCCATACCTAGTTAAATCTTGTCATCGGCAAGCCTCTTTACTCGTTCCGTAATACATCATCTCGTAACTAACTCCTTAGTCACTTTGCTTGCAAGCTTCTTGTGATGCTGTATTACCGAGAGGGCCCAAAGATACCTCTCCGATACACTGAGTGACAAATCCGAATCTCGATTCACGCCAACTCAACGGACACCTTCAGAGATACCTGTAGAGCATCTTTATGATTGCTTGATTACGTTGTGATGTTTGATAGCACACAAGTTATTCCTCCAGTATCCGAGAGTTGCATGATCTAATGGTCGAAGGAATATGTATTTGACATTAAGAAAGCAGTAGCAATAAACTGAACGATCATATGCTAAGCTAATGGATGGGTCTTGTCCATCACATCATGATGTGATCCCATTATTAAATGACAACTCATGTCTATGGTTAGGAAACCTTAACCATCTTTTGATCAACAAGCTAGTCTAGTAGAGGCATACTAGGGACATGGTATTTGTTTATGTATCCACACATGTATTTAAGTTTCCAGACAATACAATTCTAGCATGAATAATAAACCTTTATCATGAATAAGGAAATATAATAATAACAACTTTATTATTGGCTCTAGGGCATATTTCCATGAGTTCTTACGCACACACACACACAACATACAGTTTGTGCCAGTTATTTGCTCCTGAATTCTGGGTGTGACCTGATAGTAGTAAATGTGGATATATTGATTCCTGTTCAATTTTATCTGGGTGGCACTAATCTGTTTGCTTTTCTTATATTGTTTCACAAAATGGTAGAATGTAAATAAGAAAATACGTTCAACCTCGTTAAAGAGAAGATAAAATCTACAAAGGAAAAACTTTCGAGATCCTCACAGAGGACATAAACTAGGGTCATCAGCAATGATCATGTGACAAGGCTTATTAGTTACGCTAATGTTGTTACGTGTTGAGCACATAAACAGCGGTTGTCCATCCATCTATCTACATCCATTACTCCATCGATCTTGTAAGCTAAATAATTCTTAGACTGTTCGATAATTTAGCAAATTCAGACCCAAAGAAGTAGTTCAGCAGTTTAGTAAACTGAATAATTATTAGACCATTAAGAAAAACTAAGATCTATAAAATAGCTTCTTTATATTTTTGTCTCGCATGTTTAGTACTGTGTGTCTGGCATGTTCATAGAGCCACTTGTGGAGTGAGATGAGAATAACAATTGCACTTATGTAATGTTTGGTCGTATAGACATATGCAAAAGTTGCTTATGCATTATCACTAGTTTTGATTGCTGCTTTACTAATAACTGTGAACGCAATAGTATGTTTGAGGGCTTATTGACTTGCAAGTTTACCATTTGCAGAACCATCATCTTATTTTATTTTTTCATGTACAACTCGGCAAAAGAAGGTTGTGAAGACCTTCCCACGCCAGACATCTGGATCTTTTCGCCCCATTGAGCAATGTCTTAAGTACAACATGAATGTCAGGGCCAGCTCTAAATGTTGGTTGGATGCATGAGAGGAAGTGTACTTGATCCTACGCTCGGCCAGGCCGTGGACGACCAGTACTTCCTTGAGAAATACTGGCATCGCTGGAGAGAATTCACCACTCCCTCCACCATGAACTATGTTTTTTCTCTGGTTGCTCTCCCAAGTTTTGTGAATGTTGTGTGTCATGTTCTTGCTAAATGCAAGGGATTGTGTTCTTAATCAGTCCTGATGTTTTAGTTTCTAGAGGTGTTGCTTATTTGGTCAGATTTCCTTACTTGCTTCAAGCATAAGAATAAGTTTATAAGAACAGAATATTGATACTCTGCGAGCTATGAGTAGAATGCTCTATTTTCCTGGGTCACCTTTCTTGTACGAATGAGCATCCTGTTTTAACTAGCTGGATAACAAAAGCATTGTACTAGCTGAATTTTTGTTATCATTCTAAAGAACTTGTCTTTCTTTTTTGAATGGTCTCGTCATAATATATTGTCTCTAGTTTTCTGATTCTTCTCTGCTGATTCATGTAAACAGGCGACTCTGGAAGGCATGTTGTCGTTCTGTTAGCCCAGTCCCGACTATGGAAGGCATTTTGTTCATGACAGGAGCAGGTGCCTAGTTTGAAATGCTATCGAAGGAGCTCCGTCATGAAGAATATAGCACTTGTAGAGGTTATTAAGTATTAGTTACTACACTTGGTAGACCAGGAGCTCCATACTGAATGTAGAGCAGGAGTGCCATTGTATTATGTGTTATTTGTAGAGCAGGAGCACCGGATTCAGCCATTGTATTATGTGTTATTTGTAGAGCAGGAGCTCCATACTGAATCTGGTTGTTATTTGAAGTATTATTATATGTGTTTTCTGTCTGTGCCAATTTAAATACTGCTTATTTATTTATTGCCAAATTGAAACATGAAGAATATGACCCTGACAGCTCGGACCCACTTACTAGAACCTGACAAGTTGGACCTGCTTACTAGAATATGATAACTGGGACCCATCTGACTAGTGGACCCATTTTCTCTGTAAAAAAACAAACTATTGGGAAAAAAGGCCACGGCCCAAAAATGAGAAGGCTGTTGTGTTGGGCTTAGCCCATGTAGCTGACCAAAATTAATAGAAAAAATATTAGAGGGCTGGATTATAGGGCTTGGCTCACAAACAAGGCTAAATTGGACCAGGCTGATTCTTATCAACGACCAATACAATTGGTCGCAATTTTGCCACGTCAGCTTGCCACGTTGGATCCGACGTGGCCTGGGTAGACAACCAGTGACCAAAATAATTTTCCGTTGAACCAACGACCTTTTGTTTTGGTTGTTGTTTTCTATGACCATTTCATGAAGAAGGTCGTCAAGTTTAATTAAAGACGAACAACTTTTGACCAACTGTTTTTGGTCAAAAAAAGGTCGCAAATGAAAAACAATGACCATTCGATGACAAATATTGATGGTCGCAAGTTGACATATTTCTTGTTGTGTCGGTCAACAAGCCGGAGCAACTGGACAAGGTGAGGGCTCACTGATGGATCACCAACCAACCTATACTAAGAAGTTTAGGATAAGCGGGTAAGGTACAACAACAAGTTACAAAAGCAGGCTATGCATCAGAATAGGAGCAAACAATTACAGTAGCAAAATCTAATGCAAGCATGAGAGAGAATGGAATGGGCGATATCAGAATGATCAAGGGGGGTTTGCTTGCCTGGAAGCTCTGCTGAAAAGGAAGAAGTGTCGTCGATGTAGTCGATCATAGAGGCATCGGCAACGGTCTTGGGGTCTACCAGAGAGAAGAGGGGGGAAGAAACAGTAAATACAAAGCACACAAATGAATCACTCAGCATGACATGATGATAGGCGATGCTAGGGTGTTCTAACGCGGTGCTACACGATACCGGCGAAGGGGGAAAACATCCGAATTTTTTTCCCGAAGTTCGCATTTTTGGATAGATGAAACAGAGGGGGACGGTTCCACGCTCACTATGCTAGGGGCATGTGAGAGACGAACGAAGCACGTATTCGGATTCGTCATATTTTCTGAGCAACTTTCATGTGAAAAACATTTTTATCTGATTTATTGTTTATTTTATTAATTTTAAAATTTTGAATGAATTTCTAGATTTATTTTTAATTCGAAAATAACTGCTAAAATGCTAGTTGCACCAGCACAATGTAAACAAAGTGTACACAATGACTGATAGTCAACAGGGGTGGGGCCCCCTGTCATTGTCTCCTCTAACTAATTACATATTTAAATTAACTAATCTAGTTCTTTAGGTTACTTAAGATTAATTAATTAAGTTAATTAATCATTTAACTAATTATTTACTTACTTTTATTAATATTATTATTTTTTAATCTTTTTTACAGGGCATGGGGCCCATAGGCCAGTGGCCCGGGGGCAAGCAGGCGTGGGCTAAACGGGTGAGGGCTGAGCGTAGCCCGCCCGAGCGTGAGGCGAGGCCACCGAGCGGCGGGGGAGCCCGCTGGGTGGAGTAGTGGGGGTGGAGTGATGAGCTGTGCACAGAGGCGGTGGTGGCCAGGAGAGATGGGGGAGGGCCGCGATCGCGGCGGCCGGCGCAGCGGGAGGCGAGGCGAGCAACAACGAAGGGGCCAAGGCAAGGGCGGTAGCAGCAATAGCAGCTGCAGCTGCAGGGAGGCACTGTCACAGCTGCGGGCAGCAGCAAGCAGGTGCAGCAGCGGAGCTGCAGCGACAGCATGGAGCAGGAGCGGGGGGGAGATGCCGTGGTCGGACACGGCGGGGCACGTACGGGTCGGCGGCATGACGGTGCGGCGAGCTGCGACGGAGCGCACAGGGACAGGGGCTACGCGGGGTTCACGCGGGGGAGCACCGACACGAGTGGCAGCGAACGCACGTGGGCGTGCACGAGGGTGTGTGGGGTGTAGGGCAATGTGGCCACGGGCGCCCGCAGGCATGGTGCGCACGATGAGCGCGCGCGCCGGCAGGGCCGAGGTGGGGGCGACGACTATGACACAAGGAAGAGAGGGGAGAGGTCTTGAGGGATCGAGGGCTCATAGAGAGTGTCGCCAGCGTATCGGTGAGGCCGGAGGTGGGCGAGGTGAAGAGGAACGACAACGGCGTTGCGGTGGCCGGAGGTGGAAGAAGAGGGCCGGGCCGGTGATGGAGGGGCTCCCGGCTCGCCTTCTACTGCGTAGAGGAAGTAGCCAGTGGCAGTGGAGCTCCGAGACGCGTCGTGCAGGACGGGGGGGGGGGGGGACGGTCGCCGCAATGGATGACGGCGGCGGTGACAGAAGGCGCTTCGGTGGGATGGAGAAAGGGGGTGTCGGTGTACAAAAGTAGGGGCTCTCCTTTTGCACCCCTTTACTTGTGCACGGGCAGTCAAAGCCACGCCCACGGCCACACTAAGCAGGGCAGAAGAGGGATGCCGAAGCACAAGAAAACCAAAGCAACGCCAAGACCAGAGACGCAGAGAGAGCAAGAGGGCGAGGTGGACTCCCCCGGCAAGACCCTTGCCGGGGTGGCTTCCGCAGCCTCGGCAAGATCCTTGCTGGGGCAACTTGCCTGACGCCAGCAGAGCGCGCCACCCTTGAGCCCAAGGGGTTCCCACACCATATTGGAACCAAGGCTCGGGAGGCACCTCCGTGGTGGCATGCAGATCTTTGTAGAGATCATAGATACACAAGATCAGATGGAAACCAGAAGACGATGATCCTTGGCGAGATCCTTGTCAAGGAGATCCACGAGACCCCCGGCAAGATCCTTGCCGGGGACGACTGTGGTGCCGTAGCAAGACCCTTGCCGGGCCCTCGGCAAGACCCTTGCCGAGGACGCCTGCGGGGCCGCAGCCAGGCCCGCGTCCGCCAAGACTCTGCCGTCGCTCCCATACAGCTGCCAGCTCGACCAGGTGCTGCGTGGCAGTGCGTGGCCTCTACACCAACTCGGCAAGCACCTGCGTGGTGTTATGCAGATCTTCATGAAGGCTCCACCACTACGCCAGCCCAGCAGCCAGCCAACGTGGCGCTACAACGCCTCGTCAGCTTGGACGCGCGTTGGAGCCAGGCGAGGCGACGACAGCTCGGACGAGCTTCTTTGCCGTCCCCAATAAAGCAAGAAGAGCATGTCGGCAGCGCACTAAATGTGTTTGTCCGACGGTGCCAGTGGATAGACTTAGCCCCTGTACACCTTTCCACCTCATGTGTGCCACTTTGGCGACCCCTTTTTGTCTATAAAAGGAATCCCGAGGCGTACTGGAGAGGGATTAGGATCTTTTGGACTAGAGAGCCACCACAGCTAGTTCAAGAACACAAGAACACCTAAATATACATCAAAGCAGTACTAGGGTTTTACGCTTCTCCGCGGCCCGAACCTGGGTAAACGATTTGTGTGCTGACCAACAGACCCGCCCTTTGCACAATCCCGCGCCCGCCAATCGTAGAAGGGATCCCAGTGACCCCATAGGTGTCGTTTCCCACCGACATCTCTGGCATACCAGGTAGGGGCTGCACAGCTTGTGAGAATCCGGTCTAGCAGTTAGTTTATCATTTCTTCATCGCCATGGCTCCGTGGAAGAAGACGATCACGACGATCGGCTCGTCGGGGGCCGAACGGCCCGTACCAGTGCGGGCGAGTGGTGGGGCGATCACGGACGGAAGCCGAGGCGCAGCTCGCGAACACCCACATCGCTTTGGCAGCCAAAGCCTGGCGAGCGGCGTCGTTCATTCGCAAGACGATGGGCCACACGCTACCAAATCCAAAGACAGAGCCAGCCCCCCCCCCCGCGCAGGCGGCGTGGGGCCCTCCAGGGGTGGCGTCGTGCCACCCATGGGCGGCGCGTCAACTTCTGAGGCGCCTACGCCGGCGCCCCCGACGCACTCTTCCCAGGTTGTGCGTGACGAGCAGCGTCACCACGCTGGCGACCCTGGGCACCGTCGTGGGAAGAGTCATGTGCATCATTCGCGGAGGCCAGCACGCGCGCCGAAGTGCTGGCAAAAATGGCGTATAGCCACCATGCCGTGATAGAGCTCCTTCTAATGTGGTTAGAAGTCGGAGCGCATCATGGTCCATGCAGCTTTCGCCACCACCCACGCCAGCGGAAGCTTTGGCACGCGCGAAGTTGCTCCTGGACTTTCCTCCTGCTGTGGAGAAACTCGATGAGTGGAGAGCCACCATCCGAAGCCTCGTTGGTGTTGCCAACAAAGATGAGCCACGATTGCAGGGCCCCTGGCCAGTGCTCCGTCAAGCCACCGTGTGTCATTGCACTCTCCTCCTCCACGCCAGCCACCGCAGGTGCCGATCCGTCGTGACGGCGCTTGTGATAACATTTCCGTAGCATCGTCCGACCCACGGACCCACCGCGATCAGCGCCAAGTTCTTCGGGAGCGAGCCCGTGAAGACGCTCGAACCACCATCGAGCGCCGGCGTGATGTGCGCCACTAGTCAGATAGGCGGGCGGGGGCCACTATGGACCACCTAGCGCCGGGGGGCTCTAGCGACCTACCCTATGAGGTGGGCAGCCCGGCCTTTACCCGTGAGTTGTGGCAGTTCCAGTGGCCCTCCCACCGCACGTTCAAGCCAGACGTTGGCGAGAAGTACAACGGCAAGACCCACCCGTCAGAGTTCCTCAGCATCTACACCATCGCGATGCAAGATGCTAGAGCCCGCGATAACAAGGTGCTTGCCAATTACTTCCCGCCGGCACTCAAACCCAATGTCATGTCATTGCTGATGCACTTGCCAGCGGATTCCATTTCTTCTTGGTCGGACTTGTGCCATGAGTTCGTTGGCGCCTTTACGGTAGGCCACCAAGCTCATGGCCAGGCAAGCGATTTGCATATCATCCCCTAGAAGGAAGGTGAAACCCTGCGCAAGTACATACAGAGGTTCAGCCGAGTGCAATACAACATCCCAGATATTCATCCCGCCGCCGTGATCAGCGCATTCCATAAGAATGTGCGCAACCGCAAGATGCGTGAAGAGCTGGCGATGAACAAGGTCAAAGATGTGGCCGAACTTTATGTTCTGGCCGATAGGTCCGCTCGAGTGGAAGAGGGGAGGAAGTACCCCGGCGAGGACGCCAGCGCAGAAACCGACTCCATAGATGAAGACGCGGCCACCCTGACGAAAAAGGTCCGGCACCGCAACAGGAAGCGCAACGGTAAGACCGTGCTTGCCATCAAGGGATCCGAGGACACCGGCGCTGCCAAGAAGGCCAAGGCAGACGACCCCGGCAAGGAAATTGCCGGGTGCGCCGCTTGCCGGGCCTTGGCAGCTGCCGACAAGCCAGGAGGCTCCGACAAGCAATATTGCAAGATCCACCGCACCAAGGGCCATGACCTCCATAACTGCCGGCAAGTCAAGCTGCTTGCTGAGAAGCAAAAAGCTGAGTATGAGAGGCGGGACAAGGAGAGGGGCCAGGATGGTGCTAAGGGGTCTGGCAAGAAGCGTGGCGGCCAAGGAGGCTGCCACGGAAAGGATAATCAGCAAGAGAGGCCTGCTTGGGGCCGCGACAAGAAGCAAGAAGATGATGATCATGACGAAGATGACGAGTCCGGCAAGCACGAGTTCCAGAAGGCTACAGAGGCCATGTGCATCGATGGTGGCGCCTCATTGCACACTTCTCACCGCCAACTCAAGCAGTGGGCGCGTGAGATTACAGCTAGGGAACCATCCCGCGATGCTCAGAAGCCACTAAAATGGTCCAGCACGCCTATCATTTTCGATGCTGAGGACCACCGTGACCGCACGACTGCGGTCGGGTGTTTGCTGTTGTTGGTCTCGCCAACAATACGCAACCTCAAGGTGACAAAGATGCTAGTTGACGGTGGGTCTGGTCTGAACTTGATCTCGCCCATTGTGATCAAAAGGCCGCAGATTCCTGATGGAGACCTCGAAGAGACGGGTACGTTTCAAGGGGTCAACCCAGGGAGGAGTCAGCCGAAGGGTAAGGTCACGCTGCCCGTGACGTTTGGAGGCGAGTTAAACTATAGGATGGAGAGGATTGTTTTCGATGTAGCCGAGATCCCCTTGCCCTACAACAGGATTCTCGGCCGCCCGGCACTAGCAAGTTCATGGCGGCGTCGCATTACGCCTACAACACGCTGAAGATGCCAGGGCCAATGACCATCATCACCGTCCCCTCCAGCAAGAAGGATGCACTGATCTGCGCCGACCAACTCTACCAGGAAGCAGTTGCAGTGACTGCCACCAAGGCACTCGCTCCTGGCATTGGAGCCCCGACAGGGAAGAAGACCGGCAAGATCTCTCGCACCCACTCCGGCAAGCGCACCTCTTCGGATTGTTGTGCTCCCGTCGAGGACGTGCCAGAGAGCTCCACCGGCAAGATCAAGAAATCCAGAGCTGCGCCATCACAGACCAAGAGGGTGTCCGTCGAGGAGGATGGCACGGGAGGGGCTTTCACCATAAGCTCCACCCTGGACAGCAAATAGGAAATCACGCTCGTTACCTTCCTGCGGGCGAATGTCGACGTGTTTGCACGGCAAGCATCCGACATCCTTGGCGTTCCCAGGAAGGTGATTGAGCACCATCTTTCTGGCTGCCCTCATGCACGACCCGTCAAGCAGAAGGTTAGGAAGCAAGCTTTGGAACGATAGGAGTTCATTATGGAGGAGATCAGGAAGTTGGAAGCGGCAGGCTTGGTGAGAGGAGTACTCCATCCGACGTGGTTGGCCAATCTGGTAGTAGTGCGCAAGGCGAATGGGAAGTGGAGGTTGTGTATTGACTACACAGATATCAATAAGGCTTGTCCCAAGGACCCTTTCTTGTTGCCGTGCATTGACCAGATTGTTGACTCCATGGCCGGGTGTGATCTACTATCATTCCTTGACGCCTACTCGGGGTACCACCAAATCTTCATGGCGAGAGAAGACGAAGAGAAGACAGCGTTCATCACCCCATGTGGCACGTATTGTTTTATGGATGCCTTTCGGGTTGAAGAGTGCTGGCTCGATGTTTGCAAGGGAGGTCCAGATTCGTTTTGAGCCCCAGCTACATAGAAATATGGAAGCTTATATGGATGACATAGTGGTCAAAACCAAAGATAGGGCGACACTTGTACAAGATATGGAAGAGACATTTGCGAATCTGCGCAAGATCAACCTCAAGTTGAACCCTGAGAAGTGTGCCTTTGGCGTTCCGTCCGGCGAACTTCTCGAGTTCTTTGTGTCACAACATGGGATCGAGGTAAACCTAGACAAGAAAAGGCTATTGAGCAGATTAGGGCACCCAAGCGGATCAAGGACGTGCGTCGGCTCACTGGATGCATTGCCGCCATGAGCAGATTCATCTCCAGGTCTGTTGAGCGTGCCCTTCCCTTTTGCAAAATCTTGAAAAAGGCGGGCCCAATGGAATGGACCCCAGAGGCCGAAGTAGCGCTGCAGGATTTGAAGAAATACCTACCCTCTACACCGATACTGGTTGCGCCCAAACCCCAAGAACCCTTGCTGCTATACCTGGCGGCAACGAACCAAGTGGTCAGAGCCGCACTAGTGGCGCACAGGGAGGTCGACGAAGAGGCAAGGCCCCCGGCAGGGTCCGATGCTGGCAGGGCAGGGCCTGCGCAACTAGACGAAGTGCTGCCAAAGAAGTAAATGATGCAACACCTGGTTTACTTTGTCAGCTCCCTCTTGCAGGGGGCTAGGTCAAGGTACTCCGGTGTGCAGAAATTGCTCTTCGGCCTCCTTATGGCCTCGAGGAAGCTGCGTCATAACTTCTAGGCACACGAGATCACCGCCGTCACCCGCCTCCCGTTCCAACGGATATTGCATAACCCAGACGCGACCGGGAGGATTGTGGAGTGGGTCGTGGAGCTGTCGAGCTTTGGTTTGAAGTTTGAAAGTACATCGACAATCCAGAGCAGCGTCTTGGCAGAGTTCATTGCCGAGTGGACCTCGATGCCAGACGAAGAGATCTAGGAGACCACCCTCCCCGACAAGGAGGCAAGTCACAACTGGATTATGTACTTTGACAGGGCTTTCTCGCTGCATGGCGCCGGTGCTGGTGTGCTGCTCGTCGCACCCATCGGAGAGCACCTCAAGTATGTAATCCATATGCACTTTCCCAGTGAGATGTCCACAAACAACACTACTGAATATGAGGGATTGCATGCCGGTCTCATGATCGCGGCAGACCTCGGGATCAAGAAGCTCATCGTCAAGGGTGATTCACAACTTGTTCTCAGGCAAATCAACAAAGATTATCAAAGCCTGTTGATGGAGGCCTAGATGGATGAGGTGAGGAAGCTGGAGGAGCGCTTTGACGGTATACAGGCAGAGCATGTTCCCCGAGTGGAGAACGACATCGTCGACTACCTGTCGAAGCGCGCTGCCTTCAAACTACCTGTGGAACCATGTACTTTTGTGCTTTGGCTGACTCAACCATCCGTTGAACCATCAACAGAGCAGAACAAGCGAAGGAAATCAGACCCTGGCAAGTACTTTCCTGCCGAGCTCCCAGGAGACGCCGGCAAGGATGTTGCCGTGGGCACTGAGCCAGCCGTGGGGCAACCGACTCCGGCAGGCCGTCAAGTCCTGGCTATAGAGACGACTGCTCCCTTGGCAGAGGAAGTGCCTTTAGTCCTTGCCGTCGAGCGTCAGGCTTCGGCATGGGCACAACATACCGTCCGATTCCTCCAAACAGGGGAACTCCCTGAGGAGCAGGAAGAAGCGGAGAAAGTAGCCCGACAGTCTTCCATGTATCAGTTTGTTGACGACGTCCTGTATAGAAAAAGACCAAGCGGTGTGAAATTAAAGTGCATTCCCCGGGAGGAAGGACTGGAGTTGTTGGCAGAGATACACGGAGGCATATGTGGCTCCCACATAGGGTCAAGTGCCCTTGCTAGCATGGCATTCTCGCAAGGTTTCTTCTGGCCCACCGCCCTCCAGGATGCAACGACACTAGTAACCAAGTGTGAAGCGTGTCAGTTCCATTTGAAGAAGCTTCATCAACCAGCTCGAGCGCTCCAAACAATCCCTCTCTCCTAGACATTCTCGGTCTGTGGGCTCGACATACTGGGCCCCTTTCCCCGTGCTGTCGGGGGCTTTGGGTACTTGTACGTTGCAATCGACAAGTTCACAAAGTGGCCAAAGGTGGAAACAGTGAGAAAGGTGACAACATAATCAGCCATCAAATTCTTCAAGGGGCTAGTCTGCCATTTTGGTGTGCCAAATAGGATCATCACCGACAACGGCACACAGTTCACGAGCCATGCCTTCATGCAGTACATCCAGGACCTCGGCAGCAAGGTATGTTTTGCTTCTGTTGCACATCCACAAAGCAAAGGCTAGGCTGAGAGGGCAAATGCTGAAGTGTTGCGAGGCCTCCGGACAAGGACTTTTGACAGGCTACGCAGGTGCAGACGATGCTGCATTGATGAATTGTTGGCGGTTCTTTGGTCAATCAGAACGACGCCAAATCGAGCCACCGGTCAGACACCCTTCTCCCTCGTTTATGAGGCAGAAGCAGTTCTCCCCATGGAACTCACATATGGGTCACCTCGAGTGCTCGCTTATGATGAGCTTGAGCAAGAGAAGTTGCGGCAAGATGACGCGATGCTCCTTGAGGAAGATCGTCTTCGGGTGGCTGTACGAGTAGCGCGCTACCAGCAAGCCTTGCGCCGCTACCATAGCCACAAGGTTCATGCCCAAAGCTTTGAGGAAGGAGACCTTGTTCTTCGGCACATTCAGTCGGCCAAGAATTCCAAATAGTTGACGCCAGAGTGGGAAGGCCCTTATCGGGTAATACAAGTCACTAGGCCTGGCGCAGTCCGCTTGGAGACCGAAGATGGCGTTCCAGTGAGCAACTCCTGGAACATCGAACATCTTCGCAAGTTCTACCCATAAGGCGCGGTTGCCGGGCCCCCCGGCAAACTACCTTTTGTACAAGCCTTGCCGGCAAGGCATGTAACCCTTTGTACAAAGCCAGGCGCAGACCCTGAGCATAAATAAATAAAGCGCTGGCGCCCTAAGTTATAGCATGCATGCTAGGTTGAGTCTCTCCCTCGGTTAGGGTTGACAGTGCTTAGCGGCGGCTAACCCCTAGCATAGAGGTCGAGTGTGCGTCACTCTGTTACTTTCCGTCTTCTTTGGTTCACAGGGTACATGGACATTTCTGCTGAGCTATTGGGAGGAAAAAGAACGGGCCGGCGCTCTGGCCCCAGCAAGCCAAGGTTGCCGGGGGCTGCAGACACAAGGATCTAACAGCGGCAGGCCAAGGTTGCCGGGGGCTGCAACGTCAGATAAGTTTTTCTCCCCCCACTTCGTACGCCTGTATGAACCTTGAACGTATAAAGCTTCGCTCGCTCTCGTACCATCTTGCCCCCTCCATCCCGTGTCCGAAAGCTCTACTTTGGACCGGGACTTGGTTGTAGTGCAGTGGGAAGAGGGCGAGCGAAAGGCCTAATCCTACTTGGGCCCTACCCCCGCCAAGAGCGTCAGCGTAGTCAAGCCATAGAGTAGGAGGACGGCAAGGCTTGTTGCTGGGAGATCATGTTTATCTTAAGAAAACGAGGATGCGTTCCTCGGTGTGGCCCTCGCCCACGTGCAAACACCCTTCCTTTCATTCATACGTTGCAAACAAGTACAATTCATACTGAATGGGTACACGAGCAAGGGGATTACAAATTTTGAAATCTAACGAGTGCCCGCAGGCTTACAAACTAGAAAAGATAAGTGCCCGTGATCCTCGTTCTTGCCCCTTTCCTCCCAGGTGCGGCAGGTAAAGGCAAAAAGGAGGGGACGGGGAACGCGTCGATGGAGAGCTTGATGAGGAAGGCCCTTGTCGGTGTCAAAACCGGCGGATCTCGGGTAGGGGGTCCTGAACTGTGCATCTAGGATCGATGGTAACAGGAAACGGGGGACACGATGTTTACCCAGGTTTGGGCCCTCTCTATGGAGATAATACCCTACATCCTGCTTGATTGATCTTGATGAATATGAGTGTTACAAGAGTTGATCTACCACGAGATCGTAATGGCTAAACCCTAGAAGTCTAACCTGTATGACTATGGTAATGAATATCCACTTTCCGAACTAACCCCTCCGGTTTATATAGACACCGGGGGGATCTAGGGTTTACATAGAGTCGATTACATAAGAAGGAATCTTCATAGTCGACCGCTAAGCTTGCCTTCCACGCCAAGGAGAGTCCAATCCGGAAACTAGTACAGTCTTCGGCCTTCATGTCTTCACAGCCCATCAGTCCAGCCCATGGATAACAGGCCAGACACCCAAGGACCCCTTAGTCCAGGACTCCCTCAGTAGCCCCTGATCCTGGCTTCAACGACAAGGAGTCCGCTACGCAGATTGTCTTCGGCATTACAAGGCGGGTTCCCTTCTATCCGAACTTCAAGATAGTCTTCGGATGCGATGATAGTATCTGGACCTGCCACACAGACACCATACACAACCGCAAAGAGAATATATTTTTACACGAATTCAACCCATCGACCACTTTTTGGTAATATGGCACCACGCCTGCCCGGCCATGATACATCTCCAACATATCTATAATTTTTGATTTTCCATGCTATATTACCTACTGTTTTGGACATTATTGGGCTTTATTATCCACTTTTATATTATTTTTGGGACTAACCTATTAACCGGAGGCCCAGCCCAGAATTGCTGTTTTTTGCCTGTTTTAGGGTTTCAAAGAAAAGGAATATCAAACAGAGTCCAAACGGAATGAAACCTTCGGGAACGTGATTTTCTCAACGAACAAGACCCAGGAGACTTGGACCCTATGTTAAGACACAAAAGAGGCCATGAGGTAGGGGGGAGTGCCTACCCCCCCCCCCCCAGGCGCGCCCTCCACCCTCGTGGGCCCCCTGTTGCTCCACCGACGTACTCCTTCCTCCTATATATACCTACGTAGCCCCAAACGATCAGATACAGAGCCAAAACCCTAATTCCACCGCCGCAACTTTCTGTATCCACGAGATCCCATCTTGGGGCCTGTTCCGGAGCTCCGTCGGAGGGGGCATCGATCACGGAGGGCTTCTACATCAACACCATAGCCCCTCCGATGAAGTGTGAGTAGTTCACCTCAGACCTACGGGTCCATAGTTAGTAGATAGATGGCTTCTTCTCTCTTTTTAGATCTCAATACAATGTTCTCCCCCTCTCTTGTGGAGATCTATTCGATGTAATCTTCTTTTTGCGGTGTGTTTGTTGAGACCGATGAATTGTGGGTTTATGATCAAGTCTATCTATGAACAGTATTTGAATCTTCTCTGAATTCTTTTATGTATGGTTGGTTATCTTTGCAAGTATCTTCGTATTATCAGTTTGGTTTGGCCTACTAGATTGATCTTTCTTGCAATGGGAGAAGTGCTTAGCTTTGGGTTCAATCTTGCGGTGTCCTTTCCCAGTGACAGTAGGGGCAGCAAGGCACGTATTGTATTGTTTCCATCGAGGATAACAAGATGGGGTTTTCATCATATTGCATGAGTTTATCCCTCTACATCATGTCATCTTGCTTAAGGCGTTACTCTGTTTTCATTAACTTAATACTCTAGATGCATGCTGGATAACGGTCGATGAGTGGAGTAAAAGTAGTAGATGCAGGCAGGAGTCGGTCTACTTGTCTCAGACATGATGCCTATATACATGATCATACCTAGATATTCTCATAACTATGCTCAATTCTGCCAATTGCTCAACAGTAATTTGTTCACCCACCGTAGAATACTTATGCTCTCGAGAGAAGCCACTAGTGAAACCTATGGCCCCGGGTCTATCTTCGTCATATTAATCTCCCAATACTTAGTTATTTCCTTTGCTTTTTTTATTTTGCTTTTATTTTACTTTGCATCTTTATCACAAAAATACCAAAAATATTATCTTATCATATCTATCAGATCTCACTCCCGTAAGTAGCCGTGTAGGGATTGACAACGCCTTATCGCGTTGGTTGCGAGGATTTATTTGTTTTGTGTAGGTGCGAGGGACTCGCGCGTAGCCTCCTACTGGATTGATACATTGGTTCTCGGAAACTGAGGGAAATACTTACGCTACTTTGCTGCATCATCCCTTCCTCTTCGGGGAAAACCAATGCAGTGCTCAAGAGGTAGCAAGAAGGATTTCTGGCGCCATTGCCGGGGAGGTCTACGCAAAAGTCAATATACCAAGTACCCATCACATACCCTTATCTCCCGCATTACATTATTTGCCATTTGCCTCTCATTTTCCTCTCCCCCACTTCACCCTTGCCGTTTTATTCGCCCTCTCTCTCTATCCTCCCTCTCTTTCTCTTTTTGCCTCTTTTTGCCCGCTTGCTTTTTGTTTGCTTGTGTGTTAGTTTGATTGCTTGTCACGATGGCTCAAGATAACACTAAATTGTGTGACTTCACCAATACCAACAATAATGATTTTATTAGCACTCCGATTGCTCCTCTTACCCAAGGTTGTCAGAATCGCGATTTTGAATCGGATCGGAGCTGTGATGGTAGAATCGTAAATTGTAGAATCTTCACTACCAGGATCGTAGAAATGTAGACTTTATGAACTAAAATCATAGAATCATATGGGTAAGTTTGGATCATAAAGTCGTAGAATCGTATAACAGAATCGCGATTCTAACAACCTTGCTCTTACCGATGCTGAATCTTGTGAAATTAATACTGCTTTGCTGAATCTTGTCATGAAAGATCCGTTTTCCAGCTTTCCTAGTGAAGATGCCGCTACCCATCTAAATACCTTCATTGATTTGTGTGATATGCAAAAGAAGTAAATTGAAGCTATTCCCTTTTTTGCTTAGAGATTGTGCTAAAGCTTGGTTTTCGTCTTTGCCTAAAAATAGTATTGATTCATGGAACAAGTGCAAAGATGCTTTTATCTCTAAGTATTTTCGTCCCGCTAAGATCATCTCTCTTAGAAATGATATTATGAATTTTAAGCAACTTGATCATGAACATGTTGCACAAGCTTGGGAGAGAATGAAACTAATGATACGTAATTGCCCTACTCATGGTTTAAATTTGTGGATGATTATACAAAATTTTTATGCTGGATTGAATTTTGCTTCTAGAAATCTTTTAGATTCGGCCACGGGAGGCACTTTTATGGAAATCACTTTAGGAGAAGCTACTAAACTCCTAGATAATATTATGGTTAATTATTCTCAATGGCATACTGAAAGATCTACTAATAAAAAGGTGCATGGGATAGAAGAAATTAATGTTTTGAGTGGAAAGATGGATGAACTTATGAAATTATTTGCTAGTAAGAGTGTTTCTTCTGATCCTAATGATTTTCCCTTGTCTACTTTGATTGAGAATAATAATGAATCTATGGATGTGAATTTTGTTGGTAGGAACAATTTTGGTAACAACGCATATAGAGGAAATTTCAATCCTAGGCCTTATCCTAGTAATCCCTCTAATAATTATGGTAATTCCTACAACAATTCTTGTGGAAATTATAATAAGATGCCCTCTAATTTTGAATCTAATATTAAAGAATTTATTACTTCGCAAAAGAGTTTGAATGCTATGATTGAAGAAAAAATGCTTAAGATTGATGAGTTGGCTAGGAACATTGATAGGATTTCTCTTGATGTTGATTCTTTGAAACTTCTCTTGATGTTGATTCTTTGAAACTTAGATCTATTCCACCTAAGCATGATATCAATGAGTCTCTCAAAGCCATGAGAATTTCCATTGATGAGTGCAAAGAAAGAACCGCTAGGATGCGTGCTAAGAAAGATGCCTTTATAAGAGCGTGTTCTTCTAGTTCCTATGAAAATAAAGATGAAGATCTAAAAGTTATTGATGTGTCCCCTATTAAATCTTTGTTTTGCAATATGAATCTTGATAATGATGGGACTGAATATGATCCACCTTTACCTAGAAGGCGTTCCAAGAATTCGGAATTTTTTGATCTTGATGCTAAAATTGATAAAAGTGGGATCGGAGAAATTAAAACCCTAGATGTTGCTAAACCCACTATTATGGATTTCAAGGAATTTAACTATGAAAATTGCTCGTTGATTGATTGTATTTCCTTGTTGCAATCTATGCTAAATTCTCCTCACGCTTATAGTCAAAATAAAGCGTTTACTAAACATATCGTTGATTCCTTGATGCAACCTTATGAAGAAAAACTTGAATTGGAAGTTTCTATCCCTAGAAAACTCTATGATGAGTGGGAACCAACTATTAAAATTAAAATTAAAGATCATGAATGCTATGCTTTATGTTATTTGGGTGCTAGTGTTTCCACAATTCCAAAGACTTTGTGTGATTTGTTAGGTTTCCGTGATTTTGATGATTGCTCTCTAAACCTGCACCTTGCGGATTCCTGTTGGGGAACGTAGTAATTTCAAAAAAAATCCTACGCACACGCAAGATCATAGTGATGCACAGCAATGAGAGGAGAGAGTGTTGTCTACGTACCCTCATAGACCGGAAGCGGAAGTGTTATGACAACGCGGTTGATGTAGTCGTACGTCTTCACAGCCCGACCAATCAAGCACCGAAACTACGGCACCTCCGAGTTCTAGCACACGTTCAGCTCGATGACGATCCCCGGACTCTGATCCAGCAAAGTGTCGGGGAAGAGTTCCGTTAGCACGACGGCATGGTGACGATCTTGATGTTCTACTATCGCAGGGCTTCGCCTAAGCACCGCTACAATATTATCGAGGATTATGGTGGAGGGGGGCACCGCACACGGCTAAGAGAATGATCACGAAGATCAACTTGTGTCTCTAGAGGTGCCCCCTGCCCCCGTATATAAAGGAGCAAGGGGGGAGGCCGGCCGGCCCTTGGGGCGCGCCAAGGAGGGGGGAGTCCTCCTCCTAGTAGGAGTCTAGGAGGAGGACTCCCCTTTCCTAGTCCAACTAGGAAGAGAGAAGGGGGAAGGGAAGAGAGGGAGAGGGAGAGGGAGAGGGAAAGAGGGGCCGCGCCCCCCTCCCCTAGTCCAATTCGAACTCCTCATGGAAGGGGGCGTGCCACCTCCTGGGCTGCTGCCCACTCTCTTCCCTCAGGCGCACTAAGGCCCAATACTTCCCCGGGGGGGTTCCGGTAACCCTTCCGACACTCCAGTTTTCTCCGAAATCACCCGAAACACTTCCGCTGTCCGAATATAGCCGTCCAATATATCGATCTCTATGTCTCGACCATTTCGAGACTCCTCGTCATGTCCGTGATCACATCCGGGACTCCGAACAACCTTCGGTACATCAAAATATATAAACTCATAATGAAACTGTCATCGTAACGTTAAGCGTGCGGACCCTGTGGGTTCGAGAACAATGTAGACATGACCGAGACACGTCTCCGGTCAATAACCAATAGCGGAACCTGGATGCTCATATTGGCTCCTACATATTCTACGAAGATCTTTATCGGTCAGACCGCATAACAACATACGTTGTTCCCTTTGTCATCGGTATGTTACTTGCCCGAGATTCGATCGTCGGTATCTCAATACCTAGTTCAATCTCGTTACTGGCAAGTCTCTTTACTCGTTCCGTAATACATCATCTCGCAACTAACTCATTAGTTGTATTGCTTGCAAGGCTTAAGTGATGTGCATTACTGAGAGGGCCCAGAGATACCTCTCCGACAATCGGAGCGACAAATCCTAATCTCGAAATATGCCAACCCAACATGTACCTTTGGAGACACCTGTAGAGCACCTTTATAATCACCCAGTTATGTTGTGATATTTGGTAGCACACAAAGTGTTCCTCCGGCAAACGGGAGTTGCATAATCTTATAGTCACAGGAACATGTATAAGTCATGAAGAAAGCAATAGCAACATACTAAACGATCGGGTGCTAAGCTAATGGAATGGGTCATGTCAATCACATCATTCTCCTAATGATGTGATCTCGTTAATCAAATGACAACACATGTCTCTGGTTAGGAAACATAACCATCTTTGATCAATGAGCTAGTCAAGTAGAGGCATACTAGTGATGTTTAGTTTGTCTATGTATTCACACAAGTATTATGTTTCCGGTTAATACAATTCTAGCATGAATAATAAACATTTATCATGAAGTAAATAATAACTTTATTATTGCCTCTAGGGCATATTTCCTTCAGTCTCCCACTTGCACTAGAGTCAATAATCTAGTTCACATTGCCATGTGATTTAACACCAATAGTTCACATCACTATGTGATTAACACCCATAGTTCACATCATCATGTGACCAACACCCAAAGGGTTTACTAGAGTCAATAATCTAGTTCACATCGATATGTGATTAACACCCGAAAAGTACCAAGGTGTGATCATGTTTTGCTTGTGAGGTAATTTTAGTCAACGGGTCTGTCACATTCAGATCCATAAGTATTTTGCAAATTCTATGTCTACAATGCTCTGCACGGAGCTACTCTAGCTAATAGCTCCCACTTTCAATATGTATCCAGTTTGAGACTTAGAGTCATCTGGATCAGTGTCAAAAACTTGCATCGACGTAACTGAGGGAGTCCTGGATTAGGGGGTGTCCGGATGGCTGGACCATACCTTCAACCGGACTCCTGGACTATGAAGATACAAGATTGAAGACTCCGTCCCGCGTCCGGAAGGGACTTTCCTTGGAGTGCAAGGCAAGCTTGGCGATACGGATATGCAGATCTCCTACCATTGTAACCGACTCTATGTAACCCTAACCCTACCCGGTGTCTATATAAACCGGAGGGTTTTAGTCCGTAGGACAACATACACATCAACAATCATACCATAGGCTAGCTTCTAGGGTTTAGCCTCCTCGATCTCGTGGTAGATCTACTCTTGTACTACCCATATCATCAATATTAATCAAGCAGGACGTAGGGTTTTACCTCCATCGAGAGGGCCCGAACCTGGGTAAAACTTCGTGTCCCTTGTCTCCTGTTACCATCCGGCCTAGACGCACAGTTCGGGACCCCCTACGCAAGATCCGCCGGTTTTGACACCGACATTGGTGCTTTCATTGAGAGTTCCTCTGTGTCGTCGACGTCAGGCTCGATGGCTCCTACGATCATCGATAGCGATGCAGTCCATGGTGAGACCTTCCTCCCCGGACAGATCTTCATCTTCGGCGGCTTCGCACTGCGGGCCAATTCGCTTGGCCATCTGGAGCAGATCGAAAGCCGCGCCCCTGGCTGTCAGGTCAGATTTGGAAGTTTAAACTACACGGCTGACATCCGCGGGGACTTGATCTTCGACGGATTCGAGCCACTGCCAAGCACGCCGCACTGTCACGACGAGCATGATCTAGCTCTGCCGCCGAATGGTGCCCTGGAGGTCGCACCCGCATCGGCTCCGACCCTTAATTCGGAGCCAACTGCGCCGATCGAGGATGGGCGGTTGGACGCCACCCCGGGGGCTGCGACCCCAACGGCGATTGAGCCGAACACCAGCCCCGTACTCTGCGAGACTCGTGACTCCAAGGAGCCGGACTCCTCTCCGGGCTCCGAACCCTCCACGCCCCTGCCAATCGAATCCGATTGGGCGCCGATTATGGAGTTCACTGCCGCAGACATCTTTCAGCACTCGCCTTTGGGCGATATCCTGAAGTCATTGAAGTCTCTCTCTTTATCAGGAGAGCCCTGGCCGGACTATGGTCAGCGAGATTGGGATGCGGACGATGAAGAAATTCAAAGCCCACCCACCACCCACTTTGTAGCCATTGTTTACGATTTAACCGACATGCTCGACTTTGACTCCGGAGACATCGACGGTATGGACACCGATGAAGGAAACGATGAAGAGCCAGCGCCTATTGGGCCCTAGAACACCACCTCGTCATATGACGTATACATGGTGGACGCACCAAAAGATGACGACGAGGAGCGGAAGGACGCATCGAAGGCTTGTTCCCTCCAAAAGCAGTCAAAGCGGTGACGCAAGCACCGCCCCAAATCCCGCCGCGATAGAAATAGCAATCACACAGACCCAGCGCTGGAGCAGGGCAAACCGCTGCCGGACAACGGCAATCCGGATAATCAAACCGAACAAACAAATCCTATCAAGGATAATGGTCCGGACGACATAATGCCAGACAGACACCCGGAGCAACAGACTACCCGTAAAAGGCTTGTTGCCACCGCGAGGAGCCTGAAAAAGCAGAAGCAAAGGCTCAAGGCCGCGCAAGACACACTCCAATTCAGATGGAGTAAAATACTCAGCACTGCAGCAAGGTACGGTGACAATCGCCCCTTCAAGAGCTACCCGAAGCGGAAGCTGCTACCCGAATTCGATGAGGAGGCCTCAGAACCCCCACAACCAAATATCGAAGTAGCCACCTGGTCGGATAGACGACCCCTCTACCAATACAGAGCGACATACAACGCCGCTCACCATACAACACACAACCAATGCGAGGGCTCGCACCCAAAGGACGGTGTAACAAGATCCATCTATGGATCACGCAAGCGCGCCCCAGCATACAATGCAATACAACAAACATCCGAAAAACGCAGTACACCCAGCTACAGGGGTGCCGCACACCCCCTATGTTTCACCGATGAGGTGCTGGACCACGAATTTCCAGAAGGATTCAAGCCCGTAAACATAGAGGCATACGGCGGTACAACATACCCTGGGGTCTGGATTGAGGACTACATCCTTCATATCCATATGGCTCGAGGAGATGATCTCCACGCCATCAAGTACCTACCCCTCAAGCTCAAAGGGCCAGCTCGCCACTGGCTCAAAGGACTCCCCGAAAGCTCCATCGGAAGTTGGGAAGAGCTCGAAGACGCCTTTCCGGCAAATTTTCAAGGGACTTATGTCCGACCTCCGGATGCGGACGATTTGAGTCATATAACTCAACAGCCCGGAGAGTCAGCCCGAAAGCTTTGGAACAGGTTTCTTACTAAAAAGAACCAGATTGTCGACTGTCCGGACACCGAAGCCTTAGCAGCTTTCAAGCATAGCGTCCGTGACGAATGGCTCGCCAGACACCTCGGCCAAAATAAGCCGAGAACGATGGCCGCATTAACAAACCTCATGACCCGCTTTTGCACGGGGGAGGACAGCTGGCTAGCCAGATGCAGCACCAGCGACCCCAGTACATCTGAAGTTAGAGATGGAAAAGGGAAATTATGGCGCAACAGCAATAACAAACGCCGGAATAAAGAAGACAACACGAAGGGCACGGCAGTAAATGCCGGATTCAAAAGCTCTCGGCCAAGTCAAAAGCCGCCTAAAGGCACCAGGGATGAACTGTCCAGCCTCAACAAAATTCTGGACCAAGTATGTCAGATCCATAGTACCCTTGGTAAACCTGATAATCATACCCACAGAGAATGTTGGGTCTTCAAGCAGTCCGGAAGGCTCAACACCGTACATAAGGGGGAGGATACACCAAGTGAAGACGAGGACGAGCCTCCCAAGCAAGACACGGCGAAACAAAAGAAATTTCCACCAGAAGTCAAAACAGTAAACGTGTTACACATAATCAAGGGAAAAAACAATACGGCACTCCCAGGAAAGTATACCCAAGTGCCTATCACTACGAAGTCCTGCCACTGGTCATCTCAACCGACCACTTTCGACCATTGCGATTACTCAGCAAGTATCCGACACGCAGGATGGGCTGCCCTGGTATTAGACCCAGTAATTGGTGGATATCACTTCACAAGGGTCTTGATGGACGGCGGCAGTAGCCTAAACCTAATATATCAGGATACAATCCTTGGGATGGGGTTAGACCCAACACAAATTCGCCATAGCAATACTACCTTTAAAGGAGTAACGCCAGGCCCAGGGGCTCGTTGTACGGGCTCCCTCTTACTACAAGTTATATTCGGCTCCCCCGATAACTTCCATCGCGAGCATTTAACTTTCCACATCGCTCCGTTTCAAAGTGGCTATCAAGCACTGCTCGGACGCGAAGCTTTCGCTCGCTTTAATGCAATACCGCACTACGCCTCCCTCACACTCAAGATGCCCGGTCCACGTGGCATCATTACAGTGCATGGAAATATCAAGCGATCTCTGCGCGCTGAAGAGAGTGAGGCTGCCTTGGTCGCCGCACACTAAAGGCGCCCGGAAAAACGAAAGCATCCAATAGGTCGTCAAGACTTCAAATACAACTAATCAAGTCTGGCGCCGCTATTTATACGGAAACAAGTAGCCACACCCCTATTTGTCAATACAAGGGGCTAAACGCACGCAGACAAGTGGCAATTTCTTATCATCTTGAATCACACATGGTTTCTTTAAAAACTATCTTTTTGCACGACAACTTTTTCACTTAACTTCCTCTCTTTTACAGACGGTCATCGTGCTACACCCGTCCAGGATACGGCACAACGGAGACACAGGCGCAGACGTGCAGCAGGGACCCGCTCCAAGGATTCTTTTTAGATTAAGACCCTGCATAAACCTTTTTTACTGTCTCTTGTTGATAGATATCCACCGTTGAGAAGGATGCTGACGTCTTGGCATGTGGCCACGCCAGAACAATGCTCGTACCTGGACACAAGGGGCTTCTTACAAAGGCCATTATTTAGGCCCGGTTTATACCACAAAGACCGAATACCTTAGGGAGTGTTCGGTGTCGCGAGTTTGGCCCTATATGCATCAGCTCCGAATCATTGTCTCTGGTCGAATGTTGGGTTTGCCCGGCTCCTGTGTTTTGGTGCCTTACATTCCGCTTTACCGGCTAAGGTAGCACCAGGAGAACTACTGCAATTGTGCCCTGGTTCATCCAGACGAGCACCTCAGTGGAGAAAGCCGAAAACTGACTGTCATGATATAGCGTGAGACTGGTCAACCACTCGATGACCTGTGGGAATGTTAGAATTCCTCCGCCTTAACGAAGGGTCGTTTTCCGTCCAGGCATGTACGCACCCCGGAACCGGGAGAGTGCGGAGCCACCAGGAGCTATCTAGTAGCCCCACTATCAAACTCCTATGGCTAAGTGAAAGTGCTAAAGCATTATAGTCCGGTTGCCTCGCTCGCTCCGCTATCACCTCCTTAATAGGACCAAGACGTTGGGTTAAGTGTGAACGCGTGTTTTTGCGAGCACCTCCGCATTATATGCGTGGGGGCTGAAGCCAACGACTGCAATCTTTCAGGTTATACACATGTATACGTAAACGGCCGCCCAGGAGGCATCATATTACTTTCAGGCAAAAGTATAAAAATAGCCTTATAAAAATTTATAAAAGCATTTCGCTTACAATGAGATTACATATCACTCAAACATAATATTTTTTGAGCACTGGGTCTCTATCAAACGGGAACCCTCAAGAACTACTTCAAAATAGCGCTCAGCAGCCTTTCGACCTATAGTCGAATCCCGCGCTGCAACATTGGTAGCATCCATCTCCACCCAGTATGCCCTAACACAGGCAAAGGCCATTCGTGCACCCTCTATGCACGCCGACCTCTTCATCGCATTAATGCGTGGCACCATGTCAAGGAACTGCTGCACCAAGCTGAAATAGCTGTTCGGTTTTGACCTTCCCGGCCACAGCTGATCCACAATAGACCTCATAGAGAGTCCGGACAACCTGTTTAGTTCGTCCCATTCGGCTAATTGGTCAGTCAATGAAAGTGGACACTCGGGAGAATGGAATTGTCTCCAAAACAGCTGGTCTACTCCACGGTCCGTCTGACCCTGGAAGTACTTGGCTGCATCGGCAGCGCTCGCCGCCAAATCCATATACACATCCTCCAAACTCCACAGCCGATCCAGAGGGGCATACCGTGGATCTCCGAATTTCCTCCGCAACATAAAGGATTTCCCAGCTACAATATCCCCGGCTTCCTGTAGCTCCTCCTTCTTTGCCCTCATAGCAGAGCGGAGATCCTTTTTCGTCGCAGGAGCCTTCTCAAGGTCCGATGCCTTCGCTTGGTTTTCCTTTTCGAGAACCCGGCAACGGTCGGCGATGGCTTTTAATTCCACAGCCATCTTGGCCATCTTGTCTCGGCTTGCAACTCTTCGGCCGCCTTCACAGCAGCCGCATTACCTAACCTCGCTTTTTCCTTGGCTCGGGCAAGTTCTGCCCGCAAGGCTTCAACAGTGGCAGCTCCATCTGCAGTCACCAAATATTTAAGATACTAGCATCATGCTGCTCTTCCTATGTGGCGTTTACCAGATATTGACACTTACCCTGTGCCTCGTCAAGCCTTTTGTTAACAAGCTCGATGTCGGCGTCTGCCGCATCCAACTGCCGTTCTAAATGGACAAACTCGCTAGTCCGGCTAGCCACCGGAGCTTCCATCACCTGCACATAGAGGCAGTATGGTTATTACCTGGGAATATGATCCTCTGTTCGTCGCCGTTTTCGATGACAACCGGAGTCTCAGGGGCTACTATCTACACAGGGCACACCTAGCATGTGTAGGACTATCATACATTGTTTTACGTACCTCAAAGCCTGTCAGTAGACTCATAAAAGCTTCATGCAATCCGCTTTTGGCGGACGATATTCTCTCCATCATCGTATTCATCAGCACACGGTGTTCATCTGAGATGGCCGCTCGCCCCACCAACTCCCTCAGAACATCTGATCGCACACTAGACGGTGCCGGACTCTTTTGTCTGCTCTCTTCGGGAGCCGGACATTGGGAGCTTCGGGGGTCAACGGGATTATCTTCTGGCCTCACTGGACTCGGAGAGGCCCTCCGCGACGACACTTAAGGGTTGCCCGCTTCCGGAGCAGAGGAGTCCGGAGGAGGCGTTTCGCTCTCCATCATCTCTGGAAGAAGATCCCCGAAGATGAGCTCATTTGAGAGGGGCTAAGGCCCGAACTGCGAAAATATATGCGGTGGTTATCTTCTCAGAAGAAAAAGATGGCATATCTGTACTATCAAAGGTATTTCGGGTCACTTACGATTCGTGGGAGGATTGATCCCCCCGCGGACTTTGTGCGGCAACAACGCCCCCCAAGGTGGGACCCTCTGTGGGAGACTTCTTCTCCCGTTTGGAAGCTTCGGCTTCCGAATCCCCGGGCGCGGTCCTTTTCCTCTTCTGGTCGCCTTCCCTCATGGAGACGCTCACTCCCTCGGCTAGAATGGGCAGCGTTGGGGGCCCGCGTCTGCCCGCATTATTCTCCACAGTATCTTCCTTCAAGGGCTCCGGGCAAGGTGCGGTCTGGAGCATCTTCTCCAATACCAGATTTTCCAAACCCTCAGGGAGGGGGGCCGAGCACCGAATCAACTTCGCCTTTGTTAGCCAGTCCTGGTCAAAAAGCGAACTCTCAGAGATAACTTCGTAACAAAGTAGAGAAAGTATGTTCGTCCGGAAGATGCCTTACTTGTTCGGCGGTGCGGTTGCTACTCAGGCCCACGTCCTCGGTGATTTCCGGACACTTCGTCTGAGGTCCGAAGAATGATTTGTACATCTTCTCGTGCGTCAGGCCGAGAAAATTTTGAATGGCACGCGGTCCCTCGGGATTGAACTCCCACAGACGAGAGGCCGGCGTTTGCAAGGCTGGACTTGACGAACCAGCATAACCTGTATCACCGCAACCAAACTGAAATCTCCATTGAAGAGATCTCGAATGCGGCCTTATAGTATAGGCACGTCCTTGGCTGGCCCCCAGCTCAGACCTCTGCTGATCCATGACATCAGTTGTGGTGGGGGGCCCGAGCGAAAAACAGGGGTGGCCGCCCACTTGGCACTTCTAGGAGCCGTGATGTAGAACCACTCCTGTTGCCACGATTCAGACACCTCTGGGATGGAACCTTTGGGCCACAAAGCTCCCGTCATCTTGCATATTGAGGCACCTCCACACGCTGCATGCCCCCCTCGACCAACTTCGGCTTCACTTCAAAGGTCTTGAGCCATAGGCCAAAGTGAGGGGTAACCCGGAGGAAGGCCTCGCACACGATAATAAATGTCGTGATATGAAGAAAGGAGTCCAGAGCTAGATCATGAAAATCTAGCCCGTAGTAAAACATTAAACCCCTGACAAAAGGATCTAGGGCGAGGCCTAGGCCTCGGAGGAAGTGGGAAACGAACATGACATTTTTCGTTAGATTCGGGGGTGAGACAACCTGCCCTCGGGGAGGCAGCCGATGCAAAATCTCGGCGGTTAGATATCTGGCCTCCCTCAACTTCTTGATGTCTTCTTCCGTGACGGTGGAAGGCATCCATCGGCCTTGAAGGCTAGATCCGGACATGACTGAAGGTTTGGGGCGCCTGACCTGAACTTCGGGCGTTTGAGCTTGAGGTGGGGGAAGGATTCGATTGAGCACGAGAGGGAAAAATAAAAGCCTTGTCCCCTTTATAAAGAGGGTTAATATCAAGCGTCCTCTTTGTGTCCGTTTGGACTTGCCTACAATCTAGGAGTCCTAGAAGCGGTTGGGTTACCCACGCCCGTATTGATGAGAATCCCAGAATAAGGGGGACACGATCTCTGCTTTAACAAGACGTGCCAAGGAAACCGCCTCGCATAACGTGCTAAGATGGGACAGTAAAATGGTTCGAATAAAAGCTTGGCCGTGGTGTGATGTCACACTACGAAATACATCAGCAAATTAGATTTGTGTAAATGTTATTCTCTCTATGGCAATATGTGGAAACTTATTTTTTAGAGCCGGACACTATCTTTGTGTTCAAAATCTTCCATGAAGTACTTGGAGGAGGAACCCACCTTGCAATGCCGAAGACAATATGCGCGCCGGACTCGTCATCATTGAAGCCTGGTTCAGGGGCTACTGAGGGAGTCCTGGATTAGGGGGTGTCCGGATGGCCGGACTATACCTTCAGCCGGACTCCTGGACTATGAAGATACAAGATTGAAGACTCCGTCCCGTGTCCGGAAGGGACTTTCCTTGGCGTGGAAGGCAAGCTTGGCGATACGGATATGCAGATCTCCTACCATTGTAACCAACTCTATGTAACCCTAACCCTACCCGGTGTCTATATAAACTGGAGGGTTTTAGTCCGTAGGACAACATACACATCAACAATCATACCATAGGCTAGCTTCTAGGGTTTAGCCTCCTCGATCTCGTGGTAGATCTACTCTTGTACTACCCATATCATCGATATTAATCAAGCAGGACGTAGGGTTTTACCTCCATCGAGAGGGCCCGAACCTGGGTAAAACTTCGTGTCCCTTGTCTCCTGTTACCATCCGGCCTAGACGCACAGTTTGGGACCCCCTACCCGAGATCCGCCGGTTTTGACACCGACAGTAACCCTTTACGATGAACCTTTTGTCACCTCCATAATTGAGAAACATATCCTTATTCCACTAAGGATAATTTTGACTGATGTTCAGTGATCTACTCCTAGATCACTATTGTACTCCCTTGCCAAAATCAGTGTAGGGTATACAATAGATCTGGTACACAGCATGGCATACTTTATAGAACCTATGGCCAAGGCATAGGGAATGACTTTCATTCCTTTTCTATCTTCTGTCGTGGTCAGGCTTTGAGTCTTACTCAATTTTACACCTTGTAACACACGCAAGAACTCTTTCTTTGACTGTTCCATTTTGAACTACTTCAAAATCTTGTCAAGGTATGTACTCATTGAAAAACTTATCAAGCGTCTTGATCTATCTCTATAGATCTTGATGCTCCATATGTAAGCAGCTTCTCCGAGGTCTTTGTTTGAAAAACTTCTTTCAAACACTCCTTTATGCTTTGTAGAATAATTCTACATTATTTCCGATCAACAATATGTCATTCACATATACTTATCAGAAATGCTGTAGTACTCCCACTCACTTTCTTGTAAATACAGGCTTCACCGCAAGTCTGTATAAAACTATGTGCTTTGATCAATTCATCAGAGCGTATATTCCAACTCCGAGATGCTTGCACCAGTCCATAGATGGATCGCTGGAGTTTGCACATTTTGTTAACACCTTTAGGATTGACAAAACCTTCTGGTTGCATCATATACAACTCTTCTTTAAGAAATCCATTAAGGATTGCAGTTTTGTTATCCATTTGCCAGATTTCATAAAATGTGGCAATTTGCTAACATGATTTGGACAGACTTAAGCATCGCTACGAGTGAGAAGGTCTCATTGTAGTCAACTCCTTGAACTTTGTCAAAAACCTTTTTCGACAAGTCTAGCTTTGTAGATAGTAACACTACTATCAGCGTCCGTCTTCCTCTTGAAGATCCATTTAATTTCAATGGCTTGCCGATCATCGGGCAAGTCAACCAAAGTCCATACTTTGTTCTCATACATGGATCCTATCTCAGATTTCATGGCCTCAAACCATTTCACGGAACTTGGGCTCATCATCGCTTCCTTATAGTTCGCAAGTTTGTCATGGTCTAGCAACATGACTTCCAGAATAGGATTACCATACCACTCTGGTGCGGATCTCACTCTGGTTTACCTACGAGATTCGGTAGTAACTTGATCTGAAGTTACATGATCATCATCATTAGCTTCCTCACTAGTTGGTGTAGTAGTCACAGGAACAAATTTCTGTGATGAACTACTTTCCAATAAGGGAGCAGGTACAGTTACCTCATCAAGTTCTACTTTCCTCCCACTCACTTCTTTCGAGAGAAACTCCTTCTCTAGAAAGGATCCATTCTTAGCAATGAATGTCTTGCCTTCGGATCTATGAGAGAAGGTGTACCCAATAGTCTCCTTTGGGTATCCTATGAAGACATATTTCTCCGATTTGGGTTTGAGCTTATCAGGATGAAACTTTTTCATATAAGCATCACAACCCCAAACTTTAAGAAACGACAACTTTGGTTTCTTGCCAAACCACAGTTCAGATTGTGTCGTCTCAACGGACTTAGATGGTGCCCTTTTTAACGTGAATGCAGCTGTCTTTAATGCATAACCCCAAAAAACGATAGTGGTAAATCGGTAAGAAAGATCATAGATTGCACTATATCCAATAAAGTACAGTTATGACGTTCGGACACACCATTAGGTTGTGGTGTTCCAGATGGCGTGTGTAGTGAAACTATTTCACATTGTTTTAATTGAAGACCAAACTCGTAACTCAAATATTTGTCTCCGCGATCAGATCGTAGAAACCTTATTTTCTTGTCACGATGATTTTCCACTTCACTCTGAAATTCTTTGAACTTTTAAAATATTTTAGACTTATGTTTCATCAAGTAGATATACCCATATCTGCTAAAATCATCTGTGAAGGTCAGAAAATAACGATACCCGCCGCGAGCCTTAACACTCATCAGATCGCATACATCCGTATGTATTATTTCCAATAAGTCAGTTGCTCGCTCCATTGTTCCGGAGAACGGAGTCTTAGTCATCTTGCCCATGAGGCATGGTTCGCAAGCATCAAGTGATTCATAATCAAGTGATTCCAAAAGCCCATCAGCATGGAGATTCTTCATGCGCTTTACACCAATATGACCTAAATGGCAGTGCCACAAATAAGTTGCACTATCATTATTAACTTTGCATCTTTTGGTTTTAATATTATGAATATGTGTATCACTACGATCGAGATCCAACGAACCATTTTCATTGGGTGTGTAACCATATAAGGTTTTATTCATGTAAACAGAACAACAATTTATTCTCTTACTTAAATGAATAACCGTATTGCAATAAACATGATCAAATCATATTCATGCTCAACGCAAACACCAAATAACACTTATTTAGGTTCAACACTAATCCCGAAGTATAGGGAGTGTGCGATGATGATCATATCAATCTTGGAACTACTTCCAACACACATCGTCACTTCACCCTTAACTAGTCTTTGTTCATTCTGCAACTCTCGTTTCGAGTTACTACTCTTAGCAACTAAACTAGTATCAAATACTGAGGGGTTTCTATAAACACTAGTAAAGTACACATCAATAACATGTATATCAAATATACTTATGTTCACTTTGCCATCCTTCTTATCCGCCAATCACTTGGGGTAGTTCTGCTTCCAGTGACCAGTCCCTTTGCAGTAGAAGCACTTAGTCTCAGGCTTAGGACCAGACTTGGGCTTCTTCACTTGAGAAGCAACTTGCTTGCTGTTCTTCTTGAAGTTCCCCTTTTTCCCTTTGCCCTTTTCTTGAAACTAGTGGTCTTGTCTACCATCAACACTTGATGTTTTTCTTGATTTCTACCTTCGTCAATTTCAGCATTACGAAGAGCTTGGGAATCGTTTCCGTTATCCCTTGCATATCATAGTTCATCACGAAGTTCTACTAACTTGGTGATGGTGACTAGAGAATTCTGTCAATCACTATTTTATCTGGAAGATTAACTCCCACTTGATTCAAGCAATTGTAGTACCCAGACAATCTGAGCACATGCTCACTAGTTGAGCGATTCTCCTCCATCTTTTAGCTATAGACCTTGTTGGAGACTCCATATCCCTCAACTCGGGTATTTTCTTGAAATATTAACTTCAACTCCTGGAACATCTCATATGGTCCATGACGTTCAAAACGTCTTTGAAGTCCCGATTCTAAGTCGTTAAGCATGGTGCACTAAACTATCAAGTAGTCATCATATTGAGCTATCCAAACGTTCATAACGTCTGCATCAGCTCCTGCAATAGGTCTGTCACCTAGCGGTGCATCAAGGACATAATTCTTCTGTGCAGCAATGAGGATAAACCTCAGATCACGGATCCAATCCGCATCATTGCTACTAACATTTTTCAACTTAGTTTTCTCTAGGAACATATCAAAATAAAACAGGGGAGCTAAACACGAGCTATTGATCTACAACATAGATATGCTAATACTACCAGGACTAAGTTTCATGATAAATTAAAGTTCAATTAATCATATTACTTCAGAACTCCCACTTAGATAGACATCCCTCTAATCATCTAAGTGATCACGTGATCCAAATCAACTAAACCATAACCGATCATCACGTGAAATGGAGTAGTTTTCAATGGTGAACATCACTATGTTGATCATATCTACTATATGATTCACGCTCGACCTTTCGGTCTCAGTGTTCCGAGGCCATATCTGCATATGCTAGGCTCGTCAAGTTTAACCTGAGTATTCTGCGTGTGCAAAACTGGCTTGCAGCCGTTGTAGATGGACGTAGAGCTTATCACACCCGATCATCACGTGGTGTCTAGGCACGACGAACTTTGGCAACGGTGCATACTCAGGGAGAACACTTTTATCTTGAAATTTAGTGAGAGATCATCTTATAATGCTACCGTCAAGCAAAGCAAGATAAGATGCATAAAAAATAAACATCACATGCAATCAATATAAGTGATATGATATGGCCATCATCATCTTGTGCTTGTGATCTCCATCTCCGAAGCATCGTCATGATCACCATCGTCACCGGCGCGACACCTTGATCTCCATCGTAGCATCGTTGTCGTCTCGCCAAACTTATGCTTCTACGACTATCGCTACCGCTTAGTGATAAAGTAAAGCATTGCAGGGCGATTGCATTGCATACAATAAAGCGACAACCATATGGCTCCTGCCAGTTGCCGATAACTCGGTTACAGAACATGATCATCTCATACAATAAAATTTAGCATCATGTCTTGACCATATCACATCACAACATGCCCTGCAAAAACAAGTTAGACGTCCTCTACTTTGTTTGTTGCAAGTTTTACGTGGCTTCTACGGGCTTAAGCAAGAACCAATCTTACCTACGCATCAAAACCACAACGATAGGTTGTCAAGTTGGTGCTGTTTTAACCTTCGCAAGGACCGGGCGTAGCCACACTCGGTTCAACTAAAGTTGGAGAAACTGACACCCGCAAGCCACCTGTGTGCAAAGCACGTCGGTAGAACCAGTCTCGTGTAAGCATACGCGTAATGTCGATCCGGGCCACTTCATCCAACAATACCGCCGAACCAAAGTATGACATGCTGGTAAGCAGTATGACTTATATCGCCCACAACTCACTTGTGTTCTACTCGTGCATATAACATCAACACATAAAACCTAGGCTCGGATGCCACTGTTGAGGAACGTAGTAATTTCAAAAAAATTCCTACGCACACGCAAGATCATGGTGATGCACAGCCACGAGAGGGAAGAGTGTTGTCTACGTACCCTCGTAGACCGGCAGCGAAAGCGTTATGACAACGCGGTTGATGTAGTCGTACGTCTTCAGGCCTGACCGATCAAGCACCGAAACTACGGCACCTCTGAGTTCTAGCACACGTTCAGCTCGATGACGATGCCCGGACTCCGATCCAGCAAAGTGTCGGGGAAGAGTTCCGTCAGCATGACGGCGTGGTGACCATCTTGATGTTCTACTGTCGCAGGGCTTCGCCTAAGCACCGCTACAATATTATCGAGGATTATGGTGGAGGGGGCACCGCACACGGCTAAGAGAACGATCACGAAGATCAACTTGTGTCTCTAGAGGTGCCCCCCTGCCCCCCTATATAAAGGAGCAAGGGGGGAGGCCGGCCGGCCCTTGGGGCACGCCAAGGAGGGGGAGTCCTCCTCCTAGTAGGAGTAGGACTCCCCTTTCCTAGTCCAACTAGGAAGAGAGAAGGGGGAAGGAAAGAGAGGGAGAGGGAGAGGGAAAGAGGGGCCGCGCCCCCCTCCCCTAGTCCAATTCGGACTCCTCATGGGAGGGGGCGCGCCACCTCCTGGGCTGCTACCCTCTCTCTCCCCTCAGGCCCACTAAGGCCCAATGCTTCCCCGGGGGGTTCCGGTAACCCTTCCGGCACTCCGGTTTTCTCCGAAATCACCCGAAACACTTCTGGTGTCCGAATATAGTCGTCCAATATATCGATCTTTATGTCTCAACCATTTAGAGACTCCTCATCATGTCCGTGATCACATCCGGGACTCTGAGCAACCTTCGGTACATCAAAATATATAAACTCATAATGAAACTGTCATCGTAACGTTAAGCGTGCGGACCCTACGGGTTTGAGAACAATGTAGACATGACCGAGACATGTCTCCGGTCAATAACCAATAGCGGAACCTGGATGCTCATATTGGCTCCTACATATTCTACAAAGATCTTTATCGGTCAGACCGCATAACAACATACGTTGTTACCTTTGTCATCGGTATGTTACTTGCCCGAGATTCGATCGTCGGTATCTCAATACCTAGTTCAATCTCGTTACCGGCAAGTCTTTTTACTTGTTCCGTAATACATCATCTCGCAACTAACTCATTAGTTGTATTGCTTGCAAGGCTTAACTGATGTGCATTACCGAGAGGGCCCAGAGATACCTCTCCGACAATCGGAGTGACAAATCCTAATCTCGAAATATGCCAACCCAACATGTACCTCTGGAGACACCTGTAGAGCACCTTTATAATCACCCAGTTACGTTGTGACGTTTGGTAGCACACAAAGTGTTCCTCCGGCAAATGGGAGTTGCATAATCTTATAGTCACAGGAACATGTATAAGTCATGAAGAAAGCAATAGCAACATACTAAATGATTGGGTGCTAAGCTAATGGAATGGGTCATGTCAATCACATCATTCTCCTAATGATGTGATCTCGTTAATCAAATGATAACACATGTCTATGGTTAGGAAACATAACCATCTTCGATCAACGAGCTAGTCAAGTAGAGGCATACTAGTGACGTTTAGTTTGTCTATGTATTCACACAAGTATTATGTTTCCGGTTAATACAATTCTATCATGAATAATAAACATTTATCATGATATAAGGAAATAAATAATAACTTTATTATTGCCTCTAGGGCATATTTCCTTCAATTCCACTATTAAGAAACCTATGGGAAGAATTAATGAAATTCTTATTGTTGCAAATAGGAATTATGTGCCCGTAGATTTTATTGTTCTTGACATAGATTACAATCCGTCATGTCCTATTATTCTTGGCAGACCTTTCCTTAGAACAATTGGTGCAATTATTGATATGAAGGAAGGAAATATTAGATTCCAATTTCTATTAAGGAAAGGCATGGAACACTTTCCTAGAAATAAAATTAAATTACCTTATGAATCTATTATGAGAGCCACTTATGGATTGCCTACCAAAGATGGCAATACATAGATCTATCCATGCTTGTTATGCCTAGCTAGGGGCGTTAAACGATAGCGCTTGTTGGGAGGCAACCCGATTTTATTTTTATTCCTTGCTTTTTGCTCCTGTTTAGTAATAAATAATTTATCTAGCCTCTATTTAGTTTGTGTTTTTTTGTTTAATTAGTGTTTGTGCCAAGTAGAACCGTTGGGAAGACTTGGGGAAAGTCTTGTTACACTTGCTGTAAAAAACAGAAACTTTAGCGCTCACGAGAACTTCTGCCATTTTTATTTGGAAAGTGCTATTTAGTTAATTATTTTTGCATATGATTAATAGATAAATTCCTCACGTCCAGAAATTTATTTTAGAATTTTTGGGGTTCCAGATCTTGCGCTAGCTACAGATTACTACGGACAGATTCTGTTTTTTCGTGTGTTGTTTGCTTATTTTGATGAATCTATGGCTAGTAAAATAGTTTATAAACCCTAGAGAAGTTGTAATACAGTAGGTTTAACACCAATATAAATAAATAATGAGTTAATTACAGTACCTTGAAGTGGTCTTTTGTTTTCTTTCGCTAACGGAGCTCACGAGATTTTCTACTTTGAGTTTTGTGTTGTGAAGTTTTCAAGTTTTGGGTAAAAATTTCATGGATTATGGAACAAGGAGTGGCAAGAACCTAAGCTTGGGGATGCCCATGGCACCCCCAAGATAATCTAAGGACAACTAAAAGCCAAAGCTTGGGGATGCCCCGGAAGGCATCCCCTCTTTCGTCTACTTCTATCGGTAACTTTACCTGGAGCTATATTTTTATTCACCACATGATATGTGTTTTGCTTGGAGCGTCTTGTATGATTTGAGCCTTACTTTTTAGTTACCACAATCATACTTTCTGTACACACCTTTTGAGAGAGCCATACATGATTTGGAATTTGTTAGAATACTCTATATACTTCGCTTATATCTTTTGAGTTATATAGTTTTGCTCTAGTACTTCACTTATATCTTTTAGAGCACGGTGGTGGATTTGTTTTATAGAAACTATTGATCTCTCATGCTTCACTTAGATTATTTTGAGAGTCTTAAATAGCATGGTAATTTTCTTAAAATCCTAATATGCTAGGTATTCAAGATTAGTAAATTTTTCTTATGAGTGTTTTGAATACTAAGAGAAGTTTGATGCTTGATGATTGTTTTGAGATATGGAGGTAATAATATCAAAGTCGTGCTAGTTGAGTAGTTGTGAAATTGAGAAATTCTTGTGTTGAAGTTTGCAAGTCCCGTAGCATGCACGTATGGTAAACGTTATGTAACAAATTTGAAACATGAGGTGTTATTTGATTGTCCTCCTTATGAGTGGCGGTCGGGGACGAGCGATGGTCTTTTCCTACCAATCTATCCCCCTAGGAGCATGCGCATAGTGCCGAGGTTTTTGATGACTTGTATATTTTTTCAATAAGTATGTGAGTTCTTTATGACTAATTTTGAGTCCATGGATTATACGCACTCTCACCCTTCCATCCTTGCTAGCCTCTTTGGTACCGTGCATTGCCCTTTCTCACATTGAGAGTTGGCACAAACTTCGCCGGTGCATCCAAACCCCGTGATATGATACGCTCTTTCACACATAAACCTCCTTATATCTTCCTCAAAACAGCCACCATACCTACCTATTATGGCATTTCCATAGCCATTCCGAGATATATTTCCATGCAACTTTCCACCATTCCGTTTATCATGACACATTCATTATTGTCATATTGCTTAGCATGATCATGTAGTTGACATAGTATTTGTGGCAAAGCCACCGTTCATAATTCTTTCATACATGTCACTCTTGGTCCATTGCATATCCTGGTACACCGCCGAAGGCATTCATATAGAGTCATCTTTTGTTCTAGTATCGAGTTGTAATCATTGAGTTGTAAATAAATAGAAGTGTGATGATCATCATTTTCTAGAGCATTGTCCCAAGTGAGGAATTATATTAAAAAATAAAAAAATAAAGGCCATAAAAAAAGAGAGAAAGGCCAAATAAAAAAATTGAGAGAAAAAGAGAGAAGGGACAATGTTACTATCCTTTGCCACACTTGTGCCTCAAAGTAGCACCGTAATCTTCATGATAGGGAGTCTCTTGTTTTGTCACTTTCATATACTACTGGGAATTTTCATTATAGAACTTGGCTTGTATATTGCAACAATGGGCCTCCTCAAGTGCCCTAGGTCTTCGTGAGCAAGCAAGTTGGATGCACACCCACTTAGTTTCTTTTGTTGAGCTTTCATACATTTATAGCTCTAGTGCATCCGTTGCATGGCAATCCCTACTCCTTGCATTAACATCAATCGGTGGGTATCTCCATAGCCCATTGATTAGCCTCGTTGATGTGAGACTTTCTCCTTTTTGTCTTGTCCACATAACCCCCCTCATTATATTCTATTCCACCCATAGTGCTATGTCCATGGATCGCGCTCATATATTGCGTGAAAGTTTATAGGTTTGAGATTACTAAAGTATGAAACAATTGCTTGGCTTGTCATTGGGGTTGTGCATGATGAGAGCATTCTTGTGTGACGAAAATGGAGCATGACTAAACTATATGATTTTGTAGGGATGAACTTTCTTTGGCCATGTTATTTTGAGAAGACATAATTGCTTTGTTAGTATGCTTGAAGTATTATTATTTTTATGTCAATATGAACTTTTGTCTTGAATCTTTCGGATCTGAATATTCATACCACAATTAAGAAGAATTACATTAAAATTATGCCAAGTAGCACTCTGCATCAAAAATTCAGTTTTTATCATTTACCTACTCGAGGACGAGCAGGAATTAAGCTTGGGGATGCTCGATACGTCTCCAACGTATCTATAATTTTTGATTGCTCCATGCTATATTACCTACTATTTTGGACATTATTGGGCTTTATTATCCACTTTTATATTATTTTTGGGACTAACCTATTAACCGGAGGCCCAGCCCAGAATTGTTGTTTTTTACCTGTTTTAGGGTTTCGAAGAAAAGGAATATCAAACGGAGTCCAAACGGAATGAAACCTTTGGGAACATGATTTTCTCAACAAACAAGACCCAGGAGACTTGGACCCTATGTCAAGACACAAAAGAGGAGGCCACGAGGTAGGGGGCGCGCCTACCCCCCCCAGGCACGCCCTCCACCCTCGTGGGCCCGCTATTGCTCCACCGACGTACTCCTTCCTCCTATATATACCTACATACCCCCAAACGATCCATTACAGAGCCAAAACCCTAATTCCACCATCGCAAATTTTTGTATCCACGAGATCCCATCTTGGGGCCTGTTCCGGAGCTCCGCCGGAGGGGGCATCGATCACGGAGGGCTTCTACATCAACACCATAGCCCCTCCGATGAAGTGTGAGTAGTTCACCTCAGACCTACGGGTCCATAGTTATTAGCTAGATGGCTTCTTCTCTCTTTTTGGATCTCAATACAATGTTCTCCCCCTCTCTTGTGGAGATCTATTCGATGTAATCTTCTTTTTGTGGTGTGTTTGTTGAGACCGATGAATTCTGGGTTTATGATCAAGTCTATCTATGAACAATATTTGAATCTTCTCTGAATTCTTTTATGTATGATTGGTTATCTTTGCAAGTCTCTTCGAATTATCAGTTTGGTTTGGCCTACTAGATTGATCTTTCTTTCAATGGGAGAAGTGCTTAGCTTTGGGTTCAGATGGTGCTGCCGCCATTGAAGTTCTTTGAGCGGAGCTGACCCGGGCCAAGGAGTAGGTGAAAGTGCAACTATCCCTAGGTGGTTTTGGTAATTCATAACAACATATAGCTCATTGAGCTAATGCTATTCCAAGATGATTATTTCAGGAAAGCTCAATGATTGGCATGGCATGGATGTGAAAGTGAAACCCTCAAAATGCTAAGGACAAAGGATTAGCTCAAGCTCAAAAGCTCAAGACTCTTCTTTTTATATTTTAGTGATCCAAGATCACATTGAGTCCATAGGAAAAGCCAATACTATCAAGGAGGGATGAGGTGTTGCTTAATGAGCCTCTTGCTCCATGTGCTTAATGATATGCTCCAAAATCCTCAACTACTTTCCCACATCCACATATGACCTAAACTCTAAGCCAAACTCGGTCCTACCGATTTTTCCTATCCGGCGCCACCGAGTTTCAATTGTCATTAGCCACTGCCAAACCCTAGCAATTCGGTCCTACCGATAAGGATCTCGGTCCCACCGAGATGGGGTTGCAAACTCTCTGTTTCCCTTTCGTAACTTTTCGGTCCCACCGAAAGAGCGAATCGGTCCCACCGAGATTGCAATGTAAACTCAGTGTTTCCCCTTTGTAACTTTCGGTCTCACCGAGTTCCACTCGGTCTCACCGAAAGAGAAAATCGGTCCCACCGAGTTTGCCTGACCAACTCTCTGGTTAGCTAATTACCAAACTCGGTCTCACCGAGTTTGTGTAATCGGTCTCACCGAGATTACGTTATGCCCAAACCCTAACCGAATCGGTCCTACCGAGTTGCATGTCAGTCCCACCGAAATTCCTAACGGTCACTAGGTTTACTACTTCGGTCAGACCGAGTTTATTTATTCGGTCCCACCGAGATTGGAAATCTGTGTAACGGTTGGATTTTGAGTGGAGGCTATATATACCCCTCCACCTCCTTCTCATTCGAGGAGAGAGCCACCAGAACACACACATCATTCCTACTCATATGTTCTGAGAGAAAACCACCTACTCATGTGTTGAGATCAAGACATTCCATTCCTACCATATGAATCTTGATTTCTAGCCTTCCCAAGTTGCTTTCCACTCAAATCTTCTTTCCACCAAATCCAAATCCTATGAGAGAGAGTTGAGTGTTGGGGAGACTATCATTTGAAGCACAAGAGCAAGGAGTTCATTACCTACACACCATTTGTTACTTCTTGGAGAGTGGTGTCTCCTAGATTGGCTAGGTGTCACTTGGGAGCCTCCGACAAGATTGTGGAGTTGAACCAAGGAGTTTGTAAGGGCAAGGAGATCGCCTACTTCGTGAAGATCTACCGCTAGTGAGGCAAGTCCTTCGTGGGCGATGGCCATGGTGGGATAGACAAGGTTGCTTCTTCGTGGACCCTTTGTGGGTGGTTGCTTCTTCGTGGACCCTTCGTGGGTGGAGCCCTCCGTGGACTCGCGCAACCGTTGCCCTTGGGTGGAGCCCTGTGTGGACTCGCGCAACCGTTACCCTTCGTGGGTTGAAGTCTCCATCAACGTGGATGTAGGATAGCACCACCTATCCGAACCACGGGAAAAACATCCGTGTCTCCAATAGCGTTTGAAATCTCCAAACCCTTCCCTTTATATTCTTGCAAGTTGCATGCTTTAATTTCTGCTGCCAATATACTCTTTGCATGCTTGCTTGAATTATGTGATGATTGCTTGACTTGTCCTAAAATAGCTAAAATCTGCCAAGAACTAAAATTCGGAAAAGGTTAAGTTTTTATTTGGTCAAGTAGTCTAATCACCCCCCTCTAGACATACTTTTGATCCTACAAGTGGTATCAGAGCTTTGGTCTCCATTTGCTTGATCTCCATAGCTTTTGGTGGTCATAGCCTTGGTTTCACAACCTAGGAGAGTATGGCGTCTAGCGAGGGAAATTATCACTGTAGAGGTCCCTACTTTGATGGTACTAATTTTGCTAGTTGGAAGCATAAAATGAAAATGCATATTCTTGGACATAACCCCGCTGTTTGGGCTATTGTGTGTGTTGGTTTGCAAGGTGACTTCTTTGATGGGAAAGAACCAAACCGTGAAGCTACCGCGGATGAGTTGAAGATGTTGCAATACAATGCTCAAGCTTGTGATATTCTCTTCAACGGATTGTGCCCCGAAGAATTCAACAAAATCAGCCGCCTTGAGAATGCAAAGGAAATTTGGGACACTTTGATTGATATGCACGAAGGTACCGACTCCGTCAAGGAATCCAAGTTGGATGTGCTTCAAAGCCAACTTGACAAGTTCAAGATGAAGGATGGTGAAGGTGTCGCCGAAATGTACTCTAGGCTTGCTCTCATCACAAATGAGATTGCCGGCTTAGGAAGTGAAGAGATGACCGATAAATTCATCATCAAGAAGATCCTAAGAGCCTTGGATGGAAAATATGATACCGTGTGCACATTGATCCAAATGATGCCCAATTACAAAGATCTCAAGCCAACGGAGGTGATTGGAAGGATTGTTGCTCATGAGATGTCACTTAAGGATAAAGAGGAACTTCACAACAAATCAAGTGGTGCCTACAAAGCCTCATGTGAAGCCCCTACATCATCAAGTGAGAAACAAGACTTCAATGAAGAATTGAGCTTAATGGTGAAGAACTTCAACAAGTTCTACAAGAGTAGAAGCAAAGATAGAAGCTCCAAATCAAGGTCCTACAATGACAAAAGATCTTCTAGTTGAGAGCGAAACTGCTACAATTGTGGAAGACCCAGACACTATTCCAATGAGTGTACGGCTCCCTACAAGAGAAGAGAAGATTCTCCAAAAAGAAGAAGCAAAGGATCACCACCAAGAGAGAGAAGGAGTAGAGATGATCGTTATGAACGAAGATACTCACGGAGAAGCAAGGATTCGTAAAGGAAGGAAAAATCATCAAGGAGCTACACAAGACGAAGACATCAAGCTCATGTTGGTGAATGGGTATCCGGCTCCGACTCCGACAGCCTCTCCGAGAGAAGTTATCACTCCGACTCCGAAGATAATCAAGAGGAAGGTGTTGCCGGTCTAGCACTTGTGTCAACCAACTCCTACGACATATTTGACTCACCAAATGAAGGAATTGGAAGATGCTTCATGGCCAAAGGTCCTAAGGTAACACACCCCGAGTATGTTGATTTCAATAGTGATGAAGATGACTTGTTAGGTGATGATTTGATTGGTGACAACTCTAGTGATGAATACTATGATGAAAGACCAATTAATCATGCTAATCAAGATAAAACGAATGACAATGATAAGGAGAAGATTGAGGCTCTAACTAAAGAACTAAAAACTCTTAAGTTAGCTCATGACACTATCTTCGAAGATCATCGAGAACTTTTAAGGTCTCATGAGAAGCTACGCTTGAAAAGCTCAATCTTGAGCAAGAGCATGAGTTCTTAAAGGCAATCAATGATGATCTCCGCAAGAAAAGTTCTTCTTACATTGCCAAGCGTTTACTCTTATCCACTTACATGCCTCAAGTCAAATCTAACAAGAAAGATTCCTCCTCTAGTAGTAACAATGATCATGCTAAATCCAATATTGTTGCTTCTAGTAGTTCTCTTGATTCCACTAATGATTCTCTTAGCCAAGTTACACTTGAGCAATAAAATAGCTTATTGAAGGGAATTATAGAGAAAGGAGTGTACAAGAGCCTTGCCGGGAGTAAGCAATTCGAGGAAATTGTGCGCAAGCAAGGAATGCACCGGAAGAATCAAGGTGTTGGTTTTGAACGAAAGTTCAATGCCAATGGAGTTGAATGGGAAGAAGATCAATACCCCAAGACAAAGTTTGTCCCTCAACAAGAGAAGTATACTTCTTTCAAGGGGACACAAGCTCAAGATGATCTTCCACCACAAGACTACGAGCAAAAAGGCAAGGACAAGCTTCAAGAGGAAATTGATGCATTTGAAGAAGCTCCAAAGACCTTAGTCAAGTGGATTCCCAAGACTACTTCAAGTTCCACTTCATCAAGTACGACTACAACTCCAAGGATTCCCATCAAGATGATGTGGATCCAAAAGAAGAAGAACTAGAGAGTTCTTGAGGGTGACTCCGCCAACATACTTCACTCTTATCATTTTGGCAAGAACAAGTGCAATCAACTTCCACATCTTGCACTAGTTCAAGGAGTCACAAACCCTCTTGTTGGTAAGACAAGGGACAAGGTAACCTAAAGTTTTCATGGACATCATCTTTTGTGTGCATCACTCTATGTCTATGGATATCCTTGTTTGTTCCTTCTGGGACTAACCCATGTAGGTATTGAAAGTGCAATTCACTCAAAAGGATAGCTCCAAGAGATCTACATCAACATTGAGCATCCACATCTTCAATATCTACATGAAGTCATCATCGACAAAACCCAAGGTTAGTTCATCCCTCTTAGGGGGGATATCACATCTAGGGGGAGCTTTACTCTAAGACTTGAGCTAAAGCAACTCTAAAGATGTGAACAAAACAATGCTTTATGTAAAAGTGGCAACCCCACTTGAGCTTAAACGATGAGTATGACCTACGATCAAGTGTTCTCACTTGACTCCTAAGTCAATATACTCATATATAGATGACCTAGTCATCGCAATTTGCTTGATAGATGCTAGAATTGGTTGTGCATGCTTTGCCACATATTTCATTTGCTATCTTATTGTGTGAGCATGCTGATTGCATATTTTACTCATTCAAGGACATCCACTTGTTGTTTTGATTGTTTGGCTTTATCTTCTTTTGCCAAGTGGATGGACAAGAATGCCTAAGAACCTTCTCTAGCTATCTATGCTTTTCTCGTCTCAAACTCTATTCATGCTGCATCACAAAACTTGATCAAGTCAGATTCGAACTACTCTGTGTGAGGAGCACTCGGAGTCCCCGATTCGTCATAGACTTAAACTTCCAAAACCTCTTTATGAATCTCGGTCCAACCGATACTCCATTTTCGGTCCTACCGAGTTCATTAAGTTGATCTAGGTTTTTGATCTCGGTGCAACCGATTTGAACTTTTCGGTCACACCGAGTTGCAATAACTGCACACAGTTTTGCATCTCGGTGCCACCGAGTTGTTCCACTCGGTCACACCGACAGGGTCGGGCTATATATAGTGACGGGCAGAATTTTGGAAATTCTCTGAAACCTCCTCGCCCGCGCGATAGCCTGCTCTGCCCTCGAGGTCTCCGGATCGTCTCCTCGCCGCCAGCAGCCTCCTGTCGCTGGTCTTCGCCGCCGTCAACGGATTTCTGCCCTGCCGTTGCCGCCGTAGCAAGTCCACGCCGAACTAGGGTATGGACTTGATCATTGTGCTATTCCTTAATCTGATTCCTAGCACATTGTGATTATCATGAATCTTGCCACGATTGATAAACTTCTATCCAGTCAAAACGCTCGTAGATTAGGTTTAATTCGAAAATTTTAGGGTTAGATTTCCGCCGAAACCATCTCGGACCCACCGAGTTGAAACACTCGGTCCCACCGATCTGGCTTCTGCCATTGCACAAGTTAAACTCGGTCTGACCGAGAATAACTTATCGGTGCGACCGATTTTGGAATTCTGTGAAACCCTAGCAGTCTCGATGCCACCGAACTGTGGCTCGGTCTGACCGAGTTCACCAGTTCTGGTGCCAAAACTGCTTCGGTGTCACCGAGTTTGAAAATTGGTAGATCCCAGATGCTTTCTGTGGAAAACTAAAACTAAGTTTTTGAATTAATCTTTTGCAAAAATCTCTGCTTTTTGTGATGCTCATCCACTCTATCTCTTCTATAATCTATTCACAGGGTCAGCAGTCAGTTTGCAACATGTCTGATCAAAGTGACAGCCAGAACCTCTCAGAGCAGCAAGTTGTGATGAGTGAGGGCACTAGCCCCTCAAGTTCTTCTGATGATGGCAGCAGGAGCACACCCAGCAATCTGCCTAAGGCTGCCACACATCAAAGGAAGAAGAGAACGTCTGATTCTGAGGATGAAGACTATGTGGCAGAGGAAGAGGACTACCCAGGAGTTTAGGACATACATCAAGGAGAATGAAGAGCACTACCCAGGAGTTCAGGACAGCTTCAGAGCGTGTGGAGTAGAGGACTTTGTTGGGCAGAAGCTCACAAAGTGGAACGAGGAACTCATCATGCAGTTCTACTCCACAGCTCACTTTTATCCGGATGGAAGGATTACTTGGATGTCTGAAGGTACAAGGTACCAATCTACAGTGGTTGAGTGGGCACAGATCATCAATGCCCCAGAAGAGCAAGATGAGGACTTGGACATCTATGCCAAGAAGAAAATGGACCATAACTCCATGTCCAACATGTACAAGGAAATTCCCAATGAAGCTCTTGACACATTCAAGTTTGGCTCAGTGCACTATCTGCTCTCAGGATTGCCTACTATCAATTGGATACTAAGGCACACTCTGTTGCCTAAGTCTGGAGATCACAAGATGATCAGAGGTCACGCGATCAACCTGCTTCATGTCTTTGACGTGCCTCAGAAATTCAAGGTCATGAGTCTCATTGTGGAAACCATTAAGAGGACAGCTGCAGATCAAAAGAGGAGCTGTGGATATGCCCCTCAGATTCAGGAGCTCATCAACTCCAAGATGGGCACGGGCGTATATCTTTTGGATAAGGAACACCTGCCCATCCGTCCAGATTTTGAGAACAATGAAGTTGTGATGACAGAGAATGAGCCATCGTCTGCACAAGCATTTGCAAAGAAGGAGAAGGCGAAGAAGGAGAAAGCTGCTAGGATGCCTACTCAAGAGGAGGCATCTGAGTACTTCTTCAAGACCAAACAAGAGCAGCTCAGTTACTTGATTGCATCCTCCCTGAGAATTGAGCAAAGTCTAGCGAACCTCACTAAAAATCAGCAGAGCCTAGAGAGGATCATGGAACAGAAGTTCTATGACTTGGATGTCAAGGTAACAGAAGTCCAGTCTGTAGTGGAGCAGCTCCAGGAGGACATGAATGAGAGGAGAGGCAGGACCACAACTCATTCTTTTTCTAGAGTGCCACGAGGCCCGAGGTCGTCTGCACTGCCAGTTGCTGACACCAGAGCTACAACGTCTGCACCAGCCACAGCCTCAGCTCCAGCATCTACCTCAGCTCCAACTCCAGCGACTACTTCAGCATCTACCGAAGCCTTCGTCCTTGGAGTGATCCGGACTCCACCACCACCTGAAGATCAAGCCTGAGCGACGACTTAGCACTATGCATTTTCTAGGAACTTTTTGGTAACTTGTTGCCAAAGGGGGAGAAGATGTATAGATCATAGGCTTCGAGAGAGAGAGAGTTGCTTTTCTCTCTTGCTTTATTTGGTGGCTTTTCGAACCTTTTTCTGCTTTTGAGTGCTTGATACTATGTCATTATTTTGTGAGACATCGATGATCATGTGTTTGATCATAAGCTACACTTAATGTTTGCTTAATGCTTGCTTAAATATTATCATGCTATTTATCGTTTGTGATCATTCACTATTCTTGGTGATGAGTGCATATATTTCATTCTTATCATTTTGAGCGCTCCACCAAGATGTATGTGACATGGAAGAGTAACCCATGACTCTAACTCCTTGTGCATTTGTAGTCCAAAGCAAATTTTATATATGCACAAATTTAGGGGGAGCTCTTACTTATCACATACTTCTCAAAGCGACGATATACTTCATGCCTATTATCATTTGTCGAAGCTTTGATCTATATGTTGTCATCAATTACCAAAAAGGGGGAGATTGAAAGTGCAACTATCCCTAGGTGGTTTTGGTAATTCATAACAACATATAGCTCATTGAGCTAATGCTATTCCAAGATGATTATTTCAGGAAAGCTCAATGATTGGCATGGCATGGATGTGAAAGTGAAACCCTCAAAATGCTAAGGACAAAGGATTGGCTCAAGCTCAAAAGCTCAAGACTCTTCTTTTTATATTTTAGTGATCCAAGATCACATTGAGTCCATAGGAAAAGCCAATACTATCAAGGAGGGATGAGGTGTTGCTTAATGAGCCTCTTGCTCCATGTGCTTAATGATATGCTCCAAAATCCTCAACTACTTTCCCACATCCACATATGACCTAAACTCTAAGCCAAACTCGGTCCTACCGATTTTTCCTATCCGGCGCCACCGAGTTTCAATTGTCATTAGCCACTGCCAAACCCTAGCAATTCAGTCCTACCGATAAGGATCTCGGTCCCACCGAGATGGGGTTGCAAACTCTCTGTTTCCCTTTCGTAACTTTTCGGTCCCACCGAAAGAGCGAATCGGTCCCACCGAGATTGCAATGTAAACTCAGTGTTTCCCCTTTGTAACTTTCGGTCTCACCGAGTTCCACTCGGTCTCACCGAAAGAGCAAATAGGTCCCACCGAGTTTGCCTAACCAACTCTCTGGTTAGCTAATTACCAAACTCGGTCTCACCGAGTTTGTGTAATCGGTCTCACCGAGATTACGTTATGCCCAAACCCTAACCGAATCAGTCCTACCGAGTTGCATGTCAGTCCCACCGAAATTCCTAACGGTCACTAGGTTTACTACTTCGGTCAGACCGAGTTTATTTATTCGGTCCCACCGAGATTGGAAATCTGTGTAACGGTTGGATTTTGAGTGGAGGCTATATATACCCCTCCACCTCCTTCTCATTCGAGGAGAGAGCCACCAGAACACACACATCATTCCTACTCATATGTTCTGAGAGAAAACCACCTACTCATGTGTTGAGATCAAGACATTCCATTCCTACCATATGAATCTTGATTTCTAGCCTTCCCAAGTTGCTTTCCACTCAAATCTTCTTTCCACCAAATCCAAATCCTATGAGAGAGAGTTGAGTGTTGGGGAGACTATCATTTGAAGCACAAGAGCAAGGAGTTCATTACCTACACACCATTTGTTACTTCTTGGAGAGTGGTGTCTCCTAGATTGGCTAGGTGTCACTTGGGAGCCTCCGACAAGATTGTGGAGTTGAACCAAGGAGTTTGTAAGGGCAAGGAGATCGCCTACTTCGTGAAGATCTACCGCTAGTGAGGCAAGTCCTTCGTGGGCGATGGCCATGGTGGGATAGACAAGGTTGCTTCTTCGTGGACCCTTTGTGGGTTGTTGCTTCTTTGTGGACCCTTCGTGGGTGGAGCCCTCCGTGGACTCGCGCAACCGTTGCCCTTGGGTGGAGCCCTGTGTGGACTCGCGCAACCATTACCCTTCGTGGGTTGAAGTCTCCATCAACGTGGATGTAGGATAGCACCACCTATCCGAACCACGGGAAAAACATCCGTGTCTCCAATAGCGTTTGAAATCTCCAAACCCTTCCCTTTATATTCTTGCAAGTTGCATGCTTTACTTTCCGCTGCCAATATACTCTTTGCATGCTTGCTTGAATTATGTGATGATTGCTTGACTTGTCCTAAAATAGCTAAAATCTGCCAAGAACTAAAATTGGGAAAAGGTTAAGTTTTTATTTGGTCAAGTAGTCTAATCACCCCCCTCTAGACATACTTTCGATCCTACAATAGGCCCGGCGTAGCAATGCTACTGCCGAAAAGGCATTGGTTGAATAAAAGCTGAACAAGCTGCACGGCGCCAAGATGAGGAGAAGATATCCACGATGACGCTCGAACTGGAGAATGCTACTGGCCACTGTGAATTTCTGGAGAAGGAGAGTAAAGCCTTAATGGCTGATCTGGACAAGGCCTTACAAGAGGCGAGAGAAGCGCGGTCGGAATGCAGAGCAGCCCGTGAGGAGGTTCGACAGGCGAGGGAGATTGCGGCTGGAAAGCCCTTTCTTCTGCAAACTAAGTTCGGTGACCCGAACTATGCCCAGCTTAACCAAGTATGGAGTTCTCCGGACGAGTTCTTGGACTTGCCAAAGAGTTCTGCCGATGCGGCATAGTATTACCAAGCGCGAGATGGATATGCAACGGAGAAGCTTTTTTGGTCGCAGTTTGGCGCATCAAAGCGCCCTCTGTTGCTCAATGAACAGATGTCCCAATGGGCCGAACTTCATAGGATATCCGGCGCTGCCATGAAGGATGTCGTAATCCGGTTGTGGCCAACCGAGCCTATTCCGAATAGCTATTTCGGCTTGGTGCAAAGGCTTGTTGACGCGGTGCCGCGTATCGACGCTATGAAGCGGTCAACGTGCATTGAGGGTGCACGGATGGCTTTTGCCCGAGTCAAGACGTTCTAGGGAAGATGAAGGCCATCGATGTTGCGACGAAGGGTCCACCCAAAGGCAAGGACCGTCCGGAACCGGAGCATTATTTTGAAGACGTCCTAGAGGCCGCCCGCTTTTTAGAGGGTCAGTGCTCAAAAGACATAATGTTCGAGTGAGGTGTATGAAAATTGTAAAAGACAATTTTATAGTTAATCTATTTATGTTTTGCTTGAAAGCTTGAATTCCTCCTGTGCGGCCATTTTGATATAATCTGAAAGTTTTCCAGTCGTCGGCTTCAGCCTCCTCGTAGGAAGTACGGGGGTGTTCGGAAAATCATTTAATCACTCTTTATCCAATGTCTTGGTCCATGAAGGAGGTGATAATGCGGCGAACCAGGCAATCGGACTATAAGGCGTTAACACTTTCACTTAGCCATAGGAGTTTTATGGTGGGGCTACGACATAGCCCCTGGTATGTATGCGGCATATGGTGCCTTACATATTTGATCTGAAAAAGATCCCTCGTGTGACACGGAGAATCGCTAAAGATTCCAATAAGTCGTCAAGTGGTTGACCAGCTCACGCCGCATCACGATAGTCAGTTTTCGGCTTTCTCTACTGAGGTGCTCGTCCGGTTTAGACCAGGGCACAATCGTAGTAGCTCTCCCTTTACTACCCTAGCCGATAGAGCGGAACGTAGGGTAGCAAGCACAAGAGCCAGGCAACCCAACTATTGACCCAAGACAATGATTCAGAATTGATGCATATAAGGCCAAACTTGCGACACCGAAGTATGCTATAGAGCAGTTCGGACTTTTACTGGCAACTCATTTGTTCCCACACTGAGCCCCTGGCAGGTTATGCCAAGGTATTTCTGTGAAATAACCGTAGGAGCCATATTTGTCAGGAAAACAATACGGTTGATTAGTTCGGATATTGTTTACTGGTAACTGAGCGATATGCCAATGATTACTTATGATATATATATAAGCCATCCGCACGGATATTTGACATGCTCGGGGTTGGAAGTGGAGGAACATGCATAGTACAGGCTCAAGAAATAGGGAGTGCGGTCTACAAAAAGTTATTTTGGACCTCCTGTCGCACGTCTACGCCGCCAGTCCTCGGTGGGGGGAATCCTTGATGGAAATAGCCCCTTGGGTGAGTGTACGGATCCGGACTCCGATAGAGCCAGTTTTGGATGTTTATCCTATTCGTCACCTGTTTTTAAAGGATAGGGAAGGAAGAAAGAAAAAATAAGCAATAAAAGAAAGTTACTGGAGTGCTTGCAGGCTTGTTCATATTATGCTTCCGCCAATGCCCATGGTACCTTGAGTGCGTAATGATGTATGCGCGGCACAAATTTTATAGGTGTGTGGAGTGGGCAGCAGAAGTCGGGTTGCTATTTCCGTTCTAGGAGTAGATGATCCTCGGGTGGAGATTGCTTCAGACCCCCGGTGTTTCTTTGGTGAACGTTTCTGTCATCCCTGTCGCTTGGGGGTCTCCTCCCCCTATGTTCGGTGTTGAGCTTGCCGGCCTGTTTAAAGACCCAACAGTTTCTGTTGGTATGATTAGCTGGTTTATCGGGGTGGCCATGAATCTGGCATGGTCGGCCCAATATCCTGTCCAGGTTGGATGGTTCGTCTCGATTCGCCTTGAATGGCTTCTTCCGCTGACTGGGCTTGGGGTTGCTGAATCCGGCGTTGACCGCTGTGTCGCCTGATCTTTCATTGTCATTGTGACCGTTCTTTTTGCTTCCTCGTGGCTTGTCGTTGCCATCTCGGATTTCGGAGGTGCCCTGGTTGCTGGCGCTATTGCTTTTACGAGCGAGCCATCTGTCTTCTCCCGCGCAAAAGCGGATCATCAGAGCAGTGAGGGTTGTCATGGATTTAGGTCCTTCTTGGCCGAGGTGGCGTGCAAGCCATTCGTCCCAGACGCCGTGTATGAAAGCCGCAAGGGCTTCCGCGTCCGGACAGTCGACAATTTGGTTCTTTTTGACTAAGAACCGAGTCCAGAGCTCCCTGGTTGATTCTCCGGGCCGTTGGACAATTTGACTTAGGTCATCGGCATCCGGTGGCCGGACATATGTTCCTCAGAAGTTATCGAGGAAGGCCTCTTCCAAGTCCTCCCAGCTGCCTATGGAATTTTGTGGCAGGCTGTTTAACCAGTACCGAGCTGGTCCTTTTAGTTTTAGTGGGAGGTATTTAATGGCGTGGAGGTCGTCCCCACGGGCCATATGGATGTGGAGGATGAAATCTTCTATCCATACCGCGGGACCGGTTGCCCCGTCGTATGATTCAATATTGACGGGTTTGAATCCTTCGGGGAATTCATGATCCATTACTTCATCAGTGAAGCAAAGCGGGTGTGCAGCGCCTCTATGCTGGGCCACACTACGACGCAACTCCGAAGGAGTCCCTTTGCGGTTTTCGGCTCAGGCGTGGCGGGGTTTGACACGTCCGAATAGGTAGCCGTCGTCGCGTGTCGAAGCATGCTTTCGCGATCTGTAGATCGGTCATGCGTGTCCTGCTCTATTGTCCAAGTCTCTCTGCAGGTCGTCTGGGTAATCGTGACCTGCGTTGTTCCTGCCTTTACGGTGAGGTGGAGCGGTCTGGTGTTTGGCTTGAGTTGCCTCTTTATTCGGACAGAGTTGCCGGCGACCTGCCGCATTGTGTGACGATGGTATGGGCTCCAACGCCCCTTCATCGGACTGGTATAGCAATTTGTGCTTTGGGTAGCCTTTGGCTAGGCTACCAAGGCCGTATTCTTCGGCGACCAGGACTTAGGTCCATCTGTCGTTGAGTAGGTCTTGGTCAGCTTGAAGCTGCTGCTACTTCTTTTTCAGGCTCCTTGCCGTAGCTATCAGCCTGCGCTTGAAGCGCTCCTGTTTGAGGGGCTCTTCGGGTACGATGAAGTCTTGATCGCCGAGGCTTACCTCATCTTCGGAGAGCGGAAGGTAGTTGTCATCCTCCGAACCGTCACTGGGCAGGGCCTGTTCGTCGGGGCTGGCTTGCCCGTTTTCCTGTTCCTCCTGCTCGAATGTTGCTCCCACAGGGTCTTCATTGCTTTCGGCGCCGTCCGGAGTACTATTTTCTCCAGTGCCATTGTTGCTGCGGCGTGACTTGGGTTGGCGTTTGGGGCGCCGGAACTTAGATTGTGACTCAGGAGTTTTAACTGGATCTCCCTTGTCTTTGCCGCGAGGCTTTTTAAGTGTATCGATCATGTACACGTCATGTGAAGGGGTGGCCCTCTTGCGCCTGATGACTGGTGGGTCTTGGCCTTGCTCCTTATCGGCATCGTTGTCTATACCATCAATGTCTATGGAGCCAGGAGCGGGCATGTAGGTTAAGTCCTCGACATTGGCTATGAAGTGGGTGGCGGGTGCGAAGCGAAATTCTCCATTATCAGCCCCTAGCTCGAACCGGACATAGTTCGGTCGTGAGTCCACCATCGGGGACAGGTTTTTCAGCGAAATCAGCACGTCGCCAAAGGGCGAGTGTTGGAAGACATCTGCGGCGCTGAACTCGATGATTGATAACCGATCCAACTCGGTGTCCGAGGGCGCACAAGGTTCGGAACTTATAGCCGGAAACGAGTCCGAAATTCCGTTGACGCTGATATTGCCTGGTGTAGAGTTTGTGTGCGGCTCCAATGATGCGGACTCCGTGGCTTCGGATGGTGCAAACTACTCCAGATCTAAGGTCGTAGCAGTTACCGGAACCATCTCCAGGACCTGGTCCGATGACCGATTTAGGTCATGTTCATCGGAGCGAGGGGGAGCGATCGTTGCGGTCTCAAATCCATTGAAGATCAAGTCTCCGCGGATATCCACGACATAGTTCAAGCTTCCAAATCTGACCTGATAGCCAGGGGCGTAGCTATCAATCTGCTCCAGATGGCCAAGCGAGTTGGCCCGCAGTATGAAGCCGCCGAATACGAAAATCTGTCCGGGGAGGAAGGTTTCTCCTTGGATAGCGTCACTATAGACGATCGGAGGGGCCATCGAACCTCTCGTTGATGGCATAGTGGAATTCTCAATGAAAGCACCAATGTCGGTGTCAAAACCGGCGGATCTCGAGTAGGGGGTCCCGAACTGTGCATCTAGGATCGATGGTAACAGGAGACGGGGGACACGATGTTTACCCAGGTTCGGGCCCTCTCTATGGAGGTAATACCCTACGTCCTGCTTGATTGATCTTGATGAATATGAGTGTTACAAGAGTTGATCTACCACGAGATCATAATGGCTAAACCCTAGAAGTCTAACATGTATGACTATGGTAATGAATATTCGCTTTCCGGACTAACCCCACCGGTTTATATAGACACCGGGGGGATCTAGGGTTTACATAGAGTCGGTTACATAAGAAGGAATCTTCATAGTCGACCGCTAAGCTTGCCTTCCACACCAAGAAGAGTCCAATCCGGACACAGGTACTGTCTTTGGCCTTCATGTCTTCACAACCCATCAGTCCGGCCCATGGATAACAGGCCAGACGCCCGAGGACCCCTTAGTCCAGGACTCCCTCAGCCCTCGGCAGAGCGCACGATGAAGGGAGGGGCGACTCGTTCAGTCAGAGACGAGGTCGACGTGCCCTCACTTGGCGCTCTCGTCGTCGCTATCGCTGTCCTCCTCACCACTCCCGCTTGAAGAGGAGTCTTCATCGTCGGAGGAGCTCTCCACGCAGCACTTTAGGCGAGTTCCAGAGTCTCCAAAGACCTTGACAGAGAGCAGGCCGTTCTCCATTAATTTGAAATAGAGAATAAGCCCCGCCGCCAGGCTATCGATGCGAGCGAAGGTCTTCCATCTGCGGCGAATATGCATGACCTGAGGGGCGGGAAAGTCGACGTCGAACCGCGTGCCGCCGTTCACGCAGCCCCTCATGTGCAACCTCAGGGTCTAGGGCGGATCGAGCTCCATCTCCCGAGCGAATGGCGCAGGAAGACGAAGGCGGCGACGCGGTGGCCGACGCAGCCTGATGAAGAACTCACGAGGCTGGTCCCCGACGTGGCCCTCCATCAGAGGACGCATCGCTGGCGGAGGCAAGGCCGATGCACCGCCCCATCCCCCTCTTCCCCGAGCACCTCGCCGGCCTCGGCCTCGCCCCCTCCCCTTCCTCTCGTGGCCGGCTCCGCCGCCACGGGCTCTTGGGAAGGAGGGATGCGCTGTCGAGCAGAGACCCTCGCCGCCACCGTCGAAGGACCGGCGCCCCCTCTCGCCATGGCAGATCAAAGAACGGAGCCGAGGTGGAAGGAAAGGGATGATGAAAGATTGTGGGGTGCCATCCCCCTGCCCCTTCTTATAAAGGGGCGGGGTCGGGACTCGGCCGCCCCACTCAGCCAATCCGACCATCAGGGGCGCAGAGAATCGAGGCCGACCCACTGCCCCAATCAGCAGCGGCCCGTTTCCCCGCCTCGCCATTCAAGGCCCGCACCCACCGCCTACCATCTTCAGAGCATGGGGGACACATGGCGGGCGAGCGGAAAGCGAGGGGACAGATGAGACGGTCGTTCTCCACCCCGTGGTCGTGGGGCGCGGGCGCCTTGAAGACCACGGCCCGAGCCCACTCAGTAAATGAGTCGCGCCTCTGCGTTTTCCTCTTTTTACGGGGAAGGAGCGAGCCGCCTCTTTACCACGATATGACGCATGCGTGCGGAAACCGCCCCACGCACGACACCCACGTCACGCATGACCCTCCACGTCGCGCGTTCAACGCGGGTCGTGGGGAAGCACAGCGGACGGAGAAATTACTGCGGTAAAAATCCACCCCACCTGCCCGCGCACCGTTCTGGACCTAGCCCAACAACGCGTCGCACTTATGTGTGGCCTAGGCCCGGGGGCTCCTGTCGGTGTACAAAAGTAGGGGCTCTCCTTTTGCACTCCTTTACTTGTGCACGGGTAGTCAGAGCCGCGCCCACGGCCACACTAAGCATGGCAGAGGTGGGATGCCGGAGCACAAGACAACCAAAGCAACGCCAAGACCAGAGACGCAGAGAGAGAGCAAGAGGGCGAGGTGGACTCCCCCGGCAAGCCCCTTGCCGGGGTGGCTTCCGCAGCCTCTGCAAGATCCTTGCCGGGGCAACTTGCCTGACGCCAGCAGAGTGCGCCACCCTTGAGCCCAAGGGGTTCCCACACCATATTGGAACCAAGGCTCGGGAGGCACCTCCGTGGTGGCATGCAGATCTTTGTAGAGATCATAGATACACAAGATCAGATGGAAACCAGAAGACGACGATCCTTGGCGAGATCCTTGCCAAGGAGATCCACGAGACCCTCGGCAAGATCCTTGCGGGGACGACTGCGGTGCCTCAGCAAGACCCTTGCCGAGGACGCCTGCAGGGCCGCAGCCAGGCCCGCGTCCGCCAAGACTCCGCCACTGCTCCCATACAGCTGCCAGCTCGACCAGCTGAGCGGGCATCTGCGTGGCAGTGCACGGCCTCTACATCAACTCAGCAAGCACCTGCGTGGTGGCATGCAGATCTTCGTGAAGGCTCTGCCACCGCGCCAGCCCAGCAGCCAGCCAACATGGCGCTACAACGCCTCGTCAGCTTGGGCGCGCGTCGGAGCCAGGCGAGGCGACGACAGTTGGGACGAGCTTCTTTGCCGTCCCCAATAAAGCAAGAGGGGCACGTCGGTAGCGCATTAAATGCGTTTGTCCGACGGTGCCAGGGGATAGACTCAGCCCCTGTACTCCTTTCCACCTCTTGTGTGCCACTGTGGCGACCCCTTTTTGTCTATAAAAGGAGGCCCGAGGCGTACTAGAGAGGGATTCGGATCTTTTGGACTAGAGAGCCACCACGGCTAGTTCAAGAACACAAGAACACCTAAATATACATCAAAGCACGACTAGGGTTTTACGCGTCTCCGCGGCCCGAACCTGGGTAAACGATTTGTGTGCTGACCGCCAGACCCGCTCTTTGCACAACCCCGCGCCCGCCAACCGTAGAAGGGATCCCAGTGACCCCATAGGTGTTGTTTCCCACCGACAGGGGGTCTGGGTGAGAGGGAGCAGGAGAGGGAGGCAGAGAGCACAAGTGGGGTGCGGGGGATCGAGCAGGCGGAGGGCTTGCCCTTGTCCCCCTCCCCATCGATGCCGGTGAGGTGGTCGGGCAGAGCTCGCCCCTGTAGCGACCGTGCCAGGGGAACAGGGGGGAGAAGCCGACCAGTGGGGGGTAGGTGGGCTGGGCAGCCCGTTGCCAGCTGGGCCAAGGCCCCAGGGGCAGGGGGTTTCCTTTTTATTTTTAATTTAGTTTTTCTTTTATTAGATCTGTTTTCTTTTAGTTTCTTTTTATTTTTAATTTTATAAAATATAACACTTACACCTAAAATATCATTATAATTTAGGCTACTACCACATTTAGTTTAGTAGCTAAAAAATTAGTATAGTAATTATAATTTGAAAAGCAATTAAATTATTATTTTAGCCATTGTTTTAATTATTAAAGGACATTAAAACACCTTATAAAAATGTTGGGTCACCACCATAATTAGTGATGAAATATTTGCGACACTTTGAACATTTTAGTTTTGACATTTGGAAACTTTAATTATTTGACTTTATTTTAAATTTGAATTTTAATTGGTTTTGAAACAACGTGGGACCTAGCAACTGTAAAAGTGATGACATGGCATCATTAGTATGGGATTACTATAGCTTGATTATCCGGGCATTACAAAGATGGCGTAAGCTCGACAGGGGGGAAGGAGAAGATGTCTTCGGAGTGGGTCCTAGCCTTCTTCTTTCTCGCCTGACCTCCATTGCCTTCACTATCGGGTAACAGTGCCTCTTCCCGTTGGCCGGTGCCATCGGAGTGGGGCCAATCGCGGAGGAAGTATCGAGGACATCCATGGTCTTTCTTGTAGGATAATGGGTAGGCCATGCTAGCATAAATCAAAATTTTCTACCGCATTCATCCGAGGAACTTCTGGAAGTAATGGACAGTGGAGCCATGAATTACCTTTTGATACGCAGTGCAGTGAAAGGTTGTCGATGTCACGCGTCAATGCTGATGTAGTCACACTTCTGCACGTGATCCCAGGTACAACTCCTACTGGATCCCATTAACGATTCATCCAAGCATCGCATATTCGCATGTGCAACACCTCCAAGGTATCCCAAATGTACAAGGATTTGAGCATCACGCATCAGAGTCGAAGGTGCGCTCTGAGTGGAGGGAGTGCGGCAGCTAGGGTTTGTATTTCACACATGCATTAAGGTTAACCCTAATATGATCGATTGCATCTGGTTGACCGACTATAAAGTGTACAATGCACAATTCCATCTAGCGCACCGTCCAATCGGCCGCTAGGTCATCCGTCAAGGGCTAGAGATGCTCTAAGGCTAGTCATAGTGGGAAGTAACTTAGACTAGTGTCGACACTAGTCTAAGTTACCACATTTATAATGCAAAGTAACATACTAGTAGTGTCATATGTGACTTCATTTAATGGCTTGTAGACTCATCTTATCTTGGAAGCGCTATGTTACAGTAACATATTATGTTACAGTAACATATTATGTTACCACTTCTCATTAACTACATGCCACATAAGCAAAAATTTCTCGAAGTGCGCTAGGTTACTATCTAAGTTACTCCCAATATGACTAGCCTAACTCCTCAAACCAAACATTTTTTTATAGGAGTCAAAGGATTTTATGGACAGAAGTAGGGACGCTCTAACAATGCCAGATATCGAGGCTCTCCATTGAAGTTCTCTTTCCACTGAGCTAATACAACCCAAGAGAGCTACGCATTACATCATGTAAGTACACGGATACATCAACTTTACACGATAATACAGCCCCGATTCACAAGCATTGAAGCAGTTACATCATCATCAACCATAGTGTACACCTCGTACGTATATACACCAATCGATTCCCTTTACACGGCCAACTTACATCACAGGTCCATGCGGTGAAGAGCTCCTCCAAGGGGATTAATGGTTAGTGATGCCGTTGTGTCGTCTCCCCCGACTCCCCCGTCCCGCTGTACTCGTTGGTGTACTCCCCGCTACTCTCGAACGCGACCTGCCTCAGCCTGTTGATGTTGGCCGCGTAGCTGCCGGACTCGTCGGAGCTGTATATCATGCTCTGCCCTGGCTTCATCCCTTCGTTCAGGTCGTCCAGCGACGCGTCGCCCTCCAGCGCGCGAACGATCTGTAGAAACGGTGCAAGAATCACTGTCAGTTCACGGCGAGTTGCTCAGCATCGATTGAGAGTTGCCGATCGATCGATCTTGACCTGTTTCATCTTGGGGCGGCGCTTGGCGGAGTGCCGGACGGCGGCGGCGGCGCTGGCGGCCATGCGCTCCATCTCCTGCCGGTCGTACTTGTTCTCCAGGCGCTGGTCCACCACCTCGTCGAAGCTGCCGCCCTCCGACAGCGCGCGCGCCAGGAGCGGCCTCGCCCAGTCGACCAGGCTGTCCTCCATGTAGTTACTGGGGTCCACGGGCCGCCGGCCGGTGATGAGCTCCAGCATCATCACGCCGAAGGAGAAGACGTCCGACTTGTCCGTCAGCTTGCCGCTGGACGCGTACTCCGGCGCCAGATACCTGCATGCACGACCCAACAGCGGAGAAGACATCAACGCTCGAGCTCTGCTCCCATGGTGCCGCAATGGCGACACTTGCTGCTCTGTTCAGCGTGCGTGCGTGCGTGCTCTGCTCACCCGAACGTCCCCATGACGCGCGTGGAGACGTGGGTGTTGTTGTCCGTCGTCAACTTGGCGAGCCCGAAATCCGCGACCTGCCAACATTCAGGCGAGTTTTCACTCCAATCTCACGAATTTCGTGCACTGTGATTCACAAATCTCACAGCCTAATCACCTTAGCCTCGAAATTTTCATCCAAGAGAATGTTGGCCGCCTTGATGTCACGGTGGATGATCCTCGGATTGCCTTTATAATGCACGACATCAGAAGCACGAACGCCATGGATCGATGTGGCCAAAGAAGAGGGGAAGAGACTTACAGTCCTCGTGCAGGTACGCGAGGCCCTTGGCGGAGCCGAGCGCGATGGCGAGCCTCTTGGGCCAGTCCATGACCGGCAGGCCCTTGCCGTGGAGGTGGCGCTCGAGGGTGTCGTTGGCGACGAACTCGTAGACGAGCAGGCGCTGGGAGGCGCCGGCGATGCAGTAGCCGACGAGGGAGACGAGGTGGCGGTGGTGGACGCGGCTGATGATCTCCACCTCCGCCTGGAACTCGCGCTCGCCCTGCCCGCTGCCGGCCTTGAGCTGCTTCACCGCCACCTCCTTGCCGCTGCCCGGCAGCAGGCCCTTGTACACGTACCCGAACCCGCCCTGCCCCAGCAGGTTCGCCTTGGAGAAGCCGCCCGTCGCCGACGCCAGCTCCTCGTACGTGAACGAGCTCTGCGACCCGAAGATGGCCGGCGACGGCGGGGGCATCGACGACCCCGTCCCCTGCGACCCGCTCATGATCATCTCCTCGCTCAGCGGCCCCTGGCCCAGCGGGTACTGCGGGTGCCACCCCACGCCGCCGTGCCCGTCGACCGGGCCGCCGCTCTGCTGCCACGGGCTCGGCATGTTGTTCGCGTAGTACACGTTCCCTGCACGCGCCCGCGCGCCGCCATGGTCACGGTTAGATCTCTGCCAAGAATCTCCATGGTGAATGGAATGGGCACGATGCATGCGATGCGCGCGCGCGCCGGCCGTACCATGCTGGTCGGTGTAGAAGGGCATGGCCATGGGCGGCTTCTTCTTCTTCCTCCTGGCGCAGCACACGCACGCGGCGATGCACAGCAGCAGGGCGAAGACCAGGACCCCGATCACCACGCCGACGACCACGGCCTCCACGGGCGGAGAATCGTCTTGCTTGCTCCCGCCCTTGCCGCGGCCGCTCGACCCGCCCCCGCCCTTGGAGCCGCCCCCGCTCTCCGAGGAGCCGCCGCCGCCGCCGCCCCCGCTCTCCGAGGAGCCGCCGCCGCCGCCGCCGCCCCCGTTGCTCTTCGGAGCCTGCGGAGACGGGATGGCATTTGACCCCGGCGGCGAGACTTGAGCCGGGGGCGGCCCGCTGGTGCCTGCTGGCGTAGCCGGCGGCGGTGACTGAGACGGCGAGGGCGGCGACGGCGCCGAGTCCGAGGACCCTGGCGGTGGGGTCGACTGCGTGGACGATTGTGGGCTGGAGGGAGACGGCGGGGATCCCGATGACGACGATCCACCGGAGCTATCCGAATCTGCGGACGACGATCCACCCGAGCCATCCGAATCTGCCGCCGCCGACGACGGGTCCAGTGGACCGCTACCTAGCAGGGGGCCCAGGGGTCCGCGGCTTAGCGGCGAGTCGTCCATTGCTGATAGGAGGATCCCTCGTTAGCGTCCCGCGCAGCTCGCCACGATGGAGCTCTTCCCGGTGAAGATGACTCCACCACCACCTAGAAGATGCTCTGGGTCGGAACGCCGCTAGCTCCTCGCCGCCGTCGCCCTCCCCATAATGAACCCCTGCAGCCATGGCGAGCTAGACATTTCAGACCTAAGTTGATCACCAATTTAGCTCACATTTGAGAACCACCAATCAACCGCAAATTCCCGCAAAAAAGGATCAATGGTAACCACGCAAATGCAAAACCAGATTTCACGGTAGACAAATTAAATTCTTCGGCTCTGCGACACTGAAATTCGAACCGAAGACGTGAAAACGCGAGGGAGTCGAAGCATCCATGGTGATGTACCTTCCTTTTTTCCCCTGTTCTTCCGCAAAAGAAGAAGAGAAAGAAGGGGTTGAAACGGAGCCGGAGAGACGGGGGGAGGGAAGTAGGCTTTGGGTGGCGTAGGTTTCGTCACATTTCTTGGACACTCGCCATTGCTGTCCTTTATGTTTTCTCCATTTTTAGCCTGAAGGCAGAACGGAGGGTTGAAAGCCGCTTGAGCGGAGCTGTCAAACCGCATTAATGCTCGTGTTTACCATGCCATTGCAGGCCGTAGCTGAAGCAGTTGATGAGTCCAAGTCCTTCTCTTGCAGTCCACGGTAAAAGTAACATCAAATTCAAATGGGAGAAGCGGCATAAGGAAGCTGATTTGCCGGATGGTGAACAGTGCCGACATAGCAAGTTCGTTCTTGGCCATTGGATGCGTCACGGACGGGAGGGATTGACTGGCTCGGCGCCAAGCCATAATGTCACACTCGGCGGCAGCTTTGGTTACACCAGGTTTCTTGAGAGAAGTTGGGAGATTCAGATCATCAGGTCTAGGCCTGACAACCACATTCTCGTCCATGGATGCGCGGATCAATTTCAGTGTAGTGCCACTCAACCATGGTGATCATGGCACATTGGCTGTTGCCATTTTATGAGGTAATGTAGAAAAATCCAGTTAACAAAGTTGTAATTTCAATCACTATAAAAAACTGGGCTGTAAACTAAAATAAAACACACTGGAGTATTTGGGATACTATAGTCTGCACCACCCTTTAGCATCAATCAGTAGTTGGCAAGGGAGTGCCGGGGTCAGTAGATTTTACATCTGCACCTTCCTGTAGGCATGGATCATATAAAATCACAAAATGTGGATTTGTGGACATGAACAAGTTCAGGCAAAACATATCACACACACAATACAGCGAACAATTTATATTTCGGGAAACATATTGAGCGAATGTGCAGAGCCAGGTCCCTGGTACAGCGGCCGTCGTGTTGGTATCATGTCATTCAGAAGTAGCATGAAGAACTGCAATCTGTTGCGTACCTAAAACTTCTGAAATCATATTCGGCTACACTGAGAACTAAGCTGTAGCCTAGTGGCAAGGGTGCACAGTGGTTACACTGAAATCACAAATAGTAAAAATGATTCTGATATACTAGTACAGAATCATCAGAGTTAACTCTGAAAGAAAACATAAGAGGACAACTGTTTACATACAGAAACAATATGTTTCAATGTTGTTGAGTATCTCGAAATTTAAAACACAGTAGGAATACAATTCTATTATAGATTGAGGACTATTTTTCAGTTCAAAGAACAGTATGCTACTACTGAGTGATGACAAACCAAATAAGATATTGCAGATGCTACACCAAGAATTTGTCCCATTTCTGCATAGAGGCAAGGGGGATTCTAAAGCTGCAATAGCTTTTCATTCCCTCCGGAAGAGATGTGGTCTAGCAGAAGTGCAAAACATAAACAGACCACAGTATAGGGGTTTAATCAGAACCTCCATTTCCTCTCAATATCTGAATCTGAAGGAATAGACAGGCACACAATGGGAAAATAACTGAACCTAGTTTAAGTTACAAACGTTTCAAGAGTTGGACCACTCAGTTTTCCATGATAAATGGCAATGTTTCGACATCTCACGCAAGTATATGACCCAAATCAACCACAAGTCAAATAACTATTCTGCCTACACTACTTCTCCACTACTCCTACAGGTGATGCTGTGGCTGCTGCTTGACCCACAGAAGCAAAATTCTCAGGCAGTTCGAACAGTGGCTGCCCTCCAACCAATGCACCACGGTAAGCCTGTCCAAGGGAATATCCCAGAGCTCGAGCAACGGGAACAGCAACCGCATTGCCAACCTGAATATATCTGCATAAAACATGCACAGCACACACAAATCAGCTTCATACTAAAGACGGTCCAGAGATTCAGAGCTACCGGCCTTACAGAAACCATACAGTTATAGTTCCTTTCGATGCAATGCACTACTGGATGATGTCGAGTTGATCAACTTAGAACTTACTTCTGTTTTATAGGGCCAAAGAGCCTGTAATAGTCTGGAAAGCCTTGTAACCGTGCATTTTCACGGACAGTCAGAACTCGATGCTGGTTGGGATGCAAGATAATCTGCAAAACACCATCCATGTTCAGTCATAATAAAAGCAATCGGCAAGTTATAAAATCATAATAAAGACCAGAAATTTGTTAATTGCTTACTTGGTTGTGAGGCTCGGCTCTGGTGACAACGGTTGGAACAGTTTCATCCCACCACAGGCGTCCGAATGGTCTGCGAAGCAACATGACAAGTGTTAACAGTATAGTTCTACAAATAATACAGAAGGATCATCAGCTTACTTACTTCGGTGATTTCCCCTTGATGTAGGTCATGGCATAGTAAGGCACCTGGCAGAGAGGCAAGGATGATTAATACTTGCGAAATATACATACATTACAGCTGATGAAACTACTCCACAAAAGATTCAAGTACCAAAGGTTTTCCAGAAGGCAGAAACACACGAGGAATGTGTGGATTAAACTCAACAGTGTTATTTTCCCCAACCTGGACACCCTTCAAATCACGGAAGTTGGCCCCCTGGAATAGAATAATTGCTAAGAAACAAGAAGGATAAGGCAACAAGAGAAAGAACATGAGACTGATCAGCACTAGCTTGCCTTTCTAAAAGGAATTTGCTTCACTCTTTGATAATCATCAGTGCTTAACTCTAGCGGTTGATGATCAAACAGTTGACATGCCTTAGGACTAGGAGTAGCATCTCCAAATGAGTAATCCTCCATGTCTTCAGATGAATGACAGAACAGAATAACTTAGAACAGTAATATAATCATGAAATCATACACAAACATTATAATAGTGAAAACTATGGCAAGGTGACATCATTGTGCCACCCAGATTATTGGAAACAGAAAAAAAAAGAGTGCGACTCTGCATATGCAAAGACAGAAGGCATAACAAATGAAAGGAAATTTCATTAAAAAGTAAAGACATGAAGTTTGCACACTCAAGAGGTCACACCTTTACGGCTGAGCCGGATGTAGCGCTGGAACTCTGTTTTGGGGTTAATGCGATTTTCCATGAGATCATTAGGTTGATAGTTTGGAACCTGTAGGAAACATTATAATTCATAGAGACATAACAAAATTCAAGCAGCATTCCAGAAATAAATGAATAGAGTAAAAAAGTCAATGTTAACCTTTGGTAAATCAGATAGTGCATCTTGAAGGACAAGAGCTTTCTTTAAACGTTTGTCGTCTATTTCATCGTATGCAACGAGACATTGCTGAGGACAGAACAACGTTTTGGTTAGAAAAAATAATAGCAAAAATAGTGTTCAAGAAAATTGATCACAGAAACATGGTGGGCAGTGATGTATTTTCATACCGAAAATGCATTGGGTACGACTCCTCGCTTAACAACATCATGGGTCGGAAGCGGGAATTTTGGGAGAACCTACATTGCCAAGGGTACCTTCTTATTCAGGAATAGTGTCACAAGGTAAAAAAAATAACCCAGAAAAGAGACAAACCCGAGAAGGAAGAGCTCCCCACAGAAAGGCCCGCATCCTAAATTGAGGTAACCCATAACATCCTGCAACCATCAATCCAAGCCTAGCTTGGTATCTCATGGAGACAAGACGACTAAGCGCATATCGCCCCAGGAATCCATCTGCAAATTTTAGAATGTCTACGACGTTTTCCATCAGAACATATTTAGGTCGCAGATAGTTAACAACATCCATAAAGACAACCAACTGTTTGTTTCTATCATCTTCCAGCGGCTCATTGTAATTCCTGAATCTGTTCAATCCACTGATGCCTTGACAGGGAGGACCCCCACAGATAACATCAACAGACCCCTTTGGAAAACAACGAATTAGACACCACATGAAAACTAACCCAAAAGGAACAAGGAGGAATTTACTTACAGGCAAGGGCAAAATAGATTCCCTATATCCTCTCTGAACAAATTCCTTAATACACTCAGGGGAATCGCTGAAATGCAAACAAGGATAAGGCAGTATTGGCGAATATATATGAAGATAAATGTAAGGAAAAAGATGCCAACCTAAGTCCATCAATTGGCTCCCATGAGTCATGACTAGGATCATATGTTTTCCACCGCACCTATATAAATAATTCCTATCTTTAGACAAAAATCGTATAACTATGTTCTAAGTAAGCAGTGAATAATACAAGCAAGGAAACAATTGACTACATGAACTACACAAGTAGGGGATTTGAGCAATCAAGTCTATAGTACCTTGAACCACAGGCCATCTTTTCCGGTTTTATTGGGATCGCCATAGCATATATCAAGAAGTCTCTCTACCTCAAATAGATCATTTGGTAGAGCTTCATTTTCATCATCTTCGTCATCATTTGACATCTGAGCCAGGTCAGAGCCAGAAGAGTTGCTACTGTGGACGACATACTTCTGACAGAGTGCATTCCAGTGCTGGAGGAGCGCAAGAAAATCTTCCGCCTTCTCATTTCGTACCTACAACTCAGTGGCAACATCGTACAAGTTGGTTGATGAAAGAGGGAATGCAGCACAGTCAGAAAGAGGGAATGCAACTCAGTGGCACTTTGCCAATTTCAACTGGTACCTGGGTGCCAGGATGGTTATGCTTTAGACTGTTGCAAGCATATTCATTCATGTCTACAGCCCATTTCTGCACGAGAACATTAAGAATGTCAGTTATGGTACCTTCAGGGTCAGCTAAAGTATCAAGACCATAGGCACAAAACATACAGTATTTAGTTTGATGCCGGACAATGCAGCACCCAGGCAAAGCCCGGTTGACATGGCACCACATCCAGAGTAAAGATCCAGCAGAGTTGCTGTTTCCCTTCGTGCATCAGATGATCCCACAGGGTCAGCCACTGGTTTCCCCTCTTCACAGGAAATATCTGATGCCACTTCACTGTCTGTTGCACCATCGTTTTCTACAACAGAATAAACATGACAGGATTTTTCATGGTATACAATGTTGATCAAAACATTCTTTTATTTCGCCGAATGTACTTCTGAGATGTATTAAATCAGTACTGTCCTGTACCAGTTCAGTATAAGCTCATGATCACGCCATCCAAGTCTATATCTTTTAAGATGCTTACAAGGAATAAAAAATAAACTAGGTGATATACCTATGACGATTGCAACAGATGTAAGTATCCAGAAATGGTTACCTGCTGGAATATTTGCAAATGTTGAATATGCAACTGAGTACGACATGTCATAATACAAATCAGAATTTGATATTAACTGATCTCTTTCTTGAGGTGTCTTCTGTAAATGTTTCACAAAATAACAACAAAAAGATCAGCAGAAGAATGACAAGTAGTATGAGCAAAAACTCTTTTTCTTGAAAGAAAGAACAAATAACTTACACTTGGGTCAACATAAATGATATTTAGTTTAGAAATTATTGACTCAATCATGTTATCATTCTTTTCCTCTGAAAGGAAAACACGCTTCCGATCATGTTCATGATCATGGACCTCTAGCAAGTTGGGTGAGATGACCTGCAAATTTGTCTTAGGCACATGCTGAATTGCATTTAGGAAAAAAAAAAAGAACTTCATGACATACCGTATCTTCAGCACGGAAAAACCAACGGCATGTGAAATATAAAACATGATCTGTTCCTTCAAAAAACTCTGTAATCCGGCCAATGTAATTTTCCTCATTGGGACCAGCCTGCAGTCACTCAAAATAAATAGCATGATTAGTAAACTTCGTTCAAACATACTCCCTCTGTCCCAAAACGTAAGATCATTTTTGACACTATGAACATTTTGGGACAGAGGGAGTAGCTTATAAACAAGAAGAATGCAGATGAAAACATAGAATATTTTGCCTATACCCATCATGCAAACGAAATAAAAAAAGCTTGAACATTATCCATGACATTTCTTAAAATTCGAAGTAACACAGATCAGATTCACACATAATATAGGACAATAAATTTAAACATTTGAATTGAAGATATAACACGAGAAAAAGAGTTGTACAGTGGGAAATCAGGAAGAAGAAAAGAAACCAATTAATAGCTCAAACAATCTAGATTTAAATTAAGAAAACAGGACCACAGAGTGAATTCAAACACATGAAAAAGGTTGACAAAATATTTTGGAGTAAATGAGAAGGCCTCTCGGTATGATGCAGGAGAGATCCCAGAAGACAAACTTGTACTAGTCCTAGTGTGCTAAAAGGAACCAATACCTTGACAATCATCAATCAATAAATTCAGAAGTTGATTTACATGCACATCTTTAATCACCATCATCCAGTAGAATTTAGTTTATATGCAAATTTTAGTATACACAGTACAGTATCCTGAGTGCATGCATTTTGCAGTCACAAATTGAATGGCTAGAAGCTATCATCACGCCAGAAACAAAAAGAAGCACAACACTTCAACAGTTGGCATAGCAAAAACGGCAGTAACACAGACTGTATTAATCATCTTCATACGCTGCAATCATGTACGAATTAACCTTCTAGCTAAGAAGATAATGGCAGTCGATGAATAATCAATGCAACTACTAATAAATATATTAAACGAACTAAGTAATGATTTCTCTGAACTCAGTACTAAAAATGGTTCACCTTCACATAGACATCATCATTGAGGTTGAAGATTGCATCATCCACACATGCAGATGTGTAGTGGCATTGAGCGCAAATTTCCTCCTCCGGATCATTAGATCTGCATGCACAGATGGAAGATCCGGTTCACATATTAAAAGCAGCGCAAAAGGAGCTCCATTTACAACAAGGTGAGATCAAGAGCGAAACAAGACATACCGCCTAGAGCGTGAATCAGAATCCTGCGGCCCAAAGTAGAGGAAATTTTCAGTCGGCATTTCCAGTGCATGAATGAAGAAGATGATGCGCGCCTACCCAGCTCAGCTACGTGCTGACAAGAGAGGATAGACGCCATATATACCTTGGTTTCGTAGCGGCTCGGCCAGAGTCGCCTGGCCTTGTCATCCGGAATGGGCTCGCCCACGAAGTGGTCCGCCGAGGCTTCCGGCCTCCTCTGGGCGCGCGGCGGGGCCACCCTCTTCCTGGCGCCACGCGTCTCCGCGGACCCCTCCTCTCCATGGTCGGCCTGCTCCTCCTCCTCGATCAACTTCATCTCCTCCGAGTCGGGCTCCTCCGGGTACACGTCGCCGTTGATCCCGCTGCCGGCATCCTCCACCTCCATCGCCCCCGCCGCCGACTCCGGCTCCTTCCGCTTGCCCTTGGCCGCCCTCTTCCGGGCGCCGGTGCCCTTCCCCGCCGCCTTGCGCCGGCGCTTGCCGCCGCGCGACGTCGACCGCTCGCGCTCGACCTCGAGCTCGGCGCCGACCTCAGCCTCCGCGTCGGCGTCGGCGTCGGCGTCGGCCGGCTTGGTGTTGGACAGCAGGCGCGTGGAGCGCCTGGGCTCGGCCGCCGCGGGCGTCACCGGGGACATGGACGCCATGGGTGGTGGTCACCGGTGAGCGAGGGGTGGGGGGAATGCGAGCGCTAGGGTTTTGGGTTTGGCAGGGGTGGAGGCGAAGGTGGGCGGAGGCTTTGGCGATGAGATGAGATCGGAATGGGGGAGAGGGAGGGAGGGGGTGGTTAAAAAGGCCGTTGGATGCTCTGGCGACGGAAAAAGGTGGGCGGGAATGCGGAATCGCTGCGTGCTCGCTGTGCACTGTGTTGGCTTAACGAGCTGATCGCGGAGGTGGTGGGCGGGCTTCGGCCGCCCCACCCCTCCCACGTCCGTCCGGGCCCACCCGTCAGAGGCTCACGCACGGGGGAGACGGGACGGGCCGGGCCGGTCGTGCTCTATTTCTAGCCGCGGTCGTCGGAGGGGCGGGCGATGATGAGATACGATCAGGTGGCTGTTTGAGGAAAACGCCGAAATCTTCTCCTTTGCTTTTGGGGTTGGTTGCCGTTCCTCCTCTTGCTCTCCTGCCTGCCTGCCGCCTGCTGCATGCGTATGCGTACGGGAAAAGAGGAAAGCGAGGATCAGGAGGTGCACCGTTCCGCGATCCTCTCTTCCCCCCGTGGTTGTGAATTTTGAATTTCGAAAGCTAGCGCGGGGATGCGGTGCGGGGCATGCACCGAAATTTTCTCGTTTGCCGCTTGTGCCCCGTTGTGCTCCCACGGTTTGTTTGCTGCCGTCTCCATGGTTATGGAATGGGTTTGGCTGCAAGTGAGACTGTCTGCGGGCGTCCCACTTATCGTCACAACTTGTTGACACACGAACACGTCACGTGTATTCTCGACGCCGGGAGTGATGCACCACAGCTCATGTCGAAGAAGACCCGACCGATAGCGCGATACGCAAGATAGTCGACGGGTGCTTTTGCAGACCCGAAAACCCCACACCCCCGGGAGGGACCCCGTCAGGGAGTGCGGCGGCTATGGGCTGCCCTAGGTCGATTCGCTCGCCCTAGAGCCTCAAGATTCGCAGCTCTTAAACACGAATAACAGCGAAGAACGAGAGAGAAAAACAGTGGAGAGATAAAACGTAGACTGAAAAAGTAGTATATTGATTTGTTCAATTGTGTGTTGTTTCAATCGGCCGTCACCCCCAACATATATATGAGGCGGCTGGACTTCCCGTACAAGCAAAGGATTCATTAGGCTTTCCTTACAAGAAAATTACATCAATTCACGTCCTCGAGGATTCAGCCCGAATCTAGCCCAAACTTCTGTCTTGTTCCTTGTATAGGCCGTGGAATTTGCATATGACCTCCGATTGAGAAGATAAAAATACCAAATTTATGCGCCTCAACGAGACGAACAACTCTCATGTTGATCATTTTTCCAAATAAGGTCATCTTCAATACTTTACGAGGTCATCTTTAACTTCCAGTCGGATTTGGTCATGTAGTTTTCTTGGCTGTCCGAGTCTTTCAGCAACTCTACAGGCTGTATACTATCTCTGATGATGATGACTCCAAAATCAAAGTTGACCATTTTGACGATACGCACAACTTTCGTGTAGAACACTTTTATATCCGAGGTCATCTGAATAACCTTTCGAGCCCATCTCCAACTTTTCGGTCGGGTTGACCCCGTCAAGCTTTCCACCCAGACAAGCTCTCTACCCCGGCAAGCTTTCACACCGGTAAGCTTTCACACCGGCAAGGTTTTCACCCCGGCAAGGTTTCTACCCCGGCAAGGTTTCTACCCCGGCAAGGCTTTCATTCAACCGGCAAAGGCCAAATAACTCACGCAACCCATCATACACTTCCTAGGTGGGTGTCTGGTCCCTCGCGTCGCTTTTTCACTCAGGGCCAGCTCGCGAAGTGTTGCCTCTAACTTTTGCATACGAACTCGGATTGGGACAATTTTTATTTCAAAATTGATCATTTCGACGAGACGAAGACAATTCGTGTAGATCATTTTTTCATATGAGGCCGTCTTGGGGCGTAAGCAGCCAAATAGTGTTCTGAATACAAAATCTCAGTACTTTGAACACAACTTCGGCCTTAGAGATGAGATCGGATGGCTATGGCCGAAATATCAAACTTTCTCCTTTTGAAGATACAGAACTTGCTCATTTTGAACACTTTTTATTTAAGGCCATTTTAATTGTGTTTTTGACCATGCCAAAATCTGGCGTCAACACATGCCCCTTGTTTTTCGGCAAAGTTTGTGTGCCAAAAAATAACTTGCACATAGCTTGTTCTAAGGACGATGTCAACACTCCATCGGCCATTTATTTTCCTCAGGACGATAATCAGGTATCGGTCATGTTTGTGCTAAGGGCGATAATCATATATCGGCCATTGCCTACTTGGGCTTCTTGCCACACACTAGGGGGTATTTCTTCAAGTACTTGCCATTGAGAGCTCGAGGTAACAGTGCCCCTTGTACGGATTCCACCAAATAAGAGTTTTCGGGAACTATTCTTGTAATCCTAAAAGGGCCTTCCCAACTTGGAGACCACTTCCCGAATTTTCTGTCTCTTGAACCAATCGGCGGAATTACTTTCCAGACAAGATCGCCAACTTGAAAATTCTTCAACTTAACTTTCTTATTGTAAGCTATTGCTGCCCTCAACTTGTCCCTCTCTATGGCCTTCAAAGCAGCCAAACGTTTATCGGCAACCTCATCAATATTGTCCATCATCAAGTTATAAAAGTCTACTGCCGATAAATCATTCTGTTTGGCTATTCTCAAAGCATTTAAATTTACTTCCACCGGTAAAACAACCTCTTGACCATATACTAACTCATATGGAGTCATTTTCGTAGCACCATGCCTTGAGATCCTATGTGCCCACAAAGCTTCATACAACAACGCATGCCATTGTGGCGCCCCCAATTTAATCATACACTAATCATACACGCAAACGTGTGCGATCAAGATCAGGGACTCACGGAAAGATATCACAACACAACTCTACAAATAAAATAAGTCATACAAGCATCATATTACAAGCCAGGGGCCTCGAGGGCTCGAATACAAGAGCTCGATCATAGACGAGTCAGCGGAAGCAACAATATCTCAGTATAGACAGAGGTTAAACAAGTTTGCCTTAAGAAGGCTAGCACAAACTAGGATACATATCGAAAGAGGTGCAGGCCTCCTGCCTAGGATCCTCCTAAACTACTCCTGGTCGTTGTCAGCGGCCTGCACGTAGTAGTAGGCATCTCCAGTGTAGAAGGAGTCATCGTCAACGGTGGCGTCTGGCTCCTGGACTCCAACGTCTGGTCGCAACAACCGGGTATAGAAAAGGGGAACAAGGGGAAGCAAAGCAACCGTGCGTACTCATCCAAAGTACTCACAAGCAAGGAGCTACACTACGTATGCATTGGTATCAATGAAAGGGGTAGTATATGTGGACTGAACTGCAGAATGCCGGAATAAGAGGGGGGTAGCTTGTCCTATCAAAGACTACGCTTCCGGCAGCATCCATCATTAAGCAGAAGAAGAGAGTAGATGGTAAGTTAACCAAGTATCACCGCATAGCATAATCCTACCCGGTGGTCCTCCCCTCGTCGCCCTGTGAGAGAGCGATCACCGGGTTGTATCTGGCACTTGGAAGGGTGTATTTTATTAAGTATCCGGTTCTAGTTGTCATAAGGTCAAGGTACAACTCTGGGTCGTCCTTTTACCGAGGGACACGGCTATTCAAATAGATAAACTTCCCTGCAGGGGTGTACCACATTTCCCAACACGCTCGATCCCCTTTGGCCGGACACACTTTCTTGGGTCATGCCAGGCGTCGGAAGATCAACACGTCGCATCCCCACCTAGGCACAACAGAGAGGTCAGCACGACGGTCTGAATCCTATGGCGCAGGGGTCTAGGCCCATCTCCCATTGCACACCTGCACGTTGCATGGGCGGCCGGAAACAGACCTAGCCTCCCTAATACAAGAGCAGGCGTTCTAGTCCAATCCGGCGCGCGCCGCTCAAATGCTGACGTCAAGAAGGCTTCGACTGATACCACGACGTCGAGTGCCCATAACTGTTCCCGCGTAGTTGGTCAATGTGTATCGGTCAGTGGCCAGACTCGGATCAAATACCAAAATCTTGTTAAGCATGTTAATTGAAGTAACTGCAGATGCCGACCAGGGCCAGGCCCACCTCTTTCCTAGGTGGTCTCAACCTGCCCTGTCGCTCCGCCACAAAGATCCACTCAGAGGGTCGTCAGGACAAATGTCCTTTCGGTCCCAATCCCTGAATCACTCGTGGGTGCTCTACGAACCGACCCGACTTTAGTCACCACAAGTATCATATATTATGTATATAAGTATATACCCGTGATCACCTCCCGAGTGATCACGACCCAATAATATAGCATGGCAGACGGACAAGAATGTAAGGCCACTGATGGTATACTAGCATCCTATACTAAGCATTTAGGATTGTAGGTAAAGGTAACAACAGTAGTGGCAAGGACAGACTATGCATCAGAATAGGATTAACGGAAAGCAGTAACATGCTACACTACTCTAATGCAAGCAGTAGAGAGAAAAATAGGCGATATCTGGTGATCAAGGGGGGCTTGCCTGGTTTCTCTGGCAAGTAGGGGTTGTCAACAACGTAGTCGACCGGAGCACCAACAGCGGTGCCTGTCTCATAGTCTACCGGAAAGAAGAAGGGGAAGAAACAATGAATACAATGCAAACAGATGCATAACGATGCATGACATGACAAGTAACGGTGCCAGGTGTGCCCTAACGCAGTAGGAGGTGATACCGGCGATGGGGGAAAACATCCGGGAAAGTATCCCCGGTGTTTCGCGTTTTCAGACAGATGAAACCGGAGGGGGAAAGTTGCCTATTTGCTATGCTAGGGATGTGAGGCGGACAGACAGGCTGCATATTCAGATTTGTCTTGTCGTTCTGAGCAACTTTCATGTACAAAGTTTTCCCATCCGAGCTACGGTTTATTTTATATTAATTTTTAAAAGATTTAATCATTTTTAAAAATTATTTAATTATTTTAGATCAACATTATCCAGAATAGTGTTTGCTGACGTCATCATGACGTCAGCCTGACGTCAGCAGTCAATAGGGTGTTGACTTAGTCAAACTGACGTGTGGGTCCCACATGTCATAGGCTAAAGACTAACTATTTGTTAACATTTAATTAGCAGGTTAATTAGTTAACTAACAGTGTTAATTAAGTTAATTAATCAATTCCTTTAATTATTATTTATTTAATTAATTCTTTTAATTATTTATATATATATATATATATTTTAAAAATTCGTTCCAGGGTGGGCCCCGTTTGTCATAGGCCCATAGGGGCATAGCGGGCGAGCGGTTAACGGGCGCCGGGCGCTGGGCGAAATGGTGCGGGCGCCCGACAGGGGCGAGCCCGGGCGCGGCTGTAACACCCTTGATGCGACTATATCTCCGACGTGTCGAGGCACGACTTAGAGGCATAATCGCATTGAAGGCATATGTCGCAAGTTAGGCAATCTTCACAACATCCCATGTAATATAATAATGAAAGGGGAGATAACATAGTTGACTTACACTCACCACGTCAATCAGGTACATAAATAACATTACATCATCCAAACACTCATGGCCCGACTACGGCGCCAAAATAAAAGATAACCCAACATGCGACACGGTCCCAATCACCCCCAACTGGGCACCACTACTGATCATCGGGAAAGGAAACATAGTATCGTTGAGAGTCTTCGTCGAACTTCCACTTGAGCTCATACGCGTCTCCTGGAGCGGAATCATCAGGCCCTGCATCTGGTGTAATAGTAATCTGTGAGCCACAGGGACTCAGCAATCTCGCACCCTCGCGATCAAGACTATTTACGCTTATAGTTAAGGCAAGGTAAATATATGTGGAGCTGCAGCAAGCGACTAGCAAGTATGGTGGCTAACTTATTCGCAAAAGAGAGCAAGAAGAGGAGGCAAAGCATGAGCGAGAAACTAGAGAGCAACCTGCGCAAACATTACTCCAACACCGTGTCCACTTCCCGGACTCCGCCAAGAAGAGGCCATCACGGTAACACACTCGGTTGATTCATTTTAGTTAAGTTAAGGTTCAAGTTATCTACAACCGGACATTAACAAATTCCCATCTGCCCATAACCGCGGGCACGGCTTTCGAAAGTTCAATCCCTACAGGGGAGTCCCAACTTAGCCCATGACAAGCTCTCACGGTCAATGAAGGAATAGACCTCCTCCCAAGACGTTCCGACCAGACTCGGTATCTCGGTTACTCAAGACACTTCGACAGGTTAAAACAAGACCAGCAACACTGCCCGAATGTGCCGACAAATCCCGATAGGAGCTGCACATATCTCGTTCTCAGGGCACACTCAGATAGGTCAAGCTACGAGTAAAACCAACCCTCGAGTTTCCCCAAGGTGGCCCCGCAGGCTGCCCGGTTCGGACCAACACTCAGAGGAGCACTGGCCCGGGGGGGGGGGGGTTAAAATAAGATGACCCTTGGGCTCCGGTAACCCAAGGGAAAAAGAGGCTAGGTGGCGAATGGTAAAACCAAGGTTGGGCATTGCTGGAAAAGCTTTAATCAAGGCGAACTATCAAGGGGTTCCCATTATAACCCAACCGCGTAAGGAACGCAAAATCCGGGAACATAACACCGATATGACGGAAACTAGGGCGGCAAGAGTGGAACAAAACACTAGGCGAGAGGCCGAGCCTTCCACCCTTTACCAAGTGTATAGATGCATTAAGATAACAAGATAATATAATGATATCCCAACAAGTAAATAAATGTTCCAACAAGGAACGTCCTTCAATCTTCACCTGCAACTAGCAACGCTATTAGAGGGGCTGAGCAAAGCGGTAACATAGCCAATCAACGGTTTGCTAGGACAATGGTGGGTTAGAGGTTTGACATGGAAATATGGGAGGCTTGAAAGCAAGTGGTAGGCATCGTAGCAATGGCATAGCAAAAGAGCGAGCAAACTAGCATAGCAAAGATAGTAGTGATTTCGAGGGTATGATCATCTTGCCTGCACAGTTGTCAGAGTTGACTGGATCCTCGAAAGCAAACTCGACGGGCTCCTCGTTAGCGAACTCGTCTCCTGGTTCTACCCAAACAATACAAACAAGCAACAAGGATACAATCAACCACGTGCAAGGATCAAGCAATATGATGCAATGATGATATGCTATGCGGGATGCGATGCGGGATGCAAAATGCAAGATATGACAGAAAATGCAAGAACCTGGCCTCAACTTGGAAATCCAAGTGTGCCATTGGAAAGATGAGACAAAATCGCTTGAAAACGATATAAAGAACGCCGGAATCAGAGTTACGGTTTGGAAATGGCAAGCAATTCAAAAATGACACCGGTCTGCGATTTACAGCAAGTAGCCAACTAAATACAATGAGATGAACATGCTACAACAACCAAACATGACAACAAAATACATGGCAGGGATGCACACAAGATGCTTAACAAAAGTCTAGCACTGAGCTATGGCCAATTCATCCATTAACAGGTTCAAACAAGCATGGCAAAAATGCATATGACAAACAGATCTCAGACTTGGTGAAATTAACACTTGTCTGGAATTTCAGATCAGGTAGCCCTCTTCGGAGCAACAAAACTACATGCTACAGGACATGAACATGGCAAAGTAAAGCATGGCATGGAGCTACTCAAAGAGCTTAACAAAAGTCTCTTAGTGACATTGAGCCAAAAGGGATCAGAAAATACAATTGCAAGCATGTGAACATAGCAAAAACATAATCAGTTTTCAGACTTAGTGAAAAACTGACACATGCTAAAACAGATATCAAGTAGGCATGTTTACGAGCTCGATGCACTCACTACGGTGCAAGTCATGGAAAGACAAGCATACACCCATCAAGAAGGCACAAAATGCAAGCTAGACATGGCAAGAACAATAGCATAGCATGCACGGATCAACTACAACATCATCGGCAAAATTTCAAACAAGTTGACAATCTGCCCAGATTTACAAAGTAGCAAAAGTAGAGCTCGATTGACTCAAGCTAGGGTGCTTTATAATTGCAAACAAATACATGGATGGATAGAGCACTACAATATTAACAAAACAACCTTACTGATCATCCTCAAAAGAGGCACGGATCACTAGGAAACAACATGAACATATGGCATCATGAGATAAACAGATCAAGGACTTAGTGGAAATGCTAAGTCCCTGAAAACAGAATTAACAAGTGCACCACTTTGCAAGCTTGTGCTAGTCACCACACACATCACAAAAATACATGGGTTGCACCTCTGGAAAGATGGCAAAACCCTTAACAAAACATATGTAGAGCATCAGGGCATAACATGCATACATTAATCATGGCAAAAATGACAAAAACCTAAATGGAGCAGCAGATCTGACAATTAACTCAAGTAGCCCTCTTCTAACAGCATTTCGGGCATCAAGATGAACTCAAATGAAAATGATGCAATGGAATGAAATGATGTACTCTCTGAGATGAACATTTTGATATGCTATATGTATGAATCGGAGCTACGGATGCAAAGTTACGGGGCTAGGAAGAAAGGCACATGGATCTGAGAAATTCGGGACTTAGGAAAAATTCAACCTCCGGGTTAGGGTTCACTGTTCACCGGATCCGGATCTGGATCGCGGCACGCGGCCCGAGGATGGCCGGGGAAGACCTCGCTGGAGACGGGGCGACGGCGGCCGGAGTTGGACGGGGAACCACGGCGGGGCGGATCCGGCCACGGGCTTGCCGGAGAGGCAGCGGGGCGAGGCCGGGCGAGGTGGCGGTGGCGGCCGGCGGGGCCTCGGGCGACATGGGCGAGCGGGCGCCGGCGAGGGGCGTGGAGAGGCGGCGGCATGCGGCGGCCCGCGGCGGAGAGGCGGCGGCGGCTCAGTGGAGGACGAAGGCGGGCGGCGGCGCGCGGACTGGGCCCTCGGGGGCCGGCTTGGGCCCGGCGGGCCTCGACGGGAGCGGCGGGGCGCGGCGCCACGTGGCGCGCGTTCACTGGCTTGGGGCGGCGGTGCGGCATGTCCGGCGCGCGCGGGGTGAATTTAGGGTTTCGGGGAGAGGGGATCCGGGATATTTCGAGGGGGACCTATTTATAGGCATAGAAGGAGCTAGGAGAGTCCAAATGAGGTGCGGTTTTCAGCCACGCGATCGTGATCGAACGCTCTAGATCATGGAGCAGAGTTAGGTGGGTTTTGGGCCAAATTGGAGGGGTGTTGGGCTGCAACACACACGAGGCCTTTTCGGTCCCTCGGTTAACCGTTGGAGTATCAAACGAAGTCCAAATGATACGAAACTTGACAGGCGGTCTACCGGTAGTAAACCAAGGCCGCTTGGCAAGTCTCGGTCCAATCCGGAAATGTTTAATCCCCACACACGAAAGAAAGGTAGAAATGACCACCAGAGGAGAACGAAGCGCCGGAATGCAAAACGGACAACGGGAAAAATGCTCGAATGCATGAGACGAACACGTATGCAAATGAAATGCACATGATGACATGATATGCAATGCATGACAAAGAAAACAACACACGGAGACAAAGACCCGAACCCGAGAAAATAAAATAACTTAATGCCGGAAACGGCAAGAGTTGGAGTACAAATTGGGAAAGTTACATCCGTGGTGTTACAGCGGCGTTGCCCGAGCAGGAGTGCCGGCGAGCAGGGCGGCCGTGGCGCGGGCGGGGCCGGGCAGAGGACGACAAGGGAGGGTGGTTGGGGCGTGGTGATACGTCCATTTTGCATCATGCTTTTATATCGATATTTATTACATTATGGGTTGTTATTACACATTATGTCACAACACTTATGCCTATTCTCTCTTATGTTACAAGGTTTACATGAAGAGGGGGAATGCCGGCAGCTGGAATTATGGGCTAGAAAATGAGCAAATATTAGAGACCTATTCTGCACAACCCCAAAAGTCCTGAAACTTCACGGAAGTCATTTTTGGAATTAATAAAAAATAATGAGCAGAGAAAATACCAGAGGGGGCCCACACCCTGGCCACGAGGGTGGGGGCGCGTCCTACCCCCTGGGCGCCCCCCTGCCTCGTGGGCCCCCTGGTGGCCCTCCGATGCCCATCTTTGGCTATATGGAGTCTTTCGTCCGAGAAAAAATCATAAGCAAGCTCATGGGACAAAACTCCACCGCCACGAGGCGGAACCTTGGCAGAACGAATCTAGGGCTACGACAGAGCTGTTCTGCCGGGGAAACTTCCCTCCGGGAGGGGGAAATATCACCGTCTTCATCACCAATGATCCTCTCATCGGGAGGGGGTCAATCTCCATCAACATCTTCACCAACACCATCTCATCTCAAACCCTAGTTCATCTCTTGTATCCAATCTTTGTATCCAAACCTCAGATTGGTACCTATGGGTTGCTAGTAGTGTTGATTACTCATTGTAGTTGATGCTAGTTGGTTTACTTGGTGGAAGATCATATGTTCAGATCCATTATGCATATTAATACCCCTCTGATTATGAACATTAATATGCTTTGTGAGTAGTTACATTTGTTCCTGAGGACATGGGAGAAGTCTTGTTATAAGTAGTCATGTGAATTTGGTATTCGTTCGATATTTTGATGAGATGTATGTTGTCATCCCTCTAGTGGTGTCATGTGAACGTCGACTACATGACACTTCACCATTGTTTGGGCCTAGAGGGAGGCATTGGGAAGTAATAAGTAGATGATGGGTTGCTAGAGTGACAGAAGCTTAAACCCTAGTTTATGCGTTGCTTCGTAAGGGGCTGATTTGGATCCATATGTTTCATGCTATGGTTAGGTTTACCTTAATACTTTTATTGTAGTTGCGGATGCTTGCAATGGGGGTTAATGATAAGTGGGATGCTTGTCCAAGTAAGGACAGTACCCAAGCACAAGTCCACCCACATATCAGATTATCAAAGTACCGAACGCGAATCATATGAACATGATGAAAACTAGCTTGACGATAATTCCCATGTGTCCTCGGGAGCGCTTTCCTTCATATAAGAGTTTGTCCTGGCTTGTCCTTTGCTACAAAAAGGATTGGGCCATCTTGCTATACCTTATTTACTTTTATTACTTGCTATTCGCTACAAATTATCTTATCACAAAACTATCTGTTACCGATAATTTCAGTGCTTGCAGAGAATACCTTGCCGAAACCGATTATCATTTCCTTCTACTCCTCGTTGGGTTCGACACTCTTACTTATCGAAAGGACTACGATAGATCCCCTATACTTTTGGGTCATCAAGACTCTTTTCTGGCACCGTTGTCGGGGAGTGAAGCGCCTTTGGTAGGTGGAATTTGGTAAGGAAAAATTTATATAGTGTGCTGAAATTTACTGTCACTTGTTACTATGGAACATAATCCTTTGAGGGGTTTGTTCGGGGTATCTTCACCTCGTCCAGAACCACAATTAGTTACCCCTCAACCTACTGAACCTACTGAAAATGTTTACATTGAAATTCCTTCGGGTATGATAGAGAAACTGCTAGCTAATCCTTTCACAGGTGATGGGACATTACATCCTGATTTGCACCTAATGTATGTGGATGAAGTTTGTGGATTATTTAAGCTTGCAGGTATGCCCGAGGATGTTATCAAGAAGAAGGTCTTCCCTTTATCTTTGAAGGGAGATGCATTGACATGGTTGAGGCTATGTGATGATTTTGGATCATGGAACTACCAACGATTGAAATTGGAATTTCATCAGAAGTTTTATCCTATGCATCTTGTTCATCGTGATCATAATTATATATATAATTTTTGGCCTCGCGAAGGAGAAAGCATCGCTCAATCTTGGGGGAGGCTTAAGCCAATGTTATATTCATGCCCCAATCATGAGCGCTCAAGATAAATGATTATTCAAAAATTTTATGCTCAGATTTCTCTCAGCAATCGCTCCATGCTCGATACTTCTTGTACTGGATCTTTTATGATGAAGACTATTGAATTCAAATGGGATTTATTGGAAAGAATTAAACGCAACTATGAAGATTGGGATCTCGACGAAGGTAAGGAGTCAGGTATAACACCTAAGTTTGATTGTGTTAAATCTTTTATGGATACCGATGCTTTCCGTGAATTTAGCACTAAATATGGACTTGACTCTGAGATAGTAGCTTCTTTCTATGAATGGTTTGCTACTCATGTTGATCTCCCTAAGGATAAGTGGTTTAAATATAATCCTCCCATTGAAGTAAAAGTAGTTGCACCTATTAAAGTTGAAGAAAAGACTATCACTTATAATGATCATGTTGTTCCTACTGCTTATGTTGAGAAGCCACCTTTCCCTATTAGAATAAAGGATCATGCTAAAGCTTCAACTGTAGTCAACAAAAGTAATGTTAAGACACCCAAACCCCCTGAACAAATTAAAGTTGAACCTAATATTTCTATGGTTAAAGATCTCTTGGCTGATAATATTGATGGGCATGTTATTTACTTCTGTGATGAGACTGCTAGATTTGCTAGACCTGATACTAAAAATAAACATAGACCTGTTGTAGGCATGCCTGTTATTTTTGTTAAAATAGGATATCATTGCTATCATGGCTTATGTGATATGGGTGCTAGAGCAAGTGCAATACCCCATTCCTTATACAAAAAAATTATGCATGATATTGCACCTGCTGAGATAGAAGATATCGATGTTACCATTAAGCTTGCCAATAGAGATACTATTTCACCAATTGGGATTGTTAGAGATGTTGAAGTCTTGTGTGGGAAGGTTAAATATCCTGCTGATTTTCTTGTTCTTGGTTCCCCACAAGATAGCTTTTGTCCCCTTATATTTGGTCGACCCTTATTGAATACTGTTAATGCTAAGATAGACTGCAATAAGGATATTGTTTCCGTTGGTTTAGGGGATATGTCTCATGAGTTTAATTTTGCTAAATTTCGTAGACAACCCCATGATGAAGAATTGCCTAGTAAATATGAAATAATTGGTCTTGCTTCTATTGCCGTGCCTCCCACCGATCCTTTAGAACAATATTTGCTAGACCATGAAAATGATTTGTTCATGAATGAAAGAAGGGAAATAGATGAAGTATTCTTTAAATAGGGACCTATTCTGAAACACAACTTGCCTGTTGAAATCCTAGGGGATCCTCCTCCACCCAAGGGTGATCCCGTGTTTGATCTTAAACCATTACCTGATACTCTTAAATATTCTTATATTGATGAAAAGAAGATATATCCTGTTATTATTAGTGCTAACCTTTCAGAGAAGGGGGAAGAGAAATTATTGAAAACTCTGAAGAAGCACCATGCTGCTATTGGATATACTCTTGATGATCTTAGGGGCATTAGTCCCACTCTATGTCAACACAAAATAAATTTGGAGAAAGACACCAAACCAGTTATTGATCACCAACGACGGCTAAATCCCAAGATGAAAGAAGTGGTAAGAAAGGAAATATTAAAGCTCCTTGAAGCAGGTATAATTTATCCCATTGCTGATAGTCAGTGGGTAAGTGATGACCCACAAGTATAGGGGATCTATCATAGTCCTTTCGATAAGTAAGAGTGTCGAACCCAACGAGGAGCAGAAGGAAATGATAAGCGGTTTCCAGCAAGGTATTCTCTGCAAGTACTGAAATAAGTGGTAACAGATAGTTTTGTGATAGGATAATTTGTAACGAGCAACAAGTAACAAAAGTAAATAAAGTGCAGCAAGGTGGCCCAATCCTTTTTGTAGCAAAGGACAAGCCTGGACAAACTCTTATATAGAGAAAAGCGCTCCCGAGTACACATGGGAATATCGTCAAGCTAGTTTTCATCACGTTCATATGATTCGCGTTCGGTACTTTGATAATCTGATATGTGGGTGGACTTGTGCTTGGGTACTGTCCTTACTTGGACAAGCATCCCACTTATGATTAACCTCTATTGCAAGCATCCGCAACTACAACAAAAGTATTAAGGTAAACCTAACCATAGCATGAAACATATGGATCCAAATCAACCCCTTACGAAGCAACGCATAAACTAGGGTTTAAGCTTCTGTCACTCTAGCAACCCATCATCTACTTATTACTTCCCAATGCCTCCCTCTAGGCCCAAACAATGGTGAAGTGTTATGTAGTCGATGTTCACATGACACCACTAGAGGGATGACAACATACATCTCATCAAAATATCGAATGAATACCAAATTTACATGAGTACTTATAGCAAGACTTCTCCCATGTCCTCATGAAAAAACGTAACTACTCACAAAGCATATCCATGTTCATAATCAGAGGGGTATTAAGCTTCTGTCACTCTAGCAACCCATCATCTACTTATTACTTCCCAATACCTTCCTCTAGGCCCAAATAATGGTGAAGTGTTATGTAGTCGACGTTCACATAACACCACTAGAGGAGAGATAACATACATCTCATCAAAATATCAAACGAATACCAAATTCACATGAATACTAATAGCAAGACTTCTCCCATGTCCTCAGGAACAAACGTAACTACTCACAAAGCATAATCATGTTCATAATCAGAGGGGTATTAATATGCATATAGGATCTGAACATGTGATCTTCCACCAAATAAACCAACTTGCATCAACTACAAGGAGTAATTAACACTACTAGCAACCCACAGGTACCAATCCCGGACTTGGAGACAAGAGATGAACTAGGGTTTTGAGAGGAGATGGTGCTGGTGAAGATGTTGATGGAGATTGCCCTCTCCCGATGAGAGGAGCGTTGGTGATGACGATGGCGATGATTTCCCCCTCGCGGAGGGAAGTTTCCCCGGCAGAACAGCTCCGCCAGAGCCCTAGATTGGTTCCGCCTCGTGGCGGCGGAGTTTCGTCCGAGAAGATGGCTTATGATTTTTCCTCATCGAAAGACTTCATATAGCAGAAGATGACCATCGGAGGGCCACCAGGGGGCCCACGAGGTAGGGGGGCGCGCCCAGGGGGGTAGGGCGCGCCCCCACCCTCATGGGCAGGGTGTGCCCCCCCTGGTGAACTTCTTGCGCTCAGTAGTTTTTATATATTCTGAAATTGACTTCCATGAAGTTTCAGGACTTTTGGTGCTGTGCAGAATAGGTCTCTAATATTTGCTCCTTTTCCAGCCCAGAACCCCAGCTGCCGGCATTCTCCCTCTTTATGTAAACCTTGTAAAATAAGAGAGAATAGGCATAAGTATTGTGACATAATGTGTAATAACAGCCCATAATGCAATAAATATCGATATAAAAGCATGATGCAAAATGGACGTATCAGTAAGCCATGTCCATTGTGTCCCTAAGAAGGGAGGTATTACTGTCGTTCCTAATGATACAGATGAATTGATTCCGCAAAGAATTATTACAGGCTATAGGATGGTAATTGATTTCTGCAAATTAAATAAAGCTACTAAAAAGATCATTACCCTTTTCCTTTCATTGATCAAATGCTAGAAAGATTATCCAAACATACACATTTTTACTCTCTAGATGGTTACTCTGGCTTCTCTCAAATACCTGTGTCAGCTGATGATCAAGCAAAGACCACTTTTACTTGCCCTTTCGGTACTTTTGCTTATAGACGTATGCCTTTTGGTTTATGTAATGCACATGCTACCTTTCAAAGATGCATGCTGGCTATATTCTCTGACTTTTGTGAAAAGATTTGTGAGGTTTTCATGGACGATTTTTCCATTTATGGATCCTCTTTTGATGATTGCTTGAGCAACCTTGATCGAGTTTTGCAGAGATGTGAAGAAACTAATCTTGTCTTGAACTGGGAGAAGTGCCACTTTATGGTTAATGAAGGTATTGTCTTGGGGCATAAAATTTCTGAAAGAGGTATTGAAGTTGATAAAGCTAAAGTTGATGCTATTGAAAAGATGTTGTGTCCCAAGGACATCAAAGGTATAAGAAGTTTCCTTGGTCATGCCGATTTTTATAGGAGGTTCATTAAGGACTTCTCAAAAAATTCCCGGCCTCTGAATAATCTATTACAAAAAGATATTCCTTTTGTCTTTGATGATGATTGTGTAGAAGCATTCGAAGTACTTAAGAAAGCTTTGATTTATGCACCTATTGTTCAGCCACCTGATTGGAATTTACCTTTTGAAATTATGTGTGCTGCTAGTGATTATGCTGTAGGTGCTGTTCTAGGGCAAAGAGTTGACAAGAAATTAAATGTTATTCAATATGCTAGTAAAACTCTAGACAATGCCCAAAGAAATTATGCTACTACTGAAAAAGAATTTTTAGCAGTTGTATTTGCATGTGATAAGTTCAGACCTTATATTGTTGATTCTAAAGTAACTATCCACACTGATCATGCTGCTATTAAATATCTTATGGAAAAGAAAGATGCTAAACCTAGACTTATTATATGGGTTCTCCTACTACAAGAATTTGATTTGCATATCATTGATAGAAAGGGAGCTGAGAACCCCATTGCGGACAACTTGTCTAGGTTAGAGAATGTTCTTGATAACCCACTACCTATTGATGATAGCTTTCCTGATGAACAATTAATGTCATAAATGCTTCTCATACCTGCTCCATGGTATGGTGATTATGCTAATTATATTGTTGCTAAATTTATACCACCTAGTTTCACATACCAGCAAAAGAAAAAGTTTTTCTATGATTTGAGACATTACTTTTGGGATGACCCACATCTTTATAAAGAAGGAGTAGGTGGTATTATTAGACGTTGTGTACCTGAGCATGAACAGGAACAGATCTTATGCAAGTGTCACTCCGAGGCTTATGGAGGACACCACGCTGGAGATAGAACTGCACACAAGGTATTGCAATCCGGTTTTTATTGGCCTACTCTCTTCAAGGATGCCCGTAAGTTTGTCTTGTCTTGTGATGAACGTCAAAGAATCGGTAATATTAGTAGACGTCAAGAAATGCCTATGAATTATTCACTTGTTATTGAACCATTTGATGTTTGGGGCTTTGATTATATGGGACCGTTTCCTTCCTCTAATGGGTATACACATATTTTAGTTGATGTTGATTACATTACTAAGTGGGTAGAAGCTATTCCAACTAGTAGTGATGATCATAACACCTCTATTAAGATGCTTAAATAAGTTATTTTCCCGAGGTTTGGAGTCCCTAGATATTTAATGACTAATGGTGGTTCACATTTCATTCATGGTGCCTTTCATAAAATGCTTGCTAAGTATGATGTTAATCATAGAATTACGTCTCCTTATAACCCACAGTCTAGTGGTCAAGTAGAATTGAGTAATAGAGAGCTTAAATTAATTTTGCAAAAGACTGTTAATAGATCTAAAAAGAATTGGTCAAAGAAACTTGATGATGCATTATGGGCCTATAGAACTGCATATAAAAATCCTATGGGTATGTCTCCGTATAAAATGGTTTATGGAAAAGCATGTCACTTACCTCTTGAACTAGAACATAAGGCATATTGGGCTATTAAAGAGCTCAACTATGACTTCAAACTTTCCGGTGAGAAGAGGTTATTTGACATTAGCTCACTTGATGAATGGAGAACCCAGGCCTATGAAAATGCCAAACTGTTTAAAGAAAAAGTTAAAAGATGGCATGACAAAAGGATACAAAAGTGTGAGTTTAATGTAGGTGATTATGTATTGCTATACAACTCTCGTTTAAGATTTTTTGCAGGCAAACTCCTCTCTAAATGGGAAGGTCCTTACGTTATCGAGGAGGTCTATCGTTCCGGTGCCATAAAAATCAACAACTTCGAAGGCACAAATCCGGGGGTGGTGAACGATCAAAGAATCAAACATTATATCTCAGGTAATCCTATAAATGTTTAAACTAATGTTATTGAAACTGTAACCCCAGAGGAATACATAAGAGACACTTTCCGGAACGTTCCAGACTCCGAAAAGGAATAGGTACGTGGTATTGTAAGTAAACCGACTCCAAAACAGTTCTAATGGCATTTTTTCTCTGTTTTGGAATATTTAAGAAAATAGGAAAATTAGAAGCAGTCCGGGAAGGACACGAGGCTTCCACGAGGGTGGGAGGCGCGCCCTACCCCCTGGGCACGCCCCCTGCCTCGTGGGCACCTCGTGCGCTCTCCGGACTCCGTTTTCTTGCACGATACTTCTTTTGGTCGGTAAAAATTCATTATAAAATCTCCCAAAGGTTTTGTCCACCGTATCATGTAAATATCTCCTGTCTTTGTTTCGAGTTGTTTTTCTGATAGATCTAGGTCGCCATGTCGTCTTCAAGTGCCCCTAAGGACAAGTTCTTCAAGAAGGTCATCAACCCCTACCTCGCGGAGGTGCTGCAACACCCTCAAACCATTGAGATGCGTGAGGGGTTGTTGCACATCCGTGATGTTGAGGGACCAAGGAGGACTAGAAGCGTGGAGACAAGGCTCGAGGCAATGGAGCAACAAGTTTTCAAGTGTCAGGAGATGGTGGAGCGTGGACTCGACTCCAATCACATAACGATCACAGAGTTCACCAACAACCACAAGCTGGACGTCAAGGACATTGGGGGGGGGCATCTTCAAGCTTCATGAGAAAATCGAGCACCTCCAAGCCCAGATCTATGACCTGCAAAATCAAAACTATGAGTATGAATATAGATTCAAGAGGATGAGTTTGGCTGCAGATTGAAGGATCCCGGAGACTCGATCATCCTTCTATGATGGTGAGCCTATGCCTTGGAAGAGGGACGATAAGCCTACATCATCAACAACTCCATCTCCTTCACTTGCAAAAGAGACATAATCACATGGGTATGGGCACTCCCCTTGGCAATTGCCAAGCTTGGGGGAGTGCCCCGATATCGTATCACCATCACTTTTACCTTTACCGTTTTTCTTAGTTCGATCCTTTTGATAATATCTCGATCTAGTAGAATAAAGTTTTAGTATGATCTAGTTGTGAGTTTTGCTTTATGATCCTTCTATGTAATTGAGTCCGTGAGCTATATATAATAAAGATTAGTATTGAGTCAAGGGCTTGATTATCTTGCTATGATCTAGAGGGAATAAAATAAAAGAGAAGAAATAAAAAGGAAATAAAGAGATCATATGGGTCTTATGGAGAGTAATGAGCTCACATATAAAGAGTATGATGATTAAAAGTTGTTGAGAGTTGACAAACATAGTTTTGGTCATCGTTGCAATTAATAGGAAGTAATAAAGAAAGAGAGGTTTTCACATATAAATATACTATCTTGGACATCTTTTATGATTGTGAGCACTCATTAAAATATGACATGCTAAAGAGTTGACGTTGGACAAGGAAGACAACGTAATGGGTTATGTTTTCTTACATCTGAGATAAATTATATTGTCATGGATCATTGAACATGTTGAGGTTGCCTTTCCCTCTCATGCTAGCCAAGTTCTTTGCACCAGGTAGAAATACTACTTGTGCTTCCAAATATCCCTAAACCCAGTTTTGCCATGAGAGTCCACCATACCTACCTATGGATTGAGTAAGATCCTTCAAGTAAGTTGTCATCGGTGCATGCAATAAAAAAATTTCCTTCTAGATATGTATGACTTATTAATGTGGAGAAAATAAGCTTTATACGATCTTGTGATATGGAAGAAACAAAAGCGATGGACTGCATAATAAAGGTCCATATCACAAGTGGCAATATAAAGTGACGTTCTTTTGCATTAAGATTTTGTGCATCCAACCATAAAAGCGCATGACAACCTCTGCTTCCCTCTGCGAAGGGCCTATCTTTTACTTTTATCTTCTACCTTATATAAGAGTCATGGTGATCTTCACCTTTCCTTTTTACATTTTATCCTTTGGCAAGCACAATGTGTTGGAAAGATCCTGATATATATGGCTAATTGGATGTGGGTTTGCATGAACTATTATTGTTGACGTTACCCTTGAGGTAAAAAGTTGGGAGGCAAAACTATAAGCCCCTATCTTTCTTTGTGTCCGATTAAAACTCCATACCCATAAGTATTGCGTGAGTGTTAGCAATTGTGAAAGACTAAATGATAGTTGAGTATGTGGACTTGCTGAAAAGCTCTTATATTGACTCTTTCCTATGTTATGATAAATTGCAATTGCTTCAATGACTGAGATTATAGTTTGTTAGTTTTCAATGAAGTTTATGATTCATACTTGAAATTGTGATTGAATTGTTACTTTAGCATAAGGGATCATAAGCAAGCTCACGGGACGAAATTCCGCCGCCACGAGGTGGAAACTTGGCGGAACCAATCTAGGGCTCCGGCAGAGCTGTTCTACCGGGAAACTTCCCTCCGGGAGGGGGAAATCATCACCGTCTTCATCACCAATGATCCTCTCATTGGGAGGGGGTCAATCTCCATCAACATCTTCACCAGCACCATCTCATCTCAAACCCTAGTTCATCTCTTGTATCCAATCTTTGTATCGAAACCTCGGATTGGTACCTGTGGGTTGCTAGTAGTGTTGATTACTCCTTGTAGTTGATGCTAGTTAGTTTACTTGGTGGAAGATCATATGTTCAGATCCATTATGCATATTAATACCCCTCTGATTATGAACATGGATATGCTTTGTGAGTAGTTACGTTTTTTCATGAGGACATGGGAGAAGTCTTGCTATAAGTACTCATGTAAATTTGGTATTCATTTGATATTTTGATGAGATGTATGTTGTCATCCCTCTAGTGGTGTCATGTGAACGTCGACTACATGACACTTCACCATTGTTTGGGCCTAGAGGGAGGCATTGGGGAGTAATAAGTAGATGATGGGTTGCTAGAGTGACAGAAGCTTAAACCCTAGTTTATGCGTTGCTTCGTAAGGGGCTTATTTGGATCCATATGTTTCATGCTATGGTTAGGTTTACCTTAATACTTCTGTTGTAGTTGCGGATGCTTGCAATGGGGGTTAATCATAAGTGGGATGCTTGTCCAAGTAAGGACAGTACCCAAGCACAAGTCCACCCACATATCAGATTATCAAAGTACCAAACGTGAATCATATGAACGTGATGAAAACTAGCTTGACGATAATTCCCTTGTGTCCTCGGGAGCTCTTTCCTTCATATAAGAGTTTGTCCAGGCTTGTCCTTTGCTACAAAAAGGATTGGGCCATCTTGATGCACCTTATTTACTTTTATTACTTACAATTCGCTACAAATTATCTTATCACAAAACTATCTGTTACCGATAATTTCAGTGCTTGCAGAGAATACCTTGCTGAAACCGCTTATCATTTCCTTCCGCTCCTCGTTGGGTTTGACACTCTTACTTATCGAAAGGACTACGATAGATCCCCTATACTTGTGGGTCATCACGTGGCTGCCGGCGCAAGCAGCGGGTGAAGGCGGCGGCGATGGCAGGCGGTCAGCAGCGGCAGAGCGCGCGCTGGCGGCGGCCTCTAGCGAGCGGCGGCTAGGGGGAAAGCAGCAGGCAGCAGCGAGCAGCAAGGAGCCACGGCGGCTGCAGCCCACGGGCACGGGGAAGAGGTGGGCCTGGCAAGGGCGCATGTAGAGGCGGGGAACGGCGGGCGCACGACCAGTGGCGGGCGGGCGAACATGGCGGGGCGCGTGCGGGTGGGAAGGTGAGCAACGGGGTTGCAATGGTGGTGGCGGCAGAGCCACAGCCATGGCAGAGGCAGGCTCGGGGGGCCGCGGCTAGGCGGCACAGCGGCGTGCGCGCGGGGCGCAGGGGGAGGGGCTGCGCGAGGCCGCGGCGGCTGGCGCCGGCTGTGGCGGAATGGCGCGGGGCCGAGGGGCGTGCGCGGGCACGCGGTGGTGGGCGGCGGTCGGAGTACGGGCTCGATGCGAGCGAGGTGACGGGGAGCAGCAGCAAGGCGAGGCCACGCTCGAGCACGGGCGTGCGCGCACGTGAGCGGCAGTGACCGCGGGGAAAGGAGGAAGGGGGGGTACCTCACGGGGTGGTGCAGGGGTTCGGGCAGCGGGGGTTGAGGAGGAAGACGGAGACGACCGAGCATCGGGGAGGCGAGCGGTGATGGCGTCTGGTGAGGTGGCGACCCAGGCGGCGGCGGCATCGAGCGCCGAGGCGCGGTTATGGGCGCGTCGGGCCGATGGGATCGGGGGGTTTGTCTCGATCCATATCGGGCATAGGAGGGAGAGGGAGGAGTGCGAGGGGGGAATGGGGATCGGGCTAGGGTTCGGTGCCACCCAGGGGGTATAGGCCAGGGGATGGAGTGGGCCGGCCGGTTGGGCCTAACGGCTCAGGAGGGGTTGGTTCCCCATTTTTTGTTTTCTTTATTTTTCTGTTTTGTCTTTTACTTATTCTTTTCTGTCTTCTTTTAACCTTTAATATATTTTAGTTTAAATAAAATACAACAATAGTCCCTAAATTAGCTTTACTAAATATTCCAGTGCCACAAACAACTTAGCACATTCTAGAAAGTAGTTTGTATTTGTTTATTAATTTATGAGCATTTAATTAATAGTTTTACCACTATTTTATTTATTATTGCGCATTTAACTACTTTATAAGAGTGTGATTTCTCCACCAATATTTATTATGAATTACTTGCTACATTTAGAACATTTTAGTTTTGACTTTTGAAAACTTTTCTAGTTGGGCTTTATTTTAAATTTGAATTTGAATGAGTTTTAAATCATCGCGAGATTATCAACAGTAATCATGGTGACGTGGCAACATTAGTAGAGGGTTACTGTAGCTTAATCATCCGGGGGTCACAGCCATCTCCTTGGATTATCCTCAATCTTCTTCTTGATGAGTTTGATTAAAATTTTATTGCTAGACTCAGCTTGTCCATTGGCTTGGGCATAATATGGAGATGAATTGAGCAACTTTTTGTTATAAGATTCGACAAATTCTCTGACTTGGCGTGACATGAAAGATGAGCCTTGATCTATAGTCAACGTTTGAGGAATGCCGAATCTATGAATAATGTGCTCGGTTATGAATTTAATTACCTTCGTATGTGTCATGTTCTTGAGAGGTACTACTTCAGACCATTTAGTGAAATAATCGGTTGCTACTAATACGAACTGATGCCCCTTTGAGGAAGGCGGATGAATTTGTCCAATAAAGTCTAAACCCCATCCTCTGAAAGGCCATGGCTTGATAATGGGATGTAACATAGCAGTAGGAGTCAACTGAATATCACCAATTTTTTTGACAAGCTTCACACCCTTTATAATATCTGAAGCAGTCATTAATCATAGTCGGCAAATAAAACCCAGCACGTTGTAGTAACCATTTCATCTTGGGGGCCGACTGATGAGTGCCATAAATACCTTCATGGACCTCTCCCATAGCAATTCTCGCTTGGTCCTTGTCCAAGAACTTTAAAAGAACATCATCAACTGTTCGGCGATAGAGACCATCATCTCTCATTGTGTATTTGAAAGCCATACGCCGAACAGCCCTATCCACCCTTCTACTAGGATCACACAAATAATCAATGATGGGTTTCCACCAGTCTTGATTTTCTCCTGCATTGAATATTTCATTAGTGACCGAAACGGTGGGGCTCCGGTTCGATCTCCCCTATGTTGGCAGGACTAAACATCGGCTTTTCAGAAATATGAAACATGCCATGATCAACATGATAGTCGAATGCTTGTTGTGCCAACTCATTTGCTTTCCAATTGTCATCGCTCGGGTTCAGTTAGCATTGAAGGGATCGATCGACTTCAGTACATAGCTAGCTAGTGTGATCGCTCGGGTTCAGCAAGCCAATGCCTTGCACACACACACGCATACGAGAGAGAAATGTGCAAACCACACTGCATCGCTCAGCCCTGACCACCCATCGTAACCACGAACTCCTTGAAATTTTCCTTGCCTTCACTTCTACCGTGATTTTTTTACGTCACGAACGGCCCAAAGAATGTCATGTAGGTGCGTCTTCGGCCAGCCTAGGACGAAAAGCCCATTTTTTGTCATGATTTTTTGTAATACAAGTAGGATCCCACCACATCTATGATGATACGTGTTTTTATCACAACTATCGTCATAGAAGTGTCATAAGCATGACAGAAAAAGTTTTCGTTCGGGCCATAATGTCATGGATGTGTATTTTTTGTAGTGATGGATATCATGTATACAAAATCAGCAACGGCATAATTGTACTCTGGCACATGGCTTGTGTCAAGCACTTCAGCCTTCTCTTCGTTGCTTGTCATCATTTTAACATCTTTAACCAGTTTAGGCTCTGGTTTACCTGCAAACTTGGCTAAAATTAATGTTTGGCTCTCTGCAATTTTAGCCACTTATGCTTCCATATTCTTGGATCTTCCTTCAAGTATATGCACATCATTTGTTAATCCAACAACCTTACTGGTCAATTGACCAAGTAACTTATCATGATTCTTCAAGATATTCTTGAAGTTTTCATTTTGCTCAGTCTGGCAAGCAATTAAACATTTGAGAGTTTCCTCCAAAGTATTTCTATTGCTACCATTAGCTCCAATAAAATTGTTGGATGCTCCTCCATTACTAGGATAAGGGAGTCTAGGAGCATAACCATTATTTTTCCAATTAGGATTGTAGCTATTACGATCAATGAAATTTACATCACTGGTTTCTTTATTAGTGATGGCATGCTTGTTTACCTCTTCTTTACCTTTCATCACGGAGATAAGTTCATCAAGCTTGGCTGCCAACTCCATGCTACTTTCTTCAATGGCATTCACCCTCTTGGTGGTGGCTCTTTCAAGATGCCATTGGTCATGGTTCTCTTGCATATCATCTATTAGTTTCTTGACATCTTCTATGGGCTTTCCAATGACTGTTCCTCCTGCAGCTCTATCAAGCATGGTTTTTGACATGTGATTTAAACCATTATAAAACATATGAAGGATTAACCACTCCATTCCATTATTGGGACAGTTCCTTATAGCTTCTTTCATTCTATCCCAGGCAAGCGCTAGTGGCTCATGTTATTCTTCCTTGAAACCTATAATCTGATAACGTAATTGCATAATCTTTGCAGGTGGACAAAAACTTACATAAAAATTTACTGGAACAATCTTCCCAAGAAGTAACACTGCCTCTAGGTAGAGCTAGAAGCCATTCCTTAGATTTTCCTCTCAGAGAGAAAGGAAATAGATGCAACTTTAGAGCATCAAGGGCATAATCTTTAATGCTTGTCATGTTGCACAGTTCAGTAAAACCGTGCAAGTGCATACCAGCATCCTCAGAAGCAGAGCCTCAAAATCGGTCATGTTGAACCATGGAAACTAAGTTCGATTTGATCTCATACTCAGCGGATTCAACCTCAGGTTGTGCTATAGGTTCATGCATGAAGTTGTTGCTGGAAGATTACCTTGAAGCGATGGTCTCTAGCAAGCTTTTGTAAAAGTGTCAAATCCAGCTTTTGACCAGATCAGCAAGCAAAGAGTGATTCAAACACTTACAATGAAAAGAGGTACGACTATGATCTCGTAATGCTTACAACCTTATATTTGCACTAGGATCAAATAGGATATTAATTTATGTGCAGGAAGTCACCCATCGAGATGTGCTTGTTATGGATCGAAGTGGGGGATGTGTCCAACCGACACGAGTCCTGCATCACAAATCAGTTGTCCTACCGTAGGCCCTATCCGTCATGTGGGGTTGCCTCTATAATTAAGATAATGAAATCAAACAATAGCTTTGGGCATTTATCCACAAGGATACGATCCATGTTACCCTACTGAACCTTACTATCATCGGTGTTCGATATAACACTTCACGGTCTCCTTGCTCCTAGCCTCACCGATGCTCGATCTCCATGATCCTGGGTACCTGCAGGGATGAAGATGGTGGACAAGACAAGAGACATCTTCATGGAACAATTTTATTTCACATATACGTGATGTTATGTCAAATTCTTCCATTGATGCCCTCAACAAATACCTTGGGTTGCAAGGATCATGCCATAGCCTATACCTTGCCGAACTACTCACATATGGAGATCATATCACGAGAAGAAAACACCTTGGAGATTGATTGATTGCAAATATGTCTTACAATGGATGCCTTGTGCAATGCACGATTACAAGTATGAACTAGCTGAGAACACTATGGTGGTGTTGATGGCTATGGAGATGGAAATGGTGGCGGATAGGGTTTGTGGATGAAGATGATGATGAAGAGGTTCTGGTTGCTCCTGTGCTTGTTGTTCTGTTGACATTTTGATGGGGTCCCCTTTATAGAAGTTGTATAGGTGGATGGCCTGCCTCGAAATCCAGGCCAAACGGGTGCTCATACAGGCACGTGTGCCTGTATGGAACGCCGTATTTTGCTCTGGTTCCGCGCAGATGCTTCCTGTTGTTTCCTCCTGACATTCTCCTTCCTTTCCATTCCCACACGTGATTTCTTCCCTTTTTAGCCCATTTCCTGTCGAAACACATCAAAGAGAGGATTTGTGGAATCATTTGCATTCGTTAGTCACTAGTGGCAATATCAGAGCGAATATCTCTTTTTAAATGAAATATCTGGGTTTAAACAAAGGTGAAATGAGTGTAAAAATATCACTCATCAATAACATGACTTCATAAAGTCCAAATCTATATATGGATAGTTTTCGGGGCCATCGGAGTGGGTTCCGGAGACATCCAGAGAATCTGGGATTTTATTTCTGGAAGAAAGTTGTGAAGGACCGTCATGAGATGATGACCCCTAGTGGGCCCATGGGGCCCACAAGGGGTGCCATGGGCTATGGTAGGCCCTAGGCTGAATTCGAAGGGGGAGAAATCCTTCCCTCCTCCACCAAGTGGAGGAGGAGAAGGATTCCCCTCCTTGGCGCGCCCCTCCTCGTCCCACCTACGTATATGTGGGGAGGGCTCCCCCTTTAAGCACATCAAATCAAAGGGGCCTCTTTCCCGCATAACTCCATGCTCTCTCGGTCTAATTGGCCTAAGTGTTTAGGCTCCTAAATATATGGGCTCTAATCTCGGCATAATTGGTCTACGTGAATTAGACTCCTAATTAGACGAGAAGCGCCACTAGGCTTTCTCGTCTCTAGTTTTCTTGCAATTCTTTTTCCTGGGCGTCGAAGCTCTGTCGGACTACTACCATGGAACGTGTAGATACCTCGGAGGGGTCGTATGCTTCGAATCTTGACTCAGTGAACTCTTCTCGTAGCTGGGAGGTGTTACCTAGCTGTGGGAATCAATGGAATCATTGAGTTGCATCGGCTCGTCACTACTTCCGCTACTCTGCACTGTTGGTGAGTCGATCATTACCACCATCTTCATAGTGATCCTGGGTGATATCATCTAGCATAAATTTTTTGTTGCGTAGCATGTCCCCCCTACACCTATATATACTAGAGGATTTTTCCCATTGAGTTACACAAGTTTTCGAGCCTCCAGCTAGACCTAGATCTCTCTAATCCTCATAATAGAGAAGTCCTATGTGGTTCTCTTTTCCTCCCTCTAATTCTATGGCAACGATTAGGTTTGGAAGGCAAAGCACTGCCAAATCGTGAAGGATGTACGCTTGCAAACTGTAGAGAGGTTGTGCTTTTGGTCCTCGGTTCGAGGGATCATTTGTGAATGGTTCGAGGGACTTCAAGAACGGTCTACACTAACTCTTTTTCCGCTACAACTCGAAGTTGGTAATGATCCAATCTAAACACCTAATGCATCTTCATAGTGTTCCCGATTCGATCATAGGACATTTTTTTTGTTTTATACTACGTTACCCAACAGGGGGTCCCGAGCTGGTAGCCTTGGCGCGATGGTAACAGGAGACACAGGGATATACCTAGGTTCATGCTCTTGAGGAGATAATACCCTACGTCTGATACCATTCCGTCGTATCTACTTTCCAAACACTTTTGCCCTTGTTTTGGACTCTAAGTTGCATGATTTGAATGGAACTAACCCGGACTGACGCTGTTTTCAGCAGAATTGCTATGGTGTTATTTATGTGCAGAAACAAAAGTTCTCGGAATGACCTGAAACTTCACAGAACATCTATTCGGAAAATATAAAAAATACCTGCAAAAGATGAAGGCCAGGGGGCCCACCACCTATCCACGAGGGTGGGGGGCACGCCCCCTACCTCGTGGGCCCCTTGGAGCTCCTCCGACCTCAAGACCAACTCTATATATTTGCTTTCGGGGAGAAAAAAAATCAGAGAGAAGAAATCATCACGCTTTACGATACAGAGCCACCGCCAAACCCTAAAACCTCTCAGGAGGGCTGATCTAGAGTCCGTTCAGGGCTCCGGAGAGGGGAATCCGTCGCCATCGTCATCATCAACCATCCTCCATCACCAATTTCATGATGCTCACCGCCGTGCGTGAGTAATTCCATCGTAGGCTTGCTGGACGGTGATGGGTTGGATGGGATCTATCATGTAATCGAGTTAGTTTTGTTAGGGTTTGATCCCTAGTATCCACTATGTTCTGAGATTGATGTTGCTAAGACTTTGCTATGCTTAATGCTTGTCACTAGGGCCCGAGTGCCATGATTTCAGATCTGAACCTATTATGTTTTCATCAATATATGAGAGTTCTTGATCCTATCTTGCAAGTCTATAGTCACCTATTATGTGTTATGATCCGTTAACCCCGAAGTGAGAATAATCGGGATACTTACCGATGATGACCGTAGTTTGAGGAGTTCATGTATTCACTATGTGTTAATGCTTTGTTCCGGTACTCTATTAAAAGGAGGCCTTAATATCCCTTAGTTTCCGTAAGGACTCCGCTGCCACGGGAGGGTAGGACAAAAGATGTCATGCAAGGTCTTTTCCATAAGCACGTATGACTATATTCGGAATACATGCCTACATTACATCGATGAACTGGAGCTAGTTCTGTGTCACCCTATGTTGTGATTGTTACATGATGAACCGCATCCGGCATAATTCTCCATCACTGATCCATTGCCTACGAGCTTTCCATATATTGTTCTTCGCTTATTTTCTTTTCCGTTGCTATTGCTATCATCACTACAAAATACCAAAAACATTACTTTTACTATCATTACCTTTTGCTACCGTTACCACTACTATGATATTACTTTGTGATACTTCTCCAACGTATCTATAATTTTTGATTGCTCCATGCTATATTATCTACTATTTTGGACATTATTGGGATTTATTATCCACTTCTATATTATTTTTGGGACTAACCTATTAACCGGAGGGCCAGCCCATAATTGCTATTTTTTTTGCCTATTTTAGGGTTTTGGAGAAAAGGAATATCAAACGGAGTCCAAACAGAATGAAACCTTTGGGAACGTGATTTTCTTAACAAACAAGACCCAGGAGACTTGGACCCTACGTCAATACACAAAAGAGGAGGCCACGAGGTAGGGGGGCACGCCTACCCCCTAGGCACGCCCTCCACCCTCATGGGCCCCTGTTGCTCCACCGACGTACTCCTTCCTCCTATATATACCTACGTACCCCCAAACGATCAGATATGGAGCCAAAACCCTAATTCCACCGCTGCAACTTTTTGTATCCATGATATCCCATCTTGGGGCCTGTTCCGGAGCTCCGCCAGAGGGGGCATCGATCATGGAGGGCTTCTACATCATCACCATAGCCCCTCCGATGAAGTTTGAGTAGTTCACCTCAGACCTACAGGTCCATAGTTATTAGCTAGATGGCTTCTTCTCTCTTTTTGGATCTCAATACAATGTTCTCCCCCTCTCTTGTGGAGAACTATTCGATGTAATCTTCTTTTTACGGTGTGTTTGTTGAGATCGATGAATTGTGGGTTTATGATCAAGTCTATCTATGAATAACATTTGAATCTTCTCTGAATTCTTTTATGTGTGATTGGTTATCTTTGCAAGTCTCTTCGAATTATCAGTTTGGTTTGGCCTACTAGATTGATCTTTCTTGCAATGGGATAAGTGCTTAGCTTTGGGTTCAATCTTGTGGTGTCCTTTCCCAGTGACAGTAGGGGCAGCAAGGCACGTATTGTATTGTTGCCATCGAGGATAACAAGATGGGGTTTTCATCATATTGCATGAGTTTATCCCTCTACATCATGCCATCTTGCTTAAGGCGTTACTCTGTTTTCATTAACTTAATACTCTAGATGCATGTTGGATAGCGGTCGATGAGTGGAGTAATAGTAGTAGATGCAGGCATGAGTCAGTTTACTTGTCTCGGATGTGATGCCTATATACATGATCATACCTAGATATTCTCATAACTATGCTCAATTCTGGCAATTGCTCAACAGTAATTTGTTCACCCATGGTAAAATACTTATGCTCTTGAGAGAAGCCATTAGTGAAACCTATGGCTCCCGGGTCTATCTTAATCATATTAATCTTCCAATACTTAAGTTATTTCATGTGCTTTTACTTTGCTTTTATTTTACTTTGCATCTTTATCATAAAAATACCAAAAATATTATCTTATCATATCTATCAGATCTCACTCTCGTAAGTGCCGTGTAGGGATTGACAACCCCTTATCGCGTTGGTTGCGAGGATTTATTTGTTTTGTGTAGGTACGAGGGACTCACGCATAGCCTCCTAATGGATTAATACCTTGGTTCTCAAAAACTAAGGGAAATACTTACGCTACTCCAGCATCCCTTCCTCTTCGGGGAAAAACGAACGCAGTGCTCAAGAGGTAGCAAGAAGGATTTCTGGCGCTGTTGCCGGGGAGTCTACGCAAAAGTCAATATACCAAGTACCCGTCACAATCCCTATCTCCCGCATTACATTATTTGCCATTTGCCTCTCGTTTTCCTCTCCCCCACTTCACCCTTGTCGTTTTATTCGCCATCTCTCTCTACCCTCCCTCTCTTTTCCCATTTGCCTCTTTTTGCTGCTTGTTTTTGTTTGCTTGTGTGTTGGATTGCTTGCTTGTCACGATGGCTCAAGATAACACTAAATTGTGTGACTTTACCAATACCAACAATAATTATTTTATTAGCACTCTGATTTCTCCTCTTACCGATGCTGAATCTTGTGAAATTAATGCTGCCTTGCTGAATGTTGTCATGAAAGATCCGTTTTCCAGCCTTCCTAGTGAAGATGCCGCTACCCATCTAAATAGCTTCGTTGATTTGTGTGATATGCAAAAGAAGAAAGATGTGGACAATGATATTGTTAAATTTAAGCTATTTCCTTTTTCGCGTAGAGATCATGCTAAAGCTTGGTTCTTGTCTTTGCCTAAAAATAGTATTGATTCATGGAATGAGTGCAAAGATGCTTTTATCTCTAAGTATTTTCCTCCCGCTAAGATCATCTCCCTTAGAAACGATATTATGAATTTTAAGCAACTTGATCATGAACATGTTGCACAAGCTTGGGAGAGGATGAAATTAATGATACGTAATTGCCCTACTCATGGTTTGAATTTGTGGATGATTATACAAAAAATTTATGCTAGATTGAATTTTGCTTCTAGAAATCTTTTAGATTCGGCCGCGGGAGGCACTTTTATGGAAATCACTTTAGGAGAAGCTACTAAACTCCTAGATAATATTATGGTTAATTATTCTCAATGGCACACTGAAAGATCTACTAATAAAAAGGTGCATGCGATAGAAGAAATTAATGTTTTGAGTGGAAAGATGGATGAACTTATGAAATTATTTGCTAGTAAAAGTGTTTCTTCTGATCCTAATGATATGCCCTTGTCTACTTTGATTGATAATAATAATGAATCCATGGATGTGAATTTTGTTGGCAGGAACAATTTTGGTAACAACGCGTATAGAGGAAATTTTAATCCTAGGCCTTATCCTAGTAATCCCTCTAATAATTATGGTAATTCCTACAACAATTCTTATGGAAATTATAATAAGAGCCCTCTGATTTTGAATCTAATATTAAAGAATTTATTACTTCGCAAAACAATTTCAATGCTTTGATTGAAGAAAAATTGCTTAAGATTGATGATTTGGCTAGGAACGTTGATAGAATTTCTCTTGATGTTGATTCTTTGAAAATTAGATCTATTCCACCTAAGCATGATATAAATGAGTCTCTCAAAGCCATGAGAATTTCCATTCATGAGTGCAAAGAAAGAACCGCTAGGATGTGTGCTAAGAAAGATGCCTTTATAAGAGCGTGTTCTAGTTCCTATGAAAATAAAGATGAAGACCTAAAAGTTATTGATGTGTCCCCTATTAAATCTTTGTTTTGCAATATGAATCTTAATAATGATGGGACTGAATATGATCCACCTTTACCTAGAAGGCATTCCAAGAATTTGTAGTTTTTAGATCTTGATGATAAAATTGATGAAAGTGGGATTGAAGAAATTAAAACCCTAGATGTTGCTAAACCCACTATTTTGGATTTCAAGGAATTTAATTATGAAGATTTCTCTTTGATTGGTTGTATTTCCTTGTTGCAATCCGTGCTAAATTATCCTCATGCTTATAGTCAAAATAAAGTGTTTACTAAACATATCGTTGATGCCTTGATGCAATCTTATGAAGAAAAACTTGAATTGGAAGTTTCTATCCCTAGAAAACTTTATGATGAGTGGGAAACAACTATTAAAATTAAGATTAAAGATCATGAGTTCTATGCTTTATGTGATTTGGGTGCTAGTGTTTCCACGATTCCAAAGACTTTGTGTGATTTGTTAGGTTTCCGTGATTTTGATGATTGCTCTCTAAACTTGCACCTTGCGGATTCCACTATTAAGAAACCTATGGGAAGAATTAATGATGTTATTATTGTTGCAAATAGGAATTATGTACCCGTAGATTTTATTGTTCTTGACATAGATTGCAATCCTTCATGTCCTATTATTCTTGGTAAACCTTTCCTTAGAACGATTGGTGCAATTATTGATATGAAGGAAGGAAATATTAGATTCCAATTTCCATTAAGGAAAGGCATGAAACACTTTCCTAGAAAGAAAATTAAATTACCTTATGAATCTATTATGAGAGCCACTTATGGATTGCCTACCAAAGATGGCAATACCTAGATCTATCCTTGCCTTTTATGCCTAGCTAGGGGCGTTAAACGATAGCGCTAGTTGGGAGGCAACCCAATTTTATTTTTATTCCTTGCTTTTTGCTCCTGTTTAGTAATAAATAATTTATCTAACCTCTGTTTAGGATGTGTTTTTTGTGTTTAATTAGTGTTTGTGCTAAGTAGAACCGTTGGGAAGACTTGGGGAAAGTCTTGATAATCTTACTGTAAAAAACAGAAACTTTAGCACTCACGAGAACTGCTGCCATTTTTATTTGGAAAGTTCTATTTAGTTAATTCTTTTTGCAGATGATTAATAGATAAATTACTCACGTCCAGAAATTTATTTTAGAATTTTTGGGGTTGCAGATCTTGCGCTAGCTACATATTACTACAGACTGTTCTGTTTTTGACAGATTCTGTTTTTCGTGTGTTGTTTGCTTATTTTGATGAATCTATGGCTAGTAAAATAGTTTATAAACCATAGAGAAGTTGGAATACAGTAGGTTTAACACCAATATAAATAAAGAATGAGTTCATTACAGTACCTTGAAGTGGTATTTTGTTTTCTTTCGCTAACGGAGCTCACGAGATCTTCTAATTTAAGTTTTGTGTTGTGAAGTTTTCAAGTTTTGGGTAAAGATTTGATGGATTATGGAACAAGGAGTGGCAAGAGTGAGGGAGTCCTGGATTAGGGGGTCTCCGGACAGCCGGACTATCTCCATTGGCCGGACTGTTAGACTATGAAGATACAAGAGTGGAGACTTCGTCTCGTGTCCGGATGGGACTCTACTTGGCGTGGAAGGCAAGCTAGGCAATACGTATATGGATATCTCCTCCTTTGTAACTGACCTTGTGTAACCCTAACCCTCTTCGGGGTCTATATAAACCGAAGGGTTTTAGTCCGTAGGACAACAATCACAACATACAATCATACCATAGGCTAGCTTCTAGGGTTTAGCCTCTCTGATCTCGTGGTAGATCTACTCTTGTAACACCCATATCTTCAATATTAATCAAGCAGGACGTAGGGTTTTACCTCCATCAAGAGGGCCCAAACCTGGGTAAAACATCGTGTCCCCTGCCTCCTGTTACCATCTGGCCTAGACGCACAGTTCGAGACCCCCTACCCGAGATCCGCTGGTTTTGACACCGACATTGGTGCTTTCATTGAGAGTTCCTCTGTGTCGTCGCCGTTAGGCTTGATGGCTCCTACTATCATCGACAGCGATGCGGTCCAGGGTGAGACTTTTCTCCCCAGACAATTCTTCGTATTCGGCGGCTTTGCACTGCGGGCTAATTCGCTTGGCCATCTGGAGCAGATTGAAAGCTACGCCCCTGGCCATCAGGTCAGATTTGGAAGTTTGAATTACACAGCCAACATCTGTGGGGACTTGATCTTCGACGGATTCGAGCCACAGCCGGGCGCGCCGCACTGTCGCGATGGGTATGACCTAGCTCTGCCGCCAGACGGTACCCCAGAGGCCGTGCCCGCATCAGCTCCGACCCTTAGCTCGGAGCCAGCTGCGCCAATCGAGGACGTGTGGCTAGACACCGCCTCAAGGGCTGCAGTCTCGACGGTGATCGAGCCAAACACCAGCATAATCCTCTGCGCAGTCCGTGACTCCAAGGTGCCGGACTCTCTTCCGGACCCGGAACTATCTGCGCCCCTGCCAATCGAATCCGATTGGGCGCCGATCATGGAATTCACCGCCGCGGATATCTTTCAGCACTCGCCCATCGGCGACATTCTGAATTCACTAAGGTCTCTCTCTTTGTCAGGAGAGCCCTGGCCGGATTATGGCCAACAGGATTGGGATGCGGACGACGAAGAAATTCAACGCCCACCCACCACCCACTTTGTAGCCACCGTCGGTGATTTAACCGACATGCTCGACTTCGACTCCGAAGACATCGACAGTATGGACGACGATGTAGGAGACGAACATGAACCAACACCTATAGGGCACTGGAAAGCCACCTCGTCGTATGACATATACATGGTGGATACACCCAATGAAGGCAATGGCGACGAGATAGCGGAGGATGACCCCTCCAAGAAGCAACCCAAGCGCCGACGTCAGCGGCGCCGCTCTAAGTCTCGCCAAAGCAAAAGTGGTGATACCGGCATAGGAGATAATAACACTCCGGATAGCGCCGAAGACAACAACAATCCCCTCCAGCAAGATTTAGAGCAGGAGGATGAAGGAGCCAGCTCTCCTGAGAGAGCGGCTGGCGGAGAGGAGGAGGATGACAATTACATGCCCCCCTCCGAAGACGGGGCAAGCCTTGGCGACGATGAATTCGCCGTACCAGAGGATCCCGTCGAACAAGAGCACTTCAAGCGCAGGCTTATGGCCACGGCAAATAGCCTGAAGAAAAAGCAGCAACAACTTCAAGCTGATCAAGATCTGCTAGCTGACAAATGGACTGAAGTCCTCGCGGCCGAGGAATATAAACTCGAGCATCCCTCCAAGAGTTACCCAAGGCGCAGGTTACTACCCCGACTGGAGGAAGAAGCGTATGATACGGCTGACCGGCCACCTCGTGGCCGCGATAGAGAGGCATTCCAGCCAAAAGCTCAGCCTCCACCCCAACGCCTTCCAAATAAAAAGGCATGGGGAGATACGCCAGACCTGCGAGACATATTGGAGGACAAAGAAAAGCATTCAAGATCGATCTACGGATCACGAGGGCGCACCACTCTACGAGACGGTAAACGTCACGCCGGATGCAGTAAAAGCAAATCCGGCCGGGCCGAACATAGCGGGCAGGACCCATTCGAGCTGCGTCGCGATATAGCCCAATACAGAGGCGCCGCACACCCCTTATGCTTCACAGACGAAGTAATGGAACATCAATTCCCAGAAGGTTTCAAACCTGTAAACATTGAATCGTACGACGACACAACAGATCCCGCAGTATGGATTGAGGACTTCCTCCTCCACATCCACATGGCCCGCGGTGATGACTTACATGCCATCAAGTACCTCCCACTAAAACTCAAAGGACCAGCACGGCATTGTCTTAATAGCTTGCCAGCGGACTCCATTAGCTGTTGGGAAGATCTGGAAGCCGCATTCCTCGACAACTTTCATGGCACTTATGTGCGACCACCAGACGCCGTTGACTTGAGCCACATAATTCAGCAGCCAGAAGAGTCGGCCAGGCAATTCCGGACTCGGTTCGTTACAAAGAAAAATCAAATCGTTGACTGTCCGGATGCTGAGGCCTTATCGACTTTCAAGCACAACATCCGAGACGAGTGGCTAGCCTGGCACCTTGGTCAGGAAAAGCCGAAATCTATGGCAGCTCTCACGACGCTCATGACCCGCTTTTGTGCGGGAGAAGACAGCTGGTTGGCTCGCAGTAATAACATATCAAAGAACCATGGTACCTCAGATACCAAGGACGGCAATAGCAGGTCATGTCGCAACAAGCATAAGCGCCGCATTAACAGTGAAAGTACTGAGGATACGGCAGTCAATGCCAGATTCAAAGGCTCTAAACCCGGTCAGCGGAAAAAGCCATTCAAACAAAGTACGTCGGGTCCATCCAGCTTGGACCGTATACTCGATCGCTCGTGTCAAATACACGGCACCCCAGACAAGCCAGCCAATCACACCAACAGGGATTGTTGGGTGTTCAAGCAGGCCGGCAAGTTAATTGCCGAAAATAAGGACAAGGGGCCGCATAGCGATGACGAGGAAGAACCCCGGCAGCCGCACACTGGAGGACAGAAGAGGTTTCCCCCGCAAGTGCGGACGGTGAACATGATATACGCAACCCACATCCCCAAGAGGGAGCGGAAGCGTGCGCTCAGGGACGTATATGCGTTGGAGCCAGTCGCCCCAAAGTTCAACCCTTGGTCCTCCTGTCCGATCACCTTCGATCGCAGGGACCACCCCACTAGTATCCATCATGGCGGATTCGCCGCACTGGTCCTAGACCCAATCATCGACGGATTTCACCTCACTTGAGTCCTTATGGATGGCAGCAGCAGCCTGAACCTGCTTTATCAGGACACAGTGCGCAAAATGGGTATAGACCCCTTAAGGATCAAACCCATAAAAATGACCTTTAAGGGTGTCATTCCAGGCGTAGAGGCCCACCGCACAGGCTCAATTACACTGGAAGTGGTCTTCGGATCCCCGGATAACTTCCGAAGCGAAGAGTTAATCTTCGATATAGTCCCGTTCCACAGTGGTTATCACGCGCTGCTCGGACGAACCGCATTTGCTAGATTCAATGCGGTACCGCATTATGCATACCTCAAGCTCAAGATGCCAGGACCTCGCGGAGTTATTATAGTCAATGGAAACACAGAGCGCTCTCTCCGAATAGAGGAGCACACTGCGGCCCTTGCAGCAGAAGCGCAAAGCAGCCTCTCAAGGCAATCTACCAGTTCGGCGTTTCAAAGCACGGACACCTTCAAGCGCGCTCGGGGCAATCGGCAAACAGACTGCCTGGCGTGATCTGAGCTCGCGTAGCAATACGGCGGCCACCCCAATCCCAGCCCACCGGCGTTATTCGTGCCACGTGTACATAATTACGCATTAAAAATACCATGGGCACAGGTGGGGAGGGGGGGGCACAACTGCGGCACGCCCCAAAACGCGGCCTAAACCGCACTAGGGGCTTCCCGTTTGGTTATTTTTCTTTTTCTTTCAGGACTTTAATCTCTGGAAACACTGTCCGGCAGCTCTATTGCCGAACACATGATACAGCAACCAAGGAGGCAGACAACTACGTTATACAACGGAATTCCCAGGTTGATTACAGATTTCATATCATTCCTCAGCTCGCCCTTGGAAGGGACATAGTCCTACTCTTTTTCTTATTGCACTATCTGTATCACTCTGCTTTAAATGCAATTTTTTAATATACAATGCATGGCATTACGACTATTATTGCATTTCTGTTATATATGTGTGTGTGTGTGTATTCATTAATGACGCCTTGCAACCGTACACTCTGGTACGGCCAATACACTAGGGGCTTACATACCCATAATATGGTGTGAAAAGTCCAAACACTTTCACAAGTGCGGCACCCCGAACTTATAGCATTATATGCATCAGCTTCGAATCATGTCTTTGGTCAAATGTTGGGTTTTCCCGGCTCCTATGTTTTGGTACCTTATGTTCCGCTCTATCGGCTAAGGTAGCTCTAGGAGAACTACTGCGATTGTGCCCCAGTTCTGCCGGGCCGAGCACCTCAGTAGAGAAAGCTAAAACTGACTGTCATGATAAGGGGAGAGACTGGTCGCTGTTCGGCGAGGTTTTTCGAGTCCCTAAAGACTTATGCCGCTTAGGGCAAGGGGCCGGCTCCGTCCAGCTTACAGGCGTGTATCGCGCCCCGAATTCGGCCTTCCGAATACCAGGGGCTTCGCCGAAATTTAAAATTATAGAATTCTATGGCTAAGTGAGAGTGATAAAGCATTATTAGTCCGGTTTCCTTGTTCGTTGTGCTGAGCACCTCCTTCGAAGGACCCAAACATGGGAACAAGAGTGCTCAGGTTTATCCCAAACACCCTAGCACTCGTGGCATGGGGTCAGAAGCCGAGGACTAGCCATCTCTCAGATTGGATAAACAGCCAAACAGAAGGTAATATTTTAAATTCTAACAAGCGTTGCATAGCAAACATGATACAAGTTTTCATACATACAGGACAACACGAGCAAGTCTCATTCAAATATTACATTTTGCGAACACTCATCCGCGATAAGACGGGCACCCGGCAGAACACCCTCATAGTACATCTCGGGGTGGCGGTGCTCCTTGCCCTCCGGTGGCCCCTCCTTGATCAGCTTCACGGCGTCTAGCTTGACCCACGGCATTTTTACACGGGCGAAAGCCCGGCGTGCACCTTCTATGCAGACGGATCGCTTGACGACCTCCAGCCGGGGGCAGGCATCCACAAGCCGCCTCACCAGGCTGAAGAAGCTGTTCGTAAGGGCGTCGCCAGGCCACAACCGGACTATGAAGCCCTTCATGGCTTGATCGGCCGCCTTATGTAGCTCGACCATCTGCTTCAGCTGGTCGCTCATTGGCACCGGATGTTCGGCCTCAGCATACTGAGACCAGAACAGCTTCTCCATCGAGCTTCCGTCCTCGGCCTGGTAGAATTGTGCGGTATCGGACACACTGCGGGGCAAATCTGCGAATGCTCCTGAAGAGCTCCGGATTCGGGTAAGTAATCGGTAATTCACTTTTACATGCTTGCTTTGCATATAGAAAGCCTTACCCGCCGCTATCTTCTTCATCGCGTCGATCTCCTGAAGGGCCTTCTGGGCCTCGGTCTTGGCACTCTTCGCGCTCTCACGGACCACGGCAAGCTCAGACTCTCACGTCTTCAAGTCAAGCTCCAACACCTCGTGCTTCGTCACGAGAGCCTGGAGCTCTTGCTGCACCTCACCCACCCGAGCCTCGTGCCTCTCTCGCTCGGTGTGCTCCTTGGCCATTGTATCTTCGGCCTTGGTCAGCGCTTGCTTCAGGGTCGCCACCTCGGTCGTGGCCCCTGGCAAAACATACAATGATCCTGTCATTTTGCAATCGCGTCCTTTTTTATATACACATATCTATAGACGGGGTATTACTTACCCTCGTTCTCCTCGAGCTGCCTCTTGGCAAGGCCGAGTTCTTTCTTGGACCCATCGAGGGCCTGCTTCAGTATGGCGACATCCGCAGTTAGTGCGGCGGACGCCAGCAGAGAAGCCTGCATATGCATATTGACATACTTATATTAGACTCCTGCGATATTATTTGATCCTCTGTTCGGCTTTTCTTTGTGAACACCGAACAAAGCATTAGGGGCTACTGTCTATGCGGTAATACTTCTACTACATTTTAAAACACTTACCTCGAAGCTTGTTAGAAGGCTGGCACAGGCTTCAGTCAATCTGCTCTTGGCAGACTAAACCTTCTAGATCACCGCACTCATGATGGTGCGGTGCTCCTCGTCGATGGAAGCGCTGCGAAGCACTTCCAGCAGGCTGTCCGGTGCCTCTGGATGGGCAGAGGTCACTGGCACTGGCGTTTCGCCCCTCTTAGAAGGGGACTGCCTACCCGAGTCCGGAACCGTTGGAGGATCCGGCGCGGTGCTCGGCTAAGGGCCGAACTCGGAGCTCTCGGGGACCCCGTCCCCTTGGCTCCCGGAGTCCGGAAGGTCGCCTTGAGGCGCCTCCGGGATGGTCCCCCCTTGATCCGGTGCCTCTTGAGACAACACTTCGGCGTCGTCGGCAGGATGAGGGGAGGTGGCGGTCGGGACTAGATCGCTATCCATGTCTGACGAGCCCAGGGAGCCGTCCGATGATACCTCGATATCGGCTCGGGGCGGCCTGCACAATTGTGTTCGGCGTTAGGAAAAGTAAGTGCGACAAAGGAATCCTACGGGTAACTTTGGTATCCGAATAATTACGATCTCCCCGGGGGCTTGGCCCTGGGCAACCACTCGTCTTCGCTTTCGTCGGTGGCGGTGGAGCTGTCCGGAGGGGAGTCCTTCCCTTCTTGGACCCCCCGGCCTCCCCAGTTGGGGCGGCCTTCCTTTTCTTGTCTCCCCCAGTCGGTGGGGGAGCTTCTTCTTCCTCTTCCTCGTCTTCAGGGGAAGAGTGCGCCACAGAGTCATCGGACGGTTAGTCCGATGATGCCTGGCATCGGGAACTCTTTCGAGCTCCCTTGGCCTTCTTGGTCTTCTCTGGCACCTTATAAGGGGCCGGAGTCAACATCTTCGCTAGGAGGGCATCTGCGGGGCCTTCGGGCAAAGGAGCCGGATAGTCGATCTGTCCTGCCATCTTCTTCCAGTCCTGTCAAAGGCACGGGAGTTTAGATCCCGCATAGAGTCAATCTATATAGAAAACAAGTATCCTGTGAAAGGTAAAATAGCTTACCGCACTAGCTTGGTGCTTCGCGCTGAATCCGCGATCCTCAGTAATGGGGGTAGGGACCGCGGCACCCTTGAACAGCACCCTCCAGGCATCTTCATGAGTCGTGTCGAAGAGCCTGTTCAGAGTTCGGTGCTGCGCCGGGTTGAACTCCCACAAGGTGAACTCTCGTTGTTGGCACGGGAGTATCTAGCGGATGAGCATGACCTGGACTATGCTGACGAGCTTGAGCTTCTTGTCCACCATGTTTTGAATACATGTCTGGAGTCCGGTCAGCTCTTTTGAATTACCCCAGGACAGGCCCTTCTCTTTCCAGGAGGTGAGCCGCATGGGGATGCCAGATCGGAACTCGGGGGCCGCTAACCATGCGGGGTCGCGCGGCTCGGTGATATAGAACCACCCCAATTGCCACCCCTTTATGGTATCCACGAAGGAGCCCTCGAGCCATGTTATGTTGGGCATCTTGCCCACCATGGCGCCTCCGGACTCCGCCTGGCGGCCGCTCACTACCTTCGGCTTGACATTGAAGGTCTTCAGCCATAAGCCGAAGTGGGGCTTGATGCGGAGGAAGGCCTCGCACACGACGATAAACGCCAAGATGTTGAGGATGAAGTTCGGGGCCAGATCGTGGAAATCCAGGCCGTAATAAAACATGAGCCCATGGACGAAGGGATGGAGAGGGAATCCCAGTCCCCGGAGGAAATGGGTGAGGAATACAACCCTCTCATGGGGCTTGGGGGTGGGAATGAGTTGCCCCTCATCTGGGAGCCGGTGCGTGATGTCGTCGGGCAGGTATCTGGCTCTGCTCAGTTTCTCGATGTCTCCCTCCGTGGCGGAGGAGACCATCCACTTGCCTCCCGCTCCGGACATGGTTGGAGAAGGTTGAGATGGAAGTGACGACTTGGGCGCTAGAGCACGAGTGTGCGGGAGCGGATGAGCAGAGGAGGAAGAAGGCGTGGATGGGAAGGTGAATCCTTATCCCTTTATATGGGCGGACAAAACTAAGCGTCCCCACTTTCCTGGTGAAACTCGCTTATCCCCCAAGCGCCGTAATTGATGGCGCAGTTGGGTTACCCATGCCCGTATTGATGAGAATCCCGTAATAAGGGGACACGATCTCTGCTTTGACAAGACGTGTCGAAAAACTGCCTCGCGTTATGTGCGGGGCAGGTTAAAGGAAACGGTTCAAATAATCACCGGGCCATGATGTAATGTCTTGTTGACAAAACAAGCTAGCGAATTAGATATGCGAAAACATTATTCTCTCTACGGTGGAATGTGGAACTTATTTTGCAGGGTCGGACACTATCCTCGTATTCAAATTCTTCTGTGATGTATTCGGAGAAGGAACCCGCCTTGCAATGCCGAAGACAACTGCGTGCTAGACTCATCATCATTGAAGCCTGGTTCAGGGGCTACTGAGGGATTCCTGGATTAGGGGGTCTCCGGACAGCCGGACTATCTCCATTGGCCGGACTGTTAGACTATGAAGATACAAGATTGAAGACTTCGTCTCGTGTCCGGATGGGACTCTACTTGGCGTGGAAGGCAAGCTAGGCAATACGTATATGGATATCTCCTCCTTTGTAACCGACCTTGTGTAACCCTAACCCTCTCTGGTGTCTATATAAACCAAAGGGTTTTAGTCCGTAGGACAACAATCACAACATACAATCATACCATAGGCTAGCTTCTAGGGTTTAGCCTCTCTGATCTCGTGGTAGATCTACTCTTGTAACACCCATATCTTCAATATTAATCAAGCAGGACGTAGGGTTTTACCTCCATCAAGAGGGCCCGAACCTGGGTAAAACATCATGTCCCCTGCCTCCTGTTACCATCCGGCCTAGACGCACAGTTCGGGACCCCCTACCCGAGATCCGCCGGTTTTGACACCGACAAAGAGCCTAAGCTTGGGGATGCCCATGGCACCCCCAAGATAATCTAAGGACACCTAAAATCCAAAGCTTGGGGATGCCCCGGAAGGCATCCCCTCTTTTCGTCTACTTCTATCGGTAACTCTACTTGGAGCTATATTTTTATTCACCACATGATATGTGTTTTGCTTGGAGTGTCTTGTAATATTTGAGTCTTTATTTGTTAGTTTACCACAATCATCCTTGATGTACACACCTTTTGAGAGAGCCATACATGATTTGGAATTTGTTAGAATACTCTATGTGCTTCGCTTATATCAATTGAGTTATATAGTTTTGCTCTAGTATTTCACTTACATCTTTTAGAGCACGGTGGTGGATTTGTTTTATAGAAACTATTGATCTCTCATGCTTCACTTAGATTATTTTGAGAGTCTTAAATATCATGGTAATTTGCTTTAAAAAAATCCTTATATGCTAGGTATACAAGATTAATAATAGTATTCTCTTATGAGTGTGTTGAATACTATGAGAGGTTTGATGCTTGATAATTGTTTTGAGATATGAAGATGGTGATATTAAAGTTGTGCTAGTTGAGTAGTTGTGAATTTGAGAAATACTTGTGTTAAAGTTTGTGATTCCCGTAGCATGCACGTATGGTGAACCGTTATGTGATGAATTCAGAGCATGATTTATTTATTGATTGTCTTCCTTATGAGTGGCGGTCGGGGACGAGCGATGGTCTTTTCCTACCAATCTATCCCCCTAGGAGCATGCGCGTAATACTTTGCTTTGATAACTTGTAGATTTTTCGCAATAAGTATATGAGTTCTTTATGACTAATGTTGAGTCCATGGATTATACGCACTCTCACGCTTCCACCATTGCTAGCCTCTCTAATACCGCACACCTTTCGCTGGTATCATACACCCACCATATACCTTCCTCAAAACAGCCACCATACCTACCTATTATGGCATTTCCATAGCCATTCCGAGATATATTGCCATGCAACTTTCCACCGTTCCGTTTAGTATGACACACTCCTTCATTGTCATATTGCTTAGCATGATCATGTAGTTGACATTGTATTTGTGGCAAAGCCACCGTTCATAATTCTTTCATACATGTCACTCATGAGTCATTGCATATCCGGTAGATAGCCGGAGGCATTAATATAGAGTCATATTTTGTTCTAAGTATCGAGTTGTAATTGTTGAGTTGTAAGAAAATAAAAGTGTGATGATCATCATTATTAGAGCATTGTCCCAATGAGGAAAGGATGATGGAGACTATGATTCCCCCACAAGTCGGGATGAGACCCCGGACGAAAAAAGAAAGAAAGATAAGAGGCCATAAAAAAAGAGAAAAGGCCCAAATAAAAAAATGAGAGAAAAAGAGAGAAGGGGCAATGCTACTATCCTTTTACCACACTTGTGCTTCAAAGTAGCACCATGATATTCATAGTAGAGAGTCTCTCATTTCGTCGCTTTCATATACTTGTGGGAATTTTTCATTATAGAACTTGGCTTGTATATTCCAATGATGGGCTTCCTCAAAGTGCCCTAGGTCTTCGTGAGCAAGCAAGTTGGATGCACACCCACTTAGTTTCTTTTGTTGACCTTTCATATACTTATAGCTCTAGTGCATCCATTGCATGGCAATCCCTACTCACTCATATTGATATCTATTGATGGGCATCTCCATAGCCCGTTGATGTGCCTAGTTGATGTGAGACTATCTTCCCCCGTTTTGTCTTCTCCACAACCACCATTCTATTCCACCTATAGTGATATATCCATGGCTCATGCTCATGTATTGCGTGAAGATTGAAAAAGTTTTGAGAATGTCAAATGTATGAAACAATTGCTTGGCTTGTCATCTGGGTTGTGCATGATTTAAATACTTTGTGTGGTGAAGATAGAGCATAGCCAGACTATATTATTTTGTAGGGATAACTTTCTTTGGCCATGTTATTTTGAGAAGACATGATTGCTTTATTAGTATGCTTGAAGTATTATTATTTTTATGTCAATATGAACTTTTATCTTGAATCTTTCAGATCTGAATATTCATACCACAATTAAGAAGAATTACATTAAAATTATGCCAATTAGCACTCCACATCAAAAATTCTGTTTTTATCATTTACCTACTCGAGGACGAGTAGGAATTAAGCTTGGGGATGCTTGATACGTCTCCAACGTATCTATAATTTTTGATTTCTCCATGCTATATTATCTACTATTTTGGACATTATTGGGCTTTATTATCCACTTTTATATTATTTTTGGGACTAACCTATTAACCGGAGGCCTAGCCTAGAATTGCTGTTTTTTCCTATTTTAGGGTTTCGAAGAAAAGGAATATCAAATGGAGTCCAAACGGAATGAAACCTTTGGGAACGTGATTTTCTTAACGAACAAGACCCAGGCGACTTGGACCCTACGTCAAGACACAAAAGAGGAGGCCACGAGGTAGGGGGGTGCGCCTACCCCCCCCCCCAGGCGCGCCCTCCACCCTCGTGGGCCCCCTGTTGCTCCACCGACGTACTCCTTCCTCCTATATATACCTACGTACCCCCAAACGATCAAATACAGAGCCAAAACCCTAATTCCACCGCCACAACTTTCTGTATCCACGAGATCCCATCTTGGGGCCTATTCCGGAGCTCCGCCGGAGGGGGCATCGATCACGGAGGGCTTCTACATCATCACCATAGCCCCTCCAATGAAGTGTGAGTAGTTCACCTCAGACCTACGGGTCCATAGTTATTAGCTAGATGGCTTCTTCTCTCTTTTTGGATCTCAATACAATGTTCTCCCCCTCTCTTGTGGAGAACTATTCGATGTAATCTTCTTTTTGTGGTGTGTTTGTTGAGACCGATGAATTGTGGGTTTATGATCAAGTCTATCTATGAATAATATTTGAATCTTCTCTGAATTCTTTTATGTATGATTGGTTATCTTTGCAAGTCTCTTCGAATTATCAGTTTTGTTTGGCCTACTAGATTGATCTTTCTTGCAATGGGAGAAGTGCTTAGCTTTGGGTTCAATCTTGCGGTGTCCTTTCCCAGTGACAGTAGGGGCAGCAAGGCACATATTGTATTGTTGCCATCGAGGATAACAAGATGGGGTTTTCATTATATTGCATGAGTTTATCCCTCTACATCATGTCATCTTGCTTAAGGCGTTACTCTGTTTTCATTAACTTAATACTCTAGATGCATGCTGAATAGCGGTCGATGAGTGGAGTAATAGTAGTAGATGTAGGAAGGAGTCGGTCTACTTGTCTCGGACGTGATGCCTATATACATGATCATAGCTAGATATTCTCATAACTATGCTCAATTCTGTCAATTGCTCAACAGTAATTTGTTCACCCACCGTAAAATACTTATGCTCTTGAGAGAAGCCACTAGTGAAACCTATGGCTCCCGGGTCTATCTTCATCATATTAATCTTCCAATACTTAAGTTATTTCCTTTGCTTTTACTTTGCTTTTATTTTACTTTGCATCTTTATCATAAAAATACCAAAAATATTATCTTATCATATCTATCAGATCTCACTCTCGTAAGTGGCCGTGTAGGGATTGACAACCCCTTATCACGTTGTTTGCGAGGATTTATTTGTTTTGTGCAGGTACGAGGGACTCGCGCGTAGCCTCCTACTGGATTGATACCTTGGTTCTCAAAAACTGAGGGAAATACTTACGCTACTCTACTGCATCATCCCTTCCTCTTCGGGAAAAACCAACGCAGTGCTCAAGAGATAGCACTTTGCTACTAAATACTTTGCTGCAGATATTAAGTTTCTAGGTGTGGTTGAATCGACAACTTAGTTGCTAATAATTGAGAGTATTCTTTGGCTCCCCTTGTGTCGAATCAGTAAATTTGGGTTGAATACTCTACCCTCGAAAACTGTTGCGATCCCCTATACTTGTGGGTTATCAAGACTATTTTCTGGCGCTGTTGCCGGGGAGCATAGCTCTATTCTTTGAGTCACTTGGGATTTATATCTGCTTATCATTATGAAAAACTTGAGAGATCCAAAAACCAAGATTTATCCCTCAACTACGAGGGGAGGTAAGGAACTGCCATCTAGCTCTGCACTTGATTCACCTTCTGTTTTGAGTAAGCTTGCAACACCTAAACCTGCTTCTGCTATTCGTTCTGATATGTCGCATGTTATTGATGATGCCACTTTTGCTATGCATGATACTTATGATGAAACTACTTCTATGCTTGATACTACTGTGCCACTTGGTGAATTTCTTGATGAACAACTTGCTAGGGTTAGAGAGAGTGAAAATATTGAATCTGATAATACTGATGATGAACACTTGCCTGTTATTCCTAAGGGTTATGTTTTTGATAAAAAAGCTTCTTTAGCTATTTTAGCTTGCAAAGATAGATACGAACTCAAGAGGTTATTAGCTAAATGGAATCAGCAATCTCTAAATGCTAGAATGAAACCTGACCCTGCTTTTGCTACTTCACCTATCTGTGTTACTGATAAGGACTATGAATTCTCTGTTGATCCTGATATAATTACCTTGGTTGAATCTGATCCTTTTCATGGCTATGAATCTAAAACTGTTGTGGCACATCTTACTAAATTAAATGATATAGCTACCCTGTTTACTAATGATGAGAGAACTCGTTACTTTTATATCCTTAAAATATTTCTGTTCTCATTAAAGGGTGATGCTAAGATATGGTTCAATTCTCTTGATCCTGGTTGTGTGCGTAGTCCCTAGGATATGATTTATTACTTCTCTGCTAAATATTTCCCTGCTCATAAGAAACAAGCTGCTTTGAGGGATATATATAATTTTGTGCAAATTGAAGAATAGAGTCTCCCACAAGCTTGGGGGAGGCTTCTCAAATTACTTAATGCTTTGCCTGATCATCCTCTTAAGAAAAATGAAATACTTGATATCTATTATAATGGACTAACGGATGCCTCCAGAGATTACCTGGATAGTTGTGCTAGTTCTGTTTTCAGGGAAAGAACACCGGATGAAGCTGAAATTCTATTGAATAATATGTTGACAAATGAAAATAATTGGACACCTTCTGAGCTAGCTCCTGAGCCTATTCCTAAACCGACTCCGAAGAAAAGGGGTATTCTATTTCTCAGTCCTGAAGATATGCAAGAGGCAAAGAAATCTATGAAAGAAAAAGGTATTAAAGCTGAAGATGTTAAGAATTTACCTCCTATTGAAGAAATACATGGTCTTAATTTACCGCGTGTTGAAGAAACATATGATCTTAATCCATTACCTATTGAAGAAACTCATGGTCTTGATAACCCGACACAGGTAGTAAAGGTAAATTCTCTCTATAGATATGATAAAGCTGAAATCCCATTTACTAAGTTTGCTAGCCCATGCTTAGATGAGATTGATAAATTTATGGCTAAGCAATAAGACTTTAATGCTTATTTTGGTAGACAATTGAAATACAATTCAAATATGCTTGAACACTTGGGTGATTATATGGCTAATGTTAAAGGTGAACTAAAACTTATTAGTAAACATGCTTCTATGGTTACCACTCAAGTAGAACAAGTACTTAAAGCTCAAAATGATTTACTCAATGAACTTAATAGTAAGAATAATGATAATGTTGTTAGAGTGGCAACTAGAACTGGTAGAATGACTCAGGAACCTTTGTATCCTGAAGGCCACCCTAAGAGAATTGAGCAAGATTCTCAGAGAAATAATATAGATGCACCTAGTCCTTCTAATAGGAAGAAAAAGAAAAATAATAAAACTTTGCATACTTCTAGTAAACCTATCACTGAAACACCTGAGAATCCAAATGATATTTCTATCTCTGATGCTGAAACACAATCTGGTAATGAACCTGAAACTAGTGATAATGTTAATGATAATGTTCATGATGATGCTCAACCTAATAATGATAATGATATAGAAATTGAACCTGCTGTTGATCTTGATAACCCACAATCAAAGAATCAACGTTAAGATAAGAAAGACTTTGTTGCTAGGAAACACGGTTAAGAAAGAGAACCATGGGTTCAGAAACCCATGCCTTTTCCTCCCAAACCATCCAAGAAAAAGGATGATGAGGATTTTGAGCGCTTTGCTGAAATGATTAGACCTATCTTTTTGCGTATGTGATTAACTGATATGCTTAAAATGAATCCTTATGCTAAGTACATGAAAGAAATTGTTACAAATAAAAGAAAGATACCGGAAGCTGAAATTTCCACCATGCTTGCTAATTATACTTTTAATGGTGGAATACCAAAGAAACTTGGAGATCCCGGAGTACCCACTATACCATGCTCCATTAAAAGAAACTATGTTAAAACTGCTTTATGTGATCTTGGAGCCGGTGTTAGTGTTATGCCTCTCTCTTTATATCGTAGACTTGATTTGAATAAGTTGACACCTACTGAAATATCTTTGCAAATGGATTATAAATCATGCTATACCTATCGGTATTTGTGAGGATGTGCCGGTTGTAGTTGCAAACGTTACTATTTTAACGGAATTTGTTATTCTTGATATTCCCGAGGACGATAGTATGTCTATTATTCTTGGAAGAGCCTTTTTGAATACTGCAGGGGCTGTTATTGATTGCACTAAAGGCAATGTCACTTTTCATGTTAATGGTAATGAGCATACGGTACACTTTCCGAGGAAACAACCTCAAGTCCACAGTATCAACTCTATTGGAAAAATTCCATCAATTATATTTGGAGGTTTTGAATTTCCTCTTCCTACTGTCAAGAAGAAATATGATATTCTTATTATTGGGGATGTGCATATCCCCGTTCAGGTAACATAGTGTTATTCGAAATTTCTCCGGTTCCATGTTATTCAGAATGAGTTCGTTAACAAGACTTGATCAACCTTGTTAGTGGATTCCTTTTGATGAGCATGAGATGGATGAAACTAGAAGGCACAACCTTATGTATCCCACTTTTACTTTCTGTTATTTATATTAAATAAAATAAGATAGTATTTTTTGTCTGTTATCTGAATTATCCGTGCAATATAAAAATACCCTGAAAATAAAAGTTCTCCAAATGCCCTGAAATTTAAATATGATTTCTTCTGGAATATTTGAGAATATTTGGCACTGAGAACATGGCAGGAGGAGCTGGCACCTGGCCACGAGGGTCAGGGGCGCGCCCTACCCCCCTGGGTGCGCCCCTGCCTCGTGGGCCCACGGTGGCCCTCCTCCACTTATCCTTTCACCCACACACTCCTTCTTCCTCCCACAAACACGAATAACCAGCTCAAACCCGAGTCCAAGCTCGTTTTGTTGCCATTTTCGATCTCCTTGCTCAAAGCACCTCTCACAAAACTGCTTGGGGCGATTGTTTCTTGGTATGTGACTCCTCCATTTGTCCAATTAGTTTTTGTTCTAGTGATTTATTCATTGCAAATTTGTGCTGCCTAGGTGACCATGTTCTTGAGCTTTCATGTCAAATTTATATGGTTCCAAGTAGTTTTGATGCATGATATAGGGTCTAGACACTTGTATGAGTAGTTGCTATCAATATTATTGAGTTTGGTTCACTTTTATTTTGAAGTTACTAAAAAATTTCAAAAAATTTCAGAGGAAGAAATATGCTCAGGAAAATGTTCCAAGGTGGTTCTTCAAGAAAGCAAGGACCTAGGCTTGCAATGCATGATGCTGATGAAGAGCCACCAAGAGACGCTTCGGTGCGTCCTTGTGAATGGCCTTCTGAAGACTTTATGGATTGAGCGGGAATTAAGGAAGAATTTAATGCATATTTGCATAACGCGGATCTTGTGAGCTTCGAGGAAGAGAAGTGCAGCCAATATCACTATCTCACTAGTTCCTTTGTGAGGAGGTTTGAATTTTCATCTTCACGTAATTCTCCAACTGTCCTGTTTGATCTTTATGAAAATTCTTACACTATGGACTTAGAGGATTTTACCACTGCTTGCAAACTTCCACAATGGGGTAGTATCAGGGAACCTCGCAAATCTGAATTTAGAGATTTTCTTGCTAGTATAATTGTGGGGGAATCCAGAGATACAACACAAGCTACCATAGGGAGCATTCATTTTCCTGTTATACATTATTTTGCTCTCTTCATAGATAGATGCATAAATGGTAAAGATGAAGCATGTCATATGTGTGTTCCTGACCTCAGTATTCTTAGGAGTGCTGTGTTAGGAGACAAATCTTATAATTTGGGAGCCATTGTTGCACGTAGGTTGCATCTTAATAGATTTAATGGAGATTTCTTTGGTGGAATTTATGCAACCCACATAGCTAATTTTCTTGGTATAGCCATACGTGAACATGATATTGAATTACCTCCTGCTTACCTAGACTTTAATGCTATGGTTCACCACCAGTTTGTCGAGAGGAATGAATCACCTCTCTAGTATCGACTAATCTTTGACAGACGGCGTGCTGTCCATATTACTCTCCCTGCTCCTGCCTTCTTTGATTATCAGGCAAAAGGAAGATATGTTATTACCAGAGAGGAGGCAGATGAGTACAAGAGGAGAGCGGAGGCCGCTCGTCGCCACGCTGCAGCTCAGGAGGCGATAGCCGCTGCATCGCAGTATGACCCCAACTACTATTATGGATATCCGCCAGGCCAGCCGTGGCCATAGACCAACTTAGGCCAAAAGCCTAAGCTTGGGGGAGTATGTATTTCCCACTGACATTACATTTATGTTCACACACTCATTGCTATATGTTGGTGCTCATACTTTTTCATTGTATCATCCATGCTAGTTTATTTTTCTTTTTATGCTTTCTTCTTGTGTGTTTCATAAACCTTAAGAAAAACCAAAAAATAGTTGTATTTTTTAATTAGTTTAATTTCCATGCTTATAGTAGTAACTAAAAAGAAAACCCAAAAAGATTTCATGTTCTTCTTTTGCTTGTTGGGAGCTTTCCCATGTAAATAGTTTTATTTCTTTTCTTTGGGGGTCGATAGGAGAAGACCATGATTAAATTGTTGAAGTGGCTCTTATATGCATAATTGTTGATCTGACAAAAGAGCCCATATTGCCTTGTCTTCTCCTGTTTATTGAATGCTTGTAGATTCCATCTTAGTCCAATGCACGTGCACTATTATTATTATTCACATCATTCGGTCGTGCAAGTGAAAGGCAATTATGACGATATATGATGGACTGACTGGGATGAGAAAAGCTGGTATGAACTCGACCTCTTTTGTTTTTGTAAATATGATTAGTTCATCATTCCTGATTCAGCCTATTATGAATAAACATGTTTGCAATGACAACTGGAGATCATAGTTTCTTGTGCCATGCTTGATTAGCTATGAGTTATAATGGTTTACCTTGCGTGCCAACATGCTATTAAAATGGTTGTGATGTGGTATGATAGGGTGGTATCCTCCTCTGAATGATTTAAGTGACTTGACTTGGCGCATGTTCACGCATGTAGTTGAAACAAAATCAACATAGCCTTCATGATATTTATGTTCATGGTGGATTATATCCTACTCATTCTTGCATTCGGTGTTGATTAATTTTAATGCATGTTCATGACTGTTGTCGCTCTCTAGCTGGTCGCTTCCCAGTCTTTTGCTAGCCTTCACTTGTACTAAGCGGGAATACTGCTTGTGCATCCAACTCCATAAACCCCAAAGTTATTCCACATGAGTCCACTATACCTACCTAAATACGGTATCTACCTGTCGTTCCAAGTAAATTTGTATGTGCCAAACTCTAAACCTTCAAATAAATATCCTATTTTGTATGCTCGAACAGCTCATGTATCAACTAGGGCTGTCTGTATCTTCCATGTTAGGCGGGTTATTCTCAAGAGGAGTGGACTCCGCTCCTCATTCACGAGAAAAATGGCTGGTCACCGGGATGCCCAGTCCCATGCTTTATGCAAACTAGATCAAAATAATTGCAAACAAAACTCCCCCTGGGACTCTTGTTAGTTGGAGCCATTCGTTGTTTCGAGCAAGCCATGGATTGATGCTTTTTGGTGGAGGGGGAGTATAAACTTTACCATTCTGTTTGGGAACCGCCTATAATGTGTGTAGCATGGAAGATGTCGCCATCTCTTGGTTGTTATGTCGACAATGAAAGTATACCGCTCAAAATATTATTCACCTCTATTTCAAAATCGAGCTCTGGCACCTCTACAAATCCCTGCTTCCCTTTGCGAAGGGCCTATCCATTTATTTTTATGCCGAGTCATCATCCTCTTATAAAAAAGCACTAGTTGGAGAGCACCGCTGTCATTTGCATTCATTACTGTTAGTTTACATTGAGTATGACTTGACTGGATCTCTTTTACCATGAATTACAATGTCTAGTCAGTCCTTGATCTTTAAAGGTGCTCTGCATTTATGTTTTGCGGTCTTAGAAAGGGCTAGCGAGATACCATCTTGTTATATCATATTATGATTGTTCTGAGAAAGTGTTGTCATCCGAGATTTATTATTATTGCTCGCTAGTTGATTATGCCATTGATATGAGTAAGCTTGAGACCTATGCGTTATTGTGAATATGGTTAGTTCATAATCTTTGCGGAAAACTTGAATGATGTCTTTACATATTTACAACAACAAGAGCAAACATAGTTTGTAAAAGTTTTTCTTTATCACTTTCAGTTTATCAACTGAATTGCTTGAGGACAAGCAAACGTTTAAGCTTGGGGGAGTTGATACGTCTCCGTCGTATCTACTTTTCTAAACACTTTTGCCCTTGTTTTGGACTCTAACTTGCATGATTTGAATGGAACTAACCCGGACTGACGTTGTTTTCAGCAGAATTGCTATGGTGTTATTTATGTGCAGAAACAAAAGTTCTCGGAATGACCCAAAACTTCATGGAACATCTATTTGGAAAATGTAAAAAAAATACCTGCAAAAGATGAAGGCCAGGGGGCCCACCACCTGTCCACGAGGGTGGGGGCGTGCCCCCTACCTCGTGGGCCCCCTGGAGCTCCTCTGACCTCAAGACCAACTCTATATATTTGCTTTCGGGGAGAAAAAATATCAGAGAGAAGAAATCATCACGCTTTACGATACAGAGCCACCGCCAAACCCTAAAACCTCTCAGGAGGCCTGATCTAGAGTCCGTTCGGGGCTCCGGAGAGGGGAATCCGTCGCCATCGTCATCATCAACCATCCTCCATCACCAATTTCATGATGCTCACCGCCGTGCATGAGTAATTCCATCGTAGGCTTGCTGGACGGTGATGGGTTGGATGGGATCTATCATGTAATCGAGTTAGTTTTGTTAGGGTTTGATCCCTATATCCACTATGTTCTGAGATTGATGTTGCTATGACTTTGCTATGCTTAATGCTTGTCACTAGGGCCCGAGTGCCATGATTTCAGATCTGAACCTATTATGTTTTCATCAGTATATGAGAGTTCTTGATCTTATCTTGCAAGTCTATAGTCACCTATTATGTGTTATGATCCGTTAACCCCGAAGTGACAATAATCGGGATACTTACCGGTGATGACCGTAGTTTGAGGAGTTCATGTATTCACTATGTGTTAATGCTTTGTTCCGGTACTCTATTAAAAGGAGGCCTTAATATCCCTTACACTACAAAAAAAGACACATCCGTGACATTTTGGGCCGAACGAATTTTTTTCCTGTCATACATATGACACTTCTATGACGATAATTGTGACAAAACCCGGTATCATCATAGATGTGGTGGGCTCCTACTTCTATGACAAAAAATCATGACAGAAAATGGGCTTTTCGTCCTGGGCGGGCCGGAGACGCAGCTGCATGACATTCTTTGGGCCGTCCATGACGGAAAAAACCGTGGTAGAAGCGAGGGGGAGGAAAATTTCGGGGAGTTCCCGGTTACAGTGGGAGGTCGGGGGCCGAGCGATGTGCGTTTCTCTCATACACGTACGCGCGTGTGTGCAAGGCATTGGCTCTAACTGAACCCGAGCGAGGCGTTGGGCTCTAACTGAACCCGAGCGATTGCACTGCAGGCTACGCGTTACTGAACCCGAGCGATCGATCGATGGCTGTTAACTAAACCCGATCGAGCGGTTCCTTCGCTACTGCTGCTAACTGAAGCTGATCGATGGGATGAACAGTGAGCGTTGCGGGGGGGGGGGGGTGGATGAACAGTGAGCGGTGGCGTTGCCTCTGGATGAACAGGACCCTGTGGTGTGGTGGAGGGCTGGATAAACAGTAGACGGTGGAGGGGTGCCCGTGGAGGGGTGGATGAACAGGACCCCGTGGTGTGGTGGGCTGGATGAACAGTAGACGGTGGAGGGGTGGTTGAACAGGACCCCGTGGTGTGGAGGGCTGGATGAACAGTAGACAGTGGAGGGGTGACCGTGGAGGGGTGGTTGAACAGGACCCCGTGGTGTGGAGGGCTGGATGAACAGTAGACGGTGGAGGGGTGGTTGAACAGTAGCTGGTGGAGTAGCGCGCGGTGAAGGCTGGATGAACAGGAGCTCGTGGAGGCTGGAGGAGGTCGACGGTGGAGATGAACAGTATCCCGTGGAGTCCCTTTTTGCGGTACGCCACACCCCTCCTGATGAACAGGACCCCCGTTTCGACCATAGCGCTCCAATACAAGTCTGTTTCGTCCGTTTTGCGGTACGCCACACCCCTCCCGGTCAACAGGACCCCCGTTTCGACCGTAGGAGGTCCGTTTCCTCCGTTTTACGGTACGCCAGACCCCTCCCGATGAACAGGATCCTGTTTCGAACATGGCCGGTCGAACACAAGGTCGTTTCCTCCGTTCTGCGGTACGCCAGGCCTCGTTTCCATCGCCTGTTCCGTTCAAGCCCTCCCGATGAACACGACACATTCCGTTGCCTCCCCATGAACACGACGCATTCCGTTGCCTCCCCATGAACACGACGCATTCCGTTGCCTCCCCATGAACACGACGACGATGCTGTTTCTCCGTTCCGACCCAGCCATGTACACGAGCCCTGGCCGTACGTATGCGCGAGTAGGCATTCGAGACCCCTCCCGTATGTACACATACGTGGCCATATTTTCTTTCTTGCACCCTAGCCGCTGTACGTATGTGTAAATGCTACGTGCACACCTCTACTACGACACGTGCACGCCTCTACTACGACACGTGCACGCCTCTACATCGACCAGTATGTACGTACACGTTCGTGACCAGAATGATAACGCTACGTACTCTTCGACCAGGTGGGTCCCGACTGTCAGGCACTTCCTTGCGTGCGAAGATGTAGCTGGTCAGTCCCAGCAGTCAGGGGGCGAATCATTTTTTTTGCCCGGACGCACTTCCTTGCGTGCGAAGATGTAGCTGGTGGGTCCCAGCAGTCAGGGGGAAACGTTTTTTTCGCGAAATACAGTGGCCCGTCCAGTGGGTCCCAGCTGTCAGGTGGAGCAATCATTATTTTCCGCGTAATAAGGAGGCACTTCCTTGCTGCGTCCGTGGACCCAGCTATCAGCCTCTCCACGTACAGTCCACATCCGATGGAAGTCGTTCCTTGACCACGTTGACCACGCCGCGCCGAGAGGACCAGGGCGGTGGACGACGGCGAGGCCTAGGAAGGGGACGACATGGAGGCAGGGAAGACTCGGCAGTTGTTTCCCACGTGGAGGGGAGTACGATTGTACGAGGGTTTACTGGTTCGTCTGCCGTCGTAGGAGAATAACAGCAGGTGTGGGTGAGTAGAGAGATGGCTAGGCCAGCGATGGGAGTACGGTCGGGCGGTGAGGCCTACGCGGCAGCACAGCCGGCCGCGAGGAGGAGGGAGCAGGCAGTCCCACTGGCGCTTGTTTGAGCGGCTGGAGCAGGAAGAGCAGAGATTGAAGAAGCACGACGGCCGTTGGATGGACATCCAACAGTCAGTGCTTGTGCGTCAACCTTTTTTAGGAAAGCCTCAAATCTGTGGAAAACAGCATACAACCCATCTGCCATTATTTCTAATAATTTACAGCCCATTTGCTAATTCTTAAGGTTTTTTTGGAGCCCATATTCTTTTTGTTAGCATTACAGCCCATATTGTGGCAACGGTTAAAAAATTATACAAAATTTTGCATATTTCGGTGCGGTCCGAACTATTTTTAATCCCGAAATTTCGACTCACATTCATACTGATTTTAAAAATAAATGTATATCAATATAAAATCCAACAAATTCTCCACGCATAAAAATTAATGTAATTTAAAATTTTGAAATGAAAAAAAAGATATTTGAAACTAATTGCCGGTTTGATGCGTTTTAAAAATGTACAACCCATTCTCATTACCGATGGGCCATTTTCTCGGCCAGCCGAATGAAAGCTCTCTTCGTCTTGAAAGATTTGCAGCCCAACAGGCCTGGCAAAGCGACTTACTTGGCAAATCACAAAAAACTGGGCTGTGGCCATGGACCCAGCTGTCAGCCACTCCACGTACAGTACTCTTCCGATGGAAGTCGTTCCTTGACCATGTTGACAACGCCGCGCGGAGAGCACCACGGTGGTGGACGACAGCGAGGCCTAGGAAGGGGACGACGCGGCAGTGGAAGCCCATGCGGAGAGGACTATGAGGGTTCACTGGTTCGGCTGCGGTGTGAGGCTGCCGTCGCCGCAGGGCCTGGCCAGCGGTGGGAATAGTAGGGGGCGGTGAGGCCTCTATGGCAGCACAGCCGGCTACGGGAGGCAGGAGCATGTGGCACGACCAGTTCTGCTTTGGGCGGCTGGAGCAAGAAGACCAGAGGTTGAAGAAGCACTACGGCCGTTGGATGGACATCATACGGTCACTGGAGCTAGAATCATTCATATTGACTAAGTTGACAAAGCCCTTCGTCCCCGTCAACTTAGTAGGCCCACAAGTCAGCCTCCCAGCAAGGTGGGTCCCAGCTAGCCGGGGGAGTATTCATTTTTTGTGCGTAATAAGGAGGCACTTCCGATGGGTCCGAGCTAACAGTAGGGGGAACGTTTTTTCGTGAAATACGGTGGCCCGTCCGGTGGGTCCCAGCAGTCAGGGGGAAATGATTTTTTTCACAAAATACTGGTGGCCCGTCCAGTGGGTCCCCACTGTCAGGTGGAGGAAAAATTATTTTCCGCATAATAAGGAGGCACTTCCTTGTGGCTGCCGTGGACCTAGCTGTCAGCCTCTCCACGTACAGTACTCTTCCGATGGAAGTCGGTCGTTGACCACATTGACCACGCTGCGCCGAGAGCACCAGGGCGGTGGACGACGGCGAGGACTTGGAAGGGGACGACTTGGAGCCGGGGAAAACGCAGTGGATGCCCACGCGAAGAGGAGTACGAGGGTTCACTGGTTCAACTGCGGTCTGAGGCTGCTGTCGCCGTAGAATAACAGGGGGTGTGGGTGAGTAGAGGGATGGCCTAGCCAGCGGTGGGAGTAGTAGGGGGCGGTGAGGCCTCCGCGGCATCACAACCGGCCACGGGAGGCAGGAGCACGCGACACGACCGGCGCTGGTTTGGGCGGCTGGAGCAAGAAGACTAGAGGTCGAAGAAGCACTACGGCCGTTGGATGAACATCGTATGGTAACAGGAGCTAGAATCGTTCATATTGACTAAGTTGACAAAGCCCTCCGTCCCCGCCAACTTGGTAGGCCCACAAGTCAGCCTCCCACTATGCTGGGTTCCAGCTGGCAGGGGGAATATTCATTTTTTTGTGCGTAATAAGGAGGCACTTCCTTGCGTGCGAAGATAGCTGGTGGGTCCGACATGTCAGCGGGGGGCTCTTTATTTCACGAAATACAGAGGCCCTTCCGGTGGGTCCCAGATGTCAGGTGGAGGAATCATTATTTTGCGCGTAGTAAGGAGGCATTTCCTTGTGTGCGGTCGTGGACCCAACTGTCAGCCTCTCCATGCACAGTCTACTTCGGATGGTGTCTTTCGTTGACCACACTGCCCACGCCGCGCCGAGCGCATCCAAGGTGGTGGACGACGGCGAGGCCCCGGATAGCAACGAGCTGGAGATGGGAAGACACGGGAGTAGAGTCGCAGACAGAGAGGTGTATGAGGGTTAACTGGTTCTAGTGCGGTGTGGTTCGGCAGTCGGTGGAGAAGAACATGAGGTGTGGAGGGGTGGAGGGATGGCCTGGCCAATGGTGGAGTAGCGCTTCATAGAGAAGCGTGCTAAGCAGAGCTGCTAGCAGCAGGAGGCGGGAGGTGGTCCCTGCGGCGCTGGAGGCAGAAGACGAGAGATTCAAGATGGATGCCGGTCGTTGGATGTAAATCCAACGGCTAACATGTCAGAATCATTTGTTGACTAAATTGACAACGACTTGCATTGGCGGCTTCGACCTATTGGCCCACATTTCAGCCTCCAAAAATGTGGCACGTATTCAACCCATTTTTTCAGAATTTACAGTCTTTTTTTTGTGCGGTAGAATTTACAGTCAATTTGATCTTTCTTTTGAATTACAACCATTAGCTGGGCTGGGTGAACAAATAATGTAGCGTCCATGCGGCCCGTTTATTTTATTTCCTAAAAAATTACAGGCCATTTGCACTTTCTCGAAATACACGATTTTGCTGGGCTGATTCTAATTATAATGTTGGGTTGGGCCAGCAATGTTATCAAAAAATAAAAAGGGGTTGAGCATTTTGTTATAAATATATTTAAATAATAAGTGATATTATTACATTCGTCCTTAAATCTTACCAAGATTTTGTACACAATCACTAGGATTTTCGTGCCAAAACAATCCAGGATTTTATTTGTTAAGAAATTATTTTTATAAGTTAATAAGATGTGGGATATTGTTTTCTTACATATGTAAGTATATGTTAAATATATGATGACAATAAAAATAATATATAATAACATATAAAATAATTTTTTTTAGAAAAAAAGGGAGCATCTCCCCGGTTCCATTGCTGAGAACAAAACCACAACATATTCTGATACAGCAGCTGAAAGAGTAGTTCGAAAGCAAAGGTAGAAAAGCTACAAACTAGGGGGGGTGGATGAACAAGTTCTCTAAATAACACAAATCACCCGAGCGGTGCCAAAGTCAGAGCGGATAGAGCACTCAAATGACACAAGGAGGGTCCAGCGAAGCCTTCATGGTCTTCAGCCGAGGGGCCGTGTCAGCCTGCGGCGACCAGTAAGCAAGCAGAGACACCGGGCTGGAAGGCGTAGCATGGTGGATGTCCCTCTTTTTCGGCGCCAGGTGCCCATCATCTTCATCAGAGATCTTGAGATGAGCCCACGGGTCCAGCCCCAGAGCAAGTCAAGCCTTGTTCAGCCACAAGTGATCACCAACGGTTTCTGGAGGGATCTTGTTAGGGTTTCCACGAAGCTCATCAACTTGTCCTTGTCCGATTCGGAGGAGAGAATCGCCCAGTTCCTCACCATGTTCCTGATCAACCTCAAGACCTGCGGAATGGAAATCCAGGAGGTGTTACTGAAAATCATAGCATTTCTATATTTCCAGAGGCACCAAAGGACAGCTGAGCTAACAGTGTTTAAAACTGAGCACTTTTTGGTAGCAATCCATAATCTGGCGACAGATTCGAAGAATGAGCCAATCTGACTAGAGAAATATTCCTCAATGTGGGTCCAGAGATGTTTAGCAACTATACATTCAAAAAATAGGTGAGAAAAGACTCTTGTTCCAATCTGTAAACACAATCAAGGGGTTTGATGATGTGTCTCTTCCTAAGGTTATCCCTAGTCATCAATTTGTTTTTGGAGAGAAGCCAGAGAAATACATGAATTTTAGGGGGAACTCTCAATTTCCATACAGCATGGATAAACACGGGTTGAAGCCCTCTAAAGTTGATAACATGATAGAGGGAGCTGGAGGAATACTTCCCCTTATTGTCCAGCTGCCAAATCAGGGCATCCGGCTCTGCAGTAAAGGTAATGCTTTTGGCAATTTCCTCCAACTGGAACCATTGTTCCATGAGACTATCACTAAAGTTCCTTCTAAAATAGAGTTTTAGGCATTGACCGTCCCAAACTTCATTGGAACTTTTGTTAAGCTCAATGCGGACAGAGTAAATAGGCCAAAATTGGACTGCTAGGGGGGATGTGCCAAACCAAGTATCTTCCTAGAACCTGGTTCTGCTCCCATCCCCTATGTTCCATCTGTAGCCAAATTTGACAGCATGCATAATAGATTTTAATCCTTTCCAGAATCTAGAGGTCTTAGGGTTGGAGGAAGGGACAAAAATATTAGGTTTATTTCTGAGGTATTTATGGGCAATAAGAAGCTTCCAGGGTTTCAGGTCTTCCTCGTAGAATCTTTTAATCCAAGACCCTAGAAGACAGATGTTAATTTTTGGAGGTTAGGTATGCCTAGGCCTCCAAAATCTTTTTTCATAGAGACTAGGGCCCAATTAGCAAGGTGTAGCTTCCTATTTCCCTCAAAATCATTCCCCGGTTCCATTGCTGAGAACAAAACCACAACATATTCTGATACAGCAGCTGAAAGAGTAGTTCGAAAGCAAAGGTAGAAAAGCTACAAACTAGGGGGGTGGATGAACAAGTTCTCTGAATAACACAAATCACCCGAGTGGTGCCAAAGGCAGAGCGGATAGAGCACTCAAATGACACAAGGAGGGTCCAGCGAAGCCTTCATGGTCTTCAGCCGAGGGGCCGTGTCAGCCTGCGGCGACCAGTAAGCAAGCGGAGACACCGGGATGGAAGGCGTAGCATGGTGGATGTCCCTCTTTTTCGGCGCCAGGTGCCCATCATATTCATCAGAGATCTTGAGATGAGCCCACGAGTCTAGCCCCAGAGCAGGTCGAGCCTTGTTCAGCCACAAGTGATCACCAACGGTTTTTGGAGGGATCTTGTTAGGGTTTCCACGAAGCTCATCAACTTGTCCTTGTCCGATTCGGAGGAGAGAATCGCCCAGTTCCTCACCATGTTCCTGATCAACCTCAAGACCTGCGGAATGGAAATCCAGGAGGTGTTACTGAAAATCATAGCATTTCTATATTTCCAGAGGCACCAAAGGACAGCTGAGCTAACAGTGTTTAAAACTGAGCACTTTTTGGTAGCAATCCAGAATCTGGCGACAGATTCGAAGGATGAGCCAATCTGACTAGAGAAATATTCCTCGATGTGGGTCCAGAGATGTTTAGCAACTATACATTCAAAAAATAGGTGAGAACAAGACTCTTGTTCCAAGCAGTAAACACAATCAAGGGGTTTGATGATGTGTCTCTTCCTAAGGTTATCCCTAGTCATCAATTTGTTTTTGGAGAGAAGCCAGAGAAATACATGAATTTTAGGGGGAACTCTCAATTTCCATACAGCATGGATAAACACGGGTTGAATCCCTCTAAAGTTGATAACATGATAGAGGGAGCTGGAGGAATACTTCCCCTTATTGTCCAGCTGTCAAATCAGGGCATCCGGCTCTGCAGTAAAGGTAATGCTTTTGGCAATTTCCTCCAACTGGAACCATTGTTCCATGAGACTATCACTAAAGTTCCTTCTAAAATAGAGTTTTAGGCATTGACCGTCCCAAACTTCATTGGAACTTTTGTTAAGCTCAATGCGGACAGAGTAAATAGGCCAAAATTGGACTGCTAGGGGGGATGTGCCAAACCAAGTATCTTCCTAGAACCTGGTTCTGCTCCCATCCCCTATGTTCCATCTGTAGCCAAATTTGACAGCATGCATAATAGATTTTAATCCTTTCCAGAATCTAGAGGTCTTAGGGTTGGAGGAAGGGACAAAAATATTAGGTTTATTTCCTAGGTATTTATGGGCAATAAGAAGCTTCCAGGGTTTCAGGTCTTCCTCATAGAATCTTTTAATCCAAGACCCTAGAAGACAGATGTTAATTTCTTGGAGGTTAGGTATGCCTAGGCCTCCAAAATCTTTTTTCATAGAGACTAGGGCCCAATTAGCAAGGTGTAGCTTCCTATTTCCCTCAAAATCATTCCCCGGTTCCATTGCTGAGAACAAAACCACAACATATTCTGATACAGCAGCTGAAATAGTAGTTGGAAAGCAAAGGTAGAAAAGCTACAAACTAGGGGGGGTGGATGAACAAGTTCTCTGAATAACACAAACCACCCGAGCGGTGCCAAAGGCAGAGCGGATAGAGCACTCAAATGACACAAGGAGGGTCCAGCGAAGCCTTCATGGTCTTCAGCCGAGGGGCCGTGTCAGCCTGCGGCGACCAGTAAGCAAGCGGAGACACCGGGATGGAAGGCGTAGCATGGTGGATGTCCCACTTTTTCGGCGCCAGGTGACCATCATCTTCATCAGAGATCTTGAGATGAGCCCACGGGTCCAGCCCCAGAGCAGGTCGAGCCTTGTTCAGCCACAAGTGATCACCAACGGTTTCTGGAGGGATCTTGTTAGGGTTTCCACGAAGCTCATCAACTTGTCCTTGTCCGATTCGGAGGAGAGAATCGCCCAGTTCCTCACCATGTTCCTGATCAACCTCAAGACCCGCAGAATGGAAATCGAGGAGGTGTTACTGAAAATCATAGCATTTCTATATTTCCAGAGGCACCAAAGGACAGCTGAGCTAACAGTGTTTAAAACTGAGCACTTTTTGGTAGCAATCCATAATCTGGCGACAGATTCGAAGAATGAGCCAATCTGACTAGAGAAATATTCCTCAATGTGGGTCCAGAGATGTTTAGCAACTATACATTCAAAAAATAGGTGAGAACAAGACTCTTGGTCCAAGCAGTAAACACAATCAAGGGGTTTGATGATGTGTCTCTTCCTAAGGTTATCCCTAGTCATCAATTTGTTTTTGGAGAGAAGCCAGAGAAATACATGAATTTTAGGGGGAACTCTCAATTTCCATACAGCATGGATAAACACGGGTTGAAGCCCTCTAAAGTTGATAACATGATAGAGGGAGCTGGAGGAATACTTCCCCTTATTGTCCAGCTGCCAAATCAGGGCATCCGGCTCTGCAGTAAAGGTAATGCTTTTGGCAATTTCCTCCAACTGGAACCATTGTTCCATGAGACTATCACTAAAGTTCCTTCTAAAATAGAGTTTTAGGCATTGACCGTCCCAAACTTCATTGGAACTTTTGTTAAGCTCAATGCGGACAGAGTAAATAGGCCAAAATTGGACTGCTAGGGGGGATGTGCCAAACCAAGTATCTTCCTAGAACCTGGTTCTGCTCCCATCCCCTATGTTCCATCTGTAGCCAAATTTGACAGCATGCATAATAGATTTTAATCCTTTCCAGAATCTAGAGGTCTTAGGGTTGGAGGAAGGGACAAAAATATTAGGTTTATTTCCTAGGTATTTATGGGCAATAAGAAGCTTCCAGGGTTTCAGGTCTTCCTCATAGAATCTTTTAATCCAAGACCCTAGAAGACAGATGTTAATTTCTTGGAGGTTAGGTATGCCTAGGCCTCCAAAATCTTTTTTCATAGAGACTAGGGCCCAATTAGCAAGGTGTAGCTTCCTATTTCCCTCAAAATCATTCCACAAGAAATAAGACATCTGAGAATTGATGAGGTTCACTGCCCATTTAGGGAACTTGAAGAAGGAGAGGAGATACACTGTAATGCTAGCCAAACAAGCTTGTATGAGGATCAATCTACCTCTGTAAGAGAGAAGTTTGCCCCTCCACCCAGCAATCCTTTTAATGATTTTATCTAGAAGGGGTTGGATATCCTCTCTCCTCAGTTTATCATAGTGGAGAGGGATACCTAGGTACTTAATGGGGAAGTTACCTTTATTATAGACTAGAATAGAAAGGAAGTCGGCTAACTCCTGATCATCCATGTTGATAGGGATGAGTTCACTTTTAGAGTAGTTGATTCTCATGTCTGAGACTTGTTCAAACCAGGTTAGAATAGTTTTCAGATTGCTAGCATGTGTGGAGTCATTGTCTAAGAAAAGGATGGTATCATCTACATATTGAAGGCAGATGATGCCACCAGGGCAGACCTTAGGACAGAGCCCTGCAATCAGACTATGATCAGCAGTTTTGCTCAGCATTTTAGTAAGAACTTCCACTACTAAATTAAAAAAAAGTGGGGAGATGGGGTCACCTTGCCTAAGGCCTTTACCAGCAAGGAAAAAATTACTTTCACAGTTATTTAACTTGACCCCAACAGACCCCCATGAGTAAGTTGCTAGATCCAACTCTCCTCTATGAAAGGCTTGGAAAAGATCTAAGAGATCATTTTTCACCAAGTCCCAAAAATGCTGGTAAAACAAGAAGGAAATCCCATCAGGACTAGGAGCCCCATCAGGATAAGAGCTAAAAATGGCTTCCTTCACCTCTGTCTCTGAAAAAGGGGCTTCTAGCAGCTCATTTTCAGCAGGAGAGACTTTTTCAGAAGCAGAGAAAAAATTGTTTTGTAGAGAGAGCCCAGAAGGGTTTTCTTTCTTAAACAGGTCTTTGTAGAAGTCACTAGCCACTTTCAGCATCTCATCTACCTCAGTAACAGGGCCATTAGGGCCATCAAGCAAGTGAATGAGGGTTTTCCTCCTCCTGTGGTTAGCTACTGCATGGAAGTAAGCAGTATTTCTATCACCCTCCTTAATGTTCCTATCTCTAGACCTTTGTTTGGCTTTGATTTCTTCTTGAAGCCAAATTTTGTTGAGCTCTCTATGGACAAAGTTTAATCTATTAGTCTCAGCCTCAGAGAGGTCAGTGGTTTCTGCCTTAATATCTAGAGAATCAAACTCAAGGAGGAGAAGCCTTTTGTATCTTCTAAGATTAGCTTCCTCATTGGAGTTCCACCCTTTGGTAGTTCTTCTAAATCTCCTGATTTTGATCTGCCAATTTTCTAGGGAGCAGCTGCTCCCAGTAGGCTCATTCCAGATTTTCCTGACTAGCTCAGTAAAATCTTCTCTAAGCAACCACCACTTTTCAAATTTAAAACTATTACTCTTAGGAGTTTGGTTAAGACCAGAGTCCCAGAGCAAAGGAGTGTGGTCACTACCACATCTGGGCAGAGCTCTACAACTAGAAAGGGGAAAGAAACTATCTAATTATGTGTCACAGAAAAAAAATTCAATGGTGGACATAATCCTGGAGTAGCACTTCCAACATGTCTAGCAGAACTGTGGGTTTTCCTTCTGACAGGGCAATTCTCAACTTTATGGGTAACCATTTTGTAGATAAAACAACTCTTGGGCTTGACACATTTATCCAAATGATGCCCTGGTTCCCCATAGTTGTAGCAGATCACCTTAGAGTATGCCATAAGGCCTGAAGCAGGGGCAGGAGCAGTTTTCTGGATGTCCTATCTCTTCTTTTGCTGATTCTTGCCTTGAGATTTCCCACTGATCTGAGAGTCAGAACCACCAGCATATTGATCTTGGGAAATTACAGGAGCCTGCCAAGATTGTGCCCCCATTTGGGGCGGAGGTGGGCCGTACCACTGCCCAACCGATGCTCCCCCCATTGTGATAGGGGAAATTCATCGGAGTTCCTGGTTCCTTCTCATCCTCCAGCCAGATGTTGTCTCTCAGAAAGCAGAAATAACCACCAGACAGCTCAATTGAAGCAGATTGCAAGCCTAATTTCAATCTTCTGCAGGTTTGGGGGAGAGGTAAGGTAGGGGATCCACCTGCTCCGGCTCCAGTGGCGTGCTGGTGGGCAGGAGTCCAGTCAAGCATTCCCATCTCGCAGCACGGCATGGATCTCCTGAATTCACTTCTCCTTTCTCCCATCGAACGAACGCAATCGGCGGCTCACTGGGGTGGGGCATCCTATGCTTCTCCGAGAAATCTCCTTCGAAGTAGATCCGCAGGGCTAGATTCAGCAGCTCCCAATCCACATGATCCTTGCACATCCGAGCATACCTGCGCGAGTGAGAGAACGGATTCGGTCCCTCCTCGGCTTCCTACCTCGCAGCTTCCTCCTCTGCTTCCCTCCATTCGCGCGTGCATTGGGTCTAGGAGAGAGCGTCGTCGTGGATCCGCATCGCCCGCTCCCTCCATCTCCTCCCTCGAGTCTCCCGCAGCACCGCCTGTGCGACGGAGTCGAGCGGCTGGAGCATCCGCGGGAAGGCTTTGTAGACATGTGGGAGATGCATCTTGTACATCTGCCTGTCTTCCAGCCATTCCCCCGTGGATATGGCCGGCGACTCCATGGGGCGCGCGAGCGGACTTGCTGAGGGGGGCAGGCGCGCCCGGAGTCAGGAGGCGGGGGTTAGCGGCGAGATCTATTTGCCAATTACTCCCTCCTTTTCGGTTTATAGGGCTCAATTCAGAAATCTCACCAACCAAGGTAGATGATGAATGGTGGAATACTTTTTGTAGTTTGCAAAAGCACCTAATTAATGCACTTGTTTTCCTCAAAAATTATGTTTATCAATGCATAAATTGCAATGCATGCATGCATAAAGTACATGCATTGGTCAATTTTCTCTTAATACTTGCATGCAATGATTTAATGCACCTTGGAATCTGAACATGTGATGGAAAACAACCAAATTGAGCCTTATAAAATGGAAAAACTAAAATTTTGAGATAAGCCCTATAAACCGAAAAGGAGTGAGTATGTGAACTAAACAGTCAACATATAAAATAATTTAAATATATATAATATAGTTAGAAGGGAAACATAAGTTGGACCTGGCGTTCCTATTCTTATATAGAAAAATAGAACAGACCTGTGTGTTTTCTTCAAAAAAATACATAAATTGGGCTGCCAAAAATAAAACCTCGGATGGGAGGTCCATAGGCTGGTCGATACATGACGGCCCTAAGAAAATACAAACAGGCCTATGGACCTCCCATCCGAGGTCGTGGGCTGCGCATGTTAAAAATGAAAGTCTAGACGGGGCAGCCCAAAACCACATCCAACACTTGCCAAAACTTCGTCCCTCATTTTCTTTGTGTTTCGCACACTCACATTGTGTGAGCATTTTGATTGTGCATCATATGAAGATGTGCTATGCATGAATGTTGATCAGCATGATGTTAACTGGCTGGTAGTTCCATTTTCGACCATGAATAAAACTTCCAACATGATGTTAACCCTATTTGAATAGGCTGTGTTAATATAAATGCTCTGCCTCTGAAAGTTGCAGTTTCTTATCTGAAACTGAACTTGCAGTTTCTTATCTGAAACTGAAACTTGCAGTTTCTTCTATGAGAATCACATTGTCTACACTTTTATACTCCTATGAAACTACATTTTTAAGTGCTAAAAATATATCTCTAGAATTCATAAAATACTTTATATGCTCAATACTGCAAATCTGAAATTCAAAAGACATTCATATCTGAAAGTACTCTCAAAATACACAACACAAAACACAATTCACAACCTGCAAATACTGACAACCCTAAGCTCCTCCTGACAATTCACAACCTGCCCGACTATTGGACTGCCCCCTCCTATTCCTCGACGGCAGACAGCCACCCCGTGAGACGATGTGAACGGCGAGGGAGACGATGGCGGGGAAGCGTCGTCGGGCCAACTACTTTTCTCCTCTTGCAGTTGGGTTCGGTCGACGAAGACTCCACCAGCTCGCTCTGGCAAGACACCCTCACAAACGACACCTTGTAGATGCTCGATCCTTCAATCTCTGGTGGATGCTCCATCTGGGAACGATACTCACACCACCGCTCCCTCACGATCGGATTCGGTGAATCTGTTTGCTCCATGGCCCAGAGGAGCAGCTCTATGTACTCCGGCGCGACTCCCTCCGAGAGTATCGCCGCCTTTTCGCTCTGTTGCAGATATTTGGCCATGGATGTCGCCGCCGCCGCTAGTTGGTCCTTGTTGTCAAACCAAGACTGTATCTCCAACATCCTAGCTAGCTTCACAGGGTCGCTGTTTGCGATCCTCACGTATCGGTTGTACTCCTCCATCGATCTACTTCTCCACAGCACCTTCACTCGTCGGCGGTGGTTTTTGAATGGAAGAGGAGAGGAGCAGCGCTCGTTTTGGATTAGAACGGGAGAGGAGCGACGCTGGTTTTGGACTGGAACAGGAGAGGAGGGGCGGTGGTTTTGAAATGGAAGAGGAGAGGAGCAGCGCTGCATTTAGATTGGAACAGGAGAGGAGCGTCAGTGGTTTAAGAGGAGAAGAGCGGAAGAGCGGCGCTGGCCTTGGAAGTATTTTTTTGCTGTTTTGCATATTTTGGGTCAAAGTTTGACCACGTACGGTATTTGACAAGCAAAATGTGAATGCATGTCACCAAAAATTGTATCATTTGGTTCGTATCTGAATGTACTTTCAAATTATACTCCCTCCATTTTTGCATACAAGGCCACAAACTCATATTACAGGTACCAAGGTAAAAATCAATGCTATGTTTAAGTCAATGTTGCAAGCTAGCTTGTCACCTTGATTGTCGTGTTAATTAATGTGGTTTTTCTCTCCCAAGCACAACAAGCCAACCCTCTTACTCCTCATTGGTTGATTAATGTTGGGAATGCAAGCTAACCTTCTCACTCCCGCGTGCACACAAGGGATATTAATGTCCTCGGGTGCTATTACGAGGCAAACGCCATCAATTTTGCCTCGATTAATGTTAGTGGCCTTGTATAGTTGCAAATTGTAATTTTGATAGTGGCCTTGTATACAACGTATAACATATATTTTATGTGCGAAAATCATGGTCAATTATGACCCAGAATAAAAGGGAGACTAGTTAATGCGGGGTCGCTTTCTTAATTGAAGGGTAAATTGATTTTGGTTTTGATCCAGTCAGAGTGCGTCGGCCCTCTCTTCCAATCCTAAATCGCTGCCGCACACTCCTCTCCCTCTTCTCCATTGCAAAACCACCTCCTCTTCACTCCATCATCTCCATTCCAAAACCACTGTCTCGCCTCTCCCTCTTCTCTATTGCAAGACCACCATCTCTCCTCCGTTTTCTAGACGCTTTGCTCCATGGCATGGGTGCAATCCATGGATACAAAATTAGTATACTGTATACTATTTAAAAGTCAAGGGCGGGGCTTTTCCTGCGCGGTAGGCGGCAGGGCAGTTCCGCCTAGTCAGTTCGACAGAGACGCGAGAAGACGAGGGAGTAGGCTGCTGCAAATGTAGGGCTATGTGATTTGACAGTGAGTTACTGCTGGACAGGTGGGGCCCGTGATTTGACTTGCCATTATCATTTAACTGTGGCGCTACGACCGGCATGAGTCTCCCAGATTCCTAACCACCTCCATACAGGTGCCTCTCCCAATGCTCCACCATGTAGTAGAGGCTGGCTCTTGCATGAGAGCCCACTTCTCCACTTTTTCCTTGCCTCTCTTTCCTCCACATATGCAAAAATGCCATGTAAAGCGCACTATTGTACTTACTTTTACTTGCTCCTACAGGTGCTTAAGCTTACCACATAGGCATAAAGTCTGATGTGGCAAGTTAATCAAGAAGAGAGAGACTGGTTTGGTGACCCAAGGAAGAAACGGTGCTAAGCATGTGTACCTAGGTGAAAAGACAATTTTGAGTCTATAGCTAATTAAATGAAGCAAACTTAGCAACACCATTTCATTGGAAGAGGTCACTCCTTAGCAAAAGCAATAAATACACGTGCTTAGCACCGTTTCTTCCTTGAGTACGAAGAAAGAAATAGAGAGGAGTAAAAAAATACACTTATAGCCAACCTTGTTGTAGTATGAGTGACTAAGTGATGACATGTATGACATGCTAACATCAGATAGCCTCACGCACCGTGTTAAATCTCCAAGGGCGTGACCGCGCGAGCGACGCGACGGTCGTGGTAGGCGCGACCATGATACGGGCTGCTGGCAGCCCTTGGATCTGAGATCAAACGGTCGCATGCTAAGTTGCTGAAAATTTGCAGAATAACCCTCCAGGATAGGATATTCACCCATAGGTCTAGAATCACGCCATGCAACCATTCGATCTCAGATCCAAGGGCTCCCAGAAGCCCGTATCATGGTAGAATGGAAAGCCACTACCCTGCCATTCGCACGCTGGCAGTTCGCTCCTACTCGTCCCCGCACGTCCTTCAATATGACGGCGGTTTGCTCCTAGTCGTCCCGTCCATTCACATTACGGCAGTTCCACTAATCCTAACCCTCCTCCCAAATCCATGGAGTCCCAAATCTCCACGATCGGTGGTGAGTACAAGGTTAGAACCATCACCGGTGATGAGTTCGACGTCATCTACACCCGTTCTTCCGCGACGGTGAAAGGATGCCTTTCTCGCTTTAGATGCATGTTCAAAAACTCAGATGATGAGTGGGTCGCTGGGCTAGATGTTGAGTACACCACAGTCCTGGGACGAGAGAAGGATCTAAAGGACGAAGAGAGGAAGAAGCCCACCGTGATCTAGGTTTGCGTACATAACGTTTGCTTGGTCTACCACATATGACATGCCGACATTGAGTGCCAGGATTTTAAGAACTTCCTCGAGAGCAACCTAGTCAAATTCGTTACTGTAGACTTTGGTAACGACAAAGAAGTCCTGCGTTGGATAGGCCTCGTTGTAGGCAACACCTTCGACCTCCAGAAGAATCGGCTGGTGTCCTCTCGTCAGCCTTCAATGCTGATCCTGGCAGGAGCCATGGTTCATCCTACGTACGGTAAACTGGAGAAACCTCATTACATGTTTCATCATCATGCATGGCAGCGGAATGTACTAGATATAGACCACATCCACTACGTTGCAATGGATGGCTACCTTTGCTTCAATATCAACAAGGGTTGGATGAAGAGCAATAGCCAAGTGTGCGGTTCAAGCAAAGAAGTATCGGCCAAGAGGAAGAGGGACAAGGAGGAAGTCGAGGACGTGGACGAGGACTCCAAGTAAGGTGGCAGTGTCGTTGCTCATGGTGGTTCTAATGCAGTGTCTACCGGAATAGTTGCAAAGTTTAATTTCAGGTGTGCTTAATTTAATTTGAGGGGTGTGTTGTGCTGAGCCCCCAGCAGAACTATGTTATGTTTCTTCTCGTTACTTTAACTCTTCAGTACGTACATACTAGTATTTCTTACATTTCATCTTTTAGTTGGTATAGTACTACCACTCATTTCTTCACATTATATACGTACAATATATATGGCCAACATCATATAGCCAGCAGTTTAGTTGTCAAAGAATTTCAGGGTGCTTAGTTTTGTCAAAGAATTCCAGGATGCTTAGAGGGTGCTTGGATCCAAGGGACTTATTTTAGTCTGACAAAAAATAGTCTCTTTAAGAGGCTAAAGTTCTAAGCACCCCTGACTAAAGAGGGGCTAAAACTAGTCTTGAGACTAAATTTTTTTAGTCAAGGGTACCCCTACTAAAATGTGGATCAGTCCTCTCTGTACTCATTTAACTCCTCTCCTTTAACACAGGCGAGTTCTGGATTGGAGGGTTTGGAGGATAATAAATGCTCATTAACTTGATTTTAGCATTTTTAGTATTTGGATCCAAGCATGGGTGAGGCTAGCATATTTTAGTCCCACTACTTTTAGTCATGGGACTAAAACGTATCCAAGCACCCTCTTAGTTTTATTTGAGGGGTGGGTTGTGCTGGACACCATTATTGTGACTAGCCTTTTTAATAGTACTATATGCATAATTTGGCGACGAGCGCTCTCTATATGTACCACCTTTTTTTAATTTCAAGTTTTGCTCCATGGCGCAATCCATCGATACTACTGCTGTACAAAAGTATACATTTTTAAAAGGCTAGAGGGCGGGGCAGTCTAGCTTGGTCGGTTTCATGAGAGGCGAGGGCCTTTGTGATTTGACGACTCATTACCGCTGGAAGGCGGGGCCTTGTGATTTGACTACTCGTATAAATGCGCCGACGACCTGATCGAGGAGGAGCAAAGAACCGTGCGGTATACTCAAGTTTTCCACTGGAGTAGTACTGCGACGGAGGAGCACGAAACATGGCAGCCTAGTGCCATATGGCGATAAAAAATGATCTAATTTGCTAGTCATCTCATTGTTAGAATTGTTCTATTCATTCCCTCAAAAAAACATTGTTCTATTCATGCCTCACAGAGAACGTGACACGTGCGGCGAAACACCCGAAGCAAAAGATGAAACACAGGAGCAAAAGAAGAAGGAAGATTATCGCCCCAAATGATCTAATTCGCCGTAGAGTCATAACTGCTTCTTCATCGCCTCCACGACCTCCATCTCCTTGCGCGTCTCCTCCGCCATCTTCATCATTGTGTCCATGACGCGGCATTTCTCGACACAAGCCTTCATCATCTGTTCCACGGCCATATTACGTACCTTGACAGCAGCCGGGTGATCGATGCGGAGCTTCGCCAACTCTTCCTTCTGTTCCATGGCGAGGGCCTGCAGCATCTTCATCGAGGAACTACTATTCTCATGCAGCTTCTTCCAGCCGGCGTTCTTCTCCTTCAACAGGTCGATCTCGTGGCAGAGCTTCGCATTGTCCTCCCGAAGTCACATGATTTCGCCGGTCGCCTTCTTCTCCGAGGCAATGCTCTTCTTCAGCAGCACCACCAAGCCGGCGGTCAACTCCCCCTGCTGATTGAGCTCAGCGGGCATGTCGTCGAGGCTCTCCTTCAGCAACTCCATCAAGCCTTGGATGAACTCCTTCTACTTATTGAGCTAATCGGGCATGCCGTCGAGGGATAATGACTCCAGCTCCGCCGGCTCGGCATGTTTGCCTCCGCGGCTAGGGCGCTCCTGGGAGCCATCGCCTGCCCGTGAGAGATCTTTCGAGGTCTCTGCGTGGCGGCGAGCCCTCTCTTATTTTCCGCAGCCTTGGTTGCCCCTCCCTTGTTACGAGTAGTTCTCAACCTAGAGCTCTGCTCACCGGCCATGGCAACGACGGACGAATAAGAAGCACTTATGAGGAGGAAAGGTAGAGTGATTTTCGGTTAGGTAGTTCCCCTTTTTATAACCTAAGTACTAGCACTAGTACTAATACCTGCATAGTGGGAACACGTTCAGGTTTGGTACGTACTACTAGTAGGTGTGAGCAAGCTTTCGAATGTGATGGGAACAAGGTAAAGATTAATTGATGGTTTTGGTTTCGAGGCCTGAAACGGCCCCCGATGAGTTTAGCGGAACATAAATTTCAAGTACTACACTGCTCAAATGCGTAAATATTATGTTACTGTCAAAAATTGGCACAAAATACGAAGGAGACCAATGGAAGTACTACTAGCAACCCACGATTTAACTACTCGCATGCGCGCAGTGGAGTAATAATGTCTTTCTTCCACCCTCACGTCCACTCAATTTGCATGCGCTATATTAATTGACCATCAATGAAGTGAACGACTTTACACGCGTCAAATTATCACATGGGGTGGATTTTGGTACAAAATTGCGTCCACCCGTGTACCCGCGTGTGCGTGCGAGGAATGAGTGTGTGCATGGCGTGCGTGCACATCTTTGCTTCGTGCATGTACCGCCAGTATGGCTCAGGGAGGACGAGTACATTCTTCTGGAACCAGCAGCACGTCACTATGATCAATCCACGCAAGGAGGTCGCGACAATGCCTACACATGTGCCACGTGGCTTCATGAACAGTAAGAGAGACACTGTTAGCGTGCCATTGGTATTCTAATTTGCGTGTTTTGCACATACTCGAAGTACTAGTAAGGTACACGTGCATTGCACGCATCGGATTTTGCAACCAAATTATGAATAAATACCACACTATAGCATGTAAGCTCTAAGTCATATATGCCTGATGTAGCCCTTCGTTTAATTCTTATAGTTCATCTCATTCAAAATCAATTAGTTTTTATAAAAAAAGCTAAGAACGCGGGAATAGGAAAAACATGGGATTATAGTGGAATGTCGTCTTGAATCCTACAGGATTGTATGAGTGTTTGATTGTGCATAGAAAAAACGCAGAATTATTTCAAAGAGGTTTGAGTGGATGGGATGTTTCCTATGAAATCTAGTGCAAATGAATCATATGGAAAAGTTCCTATGGTTTACAATCCTACGAATCAAACAACCAAGATAGGAAAAATTCCTAATGATTAGAATCCTCCAAAATTCCTTTGAGAATCCTTTGAATCAAAGAAGCCCTTAATCTATTTTATGATTCATGGAATTGTGCGTTGTAAAGCATAAAGTAAAAAAATGGCAATTCAACTAGAAAACAGTTTGGGCAATTATGATACGGAAGATTCTAGAACAAAAGAGAACCACTGTTGTTTTGAGGTTTGTGCATTATGCTTAAGTTCAACCATGGAGTCTGCTAGATTGTACATGTGGCAAAATCCGGTGGGGGGCTAGAAGATGGTGCGAGGGGCCGAGTGGAGGGAGACTATGAAGGAATGATTGATATTTAGAGAGAGGGGGCGAACACGTGCACTGATGCGCACAGTGGCGGAGCCATGAAAAATAAATGAGCAAGGGGGACAAGCATTGCTAATCCTTTATGAGGAGGGTCAGTTCATGAACTTAAACCATTTTTAGCAGCAATTGTCTAATGATCACATTCATATTAGCCTTGATATATAGTGATGTTAGGGGGGGCAGGGCCCTTACTGCCACTGTCTTCGCCATTGTGCACGCGTCTGAGAGATGAAGCGAAAGGCATGGATGATGAGAGGGGGACGTTGGATACATAATTAATGTGGGTGTATTAGCTATATATGTTAATCCTATATAGAGAGGTATAGATTGATCGATGTGGACATGGGAAAGAGGGTGAGACCTCACTGGATATATCGATTGATCGATTTGTGTGGAAAACTATGAAAGACCTAGCTATATACACACATACATAGAGGAACATCGATCGTTGTGCATGCACGCGTGAGAGATAAAGAATGCCCGATATGATGGGGAGGGGGATGTGTGTTGGTGTGTGCCTTCATGGGAGACCGACCTGAAGAAAAAGATTGCATGCGTGCGATGGATAATGCCGACTGGTAGTGTGTGTGCATGCATGCACAAGAGAAAGTTAGTGGTACAATTATTAAGAGAAGACTATTGTGTGGGTGTAAAAGAATAGCTGAATAGGTGAGGTCACAATCAATGTAAAGTTGAATTCAAATATTTGAATAAGAGACCCTGATGTTTGAAACCCATGCATGCATGAATATAACAGAGATCTGCGTGGTGTGGTTTGGAAACGAGCATGTTGTAATGTATACACATTGAACAACGTCAGACTGATTTGAATTTGAGATACCGATGGAAGACATCATTTGGCCACGTCGCATCCGTGCATGGACACACTATTCTAATTGGAGATGATGGGCGGCTTTTGCATCACATATCTATATCTATACCCCTATATATATTATATTATATATTTTTTATATTGTGTGCGGGTAACTTTAACTTTGAAAGATGGTCGTTGGATGAGGCGAATCTGATGGTCCAAAGATGGCAAATTTGAGCACTACTAGACGTTGGATATCATCTAGATTCCACCAGATTTCGCCACATGTATAATCTAGAAGACTCCATGGTTGAACTTAAGCATAATGCACAAACATCAAAACACAAGCACTTCTTATTTGTTCTAGAATCTTCCGTATCAGAATTGCCCAAATGTTTTTCTACATGATTTGCCATTATTTGTTTTTATTTTATGTCTTACAACGCACAATTCCATGAATCTTAAAATAGATTAGCTTTCTTATAAAAACTAGATTGAATGAAATGAACTATAAGAATTAAACGAACATCTACATCATGCATATATGACTCAAAGCTTGCATGCTATAATGTGGTATTTATTCATAATTTGGTTGCCAAATCTCATGCGTGCAATGCACGTGTACCTTACTCTAGTCTAAATGGTGTTTGTGTGTGTGTTGTGCGTGTTGAGGTGCAAATTGTCTTTTTCTTGGGTACACGTTAAGCTTGTTCTTCCGAAATTTCAAGCCGCGCCTTGTTATGCCGAAAATTCAAGCTAGCATCTCTGTCTATCGTGCTGCGAAACTCCCGCCTCTTCGACCCGTGCCTTGTTAGCCCGAAATATTTAAGATATATCTTTGTCTCGTTGTGCTCCGACAACTCCCTCCATCTCAACCCGCGCCCTGCTATTCCGAAATTACAACGCGCGCGAAAACTCCCACCTCCTGTGAAATCCCGACACGCGAAATGCCCGTGGTACCCCTGAACCAAAAGAACCGCCTCAAATCGGTGGGGGTACTTTCGTAACTTACCCCACATTTCGAACAAGCGCATCTCTAAGCCATACTTCCCCACTACCATCCCATCCGCCCACCCATTCGTACACCGAGGCCGCGAAAACCCGCGACGAAACCCCACACCCTCCTCCATCCGCCACCCAGCCGGAGCCTCTTCCCCAACGACGTCGTCCACAGCAACACCTCGACGTCCCTCATCCACTGTACTGGATGAGGATCCGCTGTTGATCTCATTGTCCCGCCGGTTCAGCCACCCCGTCCTCCACCTCCAAGGAGCTGCCCCGACATTCCCCCCGTCTTTCGCGCCACCTCCATTCCCACACCGCCGTCTTCACCTGCACCACCGGAAGAGCATCATCATCACCGTTTCCTCGGATGAAGCTGTGGCCTAATCGGCGCCACCAAAGAGGTTGTACACTAATCGCCGCATTTTCTTCTTGATTCGATCTCATGGTGTTGCCAGCGCTCGGTCCTGAGCCGACACGGCGCAACTCCATCCACGGCGGCGTCGCCGGCCACTTCCTCCACGGCGTCGCTCCCTCGGCGGCGACGTCCACATCAGTAGGACCTGCTATTGCTTTAGCTCTCGCTCGTGCTGCTGCTCTGCTCTTGCTCTCGGTCCCCTTCCTAGTCTGCTCTTGCTATTGCTCTTGCTCGCGCTGATGCTCTCACTCTTGCTCTTGCTTGCGATGCTGCTCCGATTTAGCTACACTTCACTCTGATGCCACTGGGGTGAAGGAAGAACCAGCTGCAGCAGGGAGGGGGTCTCGCCGGAGAGGTACCCCACTATCTATCTTAGGGTTCAGGATGGGGGCGGTGGTCGCCGGCGGTGGTGGGGCGTTGGCGGGGCGGTAGCGTGGGGATCGCCGGAGAAAAATCTCGGCATGGGGGGGCCTAGAGGGATGGCCGGGGCGGCGGCGGATCGGCGGTGGGGAGTGTTTTCAGGGCGGGCGGGGCGGCGCACCGCCGGCTGCGGGCGGCAGGGGGCTGCTGTTTGGCCGGCTCAGGGGGTGGAGGTTGAAGATGAACCGCATGCCCTTGATTTCGTATCCAATGGCTGCAAAATCAACTGACCAGAGATGAAAAAGTCAGTCGACTGACGTGTAGCCTCACCTTGCTAGTGCGTTCAGTTTCGACAGCAAAATTCTGTTTCGACAGCAAAATTCAGTCTCGATAGTTAAGTTCAGTTTCGACAGTTAAGTTTAGTTTCGACAGTTAAATTCAGTTTCGACAGTTAAGTTTAGGGATGAGCGGCTGATGTATTTTACATCTAGCACTTTGTGGTTATGTATTTTACGTCATGTATTGGAGATGCTATTAGATTTCCACTCATGTTAACGTTGTTCGTTGTCTCTCTTGTCCTGCTTCAGCCTCGGCATCGTACAACTCACCGGAGCTGCTCCAACGACGAAACCCTCCATCACAGCGGAGCAGTACCTCGGGCTCCATCTCCAGACGCCTAAGATCTTCTTCCCCTCCTCCGATAGCCAAGTCAGCCGAAGCATGCTCACCGGCCAACCCAATCACGCTGAGATCGACATGGCTTCACCAAAGAGGTTGTACACTTGTTGCATCTCTTTTTTACTCTACATGTTATATATATTGTCCACTGAGCACTCGTAGTAATGGGAAATACGATTATTTTATCCTACTATATGACAAGCAGTGAGGTACCAGGCAACTTAGCTATCCGTGATGGACTCTCTTGGACGTCATCATTATTTATCTCTGCGCGTTTGAGCTGTGCATTTGTCGATGGGCCTGGGAGTTGAGCTAGTATGGCAGTGGCCTGGGTCCAAAGTAATAGAAGTAGCACAAAAACATTTTTTTAGTGTAGGATTTTCCTTGCTCAAGCCTGCCTACTAGAATCGCCAGTGCTTGAAAGGAAAAGTGAATGAAAAACATCGGAATTGGAAAGTTTCCTATGGTACTACTTTTCATGAATTTGGTGCAAAGGAATGGAACAAAGGAAAACTGTAGGATTTGTTCCTTTAGTGTCTCCTTGAAAGAAAAACCGTAGGAATTCTAATTTCCACTTCTCCTCCTTTTCATATTCCTATTCATCAAGCACAAGACTAAGAGATAGTAGCATAATAGCATTATAACTGTACATTTTCTTGTGGTTTGACTTAATCTCACCATGCTTCTTTGCATCATGTGATCTTCCAATTGTTGTGAATCAAACGCCCAGATTGGCAGAAATCCTGTGTTTTTTAAATTCTTTGTTTTGCACGTGCATTCCTATCCTATTCCTGTCAATTTCCTATCCCTGCAGTGTTAGGATCCTCAAATTCAAACAAGCCCTTACTCAATTACTTCTGTTACAGATATGTGTCAAAGAAAACCTTGTGTGGTTTATCCTGCTCCTGCGGCGCTGTGTTCCACCCCAGCTCAGCTACTCCAACGACGGAAGGGTTCACCATAGCAGGGATCCTCTCTCCAGACTGTCTTTCGCTGCCTTAGATCTTCTTCCCCGCCGCCGGTAGCCACAACAACTACATTACCATCATCAACTGAGCAGATGACCTTGAGGACTACACGGGTCCGCAAGAGAGGTCGCACTCTTCCGTGTCTGCTTACTTTATGCATCGCTTAATATGATGACATGCTACATTATCATCGTGTTCACCTATTAGACTCCGAGTCAGGTCCAAACTAATGCTGAAACTTGAGTTTTTAAATGGTTGTGGGGTACATATTGTGGCAGCAATCAGTACTATCTTTCTACTATCTGGTTAATCTCCGGTGTCTACTATGAGTTTCATGTTGGGTGCAAACAAACATTAAAGGAGCCATTATCTGTATTTTTTAACTAAAGATATTATCTGCCTGCTATCATTGGTTTTGGATCTATCCACAGTTTGCTACCATCACTCTGGATTTGTGCATGCACTCCTTACATAATCTCACTATGTTTTATTCCTATGCATGCCAGTTATTGTACACAATGGAACTGATCATGTAGAGCAAAAGAGACGAGCCTTGCATGGCAATAAAATTTCATGCAGACGTCGTTCCATGGTGGGCGCAAAGGCAGCCCCCCTCCACCCATTTCGGATCGTAATCAAGAGGAAGATAACTTCTATGAGGGGGATTCAGAAGGAGAAGACCACTCCTTTTTACCCCATGAGGTCTTCGCTCTAACTTGGCATGCTGATGTTGGTAATATCATGCATATGGTGCCTTGCATTGCTTACTGTATACATTAAAGATGTCATATGCTTAGTTTAGACATACTTCGTGTCAATGCCATCTGTTTAGTTTCTTTATCGTATATGTGAATCATGCAATGCCATCTTGTCTAGCCAGGCATCATATAGGTGAATTTTGCAATGCCATCCTGGTTAGCTAGTCATCTTATATGTGAATTATATCATGCCATCATTTTTTATTACGTGTTAAATTTGTCAATAATTTTAGTACATTCAATTACTCTTCCTGTGCATCAGCCATTTGGCACGGTCATGGAAAAATCTAGAGTGGAAACAAGGTCTTCAGAGCAGACAATGCTATCTGACGAAGTGCATGTCTTGCTGGTTACCGATAGCTCCTCAGAGGAGGATTCAGAGACAGATGACCAGTCATATTTCCCCCCTCGAGGTGCATGCCCTAACTTGGCAGGGTTATGTTGTTCATATTGTGCGTATGGTCTCTTGCATTGCTATGTCATTTGCTTAGTTTAGACATGCTTTGTGTGAATACCACCTGTTTAGTGTCTAATTACCATATATGTGAATTATGCAATGCCATCTTGTTGCAAGACATTATATATGAATTATGCAATGTTATCTTGTTGCAAGGCATTATGTATGTGAATTATGCAATGCCATGCTGTTTAGGCAAGCGTCATATATGTGAATTATACCATGCCGTCCTTTTTTTGTATTTCTCATTGCTTTTGTCAACAATGTTTGTATATTCAACTGCTCTTCCTGTGCATCAGCCATTTGAATTGGTGATGGAGAAATCTGGAGTGAAAACAAGGTCTTCAGAGCAGACAATGCTACCTGCTGAAGCAGATATCTTGCTGGTTACAGATAGCTCTTCAGAGGAGGATTCAGAGGCAGATGACCAGTCCTATTATCCCCCTGAGGTGTATGCTCAAACTTGGCAGGGTTATATTACTCATATAATGCATATGTTGTATTGCAATGCTTAGTTTTTACATCATATACACAATATTGAATGCCATCTCCTTAGTTGACACATCATATATGCGATTGCCCTCTACTCACTTCCTTAGTGTATAAATCATATATTTGAATTATGTCATGCCATGATGTTTACATAGACAGCATGTATCTGAATTATGGCATGCCAACCCATTTTCTAAAGACATAATATAGTTATATCATCTCATCATGTTTACATAGTCATCATGTTTAAATTATGTCATTCTATCCGTGAATTATATCATGCCATCATGTTTCCATCGACGGCATGTTTGTGATTTATGGCATGCCAACCACTTTAATAGACACATCGTATAGTTATATCATGTCATCCTGTTTACATAGTCATCATATTTTCAAGTATGTCATTCTATCCTGTTTAGTTAGCCATCATACATGTGAAATTGTGTCATGCTATCCTGTTTAATTAGCCATCATATATGTGAAATTATGTCCTGCTATTCTGTTTGCTTAGACAACATAAATGTGAATTATTTCATGCCCTGTTTTCTTCCCTACTATCCATTGCACCTGTCTATCTTACAATGTCTGTACATTCAATTACTTTTCTTGTTTATCAGCCATTTCAATTGGAGGGAGTGATGGAATTATCTGTGGGAGTAAAAACACGGTCTTCAGAAAAGATCGTGCTACCTGTCGATGCAGATAGAACCACGGTTGTACTTGCCCAAGAACCAGCCCCACCACACATAACTCACACTCATGCAGATTGTACCCCTACCCAGTTGGACAGAGAACCAGCTACACCCCTTCTAACCCCAACCCCAGCAGATAGACACCCAGTTCCCGTTGACACAGCACCGTCTCCACCATAGAGCACCCAAACACGAGCAGTTAGTAAGGCAACTATAGTGCCCAAATCATGAGGACCACCACTCCGAACCCGAAGTCAACGCTTAAAGCAGAAGAAGAATTGTTCTCAGGTCAGGTTCCGTAGCTATGGTTCATACTACTTTGCTCTTGCATCACTGTATTTACTGATACCAACTAATTTCAAATTTGAAGGATGCAATTGAAACTCCAATGGCGCAATAGGTATGTTTTAAACCTGTTTCTTCAACGTGTTTGGCTGTTTGCTGTTGTAACTTGCTCTATGTTGATTTCAGTTTCAATTGAATAAACAGTTATGTTCTCATGCCATGCACATTACAAGTGTTGTTATTATTGTGTAGTTTCCCACACTTATATTCTGTCTATGCTGCTTTGTCTTAAATAGATATGATTCGAGCTGTATCTATCTTGATTTGGCAACATAAACTAGAATGATATAGACCATACATTAACCATACTACATAGATATATGTTTGTTTCATGTTGTTATCCTGTCCACCTTACTACTGAACTGGTTTACCAAAATGAGTTTCATATACTACATTGTAAACCTGAGATGTGTTTGTTTGTTTCTCTTTTAGAACGCGGATAAAATATTGGAGAAGAGTACCCTCTTATGCAATGGTAAAGGAAGTAATGCAAATAAGGTTCAAGATAGTGAGACATCCCTGTTGGTCTCCAAGAAAGCTGATAAAAACTATATTGAAGACACTGAGACAACCCCGAAGTCCTGTCTTGATGTAGTGTTCGAGTTACTGGCTACCACTGCTGGCACCAGCTCTTCGAACTCATTGCCTGAATCAGTTCGGCTTCTTGAGTCTCAACTTCAAGTTGAAAGACATCGGTCAGATGTTATGCGACAGGAAGCCGAAGGACTAAGGAAGTCCCTGCAGAATTCAGATGCATACTTTCTGGTGCAACAGCAAGCGCTGGAGGACTTAAGCGCCAAACAAGAGAAAGTTAATAAGCTTGCTAAGCATCTTGCCAGCATTATGGGTACCCAGGATATTGTTTCTTGAGCTCTTCTGAAGTGGTTTTAGTTCTGGACTTGTTTTGCTGCGGCGTTTATATGCTGCTGTGTTCCCTATATTTGCACTGGTGGCGAACTTTGATACCCAGTGGATGTAATATGTGTAATAGCCGTGATAGCCTAGTGTAAGTTGCTTGCTTATTTATTTCCTTGTTGTCTTGTTTATTTGTTTGCTTGTAGTCAGTGTAGTTCTTTTTCTGCGGTTTTCTAGTGGCTGCAATAACCTATTTTTTAAAACTAGGCCACAATAACCATGGGCTAATATTTACTGTAGTGACACTGTGCCTCCTATGGGCCATAGAAACAGTGGGCCTTCTATGGGCCGTATAAACAGTGGGCCTTCTACGGGTCGTAGAAATAGTGTGCCTTCTACGGGCCACAGAAACAATGGGCCTTCTACGGGTCGTATCATCCATGGGCCTTCTAGGGGCCGTATCATCAATGGGCCTTATACGGGCCGTATGATCGATTGGCCAAACATGGGCCAAACAGACCGCATTCTGGCCGTAAATGGGCTAGAGTTGGAATCGTCCGTTCATGGGCCGACCGTAACGGACCATCGTTAATAGGCCGTATTTGATGACGCTATGAAAACGGCCCAACGTATTAACGGACCACAAACGGGCCGACTGTAACCATGGGCTGAATTTGGCCCACAAGAAGAAAATGACAGTAACGGGCCATAAGTAAACGAATGCTGGAAATGAGCCCAAGAATAAATGGGCTCTGAGAAGGCTGAAAGATAACATGGGCTAGAGACGGCCCAACGGAATAATGGGCCGTTAATGGGTATAAAGTGATACAATGTTCATTACGGGCCAGTTTCACCATGGGTCGTTAATGGGTGTAAAGTGATACACTGTTCAATACGGGCCAGTTTCACCACGGGCCGTTAATAGGCCAAGAGTTACATAGGGCCTCATATGGGCCGAAAGACGTCATGGGCCATACATGGGCCAGAAGTGAAAACAGGTTGGAATCATATTGGATGGCCCAGATGACGGTCTCTGGGCCTAATTCGGATAGGGCGTAACGGGCCTTGGGTTAGTGGGCTGTAAATGGGCTATATGCGAATAGGCCGTTAACATGCTTTCCATGGGCCGGCCCGCCATATTTTGACCAAGTCAAACGGGCTGGCCTTTTCACAGGAATGGGCCTCTGTTGGGCCGTGCCACGTGTGAACGTATCATAGGCGCTTTCTGTCCAATGAGTGGATGACATCTGTCCCGATGATGAGCCGACACGTGTTTCCTCCAGCCAATGATGATTTTACACATGGAAAATCCCAATTGGTCGGGGCTGTTAACGGGTTATCGGATCCAAAAACCGACCTGATAGCTTAATGGCATTCCGTTATGGTGGATGCCACGTGTCGGTCAACCTTGACGAAAGCACTTCTGTGACGCGCGATTTATCGTCATGGAAGTGGACACTTCCGTGATGATAATTTTGGTAATGTCATGGAACACTTCTACGACAACACAGGTATGACTATCTTGATTCTGTCATAAATTTGTCATGGATGTACATGCATGACAAAAAACGCGACCTACTGTGACAAACACGTATCATCACGGAAGTGTATTTTTTTGTAGTGTTAGTTTCCGTAAGGACCCCGCTGCCACGCGAGGGTAGGACAAAAGATGCCATGCAGGTTCTTTTCCATAAGCACGTATGACTATATTTGGAATACATGCCTACATTACATCGATGAACTGGAGCTAGTTCTGTGTCACCCTATGTTGTGATTGTTACATGATGAACCGCATCCGGCATAATTCTCCATCACTGATCCATTGCCTACGAGCTTTCCATATATTGTTCTTCGCTAATTTACTTTTCCGTTGCTATTTCTATCATCACTACAAAATACCAAAAACATTACTTTTACGATCATTACCTTTTGCTACCGTTACCACTACTATCATATTACTTTGCTACTAAATACTTTGCCGCAGATATTAAGTTTCTAGGTGTGGTTGAATTGACAACTCAGCTACTAATACTTGAGAGTATTCTTTGGCTCCCCTTGTGTCGAATCAATAAATTTGGGTTGAATACTCTTCCCTCGAAAACTGTTGCGATCCCCTATACTTGTGGGTTATCAACTTCCTGCTTGATTATACTAATTTTAAGGGAGTACAAGTTACATGTTGCTCTACTATGAGATCGTGTGTGTATGAGGTTGTCGTCTACGGTCCTCACCCCTCCATTTATATAGATACCAAGGGTGCCTTGGGTTTACACATCGGCAGGTTACATCAAGGGTAATCATGATGAAGACGACCACTAAGTCCTGGAGTATACACCAAGTCTACGAAAGATATCCACCTTGGTGCTCCTGGGCCCGACAAACATTACCCACTGGTTGATCTGTTGGGGAACGCAGTAATTCAAAAAAATTCCTACAATCACACAAGATATATCTAGGAGATGCATAGAAACGAGAGGGGAGAGTATGTTCGCGTACCCTCGTAGACCGAAAGCGGAAGCGTTTAGTAACGCGGTTGATGTACTCGAACGTCTTCGCGGTCCAACTGATCCAAGTACCAAATGTATGGCACCTCCGCGATCAGCACACGTTCAGCTCGGTGATGTCCCTCGAACTCTTGATCCAGTTGAGGCCGAGGGTGAGTTCCGTCAGCACGACGGCGTGGTGACGGTGATGATGAAGTTTACCGGCGCAGGGCTTTGCCTAAGCACTACGACGATGTGACCGAGGTGTGTAACTGTGGAGGGGCACCGTGCACGGCTAAGAGAAACTTTGGTGTACCTTTCGGGTGCCCCCTCCCACGTATATAAAGGGGGAGGAGGGGTGGCCGGCCCTAGAGGGGGCGCACCATGGGGGAACTCCTACTTGGACTCCTAGTCCAAGTAGGATTCCTTCCCCCCCCCTTTCCTAGTCCAAGTAGGAGAAGAAGGGAAGGAGGAAAGGAGAGAAGGAAGGAGGGGGCGCCGCCCCTCCCCTTGTCCAATTCTGACTGGGCAAGGGGGGCGTGCGCCACCTCTGACCGTCCCTCTCTCTTCTCCAGTAAGGCCCATGATGGCCCATTAACTTCCCGGAGGGGGTTCCGGTAACCCCCGGTACTCCGAAACTTATCCGAAACGACCTGAACCATTCCGGTGTCCGAATGTAGCCTTCCAATATACGAATCTTTATGTCTCGACCATTTAGAGACTCCTCGTCACGTTCGTGATCTCATATGGGACTCCGAACAAACTTCAGTTCATCAAAACATGAAACTCATAATACAAATCATCATCGAACGTTAAGCATGCGGACCCTATGGGTTCGAGAACTATGTACACATGACCGAGACACATCTCCGGTCAATAACCAATAGCGGAACCTGGATGCTCATATTGACTCCATGAAGAAATTTATTGGTCAAACTTCATAACAACATACGTTGTTCCCTTTGTCATCGGTATGTTACTTGCCCGAGATTCGATCGTCGCTACCATCATACCTAGTTCAATCTCGTCACTGGCCAGTCTCTTGACTCGTTCCATAATGTATCATCCCATAACTAACTCATTAGTTACATTGCTTGCAAGGCTTATAGTGATGTGCATTACCGAGAGGGCCCAAAGATACCTCTCCGAAACACAGAGTGACAAATCCTAATCTCGATCTATGACAACTCAACAAACACCATCGGAGACACCTATAGAGCATCTTTATAATCACCCAGTTATGTTTTGACGTTTGATAGCACACTAAGTGTTCCTCCGGTATTTGGGATTTTCATAATCTCATAGTCTTAGGAACATGTATAAGTCATGAAGAAAGCAATAGCAATAAACTAAACGATCATAGTGCTAAGCTAATGGATGGGTCTTGTCCATCACGTCATTCTCTAATTATGTGATCTCGTTCATAAAATCACAACACATGTCTATGGCTAGGAAACTTAACCATCTTTGATTAACGAGCTAGTCAAGTAGAGGCATACTAGGGACACTTTGTTTGTCTATGTATCCACACATGTACTAAGTTTCTGGTTAATACAATTCTAGCATGAATAATAAACATTTATTATGATATAAGGAAATATAAATAACAACTTTATTATTGCCTTTAGGGCATATTTCCTTCAGTCTCCCACTTGCACAAGAGTCAATAATCTAGATTGTTGGGTAACGTAGTAATTTCAAAAATTTCCCTACGCACATGTAAGATCATGGTGATGCATAGCAACGAGAGGGAATAGTATCGTCCACGTACCCTCGTAGACCATAAGCGGAAGCGTTATGAGAACGCGGTTGATGAAGTCGAACGTCTTCACGATCCGAGCGATCCAAGTACCAAACGCACGGCACCTCCGAGTTCAGCACACGTTCAGCTCGATGACATCCCACGAACTCCGATCCAGCAGAGCTTCACGGGAGAGTTTCTTAGCACGATGGCGTGATGATGGTGATGATGTTGCTACCGACGAGAGCTTCACCTAAGCACCGCTACGATATGATCAAGGTGGATTATGGTGGAGGGGGCACCGCACACGGCTAAGGGATCAATGATCAACTTGTGTGTCCTAGGGTGCCCCTGCCCCCGTATATAAAGGAGCAAGGGGGGAGGCCGGCCAGCCCTCCTAGGGCACGCCGGGAGGAGGAGTCCTCCTCCTTGTAGGAGTAGGACTCCCCTTTCCTACTCCTACTAGGAGGAGGAAAGGAAGGGGGAAGGGGAGAAGGAAGGAGAGGGAGGAAAGGAGGAAAGGGGGGCGGCCCCTAGTCCAATTCGGTTTGGGCTAGGGGGGTCGCGCGCCCTGCCTCCTCTCTTCCACCACTTGGCCCATGAGGCCCAATACTTCTTCCCCATATTCCTGTAACTCCCCGGTACTCCAAAAAATACCTGAATCACTCAGAACCTTTCCGATGTCTGAATATAGTCGTTCAATATATCGATCTTTATGTACTGACCATTTCGAGACTCCTCGTCATGTCCCCTATCTCATCCGGGACTCTGAACTACCTTCGGTACATCAAATCACATAAACTCATAATACCGATCGTCACCGAAAGTTATGCGTGCGGACCCTACGGGTTCGAGAACTATGTAGACATGACTGAGACACGTCTCCGGTCAATAACCAATAGCGGAACCTGGATGTTCATATTGGCTCCTACATATTCTACGAAGATGTTTTATCGGTCAAACCGCATAACAACATACATTGTTCCCTTTGTCATCGGTATGTTACTTGCCCGAGATTCGATCGTCGGTATCTCAATGCTACCTCTTGAGCACTGCGTTGGTTTTCCCTTGAAGAGGAAAGGGTGATGCAGTAGAGAAGCGTAAGTATTTCCCTCAGTTTTTTAGAACCAAGGTATCAATCCAGTAGGAGGCCACACACGAGTCCCTCGCACCTACACAAACAAATAAACTCCTCGCAATCAACGCGATAAAGGGGTTGTCAATCCCTTCACAGTCACCTACGAGAGTGAGATCTGATAGATATAAGATATTATTTTTGGTATTTTTATGATAAAGAGAAATAAATATGCAAGTAAAATAAATGGCAAAGGAAATAACTAAGTATTGGAAGATTAATATGATGGAAAATAGACCCGGGGGCCATAGGGTTTCACTAGAGGCTTCTCTCGAGAGCATAAATATTATGGTGGGTGAACAAATTACTGTTGACCAATTGACAGAATTGAGCATAGTTATGAGAATATCTAGGTATGATCATGTATATAGGCATCACGTCCGAGACAAGTAGACCGACTCCTGCCTGCATCTACTACTATTACTCCACACATCGACCGCTATCCAGCATGCATCTGGAGTATTAAGTTCAAGAGAACAGAGTAACGCTTTAAGCAATATGACATGATGTAGAGGGATAAACTCATGCAATATGATATAAACCCCATCTTGTTATCCTCGATGGCAACAATACAATACGTGCCTTACTGCCCCTACTGTCACCGGGAAAGGACACCGCAAGATTGAACCCAAAGCTAAGCACTTCTCCCATTGCAAGAAAGATCAATCTAGTAGGCCAAACCAAACTGATAATTCAAAGAGACTTGCAAAGATAACCAATCATACATAAAAGAATTCAGAGAAGATTCAAATATTGTTCATAGATAAACTTGATCATAAAGCCACAATTCATCGGTCTCAACAAACACACCGCAAAAGAAGATTACATCGAATAGATCTCCACAAGAGAGGGGGAGAACTTTGTATTGAGATCCAAAAAGAGAGAAGAAGCCATCTAGCTAATAAGTATGGACCCGTAGGTCTGAAGTAAACTACTCACACTTCATCGGAGAGGCTATGGTGTTGATGTAGAAGCCCTCCATGATCGATACCCCCTCCGGCGGAGCTCTGGAAAAGGCCCCAAGATGGGATCTCGTTGATACAGAAAGTTACGGTGGTGGAATTAGGGTTTTGGCTCCGTACTTGGTAGTTTCGGGGTACGTAGGTATATATAGGAGGAAGGAGTATGTCGGTGGAGCAACATGGGCCCCACGAGGGTGGAGGGTGCGCCTGGGGGGTAGGCGCCCCCCCTACCTCGTGTCTTCCTGGTTGATTGCTTGACGTAGGGTCCAAGTCCTCTGGATCATGTTCATTCCGAATATCACGTTCCTGAAGGTTTCATTCCATTTGGACTCCGTTTGATATTCTTTTTCTGCGAAACTCTGAAATAGGCAAAAAAACAGCAATTCTTGGCTGGGCCTCCGGTTAATAGGTTAGTCCCAAAAATAATATAAAAGTGTATAATAAAGCCCAATAATGCCCAAAACAAGATATAATAAAGCATGGAACAATCAAAAATTATAGATACTTTGGAGACGTATCAAGCATCCCCAAGCTTAATTCCTGGTCGTCCTCGAGTAGGTAAATGATAAAAACAGAATTTTTGATGTGGAATGATACTTGGCATAATTTCAATGTAATTCTCTTAATTGTGGTACGAATATTCAGATCCGGAAGATTTAAGACAAAAGTTCAATGTTGACATAGAAATAATAATACTTCGAGCATACTAACTAAGCAATTATGTCTCTTCAAAATAATATGGCTAAAGAAAGTTATCCCTACAAAATCATATAGCCTGGCTATGCTCCATCTTCACCACACAAAGTATTTAAATCATGCACAACCCCAATGACTAGCCAAGCAATTGTTTCATACTTTTGGTGTTCTCAAACTTTTTCAATCTTCACACAATACATGAGCGTGAGCCATGGACATAGCACTATAGGTGGAATAGAATGGTGGTTGTGGAGAAGACAAAAAGGGAAGATAGTCTCACATAAACTAGGCGTATCAATGGGCTATGGAGATGCCCATTAATAGATATCAATGTGAGTGAGTAGGGATTGCCATGCAACGGATGCATTAGAGCTATAAGTATATGAAAGCTCAACAAAAAGAACTAAGTGGGTGTGCATCCAACTCGCTTGCTCACGAAGACCTAGGGCATTTTGAGGAAGCCCATCATTGGAATATACAAGCCAAGTTCTATAATGAAAAATTCCCACTAGTATATGAAAGTGATAACATAGGAGACTCTCTATCATGAAGATCATGGTGCTACTTTGAAGCACAAGTGTGGTAAAAGGATAGTAGCATTGTCCCTTCTCTCTTTTTCTCTCATTTTTTTATTTGGGCCTTTTCTTTTTTTTATGTCCTCTTTTTTTTAGTCCGAAGTCTCATCCCGACTTGTGGGGGAATCATAGTCTCCATCGTCCTTTCCTCACTTGGGACAATGCTCTAAAAATGATGATCATCACACCTTTTTATTTACTTACAACTCAACAATTACAACTCAATACTTAGAACAAAATATGACTCTATGTGAATGCCTCCAGCGGTGTACCGGGATATGCAATGAATCAAGAGTGACGTGTATGAAAGAATTATGAACGGTGGCTTTGCCACAAATACAATGTCAACTACATGATCATGCGAAGCAATATGACAATGATGGAGTGTGTCGTAATAAATGGAATGGTGGTAAGTTGCATGGAAATATATCTCGGAATGGCTATGGAAATGCCATGATAGGTAGGTATGGTAGATGTTTTGAGGAAGGTATATGGTGGGTGTATGATACCGGCGAAAGGTGCGCGGTATTAGAGAGGCTAGCAATGGTGGAAGGGTGAGAGTGCGTATGATCCATGGACTCAACATTTGTCATAAAGAACTCATATACCTATTGCAAAAATCTACAATTTATCAAAGCAAATTATTACGCGCATGCTCCTAGGGGGATAGATTGGTAGGAAAAGACCATTGCTCGTCCCCGACCGCCACTCATAAGGAAGACAATCAATAAATAAATCATGCTCCGACTTCATCACATAACGGTTCACCATACGTGCATGCTACGGGAATCACAAACTTTAACACAAGTATTTCTCAAATTCACAACTACTCAACTAGCATGACTCTAATATCACCATCTCCATATCTCAAAACAATTATCAAGTATCAAACTTCTCATAGTATTCAACACACTCATAAGAAAATTTTATTATTAATCTTAAATGCCTAACATAATTAAAGCAATTTACCACACTGTTTTGTAGGACTCCCAAAATAATCTAAGTGAATCGTGAGAGAACAATGGTTTCTATAAAAGAAATCCACCAACGTGCTCTAAAAGATATAAGTGAAGCACTAGAGCAAACACTATATAACTCAAAAGATATAAGTGAAGCACATAGAGTATTCTAAAAATTTCCCAATCATGTGTGTCTCTCTCAAAAGGTGTGTACAGCAAGGATTATTGTGTAAAACTAACAAATAAAGACTCAAATAATACAAGAAGCTCCAAGCAAAACACATATCATGTGGTAAATAAAAATATAGCTCCAAGTAAAGTTACCGACAGAAGTAGATGAAAGAGGGGGTGCCTTCCGGGGCATCCCCAAGCTTTGGCTTTTAGGTGTCCTTATATTATCTTGGGGTTCCATGGGCATCACCAAGCTTAGGCTCTTGCCACTCCTTGTTCCATAATCCATCAAATCTTTACCCAAAACTTGAAAACTTCACAACACAAAACTTAAAGTAGAAAATCTCGTGAGCTCCGTTAGCGAAAGAAAACAAAACACCACTTCAAGGTACTGTAATTAAATCATTCCTTATTTATATTGGTGGTAAACCTACTGTATTACAACTTCTCTATGGTTTATAAACTATTTTACTAGCCATAGATTCATCAAAATAAGCAAACAACACACGAAAAACAGAATCTGTCAAAAACAGAACAGTCTGTAGTAATCTGTAGCTAACGCAAGATCTGGAACCCCAAAAATTCTAAAATAAATTTCTGGACGTGTTTAAATTATCTATTAATCATCTGAAAAAATAATTAACTAAATAGCATTTTCCAAATAAAAATGGCAGCAATTCTCATGACCGCTAAAGTTTCTATTTTTACAGCAAGATTAAAAAGACTTTCCCCAAGTCTTCCCAACGGTTCTACCTGGCACAAACACTAATTAAACAAAAAAACACAACCAAAACAGAGTCTAGATAAATTATTTATTACTAAACAGGAGCAAAAATCAAGGAATAAAAATAAAATTGGCTTGCCCCCCAACAAGCGCTATCGTTTAACGCCCTTAGCTAGGCATGAAAGCAAGGTAGGTCTAGGTATCTTTAGTTGGTAATTCTTTAATGAGACATCTATCACCTTTGGGAGTTTCTTTCCATTTATCAATAATAAAAATTCTAGGCACAAAATCTAAAAAATTATTAGTAGCAAATGTTTCCTTAATGATAGTAAAAAGATTAGAGTGAATACTTATAGATTTGAGATCCGCAGTTTCTTTGCTAGAGGATTCACCCTTATTTTTAGGAACATACATAAGCTTGGAAATTTTAGTTGGAGGACTTGGGTTATTCTGTACGAAAGAAAAAGCGGTTCCCAAGTTGATAATGATATCCTCAAGTTTATCGATTCTAGTGGAATCATGATTTATTCTTTCATTAACTATGGGTTCCTTCTCCTTAATATTTTTCAAAGTGACTCCTAGTTTAGGTCCTTATTGAGTAATTTGGTTGTGGATCTTTTTATCAAAATTTTCAATTAACTCTACGGTAGAAACTTTATTTTCAATAATTTCAAGTTTTTGCATTACATGCTCCAAAGTTAACATAGTTCCATTAACCAAAAGAGGGGGTGAGCCAAACAAATATATCATAGCATTATAGGAATCAAAAGTGTGGCTACCCAAGAAGTTACCTCCGGTAATGGTATCAAGGACATATCTGTGCCAAGGAATAGCACCTACATAAAAATTGCGAAGAAGAATAGAAGTAGATTGCTTCCTGTTAGATCTATTTTGAGCATTGCAAATTCTATACCAAGCGTCTTTTAGGTTTTCTCCTTCCCTTTGCTTAAAATTAAGAACTTCATTTTCGGGAGACAATGGAGAAGATAGGGGACTAGCCATAAAGACAAGCAAGCAAACCAACACACAAGCAAACAAGAAACAGGGAAAAAGAGGCGAATAGAGAAAGAGAGGGAGGATGGAGAGAGAGAGGGCGAATAAAACGACAAGGGTGAAGTGGGGGGAGAGGAAAACGAGAGGCAAATGACAAATAATGTAATGCGGGAGATAAGGATTTGTGATGGGTACTTGGTATGTTGACTTTTGCGTAGACTCCCGGCAACGGCGCCAGAAATCCTTCTTGCTACCTCTTGACCACTGCGTTGGTTTTCCCTTGAAGAGGAAAGGGTGATGCAGCAGAGCAGCGTAAGTATTTCCCTCAGTTTTTGAGAACCAAGGTATCAATCTTGTAGGAGGCCACGCACGAGTCCCTCGCACCTACACAAACAAATAAACTACTCGCAACCAACACGATAAAGGGGTGGTCAATCCCTTCACGATCACCTACGAGAGTGAGATCTGATAGATATGATAAGATAATATTTTTGGTATTTTTATGATAAGGAGAAATAAATATGCAAGTAAAATAAATGGCAAAGGAAATAACTAAGTATTGGAAGATGAATATGATGGAAAATAGACCCGGGGGCCATAGGTTTCACTAGAGGCTTCTCTCGAGAGCATAAGTATTACGGTGGGTGAACAAATTACTGTTGAGCAATTGATAGAATTGAGCATAGTTATGAGAATATCTAGGTATGATCATGTATATAGGCATCACGTCCGAGACAAGTAGACCGACTCCTGCCTACATCTACTACTATTACTCCACACATCGACCGCTATCCAGCATGCATCTAGAGTATTAAGTTCAAGAGAACAGAGTAACGCTTTAAGCAAGATGACATGATTTAGAGGGATAAACACATGCAATATGATATAAACCCCATCTTGTTATCCTCGATGGCAAAAATACAATACATGCGTTGCTGCCCCTACTATCATTGGGAAAGGACACCGCAAGATTGAACCCAAAGCTAAGCACTTATCCCATTGCAAGAAAGATCAATCTAGTAGGCCAAACCAAACTGATAATTCGAAGAGACTTGCAAAGATAACCAATCATACATAAAATAATTCAGAGAAGATTCAAATATTCTTCATAGATAAACTTGATCATAAACCCACAATTCATCGGTCTCAACAAACACACCGCAAAAGAAGATTACATCGAATAGATCTCCACAAGAGAGGGGGAGAACTTTGTATTGAGATCCAAAAAGAGAGAAGAAGCCATCTAGCTAATAAGTATGGACCCGTAGGTCTGAAGTAAACTACTCACACTTCATCGGAGAGGCTATGGTGTTGATGTAGAAGCCCTCCGTGATCGATACCCCCTCCGGCGGAGCTCTGGAAAAGGCCCCAAGATGGGATCTTGTGGATACAGAAAGTTACGGCGGTGGAATTAGGGTTTTGGCTCTGTATCTGGTAGTTTGGGGGTACGTAGGTATATATAGGAGGAAGGGGTACGTCGGTGGAGCAACATGGGCCCCATGAGGGTGGAGGGCGTGCCTGGGGTGTAGGCATGCCCCCTTACCTCGTGCCTTCCTGGTTGATTGCTTGACGTAGGGTCCAAGTCCTCTGGATCTTGTTCGTTCCAAAAATCACGTTCCTGAAGGTTTCATTCCGTTTGGACTCTGTTTGATATTCTTTTTCTGTTAAACTCTGGAATAGGCAAAAAACAGCAATTCTGGGCTGGGCCTCCTGTTAATAGGTTAGTGCCTAAAATAATATAGAAGTGCATAATAAAGCCCAATAATGTCCAAAACAGGATATAATATAGCATGGAACAATCAAAAATTATAGATACGTTGGAGACGTATCACTCAATACCTAGTTCAATCTCGTTACCGGCAAGTCTCTTTACTCATTCCGTAATGCATCATCCCGCAACTAACTCATTAGTCACATTGCTTGCAAGGCTTATAGTGATGTGCATTACCGAGGGGGCCCAGAGATACCTCTTCGACAATCGGAGTGACAAATCCTAATCTCGATCTATGCCAACTCAACAAGTACAATCGGAGACACCTGCAGAGCACCTTTATAATCACCCAGTTACGTTGTGATGTTTGGTAGCACACAAAGTGTTCCTCCGGTAATCGGGAGTTGCATAATCTCATAGTCATAGGAACATGTATAAGTCATGAAGAAAGCAATAGCAGTAAACTAAAATGATCAAGTGCTAAGCTAACGGAATGGGTCAAGTCAATCACATCATTCTCCTAATGATGTGATCCCATTTATCAAATGACAACTCATGTCTATGGTTAGGAAACATAACCATCTTTGATTAACGAGCTAGTCAAGTAGAGGCATACTAGTGACACTCTGTTTGTCAATGTATTCACACATGTATTATGTTTCCGGTTAATACAATTACAGCATGAATAATAAACATTTATCATGAAATAAGGAAATAAATAATAACTTTATTATTGCCTCTAGGGCATATTTCCTTCAGTCTCCCACTTGCACTAGAGTCAGTAATCTAGTTCACATCTTTATGTGATTAGTTCACATCTCCATGTGAATAATACCCAAAGGGTTTACTAAGAGTCAATAATCTAGTTCACATTGCTATGTGATTAACACCCAAAGAGTGATCATGTTTTGCTTGTGAGAGAAGTTTAGTTTACGGGTCTGCAACATTCCGATCCGTATGTATTTCGCAAATTTCTATGTCTACAATGCTTTGCACGGAGCTACTCTAGCTAATCACTCCCACTTTCAATATGTATCCAGATCGATACTTAGAGTCGTCTAGATTGATGTAAAAAGCTTGCATCGACGTAAATCTTTACAACAAACTCTTTTATCACCTCCATTACCGAGAAATATTTCCTTATTCCTCTAAGGTTAATTTTGACCGCTGTCCAGTGATCCACTCCTGGATCACTATTGAACCCTCTTGCCAAACTTATGGTGAGGTACACAATAGGTCTGGTACACAGCATAGCATACCTTTTAGAACCTATGACTGAGGCATAGGGAATGACTTTTCATTCTCTTTCTATTTTCTGCCATGGTCGGGTTTTGAGTCTTTACTCAACTTCACACCTTACAACACAGGCAAGAACTCCTTCTTTGGTTGTTCCATTTTGAACTACTTCAAAATCTTGTCAAGGTATGTACTCATTGAAAATATATCAAGCGTCTTGATCTATCTCTATAGATCTTGATGCTCAATATGTAAGTAGCTTCACCGAGGTCTTTCTTTGAAAAACTCTTTTCAAACGTTCCTTTATGATTTCCAGAAAATTCTACATTATTTCTGATCAACAATATGTCATTCACCTATACTTATCAGAAATGTTGTAGTGCTCCCACTCACTTTCTTGTAAATACAGGCTTCACTGCAAGTCTGTATAAAATCATATGCTTTGATCACTTTATCAAAGCATATATTCCAACTCCGGATGCTTGCACCAATCCATAGATGGATCGCTGGAGCTTGCACACTTTGTTAGCACCTTTAGGATTGACAAAACTTTCTTGTTGTATCATATACAATTCTTCTTTAAGAAATCCATTAAGGAATGCAGTTTTGACATCCATTTGCCAGATTTCATAAAATGCGGCAAGTGCTAACATGATTCGGACAGACTTTTGAGCATCGATACGAGTGAGAAACTCTCATCTTAGTCAACACCTTAAACTTGTCGAAAACATTTTTGTGACAAATCGAGCTTTGTAGATAGTAACACTACTATCAGCGTCCGTCTTCCTCTTGAAGATCCATATATTCTTAATGACTCACGGATCATCGGGCAAGTCAATCAAAGTCCATACTTTGTTCCCATACATGGATCCCATCTCAATTTTCATGTCCTCAAGCCATTTCGCGGAATCTGGGCTCATCATCGCTTCCTCATAGTTCGTAGGTTCGTCATGGTCAAGTAACATGACATCCAGAACGGGATTACCGTACCACTCTGGTGCGGATCTCACTCTGGTTGACCTACGAGGTTCAGTAGTAACTTGATCTGAAGTTACATGATCATCATCATTAGCTTCCTCACTAATTGGTGTAGGAGTCACAGGAACAGATTTCTGTGATGAACTACTTTCCAATAAGGGAGAAGGTACAATTACCTCATCAAGTTCTACTTTCCTCCCACTCACTTCTTTCGAGAGAAACTCCTTCTCTAGAAAGGATCCATTCTTAGCAATGAATGTCTTGCGTTCGGATCTGTGATAGAAGGTGTACCCATCAGTTTCTTTTGGGTACCCTATGAAGTCGCACTATTCCGATTTAGGTTCGAGCTTATCAGTTTGAAACTTTTTCACATAAGCATCACAACCCCAAACTTTAAGGAATGACAGCTTTGGTTTCTTTCCAAACCATAGTTCATACGGTGTCATCTCAACGGATTTAGATGGTGCCCTATTTAACGTGAATGCAGTTGTCTCTAATGCATAACCCCAAAACGATAGTGGTAATCGGTAAGAAACATCATAGATTGCACCATATCTAATATAGTACGGTTACGATGTTCGGACACACCATTACGTTGTGGTGTTCCAGGTGGCGTGAGTTGCGAAAAAATTCCGCATTGTTTCAAATGAAGACCAAACTCGTAACTCAAATATTCTCCTCCACGATCAGATCGTAGAAACTTCATTTTATTGTTACGATGATTTTCCACTTCACTCTGAAATTATTTGAACTTTTCAAATGTTTCAGATTTATGTTTCATCAAGAATATATACCCATATCTTACTCAAATCATCCGTGAAGGTCAGAAAATAATGATACCTGCCGCGAGCCTCAACACTCATCGGACTGCATACATCAGTTTGTATTATTTCCAACAAGTCTGTTGCTCGCTCCATTGTTCCGGAGAACGGAGTCTTAGTCATCTTGCCCTTGAGGCATGGTTCGCAAGCATCAACTGATTCATAATCAAGTGATTCCAAAAGCCCATCAGCATGGATTTTCTTTATGCGCTTTACACCAATATGACCTAAACGGCAGTGCCACAATAAGTTGCACTATCATTATTAACTTTGCATCTTTTGGATTCAATATTATGAATATCTGTATCACTACGATCGAGATTCAATAAACCATTCACCTTGGGTGAATGACCATTGGAGGTTTTATTCATGTAAACAGAACAACAATTATTCTCTGACTTTAAATGAATAACCGTATTGTAATAAACATGATCAAATCATATTCATGCTTAACGCAAACACCAAATAACATTTATTTAGGTTCAATACTAATCCCGAAAGTATAGGGAGTGTGCGATGATGATCATATCAATCTTGAAACCACTTCCAACACACATCGTCACTTCACCCTTAACTAGTCTCTGTTCATTCTACAACTCTCGTTTCGAGTCACTAATCTTAGCAACTGAACTAGTATCAAATACTGAGGGGTTGCTATAAACACTAGTAAAGTACACATCAATAACATGAATATCAAATATACCTTTGTTCACTTTGCCATCCTTCTTATCCGCCAAATACTTGGGGCAGTTCTGCTTCCAGTGACCAGTCCCTTTGCAGTACAAGCACTTAGTCTCAGGCTTAGGTCCAGACTTAGGCTTCTTCACTTGAAAAGCAACTTGCTTGTCGCTCTTCTTGAAGTTCCCCTTCTTCCCTTTGCCCTTTTCTTGAAACTAGTGGTCTTGTCAACCATCAACACTTGATGCTTTTCTTGATTTCTACCTTCGTCGATTTCAGCATCATGAAGAGCTTGGGAATCGTTTTCGTTATCCCTTGCATATTATAGTTCATCACGAAGTTCTAGTAACTTGGTGATAGTGACTAGAGAATTATGACAATCACTATCTTATCTGGAAGATTAACTCCCACTTGATTCAAGTGATTGTAGTACTCAGACATTTTGAGAACATGCTCACTAGCTGAGCTATTCTCCTCCATCTTGTAGGCAAAGTACTGTCAGAGAACTCCTACCTCTCGACACGGGCATGAGTATGAAATACCAATTTCAACTCTTAGAACATCTTATATGTTTTGTGACATTTCGAAACATTTTTGAAGTCCCGGTTCTAAGTCGTAAAGCATGGTGCACTAAACTATCAAGTAGTCATCATACCGAGCTTTGCCAAACGTTCATAACATCTGCATCTGCTCCTACAATAGGTCTGTCACCTAGCGGTGCATCAAGGACATAATTCTTCTGTGCAGCAATGAGGATAATCCTCAGATCACGGACCTAGTCCGCATCATTTCTACTATCATCTTTCAACATAGTTTTCTCTAGGAACATATCAAAAAATAAACGGGGAGCTACATCTCGAGCTATTGATCTACAACATTGTTATGCAAATACTATCAGGACTAAGTTCATGATAAATTAAGTTCAATTAATCATATTACTTAAGAACTCCCACTTAGATAGACATCCCTCTAGTCATCTAAATGATCACGTGATCCAAATCAACTAAACCATAACTGATCATCACGTGAAATGGAGTAGTTTTCAATGGTGAACATCACTATGTTGATCATATCTACTATATGATTCACGCTCGACCTTTCGGTCTCAGTGTTCCGAGGCCATATCTGTATATGCTAGGCTCGTCAAGTTTAACCCGAGTATTCTACGTGTGCAAAACTGGCTTGCACCCGTTGTATAAGAACATTGAGCTTATCACACCCGATCATCACGTGGTGTCTCGGCACGACAAACTTTGGCAAAGGTGCATACTCAAGGAGAATACTTCTACCTTGAAATTTAGTGAGAGATCATCTTATAATGCTACCGCCGAACTAAGAAAAATAAGATGCATAAAGGATAAACATGACATGCAATCAAAATTTGTGACATGATCATCTTGTGCCTTTGATCTCCATCTCCAAAGTACCGTCATGATCTATATCGTCACCGGCACGACACCATGATCTCCATCATCATGATCTTTATCAATGTGTCATCACATGGTCGTCTCGCCAACTATTGCTTTTGCAACTATTGCTATCGCATAGCGATAAAGTAAAGCAATTACATGGCACTTGCATCTTATGCAATAAAGAGACAACCATAAGGCTTCTGCCAGTTGCCGATAACTTTAACAAAACATGATCATCTCATACAACAATTTATATCTCATCACGTTTTGACCATATCACATCACAACATGCCCTGCAAAAACAAGTTAGATGTCCTCTACTTTGTAGTTGCAAGTTTTATGTGGCTGCTACGGGCTGAGGAAGAACCGTTCTTACCTACGCATCAAAACCACAACGATAGTTCGTCAAGTTAGTGTTGTTTTAACCTTCAACAAGGACCGGGTGTAGTCACACCTCGGTTCAACTAAAGTTGGAGAAACTGGCACCCGCCAGCCACCTGTGTGCAAAGCACGTCGCCAGAACCAGTCTCGTGTAAGCGTACGCGTAATGTCGGTCCGGGCCGCTTCATCCAACAATACCGCCGAACCAAAGTATGACATGCTGGTAAGCAGTATGACTTGTATCGCCCACAACTCACTTGTGTTCTACTCGTGCATATAACATCTACGCATAAACCTGGCTCTGATGCCACTGTTGGGTAACGTACTAATTTCAAAAATTTCCCTACGCACATGCAAGATCATGGTGATGCATAGCAACGAGAGGGAAGAGTATCATCCACGTACCCTCGTAGACCGTAAGCGGAAGCATTATGAGAACGCGGTTGATGTAGTCAAACGTCTTCACGATCTGACCGATCCAAGAACCGAACACACGACACCTCCGACTTCAGCACACGTTCAGCTCGATGATGTCCCACAAACTCCGATCCAGCAGAGCTTCACGGGAGAGTTCCGTCAGCACGACGGCGTGATGACGATGATGATGTTGCTACCGATGCAGAGCTTCGCCTAAGCACCGCTACGATATGATCGAGGTGGATTATGGTGGAGGGGGGCACCGCACACGGCTAAGGGATCAATGATCAACTTGTGTGTCCTAGGGTGCCCCCTGCCCCATATATAAATGAGCAAGGGGGGAGGCCGACCGACCCTCCTAGGGCGCGCCAGGAGGAGGAGTCCTCCTCCTAGTAGGAGTAGGACTCCCATTTCCTACTCCTACTAGGAGGAGGAAAAGAAGGGGGAAGGGGAGAAGGAAGGAGAGGGAGGAAAGGAGGAAAGGGGGGCTGGCCCCCTAGTCCAATTCGGTTTGGGCTAGGGGGGGCGCACGCCCTGCCTCCTCTCTTCCACCACTTGGCCCATGAGGCCCAATACTTCCTCCCCGTATTCCCATAACTCCCTAGTACTCCGAAAAATACCCGAATCACTCGAAACCTTTCCGATGTCCGAATATAGTTGTCCAATATATCGATCTTTATGTATCGACCATTTTGAGACTCCTCGTCATGTCCCCGATCTCATCCGGGACTCCGAACTACCTTCAGTACATCAAATCACATAAACTCATAATACCGATCGTCACCGAATGTTAAGCATGCGGACCCTACGGGTTCGAGAACTATGTAGACATGACCGAGACATGTCTCCGGTCAATAACCAATAGCGGAACCTGGATGTTCATATTGGCTCCTACATATTCTACGAAGATGTTTTATCGGTCAAACCGCATAACAACATATGTTGTCCCCTTTGTCATCGGTATGTTACTTGCCCGAGATTCGATCGTCGGTATCTCAATACCTAGTTCAATCTCGTTACCGGCAAGTCTCTTTACTCATTCTGTAATGCATCATCCCGCAACTAACTCATTAGTCACATTGCTTGCAAGGCTTATAGTGATGTGCATTACCGAGAGGGCCCAGAGATACCTCTCCGACAATCGGAGTGACAAATCCTAATCTCGATCTATGCCAACTCAACAAGTACAATCAGAGACACTTGTAGAGCACCTTTATAATCACCCAGTTACATTGTGACGTTTGGTAGCACACAAAGTGTTCTTCCGGTAATCGGGAGTTGCATAATCTCATACTCATAGGAACATGTATAAGTCATGAAGAAAGCAATAGCAGTAAACTAAAATGATCAAGTGCTAAGCTAACGGAATGGGTCAAGTCAATCACATGATTCTCCTACTGATGTGATCCCATTTATCAAATCACAACTCATGTCTATGGTTAGGAAACATAACCATCTTTGATTAACGAGCTAGTCAAGTAGAGGCATATTAGTGACACTATGTTTGTCTATGTATTCACACATGTATTATGTTTCCAGTTAATACAATTCTAGCATGAGTAATAAATATTTATCATGAAATAAGGAAATAAATAATAACTTTATTATTGCCTCTAGGGCATATTTCCTTCATAGATTACATAGTAATGATTCTAACACCCATGGAGTCTTGGTGCTAATCATGTTTTGCTCATGAGAGAGGCTTAGTCAACGGGTCTGCAACATTCAGATCCGTATGTATTTTGCAAATCTCTATGTCTCCCTCCTTGACTTGACCGCGGATGGAATTGAGGCGTCTCTTGATGTACTTGGTTCTCTTGTGAAATCTAGATTCCTTTGCCAAGGAAATTGTACCAGTATTGTCATAAAAGATTTTCATTGGACCCGATGCACTAGGTATGACACATAGATCGGATATGAACTCCTTCATCCATACTCCTTCTTTTGCTCCTTCCGAAGCAGCTATGTACTCCTCTTCACACGTAGATCCTACCACGACGCTTTGCTTGGAACTACACCAACTGACAGCTCCACCATTCAATATAAATACGTATCCGGTTTGTGACTTAGAGTCATACGGAGCAGTGTCAAAACTTGCATCGACGTAACCGTTTACGACGATCTCTTTGTCACCTCCATAAACGAGAAACATATCATTAGTCCTTTTCAGGTATTTCAGGATGTTCTTGACCGCTGTCCTATGATCCACTCCAGGATTACTTTGGTACCTCCCTGCTAAACTAATAGCAAGACACACATTAGGTCTGGTACACAACATTGCATACATGATAGAACCTATGCTGAGGCATAGGGAATGACTTTCATTTTCTCTCTATCTTCTGCAGTGGTCGGGCATTGAGTCTGACTCAACTTCACACCTTCTAACACAGGCAAGAACCCTTTCTTTGCTTGATCCATTTTGAACTTCTTCAAAACTTTATCAAGTTATGTGCTTTGTGAAAGTCCAATTAAGCGTCTTGATCTATCTCTATAGATCTTGATGCCCAATATATAAACAGCTTCACCGAGGTCTTCCATAGAAAAATTCTTATTCAAGTATCCTTTTATGCTATTCAGAAATTTCATATCATTTCGAATCAACAATATGTCATCCACATATAATATCAGAAATGCTACAGAGCTCCCACTCACTTTCTTGTAAATACAGGCTTCTCCAAAAGTCTGTATAAAACCATATGCTTTGATCACACTATCAAAGCGTATATTCCAACTCCGAGAGGCTTGCACCAGTCCATAAATGGATCGTTGGAGCTTGCACACTTTGTTAGCAACTTTTGGATTGACAAAACCTTCTAGTTGCATCATATACAACTCTTCTTTAATATATCCATTAAGAAATGCAGTTTTGAAATCCATTTACCAAATTTCATATTGATAAAATGCGGCAATTGCTAACATGATTCAGACAGACTTAAGCATCGCTACGGGTGAGAAGGTCTCATCGCAGTCAACTCCTTGAACTTGTCGAAAACCTTTCGCAACAAGTCGATCTTTGTAGGCAGTAACATTACCATCAGCGTCAATCTTCTTCTTGAAGATCCATTTATTCTCTATGGCTTGCCGATCATCGGGCAAGTCAACCAAAGTCCATACTTTGTTCTCATACATGGATCCTGTGGGAGTCCTGGATTAGGGGGTCTCCGGACAGCCGGACTATCTCCATTGGCCGGACTGTTAGACTATGAAGATACAAGATTGAAGACTTCGTCTCGTGTCCGGATGGGACTCTACTTGGCGTGGAAGGCAAGCTAGGAAATACGTATATGGATATCTCCTCCTTTATAACCGACCTTGTGTAATCCTAACCCTCTCCGGTGTCTATATAAACCGAAGGGTTTTAGTCCGTAGGACAACAATCACAACATACAATCATACCATAGGCTAGCTTCTAGGGTTTAGCCTCTCTGATCTCGTGGTAGATCTACTCTTGCAACACCCATATCATCAATATCAATCAAGCAGGACGTAGGGTTTTACCTCCATCAAGAGGGCCCGAACCTGGGTAAAACTTCGTGTCCCTTGTCTCCTGTTACCATCCGGCCTAGACGCACAGTTCGGGACCCCCTACCCGAGATCCGCCGGTTTTGACACCGACATTGGTGCTTTCATTGAGAGTTCCGCTGTGCCATCGCCACCAAGAAGGATGTCTCGTCCCGTCTTTAAAGACGACACTATCGCTGAGGGAGCCCTGGCTATCGGCCAAACTCTCCGGCTAGGTGGTTTTCTTATGACCTCCTGTTCGGCCGCCGCGCCAACGATGACTTCTTGGGTCATTGAAAGCAATCTTCACGTCAACTCGGAACTCGCTGAGCAGTTAGATCCAATGGAGCTCTCTTCCCTGAACGAGCTCTTGGATCGCATCGCCGCCCTGGGAGTCGCTATAGACTACGGTCAGATTAGGCCTCAACCCGATCTGAGAGAAATTAACTCTCCCCAGGTCACCCATCACGTTGCAGTGGTGGAAGAACAATGCGGCAACCCTTCATCCATCTTAAGGACTAGCGACGTCCGGATTCTCGATCCCTCAAAGCCGGATACCCGCGGAGGGGAGGATGTCACTCAAAGCCTGAACCCAGAATCAGGCAGCGGGCTAGATTTACCGGAAAGCATCCAAGAATCCAAACTTTCAAGTTCGGAAACTCCTTGGCCTTTGAGCCTCAGATTGGGTGAGGATTCGGATTCAATTCCACCCACCCACCCAAACATACGCGATCTATTCCAAATTAGGCAAGAGCCCGAAGAAACAGTACACCATTACTAGGCCAGATTCCTCCTGGTCAAGAATAGGATAAAGGACTACCGCGAGGAAGACGCAATCTCATTCTTCTGCAATAATTGCACGGACAAGGGAATCCTCAATGCCATAAGTCGTCGCAAAATTACACGCTTTGCCGACTTGGTGTCCATAGTACGAAAGTACTGTGCGATGGAAAGCGCCTGGAAAACCAAAATAATATTTTGGGATAATCCGACCCTTAATACAAACCCAGTCCGAAATAAAAGGGTGCACTATCACAATACACCTGGGTTAACTACCAAAAAGCAAAAGCCCTCTACGGGGCAAGGAACCGTACTGGAGGGATGACTCAACAGACCCTGCAAAATTCATAGTACAGCGGATGCGACACCAACGCGCAGCCTTAGAGCATGTTGGATACTCCGGCAGGTAGCCAAAAGTGGTGAGGATCTACTCCTCCCAAAAACCACAGAGCACCACCCCGAGGACAACAATGCGGTCTTAACGGTCTTTGAGACCTTCATGTCAAATAATAGACGGAAGCGAACACTCCGCAGCACGTCCAAAATCTGCCACATAGCAGAAACAAATCCTTGGAGCGACACGGCTATTACCTTCAATGCCAGTGACGAACCTAAATTCCGAATAGCCCGAGTACCAGCCGCACTGGTCCTCAGTCCAATCGTGGACGGCTTTCGACTCACCAAGGTACTCATGGACGGCGGCAGCGGATTAAACCTCTTTATGAGGAAACTCTTCAAAAGATGGAAATAGACTGGAGCCACATTAAGCAAAGCAGCACAACCTTTAGAGGAATCATTCCCAGTCGGGAAGCGCGCTACGCTGGAAAAATCACACTAGACGTGGTATTCGGCACGCCGAATAATTACAGGTCCGAAGAAATTACATTCCAAGTGGCCCCGTTCAGCAGCGGATACCACGCTCTATTAGGGCAGGAGGCATTTACAATCTTCCAAGCCATACCCCACTACAGGTACATGAAGCTGAAAATGCCCGGGCCCAACGAAATCATCACTCTTGTTAGTGATCCGGACATAGCACTCCGCGCCGAAAATAAGACAGCTGCACTGGCCCTTGAGGCACTATCCGAAGCCCTAGCGGCCGAAGAACTAACTGCGCTGCGCTCCACGGTGAACAGGGACGACGTGATACTCTATAAAAGATCCAAGTCCACCTCCTTTAAACCGGCAGACGAAATAGTCAAATTCTAAGTCCATCCAACAGACCCTACAAAAACAGCTTCCATCGGGGCACAATTAAACCCTGATGTCAACGCCGCACTGCGAGAATTCCTACGTGAGAACTGGGACATTTTTGCCTGGCACCCTTCAGACATGCCAGGAATCCCACGCAGGCTGGCCGAACACAGCCTGAATATCCTAAAAGGATTCAAGCCAGTCAAACAGGCTCTTCGATGTTTCTCCGAGCCTAAAAGACAAGCCATGGGAGAGGAACTAGCCAAGCTATTGGAGGCCGGATTCATCAGAGACATAAAACATCCAGACTGGCTAGCAAACCTGGTGATGGTACCAAAGAAGGACAAATCCTGGCTCTTGTGCGTCGATTTTAAGGACCTCAATAAGGCCTGCCCAAAGGATCCCTTCCCCCTCCCCCGCATCGATCAAATCATCGATGCTATCACAGGACACGATTCGTTGTGTTTCCTCAACGCATACTCCGGGTACCATCAAGTCAAAATGGCAGAGCCAGACCAAGCCGCAACAGCATTCATCACACCATACGGCCCATTCTGCTTCAACACAATGCCCTTCGGGCTAAAAAACGCCGGTGCAACATATCAGCGCATGATTCAGACATGCCTGGCAAACCAGATCGGCAAAACAGTGGAGGCATACATGGATGATGTGGTCGTTAAACCAAGCATGTCGAAACTCTAGTAGACGACTTGAGGCTCACATTCGACAACCTCCAAACATATGACATCAAGCTCAATCCAGAAAAATGCGTTTTCGGCGTACCAGCAGGAAAGCTCCTGGGATTCATTGTCTCCAGTAGAGGTATTGAAGCCAATCCGGCCAAAATTCGAGCATTGTCACAGTTGGCTACCCCAACAGACCTCAAACAAACACAAAAATTAACTGGATGCATGGCAGCTCTAAGCCGCTTTATCTCCCTCCTGGGAGAAAAGGCATTACCCCTTTATCGCCTCCTCTGGCGCACCGAACACTTCGAGTGGACGAACGCCGCCACGGCCGGACACAACGAAATAAAGGCCATATTGGCAACAAACCCAGTCCTGGCCGCGCCAAACATTGGCGAACCAATGCTATTATACATTGCGGCAACTCATCAAGTAGTAAGCGCAGTGCTTGTCGTTGAGCGAGAAGTGGACGGACACAAATTTCCCCTTCAAAAGCCGGTTTACTACGTGTCCACTGTTGTAGCGACCTGACCCGAATGGATCAAGTCTCTGTGCTTAAGTGTCATCCCTGGATCGGTATGCTGACACACACAGTACTCGAGGATTTATAACAGAGGTAAATCACATGTCTAAGTAACGTAAATACTATTACCTCAATCCAAATAGCGGAAGTAACAACAAGGTTGTGGATTCCCATCAACACCAACGGCAAAGTTGAGTGTAGAAATCGTAACCCTAACGTATCACTTACTCGTCGTAAGAAAATCCTGCAACATGAGACATTGCAGCCACAAAGGGTCAGTACATTGAATGTACTGGCAAATTCACACCATAGAGAGAAATGATGAACAATGGCTATCACTACATGCATATATGGCTGGTGGAAAAGCTCTATGGTTATAAGGTTTTTGCGAAAAGCCAATTTTTCCCTACTGCAAAGGAATAAATTTTATTTAACTATCATGGTGGTTGTTAAACATTGAGAATGGTTGACAGCATTCTCAATCCCAATTAAGCATCATCATTAAAACCCAACAATATTCATTTAAAGTAACGTGATGAGATTCACATGATAATCCAGGTACTAGATACTCAAGACGTCCATAACCGGGGACACGGCTAATCATGATTAGTTTATACACTCTGCAGAGGTTTGCGCACTTTTCCCCACAAGACTCGATCGCCTCTGTTGGATTTCTCGCACTACACGGTGTTTGAGAAACGGATGACCGAGACATAGTCTTTCAGAAGCGCTAGCACCTTACGATGGATAGACCGTTACACCTACTTTCCCCTACATCTGCTAGTCTACCCTGTAAGAGTTCACACGACTTAATCAACTATGCTAGAGCCCATAATAGCTTGTGGCTGCACACAGAAGTTTCTAGCATGAATAATCTTATGATCCCTTTCCCTTAACTCCAATTCTTTTAACTCCTCGCAGAGGGGACGAAAAATGCTCTGTCTCCAATCTCATAGATTACCTCCTTGAGTTTTTGAGTCTGCATATCTCCTCTTCCTGGACTAAGCTACCTTCAGTCTATCTCAAATCAACTTAACATTCTCTTTTGACTCCTTGATCACATTTGGTCCAAACAACTAACGGTCTCCAACTTCATCCCACACACTCTTGGGGTATCACACATATCGAGACAAAACTCATATTCATTTTGTCCGAAATCCACTCAGTGGAGTATCCTTATCTTTTCCATGGGTCAACGGTTCTTACAGGGTACTACCACCCTTAAAATGCACAAATCTTCCATAGACCATATTTCTCATATCCTCAAAAATGGTCAAAATCCTTCTTCATAGAGTAACAACTCATAAAATCCATATCAGTACCAATGATGCTAAATTTATTCATTCTCAAATGATTACAATCTCTCGCTTTTCCATTACATGTCTCAACTCAACACCTCAATATAAAAGAAAATGTTCTCACTTCTACTACTCCATTACTTTTGTTGCAAACTCAACTATCTAGCACAAGTTTCCTTCTCCTTGGGGCATTCTCTGGCAAAGTGCCCTGCTCCATTACAACTAAAACATATTACTTCTGACAAGTCTCGAGGTTTCCTTCTTGGGCAACTGTTGTGGTAGTGCCCTGACTCCTTGCACCTGTAACAGGTGATATGACTCAGGTCCCTCCTGGGCTCCAATCGGTTTCTCTTCCTGGACTTTTCCATTCCAATCAGGGCTTCTATTTCCTGCGGGTCATATTCTACTTCCTCTGTCGGGAATTCTACTAGATCCCCGTTCAAACAATTTTGGGAGATGTGTCCTTCTTCTCCACATGAATAGCATGACTTGGTGCAGGGTTTAATTGGTTCTTCTTTGGGTGTGTCCCCAACATCTTCCTTCATCACGGGTTCTTCTAAAATTTCCATAAGGGATCCTTTCTTTACTTCTTTCTTCTGATGTACGGTTCTTCGTACCATGGGGTAAATGTGACACTGAGTAGGATAGTGGGTAGTCCCTTCACACAAGAAACAATTAATCTGCCTAGCTAGGCATTCTTCAACTGGGTGACTTCCTTCACAATTAGGGCATTCATCCTTGTGTTCTTTATGGGTGTGTCCTATTTCTCCACAAATCTTGCATGCACAAGGTTTCTTCATATCCTTTCCATAAGGCTTCAACTTCTGGGACACAAACCGAGACTTTGGCAGAGTCAACTTAAATTCTCTCCAAGTGGTTACTCATTGCCATCCATTCGTGGTTTGGTACATCCTCCACCAAGTAGCATCACCTCTTTCAAAGCACTGTAGAGCATGATGGGTCATATCATGTCCAACTATAGGGTTATTCTCCATGTGATCCTCCATGTTCTGAATCCATTGGTCCGTCTCCAATTGACTGATCGGTCCAGAAAATATAAGCTCATCTTCATTCATCCTCTATTGGGTCCATGGGTTTGGGGTGAGATAAGAGAGATAGAGAGGGATACATACAATGCAAACAACAGTTTTGAAAAGACAGATTTTTGTTGTGGCTGTCGAAAAACATCAAACAAATGACAGCTCACAATCATCACATCTAACGTAGGTATAGGACAGGGGTTTGGTCTTCTAAAGGTCAATAAATCATCAAGGTCGTCTAACTCTACGAGTCTTGTTCATGCCTCCAATGGCTTCTTCCGATCATGCTTGTCTTTCTCAAGTTCTTTTGTCAGATCAACTCTGTTGACACGAAGTCTCTCGTGACGTACTTTTATATTCTGGAGTTGTGTTCCAAACTTCTGGTTTCAACATCCTTCGCATGAACCATGGTCATATTGTCCTTCAGTTCCTGACAAATCTCCGGTATCTCGAGGTTGTAGCTCCTCCAGCTTGGCTACTTCAACTTCTGGGTCCTAAGTTCTTCACGAAATGCTCCTTGTCAAAATACGGCTTCTTGTAGCTCCATCTTATCTTCTTGATGTAACACTCCAGATCCTGGCAATACACCGGCTAAGGTTAAAACTTCATCTTACTAATAGGTGCTCCATCAGCCTTCTTCCATCAAATCCATTCTGAAGAAATGCATCCTTAACTCAGCACGGTGACAATAGCATCAGCGGGCGATGACATCATGGATAACCATGTTTCTGCTCTTGTCATTCCCATGAGCTATCATTCCATAGTTGATATCTCCTGCCTTAGGGTTTTCTTTGACAAAACTTCGAGTTCTCATGCTCCTTGTTTCAGTCTTTCTCCGATACACCTTGATCTCGGGTATTGACAACTTCCATAGTCTGCCAAGTTCCATAAGGGTAGCCTTCCTAGGTCATACAAATCTGGGAATTCTTCAGAGCCTTCAAATTCTACTTGTCTTCGGTCTTCAACCGTTGTAGTTTCCATTATTGAGATGCACGGAAAATACTCTTCATTCCGAAGTGGTCATAGTTGTCCGATATCTTGTACTTCTTGGAGTGGTCTCATCAGTCGAATCTTCGTGTGGTCAAAAGGGAAAAGGGGTATGGTCTCACTAAAAGGGAATTTTTGAATAAGCTTAGAAGAGAAGAGAGGTAAAAGATCTTTTTGAAAGGGGAAGTTGTAGAGAAAAATCTTTGCTATGGACTTGCCAATTTCTAGGGTCACATTCTACAGTCAACATGTGCTCTGATACCACCTTGTAGCGACCCGACCCGAATGGATCAAGTCTCTGTGCTTAAGTGTCATCCCTGGATCGGTATGCTGACACACACAGTACTCGTGGATTTATAACAGAGGTAAATCACATGTCTAAGTAACGTAAATACTATTACCTCAATCCAAATAGCGAAATCCAAACAGAGGCGATGGAGGCAATCACATGTCTAAGTTACGAAGCCAATTTTTCCCTACTGCAAAGGAATAAATTTTATTTAACTATCATGGTGGTTGTTAAACATTGAGAATGGTTGACAGCATTCTCAATCCCAATTAAGCCTCATCATTAAAACCCAACAATATTCATTTAAAGTAACGTGATGAGATTCACATGATAATCCAGGTACTAGATACTCAAGACGTCCAAAACCGGGGACACGGCTAATCATGATTAGTTTATACACTCTGCAGAGGTTTGCACACTTTTCCCCACAAGACTCGATCGCCTCCGTTGGATTTCTCGCACTACACGGTGTTTGAGAAGCGGATGACCGAGACATAGTCTTTCAGAAGCGCTAGCACCTTACGATGGATAGACCGTTACACCTACTTTCCCCTACATCTGCTAGTCTACCCTGTACGAGTTCGCACCACTTAATCAACTATGCTAGAGCCCATAATAGCTTGTGGCTGCACACGGAAGTTTCTAGTATGAAAAATCTCATGATCCCTTCGAGCCTGGGTGGCGGTCCATAAAAAAACAGGCAATCCTGGTCTACCCAGGTGCCTAAATAGGCAATCCTGGAATAAACAGGTGCCTCAATCCACCCAGATGTGTGTTTATGTTGCCACCTTAAGTAAACCATTAATTAACAATCTCACATCTGTCATGAATACTCTCAAAACCCAATCCATGTCTACGAGCATAGCATGGCAATGTAAGCATAATGTAATAGTAACTCCCAAGGGTTTGATAATAAACAGGTAATAGGTACTACCTCATCAACTACTTCCCAATACCCACATGTTATCAATCCTACTCATGCAATGTTTGAGGGTGAAACTAATGCATAAAAACTGGGTATGAAAGGGATATGATCAAAGTGTGAACTTGCCTGCAATGTTGATGAAGATGATTCGCACTCAACACTCTTGATAGATCTACTCGTCACACTTCAGTCAATCTATCGTAAGCAAGCAATAGTAACCACACATAAGCAATCACTCAAAAGATCAGAAAGATCGAAGAAGACGGTTCAGAAAACTTCAAAACCAAGCAAATAACTCTTGCAACATAAAACAGTTTCTAACCGTACCAAAATTATGTGAATTTGGCCTTAACAGAAAGTTTAGGTCAAGAGCTTCGATTTGCAAAAAGAATCAACTGAAACGGAGCTACGAAACTCAAGTTATGATCAAACAAAGTTTGAATTCAAATCTAATGTAATTCAACTTTTAAAATTTCAAAAACATGTTTGAGTTGGATTACTGGATAGAGGAGATCGTAACGAAGACGTGAGCATTGGTTTCGTTGGATTTGGGCAAACGAGTGAAAAGTTACGAAGGTTTGAAAAGCAGGGGCTAAACGGTAAAGAAACTAATCACGGATAGGTCCCTGACTAAACTAACAGAAAAAGAAAAGAGTAAATAATGAACGTTCGTTTATCAGATCTAAACAGTGGGCGTTTGCTATTTAATAAAACCCAAAAAAACAGATCTAGTCTAGGGTTTTAAGAAAATCGAATTTAAAAGAAAAATCGGATCGGTTTTTCTCGGGATATACCGGTTCGGGAGGGGAAAACCGGTGGCGGCGGTGGCGGTGTTCTCCGGCGAGCGGGGCAAGGCGAGACGGCGGCTCCGGCACGGCAGTAGGCGACAGCGGGCGGCGATGCGGTGCAGTGACGAGGGTGCGGCGCGGTGCAGCAGGCGGCGGCGCTAGCGGGCGGCGGCGCGGTAAGGGGGCGGCTGCGGCGGCGGTGGTGCGGTGATCTGTGGCGGCGGCGCGAGATGCGGGCAAGGGCGGCGGCGCGGCAGGAAGGAGGAGCGGGCGGGGCGGTCAGACCTCGGCTTTTAAAGGCCGGGGCGACGCTGCTTGGGGCAGGGGCAAAGGAGGCGGCGGCGTGCCCGGCTTGGACACGGTGGCGGCGAGGCGGAACCGCTCGGGACTCTGTCCCGAGCTCGAAGACGGAGGCGGCGCGCGGTTGGGCTGGGCTTTAGCCTGGCCCGGATGGAGCTGGGCCGGCCTAGTCGGCGAGAAGCAAGTTTTTTTCACACACAACAAAATAATAAAAGGAAAAATAAACAAAAATATTAAATATGCATATAATATATCAAAATTTTCAGAAAAAGATTTTCTACAACATGGACATTTTTATAATGCCAAATAAAATCCACACAAATTCAGATAATTTAAAGAGTGCTACTGGTCTAATAAAATCCAATAAAAATCATTTTAAAAATACCAAAATGATTTCAAATTTATTTATCTCCAATTTTCTGATGTAGGGAATCATGTTACCCTATTTCCTGTATATTTTATTTTTGGAGAAAAATAATTTGAATAAAATCCAAATAACTCCAAATTGAAAAATAATTCCAAAAGACTTTGAATTTGATCCTTTGAAACTCCCAACTCATATTTCATATAATTTGAAGAAGTCATTTTATCTCCTCTCGTGAAAATCATTGGGTTGCATAAAGTTTCAGAATTGGAAATATTTTCCAAATGAAATTCAAATATTTTCAACACCCCTTGTCATTTAAATAAATGGAAGAAGTCATGTCATCTTCTCTCTAGGGTTTTTTATTTGAAAAGAATTTAAATTCACGAAGATGATAAATGAAAGTTTGGGAAAGTCCTTTCATTCCCTCTCATTTAACTTTCAAAAAGGTTTCGAATTTCACTCAATTTCACACAATCAATCAAACAATCAATCAAATCTATCTATTTAATATAACATTCCAAAATTTAAAATTTTGGGATGTTACAACTGTCCTTACTCCATGCAAATCACGGTACCCGCATTATCAAAAGATAGTGTATGCGGTATTCATGGCATCCTGGAAGCTGCGACACTGCTTTCAAGAGTGTTCGATAACGGTGGCCTTGAAAGTACCACTTAACGATATTATAAACAACTGCGACGCGACGGGCCAAATTGCCAAATGGGCCATTGAGCTCCTCCCGTTCGACATAACTTACAAGCCACGGTGAGCTATTAAATCGCAAGTTTTGGCTGACTTCGTCGCTGAATGGACGGAAGCCGAACTCCCCAAAGAGTACAGCACATATTCAAACTGGATCATGCACTTCGACGGCTCCAAAATGTTGGCTGGTCTGGGGGCTGGCGTCATTTTGACATCCCCAACAGGAGACACCATTCAATATGTATTACAGATAATGTATACGGACTCCAACAACGCAGCCGAATATGAGGCCCTTCTACATGGTCTCCGGATGGTAGTATCCATGGGCATTCAGCGCCTAGAGGTGCGCGGGGATTCAAACCTCGTGATATCCCAAATAAATGGAGACTTTGATGCCAAGGATCCAAAAATGGACGCTTATCGCAATGCCGTCCTAAAAATGTCAGCTCGGTTTGAAGGGCTCGAATTTCACCATGTGGCCCGGGAAAACAATCAGGCGGCGGATATCCTCGCCCGCATTGGCACCAAACGCGACGCGGTCCCTCCCAACATTTTTCTGGAAAGGCTTTTCAAGCCATCCGTATCATGGGAAGGGGACACCAGTAACAACAGTCCGGACCTGGCCAAAATACCCGATACCGAACTCTCTAACACAATCGGAGGCTCCGCCACCGAAATAACACAATCAGCCCACGAAATAATGGCCATTATTGCCCCGTGGACAGAACCATTCCTGGCCTACTTAACTAGACAGGAACTCCTGGAGGACCAAAATGAGGCACGCTGCATAGTGCGGCGATCAAAGGCCTACAGGGTCCACGAGGGAGAATTGTACAAAAAAAGCGCTATCGGAGTCCTTCAACGGTGCATCTCCGAAGAGGAAGGACGGAACCTTTTGGCAGAAATTCATGCCGGACTCGGCAGTCATCACGCCGCAGCCCGGCTCTTGTGAGCAAGGCCTTTCGTACAGGATTCTATAGGCCAACGGCCCGTGCAGACGCACAGGACTTAGTCCAGCGTTGCGCCGGTTGCCAGCTCTTTGCAAATCAAAGCCATATGCCACCCACCGCCCTCCGAACAATCCCCATTACATGGCCCTTTGCGGTCTGGGGGCTTGACATGGTTGGACCCCTTAAAGGTGGAACCCACAAGAAAAAATACTTATTGGTCATGGTGGATAAATTCACCAAATGGATAGAGGCCAAACCGGTTAAAACAGCCGAATCCGGACCGGTGATAGATTTCATATCCGGGGTTGTACATCGCTACGGCGTCCCCCACAGCATCATCACTGATAACAGCAGGAACTTCATGGCCGACGAGGTAAAACTCTGGTGCAGCAAAATGGGCATCAAGATCGATTATGCTTCAGTCTACCACCCACAAACCAACGGTCAAGTAGAACGAGCAAATGGTCTTATAATGAGCGGCATTAAACCCAGACTAGTGCGCTCCTTAACAGAGTCTGACATGCACTGGGTAGAGGAGCTCGCCTCCTTACTCTGGGGGCTGTGGACCACGCCGAATTGTAGTACCGGATACACACCATTTTTCATGGTGTACGGCGCAGAGGCAGTCTTGCCCTGTGACATAATTCATGAGTCACCTCGAGTGCGCATGTACGAAGAAAGAGAAGCCGAGCTCGATCGGCAGGACTGTTTGGACACCTTGGAGGAAGAGCGCGACATAGCCAAAGCCCGTTCCGCATTTTACCAGCAACAGGCTCGCAGATACCAAAGCAGAGAAGTACGAGCCAAAACTTATAACATTGGAGAACTAGTTCTCCGGCTGCCGGATAAGAAAAAGAACAAGCTAGAGCCCAAATGGGAAGGTCCCTTCATCATCGACCAAGTTCTGACCGGCGGAGCGTACCGACTGCGGGATGCATCGACTAGTCGACTCGAGCCGAAACCATGGAACGCTGCCAGGCTCTGAAGATTCTACGCCTAGCACCGGACTTTATGTTAGTCCCCTTCCTTTGTCCATTTTCTGCATATGCGTCATCTATCTTGTTTCCATTTCTTTCTTTTATTCCTCTAGGCCTTCAAGGGTCACCTTGTGCCTCACTTGTACATAACAGATGTGCTAGCCGCACTCTCTACACCTGGGGGCTTCTTTCACAGAAGCTTAAATTATTTACCTAGGCATCACGCCCAACACATGCGTTATACTTCCGCATGTACCTTTTTTTCACCATTATATGCATCGATATGACTTAAGTTTTGGCCAAGCTGGGTTGCCTGGCTCTTGTATTTATGCCCTACGTTCCCGTTAATTCGGCTAGGGCATAAGGGGAGCACCTCTGCGATTGTTACCGCCGGGTCAGCCGGACGTGTACCTCAGATTGGGTGAAGCCGAAAGCTAGCGTTCTTAAGAGAATATTCGGTCGGTGAACAAAAGATGACTTTTATTTATTATCCATATCTGCCCCCAGATGTTTTTTCTGTGCCTCTCATCACAGGCCGGACATGCACTTTAGGGCATGCCTACCCAGGGAAAGGAACCCTTAACGGAACTATTCTCTCTGGAAGATGTTTCTTACTACCCATGTAATATAACATAACTAGTTGGGCACTTGTCTAATAAAGCACTAATGACCCAGACGCCTGGTCTCCACACATGCCCCGGTTCTTACATAACCGCGAGGGTATTCGGATACACTCCGGACTGTCGGGTCCCGAGGTTGAAGCGAAAAGGTCCGCCATGACAAACGATCTACAATCCAGCTAGAAGACATCATACATGTCACTTTAAAATTACATAGTCAATTTGACTAGTTGGATTCCTCCTCAATGCCATCTAATAGGCTGTCTAGTCTACAGTCATGTTGGGAATACTTTGCAGCCAATTCTACTTGGCCATACACTAAATTCACAGGGATCTCCTTGCCGTCAGGCCCCACAGGTCCGACTTCGGCCATGTGGTTCGGGTCAGCCTTCGTGTACCGTGTCTTCACCATTGCCCAAGCCTCCTTGGCGCCCTGACGGCAGGCCGATATCTTCCATAATCGGAAACACCTCCATGCTCCCTTCAGCTTTTCTACAAGCTCTCGAAGGCCTTCGGGCATGGAGACAGACGGCCACAAGGCCTGGGCATTTCCTCGCATCACCTGCCGAACTCGTTCGTGCAACTGTGCGAGCTCGGGAAGAAGATCACCCACCGAACTAGGCATCTCCTCGGCAGGATGTTCTGTTAGCATACCTACAAACATAACTCTGTCAGCCAGCTTCCTCGCCGAACTCTTTTTCAAAGTTCATTCAAGCACTTACTAAATATGCCGTGTCGAAGCCGCCGATTCTCCTTAACAGAGTCCGACAGTTGGGCACGAACATCTTTTAGTTCCACGCCCAGCTTGGTGTTGGCATCTTGAAGATCATTCTTCTCCTGCCTCACCCTCGTTAGCACGCTCTCACCAGCCTTTAGCTAGCGTATGATCTGCTACTTATCCGAATTCACTCCAGCGTCATTTGCAATTTTATCGTCAGATTTGAATATAAAGCCGCACTCTAATATGATACTTATGATTTGACGGATATGTTACCAGCGGGGGTCTCTTTGGGCTCCACTGCGGCGGACAGTGCGGCCTGAAGTTGGGCTTTGCACTCTTCCAGCTCCTGGGACAGTTGAGTATTCTTTTCTGTAAGAACCTACATAAAAAATGATCCTTAAATCAGTTATCCTAACTGTTTCAAGTCTCAGGGGCTACTGATATATATAATCATCAAATTTTCTCACCCGTATGTCTTTTAGATACTGCTCCGTGGCTTTGGCTAGACCATTTTGAGCGGCATGGAGGTGTGCATCTCCCGATTTGAAGGCATCCAAAGCCTCTTGGGAGAAACAAGCGTCACGAAGAACAGTCCGGCGACGCCTATGGTTCATGGCACTTTCCACCTCGGAATGGGTGGCGGACAGTCTATCTGTATCCTCTGTCCGAGGAGCACTCGGTGCACGCCTTGTACTCGTTCCCACCCCCGAGTCCGGCCTTGGAGCCTGGCTTGTGGAGGCGCGGTTGGTAGCCTCTCCGGGTATAGTCTGGCGAGCGCTCTTTCTCCTGAAAAGAAGGCTTGGGCGTTAATATGCATCTGTAAATAATGTCTTGCAATAAAGATGGCGCGCTATACCGCTGCGCCGGTGCCTTGATCCGGACTGCGGATCTTTTCAGCCTGCCTGGCCCAGCGGCCCCTTGTTGGCTAGTAGCCACAGGCTCGGCCTTCTGCCCCGAGGACCTCCCCTGCAAAACACGGCTGTTATACGGCAATAAAAAAGAGCACAAGGACGGATCCCTTGTTAAATGCTGGGACTTCGATCTCAGTCACCTGTGAGGCTGGAACTAGCCCAGGGTAATCAGCCGTAATGGCCACCAAGGTATTGTCGTTACTCCCTTGGTAAAATACCCCGTCGATCAGCTCCACAGATATGTCCGGATCCTCCTGGGAGGCCGGGTCAAGGGATCGACCAGGGTCCTCGGGCTGTGGAGGAGGGCTGGTTATCTCCTTTACTTCCTGGCGCATCTCCTGCAATGAAATTGCTAGAGTGAATACTTAAACTACGGGAATACGAAACGGATGGGCGAGAAAAAATCTCCGCTTACCCAGCTCGGAGGATTGTACATGGAGAATCCGCCCTGCGGGTTGACACGAAGGAACTCCTCCTCTTCTCCCTTGTACAAAGTGGGCAAGATATTTGTTAAGTCCGTAGCCGATCCCAGCCCTTTGCGGCCGTGGCGGGTGGCGTCATCCTCCCCGTTGAAGTCCCACATGGGGTGGCCTCTATACTGGAGCGGCTGCACCCCCCGCATAATGCATATAGCCATGACCTCGATCATGGTCAATCTGGATCGAGCTAAAGAGCTTATCCGGCTCATCAGATAAAGAATGTCCCGATCATCTTCCTCCAGGGGGCTTCGTGGACGCCAACTCTGGCGCTTCTTCAAAGGGGCGTTGTCAAACTCAGGAAGGCCGATCCCAATAGGGTCTGGAAGGGGGACATCTTCTATATAAAACCATTCTGAAGGCCAGTCTTCGGACGTCTTCTTCGGGGTCCCGGATAGGTATCCGGTCCCAGCAATACGCCACACTTCGGCTCCGCCCACTTGATATATTGATCCCTTCTTAGAACGGGGCACAAGGCAGAACAGCTTCTTCCACAAAGTGAAATGAGCCTCACAGCCCAAAAATAACTCACAAAGGGCTACGAATCCCGCGATATGCAGCAGGGAGGCAGGCGTAAGGTTGTGTAGCTGGAGGCCATAGAACTCCAAAAGCCCCCGGAGAAACGGATGGATTGGGAATCCGAGCCCTCTTACCAGATAAGGGACAAGGCATACCCACTCTCCCTTGGAGGGATTGGGACGGCTCTCTGCTTGCTCTCCGCCATTATAGGTGGCAATCCCGGCTCGAACCGGGACCAGGTACGCTGGGGAAGGAATCCCTTGGACTGAAGCATCACCAATTTGCTATGTGGGATGGAACATCTCTCCCAATCTCTAGGCTTGGAACTAGGGGTGCGAGAGGGGGAGCTGCGTCGACCGGCCATGGTGGAATGGATCTCTGTCGGGCACGCTCCGATGAAGACTCGGCAGGGGAGGATGATGTGATTTGGATCTGAATCCTCGTCTTTTTAAATAGGCGTCTCATTTACATAGCTAGGGGTAAATGTGAAAACACCCTGGCTCTTCACATTCGCTCGACACGTGGAAGGTGGCCATTATTGGGCGTAGAAGCCAAGAAGTACGAACGGAACCGAACATTATTTCGACAGGTACACAGAATTTGAAGAGGAACCCGCCTTGCAATGCCGGAGATAATACTGCGCGCCGGACTCGTTGTCATTGAAGCCTGGTTCGGGGGCTACTGTGGGAGTCCTGAATTAGGGGGTCTCCGGACAGCCGGACTATCTCCATTGGCCGGACTGTTAGACTATGAAGATACAAGATTGAAGACTTCATCTCGTGTCCGGATGGGACTCTACTTGGCGTAGAAGGCAAGCTAGGCAATACGTATATGGATATCTCCTCCTTTGTAACTGACCTTGTGTAACCCTAACCCTCTCCGGTGTCTATATAAACCGAAGGGTTTTAGTCCGTAGGACAACAATCACAACATACAATCATACCATAGGCTAGCTTCTAGGGTTTAGCCTCTCTGATCTCGTGGTAGATCTACTCTTGTAACACCCATATCATCAATATCAATCAAGCAGGACGTAGGGTTTTACCTCCATCAAGAGGGCCCAAACCTGGGTAAAACTTCGTGTCCCTTGTCTCCTGTTACCATCCAGCCTAGACGCACAGTTCGGGACCCCCTACCCGAGATCCGCCGGTTTTGACACCGACAGATCCCATCTTAGATGTCATGGCCTCAAGCCATTTCATGGAATCTGGGCTCATCATCGCTTCCTCATAGTTCATAGGTTCATCATGGTCAAGTAACATGACCTCCAAAACAGGATTACCGTACCACTCTGGTGCAGATCTTACTCTGGTTGACCTATGGGGTTCGGTAGTAACTTGATCAGAAGTTTCATGATCATCATCATTAGCTTCCTCACTAATTGGTTTAGGAATCACTGGAACTGATTTCTGTGATGAAATACTTTCCAATAAGGGAGAAGGTACAATTACCTCATCAAGTTCTACTTTCCTCCCACTCGCTTCTTTCAAGAGAAACTCCTTCTCTAGAAAGGATCCATTCTTAGCAACGAATATCTTGCCTTCGGATCTGTGATTGAAGGTGTACCCAACAATCTCCTTTGGGTATCCTATGAAGACACATTTCTCCGATTTGGGTTCGAGCTTATCAGGTTGAAGATTTTTCACATAAGCATCGCAGCCCCAAACTTTAAGAAACAACAACTTTGGTTTCTTGCCAAACCACAGTTCATATGGTGTCGTCTCAACGGATTTAGATGGTGCCCTATTTAACATGAATGCAGCCGTCTCTAAAGCATAACCCCAAAACGATAGCGGTAAATCAGTAAGAGACATCATAGATCGCACCATATCTAATAAAGTACGATTATGACGTTCGGACACACCATTACGCTGTGGTGTTCCAGGTGGCGTGAGTTGTGAAACTATTCAACATTGTTTCAAATGAAGACCAAACTCGTAACTAAAATATTCACCTCCACGATCAGATCGTAGAAACTTAATTTTCTTGTTACGACAATTTTCTACTTCACTCTAAAATTCTTTGAACTTTTCAAATGTTTCAGACTTATGTTTCATCAGGTAGATATACCCATATCTGCTTAAATAATCTGTGAAGGTCAGAAAATAACGATACCCGTCGCGAGCCTCAACACTTATTGGACCACATACATCAGTATGTATTATTTCCAATAAGTCTGTTGCTCGCTCCATTGTTCCGGAGAACGGAGTCTTAGTCACCTTGCCCATGAGGCATGGTTTGCAAGCATCAAGTGATTCCAAAAGCCCATCAGCATGGAGTTTCTTCATGCGCTTTCACTACAAAAAAATACACTTCTGTGATGATACGTGTTTGTCACAGTAGCTCGCTTTTTTGTCATGCATGTACATCCATGACAAATTTATGACAGAATCAAGATAGTCATACCTGTGCTGTCGTAGAAGTGTTCCATGACATTACCAAAATTATCATCACGGAAGTGTCCACTTCCATGACGATAAATCGCGCGTCACAGAAGTGCTTTCATCAAGGGTGACCAACACGTGACATCCACCGTAACGGAACGCCGTTAAGCTATCGGGTCAGGTTTGGATCCGATAACCCGTTAATAGCCCCGACTAATGGGGATTTTCCACGTGTAAAACCATCATTGGCTAGAGGAAACACGTGTCGGCTCATCGTCGGGACAGATGTCATCCACTCACTGGACAGAATGCGCCTATGATACGTCGACACGTGGCACGGCCCAACAAGTTTAAATGGGCCGGCCCACCTAAAGGCCCACAAGATTTTGCGGACCATAATGGGTCGGCCCAGCTAAAGGCCCACGAGATTTTGCGGACCATAATGGGCTGGCCCAGCTAAAGGCCCACAAGATTTCACGGGCCATAATGGGCCAGCCCAGGTAAAGGCCCACAAGATTTTCGTGTGCCATAATAGGCTGGCCCAGGTAAAGGCCCACAAAATTCTTGCGGATCATAATGGGTCGGCCCAGCTAAAGGCCCACGAGATTTCGCCGACATTAATGAGCCGGCCCAGCTGTAGGCCCACAAGATTTTGAGGACCCTAGTAGGCCGGCCCGTTAACTAGATGCCATGTTTTGGGCCAAATGCCGGCCCATATTTGATCCGGTCTATTAATGGCCTGCCACGCTCCGGGCCTAATAGTGGCCCATATGAGATCCGGCCCGTTAAAAGCCTACCACGTTCTGGGCCAAATTACGGCCAGATCAGGTCTGGCCCTTTAAGAGGTTTTGGACCTAATTATGGCCCATATCGGATTCGGCCCGTCAACTGGACACTACGCTTTTGGGCCCACTTGCTAAAGGCCCACTTAGTAATTCGGCCTGATATTAGTTTTGGCCTGTTAAGGGCCTGTTTAACATTTCGGCCCTATATTAATTTCAGCCTGTTAAAAGCCCGTCATATAGTTGGGCCTAACTACGGCCCGGTTTGCATCCGGCCTGCTCGCAGCCGATATCTGATTGGGCCAAACAAGGACCAAGACAATTTTTTGGCCTATTAAAAGCCCGTGATTTGATTCGCACAATCATGGGTCGGGGTTCATTTCGGGCTGCTGCCTGCCCGTGAGCTGATCGGCACGTTTCAGGCCCAACCTACATTGTGATTGCATGACGGCCCGATTATGTACCGTAATTTTATGGTTTGGCTGGTTTACTGTGAAGACAGGATATATATACAGTAAAATAACTGCAGCATCGTGAATAAGAAAAAACCTATACTATACAATAAAGAAATTATGGCATATTACATCCACTTGGCATCAAAGTTCGCCACTATGATAATAAAGCACAAGCAGACAGCAGATTACATACACTGGGCATCAAAGATCGCCACCAGTGCAAATAAACACGCCGACAAAATAATATACAAAACCGACAGCACTTCAATAGAGTTCAAGAAAGGTTAGCCCTGCTGGGGAGCTGCAGCGCAAGCAACTGAGCAAGATGATGAGACTGCGCTTGTTCAACACTTATATCTTCCTCACTCTGAAAGATAAACAAGCATACAGATGACAGGTTTTGCACATAAAAGTATCAATGCTGACAATTCATCACATTTCTTACTGACGAATAAAGTGACACAGTTTAAATTTGCATTAACACAATATGGTATTGTTCAGGTCAAGACATGGCAGGAAATGACATTGTGAAGGAGTGGGCAGCTTCACGACACCACTGGATTACAGATCAAGAACTCATAAGTATCAATGGTTAGTGTGCTGTCAATTTATACCATTTCAGATTGGCAAATAAAGAGACGGTTTAAATAATAGTAGAATGATATGACATTGTTCATAGTTAAGACATTGCAGAATATGACATTGTGCTATGGTGGGTAGGTTCACCACACCACTGGATTTCGGATGAAGAACAGAAGCATACATGCAGTGCAAAAGAAGATCACTTGCTCTGTATAGTTTAATTTACATGGTATGAAGAAGGAAGTTGGTTGCACAACTGAAAACTTAAATTGAGAAAGGACAAACTTTTGTTTATGAACTACATAATAAACTTTAAACAAGCAATTTGATGCAAACACCAAAAATAAACAGTTGTTGCAGTCATGCCTAACCAAATATATACAACAAAGTTTGAAGGCTTGAGATGGACAAACTTACATTATTGGTGAAGACAGGCTCTATAAAGGCCTTGTCCATGCTGATGGGGGGCAATTCAAGAAGTTTACCACAGAATCTTCTTCAAAAGCATTGCCTTTATTCTACATTTTGTTAAGAGTGAATATAGATGTGATAATATACGAAAAAATGGAGAATATTTAAGATAAGATGAAGAGTGATGCTACATAACCAAGTAGCTATAAATGTAAGTGCAACGATACAGGCAAAAGGTACCGCCAAGAGCAATGCACAGCTAAACTTCTTCAGTACCAACCTTATGGTAAGAGTAAATATAGATCTGATGTGTAGAAAATGGAGGGCAAAGGAAAATAAGCTGCAGAGTGATGGTACATGAACAACTACCTGTCATTATAAGTACACTGATAAAGGACAGCATGTACTTACAAGAACAATGCAGAGCAAAAAAAACATTGGCATTGGATATATTCTACACTAATGTAACCATTCATACAGATCAGATAATTTGGAGCGAATAATTGATAAGCAAGCTATCATGCATACTGCTGTCACATAATGAACCAGGTATGTATGCAAGTAAATATAGATCTGATGTGTAGAAAATGGAGGGCAAAGGAAAATAAGCTGCAGAGTGATGGTACATGAACAACTACTTGTCATTATAAGTACACTGATAAAGGACAGCATGTACTTACAAGAACAATGCAGAGCTAAAAAAACATTGGCATTGGATATATTCTACACTAATGTAACCATTCATACAGATCAGATAATTTGGAGCGAATAATTGATAAGCAAGCTATCATGCATACTGCTGTCACATAATGAACCAGGTATGTATGCAAGTATAGTGATACAGGACAACAGGTACTAACAAGAGCAAAGCAGCGGGCAGCATATTTGCGATATCCTGTCGTTCTTGTCAAATCGGAATTCTTCTTCGAGCAGATTTCCTGCAAAAAAGATTCGTAAGGCACATGCGGAAAAGTAGAAGTTCAAATTGTCATGTGATTTCATAGACAGTACCTCATCCTGGGAACGAGACCAGTGCATAAAAAGGTTTTCCATTCAATGTCTTCTAAATTTAGCACAGGAGACTTCATCGGAAATTCGTTTATAGACTTGCCATCAAAGTGTGATTTCCTCAGGTAACACCGATACTGCTGCAATGCTTCCTTGAAAAGCACAAGCAAGCTTTGCTCGTTATGACTATCCAGATTGACCCTCGCCTAGTTACAACAATGTAATGTAAATCATTCATGTATTCAATCAGCAGAAAATAGGAAAATAATAACCATGAATAATAGCACTTACACGTAAGTTGGACAGGAAGATGTGAAAATGGTGTTTGTCTTCACAATAATCTTCCCATGATGGGAATATATGCACGTAGTCCCTAACAACATTGAAAGCATTGTCTTTTAAACTGGAAATAAATGGGATGGGGTTCCAATCTGCAGGAATTGGCCGTCTCTGCAGTTTGGATAGGTCTTCGGCCAGTGGACTTGTTGTACTTTTTGCTGGAGTGGGATTTTTCTATGGTACAGCTAGTGCTATGGTGGAATCTATACAAAGACTTGTATTAAGGAACGGAGAGAGTACATATTAAAGAAGAATGGAAGAGGAACATGGTAAAGAAGAGCAAGCAGATTTTGGATAATAAAATGTTGGTTGCATAGTGCCCACACATGATGAACCAGAGCGCATTAAGAATGCAACTCCTAGCTGTCTCTCGACCATTTTAGGCGGTTGGATGAAGATCCTACGTCTCCTAACCCTTCTTCTTCCTCGTCTCTGATTCTTCCCATACAGAACACCACACAGGCCGCCGGCCGGACCACCGGCCCCCACCGCCTGTGTTCCTCCGCCACCCCCACCCTCCACCCCTACCCCAACCCCCACCCGTGTCGAGTTTTCTTCGTTCGGCGAGGCCCCACAACCACCCAAGCCCCTTCGATCGCACCGGCGAACTCTGGTGAGCTCTGAAAAATCGGTTGACCCAATTTTGAAATTTAGTCTACTGTGATTTAACTAGTGTGGAATATAAAAGGGGAAAACCATAAGCATTGCGAGTATGGTGTTGAGCGTGCCATGGCGGATCTGAAGGTGCAAACCGGACAAAGGCAACTTCACAACCAAGACAAGAAATCAGAGTAAAGCAGTGGCGATCTATTTTCTTGCTGCGATAAATAAGTTGAGCAGATACGAAAGAGTACCGCCTCTGGTGGGGCGCCGTGTACGCATCTGCTGAGAATTTGACGGTGCTGCGGTAGCGATGGCTGTCGGCAGTGTGGAAGGAGATCTAGGAGGGTAGACGGTGGCGGTGGGGTGCGGTGGACGAGACGGTCGTAGGAGCGGCGCCGGCAAGGTGGACGACGGCGGGGATGAAGCGAGAGGACGGGATGCAAGGATCCCGGTCCGAAGCCGTGGATGAGAGAGGTCGATCTCCTGTAATGGACGGCGGCGTCGGGGTATCAGCTCCCGCATGGTGGAGGAGGACGACAGTGGATGGGGTGGCAGACGGCGGCGGACGGAGGAGGGTGGGGTGGAGAGGGTGTTTTGGCGCCCACGGAGTACGAATGGGGAAAAGGGAGGTAGAGAGGAAGGGGGGAACCATGTATTCAGGGTGCGCTTGTCTCAAATGCGAGGAAATTTACAAACTTAGCCCCCGTTTCAAATTTCTACTACATCACAGCAACACTAGTCGGTCGGGATAGGACGGTAATCTCGCATACACCGAATATTTGCCGACGAGAGTTTGTTTTTGGCGCCCATCGTGTATGAGTATGAATCGGGGAGGGAGTCGATTTCGGCCGAGGACACACTGTGTTTTGGCGCCCACCGTGTATGAATCCGGGTGAGAGGCAGTTACGTCACGTTTGGGTGAAATTACAAACCTACCCCTATCGAAACCTATAGAAATCCAGCATATAGGCTTTGCGTGGCAGGGATAGGCAGCAGTGATTTCCATCTCGCAGATTTTGGTTCCGGGCAGTTACTACGACTTTCCCCGCTTTGTTAAAATTATGCAGAGTGCACGTTTACCATGCCAACTCAATTCGAATCCCGTTTGTATTCTATTTTTTTCGGGCGGGATCCATTTTCAATTGGAATTACATTCTATATACATCATTTTTTATATATACTTTCAAAAGCACAACACCATTTATACATAAATATGGTTTACAAATGCCATGATCTCAGATTCATAAGGTTGTATCCATCAATTTGGATTTTCAAATATTTGAAACCACTTTATGTTGAAATCCAATGTATGCATTCCTTGTTAACTGTCTCCAATTAATGTGTGTTTCATGCAGGTTTTTTTTACTTCTCAAACATGTATAATGTGTTTCACACACGCAACATATAGTGTAATCCCGTTTAGACATTAATTGCATACAAACCATGCATTGTTTGTAATTGAAGAATCTATGGATCACCAATATTGATAAACTATATAACATTACATGTGTGCCCGAATTCAAATGAATATGCATGTTTGATACACCAATTTGCGTTATGATATTATCGATGTCGTGATCTCCAGTTTAAATATTTGAATCCCCTTTAATCCTGATATTCGTCTCATATAGCTATCACTCATGCTTATATAGGACTATCTCTCTGGACCTATACGCGTTCATCGTCTCTCAGGTATCTCTCGTGCTACCTGTATGTCGATAATGATATTTTATCTTCGTAACACACTGACAGTACTCTCTCCCTCGACCTTCATCACTCTATCTCTCTCTAAGTATATCTCGCTCCCTGCTATGTGTCTCTAACTATGATTCTCCATGTGGAATCTCTTTCTCTCACACAAACAAAAAACTTTGTCTCCCGGGGTCTCATTTCTCTCTACTATTCCCATGTGTGCCACTCGCACACCCCTCATACAGAGATGTCTTTCGCTCCTTAGATATGAGAACCTACGACTCTTCCTCATCAATATCTCTTTCTCACACACAAACACAAACTCTGTCTCCCAGGGTCTCATATTTCTCCATTGTTCTCTTGTATGTTGCTCACACACACCCTCTCTCCCTAGAGATATCTTGCGTTCCCTCATATGTCTCTCTAGCTATCACTCTCGTTGTGAAATATCTTTCTCTCTCGCAGACACAAAACTCCGTCTCTCTGATATCTGTTTGTATGTGACTCACACGCACCCTCTCTCTATCCTCTCACACCCACACACATAACCCAGCCTTCTAATCCACTCGACTCCTATCTCTAACGCACACTAGCTAGCATCTTTATCTTTCTATTTATCTGTTTCTCCATCAACCTTGTTTCTCGCCCTCACTCTTGATTCCTATCACGCACACTACATATGTTTCTCTCTACATGCAGTCAAGTGCCCTCTCACACACATATATAACTTCACCCTTTGAACCACCCGACGGTCATCTCCAACACCCAAACTAGCGGATGTCCCTCTAGCTAGCATCTTCATCTCTGTATCTATCTGTAGTTTCTCCGTTAACATTTCTTTCTCGCACGGAGTCTTGCTTCCTATCACCCACACTATATATGTCTCTCCATACATATGCATTTATAGGTTGGTCTCTTTTGCACAATCATCGCGCCTCACTCCCTCTGCTCGCCATAGATGCATGCTCCAGCCCACGCCACTATCTCTTAAAGACAAAAACACATGCTCAATTGTCGGGACTTCTTCCCTGCATTCTCACATGCATGCATATTGTCATACCGATCCGTCTCTCCCATGTCGTTGATCTTATGACTTATGTCTTCTTTCTTTTATCTCGACCATGCGCGCGCGCGCACACACACACACATCCCACGTATACATGTATACCTCTCACACATGCACATTCAAGGTCTCTATGTCTCCATACATAGTTAATTACCCTCAATCCTAACGCCACATCGAATCGTTCTCCTCTTTTGTGCACATAACTTCCGCCTAGATGGGTAAAACACACACTCACACTTAACAATCTCCTTCTAGCTACCCCCCCCCCCCGCATCTCACTCTACCCCTATATCCCCGAAACCAATAAGACCATCCCTTAGTTTAATTCCCGCCTACATGCACCATCGATATATAGTAGTCTTCCTTGGTGTCTCTCGAACAAACACGTTCTCTCGAAGTCGAATCCTCTCATGCATATAGGTCCTAATGTGTTTTTCGAGGCTAAATTTGACCAAACGTTAGAGCAATAATATATGACATGCAACTTACACAAAGCATACCTTCAATTTTGTATGTCAAAGGAGCTTCCAATAATATAATTTGCATAGTATACATCTCATGTGCTATTAATCTTGTCAATAGTCAAAGGTTGTCTTGAAAAACACATTAGGCCCTATATAGATGGAAGGAGGGAGTAGGTCCCATGCAAAAAATGAGAATAAAATTCAAACATCTGGGCATCGTGGCTCGGTCGATAACATTGAGAAACTTGGTTTTAAAATTATGAAACTTGGCATGGTGTCATGTCATGGTAGTACCATGCCATGGTAAAAAAATTGGCCGAATAGGAACAAATTTTGGTATAAGCTTCTTGCAAATCGGAGCTTCTCTCAAGAAGGCTCGTGGTTCTGGGAGGGAACGTGTCACCTTTGTGTGCATAATTCAAATTTGAAATACAAGCACATGTTCCAATGCACCAAAGTTGGTTGAAAAATCACATGTGTGTCCTCAGGTAAATTTCTAGGATCCATGCAAGAATGGGAATGAAATTCAAAATTCTGGGCGTCGTGGCTGGGTTGAAAACATTGAGAAACTTAGTTTTTTAATTCCTGTAATTCCAAAACACGCATGAAAATAATGAAACTTGGCTTGGTGCCATGACATGGCACCAACATGATGTGGTAAATTTGCAGTCGGATTTGCGAAGGCGCACACATTAACAATCAACAAAGTCATTTTGGAAGAAGTGTTGTCACGTTACAATCGGAAACACAAGTATTATTAAAACTGTGGGCGTTCTACTTACTAGTACCATTTACGTGCTGCCATGTGTCCCCTTTTTATTAGCTAGGAGGCGACGTGCAGGGTAGCTATTTGAGTACGAGAGGCGTGTGATCAGACCCCTGCGCGTGCTTATTGGGAGGAGAGCTCTTTGACCTCCAACTGCCGTCCACCTCTCTCCCAAGGTCTCCATTAATGGCGCCCGAGCCTCTGTTTAATGGCGTGGCTATGTCTCACTCGACTGAGATTTAAGAGAGAAAAAGAAAATCTAAAAGCACGGATCTTGATGTAAGATCCGACGGACCTATATAGCATCTACTGCGACTTATAGCAAGACTGATGAATATATAAGGGGGCTTGCCCCTTCCGATTTTCATTACTGAAAACCACCACAATTCACAAGAAGTTCAGCACAACTCCAGCCTAACACGAAGGACTAAAAGCTACCTGATTGAAATCGCAACATCCCAAGAGGCCAACAAAGGCCAAACATCCGCGCTAGAACCCAACATTTCACAACCGATGACACAATCCACATCCTAAACCGATTATTACATCAAAAGAAACCAGGAAACTAGTCTCCGCGGCGAGCGGCAATGAGCTCTTTCGTGTCCTCAAGAAGCTGCTTGAGAACATCCATGGATTCCTCCACCAGCCTTTGGCGCTCGTTGCGGAGCATGTCATTCTCGTCCATAAGTTTCTTCAACAAGGCACTAGTCTCCTCCTACAGGTCTGCACTTCGGACGATCTTCTCCCTCAGCAGGTCGCGCTCGGCCCGAAGCCTCTCATTGCCCTCCCTTAGTTGTCGGATGACGCCGGTAGCCTGTTCAAACGAGGCTATCATGTCATCCTACAACCTCGCCGAGCGGGAGATCTGATCCGTCTGGCTATGGACGATCGCATGCATGTGCCTGTAACAGTCATCGCGTGCCCGCGAGAAATTTTCCCAGGCCGCCGCGGCGCGGTGGGACATCTCTACTGCATTCGTGGCGCGGCGGGACATCTCTGCTGCTTCCGCGGCGCGGCCAGACCAGTCTGCTGCATCGATGGCGCGACGGGACCTTCGTGCTGCTTCAGCGGCACGGCGGGACCTCTGTGCTGCTACTTCCGCGCGGCGGGACATGTCGGCTGCTCTCGCAGCGAGGCGGGACATCTCTCGTGCTTCCGCTTCCATGCTCGCCTCTCCCTGGTGGCAATCTCTCGACCCAAAACTCACGCTGGCCATGGCAGACACAAGGGAAGGATGTTGAATGACTTGTTTGTTTTTGTGGATGAGGAGTTGAGGAGGAATGTGCAGTCATCTTGGCATACTAGTATTTATAACCGAGTACTAATACACTCCTAAGTGGGAAACCGTTTAGGTTGTGATCGATGTGAACAGTTTTGCAATTCAATTGTCACAGCCCTAGCTTAGCTTTGCTTACTCTTGCATGATCATCATGGCATCATGTTTATTTTTTTATGAAACTGAAATGGGGATGAGAGAACCCCCAGCGCCCCCCTTAAACCAACTAGGGTTTACTAAAATCTTTTTCAATAATTTCAAAATGCCCTTTAAAAATGTTCATCATTTCTGGATCAAGGTGGAAGCATCTACCGAAAATGGTTGACATTTTTGCAGGACATATTTGGACTTTGAATTAATTCAACCATATTTGAATTGGAGCTATTTAAATGCTAAATATATTTTAGATGCTCCAAAAATGTTGGAAATTGTTAAGGGTCACTGGAATAACTCGGAAAGCACCCATAATTATTTCCAGGATTTTATGAATGGTTTACTATTTATTTTAAACCAGAACAGAAAAACAGAAATTAGAAAAGGTAAGAGAAATAAAAGAGAGAGAGACAGAGGAGCTACCTGGGCTTACCTGGCCACTTACCTCGGCCCAGCACTATAGCCAGCCTAGCCCAACTCCTCCCCTGTCTTCAACCTCGTGCCAGTAGACACGAGGGCGTGTGCCCGCGGCACGCACGCGCGCGCCCGGCCACCTCCTACTTTCCCGGGGCGCCCTGAGCCTTCCGTCGCGCCACGCCACCCCCCCAAGACCCGTATGGATCGATCTCTCCCTCCCTCGCTCTCCCCCTCGCCCGTTCCCCGCCATGGCCAAAGCCTCCATGGATGCACCGCCGCCGTTCGCCGCTGCCATCGACCTCCCCACGCCCATCCAGCTATGCCACGAGTTCCGCCTCGACCCCCGCGTCCTCTGCACCAATCCAGGCGCCGCCAGGAGCTCCGTGATGACGACCCCGAGCTCTTCTTCCTCCTCGGACCCGTGGATCACCGTCGGTCGATTCGCGCCATCGAGGACGTCCCCAAGCCCGCTGAGTCGTTCTCCGCCTTCCTTGTGAGCTCCTGCTCCTTCCCCCATGCTCTCCCCCTCCGTTCCTCTCCCCTAGCTCGTTTTCCGTCGGAGCCGAGAGCTTCCGCCCGCCGGCCATGAAGCCGCCGTGGCTAGAGCAAGTTTCTCTCGCGTCCGAGCACTGGTATGTGCTCAGGGAGCTCCCAGGAGCCCAACGCGGCCATCAGCTCGCTCGCTAGCGCGCTGCAGTCCTTGCGCCCGTGGAGCCGTAGCTCCGGCCACCGCCTCGCTCGCCGCCGACGCTGCTCCCGGCCACCCGCAGCCTCTCGTCCTGTCCTTTGGATGCGGACGAGCAAGAGCTCCTCCCCTGTGTGCTCAGCGTGCCAAACCACCGCCCGAAGCTCAAATCCGAGCCGCGCCGCCGTTGTTTTGGTCACCGCCGGCCAGGCTCCGACGACTGCCGACGTGTCCGTCATTAGCACTAATGACCCCTCTAATCACCACCCCACTAGTCACTTACATATGGGTCCCACGCCTTTAACTAACCATAGCTTAATTCCTGTTTAGCTCTAATTAAACATAGTGGCCCCACGCGTTAGCTTTGACCGTGCTGACGTGGCCGTTGACCTGGGCCCACTAGTCAGCCTCTGTTCCTGCCCTGTTTCACTGACGTGCGGGTCCCACTGGTCAGGTTTGACCTGGACCAGCCCCTTTGACCTGCTGATGTCATGCTTACACATTGCTGATGCAATAAAGGAATTTCTGGATTAAATCTAATTCAGGAAATTCCAGAAAATAACCAAAACTTTAAAAATTCATAGAAAATCAACCGTAGCTCAGAATGAAATAATTTATATATGACAAATTATCATAAAAATTCAAGGAATCTGTTTTTGGCATTTTCATGCATGTTAGAACAACTTATGGCTGCTGTTTAGGCCAATTCACATAAATGGAATTTAAATTCTCACATATGGAGTTTGAATTTGAACCTAGGGTTCAAACCAACTCCATTTAACATGTTGCTAGTTGCATTAGCTCAAACCACAGCATATTGACATGTCATGATCATGCATCATATTGTGCATTGCATTGATTGTGTTTCTTTCTCTGTTGTTGGTATTTGTCCCCTCTCGATAAACATTGTTTCGACGTTGTGATCGTTGACACTGATGAAGACTCAATGCTATCTTCAGAAGTGCCAGGCAAGCAAAACCCCCTTGTTCATTCTGATACAATCCCACTCTCTCGCTCCTGCTCTCTTTTACTGCTTTAGGACAACAACGATTCAACTGTTACATGCTGCGGTAGTTGAACCCCTTTCCTCTGCATGACCTGTCATTGCCACAGTAAATAGATGAAACCCACTAGCATGAGTAGGAGTTGTTTGAGCCCTGATGTGCATACTCATTCATGTTTGTTTGTCATGCCTGCTACTGCTTCGAGTTGAGTCAGGTCTAATTCATCGGGGATGAATCGGAGGTGTGTAAACATGTCCTACTGTTGAGAGCTAAGTGTGTGAACACGATTTGGTAAAGGTAGAGGTGAGAGGCCATGTAGGAGTACATGGTGGATTGTCTCATTGAAACCGTCCTCAGGAACTGAGTTCTGTGTTTGTGATCCATGAATCAGTTACTACCACGCATTGGGCCCGAAACCAATGGACCCTCTCGGCTTCTTGATCACCCTTGTCCTCTGTCCAGGAGTTGCAACTAGTTTCTGGTGTTTATAGGATATGTGTTGGCGGACGTGCGTAGCACTGACCCTAGGGTGGGCTATGATGCGGTAGATACACCGTGGCCGGGCATGCCGGGCGCCCGTTTGGTGTCTCAGAACCCTGTACACATCGTCCGGGGCCGTATGTGGAAACCTCGGACGGACTCCCTACGGATGGAACCTGGATAGGCGATAAACCTGGACTAGAGACTTGAGTGTTTAGGTAGGCCGTGGCCGACACCCTCATTGGGCTTCCGCTTGAAGGTTGCCGAGTACATGTCGTGTAAACGGCGGTAAGTGGTGAGAGCGTGTGTGAAGAAGTACACTCCTGCAGGGTTAACATCATCTATTCGAATAGCTGTGTCCGCGGTAATGGACTTCTGGGTTGCTTATAACAGTTCATAGACAAGTGAAAGTGGATACTCTAAAACTTGCAAGATAAGTGTGAGTGCTATGGATGGCCTTCTCGTAGGGAGACGGGAGCGGATCCATAGTGGTGTATTGAATGGTGAATATGTGGACTCGTGTGCGCCACCTCAAAAGAGTTGCTTGCAGTCGTAGTTCAGGTTAGCCACTGAGTCAAAGTTGGCTTGCTGTAGTTAAACTCCACCACCACCCCTTGTTGATACCGATGCATATGTAGCTAGTTCTGATGTAAGTCTTGCTGAGTACATTTGTACTCACGTTTGCCTATTTTATGTTTTGCAGAGAGACGTCAGTATCGTTAGTAGTTCCGTGTGGACTTCGACGTTTAGCTTGATACCTCAGCTACGATCTTGTGCCCTCGGCAGGATCTGGTAGATAGTCAGGCTTCTTAGCCTTTTTCATTTGTAGATGTCTGTACTCAGACATGTTAAGCTTCCGCATGTGCTTTGATTTGTATGCTATGATTGTTGGGTCATGAGACCCATGTTTGTAATATCTCGCTCCTCGGAGCCTAATGAATAAATACTTGAGTCGTAGAGTTATGTTGTGATGCCATGTTGTATTTACACATATCGAGCATATTGTGTGTATGATTGAAATGCTTGGTATGTGTGGGATCCGACAATCTAGTTGTTTATCCTTGGCAGCCTCTCTTATGGGGAAATGTAATCTAGTGCTTCCATGAGCCATAGTAGTCCGCTACAGCCCGGTTCATCAGAGTCCTGCTAGCCCAGCACTACTGCTCAGGACACTTGACTGGCCGGCATGTGTTTCACTTCGTTCCTGTGTCTGTCCCTTCGGGGAAATGTCACGCGTTGACATCCGGAGTCCTGCCTAGCCTGCTACAGCCTGGGTTCCTGGAGTCCTGTTAGCCCAGTGCTACAGCCCGGATTCACACGCTGCTGACCGACATGCTCGATGCGATTCATGTATGCCTGTTCCCATAGGTTGGTGCCGCTTTGGGTTCACGACTAGCCATGTCGGCCCGGGTTCTCTGTCATATGGATGCTAGCAACACTATCATATACGTGAGCCAAAAGGCGCAAATGGTCCCGAGCCATGGTAAGGCGACACCCGTGGGAATACCGTGCGTGAGGCCGCAAAGTGATATGAGGTGTTACCGGCTAGATCGATGTGACTTGGAATCGGGGTCCTGACATCAATATAGCATGGAGTAATTTGGAATGTGATGAGACGCAAGCTCAAAATTTATTGACGGTTCTAGTTTCGAAGTGCGGCACTATTCCCGGATGGAGTACTTCTTTTTCTACTCCCTCCTTTCCGGTTTTATAGGGCTTATCTCAAAATTTTAGTTTTTCCATTTTATAAGGCTCAATTTGGTTGTCCCCAACACATGTTCAGATTCCAAGGTGCATTAAATCATTGCATGCAAGTATTAAGAGAAAATTGACCAATGCATGTACTTTATGCATGCATGCATTGCAATTAATGCATTAAACCTATCTCTCGGGACTTCTCGCACGCACCATCGTGCCACCCACAAAAACTTGTACTCTGAGTTTAGTAGTACGTTATACAGGAAGAGAAGAGGTGCATGCACGCACTTGTCCTCTCACACACGCGTCTATTTTTTCTCGAAAAGGAGGATGATGACCCTCGGCCTCTGCATCTGGGAGTCACACACGCAAATTATTGAAATATATCGAGTGCAGTGCTTTGATGTGTCACGTCTACTCGTACATCAACGAGAAGTTTGATTATCCTATCCCTCACGGACTTAACTGCACATGCCTTTGGCTGTATGACAGGTTGGCCACACACCTGTAGGGCCCACCTGTCATACACGCAAAGGCAGGAGCGTCCCTCCCTCGCCCATGAGTGTGGTGGCTGGCAAGACTAGGAGAAGCTTTCGCTACACGCTCTCCCTCCCGCACGCGGTGGACATGCAGCAGTTCAATCGGTGTCAGATGGCCAGAAGCGTACTGTAGTACTCCTCCAGTGCATTAGTATTCCATCATTGTTTGACTTCCCGAAGTGGCGAAGAGCCAAGCGCAGCCCGGACGCTCGTGTGGCAGTTTCATGTGTATAGTAGTCTAGGATACCGTGTATCGTGCCTGTAAGCTTAAAATCGTTGGGTCGGCTCCATGCTATGTGGCCGTCTCGAAGTTTTTAAAAAAAATTAAAATAGTCTTCTGGCCCTACCCGAAAACTGCCGCGCGTACTGCCCGGGAAAAGCCCCGCCCTCAACTTTTAACTACGCGAAAACAGTTCGAGCTTGTTCGTTCTATATAAATACAGTACTTACTGTATGTTTATTCACTCGTGGGGTTGTTCAATGAATGGAGGGGCGGGGAGCACAAGTGAACAATACTGTAGTACTACTAGTAGTAAGTAGGAGTCGTACAATAGTCACCTTAAATAGAGAGTTTCTTTTCTTTAATGCCACATACACAAATTGAAACGCTTGTTGTGGAGAGAAAAAAGATAATCACTCCACTATATATGGACGCAGGGGCTTGAGCGCTTGCTTTACTAGGGTTGCTCTCTTCATTCTCTCATCCTCTCCAGATATAAACAAGACAGCGGTAGCGACATTTTCTCTCTGCTCACCGCTGGTCACAGATCCGGTCGGATCCCTTCAGCCGGTGTGTGTAGAGGACTAAAAGGTGCATCGTTCACGCGGTCATCGCCACCGAGGGAGGAAACCCACAGCTGCCGGAGGGGCCCGATCCTCTGCCCGTGCCGTTCTCTCCGACACATGGCCGGCTCGGGAGGTCCTCCGACCCTTCTTCCTCCCTGCCGTATTGTCCGCAGATCCGACCTACCGCAGCCGACATCCCGGCGACCCTCAGGTATAAGTTCTTTGAAAGCGGCCTTGCTCTACTACCCCAGCTCCCCACGTGTCTGCATGTGCATCTTTTTCTACTCCCATCAGCTCTTCCAAAGCCACCTAAATTTTTAGTATTATTAGAGGTAAAGCTACTTCATGCATTCGAATCTAGGGCTTTGTTCAAACAACAAAAAAAGGGGGGAAAGTTGTGAATCTAGGACTTGATTCAAAGAGGAAATAATATGGTGAAAGTAGTAGAGACCGGATACCCAACTGGTCTCTTGGTTGAAAAGGGAAATAATGGGAAAACGCAGTACAAACTGGATAAGGAACAGATATATTATTGGTTGAAAAAAGGATAGAAAGTGGCGGCTGGTGGACAAGTCAACAGAGTATGTCCAGGATTAGATTTGCTACCATCACATAGTAAAAGGTCTCCAGGATTAGATTTGCTGCCCTCATATAGTAAAAGGTCTCAGGATTAGATTTGCTGCCCTCACATAGTAAAAGGTCTCCAGGATTAGATTTGCTGTCCTCACATAGTAAAAGGTCTCCATGATTAGATTTGCTGCCCTCACATAGTACAATGGCACTCCTGCTGTTTTCCCCAGTATGATAAGTAAGTTTCTCCTTTACGCTGCTGAGTGTCCTGGTGTCCCCACGGTCCCATGCCCTTAAACCAACTCTTTAGCTGCTGTCGATTTACTGTGTCTGGTAAACAAGCAATGCCACCATTAAAGTAATCCCATATTTGAGGAATCTCATTGTTGATCGTAATGCTTCTGGTAACATGAAGCATCGCTGACGTTTTAAAATTTCTATTGTCCTTGCGTGATTGCCATGAACATAATTAAGATGCTTCTTTTCATTTTGTATATGTTTCGTATATTCTTATTGACCAGCAACTGTTTACTTTATATCTTTTTGTGCAGATAGGGATATCCATTTCACCTTGTTGCTATTGTGACCTTTTGGTGAACTGCAGAAAACACTTTTTTTGGAATGAGTGTCTTGTGCAGTTCAACTAAAATGTCACGTGGGCAACATCTCTCAATTTTGGTGGAACTGCACAAAATGGTGATTGGAGTTTCTAAAATCTCTGTCAAGTTCTGCTGGTAATCTCGTGCAACATTTTATTAGCCTTTGCAAGATGGAGCCGTCACTGTCACCACAATGGCACTTTATTTTAGTGGAACTGCACAAAAGGATAAGAAAATTATAGTTGCACCTTACATGAGCCGGACAGCCAACCTTAATGTTCCTCAATTTTAGTGCAACTACTAAAGAAGAACCTGCCAGTTCACAAGAGCAAGTACTTCTTGCTAGCTGAATGATGCAATCTTTGCTTCATTTCAGGTGAACTGCAGAAAAAGGTGCATGAATTGAATCATGGAACTCCAGGCAGACCTCATCCAAGTAGAGCTGGAGGTTGAGTTCAATGAGGCCGCTATTAAAGCGAAATCATGCTCTCCTGACTCCTTGTTTGTGTTGTGCAAACATGTTGTGCAAACAGGAATACTCAACTACAGATGTTGTGACGGTCAAGAGCATTCGCCAAGTTCTTTGATTGTATGACATGGCTAGCCAAGATGGATTTAATCCCGATATTCACTTTATCAAAAGGCTCTAATGGGTTGGTTCTGAATCTTGCAAGCTGGGAATCAGTGAGATGTGTAGGCATCTTTGTTGTACTTATTATTTGGATCTTATTTGTTGGTTCTGAATCTTGCAAGCTGGGAATCAATGAGATGTGTAGGCATCTTTGTTGTACTTATTATTTGGATCTTATTTGTTGGTTCTGAATCTTGCAAGCTGGGAAACACGGCATGATAATGCAGAGGACAACAACCATAACAAACAGTTCAAACTCGGTAGTATTATCTTTTGTGAAAGTGCGACAAATGTGATGATCGTGTGTGTCCTGAGAATAATAATTCTAATTGTTGTGCATGTTGATCCTATGGCACTGATAGAACGAGCGAATGCATTGCTTGTTTTAAGTACAAATTTCTATTAAAGCTAATTAAATTTAAGTAAAGTGACCACTAACTCATGTTATTACAGTACCAATACAGACCCACTCATGAACCGACGTGTGGCCGAGGGTGCATCTTCTGTCGGGCGTGCAGCGGACGAGGGAGGGGTAGTAACTGTTGTCGCCTGTACACACTCGGCTTACTGTTGAATCCAGTTCCCCAAGAGCTGAAAAACGAACTGCTGCCGCCGCCTACACACTCGTTCACTCGAAGAGACTCCAATGGCGATCCGAGGGGTGAGCCTGCTGGATATGGACTTCAGCAAGGAGTTCCCCTTTGAGTTCGCCGTTTAGTCATATGGCTGCACCAAGTTGAATGTGATGTACACCAACGATACGGACTCGGTGAAGCTCTGCCTCGCCTTAGTCCTATGGCTGCACCAGGTTCTGGAGCATTCGCCCATTTCATCGGCAGCGCAGACTGCACCTTCGCTATGGTGGAGAGAAGGAAGAACGCAATGATACAGACTCGGTGAAGCTCTGCCTCGCCTCAGTCCTATGGCTGCACCAGGTTCTGGAGCATTCGCCCGTTTCATCGGCAGCGCCGACTGCACCTTCGCTACGGTGGAGAGAAGGAAGAACGCGACGATTCGGCCATCTGGTGCAACAAGCTTGTCGACATCCAGAAGCAATACAAGATCATCAGCAACGGGCAGGAAAGGACTCCGTGGTTGACCTCGCTGAGACCATCATCGACCCCTGATACGCTAACATGAAAGAACACGACTTGAACACATGGGAGGTACCTCTGAATCTAGCCTACATAACCTACGCGGCCAAGGGCGCATACGCATGCTACGACATGTACATGCAGATCTTGGACATGAGGGTGTGTCTGCTTCCCGTAACCGACGAGTACACGGACAGCCGCAGTGTCATGATCAAGCGTGCCAGGAAGGTCTAGATGTTGTACTTTATCTGTTTATAAGCACCTTTATCATGTGAGTGTTTCATGCATTAGCCTATGTGTCGTAATTATCTGTTTTGTCCAAAATATTTCTTTTAAGAACCCATTAACCTGATTGCTTTTTTAGTGGCAATTTGCTTATGTATGTAAACTAGTTCACTTGTCCTTAAAAAAACCTAGTTCACTCGACTGCCGTGCTTTGAATCTCCTTCCTCCCAACATATTCCCCTCCTCAGGTGGACCCAGCAGGTCTCTGAATTTTCTCCCACTTTCTTTTTCGATATAAACTGAGTTTTCTCCCAGTACTTTCCCGTAGAACCAACTCAACTGTCCCACGTCTAGCCTAAAAAATAATAATACCTCACGTACTATTAACTCATCAAATTAAAATGATATTTTATTTCGTAAGTTGAAAGTTCTTACAAAACAATAATAATAATTGTTTATATATAACTTGGCAAGTTAACTCCTAGTGATTGTGTACATAAGCTTGCAAAGATTTTACTGACGTGCAATCATGTGTTTATGTTTTTATAACATTTCTCCGTCTAGCCCAACATGATATTTTCACCCAGCCCAGCAAGTCCACGGCTTTCGAGAAAAACGCAAATGGGATTTAAATGGGCTGCATAGATGCTACATCATTGTTTCACCCAGCCCACCAAATGGACTAAAAAACAAATGGACTAACAGCTGGGTCCACGGCCACAGCCCAGTTTTTTGTGATTTGCCAAGTAAGTCGCTTTGTCAGGCTTGTTGGGCTGCAAATCTTTCAAGACGAGGAGAGCTTTCATTCGGCTGGCCGAGAAAATGTCCCATCAGTAAGGAGAAATGGGCTGTACATTTTTAAAACACATCAAACCGGCAATTAGTTTCAAATATCTTTTTTTTCATTTCGAGATTTTAAATTACATTAATTTTTATGCGTGGAGAATTTGTTGGATTTTATATTGATATACATTTATTTTTAAAATCAGTTTGAATGTGAGTTGAAATTTCGGGATTAAAAACAATTCGGACCGCACCGAAATATGCAAAATTCCGTATAATTTTTTAACCGTGGCCACAATATGGGTTGTAATGCTAACAAAAAGAATATGAGCTCCAAAAAAACCTTAAGAATTAGCAAATGGGTTGTATGCTGTTTTCCACAGATTTGAGGCTTTCTTAAAAAAAGGTTGATGCACAAGCAGTGACTGTTGGATGGCCATCCAACGGCCGTCGTGCTTCTTCAATCTCTACTCTTCCTGCTCCAGCCACTCAAACAGGCGCCGGCGGGACTGCTTGCTCCCTCCTCCCCGTGGCCGGCTCTGCTATCGCGCAGGCCTCACCGCCCCACCATACTCCCATCGCTGGCCTAGCCATCCCTCTACTCACCCACACCTGCTTTTATTCTCTGGTGACGGTAGACGAACCAGTAAACCCTCATACAGTCGTACTCCCCTCCGCGTGGGAAACAACTGCCGAGTCTTCCCTGCCTCCGTGTCGTTCCCTTCCTAGGCCTCGCCGTCGTCCACCGCCCTGGTGCTCTCGGCGCGGCCTGGTCAACGTGGTCAACAACCGACATGCATCTGAAGTGGAATTTACGGGGAGAGGCCGACAGCTGGGTCCATGGCCGCACGCAAGGAAATGCCTCCTTATTACGCGCAAAATAATGATTCCTCCACCTGACATCGGGGACCCACCGAAAGGGCCTCTGTATTTCGCGAAAAAACGTTACCGCCGTTGACAGCTCGGACCCACCAGCTATATCGTCGCACGCAAGGAAGTGCCTCCTCATTACGCACAAAAAAATGAATACTCCCCCTGTTAGCTGGGACCCAGTATAGTGGCAAGCTGACTTGTGGGCCTACTAAGTTGACGGGGACGGAGGGCTTTGTCAACTTAGTCAATATGCACGATTCTAGCTCCAGTGACCGTACGATGTCCATCCAACGGTCATAGTGCTTCTTCAACCTCTGGTCTTCTTGCTCCAGCCGCTCAAACCAGCGCCGGTCGTGCCTCGTGCTCCTGCCTCCCGTGGCCGGCTACGATGCGGCGGAGGCCTCACCGCCCCCTACTACTCCCACCGCTGGCCAGGCCATCCCTCTACTCACCCACACCCCCTATTATTCTGCGGCGACGGCAGCCTCACACCGCAGCGAACCAGTGAACCCTCGTACTCCTCTACGCGTGGGCATCCACTGCCGCATCTTCCCCGGCTCCGCGTCGTCCCCTTCCTAGGCCTCGCCGTCGTCCACCGCCCTGGTGCTCTCGGCGCGGCGTGGTCAACGTGGTCAAGGAACGGCTTCCATCGGACGTGGACCGTACGTGGAGAGGCTGACAACTGGGTCCACGGCCGCAGCAAGGAAGTGACTCCTTATTACGTGCAAAATAATTATTCCTCCACCTAACAGCGGGACCCATCGGACGGGCCACCGTATTTCCCAAAAAACGATTCCCCCTGACTGCTGGGACCCACCAGCTACATCTTCGCACGCAAGGAAGTGCGTCCGGGCAAAAAAACAAAACGATTCGCCCCTTGACTGCTGGGACCGACCAGCTACATCTTCGCAGGCAAGGAAGTGCCTGACAGTCGGGACCCGCCTGGTCGAAGCGTACGTAGCGTTGTCATTCTGGTCGCGAACGTGTACGTACATACTGGTCGATGTAGAGGCGCGCACGTGTCGTAGTAGAGGCGCGCACGTAGCATTTACACGTATATACAGCGGCTAGGGTGCAAGAAAGAAAATACGGCCACGTATGTGTACATACGGGCGGGGTCTCGAACGCCTACTCGCGCATACGTACGGCGCCGGCTCGTGTACATGGCTGGGTCGGAACGGAGAAACAGCGTCATCGTCGTGTTCATGGGGAGGCAACGGAATGCGTCGTGTTCATGGGGAGGCAACAGAATGCGTCGTTTTCATCGGGAAGGCTTGGACGGAACAGGCGATGGAAACGAGGCCTAGCGTACCGCAGAACGGAGGAAACAGCCTTGTGTTCGACCGGCCACGTTCGAAATGGGATCCTGTTCATCGAGAGGGGTCTGGCGTACCGCAAAACGGAGGAAACGGACCTCCTACGGTCGAAACGGGGGTCCTGTTGATCGGGAGGGGTGTGGCGTACCGCAAAACGGACGAAACGGACTTGTGTTGGAGCGCTACAGTCGAAACGGGGGTCCTATTCATCGGGAGGGGTGTGGCGTACCGCAAAACGGGACTCCACGAGATACTGTTCATCTCCACCGTCGACCCCCTCCAGCCTCCACGAGCTACTGTTCATCCAGCCTCCACAGGCTCCTGTTCATCCAGCCTCCACCGCGCGCTACTCCACGGGCTACTGTTCAACCACCCCTCCACCATCTACTGTTCATCCAGCCCTCCACACCACGGGGTCCTATTCAACCACCCCTCCACGGGCACCCCTCCGCCGTCTACTGTTCATCCATCCCTCCACACCACGGGGTCCTGTTCAACCACCCCTCCACCGTCTACTGTTCATCCAGCCCTCCACACCACGGCGTCCTGTTCATCCACCCCTCCACGGGCACCCCTCCACGGTCTACTGTTCATCCAGCCCTCCACCACACCACGGGGTCCTGTTCATCCAGAGGCAACGCCACCACTCACTGTTCATCCAACCCCCCCCCCTCCCGCAACGCTCACTGTTCATCCCATCGATCGGCTTCAGTTAGCAGCAGTAGCGAAGGAATCGCTCGATCGGGTTCAGTTAACAGCCATCGATCGATCGCTCGGGTTCAGTAACGCGTAGCCTACAGTGCAATCGCTCGGGTTCAGTTAGAGCCCAACGCCTCGCTCGGGTTCAGTTAGAGCCAATGCCTCGCACACACGTGCGTACGTGTACGAGAGAAACGCGCATCGCTCGGCCCCCGACCTCCCACCGTAACCGGGAATTTCCCAAAATTTTCCTCCCCCTCGCTTCTACCACGGTTTTTTCCGTCATGGACGGACCAAAGAATGTCATGCAGCTGCGTCTCCGGCCCGCCCAGTACGAAAAGCCCATTTTCTGTCATGATTTTTTGTCATAGAAGTAGGAGCCCACCACATCTATGATGATACCGGGTTTTGTCACAATTATCGTCATAGAATTGTCATATGTATGACAAAACAAATTTTCGTTCGGCCCAAAATGTCACGGATGTGTCTTTTTTTGTAGTATTTACACCAATATGACCCAAACGGCAGTGCCACAAGTAAGTTGCACTATCATTATTAAACTTATATCTTTTAGCTTCAATACTATGAATATGTGTATCACTACTATCGAGATTCAACAAAAATAGACCACTCATCGAGGGTGCATGACCATGAAAGATATTACTCATATAAATAGCACAACCATTATTCTCTGATTTAAATGAATAACCATCTCTGATCAAACAAGATCCAGATATAATGTGCATTCTTAACGCTGGCACCAAATAACAATTATTCAGGTCTAAAACTAATCCCGAAAGTAGATATAGAGGTAGCGTGCCAACGGCGATCACATCGACTTTGGAACCATTTCCCACGCACATCGTCACCTCGTCCTTAGCTAATCTTTGCTTAATTCGTAGCCCCTATTTTGATTTGCAAATATGAGCAACAGAACCAGTATCAAATACCCAGGCGCTACTACGAGCATTAGTAAGGTACACATCAATAACATGTATATCAAATACCTTTCATTTTGCCATCCTTCTTATTCGCCAAATACTTGGGGAAGTTCCGCTTCAAGTGACCAGTCCCTTTGCAATAGAAGCACTCAGTCTCAGGCTTAAGTCCGGACTTGGGCTTCTTCACTTGAGCAGCAACTTGCTTATCCTTCTTCTTGAAGTTCCCCTCCTTCCCTTTGCCCTTTTTCTTGAAACTAGTGGTCTTGTTAACCATCAACACTTGATGCCCCTTCTTGATTTCTACCTCCACAGCCTTTAGCATCGCGAAGAGCTCGGGAATTGTCTTATACATCCCTTGCATATTATAGTTCATCATGAACCTTTTGCAGCTTGGTGGCAGTTGTAAGTGCATCTGGTGCCACCCCTAGTTGCTTTTGGAGTATTGACGACAAACCTAGTTGAGGGACTAATGTGTTTGTGAGAATTGCAGGATAACACAGGTAGAAGTCCCTCATTGATTCGGTTTTCCTACCAGAGATGACCCCTAAAAATGTATGAAGACATTCATGTCAAAGGTGGTATATGAAGATATTCTCATTGAAGACTATGACAAGAGAAGACATCGCATGAAGCCTATGGAGCTCGAAGACTCAGATCTTTCGTAGTTCTTTTTCTTCTTTATTGAGTCATAGGAACCACCGTACTGTTAAGTGGGGTCCAAGAGAACCAGTCAGAATGACTGAAGTGATGCTTAACCAAAACCTATGTCTTCGAGTGAAGACTATGAGAGCGAATCTTGTCCAGAGTCGGACAAGTCAACTTTGCTTGTAGCCCAAGTAAAGTTGCCGTGTGTGTTTGAAATCTGACCGTTGGAACACGTGTCAGTTCCTTAGTGACCCAGGGTCATTTCGGACAAATCAGGTCGGGTTGCCTAGTGACTATAAATAGTCCACCCCCTACAACCATAAACGGTTGGCTGCTCAGAGTCAGAGTACGGCTTTTGTCGTGTGAGAGCAACCCACCTCGAAGCCTTTGAGAGAGAATCCCTTGCGAGGATAAAGCCCTAACCACCCAGAGCCAAAGAGTGTTAGGCAGCACTTAAGTCTTCCTGTCTGTGTGATCTGAAGACTTATTACACTTGAGGACTGTGAATCCTCCAGTCGGTCAGGCGTCACGTTCCGAGCATCCAAGAGTCATTGTGGATCGCCGGTGAACGAAGTCTGTGAAGGTTTGGGAGTCTACCTTGAAGACTTACCAGAGTGATTGGGCAAGGTCTGTGTGACCTTAGCTCAAGGGGAATACGGTGAGGATTGGGTGTCCTGAGCTGCGTGTTCAGGACTGTGTGTCCTCAGGTTTAAATACCTAGCCGCCCTAACCAGACGTACAGTTGTCACAGCAACTGGAACTGGTCCAACAAATCATTGTCTTCAATGAGTCACTGGTTTCATCCTTCCCTTCCCTTTACTTACTGTTGGTCCTTGTGAAGTCATCGTATAATTGCACTATCTTTTGTCTTCACTGAGTGACTGCTTGTTCTGATTGGCTTCTTAATATCTTCCTACCTGATCCTTACTACCTAGCTGCTATTAGTCATTGTGCTTTCACTTCATTGAATACTTGACTATGGTTTGCCTAGTGTAGTCTACCTTCCGCTGCATGGTAATAGGTTTATTCCTATCATTTATCTTCGAAACTTTCATGTTTTGAAGACTTTCATAAAAATCGCCTATTCACCCCCCCCCCTCTAGTCGATATAACGCACTTTCAATTGGTATCAGAGCAATCTACTCCCTTGTTCTGTGTGATTCGGTTTAACCACCTAGAGTTTTAGCTATGTCGACTACAGGGATAATTAAAGTCTCCGCTGCATGCCCCGTCTTCGATGGAACTGAATATCCCTACTGGAAGAATAAGATGCGCATGCATCTTGAAGCCATTGACGTCGACCTATGGTATGTCGTCAAGAACGGCGTTCCCAAGGCTGGAGAAGGTGTCACTGCTGCTGACGCCAAGAAGTTTGTTCAACTGGACTCTACTGCCAAGAATATCATCTGTGGTCATCTGACCAAAGGACAGTATGGCCGCGTGAGTGCTTTGGAAACATCTAAGCTAGTCTGGGACTGGCGCTCCAAGGTCAACGAAGGCGTCTCAACCCAGAGAGATCAGAGAATCAGTGTCCTTCGCAACCTCTTCAACCGCTTCAAGAGAAATGACAATGAGAATGTCCAGCTCATGTTTGATCGACTCACTGACATCACAAATGAGCTTCAAGCTCTCGGCGCCATTGAGATCACCAAGCATGAAGTCGTCAAGACACTCCTGAGATCACTTGACAGCTCGTTTGACACCCTAGCCCTGATGATTCAAGAACGTCCGGACTTCAAGACACTCGATCCGTCTGACATACTTGAGAGGCTCAACACACATGAGTTTCAGCTTTCTGAGAAAAGAGACATCTACGGTCCCAACTATGGGCGAACTCGTGCCTTGAAGGCAAAAGCTGTCTCCACATCTGAAGAAGAATCTGACAGCAGTTCTGATGATCCTGAAGACATTGGAAAGGAGCTTTCTATGCTTGTGAAGAAGTTCCAAAAATTCACCAAGAAAGGCTTCAGAAAGTCTTCACGATCAAGCTCAAGGAATGATGAAGCTTCTGCTCATGACTACAAGAAAAGATCATGCCACAAGTGCAAGAAACCTGGCCACTACATCTCTGAGTGTCCGCAGTGGGACAATGAGAACAAGAAGAAGAAGAAGAGCAAGGAGTATGACTCCGATGACAAGAAGAAGAAGAAATACTCAAAGTCCTCTTCCAAGTCTTCCTCCAAGTCTTCATCACACAAGAAGAGCTCATCTGGCAAGGCACGTGCGTTTGTTGGCAAGGAAATGGATTCAGAGGAGGAGTCCGCTTCTGAGGAGGCGGAGGTGGAGTCTGAGGAGGAGTCCGATTCTAGCATTGCGAGTCTGGCTACAGCATACATTGCCAAGTCCATCTTCAACACTGAAGACAATGACTCCATCACCGACACCGATGCAAATGACAAGGACTACTCCGCTCCTACCTACTGCTTCATGGCACGCGGTGCCAAGGTAAACACACGCACTACTCACTATCAAACATCTAGTGACGATGACTCTGATTGTGGTTCCAAACCCAGCTACAAAACACTCGCTAAAATTGCAACTGAACAACAGAAAACCATGGAACACATTCAAAAACTGTTAGACAAAAGCGATGATCTATTAGACGCTGAAATGACTCGATCTCAGTCCTTAATTGAAGACATAAAAAATCTTCACGTTAAGTATGAGGAACTTGAAAGTCGCCATGAAACACCCTCAATAGCTCATGAAAAGCTTTCCTATGATTATCTTCAAAGGAAGCAAGATCTTGAGAAATTGAGAGCGGCTCATGAAGATCTTCAAAAAGAAAATGAGTTGCTTCGCACCGAACAGCTCAGTTCAGCTCAGGAAGGATTTGAACCACCATGTCTTAAATGCATTGAGCGTGATAATGCTACTTCTGTTGCTGAATGTTCTACTGTTGTTACTGTTGCAATATCTTCAACTGTTGATGTGGGAACTAACCCCTCTGCTGAGGATACCACTGCTATTGTTGATGAGAATGCTAGGTTGAAGACATTGCTTGAAACAGGGATGTACAAAAGTCTCAAAGGGCATTAGACACTATGTGATGTCCTCAAAAGGCAGATCCTGAACCGAAACCCTAGGAAAGAGGGGGTTGGGTTCGAAAGGAAAATGAATGTTGATGGCTCTTACTGGAAACCTGAGCAGTACCCCAAAACCACATGGGTTGCTGCAAAGGAACCTTCAGCAGATCCATCCACTCTATCTGGCTTCACTTGTGCTAACCCCATTGTTATTGATGAATCCTTTGATGCAAACTATAAACTGTTTAAGAATCAGAATGGTGAAGTGTTTGCTAGGTATATTGGTACTAACTGCAGGAATGGACCGCCTATGAAGAAGATCTGGGTGCCGAAAAGGTGTTTGGAGAATCTTCCTGTGAATGTCATCATGACACCACAGGTGAAGAAGACAAACCCCAGACCACAGTCTTCATACGGTCCAAAGGCTTCATACAGACAGAGGACTCACCTGAGTCGCACTAACGCAAATGTTTTGTAGGGAAGCCATACTCAGGCCTATGAATATGAGTGTGGTTCATCAAACCGCCATGTTCATAAGACCAAGAACTATTATGCTTATTCTTAGGAGTACTATTGTCCTCCTGCAAGACTTTTTGCTAGGGCTCCAAAGCCAAAGTTCTCAGATGCTGCACTTAGACTTATTGCTTCTAAGCCACCCTTGAAGATGTGGGTGGCTAAGAAAGCTTAACTCTCTTTTGCGGGGAAGGGTCTCCAGCAGAAAACCAAAATCGTCTGACGCTATTGCTGGGGACCTTAAACATCTTGTAGGGCACAAGATCAAATGCCAAAATGGTCTTACCATGTACTTCGTTCCTGAATCGCTTGCTACTCTCCCTATCAGTCCAAATCTCGATCTAAGCTTTCATAACCCACTGGTTCGTCAAATGTTTTTGCTTCCCAATTCTCTTCGTGAAGCCTATCCCCCTAACTGCACTGTAGGGTACGACACCAGCATCTTCAGAATGGATTATTGATAGTGGGTGTACCAATCACATGACTGGCAAGAGAAGCCTTCTTATGGACTCAACCTTACGTCCATCCGACAAGAGTCACATCACATTTGCTGACACTGGTAAAAGTAAGGTATTGGGTCTAGGTAGAGTTGCAATCTCAAAGGATCAACACATGGATAAAGTCATGCTTGTTGAATCCCTTGGTTTCAACTTAATGTCTGTCTCAATGCTTTGTGATTTAAACATGATCGTGATGTTTGGAAATATCGTTGCCTTGTTCCAATGGAATCTGACAAGTCTCTAGTGTTTGAAGGGTATCGGAAAGATGATTTGTACGTGGTAGATTTCTCAGCAGGACCACAGCTTGTCGTATGTCTTCTAGCAAAAGCTTCAGAATTCTGGCTCTGGCATCGGAGGCTAGGGCATGCTGGCATGAGGAACCTCCACACCCTTGCAAAGAAGAAGCATGTCATAGGCATCGAGGGCATCAAGTTCAAGAAGGATCACTTATGCGGTGCCTGTGAAGCAAGAAAGATGACGAGGGCCAAGCATCCCTCGAAGACAATCATGACAACAACTCGACCCTTCGAACTGCTCCACATGGATCTCTTTGGTCCCACTCATTACTCAACTCTTACTACTACTGCTTGTCTCTATGGCTTTGTCATTGTTGATGATTATTCTAGATATACTTGGGTGCACATAATCCTCTACAAGACTAAAGTGCAGGATGTCTTCAGACGCTTCGCCAATCGAGCAATGAACAACTATGGCGCCAAGATAAAGCACATCAGAAGTGACAATGGCACTGAATTCAAGAACACTGGCCTTGATACATATCTTGATACTTTGGGCATCACACATGAATTCTCAGCTCCGTACACGCCACAGCAGAATGGCGTCGTCAAACGCAAGAACAGAACACTCATTGAGATGGCCCGAACGATGCTAGATGAATACAAGACTCCAAGAAAATTCTGGCCCGAAGCCATTGATACTGCATGCCATACAATCAACCGTGTTTATCTTCACAAGCTTCTGAACAAGACATCTTATGAGCTCCTTACTGGCAAGAAGCCAAATGTCAGTTACTTCAGAGTATTTGGCGCCAGGTGCTGGATCAAGGACCCACATCACACTTCAAAATTTGCACCAAAAGCACATGAGGGTTTTATGCTTGGATATGGAAAGGATTCGCACTCCTACAGAGTCTTCAATCTCTTTCATTATAAAGTGGTTGAAACAGTGGATGTGCGGTTTGATGAGACTGACAGTTCACAAAGAGAGCACCTGCCAAATGTGCTTGATGAAGTTCCATCCAGTGAATCAATCAAACTTATGGGAACTGGAGAAATTATACCCTCTGAAGCTCAACCTGAAGAGGAACTTATCATCTCCGGACCCGATCAACCTGAAGACAATGCTCAGCCTAAAGATAATCCTTCTAACAATGACAATGATCAGCAAGAGCAAAATCTTCGCCCTGTACATCCTTGTGTTGCCAATGAAGTGCAGATTGAGAGAATAATTATAGCATCAATGCACCCAGTCCACTCACTCATTCAAGGGCAACACAGCTAGCAAATTTCTGTGGGCACTTCGCATTCGTCTCAATAACAGAACCCAAGAAAGTTGAAGAAGCCTTCATGGAACCTGAATGGATTCAAGCTATGCAAGAAGAGCGTCAACAGTTTGAGCTGAATAATGTATGGGAACTGGTTAAGCGTCCTGATCCTCGGAAGCACAATATAATAGGCACCAAATGGATATACCGCAACAAGCAAGATGAGCATGGTCAAGTTGTCAGAAACAAAGCTCGTCTCGTTGCTCAAGGATATACTCAAGTTGAAGGGATTGACTTCGATGAAACATTTGCTCCTGTGGCTCGACTTGAAGCCATACGCATACTGCTGGCCTATGCAAATCATCATAACATACTTCTATATCAAATGGATGTGAAGAGCGCTTTTCTCAATGGCAAGATTGAAGAAGAAGTGTATGTTGCACAACCGCCTGGCTTTGAAGATCCAAAACATCCTGACATGGTATACAAGCTCAACAAGGCACTGTATGGCCTCAAACAAGCCCCTCGGGCTTGGTATGACACACTCAAATACTTCCTGAAGAGCAAAGGCTTCACACCTGGCTCCCTCGACCCCACTCTCTTCACGAAGACATATGATGGTGAACTATTTGTCTGCCAAATATATGTGGATGACATTATCTTCGGCTGCACCATTCAGAAATACAGTGAAGAGTTTGGATATATGATGCAAGAGCAATATCAGATGTCCATGATGGGAGAGCTAAAGTTCTTCCTCGGTCTTCAAATACGACAGCAACGCAACAACATATTCATATCTCAAGAGAAGTATCTCAAAGATTGCCTGAAGAAGTTCGGTATGCAAGACTGCAAAGGCTTCACAACGCCAATGCCAGCCAAACATCATCTAGGTCCCGACGACAATGGTAAAGAGTTCGATCAAAAGGTATACCGCTCCATGATTGGTTCTTTACTTTATCTATGTGCATCTAGGCCAGATATTATGCTTAGTGTTTGCATGTGTGCTCGATTCCAAGCGGCACCAAAGGAATCGTATCACTTAGCTGTGAAGCGAATTCTTCGATATTTGGCTCACACCTCAACTCTAGGATTATGGTATCCAAAGGGCTCAGAGTTTGATCTGGTTGGATTCTCGGATGCTGATTATGCTGGTGACAAGGTGGATCGCAAGTCTACATCAGGCACATGTCATTTTCTGGGACGATCACTTGTATGTTGGTCTTCAAAGAAGTAGAACTGTGTATCTCTCTCCACTGCTGAACCTGAATACAATGCTACTGGATCTTGCTGCGCTCAGCTTCTATGGATGAAGCAAACACTCAAAGACTACGGCATTCATCTGAAGCAAGTGTCACTCTACTGCGACAACGAAAGCGCCATCAAGATTGCCAACAACCCAGTTCAGCACTCGAAGACAAAGCACATTGAGATTCGTCATCACTTTCTCAGAGATCATGTTGTGAAGGAAGACATTGATATCATACACGTCAACACTGAAGAGCAATTGGCAGATATCTTCATCAAGCCCTTGGATGAGAAGAGATTTCGCAAGTTATGGTGTGAGCTAAATATCTTGGAATCCTCAAATGTCCTGTGATTAGGCACACATCCTAACACTTATGCATATTGATGACTTAGATGTGCAACACACGAAGTAAAGTATATCTTCAATTAATGAATACATGCATTCTAAGTGTGAATACATTAATGAGGAATTTGACTTCGGAGCACCATGATAATTGTGCGCCGTGTCTGGGTCTAATACTTCCTATACGGTGGGTAACGCCACCATCAAATGTTCTGTTTGAAGTGTTTCACTCATGGCGTTACATTTGCTATGTCTTCACATTTGGTTTGGCTTCAATCTCACCATGTCTTCATGATTATCTTCACTATGTTGATTATATATATATATATACTAGTGTTCTGTCCTCTACAACATTCACTTATAGCTATGTCTTCTTGTTGAATCTTTTGAACTAAGTGAATGTGATGGACCCTAACCTCTCTATGCTTTCTATCTCAAAATCTATCTCTCCAAATCATATGCATTCTTTTGAACCTGTCAAATGTCTTCTCTGTGTCCTTGTCAGCAGAAGATACAGAGACAAACATTAAGTCCGCTTTCAATGCTAATTCCTTCACCTGAAACCCGGAGAAGTGGGAACGACCACCCGACAATCCAGGCGTGCGTGGGACGTGGAACAACCTCCGATATGCTGCATGATGGCCACGTGTTCCTCAGATGTGAATCGCCAGGGGCACCTGTGTAATAACACTGAGCCGCCCCTGTCCCTATAAATACGCGCCACACCACAGTCATTATCTCTTCTTTCACTCTCGCACGAACCCTAGCGCCACCGCTAGCACTCGACGACACCGGCGACGAAGCGCTTAGCTGCCGCAACCTCTCCGACGCCGTCTTCATGCCGACCGCGGACATCGTCTTCTCCGCCATCACCGTAGGTGTCCTCCATCGCCAAGTTAGGGCACGGACGATCGGGCTGCTCGGCCTCCTCTTCCACTCCGTATAGCAGTTCTTCGTGTGGTAAATAAAACTTCCTTTTTATGGCCCCTTTGATCCTATAGATTCATCACTTTCTACCACAAGCAGTTTCTGTTCACACAAGTTGGATCTATTTCATACTGCATCTCATAATATGCCTAGTATATTCACTTATGCTTCACAAAGTAGTTAGATTCCTCACTTGTACTGATCCATGGATTCGTACAAATCTGGAACCAACTCCTTATCTATGAGTGAATGTCTTCGCACGATGAGGTCAATGTCTTCTAAACTGATTTATCTTCAAAATCTTCTGAGAATGCATATGACCTCTTCCCCTTCCCTCGCACCTTAATGCTGTCACGGGTACATGTCCGTGGGAGAATCCCTTGGTTCTCATAGTCTGCATTCATTTGCAGAATTCTTACAGTATCACATAAATTCTCCCAAAGCCAGTTCCTATTTGTCCAGCAAGCGAAAGCCTTTGAAGCCTTTGAACGTATTGAAGCCATTCAGTTTAAAGTTCATGGCTTCAGAGAAATCAGCAAGGAAGGGTGGCAGAAAGCGTCGAGGAGAAACATCAAGAGATCTGCCCTATGACCTCTCAGAGCTATACAAGACAGATCCTGAAGAGGATTATAATCAGCGCAAGACACGAATCCAATGGATTCGACGATATTGGGCAGAACAGTGGTTCAAGTATAGATTTGTGACAAAGGAATATGCTGAAAAGAATGCCATCAAGCGACCATGGGGAGACATCCTCTACAAAAATCTTCAACCCAGGTCCAGAGATGAAGCCATTGAACAAGGCTTCTATGCCTGCATGGTCCGTGGACCACAGCCTGCGGATGCTGACCCATCATCACTGCTATGGTGTCGTGACGACAATCTGTTCAAGCGCAACTTCTAGTTTGCCCAGAATTCGGCAAAGCAGAACAAGAAGTATTTGGGATTAGACTTCAACCCTGGTCCCTCTGCTCCCCGTGCCGATGGCACTCGCGAAGCTGAACCCAATTTTCTTGGGCCCTTCTACAACTTGGAAGGTCTCATCACTCATATCGTGGTTCAAGGGACAGCCGTGAATGAGCCTGCAGATGACGCTGAATCAGATGAAGCGCCTACAGCACCGAAGCCAAAGAAGTTGAAGCAGCCTAAAGTTCAAAGCCTGCCTCTGCACCAAAAATCTCACGGGCGAAGCCACTTGCTACTGCACCTCCTGAAGACAGTGTGCAGTCTAAAGATTTGTCACGCATCTCCAAGCCCCAGAAAGTCAAGATGCCTCTGCCACACACCGGCCAAGAACTGACAGCTGCTGCTATTCTACGCAATGATGCCATCGATCTGTCCAGTGATGAAGATCTTGAAGATGATGCTCTTGAGCAACTGATCAAGAGCAAAGAAGAAGCAGAAATCTTCAATGATCTGCCTCTCTTTGACGTGGCAATCATTCACAACTTCATTGATGAGTGGTTTGACACGCCCAACCTCAGCTTCGAAGACCTGCAACTTCCAATTGGCCTCAGTGTCGCCTTCCATGGCGCCATTGCTTTAGAGCTAACTCTAGCTCAGCGCATCGTTGAACTGAAGCAAAAGATTGACTTTGAGAAAGCTCAGTTCAAGAAGCATATGGCCAAGCTCAGTGTGCAAGAGGTGAAAAACTTCAAGATTATGCTGCACGAGCTCAAAGAAGCCTTTCTCAAGAAACGTGCAGAAGCTCAGGGTTCGCGTGAGCGCATGAAGAGCCTGGCTGACAAATGTGTGCAAGGCTACAACGAGGCTAAGAAGCGCAAGGCCCTTGGGCGTCCGGGCATTGATCCCAGGGTGGCTGCTAAGCAGAAGAAGAAGCCCACTGTGGCCGAACCCAACGCACCAAGGCAGGAAGCAGATCCCATTGTCTTCCCAACTAGCATGACTGGCTCGAAGCCAAAGGCCAAGTCAACCGCTTCAAAACTGAAGAAGACGAGGACTGCTAAGGCTGAATCCAGAAAGAGGAAACATTCTGAAGCCTCTGATGCTGCTCCCTCCAAGAAGAAGTGGAAGACCAAGAAGGAACGGGCTGCTCCCACAGAGCCCTTAATTGTTGAACCCATCTCCATGGTTCATCCTGACGCTGAACGTCAAGAGCACCAACTGACTGTCCATGAGCCTACTTCCACAGAGGCTCATGAAGCTGAAGACTTTCCAGCAGCTAATCCCACCGCTGCTGAAGACATTGGTCACCATGACCATGTTGAAGATGATGCACTTCTTCTCAGATCGAGCACCAAAAGGTATCATCGCCTGTGCTTACGCACAACGAACTCATCAGCATTGGTCGTCCTCTGACGCCAATTGCTCAGGATGCATCATGGGCTGATCACCCACAAGCACAAGAGGAAGATGACTTTGAGGCCCAGCCAACTCCAACTCCACAGGCGTTGCCAGCGTTACGCAGGCTTCGCAAAGGACCAAGGCCTCCAGTCTCTGAGTCTAAAGATAAAGCTGCTGAAGACATTCCGGCTGCATCAGTCGATGAAGAAGAAACCCCAAGAGTTGCTACACCCCCATCTCACCAAGAAGCTGTTCTCGAGAAGAACGTGACTGTGACCGACCCTCCAGCTCATCAAGTGGAGATTGAGAATCTTGAGGCTGCCACCACCAACACCAATGAAGCCACTGATGCTGTCATGGCTGAAGCAAATGTGGAGCCTCCACCAACCCAAGAACCAGAAGTCAGCGAAGCCAATGATGCTACTGCTTCTGTTCCTGCGCCTGCTACTGGTCCTCAGTTTGACTATCATGTTGAGCATAGGCCTCAGGTACAGAAGCCAATTCCAAGGTTGCCCAGGTTTCCAGGTCCTGCATCAGCACCTGGATCCTTCAATGTCAATGGCTTCAAAGTAGATAACACTTTCTTCAATAGCTCCAAGAACCCCTACTCAAGGGAAAGAATATCTTCTGATCGGTTCTGGAGCTATCCGCAGCGAAGCTATTACTCCTGCATTTTGTACAATCAAGGTCGCATCTTTCCACATAAGCGTCTTGACACCGAAGCAATAGCTGGTTTGCCCTGTCTGGAAGAAGCTATGGATTGCTTCAAAGAGGTTGGATTGTTGTTGTTTGTCACCGACCAAGAGCACTGGAATGAAGAGTTGCTGCTCCAATTCTATGCCACACTTCACATCTGTGGGTACAACAGAGATCCGAAGACTTGGGTCCTGGAGTGGATGACAGGAAATGTCCAACACGAAGCCAAAGCCTTTGATATCATTGAGCTCACTGGTCTGCCCACTCCTGGCGATCTCTACGAACCTGGCTGTCAGCTTCACAGTGAAGCTATGGAGAGCATCCTTCAGAAGCCTGAACCAAACATGAGTCAGATGCTCAGTATGATGAATCCCTTGCCACAAGATGCGGCATATCCTAAGGAGTTCTTTGTTGAAGACCTTGAGTATCTGCCAAGGACTATTTATCACATCATAAGGCGAACTCTCTGGCCCATCAAAGGACATTCTCCACATGCCAAGCTGGAAGGTGCAATGAAGACTTTGGCCTTCTATATTCTTCATGGCAAATGCTTCAATGCAGAGGACTTTTTCATCCGCCAACTTGCTGCATCAGGCTCTGATCTTTTTGGCTTGAAGTTCTACGCTCCATGGATAATGCGGCTGATTAAACTCCACTCCGCTATCTCATATCAGCCATCTGCTCGTAATCATCGGATCTTTCTGCCTGATGTGGATATGTCCGTTGAAGCCATTTATCCTAAGCCTGCCAAGGAGCCTCTTAGTCTTCAGAATGCGGAGCATCAAAGTTTCTCTCAAAACATTGAAGGAGTTGAAGCAATCACTCGTGTTTATCCTCTGGCTGGAACTACACGTGCACCTCATCGTGCCCTTACTGAAGCCACCGAAAGCACTATTGCCCAACGACCCAAGAAGCGATCTCGTGTTCTCAATGACCGAGAGCTTCTGGTGGCTCTTCATCAGAAACAGGATAGGCATCATGACTGGCTGAAGCGCCAAATGCAAAGCCTCTTGGTGGATGTTAACCGCATTCGCAATCTTGCCACCAAGAATGCCTTTGTTGCCCATGAAACCTCTCGACGCACATGGAAAGGGCTGACACTTATGTGCTCTCAAGATGATCTTCACGAGGATGGCTTCTCTGAACGCTTCAAGTTTGACTCCACACCTCCTCGAAGGGCAGTGCTGCGACGAACTCCATCTCTTGAAGACTCTGAGTTCTCTTCCTCTGCGGCAACTGTGAATGCCAGAGTGATCGAGGACGAAGACGATGCTACTGTTGGGGAACGTAGCAATAATTCAAAATTTTCCTACGTGTCACCAAGATCTATCTATGGAGAAACCAGCAACAAGGGGAAGGAGAGTGCATCTACATACCCTTGTAGATCGCTAAGCGGAAGCGTTCAAGAGAACGGGGTTGATGGAGTCGTACTCGTCGTGATCCAAATCACCAATGATCCTAGTGCCGAACGGACGGCACCTCCGCGTTCAACACACGTACAGCCCGGTGACATCTCCCATGCCTTGATCCAGCAAGGAGAGAGGGAGAGGTTGAGGAAGACTCCATCCAGCAGCAGCACAACGGCGTGGTGGTGGTGGAGGAGCGTGGCAATCCTGCAGGGCTTCGCCAAGCACCACGGGAGAGGAGAAGGACTTGGGAGAGGGGAGAGGGCTGCGCCAGAACATTGGTATGGCTGCCCTCCCAGCCCCCACATATATATAGGGGCAAGGGAGAGGGGGGGGCGCAGCCTTGGCCCTTCCTCCAAGGAAGGGTGCGGCCGGGGAGGAGTCCCTCCTCCCCAAGGCACCTAGGAGGTGCCTTCCCCCTTTAGGAATCTTCCTTTCCTTATCTCTTGGCGCATGGACCTCTTGGGGCTGGTGCCCTTGGCCCATATAGGCCAAGGCGCACCCCCTTACAGCCCATGTGGCCCCCCGGGGCAGGTGGCCCCACCCGGTGGACCCCCGGGACCCTTCCGGTGGTCCCGGTACAATACTGGTGACCCCGAAACTTGTCCGATGACCAAAACAGGACTTCCCATATATAAATCTTTACCTCCGGACCATTCCGGAACTCCTCGTGACGTCCGGGATCTCATCCGGGACTCCGAACAACATTCGGTAACCACATACAAACTTCCTTTATAACCCTAGCGTCATCGAACCTTAAGTGTGTAGACCCTACGGGTTCGGGAGACATGCAGACATGACCGAGACGTTCTCCGGTCAATAACCAATAGCGGGATCTGGATACCCATGTTGGCTCCCACATGTTCCATGATGATCTCATCGGATGAACCACGATGTCAAGGACTTAATCAATCCCGTATACAATTCCCTTTGTCTATCGGTACGATACTTGCTCGAGATTCGATCGTCGGTATCCCGATACCTTGTTCAATCTCGTTACCGGCAAGTCTCTTTACTCGTTCCGTAACACATCATCCCGTGATCAACTCCTTGGTCACATTGTGCACATTATGATGATGTCCTACCGAGTGGGCCCAGAGATACCTCTCCGTCACACGGAGTGACAAATCCCAGTCTCGATTCATGCCAACCCAACAGACACTTTCGGAGATACCCGTAGTGTACCTTTATAGCCACCCAGTTACGTTGTGATGTTTGGCACACCCAAAGCACTCCTACGGTATCCGGGAGTTGCACAATCTCATGGTCTAAGGAAATGATACTTGACATTAGAAAAGCTTTAGCATACGAACTACACGATCTAGTGCTATGCTTAGGATTGGGTCTTGTCCATCACATCATTCTCCTAATGATGTGATCCCGTTATCAACGACATCCAATGTCCATGGTCAGGAAACCGTAACCATCTATTGATCAACGAGCTAGTCAACTAGAGGCTTACTAGGGACATGGTGTTGTCTATGTATCCACACATGTATCTGAGTTTCCTATCAATACAATTCTAGCATGGATAATAAACGATTATCATGAACAAGGAAATGTAATAATGATCAATTTATTATTGCCTCTAGGGCATATTTCCAACAGTCTCCCACTTGCACTAGAGTCAATAATCTAGTTCACATCGATATGTGATTAACACTCAAGGTCACATCCCCATGTGACTAACACCCAAAGAGTTTACTAGAGTCAATAATCTAGTTCACATTACCATGTGATTAACACTCGATGAGTTCTGGGTTTGATCATGTTATTCTTGTGAGAGAGGTTATAGTCAACGGGTCTGAACCTTTCAGATCCGTGTGTGCTTTACAAATCTCTATGTCAGTTCCTAGATGCAGCTACCACATTCTATTTGGAGCTATTCCAAATAACTGTTCTACTATACGAATCCAGTTTACTACTCAGAATAATCTGGATTAGTGTCAAACTTTGCATCGGCGTAACCCTTTACGACGAACTCTTTTACCACCTCCATAATTGAGAAAATTCCTTAGTCCACTAGTTACTAAGGATAACTTTGACTGCTGTCCTGTGATCCATTCTTGGATCACTCTTGTACCCCTTGACTGACTCATGGCAAGGCACACTTCAGGTGCGGTACACAGCATAGCATACTGTAGAGCCTACTCTTAAGCATAGGGGCGACCTTCGTCCTTTCTCTCTATTCTGCCATGGTCGAGCTTTAAGTCTTAACTTCATACCTTACAACTCAGGCAAGAACTCCTTCTTTGACTGATCCATCTTGAACACCTTCAAGATTATGTCAATGTATGTGCTCATTTGAAAGTACTATTAAGCGTTTTGATCTATCCTCATAGATCCTAATGCTCAATACTCAAGCAGCCTAATCCAGGTTTTCCATTGAAAAACATTTTTCAAATAACTCTGCATGCTTTCCAGAAATTCTACATCATTTCCGATCAACAATATGTTAACAACATATACTCATCGGAAATTCTATAGTGCTCCCACTCACTTCTTTGGAAATACAAGTTTCTCACAAACTTTGTATAAACCCAAAATCTTTGATCATCTCATCAAAGCATACATTCCAACTCCGAGATGCTTACTCTAGTCCTTAGAAGGATGGCTGGAGCTTTGCATACTTATTAGCATCTTTCAGGATTGACAAAACCTTCCGGTTGTATCACATACAACCTTTCCTCAAGAAAAATCGTCGAGGAAACAATGTTTTGACATCCTATCTACAAGATTTCATAAATAATGCAGTAATCGCTAATATAATTCCAACAGACTCTTAGCATCGCTACGAGTGAGAAAGTCTCACCGTAGTCAACTCCTTGAACTTGTCGGAAAACATCTTAACGACAAGTTGAGCTTTCTTAATGGTGACATTTACCATCATTGTCCGTCTTCCTTTTAAAATCCATCTGTACTTAACAGCCTTACGACCATCGAGCCATTCTGCCAAAGTCTACACTTTGTTTTCATACATGGATCCTCTCTCGGATTTTATGGCCTCGAGCCATTTATCGGAATCCGGGCCCACCATCGCTTCTTCATAGCTCGTAGGTTCATTGTTGTCTAGCAACATGACTTCCAAGACAGGATTACGTACCACTCTGAAGTAGTACGCATCCTTGTCATCCCACGAGGTTTGGTAGTGACTTGATCTGAAGTTTCATGATCACTATCATAAGCTTCCACTTCAATTGGTGTAGGTGCCACAGGAACAACTTCCTGTGCCCTGCCACACACTAGTTGAAGAGACGGTTTAATAACCTCATCAAGTCTCCACCATCCTCCCACTCAATTCTTTCGAGAGAAACTTTTCCTCGAGAAAGGACCCGATTCTAGAAACAATCCCTTATTGCTTTCGGATCTGAGACAGGAGGTATACCCAACTGTTTTGGGTGTCCTATGAAGATGCATTTATCCGCTTTGGGTTCGAGCTTATCAGCCTAAAACTTTTTCACATAAGCATCGCAGCCCCAAACTTTTAAGAAATGATAGCTTAGGTTTCTCTAAACCATAGTTCATACGGTGTCATCTCATCGGAATTACGTGGTGCCCTATTTAAAGTGAATGTGGTTGTCTCTAATGCCTAACCCATAAACTATTGTGGTAATTCGATAAGAGACAAAATGGTATGCATCATATCCAATAGGGTGCAGTTATGATGTTCGGACACACCATCACACTATGGTGTTCCAGGCTGTATTAGTTGTGAAACAATTTCCACAATGTCTTAATTCTGTGCCAAACTCGTAATTCAGATATTCATCTCTATGATCATATCATAGATATTTTATCCTCTTGTCACGACGATCTTTCAACTTCACCCTGAAATTACTTGAACCTTTCAATAATTCAGACTCGTGATTCATAAGTAAATATACTCAACATCTACTCAAATCATCTGTGAAGTAAGAACATAACGATATCCACTACATGCCTCAGCACTCATTGGACTGCACACATCAAAATGTATTACTTCCAACAAGTTGCTTTCTAGTTCCATTTTACTGAAAACGAGGCTTTCAGTCATCTTGCCCATGTGGTATGATTTGCATGTCTCAAGTGATTCAAAATCAAGTGAGTCCAAACGGTCCATTTGCATGGAGTTTCTTCATGCATATACACCAATAGACATGGTTCGCATGCCTCAAACTTTTCAAAAACGAGTGAGCCCAAAGATCCATCAACATGGAGCTTCTTCATGCGTTTTATACCGATATGACTTACGTGGCAGTGCCACAAGTAGGTGGTACTATCATTACTATCCTATATCTTTTGGCATGAAGATGTGTATCACTACGATCGAGATTCAATAAACAATTCATTTTATGTGCAAGACCATTGAAGGTATTATTCAAATAAACAGAGTAACCATTATTCTCCTTAAATGAATAATCGTATTGCGATAGACATAATCCAAACATGTCTATGCTCAACGCAAACACCAAATAACAATTAGTTAGGTTTTAATACCAATCTTGATGGTAGAGGGAGCGTGCGATGCTTGATCATATCAACATTGGAAACACTTCCAACACATATCGTCAGCTCACCTTTAGCTAGTTTCCGTTTATTCCGTAGCTTTTATTTCGAGTTACTAACACTTAGAAACCGAACCAGTATCTAATACCCTGGTGCTACTAGGAGTACTAGTAAAGTACACATCAACACAATGTATATCCAATATACTTCTATCGACCTTGCCAGCCTTCTCATCTACCAAGTATCTAGGGTAATTCTGCTCCAGTGGCTGTTCCCCTTATTACAGAAGCACTTAGTCTCGGGTTTGGGCTCAACCTTGGGTTTCTTCACTAGAGCAGCAGCTGAATTGCCGTTTCATGAAGTATCCCTTCGTGCCCTTGCCCTTCTTGAAACTAGTGGTTTCACCAACCATCAACAATTGATGCTCCTTCTTGATTTCTACTTTTGTGGTGTCAAACATCGAGAATATCTCAAGGATCATCATATATGTCCCTGATATATTATAGTTCATCACAAAGCTCAAGCAGCTTGGTGGTAATGACTTCGGAGAACCATCACTATTTCATCTGGAAGATCAACTCCCACTCGATTCAAGCGATTGTTGTACTCAGACAATCTGAGCACAAGTTCAACAATTGAGCTTTTCTCCCTTAGTTTGCAGGCTAAGAAAATCGTCGGAGGTCTTATACCTCTTGACGTGGGCACGAGCCTGAAATCCCAATTTCAGCCCTCAAAACATCTCATATGTTTCGCGACATTTCAAAACCGTCTTCGGTGCCTCAACTCTAAACCGTTTAACTGAACTATCATGTAGTTATCAAAACGTGTATGTCAAATGTTCGCAACATCCACAGACAACGTTTGAGGTTCAGCACACTGAGCGGTGCATTAAGGACATAAGCCTTCTAAGAAGCAATGAGGACAATCCTCAGTTTACGGACCTAGTCCGCATAATTGCTACTATCAACTTTCAACTAATTTTTCTCTAGGAACATATCTAAACAGTAGAACTAAAGCGCGAGCTACGACATAATTTGCAAAATCCTTTTTGACTATGTTCAGGATAAACAAGTTCATCTTATGAACTCCCACTCAGATAGACATCCCTCTAGTCATCTAAGTGATTACATGATCCGAGTCAACTAGGCCGTGTCTGATCATCACGTGAGACGGACTAGTCAACATCGGTGAACATCTTCATGCTGATCGTATCTATCATACGACTCATGCTCGACCTTTCGGTCTTCTGTGTTCCGAGGCCATGTCTGTACACATGCTAGGCTCGTCAAGTCAACCTAAGTGTTTCGCGTGTGTAAATCTGTCTTACACCCGTTGTATGTGAACGTTAGAATCTATCACACCCGATCATCACGTGGTGCTTCGAAACAACGAACTGTCGCAACGGTGCACAGTTAGGGGGAACACTTTCTTGAAATTTGAATGAGGGATCATCTTATTTACTACCGTCGTTCTAAGTAAATAAGATGTATAAACATGATAAACATCACATGCAATCAAATAGTGACATGATATGGCCAATATCATATAGCTCCTTTGATCTCCATCTTGGGGCTCCATGATCATCTTGTCACCGGCATGACACCATGATCTCCATCATCGTGTCTTCATGAAGTTGTCTCGCCAACTATTACTTCTACTTCTACAGCTAACAGTTAGCAATAAAGTAAAGTAATTACATGACGTTTATGTTGACACACAGGTCATAAATAAATTAAGACAACTCCTATGGCTCCTGCCGATTGTCATACTCATCGACATGCAAGTCGTGATTCCTATTACAAGAACATGATCATTCTCATACATCACATATATCATTCATCACATCCTTTTGGCCATATCACATCACATAGCATACCCTGCAAAACCAAGTTAGACGTCCTCTAATTGTTGTTTGCATGTTTTACGTGGCTGCTATGGGTTTCTAGCAAGAACGTTTCTTACCTACACAAAGACCACAACGTGATATGCCAATTGCTATTTACCCTTCATAAGGACCCTTTTCATCGAATCCGATCCGACTAAAGTGGGAGAGACAGACACCCGCTAGCCACCTTATGCAACTAGTGCATGTCAGTCGGTGGAACCAGTCTCACGTAAGAGTACGTGTAAGGTCGGTCCGGGCCGCTTCATCCCACAATGCCACCGAATCAAGATTGGACTAGTAACGGTAAGCATATTGAACAAAATCAACGCCCACAACTACTTTGTGTTCTACTCGTGCATAGAAACTACGCATAGACCTAGCTCTGATACCACTGTTGGGGAACGTAGCAATAATTCAAAATTTTCCTACGTGTCACCAAGATCTATCTATGGAGAAACCAACAACGAGGGGAAGGAGAGTGCATCTACATACCCTTGTAGATCGCTAAGCGGAAGAGTTCAAGAGAACGGGGTTGATGGAGTCGTACTCGTCGTGATCCAAATCACCGATGATCCTAGTGCCGAACGGACGGCACCTCCGCGTTCAACACACGTACAGCCCGGTGACGTCTCCCATGCCTTGATCCAGTAAGGAGAGAGGGAGAGGTTGAGGAAGACTCCATCCAGCAGCAGCACAACGGCGTGGTGGTGGTGGAGGAGCGTGGCAATCCTGCAGGGCTTCGCCAAGCACCACGGGAGAGGAGAAGGACTTGGGAGAGGGGAGAGGGCTGCGCCAGAACATTGGTATGGCTGCCCTCCCACCCCCCACATATATATAGGGGCAAGGGAGAGAGGGGGGCGCAGCCTTGGCCCTTCCTCCAAGGAAGGGTGCGGCCAGGGAGGAGTCCCTCCTCCCCAAGGCACCTAGGAGGTGCCTTCCCCCTTTAGGACTCTTCCTTTCCTTATCTCTTGGCGCATGGACCTCTTGGGGCTGGTGCCCTTGGCCCATATAGGCCAAGGCGCACCCCCTTACAGCCCATGTGGCCCCCCGGGGCAGGTGGCCCCACCCGGTGGACCCCCGGGACCCTTCCGGTGGTCCCGGTACAATACCGGTGACCCCGAAACTTGTCCGGTGACCAAAACAGGACTTCCCATATATAAATCTTTACCTCCGGACCATTTCGGAACTCCTCGTGACGTCCGGGATCTCATCCGGGATCCGAACAACATTCGGTAACCACATACAAACTTCCTTTATAACCCTAGCGTCATCGAACCTTAAGTGTGTAGACCCTACGGGTTCGGGAGACATGCAGACATGACCGAGACGTTCTCCGGTCAATAACCAATAGCGGGATCTGGATACCCATGTTGGCTCCCACATGTTCCACGATGATCTCATCGGATGAACCACGATGTCAAGGACTTAATCAATCCCGTATACAATTCCCTTTGTCTATCGGTACGATACTTGCCCGAGATTCGATCGTCGGTATCCCGATACCTTGTTCAATCTCGTTACCGGCAAGTCTCTTTACTCGTTCCGTAACACATCATCCCGTGATCAACTCCTTGGTTACATTGTGCACATTATGATGATGTCCTACCGAGTGGGCCCAGAGATACCTCTGCGTCACACGGAGTGACAAATCCCAGTCTCGATTCGTGCCAACCCAACAGACACTTTCGGAGATACCCGTAGTGTACCTTTATAGCCACCCAGTTACGTTGTGACGTTTGGCACACCCAAAGCACTCCTATGGTATCCGGGAGTTGCACAATCTCATGGTCTAAAGAAATGATACTTGACATTAGAAAAGCTTTAACATACGAACTACACGATCTAGTGCTATGCTTAGGATTGGGTCTTGTCCATCACATCATTCTCCTAATGATGTGATCCCGTTATCAACAACATCCAATGTCCATGGTCAGGAAACTGTAACCATCTATTGATCAACGAGCTAGTCAACTAGAGGCTTACTAGGGACATGGTGTTGTCTATGTATCCACACATGTATCTGAGTTTCCTATCAATACAATTCTAGCATGGATAATAAACGATTATCATGAACAAGGAAATATAATAATAATCATTTTATTATTGCCTCTAGGGCATATTTCCAACAGCTACTTCACCGCCCCCTCCTTCAGCACACTTCGACACTGCTCCAAGTTCTTCTGCAACGCCGAACACCACCGACGACCCTGCTGCTTCACCTACTCTTCATGGGAACGAGTAGATGCTCTATGTCTTCAAACCTTTTTGGTCCTTACTGACAAAAGGGGGAGAAGCATATGAGTTTGATAGTCTTCAAACGGGTCCACATGGGCGGTTGCTTTATATTTTGCCTCGTGTTTACAACTCTCGTTTTGATACATTTGGTTCTTTGAGTTGTAACACTTAAACTCGATGGTCGTCTGCTACTTATTTGCTACTTTGTGATGCGATGATAAATTCCGCATGTGCGACGATAAATTCCGCACTTAGATCATTTTGCAGACGTCCATTTTCCATTATGCATCTCATTATCTTCACATACCTTCACATGCATAATGAATTGTCATCATAAGTTGAAGAGGATCTCCACGAGTACAACCTGCCATGTGCATTTGCATTCCAAAAGCAAATTACTTATATGCACATCTTCAGGGGGAGCCCTTGCAACTTATGAAGACAATTCCTTATCCTTTATAATTTCACATATTATATTCCCGGTTGAAAACTTCAACTAGTTTGTCATCAATCACCAAAAAGGGGGAGATTGTAAGTGCATCTAGTGCCACCCCTAGTTGGTTTTGGAGTATTGACGACAAACCTAGTTGAGGGACTAATGTGTTTGTGAGAATTGCAGGATAACACAGGTAGAAGTCCCTCGTTGATTAGTTTTTCCTACCAGAGATGACCCCTAAAATGTATGAAGACATTGATGTCAAAGGTGGTATATGAAGATATTCTCATTGAAGACTATGACAAGAGAAGACATCGCATGAAGCCTATGGAGCTCGAAGACTCAGATCTTTCGTAGTTCTTTTTCTTCTTTATTGAGTCATAGGAACCACCGTACTGTTAACTGGGGTCCAAGAGAACCAGTCAGAATGACTGAAGTGATGCTTAACCAAAACCTATGTCTTCGAGTGAAGACTATGAGAGCGAATCTTGTCCAGAGTCGGACAAGTCAGCTTTGCTTGTAGCCCAAGTAAAGTTGTCGTGTGTGTTTGAAATCTGACCGTTGGAACACGTGTCAGTTCCTTAGTGACCCAGGGTCATTTTGGACAAATCAGGTCGAGTTGCCTAGTGACTATAAATAGTCCACCCCCTATAACCATAAATGGTTGGCTACTCAGAGTTAGAGTACGGCTTTTGTCGTGTGAGAGCAACCCACCTCGAAGCCTTTGAGAGAGAATCCCTTGCGAGGATAAAGCCCTAACCACCCAGAGCCAAAGAGTGTTAGGCATCACTTAAGTCTTCCTGTCTGTGTGATCTGAAGACTTATTACACTTGAGGACTGTGAATCCTCCAGCCGGTTAGGCGTCACGTTCTGAGCATCCAAGAGTCATTGTGGATCGCCGGTGAACGAAGTCTGTGAAGGTTTGGTAGTCTACCTTGAAGACTTACCAGAGTGATTGGGCAAGGTCTGTGTGACCTTAGCTCAAGGGGAATACGGTGAGGACTGGGTGTCCTGAGCTACGTGTTCAGGACTGGGTGTCCGGGACTGTGTGTCCTCAGGTTTAAATACCTAGCCGCCCTAACCAGACGTACAGTTGTCACAGCAACTGGAACTAGTCCAACAAATCATTGTCTTCAACGAGTCACTGGTTTCATCCTTCCCTTCCCTTTACTTACTGTTGGTCCTTGTGAAGTCATCGTATAATTGCACTATCTTTTGTCTTCACTGAGTGACTGCTTGTTCTGATTGGCTTCTTAATATCTTCCTACCTGATCCTTACTACCTAGCTGCTATTAGTCATTGTGCTTTCACTTCATTGAATACTTGACTATGGTTTGCCTAGTGTAGTCTACCTTCCGCTGCATGGTAATAGGTTTATTCCTATCATTTGTCTTCGAAACTTTCATGTTTCGAAGACTTTCATAAAAATCGCCTATTCACCCCCCCTCTAGTCGATATAACGCACTTTCAGCAGTGATTGAAGAACTCTGTCAATGACATTATCAACAGGAGGATTAACTCCCAGTTGAGTCAAGTGATTGTGGTACCCAGACATTCTTGTTGGAAGTATGCCCTAGAGGCAATAATAAAATGGTTATTATTATATTTCCTTGTTCATGATAATTGTCTATTGTTCATGCTATAATTGTGTTATCCGGAAATCGTAATACATGTGTGAATACATAGACCACAACATGTCCCTAGTGAGCCTCTAGTTGACTAGCTCGTTGATCAATAGATGGTTACGGTTTCTTAACCATGGACATTGGATGTCATTGATAATGGGATCACATCATTAGGAGAATGATGTGATGGACAAGACCCAATCCTAAGCATAGCACAAGATCGTGTAGTTCGTCTACTAGAGCTTTTCTAAGTGTCAAGTATCATTTCCTTAGACCATGAGATTGTGCAACTCCTGGATACCGTAGGAGTGCTTTGGGTGTACCAAACGTCACAACGTAACAGGGTGGCTATAAAGGTACACTACAGGTATCTCCGAAAGTGTCTGTTGGGTTGGCATGAATCGAGACTGGGATTTGTCACTCTGTATGACCGAGAGGTATCTCTGGGCCCACTCGGTAATGCATCATCATAATGAGCTCAGTGTGACTAAGTAGTTGGTCACGGGATCATGCATTACAGAACGAGTAAAGTGACTTGCCGGTAACGAGATTGAATGAGGTATTGGGATACCGACGATCGAATCTCGGGCAAGTAACGTACCGATTGACAAAGGGAATTGTATACGGGATTGCTTGAATCCTCGACATCGTGGTTCATCCGATGAGATCATCGTGGAACATGTGGGAGCCAAAATGGGTATCCAGATACCGCTGTTGGTTATTGGCCGGAGAGTTGTCTCGGTCATGTCTGCATGGTTCCCAAACCCGTAGGGTCTACACACTTAAGGTTCGATGACGCTAGGGTTATTAGGAAGACTTGTATGTGATTACCGAATGTTGTTCGGAGTCCCGGATGAGATCCCGGACGTCACGAGGAGTTCCGGAATGGTCCGGAGGTGAAGATTTATATGTAGGAAGTTGTCATACGGTCACCGGAAAGGTTCGGGGGCATATCGGTATTGTACCGGGGCCACCGGAGGGGTTCCGGGGGTCCACCGGGAGGGGCCATCTCTCTCGGAGGGCCTAATGGGCCGTAGAGGAAAGGGAACCAGCCCTACATGGGCTGGGCGCATCCCCCCCCCCCTTGGGCCCATGCGTCTAGGGTTGGGGGGAAACCCTAAGGGGGGGCGCCCCCCTTGCTTGGGGGGCAAGCCCCCTCCCCTTGCCCCCCCTCTAGATCTCATCTAGAGGGGTCCGGCCCCCTTCCTCCTTCCCCTATAAATAGAGGGGCAAGGGGAGAGCTGCACACCGACATCCAAGGCGCATCCCCTCCCTTCCCCAACACCTCTCCTCCTCCGCAAGAGCTTGGCGAAACCCTGCCGGAGTACTGCTGCTCCACCACCACGCCGTCGTGCTGTTGTTGGAGCCCTCTTCCTCAACCTCTCCCTCTTCCTTGCTGGATCAAGGCGCGGGAGACGTCCTCGCTCCGTACGTGTGTTGAATGTGGAGGTGTCGTCCGTTCGGCGCTAGGATCATCGGTGATTTGGATCACGACGAGTACGACTCCATCATCCCCGTTCTCTTGAACGCTCCCGCTCGCGATCTGCAAGGGTATGTAGATGCACTCCTCTTCCCCTCGTTGCTAGATGACTCCATAGATTGATCTTGGTGATGCGTAAAAAAATTTAAATTTCTGCTACGATCCCCAACAATTCTGAGTATATGTTCACTAACAGAACTATTCTCCTCCATTTTGTAGCTGTAGAACTTATTGGAGACTTCATATCTCTCAATTCGGGCATTTGCTTGAAATATTAACTTCAACTCCTGGAACATCTCATATGCTCCATGACGTTCAAAACTTCGTTGAAGTACTGGTTCTAAGCCATAAAGCATGGCACACTGAACTATTGAGTAGTCATCAGCTTTGCTCTGCCAAGCGTTCATAACATGCCAAAGGGGGTTTTCCTCAGACGATTGGCACCAGAATAAAAAAAAGGTCCAGTGTTGCTCCTGCAGCGGGTTTGGCACTCAGCGGTGCTTCCAGGATGTAATTCTTCTATGCAGCAATGAGGATAATCCTCAAGTTACGGACCCAGTCCGTGTAGTTGCTACCATCATCGTTCAACTTAGCTTTCTCTAGGAACGCATTAAAATTCAAAGGAATAGTAGCATGGGCCATTGATCTACAATAGCATAGACATGCAAGATACTATCAAGTGCTAAGTTCATGATAAACTAAAGTTCAATTAATCATATTACTTAAGAACTCCCACTTAGATAGACATCCCTCTAATCATCTAAGTGATCACGTGATCCATATCAACTAAACCATGTCCGATCATCACATGAGATGGATTAGTTTTCAATGGTGAACATCACTATGTTGATCATATCTACTATATGATTCACGCTCGACCTTTCGGTCTCAGTGTTCCAAGGCCATATCTGCACATGCTAGGCTCGTCAAGTTTAACCCGAGTATTCTACGTGTGCAAAACTGGCTTGCACCCGTTGTGTGTGAACATAGAGCTTATCACACCCGATCATCATGTGGTGTCTCGGCATGACGAACTGTAGCAACGGTGCATACTCAGGGAGAACACTTATACCTTGAAATTTAGTGAGAGATCATATTATAATGCTACAGCCGTACTAAGCAAAATAAGATGCATAAAGGATAAACATCACATGCAATACCCAAAATGACTACCCAGTCATTCAATATGCGGACGACATGGTCCTTGCAATGTCGGCTTGTCCCATCCAGGCTACAACCATCAAAAATATTTTGTCCGACTGCCACTTCTATTGGCTTAAAAATTAACTTCCACAAATCCACACTTGTCCCGATCAACTATGATGAGACACTGTACACCAACTTGGTGAATATTTTCGGATGTGTTGTGGGAAAGATGCCATTTACTTACCTTGGCCTCCCCATGGGGACTACTAAACCATCCAGCATGATCTTATGCCTATGGTTTGTCGGGTGGAAAGAAGGCTCTGAGCAACACTTAATATGATATCCTATGGTGGCAAGCTATCTCTGCTCAACTCGGTCATTACCTCACTTATCATCTTCGCTATGTGCACGCTCAAACTTCCAGCTGGAATTATTGAACTCTTGGACAAGATACGTCGAAAATGTCTGTGGAAAAAGAAAACGGATCAAGGTGACAAATGCACTTCCCTGGCTGCTTGGGACATGGTCTGCAAACCAAAAATATGTGGTGGTCTTGGGGTTCTAAATCTGAAAATCCAGAATGAGGCCTTACTCCTCAAGTTTCTACATAAGACTTGTATGTGATTACCGAATGTTGCTTGGAGTCCCGGATGAGATCCCAACGTCACGAGGAGTTCCGGAATGGTCCGTAGGTGAAGATTTATATGTAGGAAGTTGCCATACGGTCACCGAAAAGGTTCGGGGGCATATCGGTATTGTACCGGGGCCACCGGAGGGGTTCCGGGGGTCCACCGGGAGGGGCCACCTCTCTCGGAGGGCCTAATGGGCTGTAGAGGAAAGGGAACCAGCCCTACATGGGCTGGGCGCATCCCCCCCTTGGGCCCATGCGTCTAGGGTTGGGGGGAAACCCTAAGGGGGGCGCCCCCCTTGCTTGGGGGGCAAGCCCCCTCCCCTTGCCCCCCCCCTCTAGATCTCATCTAGAGGGGTCCGGCCCCCTTCCTCCTTCCCCTATAAATAGAGGGGCAAGGGGAGGGCTGCACACCGACATCCAAGGCGCATCCCCTCCCCTCCCCAACACCTCTCCTCCTCCGCAAGAGCTTGGCGAAACCCTGCCGGAGTACTGCTGCTCCACCACCACGCCGTCGTGCTGCGGTTGGAGCCCTCTTCCTCAACCTTTCCCTCTTCCTTGCTGGATCAAGGCGCGGGAGACGTCGTCGCTCCGTACATGTGTTGAACGCGGAGGTGCCGTCCATTCGGCGCTAGGATCATCGGTGATTTGGATCACTATGAGTACGACTCCATCATCCCCGTTCTCTTGAACGCTTCCGCTCGCGATCTACAAGGGTATGTAGATGCACTCCTCTTCCCCTCGTTTCTAGATGACTCCATAGATTGATCTTGGTGATGCGTAGAAAATTTTAAATTTCTGCTACGATCCCCAACAGTGGCATCATGAGCTAGGTCTATGCGTAGTTTCTATGCACGAGTAGAACACAAGTTGTTGTGGGCGTTGATTTTGTCAATTTACTTGCCGTTACTAGTCTTATCTTGATTCGGCGGCATCATGGGATGAAGCGGCCCGGACCGACCTTACACATACGCTTACGTGAGACTGGTTCCACCGACTGACATGCACTAGTTGCATAAGGTGGCTAGCGGGTGTCTGTCTCTCCCACTTTAGTCGGATCGGATTCGATGAAAAGGGTCCTTATGAAGGGTAAATAGAAATTGGCATATCACGTTGTGGTTTTGGCGTAGGTAAGAAATGTTCTTGCTAGAAACCTATAGCAGCCACGTAAAAACTTGCAACAACAATTAGAGGACGTCTAACTTGTTTTTACAGCATATGCCGTGTGATGTGATATGGCCAAAAGGATGTGATGAATGATATATGTGATGTATGAGATTGATCATGCTCTTGTAATAGGAATCACGACTTGCATGTCGATGAGTATGACAACCGGCAGGAGCCATAGGAGTTGTCTTAATTTATTTATGACATGTGTGTCAACTTATACGTCATGTAATTACTTTACTTTATCGCTAACCGTTAGCCATAGTAGTAGAAGTAATAGTTGATGAGACAATTCATGAAGACACGATGATGGAGATCATGGTGTCATGCCGGTGACGACGATGATCATGGCGCCCCGAAGATGGAGATCAAAAAGGAGCAAAATGATATTGGCCTTATCATGTCACTATTTGATTGCATGTGATGTTTATCATGTTTTACATCTTATTTCCTTAGAACGACTGTAGCATAAATAAGATGATCCCTCGCAATAATTTCAAGAAAGTGTTCTCCCTAACTGTGCACCGTTGCTAAGGTCCGTTGTTCTGAAGCACCACGTGATGATCGGGTGTGATAGGTTCTAACATTCGCATACAACAGGTGTAAGCCAGATTTACACACGCAAAACACTTAGGTTGACTTGACGAGCCTAGCATGTACAGACATGGCCTCGGAACACGAAAGACCGAAAGGTCGAACATGAGTCGTATAGAAGATACGATCAACATGAAGATGTTGACCGATGATGACTAGTCCATCTCATGTGATGATCGGACACGGCCTAGTTGAATCGGATCATGTATCACTTAGATGACTAAAGGGATGTCTATCTGAGTGGGAGTTCATTAAATAATTTGATTAGATGAACTTAATTATCATGAACTTAGTCTAAAATATTTACATTATGTCTAGTAGATCAAATGGCCCACGCTAATGTTGTCCTCAACTTCAACGTGTTCCTAGAGAAAACCAAGCTGAAAAACGATGGTAGCAACTATACGGACTGGGTCCGGAACTTGAGGATCATCCTCATAGCTTCCAAGAAAGCATATGTCCTTGAAGCACCGCTAGGTGAAGCACCACCCCCAGCAAACCAAGACGTTATGAATGCTTGGCAGTCCCGTGTTGATGATTACTCCCTGGTTCAGTGCGGCATGCTTTACAGCTTAGAACCAGGGCTCCAGAAGCATTTTGAGCAACACGGAGCATATCAGATGTTCCAAGAGCTGAAAATGGTTTTCCAAGCTCATGCCCGGGTCGAGAGATATGAAGTCTAAGACAAGTTCTACAGTTGTAAGATGGAGGAGAATAGTTCCGTCAGCGAGCACATACTCAAAATGTCTGGGTTGCACAACCGCTTGTCTCAGCTGGGAGTTAATCTCCCGGATGATGCAGTCATTGACAGAATCCTTCAGTTGCTCCCACCTAGCTACAAGAGCTTTGTGATGAACTTCAATATGCAGGGGATGGAAAAGACCATTCCTGAGGTATATTCAATGCTGAAATCAGTGGAGGTGGAAATCAAAAAGGAACATCAAGTGTTGATGGTGAATAAAACCATGAAGATCAAGAAAGGCAAGGGTAAAAAGAACTTCAAGAAGGACTGCAAGGGAGTTGCCACGCCCGATAAGCAAGCTGCTGGGAAGAAGCCAAAGAATGGACCCAAGCCCGAGACTGAGTGTTTTTATTGCAAGGGAAGTGGTCACTGGAAGCGGAACTGCCCCAAGTACTTAGCGGATAAGAAGGCCGGCAACACCAAAGGTATATGTGATATACATGTTATTGATGTGTACCTTACCAGTACTCGTAGTAGCTCCTGGTTATTTGATATCGGTGCGGTTGCTCATATTTGTAACTCAAAACAGGAGCTGCGGAATAAGCGGAGACTGGCGAAGGACGAGGTGACGATGCGCATCGGGAATGGTTCCAAGGTCGATGTGATCGCCGTCGGCACGCTACCTCTGCATTTACCTACAGGATTAGTTTTAAACCTCAATAATTGTTATTTAGTGCCAGCTTTGAGCATGAACATTGTATCAGGATCTCGTTTAATACGAGATGGCTACTCATTTAGATCCGAGAATAATGGTTGTTCTATTTATATGAGAGATATGTTTTATGGTCATGCCCCGCTGGTCAATGGTTTATTCTTATTTAATCTCGAACATGATGTTACACATATTCATAGTGTGAATACCAAAAGATGTAAGGTTGATAATGATAGTCCCACATACTTGTGGCACTGCCGCCTTGGTCACATTGGTGTCAAACGCATGAAGAAACTCCATGCAGATGGACTTTTGGAGTCTCTTGATTATGAATCATTTGACACGTGCGAACCATGCCTCATGGGCAAAATGACCAAGACTCCGTTCTCCGGAACAATGGAGCGAGCAACCAACTTATTGGAAATCATACATACTGATGTGTGCGGTCCAATGAGTGTTGAGGCTCGCGGTGGCTATCGTTATGTTCTCACCCTCACTGATGACTTGAGTAGATATGGTTATGTCTACTTAATGAAACACAAGTCTGAGACCTTTGAAAAGTTCAAGGAATTTTAGAGTGAGGTTGAGAATCAACGTGACAGGAAAATCAAGTTCTTGCGATCAGATCGTGGGGGAGAATATTTGAGTCACGAATTTGGCACACACTTAAGGAAATGTGGAATAGTTTCACAACTCACGCCGCCTGGAACACCTCAGCATAATGGTGTGTCCAAATGTCGTAATCGCACTCTATTAGATATGGTGCGATCTATGATGTCTCTTACCGATCTACCTTTGTCATTTTGGGGATATGCTTTAGAGACTGCTGCATTCACTTTAAGTAGGGCTCCGTCGAAATCCGTTGAGACGACACTGTATGAATTATGGTTTGGGAAGAAACCTAAGCTGTCGTTTCTAAAAGTTTGGGGATGCGATGCTTACGTGAAGAAACTTCAACCTGAAAAGCTCGAACCCAAATCGGAAAAATGCGTCTTCATAGGATACCCTAAGGAAACTATTGGGTATACCTTCTACCTCAGATCCGAAGGCAAGATCTTTGTTGCCAAGAATGGATCCTTTCTAGAGAAAGAGTTTATCTCGAAAGAAGTAAGTGGGAGGAAAGTAGAACTTGATGAAGTATTGCCTCTTGAATTGGAGAGTGGCGCAGCTCAGGAAAATGTTCCTGAGGTGCCTGCACCGACTAGAGAGGAAGTTAATGATGATGATCATGAAACTTTAGATCAAGTTGCTACTGAACTTCGTAGGTCCACAAGGACACGTTCCGCACCAGAGTGGTACGGCAACCCTGTCCTGGAAATCATGTTGTTGGACAATGGTGAGCCTTCGAACTATGAAGAAGCGATGGCGGGCCCAGATTCCGACAAATGGCTGGAAGCCATGAAATCCGAGATAGGATCCATGTATGAAAAACGAAGTATGGACTTTGACTGACTTGCCCGATGATCAGCGAGCCATAGAAAATAAATGGATCTTTAAGAAGAAGACATACGTGGATGGTAATGTGACCATCTATAAGGCTCGGCTTGTCGCTAAGGGTTATCGACAAGTTCAAGGGGTTGACTACGATGAGACTTTCTCACCCGTAGCGAAGCTGAAGTCCGTCTGAATCATGTTAGCAATTGCCGCATTCTATGATTATGAGATATGGCGAATGGACATCAAAACGGCATTCCTTAATGGTTTCCTTAAGGAAGAATTGTATATGATGCAGCCGGAAGGTTTTGTCGATCCTAAGAATGCTGACAAGGTGTGCAAGCTCCAACGCTCAATCTATGGGCTGGTGCAAGCATCTCGGAGTTGGAACATTCGATTTGATGAGATGATCAAAGCGTTTGGATTTACACAGACTTATGGAGAAGCATGTGTTTACAAGAAAGTGAGTGGGAGCTCTGTAGCATTTCTCATATTATATGTGGATGACATACTATTGATGGGAAATGATATAGAATTCTTGGAAAGCATAAAGGCCTACTTGAACAAGTGTTTTTCAATGAAGGATCTTGGAGAAGCTGCTTATATATTAGGCATCAAGATCTATAGAGATAGATCGAGACGCCTCATTGGTCTTTCACAGAGTATGTACCTTGACAAGATATTGAAGAAGTTCAATATGGATCAGTCCAAGAAGGGGTTCTTGCCTGTATTGCAAGGTACAAGATTGAGCACGGCTCAATGCCCGACCACGGCAGAAGATAGAGAAAAGATGAGTGTCGTCCCCTATGCCTCGGCCATATGGTCTATTATGTATGCCATGATGTGTACCAGACCTGATGTAAACCTTGCCGTAAGTTTGGTAGGAAGGTACCAAAGTAATCCCAGCATGGAACACTGGACAGCGGTCAAGAATATCCTGAAGTACCTGAAAAGGACTAAGGATATGTTTCTCGTTTATGGAGGTGACAAAGATGTAGGATCGAAAGTATGTCTAGAGGGGGGGTGATTAGACTACTTGACCAAATAAAAATCTATCCTTTTCCCAATTTTAGTTCTTGGCAGATTTTAGCTATCTTAGCACAAGTCAAGCAATCTTCACACAATTCAAGCAAGCATGCAAAAGAGTATATGAGCAGCGGAAAGTAAAGCATGCAACTTGCAAGAATGTAAAGGGAAGGGTTTGGAGGATTCAAACGCAATTGGAGACACGGATGTTTTTGTCGTGGTTCCGATAGGTGGTGCTATCATACAACCACGTTGATGGGGACTTCAACCCACGGAGGGTAACGGTTGGGCGAGTCCACGGAGGGCTCCACCCACGAAGGGTCCACGTAGAAGCAACCTTGTCTATTCCATCATGGTCATCGCCCATGAAGGACTTGCCTCACTAGCGATAGATCTTCATGAAGTAGGCGATCTCCTTGCCCTTACAAACTCCTTGGTTCAACTCCACAATCTTGTCGGAGGCTCCCAAGTGACACCTAGCCAATCTAGGAGACACCACTCTCCAAGAAGTAACAAATGGTGTGTTGATGATGAACTCCTTGCTCTTGTGCTTCAAATGATAGTCTCCCCAATACTCAACTCTCTCTCACGGGATTTGGATTTGGTGGAAAGAAGATTTGAGTGGAAAGCAACTTGGGGAAGTCTAGAGATCAAGATTCATATGGTTGGAATGGAATATCTTGACCTCAACACAAGTGTAGGTGGTTCTCTCTCAGAAAATGTGTATTGGAAGTGTAGGTATGTTCTGATGGCTCTCTCCATGAATGAAGAGTGGGTGGAGGGGTATATATAGCCTCCACACAGAATCTAACCGTTACACACAATTTTCCAAACTCGGTGGGACCGAATGGTTAAACTCGGTCGGACCGATTTAGCAAACCTAGTGACCGTTAGGATTTTCGGTGGGACTGAGATGCAACTCGGTAGGAATGATATGGTTAGGGTTAGGGCATAATGTAATCTCGGTGTGACCGACTACACAAACTCGGTGGGACCAATTTTGGTAATAAGCTAACCAGAGAGTTGGTCGGGTAAACTCGGTGGGACCGATTCGCTCATCTCGGTGAGACTGAAATGTTACAAAAGGGAAACAGAGAGTTTACATTGCAATCTCGGTGGGACTGATCGCTCACCTCGGTAAGACCTAAACGTTACGAAGGGAAACAGAGAGATTACAATCCCATCTCGGTGAGACCGAGATCCCTACCGATGAAACCGATTTGCCTAGGGTTTGTGGCAGTGGCTATGACATTTGAAACTCGGTGGCGCCGGATAGATAGAATCGGTGGGGCCGAGTTTGACTTTTGGTTTAGGTCATATGTGGATGTGGGAAGGTAGTTGAGGGTTTTGGAGCATATCACTAAGCACTTTGAGCAAGCAAGCCATTAAGCAACACCTCATCCCTCCTTGATAGTATTGGCTTTTCCTATAGACTCAATGTGATCTTGGATCACTAAAATATAAAATGTAGAGTCTTGATCTTGAAGCTTGAGCCAAACTTTTTGTCCTTAGAATTTTGAGGGATCCACTTTCCTCATCCATGCCATGCCATTCATTGAGCTTTTCCTGAAATATTAATCTTGGAATAATGTTAGCTCAATGAGCTATATGTTGTTAGGAATTACCAAAACCACCCGGGGATAGTTGCACTTTCAATCTCCCCCTTTTTGGTAATTGATGACAACATATAGATCAAAGCTTCGACAAATGATAATAAGAGTGAAAGATATTGTCGCTTTGAGAAGTATGTGAAAAGCAAGAGCTCCCCCTAAATTTGTGCATATCTTAAGATTTGCTTTGGACTGCAAATGCACAATGAGTTAGGATCATGGGTTACTCTTCCATGTCACATACATCTTGGTGGAGCGCTCAAAATGATAAGAATTAAATACATGCACTCATCACCAAGCAAAGTGAATGATCATATAAGGATAAGTAAGATAATATCATCTAACAAGCATAAGTGTAGCTTATGATCAACCACATGATCATCAATTTCTCACAGATAATAGCGTAGTATCTCAAGCAATCAAAAGACAAACAAAGTTCAACCACCAAAGCAAGAGAGAATAAAAAGCAACGCTCTCTCTCGAAACCTATGATCTATACATTTTTCTCCCCTTTGGCAACAAGTTACCAAAAAGTTCATAGAAAATGCATAGCACTAGAACGTCTCTCAGGCTTGGTCTTCAGGTGGTGGTGTCCGGAGAACTCCAAGGACGAAGGCTTCAGTTGAAGTAGATGGAGCTGATGGGGTAGGTGCTGGAGCTGGTGGCACTGAAGCTGTAGCTGGTGCAGATGAAGTGGCTCTAGTGTCCGATACAGGCACTGCACCAGATCTCTGAGCTCGAGGCACTCTGGCAAATGCATCAGTGGTTGTCTTGCCCTTCCTCTCCTGCATGTCATCTTGTAGCTGCTCCACAACAGACTGAATCTCAGTTACTTTGACATCTAAATCATAGAATTTTTGTTCCACGATTCTTTCCAGGCTCTCCTGGTTTTGAGTTAGGGTGGCCAACCCCTTCTCAATCCTCAGAGATGATGCTATCAAGTAACCAAGCTGGTCCTGCTTGCTTTTCAAAAAGTACTCAGATGCCTCCTCTTGAGTTGGCATCTTGGCAGCCTTCTTCATCTTTGCCTTCTCCTTCTTTGCTTGTGCTTGCACTGAGGAGGGTTCATCTTCATTCATCACAACTTGGTTGTCCTCGAAGTCAGGATAGATAGGCAAGTGTTCCTTATCCAACAAGTATGTGCCTGTGCCCATCTTTGAGTTTATCAATTCCTGGGTCTTTGGGGCATATCCACAACTTCTTTTCTGGTCAGCTGTAGTCCTCTTGATAGTCTCAACTATAAGGCTCATGACCTTGAACTTCTGTGGCACATCAAATATATGTAGCAAGTTAATAGCATGGCCTCTGATCATTCTGTGATCACCAGACTTGGGCAAGAGAGTGTGCCTAAGGATCCAATTGATTGTAGGCAGCCCTGACAGCAAGTGTTTTACTGACCCAAACTGGTGAGTCTCAAGATCATCTTCAGGAATCTCCTTGTACATATTTGCCATAGAGTTGTGATCCATCTTCTTCTTGGCATAGACATCCAAGTCATCTTCTTTTTCCTTAGGAGCATTGATCAGATTTGCCCATTCCTCAATAGTTGAGTGGTACCTTGTACCTTCAGACATCCATACTATCCTGCCATCTGGATAGAAGTGTGCTATGGAGTAGAATTGCATTATGAGCTCCTCATTCCACTTTGTGAGCTTCTGCCCAACAAAGCCTGCAACTCCACAAGCATTGAAGCTGTCAAACACACCAGGATAGTGTTCCTCATTTTCCTTGATATACTTCCAGTCGACCCACCTCATTTCACACACTATAGGCTTCTTGTCCAACAACACTGTCTCATAGAAATCTTGTTGTTCCTTTGTGTGGAACCTATAATCAACAGCAGTCCTTCTCCTGGTAGAATATGGATCTATCTCTCTCCATTTCCTCAGTCCTGAGTCTCTCCTGATCTTCATGTTCTCAGCCACAGGATGAGCATCATTGTGGCCTGGAATTTTTGGCTTCAATTTTCTCAGAACATGCTCTTCATCTTCTTCTTCAGCAACAGTCTCAGGCACTGGGGCCTTGTTCTTCTCAGCAGCTGGTATGTTTCTGGTATTTCTCTTTGGTGCAGTCTTGGGCTTGGAGGCAACTTTGGGTGCTTCTTTGGGCTTTGATGATGCAGCCCCTGTCCTGATAGCATCACCCATAAGCTTCTGTGCCTTGGGTGCTGGTGCAGCAACCTCTTCTTTCTCTTCGTCTTCCATCATGGAAGCCTTTCCAATCACTCTGGCCATGGTCTTCTTGACCCTTTCCTTCCTTTTCTTTCCTTCTTCAGCAGGCTCTTTGGGTTGAGATTCCAAAGATGCTTGAGAGGATGCTCTGGCCTTAGACATTGGTTGTCTTCCTGCTGGCCTTTTGATCTTCATTCCTGGCTTAATTGCAGCTGAGCTATACTCCTTCTTAACCACTTTCTTCTTTGATGTGGCCTCATCCTCAGTGGCCACATAGTCTTCATCCTCAGACTCTGAAGTTTTCTTCTTGCTTCCTCTAGTGGCAGCCTTTGGCAAATCGCTTGGGGTGCTCCTGCTACCATCATCTGAACTGCTAGAGGGACTAGTGCCCTCACTCAGGTGAACCTGCTCCTCTGACCTATTCTGGCTATCACTCTGGTTAGACATGTTACAAACACTGACAGCAGACCCTATGAATAGATATAGATGAGATAGAGTGGATGAGCATCACAAAATGCAGAGGTTTTTGCAAAAGAATGAGTCAAAAACTTAGTTTTAGTTTTCCACAGAAAGCATTTCGGATCAACCGATTTGCAAACTCGGTGATACTGAAGCAGTTGTTGGAACCTAAACTAGTGAACTCGGTCAGATCAAGTCATAGTTCGGTGGCACCGAGACTGCTAGGGTTTCACAAAGTCCTGAACTCGGTCACACCGATTTGTAATTCTCAATCAGACCGAGAACCACATGTGCAATGGCCTTGGCCGAATCGGTGGAACCGAGTTCTGCAACCCGGTGGGTCTGAGATGGTTTCGGCGGAAACCTAACCCTAAATTTTCGATTCAACTCTAATATACGAAGTGTTTTGACTAGATAGAAGCATTTCAATCGTGGTAAGAATCATAATGAACACAATGTGCTAGGAATCGGACGGGGATAGCACTGTGATCGAGTCCATACCCTAGTTCGGCGATGAACTCGCTATGGCGGGAATGGCAGGGAAGAATTCCGTTGACGGCGGCAGAGACCAGCGACAGGAGGCGGCTGGCGACGAGGAGGACGATTCGGAGACCCAGGAGGCAGAGCGAGCTATGCGCGGGCGAAGGGGTTTCGGAGAAATTTCCAAAAAATTTCCCGTGAGTATATATAGCCCAACCCTGTCGGTGTGACCGAGTGGAACAACTCGGTGGCACCGAGATGCATAACTGTTGACAGTTACAGCAACTCGGTGTGACCGAAAAGTTCAAATTGGTTGCACCGAGATTGAAAACCTAGATCGACTTAGTGATCTCGGTATGACCGAAATGGAGGAATCGGTCAGACCGAAACACACAAAGAAGTTTTGGAAGTTTAAGTCTATGACGAATCGGGGACTCCGAGTGCTCCTCACACAGAGTGGTTCGAATCTGACTTGACCAAATTTTGTGATGTAGCATGAATAGAGTTTGAGACGAGAAAAGCATAGATAGCTAGAGAGGGTTCTTAGGCATTCTTGTCCATCCACTTGGCAAAAGAAAACCAATCAATCAAAACAACAAGTGGATGTCCTCGAATGAGTAAAATATGCAATCAACATGCTCACACAATAAAATGGCAATTGAAATATGTGGCAAAGCATGCACAACCAATTCTAGCATCTATCAAACAATTTGCGATGACTAGGTCATCTATATATGAGTATATTGACTTAGGAGTCAAATGAGAACATTTGATCATAGGTCATACTCATCGTTTAAGCACTAGTGGGGTTACCACTTTTTCATAAAGCATTGTTGTGTTCACACCATTAGAGTTGCTTTAGCTCAATTCTTAGAGTAAAGCTCCCCCTAGATGTGAGATCCCCCCTAAGAGGGATGAACTAACCTTGGGTTTTGTCGATGATGACTTCATGTAGATGTTGAAGATGTGGATGCTCAATGTTGATGTAGAACATTTGGAGCTATCCATTTGAGTGAGTTGCACTTTCAATACCTACACGGGTTAGTCCCACAAGGAACAAACAAGGATATCCATAGACATAGAGTGATGCACACACAGGATGATGTCTATGAAAGCTTTTAGGTTACCTTGTCCCTTGTCTTACCAACAAGAGGGTTTGTGACTCCTTGAACTAGTGCAAGATGTGGAAGTTGATTGCACTTGTTCTTGCCAAGATGATAAGAGTGAAGTATGTTGGCGGAGTCACCCTCAAGAACTCTCTAGTTCTTCTTCTTCGGGATCCACACCATCTTGATGGGAATCCTCGGTGTTGTAGTTGTACTTGATGAAGTGGAACTTGAAGTAGTCTTGGGAACCCACTTGACCAAGGCCTTAGGAGCTTCTTCAAATGCATCAATTTCCTCTTGAAGCTTGTCCTTGCCTTTTTGCTTGTGGTCTTGTGGTGGAAGATCATCTTGAGCTTGTGTCCCTTTGAGAGAAGTAGGATCATACTTCTCTTGTTGAGGAACAAACTTCGTCTTGGGGTATTGATCTTCTTCCCACTCAACTCCATTGGCATTGAACTTTCGTTCAAAACCAACACCTTGATTCTTCCGGTGCCTTCCTTGCTTGCGTACAATTTCCTCGAATTGCTTACTTCCGGCAAGGCTCTTGTAAACACCTTTCTCTATAATTCCCTTCAATAAGCTATTTTCTTTCTCAAGTGTAACTTGGCTAAGAGAATCATTAGTGGAATCAAGAGAACAACTATAAGCAACAATATTGGATTTAGCATGATTATTGTTACTACTAGAGGAAGAATCTTTCTTGTTCTTGTTACTAGACTTGACTTGAGGCATGTAAGTGGATAAGAGTAGACGCTTGGCAAAGTAAGAAGAACTTTTCTTGCGAAGATCATCATTGATTGCTTTTAAGAACTCATGCTCTTGCTCAAGGTTGAGCTTTTCAAAGCACAATTTCTCATGAGTCCTTAAAAGTTCTCGATGATCTCCTAAGATAGTTTCATGAGCTAACTTAAGAGTGTTTAGTTCTTTAGTTAGAGACTCAATCTTCTCCTTATCATTGTCATTCGTTTTATCTTGATTAGCATGATTAATTGACGTTTCATCATAGTATTCATCACTAGAGTTGTCAACAAGTAAATCATCATCACCTAACAAGTCATCTTCATCACTATTGAAATCAACATACTCGGGGTGTGATACCTTTGGGCCTTTAGCCATGAAGCATGTTCCAACTCCTTCATTTGGTGAGTGAAATATGTTGTAGGAGTTGGTTGTCACAAGTGCTAGACCGGCAACACCTTCATCTTGCGTATATTCGGAGTCGGAGTGATAGCTTCTCTCGGAGTGGTTGTCGGAGTCGGAGCCGGATACCCATTCACCAACATGAGCTTGATGTCTTCGTTTTGTGTAGCTCCTTGATGACTTGTCCTTTCTTTCCGAATCCTTGCTTCTCCGTGAGGGTCTTCGTTCATAACGATCATCTCTACTCCTTCTTTCTCTAGATGGTGATTCTTCTCTTCTACTTCTTCTCTTGGGAGAATCTTCTCTTCTCTTGTAGGGGGCCGTACACTCATTGGAATAGTGTCCGGGCCTTCCACAATTGTAGCAGTTTCTCTCTCGACTAGAAGATCTTTTGTCATTGTAGGACCTTGACTTGGAGCTTCTCTCTTTGCTCCTACTCTTGTAGAACTTGTTGAAGTTCTTCACCATTAAGCTCAATTCTTCATTGAAGGTTTGTTTCTCACTCGATGATGTGGGGGCTTCACATGAGGCTTTGTAAGCACCGCTTGATTTGTTGTGAAGTTCCTCTTTATCCTTGAGTGACATCTCATGAGCAACAATTCTTCCGATGACTTCCGTTGGCTTGAGATCTTTGTAATTGGGCATCATTTGGATCAATGTGCACACGGTATCATATTTTCCATCCAAGGCTCTTAGGATCTTCTTGATGATGAATCTATCGGCCATCTCTTCACTCCCTAAGCCGACAATCTCATTTGTGATAAGAGCAAGCCTAGAGTACATTTCAGCGACACCTTCACCATCCTTCATTTTGAACTTGTCAAGTTGACTTTGAAGCACATCCAACTTGGATTCCTTGACGGAGTCGGTACCTTCATGCATGTCAATCAAAGTATCCCAAATTTCCTTTGCATTCTCAAGACGGCTGATTTTGTTGAATTCTTCGGGGCACAATCCGTTGAAGAGGATATCACAAGCTTGAGCATTGTATTGTAGCATCTTCAACTCATCGGCGGTAGCTTCACGATTCGGTTCTCTCCCATCAAAGAATTCACCTTGCAAGCCAACACACACAATAGCCCAAACGGCGGGGTTATGTCCAAGAATATGCATTTTCATCTTATGCTTCCAACTAGCAAAATTAGTACCATCAAAGTAAGGACCTCTACGGTGATAATTTCCCTCGCTAGACGCCATACTCTCCTAGGTTGTGAAACCAAGGCTATGACCACCAAAAGCTATGGAAATCAAAGCAAATGGAGACCAAAGCTCTGATACCACTTGTAGGATCGAAAGTATGTCTAGAGGGGGGTGATTAGACTACTTGACCAAATAAAAATCTAGCCTTTTCCCAATTTTAGTTCTTGGCAGATTTTAGCTATCTTAGCACAAGTCAAGCAATCTTCACACAATTCAAGCAAGCATGCAAAAGAGTATATGAGCGGCGGAAAGTAAAGCATGCAACTTGCAAGAATGTAAAGGGAAGGGTTTGGAGGATTCAAACGCAATTGGAGACACGGATGTTTTTGTCGTGGTTCCGATAGGTGGTGCTATCATACATCCACGTTGATGGAGACTTCAACCCACGGAGGGTAACGGTTGCGCGAGTCCACGGAGGGCTCCACCCACGAAGGGTCCACGTAGAAGCAACCTTGTCTATTCCATCATGGTCGTCGCCCATGAAGGACTTGGCTCACTAGCGGTAGATCTTCATGAAGTAGGCGATCTCCTTGCCCTTACAAACTCCTTGGTTCAACTCCACAATCTTGTCGGAGGCTCCCAAGTGACACCTAGCCAATCTAGGAGACACCACTCTCCAAGAAGTAACAAATGGTGTGTTGATGATGAACTCCTTGCTCTTGTGCTTCAAATGATAGTCTCCCCAACACTCAACTCTCTCTCACAGGATTTGGATTTGGTGGAAAGAAGATTTGAGTGGAAAGCAACTTGGGGAAGGCTAGAGATCAAGATTCATATGGTTGGAATGGAATATCTTGACCTCAACACAAGTGTAGGTGGTTCTCTCTCAGAAAATGTGTATTGGAAGTGTAGGTATGTTCTGATGGCTCTCTCCATGAATGAAGAGTGGGTGGAGGGGTATATATAGCCTCCACACAGAATCTAACTGTTACACACAATTTGCCAAACTCGGTGGGACTGAATGGTTAAACTCGGTCGGACCGATTCAGCAAACCTAGTGGCCATTAGGATTTTCGGTGGGACTGAGATGCAACTCGGTAGGACCGATATGGTTAGGGTTAGGGCATAACGTAATCTCGGTGTGACCGATTACACAAACTTGGTGGGACCGATTTTGGTAATAAGCTAACCAGAGAGTTGGTCAGGTAAACTCGGTGGGACTGATTCGCTCATCTCGGTGAGACCGAAATGTTAAAAAAGGGAAACAAAGAGTTTACATTGCAATCTCGGTGGGACCGATTGCTCACCTCGGTAAGACCGAAACGTTACGAAGGGAAATAGAGAGATTACAATCCCATCTCGGTGAGACCGAGATCCCTATCGATGAAACCGATTTGCCTAGGGTTTGTGGCAGTGGCTATGACATTTGAAACTCGGTGGCGTCGGATAGATAGAATCGGTGGGGCGGAGTTTGACTTTTGGTTTAGGTCATATGTGGATGTGGGAAGGTAGTTGAGGGTTTTGGAGCATATCACTAAGCACTTTGAGCAAGCAAGCCATTAAGCAACACCTCATCCCTCCTTGATAGTATTGGCTTTTCCTATAGACTCAATGTGATCTTGGATCACTAAAATATAAAATGTAGAGTCTTAATCTTGAAGCTTGAGCCAAACTTTTTGTCCTTAGAATTTTGAGGGATCCACTTTCCTCATCCATGCCATGCCATTCATTGAGCTTTTCCTGAAATATTAATCTTGGAATAATGTTAGCTCAATGAGCTATATGTTGTTAGGAATTACCAAAACCACCCGGGGATAGTTGCACTTTCAGAAGAGCTTGTCGTAAAGGGTTACGTCGATGCTAGCTTCGACACAGATCTGGATGACTCCAAGTCACAAACCGGATACGTGTATATTTTGAATGGTGGGGCAGTCAGCTGGTGCAGTTGCAAGCAAAGCGTCGTGGCGGGATCTACATGTGAAGCGGAGTACATGGCAGCCTCGGAGGCATCACAAGAAGCAATCTGGGTGAAGGAGTTCATTACCGACCTAGGAGTTATTCCCAATGTGTCAGGCCCGATGACTCTCTTCTGTGACAACACTGGAGCTATTGCCCTTGCCAAGGAGCCCAGGTTTCACAGGAAGACCAGGCATATCAAGCGTCGCTTCAACTCCATTCGTGAAAATGTTCAAAATGGAGACATAGATATTTGTAAAGTGCATACGGACCTAAATGTCGCAGATCCATTGACTAAACCTCTTCCTCGAGCAAAACATGATCAACACGAGAACTCTATGGGTGTTCGATTCATCACAATGTAACTAGATTATTGACTCTAGTACAAGTGGGAGACTGTTGGAAATATGCCCTAGAGGCAAGAATAAAATGGTTATTATTATATTTCCTTGTTCATGATAATTGTCTAGTGTTCATGCTATAATTGTGTTATCCGGAAATCGTAATACATGTGTGAATACATAGACCACAACATGTCCCTAGTGAGCCTCTAGTTGACTAGCTCATTGATCAATTGATGGTTACGGTTTCTTAACCATGGACATTGGATGTCATTGATAACGGGATCACATCATTAGGAGAATGATGTGATGGACAAGACCCAATCCTAAGCATGGCACAAGATTGTGTAGTTCGTCTGCTAGAGCTTTTCTAAGTGCCAAGTATCATTTCCTTAGACCATGAGATTGTGCAACTCCCGGATACCGTAGGAGTGCTTTGGGTGTACCAAATGTCACAACGTAACTGGGTGGCTATAAAGGTACACTACAGGTATCTCCGAAAGTGTCTGTTGGGTTGGCATGAATCGAGACTGGGATTTGTCACTCTGTATGACCGAGAGGTATCTCTGGGCCCACTCGGTAATGCATCATCATAATGAGCTCAGTGTGACTAAGTAGTTGGTCACGGGATCATGCATTACAGAACGAGTAAAGTGACTTGCCGGTAACGAGATTGAACGAGGTATTGGGATACCGATGATTGAATCTCGGGCAAGTAACGTACCGATTGACAAAGGGAATTGTATACGGGATTGCTTGAATCCTAGACATTGTGGTTCATCCGATGAGATCATCATGGAACATGTCGGAGCCAACATGGGTATCCAGATACCGCTGTTGGTTATTGGCCGGAGAGTTGTCTCGGTCATGTCTGCATGGTTCCCGAACCCGTAGGGTCTACACACTTAAGGTTCGATGACGCTAGGGTTATTAGGAAGACTTGTATGTGATTACCGAATATTGTTCGGAGTCCCGGATGAGATCCCGGACGTCACGAGGAGTTCCGGAATGGTCCGGAGGTGAAGATTTATATGTAGGAAGTTGTCATACGGTCACCGGAAAGGTTCGGGGGCATATCGGTATTGTACCGGGGCCACCGGAGGGGTTCCGGGGGTCCACCGGGAGGGGCCATCTCTCTCGGAGGGCCTAATGGGCCGTAGAGGAAAGGGAACCAGCCCTACATGGGCTGGGCGCATCCCCCCCCTTGGGCCCATGCGTCTAGGGTTGGGGGGAAACCCTAAGGGGGGGCGCCCCCCTTGCTTGGGGGCAAGCCCCCTCCCCTTGCCCCCCCCTCTAGATCTCATCTAGAGGGGTCCGGCCCCCTTCCTCCTTCCCCTATAAATAGAGGGGCAAGGGGAGAGCTGCACAGCGACATCCAAGGCGCATCCCCTCCCTTCCCCAACACCTCTCCTCCTCCGCAAGAGCTTGGCGAAACCCTGCCGGAGTACTGCTGCTCCACCACCACGCCGTCGTGCTGCTGTTGGAGCCCTCTTCCTCAACCTCTCCCTCTTCCTTACTGGATCAAGGCGCGGGAGACGTCCTCGCTCCGTACGTGTGTTGAATGTGGAGGTGTCGTCCGTTCGGCGCTAGGATCATCGGTGATTTGGATCACGACGAGTACGACTCCATCATCCCCGTTCTCTTGAACGCTCCCGCTCGCGATCTGCAAGGGTATGTAGATGCACTCCTCTTCCCCTCGTTGCTAGATGACTCCATAGATTGATCTTGGTGATGCGTAAAAAAATTTAAATTTCTGCTACGATCCCCAACAATTCTGAGTATATGTTCACTAACAGAACTATTCTCCTCCATTTTGTAGCTGTAGAACTTATTGGAGACTTCATATCTCTCAATTCGGGCATTTGCTTGAAATATTAACTTCAACTCCTGGAACATCTCATATGCTCCATGACGTTCAAAACTTCGTTGAAGTACTGGTTCTAAGCCGTAAAGCATGGCACACTGAACTATTGAGTAGTCATCAGCTTTGCTCTGCCAAGCGTTCATAACATGCCAAAGGGGGTTTTCCTCAGACGATTGGCACCAGAATAAAAAAAAGGTCCAGTGTTGCTCCTGCAGCGGGTTTGGCACTCAGCGGTGCTTCCAGGATGTAATTCTTCTATGCAGCAATGAGGATAATCCTCAAGTTACGGACCCAGTCCGTGTAGTTGCTACCATCATCGTTCAACTTAGCTTTCTCTAGGAACGCATTAAAATTCAAAGGAATAGTAGCATGGGCCATTGATCTACAATAGCATAGACATGCAAGATACTATCAAGTGCTAAGTTCATGATAAATTAAAGTTCAATTAATCATATTACTTAAGAACTCCCACTTAGATAGACATCCCTCTAATCATCTAAGTGATCACGTGATCCATATCAACTAAACCATGTCCGATCATCACATGAGATGGATTAGTTTTCAATGGTGAACATCACTATGTTGATCATATCTACTATATGATTCACGCTCGACCTTTCGGTCTCAGTGTTCCAAGGCCATATCTGCACATGCTAGGCTCGTCATGTTTAACCCGAGTATTCTACGTGTGCAAAACGGCTTGCACCCGTTGTGTGTGAACATAGAGCTTATCACACCCGATCATCATGTGGTGTCTCGGCATGACGAACTGTAGCAATGGTGCATACTCAGGGAGAACACTTATACCTTGAAATTTAGTGAGAGATCATATTATAATGCTACAGCTGTACTAAGCAAAATAAGATGCATAAAGGATAAACATCACATGCAATACCCAAAATGACTACCCAGTCATTCAATATGCGGACGACATGGTCCTTGCAATGTCGGCTTGTCCCATCCAGGCTACAACCATCAAAAATATTTTGTCCGACTGCCACTTCTATTGGCTTAAAAATTAACTTCCACAAATCCACACTTGTCCCGATCAACTGTGATGAGACACTGTACACCAACTTGGCGAATATTTTCGGATGTGTTGTGGGAAAGATGCCATTTACTTACCTTGGCCTCCCCATGGGGACTACTAAACCATCCAGCATGATCTTATGCCTATGGTTTGTCGGGTGGAAAGAAGGCTCTGAGCAACACTTAATATGATATCCTATGGTGGCAAGCTATCTCTGCTCAACTCGGTCATTACCTCACTTATCATCTTCGCTATGTGCACGCTCAAACTTCCAGCTGGAATTATTGAACTCTTGGACAAGATACGTCGAAAATGTCTGTGGAAAAAGAAAACGGATCAAGGCGACAAATGCACTTCCCTGGCTGCTTGGGACATGGTCTGCAAACCAAAAATATGTGGTGGTCTTGGGGTTCTAAATCTAAAAATCCAGAACGGGGCCTTACTCCTCAAGTTTCTACATAAGTTCTATAATCATTGGGACCTGCCTTGGGTTGAGTTGATTTGGAACTCTTATTACACCTCCAGGATTCCTCACGCAACTGACTCTTGTGGCTCCTTCTGGTGGCGAGATGTCTCAAAGCTTATGCCCACTTATAGAGGAATCACCTTGGTTAATGTGAGTAATGGAGCAACCACTCTCTTCTGGAAAGATATGTGGCTGGGTGAAATCCTGGCCGAAACCCACCCACGCGCCTTCTCATTTGCCAAGGATGAAGACATTTCTGTTTGCGCGTTCCTGGGAACCACCAGCTTGCAGGAAAAGTTCCACCTACCACTATCTATGCAGGCTCATGCTGAGACCAGAGATCTACACAGCATGACCTCGGACATACAGCTGGACGATCGAACAATACATGATGAATGGACATACATCTGGGGATCCGCTCACTTCTCGGCCAACAAATTTTAGGACTTTTTCTTTAGAGATATCCAAGCTCATCCTGCATATTCATGGCTATGGAAGTCCAAAACCACTATGAAAATCAAAGTCTTTGGATGGCTCCTACTTTTGGATAGGTTGAACACAAGAAATATGTTAAAACGAAGACATTACAACATTGGTAACACCTTTGGTTGCCTGCTTTGCCCAACATGCACTGATGATACGGTGGAGCACCTGTTCTTTGAATACCCTTTTAGCTTACATTGCTGGGTCAAAATTGGAATGCAAGGGTCCACTCAAGGCAATAGGTTGGACTGGGTGGAATCGGCTAAAACATCATGGAATAGACCCTTATTCGTTGAAATCCTTCTACAATCTGCTTGGAGCATTTGGAAAGAAAGGAACAACAAGCACTTCTGAGGAATCACTCCATCCACAAGATCTTGGCTCTCTAGACTGAAAGAAGACCTATCCCTCCTCACTTATAGGGTAGGAGATAAGAATAAACCCTTCTTACTTTCTTTCTTAGATACCTTGTAATAAAGCTCTGAATATAACTCCCCCCCTCTCCACCCACAAAGTGGGATGTCTTTGTAACATACAACTCATGTACAGTTGCTGATTCATTTATTTAATTTGCAGTAGGAGCCTCTCCTACTGTTTCAGTGGTTCAAAAAAAAACATCACATGCAATCAAATAAGTGATATGATATGGCCATCATCATCCTGTGCCTTTGATCTCCATCTCCAAAGCACCGTCATGATCACCATCATCACCGGCTTGACACCTTGATCTCCATCGAAGCATCATTGTCGTCTCGCTAACCATTGCTTCTACGACTATCGCTACCGCTTAGTGATAAAGTAAAGCAATTACATGGCGATTGCATTTCATACAATAAAGCGACAACCATATGGCTCCTGCCAGTTGCCGATAACTGTTACAAAACATGATCATCTCATACAACAATTTATATATCATCACGTCTTGACCATATCACATCACAGCAAGCCCTGCAAAAAGAAGTTAGACGTCATCTACTTTGTTGTTGCAAGTTTTACGTGGTTGCTACAGGCTTTAGCAAGAACCGTTCTTACCTACGCATCAAAACTACAATGATTTTTCGTCAAGTGTGTTGTTTTAACCTTCAACAAGGACCGGGCGTAGTCAAACTTGATTCAAGTAAAGCTGGAGAAATAGACACCCACTAGCCACCTGTGTGCGAAGCACGTCAGTAGAATCAGTCTCATGAACGCGGTCATGTAATGTCGGTCTGGGCCGCTTCATCCAACAATACCGCCGAATCAAAGTAAGACATGCTCGTAAGCAGTATGACTATTATCGCCCACAACTCATTGTGTTCTACTCGTGCATATAACATCTACGCATAGACCTGGCTCGGATGCCACTGTTGGGGAACGCGGTATTTCAAAAAAAAATCCTACGATCACGCAAGATCTATCTAGGAGATGCATAGCAACAAGATGGGAGAGTATGTCTACGTACCCTCGTAGACCGAAAGCGGAAGCGTTTAGTAACGCGGTTGATGTAGTCGAACGTCTTCGCGATCCAACCGATCCAAGTACCGAACGTACGGCACCTCTGCGATCAGCACACGTTCAGCTCGGTGACGTCCCTCGAACTCTTGATCTAGTTGAGGTCGAGGATGAGTTCCGTCAGCACGACGGCATGGTGACGGTGATGATGAAGTTTACCGGCGCAGGGCTTCGCCTAAGCACTACGACGATGTGCCCGAGGTGTGTAACTGTGGAGGGGGGCACCGCACACGGCTAAGAGAAACTTTGGTGTGCCTTTGGGGTGCCCCCTCCCATGTATATAAAGGGGGAGGAGAGGTGGCCGTCCCTAGAGGGGGGCGCGCCATGGGGGGACTCCTACTTGGACTCCTAGTCCAAGTAGGATTCCTTCCCCCCCTTTCCTAGTCCAAGTAGGAGAAGAAGGGAAGGAGGAAAGGAGAGAAGGAAGGAGGGGGCGCCGCCCCCTCCCCTTGTCCAATTCGGACTGGGCAAGGGGGGCGTGCGCCACCTCTGACCGCCCCTCTCTCTTCTCCAGTAAGGCCCATGATGGCCCATTAACTTCCCGGAGGGGGTTCCGGTAACCCCCCGTACTCCGAAACTTATCCGAAACGACCTGAACCATTCTGGTGTCCGAATGTAGCCTTCCAATATACGAATCTTGATGTCTCGACCATTTCGAGACTCCTCGTCACGTCCGTGATCTCATCCGGCACTCCGAGCAAACTTCGGTTCATCAAAACATGAAACTCATAATACAAATCGCCATCGAACGTTAGCGTGTGGGCCCTATGGGTTCGAGAACTATGTAGACATGACTGAGACACATCTCTAGAATAACCAATAGCGGAATCTGGATGCTCATATTGGCTCCTACATATTCTACGAAGATCTTTATCGGTCACAGCGCATAACAACATACGTTGTTCCCTTTGTCATCGGTATGTTACTTGCCCGAGATTCGATCGTCGGTATCATCATACCTAGTTCAATCTCGTCACTGACAAGTCTCTTGACTCGTTCTGTAATGCATCATCCCGTAACTAACTCATTAGTTACATTGCTTGCAAGGCTTATAGTGATGTGCATTACCGAGAGGGCCCAAAGATACCTCTCCGAAACACGGAGTGACAAATCCTAATCTCGATCTATGCCAACTCAACAAACACCATCGGAGACACCTGTAGAGCATCTTTATAATCACCCAGTTATGTTGTGACGTTTGATAGCACACTAAGTGTTCCTCCGGTATTCGGGAGTTGCATAATCTCATAGTCTTAGGAACATGTATAAGTCATGAAGAAAGCAATAGCAATAAACTAAACGATCATAGTGCTAAGCTAACGGATGGGTCTTGTCCATGACATCATTCCCTAATGATGTGATCCCGTTCATCAAATGACAACACATGTCTATGGCTAGGAAACTTAACCATCTTTGATTAACGAGCTAGTCAAGTAGAGGCATACTAGGGACACTCTGTTTGTCTATGTATCCACATACTAAGTTTCCGGTTAATACAATTCTAGCATGAATAATAAACATTTATCATGATATAAGGAAATATAAATAACAACTTTATTATTGCCTCTAGGGCATATTTCCTTCATGATCATCACGGGGGTCCTTGGACCGACCCGTATGTCCAGGAGCCGATGTGGCAAGCACCCCTAGTCTAGGACACCATTAGTCGGGAGCAAACTCGGGCGACTACGGGATCACGAGCGTGAGGCGCCTACCAGCCATGGTAGGAGAGTAAAAGGAGACCGACGTGACAGGGTGTAGGAGGCAGCGGCAAAGCGTCACATCGGCCCTTCCACCGGGCTTGTTCGGGAGGCAAGTGACACGTTAGCCCAGGCGGTGGTGCCCTGCCACAAAGGTAGCGGGCGAGGATGGGATGCCAATGTGGAGATGAGGTAGAGGCGGGTTGCATCGACGGTTGGGTGCGGGGATCCTCTTGTAGTCCGATAGAACGCGACAAGGGCGTTGTGGCTTCTCATAGCAATGACGCTCATCGCTGCCATCAGCGCACTCTCGGCTGCGGCGGGCATTGAGCTGGACGAGGTCACGACTTGGACAAGGTGCAGACAATGAGGCGAAGGCGGCGTCGTGTGGGGTTGGCCGAAGCGGAGGCATTGTTCAACAACGACAACAAGCAATATGCCTCCAAGATATCCCTTTGCCATGTTTTCCTATCATTCTTCTCTGTTCCTATGCCACTCTATTGTAGTACCATATTTTGTTGGTAATCACCAATTAGAAAACATGGCAAATTATTAAGATTAAATGCCTATATGGCTATATCATATCAGGGACACAATTTAGGTTGAAGAACATTTTAGGTTGCCATGGCAAAAAATTGATGTTGGACACATATATGCATGGTATTGAAAGTTGACATGGCGAAAATACCTCCTCCATAAATTGTACCCCCTAATTATGCATGGTATTGAAAGTTGACATGGCGAAAATACCTCCTCCATAAATTGTACCCCCTAATTATGCATGGTATTGAAAGTTGACATGGCGAAAATACCTCCTCCATAAATTGTACCCCCTAATTATGCATGGTATTGAAAGTTGCCAGACCAATTTTTTTTTCTTTTTTCTGGTGTTATAAGGTTGGTGGCAATTTTAGGAACAGAAAGTACAATATACATGGCAATTTTTTAATACTGGTCTATGGGTCATGGCAAATGTAGGGATAAAAACAAGTACAATTTCAATAACACATGACAATTTTGTTTGGTGACACATTACAATTTGGTTTGATGACCCATGACAATTTTATGACTTGTCCACGTCGAAAATGTAACTACAATTGGCATGTCCTATCTACATTTTTATAGGGGTTTATAGTTGCCCTCTACTTAAAAGAATACCCTTTTCCCAATTTTTGGCCATGTGCAAAATGAAATTGTTGGCAAATTCATATGGTACCATAAAAGCATTTTGCCAAGGCAAAAATGTTCATGACAAAGTTTTAGTATTTACCATGGCAAATTTAGTAACCGCCCATGGCAATATTTTTAATGTATCATGACAAATTTAGCAATTGACCATGGCAAATTGAGTTTATTGCTCATGGCAAATTTATTCTTCTCGCGACAATATTCACTTCTTTTGAACCATGACAATTTAGTTGATGCTTTATTATTTTTGAGCATCATGGAAATTGGTTTGTATGTAGCATGGCGATTTTACATCATTTTTGCCATCATGGTGGCACAAATGAGACGGAATTTTGTCATCTCCATAAACTTTCACACATTTTTTGCATTTAGTCCTTTTTTCTAACCATCACGGCTAGCATCTAGTGTGCATTATGGAAAATTGACACCCCTTTCGTGCACCATGTCAAAAATATAGGTTTTTTTTGCCATTAATGCATGTTTTTAGGACCACGGAAAATTCCTTTCTTTTTTGCAACATGGCACAATTACTATTTATGTGGCAATGGAAAACTTAGTTTATGGTCAGGACAATTTTTTATGCATCATGTAATTTTTGGTGTATGGACTTGGCAATTTTTCGTGACCCCAAAAAATTTATTTTTGGACCACTTTCAAAATTTAATTTACCATGGCAGCTTTATTTTTTGTAGCACGACAATTTTTTTATGGACCACGACAAATTTTATCCATCTTTTTGAAACATGGCATTTTTTGTTGAAACAAACCATGCGATTCTTTTTCCCTTTTGGTTTACAAGATGTGGCAGTTTTAGCCTGTATTGCATGGCAGTTTTGTACATTTTGATGTATTGCATCTTTTTATTTTAAACATACGTCAAACCTGCTGGGTGGTCTTTCACATTCTTCCCTTACTGGTTTTGGACCTTTCTTTTTTGCACAAGCAGTGATACCTTTCGTTGAGAAGGGCCCGTTTTGATTTTGTGATTTGTATGTGCTTTCATATATTAAATATTTTACATTATTTTGTGCAAACGAGAATTTTGTTGGGCTAGGAGGCCTAGCAAAGGCCTCTCTGACATAGGTTCACACTGAAAAGTTAATTGAAGACCAAAATAGGCATAGGATTAGCACGGCATAGCTTTTTTGTTTTTTGTTGAGAACAACAACTCGGAGTCATATTTGACGTGTAGGTCATTGAATAGTGACCTAGCGTCTACCAGCTCGCACGCCTGGTCCTCTTTATGGGCCGACCCATTCCTAGATTCTTCCCCATCGGTTTTGGAAAGGTTCTAGAACCTCTTGGTTGGCAATGTTTTTTTTTCATGGGTTGGCAAGAAATATTCAAATGACTAACTCAATTGCTTTTGTTCAGTCCAAATTCGGCCCAAAAATGATGGTTATGTGGTGGTATTCTGAACAACATAGGTGAGGAATGTCTTTATTTCGTAAGACCTTGAACCATTTTTTTCGTTTTTCCTTTCTTTTTTCCTATTTTCCTTTTTACCTTTTCTTTTATGTTTTCTTATGATGTTTGTTTTTGCTTTTCCACCCATTCTTATGCTTGTTTCTTTTTCAAATTAGATTTTCTTTAATAAAACGTAAGTTTTAGGAAAATCACAAATGATTTTTAAATTCATGAAATTTTATGAAAATCGCAATTTAAGAAATTTATTGAAATATGAGAACAGTTTTTCCATACTCGCGGACATATTTTTTGAAGTGGTGATTTTTTTCAAATTATCAAACATTTTTTTCAAATTGAACAACATTTCTTTTCAAAATTCATGTTTCTTGGAATGTACGAACAATTTTTTTGGAATTCATGAACATTTTAAAAAATGTGAAACTTTTCTGAATTTTATGAGCATTTTTTGAATTTTTGAACATTTTTTTAAAACTGTGAACATATTCTAAATTCACAAACATCTATTTCGTATTTGTAGACATTGCGGACCTTTTCTTGAAATTCAGAAACATTGTTTGAACTCGTGAACAATTTTTGAATCAACAAACATTTTTTAAATTTGCAAAAAAATGAAACTTGTGATCATTTTTTTTTTGAATTCATGAACATTTTTTGAATGCACGAACATTTTTTCCAAATTCACGAACGTGTTTGTGCAAAAAAACATCCAAATTTGAGAGTATTTTTTTAATCCAAGAGCATTTTTCAAATTCTTGAACTTTTTTAAAATTCAATTTTTTGGAAATCCTTAACATTATGAAGTAAAAAAAAGAAACAAAAAAGGGGCTCAACGCGTCCGCACATGGGTAGGCCCAAATCATGCGCATGAGGAGGGAGCGGGTGCGTGTAATCCTGCACCTGCCTTCTTTTAGCAGGTGCAATTTTTTGTTGCATTTGCGGTCGTTTACATTGGCCTTGTCGATCCGGCGACACTGGAAGCTCAGCCATGCAATGAAGCCATAACACTGACCACTAATCGCCATCTGAGCTTGATTTGCATCGCCACAGACTATGCAGAAGTGGTCGTCAACATTGCCAATTCAGCGCCTTGTCGGTATGCCATGACCTTGAGCAACATCAGCCACCAGTGCCAATCCTTCTGAGGCTTCAAGATCATTCACGAGAAGCTGGAACACAATGTAGAAGCACATTCTTTAGCTAAGGCAGCTTCTTCTCTTTCCATCGGGCGCCATGTGTGGCTTGTTGTTTTGCCCGACATTATCTGTATCCCCTTAAACATTGCTACTTAATAAAGGTCACAGATCCTAAAAAAAAGATGAAACGTTTCAAAAAAAAGACATAGCTTTTTTTAGGGGTAAAAAAAAGATATAGCTGAAACGGAAATGACCCATAGTACCGCGGCAGCCGGCTAGACCGAGGCCGTGATTTTCGAAACAGCCATACTTTCGCCATCCCGGCCCACAAAATCCTCGTGCCTACTCCGCTCCGACGCTCCCACACCCACACCCACTGCACGGCCGACGCCCCTGTGTACTCCGTTGCTGCGGGCCTTCTTCCACCCCCGTCATCCTCCGGCCGCCACCGCCCACCCCCACCCGCCATGGCCTCCACCTCCACCTCCCTCTCCCTCGCCTTCTGCCCTCTCTTCCGCCCAACCCCCCAGCCCCAATCCCAACCGCGGCACCTTGACCCCAAATTTCCCAAACCCCTGCGCCTTAGCCTCGCGCCTGCGCTCTCCTGCGCCGCCCCCCTCGCCGCCGTCCCCGACGGCGTCGCCATAGACGACATCATAGAGAAGGACTGGTCCTTCCTCAACGCCTCCGGCTCCCACCTCCCCCGCGCGCTCGCCGCGGGGGCGCTCTCGCCGGCGTCGCGCGTGCTGGCCGTGACGCCCACCGCGTCCTTCGTGAGCGCCCTCCTCTCCGAGTCCCCCTGCGAGCTCCTGGTCGCGGCGCACGAGTCGCTGTACGTGCTGGGCGGGATCAAGGAGGAGCACGACCAGGTGAGGTGCTTCCATTTGGAGGGAGGGGGAGGGGGCCAGGGAGGCGGCGTGGTGGAGGCCGTGCCGGGGAGGTTCGACGCGTTCGACGTGGTGTTCGTGTGCTACTTCCCCGGGATGGGGGTCTCGCCGGCGGCGCTGCTTAGGTCGCTCGCCAAGAGGTGCTGCAAAGGTGAGAGACCTCCTGAAATGCTACCGCCTTATCTGGTTTCGTCTCTTGTTTTTCAGTCTGAGTTTATCAACGACATTACTGTGCATTTCCTTCCATAAATTGTACCGATATGACTAGATGGATATCATATCTCTGCGTCCTTATTGATTCACTAATGGGTACTGCTTTTGAGATGGTATGTGTGATGCTTAGACCTTACAATACAAGGCACATTATTTGTAGAAATTGGTGGGTTTCAATGGTCAGATTGGCCTGTTAGATCACCAATGTTTTCTTGTTGAAGCCGTGTCCCTTAGGGCTCCGGTTCATTAAAAGAAGGTAGAAAAGAGTTGCCTGGTTAATTTGAGGAAGGCCGGGCGAAAAACATTACAACATGCCCACAAGAATGGGCATCCTGGCCGACCTGGCTCCTGCAAGGCTCGTTGGCAGAATCGGAGCTACCTAGTCCTTACGCGTTTCGGCTGGCTGTTTGGCATAGGCCGCCAGGGTTCTCATGTTGCGTTCTTTCGGAGGGTTATTAATTAACATGTTGCATTGCCATTTACATGAACTGCCTGGATAAACTTGGTTATGTACTGTATCCTATATTGTAATGTGATAGCAAATTGTTGAATGAGTACTATTTATGGTTTGTCAATTTAGTTTGCATGGAAAGCATTGAAGGAATTTAATTGAACAGATATATTATGTATTGGACCGCACGCTAACTTTATCCATTAGTATGTTGTCATACCTTTTTTCTCAAGAAGGGTAGTATACTCTTGTTATTTTAGTCCCTGAGTCATTAGGCAACTCTTTAAGTTAGTAGCAGATTTTGGTTGATGGATGCTGCTCATTCCACTTCAAGATCCACAGCGCTCATTAGTTAAATCAGTCACCTACTTCTGTTCGATTAATCTTGTGCTGCAAAGTCAACTTAGAGTTCCAGTTGGAAACAAGGGTAACCTTGAGTTCCCTCCAGGTGATTTGCAGTATGCATATGGTATTATGTTCACTATATTTTGCATCTGAGAATTCAGTCAAAGCTTCAAGTAATATTAGTGTTAGTTCAGTTAGTAATATATCTTGTGCTTCGTTGTCATATAAATTTGCCTCACGGTCTAGTGACAACCTCACACATAAGAGTCAGGTTGGTAAGATTTGTCTGCATGCAATTCTTGTTATTATTCAAATAAGGCACCAGTCAAAACTCCCCAACCTTGCCACACCTCGAGTTCAGGCGTTTATCAGGGTACTGCAGGTTGTTTTAATCACGAACCAAACAACTCCTTAGTTTTGAAATCTTAAGGCTTTGTGTGTTTTACTGCACAAAAAATACTTTTGGGATGCAAAACCTTTTTTGTGCTCAGTTTTATAATTCGATCGATTTCTTTTCGTTTCGCCTAGGTGCAAGAGTCGTCATCTTCTTGGATCAAGGTAGGCAGAGCCTGGCGCAACACCGCAGGGAGAATCCGGACCTTGTGTTCGTGGACTTGCCCAGTAGGTCTTCTCTGGAGAAGGCTGCAGATGGGAGCAAGTTTGAAATGGCAGAGTTCGTTGATGAGTCATCGCTGTACCTTGCTGTTCTTCTGTTCCAAGGGTGAAACATTTTTGTAAGACAGATTGCGTAGACTGGTATTATCTACATCACGTTTAAGCGAGCTGCTTGTTCATAGATACGCAGGAAATTGCAAGATTACTTGTGTTTATCTACTTATCTCTGCATCTGTTTCCTAACCTATCTGGCCGAGACCATCCCTGTGTCTTGCACCTTGCTACTACCTGCTCCGCACAGAGCAAAGGCTTGCATTGCAGTAGCAAGATGTGCAGAGAGCCACAACTTCAGTTTTGCTTGTGTTAGTTCATCAGTTCCATCGTCACAGCCGGCATAGTGCCTATGCAAAAAGGTGTCGGCATGTTTATGGATGGCGCTCTCCGGTGGTGGCTCGCGTTGCTCAGTTCCAGTAGTGCGGCATCCTCGATGCGGGCAGAAGCCGGAAGGGAATAGGGTTCCCCTTTACGGCAGCAGTGGCGTGGCGGAAGCCGAAGGCTCCCAGTTTTCCATTGTGGTCGGTTGCCTTGCTGCTCTTCGTTCACCTCGGTGCCCTGCTGCCTCCTTCGACGACAATTGCTCCTGGAAGCTTTCCAGTCCCACTTGGTCGTTCTTGGACAGCAGTGGTGCTGTCGGCCAGGTGTGCCCGAATCGAGGTCGCTCTGAGGCTGCTTCAGGCTTTGAGGTTGGCATCCTTCTTGCTCTCAGGTGAGCGTCTCTATACTCCAACAGTACGACGCCCTTCGAGCCAATGCGAGGGGATAGGGTTCCCCTTCAGTGTTAGAGAAGGAAGGTGTCCTGTTCTAGACACCATGATCTTCAAACCCTTGTGATGATTGGTTGTGCCATGCTGTGCTGCATCTGCCATGACCTTCTTTAGTGCCAATGTGTGGCGTGCATCACCATTCAAGCTTTGTTCGTCGTTTTGACTACTCTTGGATGCTCGTGCTGGTTTTTCTTGTTGTTAGCTTTCCCCTTTGCATCAGTTTGGCCGTTGTGGTCTGTTGGTGTGCTGTAATTCCTACCAGGTTGATGGCTTCGTTAAATTAAAGCGGGGCTAATCTAGAACCTTTTGTCTAAAAAAGTGTAGATTAGCATGGTGTGAGCAGCGCATACGTTTCTGCGCCACAGAGCACATGAGATACCCAAGACAAATTGTGGCACAGCCACAGGGCTGATCTAACGACTTCTCTAAGGTCACCGGCATAACGCTTAGGGATGTAAATGGCGGAATAAACAGCACCGCAGGACCGTTTAGTTGGTTTTAGCTCAATAGTTCACTTTCCCCATTTACATCCCTAATAACGCTGCTTGTGCTTGCTCCAGGTGATCACCGGGATAGTTCTCGGTCAGCAGTTCATCCCATGCAGAATAAGTAAGCGATGATAAAAACAGCTGGAAAAAATGTAAAGAGAAAAAAAACACAGGAACCAACTCATTCACATGACAGCTTCAGCATTCCGAAAAAGGAACTACTGAAGCAGAACGAAAAAGGAATTGGAAATTTACCTCGTTTATAAATCAAAAAGGCTACATGATACACTATCTTCTCATACACACAAAGGGAAAATATAAGAAAAAAATGTATAAAAGATATAGTTCCCGGCCCTATAGTCCAAAACTGAAGGCACGTAAGCATACAGAAAAACCACTCAAAACATCCTTTATTTCGTTCGGTTGATACAATCACTCACCGTATACAGTTGTAGACAGTAAAAATGAGAAGAGCACGTCCCCCATGTGTGTTGCTTTTAACGGGATAAAGGGAAATAGCCGCTTTGATCGGTGGAGAACAGATTATACTCCTTCACATCTGTCTGCTCTCTGGAGCATGGCTGCGCTTGAACCGGAGCAAATGGCGGCATCCTTGCTACCGACTCTCCGCTCTTACCATCTTTGGGTGACGGTGGGCCTTGCGGAGCTATCGGCAGGTTGAATTGGAACAACGAGAAGGATGCACTTTTGTCAGGCAATTTGTTACCATCTGGAGCATCCTTCGGGCCCATCGGCTTCAACATGGAATTAAGCCTGTCTGGATTCAAGCCTCCATAAGGATGACCACCAGTTGGCGCTGTTCCATGTCGGTAAGGGGGGAGGGGAGGCGGAGGCATGACTCTGAAGCTGGCCGGTGTCTTGAGAATTTGCTCTGGGTGAATACAACTAAAAGCAGGAGCTGGGTAGCGATGTACATTGTTGTACTGCACCGAGAAATCAGCAGGTCCGTTCCCAGGTACTCGGAATCCGACTGGACCAGAGAAGAAATTGGGTGGCTGACCATACTGGAAGTATCCATTTGTTGGAGCAGCACACGAGTGACTATGTGGCCCAATTGTGGTCGGTGAATATGCAGGTGGTGCATGCATGTTCTGCTGATGCGATGACTGATTCTGGAAGGGGAGTACACTGAATCCAAATCTGTCGTTGTGAGGCGGGCATGTGGCTTTTGGGTGGTATTCTCTGAAACCATTTCCTGCACACGTCTCAAACAAAGAACGTGAAGCAGTTCTTGTCGATGGAGCTTCTGTAATGATGTTGACTCTCTCCGAAGATTCCTCTGAGTCAGATGATGATGATTCTGGAGTATGAGCACTCAAAGACGTCACACTGCTTGAACTGCTTTCTCTATCTGCCTCGCTCATACATGAAGATGAGCCATCAGAACTGGCAGAGTTCGTCATGAGCTCTTCGTCTGGCTTAGAACCTTCATTATTTGTTGAGTGGCATTTTTGTTTATTCGTCATAGGAGTTCCATCAGAACAAGCAGATTGATTTTCCTCACGCTGTCCATATGGCTGATCTGTTTCTGATTTACAAACATCAGTGGACCTTTCAGAAGCTTGGTCTAGTGGTTCACGTCCTGTGTCAAGCTTTTCACATCCACTGGTATCACATTCCACTGGTTTGGGTGACTCGACATTGTCAACTGATCCTGACATATTATCTGTGTCATTTAAGCCAGTCTTTTTCCGAGTATCCATTCTCTCCCATACTTGTTTTGGAATTGCATTTCTCTCGTGTGTACTACCAACACGGCGGTACTGCACTAAAGGCTTATCAACTCCTGTTTTCTTTGCCATCTTCATCTCCCTACCTGCTCTAGCTGTTGGCAAAAAACAGTTGTCCTCTGTTTTGTAACTTTCCTGATGATCACAGCTGCAAGAATTGTAGTCTTGCCTATATCTTGTTCTGTTATTTGTACTACATACCGAGTTACAACTTCCATCACCATTTCTCATCCTTTCCATTGATCGCCACTGCATATTGCCAACACTTCTAGATTCATCTCGGCCGTCATCATACCAACAAGAGGAGTGGTCTTGAGGAACGTCCTTTCTCAACCTCAGATTTCTCCGTGATGGTTTTGATTGCTGGGATGTGAAAGGTTCACTGCTATTAACTGGAGGACATTTGGTCACTGTATCGCAGCAGTCTATATTGTTTTGTCCATCAATTTCTATGGATGAAGATTCAATCTCAGCGTGGCACAGAGCCACAGCTGTGGAATTATCTTCCTCTTCACTAGCTGCTCTGGAGCCAAAAGTATTTCCTGATTCGTCGTTAGTACATGTCGAGGAGTTGCTTAGAGTTGAGGATGAAATGTCGTCTGATGTTTTGAACTCATCTCTTTTCCCCTTGTCCCTTTCCTTCTCTTTCAGCCTCTCTTTTCTCCTGTGCTTCTTTTCTCTCTCTTTTGTTCTCCTCCTCATCCTACGCTCTTGTTCTTCACGCTTCTCTTTCTCCTCTTCCTCGAGAAGCTTGTTCTGCAAGGAGTCCACAAAATTGATATTCACAAATACAAATGAAACTACCTTCCCCAAAATTTATTTGCACTTGCACATATAACACATACCTGTTTTTCCAATGTAATGATTTCTTTGCATGCTACATGCACTCGCTCCTCCAGAAGTTTGAGTGCCAAAGACACAAAGACACTTTGTGCATTTTGCTGGGCGGCACCTTCTCTAAAAGCTTTCTCAACCTGCAAAGAAAATTTAGTATACAATTAATGCTTGGAGTATGAGTGTCTAATTCCTCAACAAATCCTGAATGCTTGCTGGTGACTACAGTCACACCAATAGTATGGCAGAAAAAGAGCTTGTCCACAAGCTATGTGTGTGGCAGGTAAAAAATGTATCAACCCAAGTAGCAACTAAAGTTTTCAATCTTTGTAAGAAAAGTAAAGCAAAAGAAAAAAAATCCAACGTATCAATCACCTCAAAACAATCCATTGATCAACAGAAAGAGAACACATTTATTACTTCTATACTGAGGTAAAGAAATCAGATGACATACACCACTAGAAGTCTTCATATCACGAATAACGAGAACTGGCGTGTTACACTGTTACTGTAGTTTCCTTGTAAGATTGAAACCAAGGAATAATGTATCTTGCTGAAGATCAACTAGTAAGCTGGAATATACTGCTAAGACACCTTAATTTGGTAGACATTATTCATAATTTATTTGTAAACATATATTTCTTGTCCTTTGTGCAATCAGAATCATTCATTATACAAGTACTGCTTCCAATAACTCTCGAGACGATTTTGACAATCAATTACCTGTTCTTTGAATATCACTGCAGCAGCATCCAAGAGAAATTCTCTTGCCAATTCAGGACTTTTGGCATGCTTCTGCGGATGAGAGCCATCACCGTCAAGATCATTTTCATCCCTTTCCATGGCATCATCCTCCTGCTCATATTTTCATTAGTCAGTATTACAAATGCTCTCAATTAAGCTTATCTTAGCTAAAGATGTAAGCTACCATAAGTGATATGTCACGTACATCCTCTTCCTCGGCCTCTTCAGCATGCTCAAACAAACTTCTGATACTTTCACCCTTTGTAATTGTCACAAAGCCATCTCCCAGCACCAGCCTGTGATGAACACAAGATTGGCCCTTCAGTGCATGTGCTTTTACACACATCTCCGTATAGCGGCCATCGAGCTTCCAGGCTCTCAGAGTTATGAAATAATCTTCAAATTGATCAAGATCAATCCCACTTCTTTGGACTTGGGTCTTCATCCCAACATTTTCAAAGCCAAAAACATCTGATTGTCCTTCATCTGTCCCAATAGCCCATTCAAAGTGATGATAAGACCCATCTGTCTCTGATATAGATTGGCGCCAATCAACTATGACGGAATCCTCAAATACCTGCAAATAAGAGAAACCAGATTAACTTCATAGAAATTCTAACCAAATGCCACTCAATTTAATGCATGGTCAACATTGAGGAGTCAGTCACCCTGACCTCGCATTGAAATGCATAGTCCGCAACACAGAACCAACTGGTGCAGCGAGGTTCCCTTCGAATGCGTTTCAGTTCCTTCAGCTCCTTGAATTCACGGATAACATTCCTTCGGCAATCTCGGCAAAATCTCTTGCTATCAAACCTGTTAAATAAAAATTTCTGAACTGTTAACTCTTCTATTAGCAGCTTACAGAAAATACTAACAAATGTCAGCATTTTAGGACAAATTTACTCAACTCCCAGCAGGCTTAAATGGAATCAATCGGTCGACAGTAAAACTCGCCAGGATCTTACCATATCTATACAAATATCCAGTGGAACTAAAAAAGACATTACAAATACTTGCTAAGATTGTTCTCTAGTGCATCTTCCACATGGTGGATATAAGCAGAGTTCGGTTTCAGTTATTTTGTCCGTAAGTTGAATACCTAGTTCAATGAGTAGTGTTTTATGTCTTTTAACTTGAACTAGCATGAAACGAAAAGCCTCTCCATTATGCTCGGTTGCTCACCTAAACATTAGTCTTTCAATGAAATCATCCTCCTTCATCCGCAGAAGAGAAGATCTAGTTTCGTCGCATAATGCTGACCAGAAATTCACCAGTGTATTGCATGAAAGGTGGGCAGTATGCAGAGCACATGTTTCTCTTGTTCCATACCCCCTGCTATAGCTAGCCATCCCTTGGCTAATCCATCCTCTGCCACCCCCACCACATGCATCAGGATAAAGCATTTCTCGTTCCCTTTCTCTCAGTCGTGCATTGTCAAATACCTGATTAAACAAATGGTGGGTGCATTAGGAAATAGAGTGATCAAATATGTCTAATCTAGAATTAAATATTGTGAGTAAAAACCACAGCCACATGCATGATTTGAGATTGCTTCAGATATAACAAAGAGCGATTAGTTCAGACAAATAAGGATCACTAATTCAGTATACGAAAATATCAAAGTAGTTATCAACCTTAGTTCACCAATGCAGAGAACAAAATAAAATATGAACCACGAGTTATGGCACAATTGTTTACACTTACATTCTGGAGCACCCGTAGCGAGTTAGCTTTCATAAAGCAGTCAATAAGCGTAAGGATGCCATCCTTTGTTGTTGCAAGACCTCCCCAAGGGTGAACAGATGGATCCTGAGATCCATTTTGCTGCCTAATCTTTGATTCACCACTTGAGCTCAGACAATCAATATCTGAAACTTCTTGCTGCAGTGACTTGAAATTTTCCAAAAGCAACCCATTGCACCTTGAACAGTAGAAATTCTTGCGAGCTTGTTCAATGAGGGTTTGCTTATCCAATTTTAGAAGCTCCCGCCGTGCTTGCGGTGGCAAATCATTCCAGAACTGAAACAAGTTCAATCCACAGTCATAAAAGTTATCTTGAAACTCACATAACTTCATTTTCCAAGATAAAAATATGATACCACTTAAAATACACATTCTGGTTTTATTTCCATTACATAGGAAAGTGGATACTCCAAACGCGGGGACAAGAAAAATCTATTATGGAATAGAAATCAATCATGATTTTACACAAGAGTATGGCACCAGCACATTTACAGCTCGAACCAAGGCGGACACGCGGAGTGCACCAAAGTCAAGGTGCCTCGGGAGAGTTGTAACGGAAAATTGAGCACATTTACAGCTGCAACCAAGGCGGAGTGCGGCAAAGTCAAGGTGCCTCGGGAGAGTTGTAACGGAAAATTGAGCACATTTACAGCTTCAACCAAGGCGGAGTGCGGCAAAGTCAAGGTGCCTCGGGAGAGTTGTAACGGAAAATCGAAGGTCATTGTAGAAACGTAAACAAATTTAAAACAATAAATGACATGGCATATTAATATTCCACGACAGAGATACAAAACAAAGCACACTTATTTATTCTACCTGTATCACCATTTGATATCCAATCTAAATTCCACTTGCTGTGCTTGCTAGCTTATCATCCTACTACTATCATCGAAGGAAGTGAAAGATGTAAAGTATGAAGACTTGGGATCGGAGACTGAGGTGCATGATTAGTTGATATGAACTCAGTCTCATCACAACTCGATAAAAATTTCAAGAAATATATATCCTGTTTTGAGCCAATAGTTTACATCTCAAGTGTTCTGACAGAATTTTGTTTTCCCAACTCGATCGAGCATTATGACATGCCAGAATTATTGCTTTACATCCTTCTCGAATCAGGAAGAATTCGAAACCAGTTCTAAATCAAGTGTCTCAAGCCTTTGCGAGACGACTCCATGACTGACCACTCCAATTCAACCCATACCAAACCAAACTCATAATGACAAGTATCAATAAGGCCCAATCCTGTTTTCCTATTTAAACATACCAAACCAAATGTGCAACTCCAAGGGTTAGAGTCCCTAAGAGCAATGCACCAACTCAAAGTCAATGCAATCTGGCTACCCACAGAGTAACTAGTACTACTACATATATGCTCGTCAGGGGCACATGGGAAATCCTGTTGAATCTAAGAACCATAATTCACTGGGAACATAAATATCCAATCCAAGCAAGCTAAGCTTAGTAGGGAGGGGCCAAGGGGGGCGAATCCTTTTTGATATCACCAACTAAAACGCCTCGGTTTCCCCGATACGGTGCCTTTTATGTGAATTACACACCGAACCCGAGCCAATCCAAGGCAGACGCGGGGCAGCCAGCTCAGTCACAGATTCGCAGGGACGCCACCGCCGAACCCCAATTCTCACATCTCAAATGAAACCCCGGCACAGTACGGAATCGACGCCCACGCCGCGTTACCTTCTGGAGGCGATCGAACGTGATCTCGTCCCGCCGCCGCGACCAGATCCCCGATCCCGAGGCCGAAGCCACGGCCGTCTCCGCCGCGACCCCCGCCATCAAGTCCCCCCGCGGCCCTCAACACGCAACGACGTCTCCGCGCCCGATCTACCGCCGCCGACGCCGGCGGCGACACCTGCGGCCGGAGAGCGAGGGGGCGGGGCGCGTGGCCGGAGCTGGGTCCGGGGCTGGGGCGGATCGGCCGCGGTGGTCGCGCCACCGGGGTTTTTGCTGGCGAGAGGGCGAGATGGGGGGGAGGTGGGGAATGATGAGGTGAGGTGAGGCGGGGCGGGGGGTGGGGTGGGGTAAAAGGAAGAAGATGAGGAGGAAGAGGGGGGAGGGAACGCGACGGCGTCGTACGTTTTTTAACCGCCACGGTTAGGCTAAGCCGCGCGGTTCGATTGTTCAGGCGTTCTACTGGTTTTTTAACCGCCACGGTCCGTTCTACTGGTTTCGGGATTTTAGACGGGCTGGTTAAAACAGCCGCCGTGGTTTACCATTGTTCAGGCGTTCGAAATCTGGTGTGGTGCGACGTGTTTTTATCTTTGGGTCCTCGTGGAACACCGAATTCCCGTTTCACAGTCGATGGATGTCACATGGTGTATCATCATAAGTTCATCTCCACTATTATTAAACAATCAAATAAGAACTTTCTTACGTGCACCCTGTAATTAGTCCCACAACACCGCAGGAATCAATTAGCACCACACGATTAGACTCACAAGTCTAAATCTAACCGCCATCATTAATCTAATTACATATATGATGTGCATTTAGCAATTTTCAATGGCTGACCGTACTCCACCAGAGAGGCTACGTCCGCTGCAACCCCGCGTCCTCTACAATCACGGAAGGCAATGATCTCGATCCTGAAATCACGCAAATGATTCCCTTCTATGCATCATATCCTGCCTGCTGCCGCTTCTAAACTCAGACACATGCACAAGAAGCCTCATCGTGGATCACCACTCGGCCACTGCCCAACGCACACTAGCCTCGCCTTAAGCGCGGAGTCATCGACTGCTGGGCCGTGCGGGAGTGCGTGTCACGTGGCTCGAGGCGGTCGGGGATGCGGGGATCCAGGTGTCGGCGGCGGATCTCACCGGATCCATTGAACGCGACGACGGCAACGACTTGCGGCGGAGCGAGGCGACACGAAGGAGCTCGGGGAGGACGTCGACGCTTCTGTCGGTGCTGGGAAGATTTGGAGGTGACTGGATCTGGGGCGACGGCGGCGGTTGCGGTTGCAGGCGACTTCGGTGGCAGCTCTTCTCCAGCGTTTCCGGCACCAACAAGGCCGTCGGGAGGTCCTGGCTCGCCAACCAGCAACAGGACGACAAAGCCTGGTGACGCGTGGGCGGAACCTCTTCCCACTGCTCCAGCAGGCGTTCAAGGGCATCAAGCATATGGAGTTCGTCAAGACTTGTATTCTTTTGCCCCTTTTTTGTGAAAGGTAAAGAATGTACCAAGACTTCATCAAGACCATGATGGAGATTTGAAAAAAACAGGTATGTATGTTCTGAATAAGTTGTCTCTATCAGGTGTCGGTATGGTTGCCTTCACATTAATACAACTCCCAAATGCAGTGCTGACCTTGATGCTGAAAACAGGAACATCTGCCCTGAAAACTACATAGAGGCGGCATTGAAACTATCCCAGGGCTGGGCTATAGTTAAACAGAGCTTTCTGAACTTTACTGAAGGTTGTAGCCCCGTCGAAGGCAATGGCAATGTAGATGCTAATGTCAAAGCCCTTGTTGTCAGCCCCTTGCTACAAAAAACAATGGATTTTCTTTCCAGATGAAGGTGCTGAAAAAATTCTCATGGTTGCTCCTTGTGTTTGCCTGCGGTTGCTAACTTGATATTTGATTACCTCATAACTGCAGGCATACCCTTACATGAGCGACGATGATTATTCTGCTTTTTTGCAAACCATGCAAGATTTTTGCAGCGACAGGACCATGACCCCTCGAGAAATTTACAAAAATGTGCCTATTAGTTCTTCTGAAACTGTGCTAAATAATTCTGCAGTGATTTCTTTGAGAAAGATTTGAAATAGTGAGGTGTCTGATTCATAATTCCTTCTTCGTATGTGAAGAGATGTATGAGTAACTGTCAAGTTGTTGGAATAGTTTGTGGACAATTATCTCCCTACTGACCTAAAGGTACCTTTTCTCAACAAGGTAACAACATTCAGTTTATTATGAATTCATGTGTGACGTGATGGTCTCCTTGGTTCTCCTTTGTAGGCCTTTCTAAGGGTTAAAGCATATGATAATCACAACTTGGATGGTATATCCATATGAAAGAAGGTGCGCAGAAGTTTTCTACCCTCCTGCCTTGAATACAAACAGTTCCCATGTTCTTTGTTTCAGCATTCACCTATGGTAACCAGATGCAAATATCCATCCTTTTTGTATGAACTACTCCCAAAAATGCAATTTGCAGTCCATAACTTGAGCTATTATTTGTTTATTTTTTACTGCTTGCTTCCTAGCTGTTGATTAGTACATGAATATCGTCATACTATCATTCAGCAGCCGGGTCAGTAACTTCATATATGTACTCTTTTCTGATCAAGTAACTTCATATATGTACTCATCTCTGATAGGTAACATCATTCTGTGGCCGCTTGAAGATAAACAAGCATTTAACTCTTTATTCAGTTAACAAACTATTGTTTGATTGTTTTTTCTTGCGCAAAGCTCTACACAGGAGGTGCATTGAAAAACTATATGATGATGATCCTGAGTGTGATGATCTGTTGGTGAGTCAGAATAATTCTTATAGATCGAAGTTAGCACCTATCGTATGTGGGTTTAAAAAATATGAAATTTTGAGAATAGACAAAAACACTCATCGTTAAAATTATTTGTGTATTTTTAAGTAATATCATTGGTGCCGCGGATATAAATTGTCTTCTTAGGATGAGTTGAGTTGTCGAATTTTATTCCAGGCTTGAGCTTGACAATGATATTTATTTTTAATGGGCTTTATAATGTGCTTTCATTGAATTATGTCAGTAGAGATGCACAATGAGCGTACCTGTCAGGTTTAGCTCAACTCAGTGTTATTGGGGTAGTAGAATGAGTCCTCCGAGCATGCTAAATGTTTTTTTTATATACAAGTACTACATGTTGTTGGGGAACGTAGCAGAAATTCAAAATTTTTCCTACGTGTCACCAAGATCTATCTATGGAGAGACCAGCAACGAGGGGAAGGAGAGTGCATCTACATACCCTTGTAGATCGCTAAGCGGAAGCGTTCAAGTGAACGGGGTTGATGGAGTCGTACTTGTCGTGATTCAGATCACCGATGATCCTAGTGCCGAACGGACAGCACCTCCGCGTTCAACACACGTACAGCCCGGTGACGTCTCCCACGCCTTGATCCAGCAAGGAGAGAGGGAGAGGTTGAGGAAGACTCCATCCAACAGCAGCACAACGGTGTGATGGTGATGGAGGAGCGTGGCTAACCTACAGGGCTTCGCCAAGCACCACAGAAGAGGAGGAGGAGAGAGATGCAGGGCTGCACCAACGAGAGATCGAATCGCATGTGTTCTGGGCAGCCCAATGCCTCAATATATATAGGGAAGGGGAGGGGCTGCGCCCCCTCTAGGGTTCCCACCCCTAGGGGGGGGCGGCAGCCCTAGATGGGGAGCAAGGGGGCGGCCAAGAGGGGATGGGAGAGGGAGGCGCACCAATATGGGCCCTAAGGCCCATATCCCATTAGGGTTTGCCCCCTCTCCATCTCTTAGGCGCATGGGCCTTAGTGGGGCTGGTGCCCTTGGCCCATGTAGGCCAAGGAACACTCCCTACAGCCCATGTGGCCCCCCGGGGCTGGTGGCCCCACTTGGTGGACCCCGGGACCCTTCCCGGTGGTCCCGGTACGTTACCGATAAACCCCGAAACTCTTCCGGTGACCAAAATAGGACTTCCCATATATAAATCTTTACCTCCGGACCATTCCGGAACTCCTCGTGACGTCCGGGATCTCATCCGAGACTCCGAACAACATTCGGTAACCACATACAAACTTCCTTTACAACCCTAGCGTCATCGAATCTTAAGTGTGTAGACCCTACGGGTTCGGGAGACATGCAGACATGACCGAGACGTTCTCCGGTCAATAACCAACAGCGGGATCTGGATACCCATGTTGGCTCCCACACGTTCCACGATGATCTCATCGGATGAACCACGATGTCAAGGACTTAATCAATCCCGTATACAATTCCCTTTGTCTATCGGTACGATACTTGCCCGAGATTCGATCGTCGGTATCCCGATACCTTGTTCAATCTCGTTACCGGCAAGTCTCTTTACTCGTTCCGTAACACATCATCCCGTGATCAACTCCTTGATCACATTGTGCACATTATGATGATGTCCTACCGAGTGGGCCCAGAGATACCTCTCCGTTTACACGGAGTAACAAATCTCAGTCTCGATTCGTGCCAACCCAACAGACACTTTCGGAGATACCTGTAGTGTACCTTTATAGCTACCCAGTTACGTTGTGACGTTTGGCACACCCAAAGCACTCCTACGGTATCCGGGAGTTGCACAATCTCATGGTCTAAGGAAATGATACTTGACATTAGAAAAGCTTTAGCATACGAACTACATGATCTTGTGCTAGGCTTAGGATTGGGTCTTGTCCATCACATCATTCTCCTAATGATGTGATCCCGTTATCAACGACATCCAATGTCCATGGTCAGGAAACCGTAACCATCTATTGATCAACGAGCTAGTCAACTAGAGGCTTACTAGGGACATGGTGTTGTCTATGTATCCACACATGTATCTGAGTTTTCTATCAATACAATTCTAGCATGGATAATAAACGATTATCATGAACAAGGAAATATAATAATAACTAATTTATTATTGCCTCTAGGGCATATTTCCAACACATGCCTGATTATTCTTATTGCTTATTACATCAGATTTTGTCTGCTAATTGTCCCAGCAAAAAATATATTAAGTGTTCCCTTTATATTTCGCTTTTGTAGCCTCTATTGTACTTTGCACCCATACAAGAATGAAATTAGTTCATGTTCTTGCATACTTATTTAAAGCATTTATATAAAAGGATCGGGAGAAGTCGAGCGAATGAATCGCGGGAGATGCCACTTCTGCTGGTTGGAACGCTGATGACCGCGTGTGTGCTTGTTAGCGCTGCATTGCATGTGGATGAGTAGTATAGTGCATAGATTGTGCATATATGGAGATGCATTTTGCAAGGTTAATTGTGTACCCTACTTATTGATACTTTGACGGTTTCTAATTTAGTGGTTTACACTGAAGGTCCATAGCATCAACGAAGATATGATTAAGCTTAAGATATAAGGAGAAATAATGGTTATATATGAAAGTTAAATACGCATGGTTTGTTGCTTCCGTAAAGGGTGGTGTTATGATAATAGATCAAATATGCCCAATGTCTAACTTACTTTCACATTTTGTTGTATATGGATCCAGAGCTGATGACCAAGATGTTGTCTATGTGTGTGTTATTTAAGTGTCATGCTATGGGACAAAATTGGCAAGATACTTTGTATGTGATGTGTTTTTGCTAAGTTTATATGGTTGAGAAGTCCATTGCGATATGGTGCACATATGGGAAAAAAATTTATCTGCAAAAACTATATTTAATTCAAATTGTGCGAGCGAGGCGGCGAACAGGAGCCACAAAATCAGTCGGTTAAGAGAAATCGTTTCCCAATTAAGATTTAAAATACGTATGATGACTCAGAAAATATTTATATAATTATACGTGCGTTGCACGTGCACGCTTACTAGTAATGACTAAACTTGTAAATGTGAGCGTGTCATCCCCCATTCAGCTAGGGTCGATTCATACACTAGAACAACGTGGAAAACTCCAAGAGAACATGGAAATAGTTTACATCCTTTTAGAACTTAGCATCAAACTATATAGATGTTCAAAGGAAATAAATCAAATCTTATAAGCTTGATATATAAGATACAATACAAATAGCCAAATATTTATTATATGTGACTAACTGACTATAATTAATAGAATAGTACCACGTGAATCTTAAGGGCATTTTCAGATTGTTTGGTCTCTCCAAGGAAAATAATGGCACGCATGTGCCTAGAAAAGGTGATTACAAAGTTTTGGTTTATGAGTTTAGCAGTAGATCTCATCTTGAAGGCAAACAATGAATGTATAAAATGGAGACAACATAAACACTTGTGTCATTTTATTTTCACAATACAAAGGTTTATTTTCTCAAGACAACCAGTGGATCACATCTTAGATTGTTGTGCGGGATGTTAGGGCTTTCTATTTAACACGGGAATAAGAAAAATGATAGGAATGTCATGTGCGATAAATTCCTAAAAGATATTAAAACACATCAACTTGATAACCGTAATTTGGATAGTTCATAACATAAAGCTTTGGAGGAATGTCGCTCATGTTGATTTTGTCCCCCGTGAAACTAGGGTCCTATGATTGACAACTTCAGTCCTATGATTCAAAGGGGCAAAATCATAAGGACAAAATTTTCCAAACAAAATATGAATCGTGAAATCCAAAGAAGTCATTGGTAAATAAAAAGGAAGAAATGATATATGGATAAATTACATCCCTACATATCAACTTGCATAGCGCCAAAGCCATTCTAATGTTATCATGTGGTATAAAATGTGTTTCAATCATTGTGAGTCACCAGAAGATGTTTTTTAGTAAAATGTTGTGTTATATGTGTGAAGTTCACATGAAACGGATACGGCTTTGAAGGAAAGGGGGGTTGGATTTTGATAAAATATAGAGATGTTGTGTTTATTTATTATTATTCATGTATTATCATTTTTGCTAGGATCGCTTCCAAAGAATGATTTCCTTCACTGAAAACACATTGACTCCATTGTAGTCAACTTATACGGGATGAAAATCATTGTATGTAGTATTTGGAGGCATGTGATTCGCTATCTATCTTGCGAGAATTGCATTACGTCTATTTTTTCAACAAACATGTAATTTTGTAAGCAACTGATATGTAATCTCACCAACTAAAACACCAACATGGACCAATGTTTTTTTTGCGAGTGATGGATCGATGATTTTTTAGAACCGCCTTCATGGCACTTTAATAAATAGGGGACACATATCTAATTATACAACATCAATCAGATAGCCAGGAATTGCATCAAAATCAACAAAATGATTAGGTAAACTAAGTGCTTCCTTCAGACACAAGTGAGTCGGAACATTTGCACTTCTCCTCACGAATAGAACTGTGAGTCCCTATAAGCTTGTGAAATAGAGTTTATAAGCTTGTGAAATAGAGTTTCATCTCACGAATCAGTAGTGATCAGATGGATCGGTCATCTTCAGCATGCCATTAGGGCAGACATCATCTCACAGGCAGTCTCTAGCACTACTATTGACATTAACATCGCATCCTGGCCTACCATTAGTTCCACTGTAAGCGATGAGGGTGTCTTCATGTTTAGCACATCAGCCCTAAAAAATCCATGTGTGATCACACGCCGCAACACCACCGCCTCCTGATCTCCTCCCCGAGAAAATTGGTCCATCTGAATTAATCATAATACACCCCTCCTCTAGTGGTTTCCACCTTTGCGTTACCTATGGATGGGACACCGAATCTAACACTGCTAGATCTAGCGACTTGATAAGCTCATCAATGATCTCCATGGAACTTGTGCGGTTGGTGTATTAGATCCTTCTAAAATTACTTGTTTCAACTTGTCTAGATTGTCCACATCACTAACACTGTGATGGTTCTCTCGTCCTTGCTAATAAAAAGTGGATCAAGCATATCTCGGGATCAAGTCAGCGGGTGTAGTTTTGGAAGTTTCAAACCAAATAAAATCATCTATTAATTCCTAGAATCTAAGTGCACGATTGCATGTGACCATCTCATTAAATTCATTCCCGCACATACGACAAACACCATCCTTTTCTCACATGTCACTTCTTCAGCTCCCCATGTGAAGGTAACACGTTCTTGATTACCCTTCGCCAAAATACATGGATTTTTGCTTGAAGTAGTAATCTCTAGAAATGTTTTCAAGTTTCCCGGCCACCGGACGAGCTAGACGGCTCACTGCGCTTACTTGCTTCTTTTTACATTGTCACATGTTATGTCGACCTCGTTGAAAAGAGGCATGATTTCTCCCACACCCAGAAATCTCATATTCCCCTTCTCGACTTTGGCATACTAAGTGTAGCATCTGCATCAGAAGGAATGAAGAGTCGAAGAGTCTCAGAACTAACTCCACATTCCATTGGCTAGTATCCTCGAATATCATGTCTGACACCAAGTAGACATAATCATCAGCTAGGCGGCACACGGGCCACATGGTTACAGACCCTGGTATATCATGTCATATTTATGTAGTTATTGTTGGGGAACGTAGCATGCAATTTCAAAAAAATTCCTACGATCACGCAAGATCTATCTAGGAGATGCATAGCAACGAGAGGGGGAGAGTGTGTCCATGTACCCTCGTAGACCGAAAGCAGAAGCGTTAACTTAACGCGGTTGATGTAGTCGAACGTCTTTGCGATCCGATCGATCAAGCACCGAACATACGACACCTCCGAGTTCAGCACATGTTCAGCTCGATGACGTCCCTCGAACTCTTGATCCAGCAAAGTGTCGAGGGAGAGTTTTGTCAGCACGACGGCGTGGTGACGGTGATGGTGATGTGATCCGCGCAGGGCTTCGCCTAAGCACTACGACAATAGGGCCGGAGGAATAAACTATGGAGGGGGGCACCGCACATGGCTAAGAGAACAATTGATGTGATTTGGGGTGCCCCCCTGCCCCCATATATAAAGGAGGAGGGGAGGAGGCCGACCTAAGGGGGGCGCCATGGGGGGGAAACCGACTAGGACTCCTAGTCCAAGTCGCCCCTCCCCTTCCTTCTTTCAAAGGGGGAAAGGGGGAAGGAGAGGGAGAGGGGGAAGGAAAGGGGGACGCGCGCCCCCTCCCCTTATCCAATTCGGACAGCCCATGGGGGGGCATCACTTGCGGGCTCCCCACTCTCTCCCCTATGGTCCATGTAGGCCCATTACTTCCCCGGGGGGTTCCGGTAACCTCCCAGTACTCTGAAAAATACCCGAAACATTCCGGAACCATTCTGGTGTCCGAATATTATCATCCAATATATCAATCTTTACCTCTCGACCATTTCGAGACTCCTCGTCATGTCCATGATCTCATTCGGGACTCCTAACAATCTTCGGTCACCAAAACACATAACTCATAATACAGATCGTCATCAAACGTTAAGCATGCGGACCCTACGGGTTCGAGAACTATGCAGACATGACCGAGACACATCTCCGGTCAATAACCAACAGTGGAACCTGGATGCTCATATTGGTTCCTACATATTCTACGAAGATCTTTATCGGTCAAACCGCAATGACAACATACGTTATTCCCTTTGTCATCGGTATGTTACTTGCCCGAAATTCGATCATCGGTATCTTCATACCTAGTTCAATCTCGTTACCAGCAAGTCTCTTTACTTGTTTTGTAATGCATCATCCCGCAACTAACTCATTAGTCGCATTGCTTGCAAGGCTTATCATGATATGCATTACCGAGAGGGCCCAGAGATACCTCTCCGATACACAAAGTGACAAATCCTAATCTCGATCTATGCCAACCCAACAAACACCTTCGGAGACACCTGTAGAGCATCTTTATAATCACCCAGTTACGTTGTGACATTTGATAGCACACAAGGTGTTCCTCTAGTATTCGGGAGTTGCATGATCTCATAGTCAAAGGAATATGTATAAGTCATGAAGAAAGCAATAGCAATAAAACTTAACGATCATTATGCTAAGCTAACAGATGGGTCTTGTCCATCACATCATTCTCCTAATGATGTGATCCCGTTCATCAAATGACAACACATGTCTATGGTCAGGAAACTTAACCATCTTTGATTAACGAGCTAGTCAAGTAGAGGCATACTAGGGACACTTTCTTTTGTCTATGTATTCACACATGTATCAAGTTTCCGGTTAATACAATTCTAGCATGAATAATAAACATTTATCATGATATAAGGAAATATAAATAACAACTTTATTATTGCCTCTAGGGCATATTTCCTTCAGTCTCCCACTTGCACTAGAGTCGATAATCTAGTTCACATTGTCATGTGATTTAACACCAATAGTTCACATCTTTATGTGATCAGTTCACATCGCCATGTGACTAACACCCAAAGGGTTTACTAGAGTCAATAATCTAGTTCACATCGCTACGTGATTAACACCCAAAGAGTACTAAGGTGTGATCATGTTTTTCTTGTGAGAGAAGTTTAGTTAATGGGTCTGCCACATCCAAAGTCGTATGTATTTTGCAAATTTTCTATGTCTACAATGCTCTGCATGGAGCTACTCTAGCTAACTGCTCCCATTTTCAATATGTATCCAGATTGAGACTCGGAGTCATCCGGATCGGTGTAAAAGCGTGCATCAACGTAACTCTTTACGACGAACTCTTTATCACCTCCATAACCGAGAAATATTTCCTTAGTCCTCTTAGGTAACTAAGGATAACTTTGACCGTTGTCTAGTGATCCACTCCTGGATCACTATTGTACGCTCTTGGGAAACTCATGGAAAGGTACACAATAGGTCTAGTACACAGCATAGCATACTTTATAGAACCTATGGCTGAGGCATAGGGAATGACTTCCATTCTCTTTCTATTTTCTGCCATGGTCGGGTTTTGAGTCTTACTCAACTTCACACCTTACAATATAGGCAAGAACTCCTTCTTTGACTGATCCATTTTTAACTTCTTCAAAATCTTGTCAAGGTATATGCTTTTTGAAAGTCCTATTAAGCGTCTCGATATATCTCTATAGATCTTGATGCCCAATATATAAGTAGCTTCACCGAGGTCTTTCATTGAAAAACTCTTATTCAAGTATCATTTTATGCTATCCAGAAATTCCATATCATTTCCAATCAACAATATGTCATCCACATATAATATTAGAAATGTTAAAGAGCTCCCACTCACTTTCTTGTAAATACATGCTTCACCATAAGTCTGTATAAAACCATATGCTTTGATCACCTTATCAAAGCGTATATTCCAACTCTGAAATGCTTGCACCGGTCCATAGATGGATCGCTGGAGTAAGCACACTTTGTTAGCACCTTTAGGATCGACAAAACCTTTTGGCTGCATCATATACAACTCTTATTTAAGAAATCCAATAAGGAATGCAATTTTGATATCCATTTGCCAGATTTCATAAAATGTGGTAATTGCTAACATGATTCAAACAGATTTAAGTATCGCTACGAGTGAGAAAATCTCATCGTAGTCAACACCTTGAACTTGTTGAAAACCTTTTGCGACAAGTCGAGCTTTGTAGATAGTAACACTACCATCAATGTTCGTCTTCCTCTTGAAGATCCATTCATTCTCAATGGCTTTCCGATCATAGGGAAATTCCACCAAAGTCCATACTTTGTTCTCATACATGGATCCTACCTCAGATTTCATGGCCTCAAGCCATCTATCGGAATCTGGGCTCATCATAGCTTCTTCATAGTTCGTAGGTTTGCCATGATCTAATAACATGACTTCCAGGACAGGATTACCGTACCACTATGGTGCGGAACGTGCTCTGTTCGACCTACGAGGTCTAGTAATAACTTGATCTGAAGTTTCATGATCATCATCATTAACTTGCTCACTAATTGGTGTAGGCATCACTGGAACTGCTTTTTGTGGTGAACTACTTTCCAACTCGAGATAAGTTACAACTACCTCATCAAGTTCTACTTTCCTCCCACTCACTTCTTTCGAGAGAAACTCCTTCTTTAGAAAGGATCCATTCTTAGCAACAAATATCTTGCCTTCGGATCCGTGATGGTGTTGGGGAATGCAGTAATTTCAAAGATTTTCCTACGCATACGCAAGATCATGGTGATGCATAGCAACAAGAGGGGAAGAGTGTTGTCCACGTACCCTCATAGATCGTAAGTGGAAGGATTATGACAACGTGGTTAATGTAGTCGTACGTCTTCACGATCGACCGATCCTAGTACCGAAAGTACGGCACCTCCGCGATCTGCACACGTTCGGCTCGGTGACGTCCCATGAACTCATGATCCAGCAGAGTGTCGAGGGAGAGCTTCGTCAGCATGGCGGCATGATGATGCTACCGGAACAGGGCTTCGCCTAAGCACCGCTACGATATGACCGAGGTGGATTATTGTGGAGGGGGGCACCGCACATGGCTAAGAGATCAATGATCACTTGTGTGTGTATGGGGTGCCCCCCTGGCCACGTATATAAAGGATGAAGGGAGGAGGAGGCCGGCCCTCATAGGGCGCGCCCAAAGTGTGGAGTCCTACTAGGACTCCCTAGTCCTAGTAGGATTCCACCTCCCACATGGAATAGGAAAAAGGGAAGGGAGAAGGAGAAGGAAGGAAGGGGGCGCCCCCTTTCCCTAGTCCAATTCGGACCAGTCCATGGGGAAGGGGCGTGTCCACCCTTGAGGCCTTTCTTTCCTTTCCCGTATGGCCCATTAAGGCCCAATACGAATTCCCGTAACTCTCCGGTGCTCCGAAAAATACTCGAATCACTTGGAACGTTTCCGATGTCCGAATATAGCCTTCCAATATATCGATCTTTACATATCGACCATTTCGAGACTCCTTGTCATGTTCCCGAGCTCATCCGGGACTCCGAACAAACTTCGATCATAAAATCACATAACTCATAATACAAATCGTCACAGAACGTTAAGCGTGCAGACACTACGGGTTCGAGAACTATGTAGACATGACTGAGACTCATCTCGGGTCAATAACCAATAGCGGAACCTGGACGCTCATATTGGCTCCTACATATTCTACGAAGATCTTTATCAATCAAACCGTATAACAACATACGTTGTTCCCTTAGTCATCGGTATGTTACTTGCCTGAGATTCGATCGTCGGTATCCTCATACCTAGTTCAATCTCGTTACCGGCAAATCTCTTTACTCGTTCCGTAATACATCATCCCGCAACTAACTCATTAGTCACAATGCTTGCAAGGCTTATAGTGATGTGCATTACCGAGGGGGCCCAGAGATACCTCTCCGACAATCGGAGTGACTGAAAGTGCGTTATATCGACTAGAGGGGGGTGAATAGGCGATTTTTATGAAAGTCTTCAAAACGTGAGAGTTATGAAGACAAACGGCGAAGATTATGCCTATTACTATGCAGCGGAAGTTAGATTACACTAGGCCAGCCATGGTCATGTATTCAATAGAGTGAAAGCACAATGACAAACAACTTCAGTGTAATAAGGATCAGATAGGAAGAAGTTATGAAGCCAAACAGATCATGCATTCACGTTGTGAAGACAAATGATAAAGCAAACATGTAATGGCTTCACAATGAGTAAGAGTAAGAAAAGGAAGTGAAGATGTAACCAGTGACTCGTTGAAGACAATGATATGTTGGACCAGTTCTAGTTGTTGTGACAACTGTACGTCTGGTTGGAGCGGCTAGGTATTTAAACCTTAGGACACACAGTCCCGGACACCCAGTCCTGAACACACAGTTCAGGACACCAAGTCCTCACCGTATTCTCCTTGAGCTAAGGTCACTTAGTCCTCGCCCAATCACTCTGGTAAGTCTTCAAGGTAGACTCCCAAACCTTCACAAACGTCGTTCACTGGCAATCCACAATGTCTCTTGGATGCTCTGAACGCGACGCCTAACCATCTGGAGGATTCACAGTCCTCAAGTGTAATAAGTCTTCAGATCACACAGACAAGAAGACTTAAGTGATGCCCAATTTACTCTGGCTCTGGGTGGTTAGGGCTTTTCTCCTCGCTAGGAATTTTCTCTCAAAGGCTTCGAGGTGGGTTGCTCTCAAACGACAAAAGCCGTGCACTGAAATCTGAGCAGCCAACCGTTTATGGTTGTGGGGGTGGGCTATTTATAGCCACTTGGCAACCCGACCTGATTTGTCCGAAATGACCCTGGGTCACTAAGGAACCGACACGTGTCTCAACGGTCAGATTTCGAACTCTCATGGCAACTTTACTTGGGCCACAAGCAAAGCTGACTTATCCGGCTCTGGACAAGATTCGCTCTCATTGTCTTCACTCGAAGACATAGGTTTTGATTTAGGCATCACTTCAGTCATTCTGACTGGTTCTCCTAGACCCCACTTAACAGTACGGTGGTTCCTATGACTCAACACAAAAGAAAAAGAACTACGAAAGATCTAAGTCTTCGAGCTCCATATGCTTCATAACGTGTCTTCTTTTGTCATAGTCTTCAAAGTGAATATCTTCATGTACCACCTTTGTCTTCAATGTCTTCATACATTTTTAGGGGTCATCTCTGGTAGTAAAACCGAATCAATGAGGGACTTCTACCTGTGTTTTCCTGCAATTCTCACAAACACATTAGTCCCTCAACTAGGTTTGTCGTCAATACTCAAAACCAACTAGGGGTGGCACTAGATACACTTACAATCTCCCCCTTTTTGGTGATTGATGACAAACTAGTTGAAGTTTTCAACGGGGAATATAATGTGTGAAATTTGTAAAGGATAGGGAATTGTCTTCATAAGTTGCAAGGGCTCCCCGTGAAGATGTGCATATAAGTTGATTTGCTTTTGGAATGCAAATGCACATGGCAGGTTGTACTTGTGGAGATCCACTTCAGCTTATGAAGACAATCCACTATGCGTGTGAAAGTATATGAAGATAATGACATGCATAATGGAAAATGGACGTCTGCAGAATGAGATAAGTGCGGAATTTATCGTCGCACATGCGGAATTTATCTTCACAAACAGAGTGGCAAACAAGTAGCAGATGACCATCGAGTTTTAGTGTTTACAACTCAAAGAACCAAATGAAGCAAAAACGAGAGTTGTAAGCACGAAGCAAAATGTAGCAAAAATATAGCACCCGCCCATATGGACCCGCTTGAAGACTATCAACTCATATGCTTCTCCCCCTTTTGTCAGCAAGGACTAAAAAGGTTAGACGACATAGAGTGTCTACTCGTTTCCAGGAGCAGCAGGGTCGTTGGAGGTGTTTGGCGGTGCAGAGGAGCTTGGAGGTGCTGAAGCAGGTGGTGGTGATGTAGCATCGTCGTCTTCATCAATGATCCTTGCAGTAACTGTGGCAGCAGATGAAGAAAACTCAGAGTCTTCAAGTGATGGTGTGTTGCGCATCACAGCCCTTCTAGGAGGTGTGGTGTCAAACTTGAAATGCTCGGTGAAGCCATCCTCTTCAAGTGCAGCTTCAGTACATATCATTGAGAGCCCTTTCCATGTACGACGGCAGGTTTCGTGTGTAACGAAGGCATTCTTGGTGGCAAGGTTTCGAAGACGATTGACATCCACCAAGAGGCTCTTCATCTGACGTTTTAGCCAGTCGTGATGCCTATCCTGCTTTTGGTGAAGGGCCACAAGAAGCTCTCGGTCATTGAGGACACGAGCACGCTTCTTGGGTCTTGGAGCATTTGTGCTGTCTGTGGCTTCAGTAGATGTTGGTGCACGTGTAGTGCCAGCCAACGGATATACCCTGGATATGGCTTCAACACCTTCAACATTCTGCGTGAAGCTCTGGTGTTCTGCATTCTGAAGACTTACCGGTTGCTTGGCAGGCTCAGGATATATTGCTTCAGCAGAGGTATCCACATCTGGCAGGAAGATCCGGTGGTTTCGGGCTGAGGGCTGATACGAGATCGCAGAGTGCAGTTTGATTAGCCTCATCACCCAAGGAGCATAGAACTTCAAACCAAATAATTCTGAGCCTGACGCTGCAAGCTGGCGTATGAAGAGATCCTGTGCGTTGAAGCATTTGCCATGCAGGATATAGAATATGAGAGTCTTCATTGCACCCTCAATCTTGGCATGTGGAGAGTGTCCCTTAATGGGCCAGAGAGTCCGCCGGATGATGTGATATATGGTCCTGGGAAGGTACTCTAGGTCTTCAATGAAGAACTCAGTAGGATAGGGTGCATCATGGGGCAATTGCTTCATCATTGAGAGCATCTGACTCATATTTGGTTCAGGCCTCTGGAATATGCTCTCAATAGCTTCAGAATGTAGTTGACAGCCTTCCTCGAAGAATTCGCCAGGAGTGGGCAGGCCGGTGAGCTCAATGATATCAAATGCATTGGCTTCATGATGGACATTGCCGGTCATCCACTCCAGGACCCAAGTCTTCGGATCTCTGTTGTATCCTTTTATATGGAGGGTAGCATAGAACTGAAGCAGAAGCTCTTCATTCCAGTGCTCTTCATCAGTCACAAACGGCAGTAGACCCACTTGCCTAAAGCAATCCAAAGCTTCCTCAAGACAGGGCAGTCCAGCAATGGCTTCAACCTCAAGGCGCTTGTGCGGGAAGATGCGACCTTGGTTGTATAGGATGCATGAATAATAGTTGCGCTGAGAATAGCTCCAGAACCTATCTGATACAATCCTTTCCCTTGAATGGGGGTTCTTGGAGCTATTGAAAAATGTATTGTCTGCCTTGAAGCTGTTGATGTCAAAGGAACCAGGTGCTGATGCAGGACCTGGGAACCTTGGCAGCCTTGGGACTGGCTTCTGAACATGAGGCCTGTGCTCAATATGATAATCAAACTGTGGACCAGCAGCAGACTCAGGAACAGAAGTGTCTTGCTCGGTAGCTTCGCTGTCTGCTGAAGCGTTTGGTTGGGAGGGCTCCACATTTGCTTCAGTGTTTGTCATGGCAGCCTCAACATTTTCAGCCTCCGCTTGACTAGCTGGAGGGTCAGACTCAGGCACGTTCTCCTGGAGAACTGCGTCTTGAAGGAGTGGAGGAGTGGGTTCTGGTGGTGCTTCTTCATTGTCTTCGGCTGATGCAGCCGGAATTTCTTCAGTATGGACTTGAGGCCGTGGACCTTTGCGAAGCCTACGGAACGCAGACGACGCTTGTGGGGTCGGAGTGGGCTGGGCCTCAAAGTCTTCTTCCTCCTGAGGGCGATCCGCCCATGACTCATCTTGTGCCATTGGCGTCAGAGGACGACCAATACTGATGAGTTCGCTTGTTTCAAGCTAAGGAAGGGCTGCATCATCTTGTACATTGTCTTGGTGACCAATGTCTTCAGCAGCTATGGGGTCGGCTGCTGGAATATCTTCAGCTTCAGGAGCCTCTATGGGAGCAGGCTCATGAACTGTCAGTCGTCTTTCTGCATTGGGGTGAATGACAGAGAGGGGTTCAACCATCAAGGGCTCTGTGGGAGCAGCCCGAGCTTTCTTGATCTTGCGCTTCTTCTTGGTTGGGTCAGAAGGAGAGGCTTCAGAGTGTTTCCTCTTTCTAGCTTCAGCCTCTGCATTCCGTGTCTTCTTGAGCTCAGAAGCGGTTGACCGGCTCTTTGGCTTCGAGCCAGTCGTGGCGGTGGGGAAGACAATCGGAACAGCTTCTTGCCTTGGTGCCTCTGGTTCATTCATAGCAGGCTGCTTCTTCTTCTTCGCGGCCATCTTGGGGTCGATGCCAGGACGCCCAAGTGCCTTGCGCTTCTCGGCCTCATTGTAGGCCTGCACACATCGTTCTGCCAGAGACTTCATCCACTCACGCGAGCCCTGAGCTTCAGCACGCTTCTTCAGAAAATTTTCTTTGAGCTCATGCAACATGGTTTTGAAGCTCTTCACTTCCTGCACGCTGAGCCTGGCCATGTGCTTCTTGAACTGAGCCTTTTCATGATCAATTTTCTGCTTCAGCTCAACAATGCGCTGAGCAATGGCAAGTTGTGAAGCAATTGCGCCTTGGAAGGCGACGCTGAGGCCGACAGGCAGCTGCAGATCCTCGAAGCTGATGTCTGGTGAGGCAAACCATTCATCGATGAAGTTGTGGATGATGGCGACATCAAAGAGAGGCAGATTGTTGAAGATTTTAGCTTCTTCTTTGCTTTTGATAAGCTGCTCTAGAGCGTCATCTCCCAGATCTTCATCGCTTGATAGATCAATGGCTTCGCTGCGCAGAATGGCAGCAGCAGTGAGCTCTTTGCCTGTTTGTTGCTGGGGCTCCTTTTCCTTCTGGGGCTTGGAGACGCGGGATATGTCTTCAGACTGCACACTGACTTCAGGAGGTGCAGTTTTCAATGGCTTCGCCCTTGAGATTTTTGAGGCAGGGGCCGGCTTTGAAGCTTTTGGTTTCTTCCTCTGCTTTGGCTTCGGCACAGCAGGAGCTTCATCAGACTCAGAGTCAGCTGGAGGGTCATTTACGGCAGTCCCTTGGACTAAGATGTGGGTGATCAGGCCCTCAAGATTGGCAAACGGACCGATGACATTGGGTTCGGCGTCGCGTGTGCCATCTGCCCTTGGTGCGGAGGGACCAGGGTTGAAGTCTAACCCAAATTTCTTCTTGTTTAGCTTCGCTGACTGTTGGGCAAACTGAAAGTTGCGCTTGAAGAGATTGTCATCACGACACCAGAGGAGTGACGACGGATGCGCATCATCAGGCTGTGGTCCTCGGACCATGCATGGGTAGAATCCTTGAGCAATGGCTTCATCTCTGGTCTTGGGTACGAGATTCTTGTATAAGATGTCCCCCATGGCTTCTTGATGGCACTCTTTTCAGCATACTCCTGAGTGACGAAGCGGTATTTGAACCACTGTTCTGCCCAATAGCGTCGAATCCATTGGATTCGGGTCTTGCACTGCCCATAGCTCTCTTCTGGATCTGTTTTGTACATTTCTGCCAAGTCTTCAGGCAGATCTTTGGAAGTTCCTTCACGTCTCTGTCTGCCCCCCTTCCTTGCTGCTGCTTCTGAAGCCATAAACTTTAACTTGAAAGGCTTCAAAGTTTTCAAATGCTTCAAAGGCTTTCCTTTTCTGGACCAACAGGAACTGGCTTCAGGAGAGTTTATGTGATGTTGTAGGAATTCTGCAAATGAATGCAGACTATGAGAACCAAAGGATTCTCCCACGGACATGTACCTGTGACAACATTAAGGTGCGAGGGAAGGGGAAGAGGTCATATGCATTCTCAGAAGGTTTTGAAGATTAATCAGTTTAGAAGACATTGACCTCATCTTGCGAAGACATTCACTCATAGATAAGAAGTTGGTTCCAGATTTGTACGAACCCACAGATTAGTACAAGTGAGGAATCTAACTACTTTATGAAGCACAAGTGAATATACTAGGCATGTTATGAGATGTAGATTGAGAGATCTAACTTGTGTGAAGACAAACTTCTTATGGTAGAAAGTGACAGAACCATAAGATCAAAAGGGGCTGTAAAAAGAGGTTTTATTTACCACACTTGGAACTGCTAGACAGAAGGGAGTTGATGCCGAGCAGTTCAGTCCTCCGTGCCCTAACTTGGCGACGGAAAACACCTACGGCAACGGCGGAGAGGACGATGTCCGCGGTCGCGTGAGGACGGCGTTGGAGAGGTTGCGGCAGCAAAGCGCTTCGTCTCCGGCGTCGTCGAGAGCTAGCGGTGGCGCTAGGGTTCGTGCGAGGGTGGAAGAAGGAGATAATGACCGTGGTAAGTGTGAATTTATAGGCTCAGGGATGGCACTGTGCTATTACACAGGTGCCCCTGGCGGTTCGCATCTGAGGAACGCGTGGCCAGTTAGCGGAAGTTTGGGGTTTGTTCCACGTCCCACGCACGCCTAAACTGTCGGGCGGTCGTTCCTACTTCTCCGGATTTTATGTGGAGGAATGAGCATTGAAAATGGACTTTATGGTTGTCTCTGTATCTTCTGCTGACAAGGACGCAGTGAAGACATTCGACAGTTTCAATAGAATGCATATGACTTGGAGAGATAGAATTTGAGATAGAAAGCATGGAGAGATTGGGGTCCGATCACATTCACTTAGTTCAAAAGATTCAACCAAGAAGACATAGCTATAAGTGAATGCTGTAGAGGACAGAACACTAGTATGTATATATCTATATAATCAACGTAGTGAAGATAATCATGAAGACATGTTGAGTTCGAAGCCAAACCAAATGTGAAGATATTGCAAGGTAACGCCATGAGTGAAACACTTCAAAATGGAACGTTTGGTGGTGGCGTTACCCACCGTATAGGAAGTATTAGCCCCAGACACGGCGCACAATTATCGTGGCGCTCCGAAGTCAAATTCCACATTAATGTATTCACACTTAGAATGTATGTCTTCATTGATTGAAGATATACTTTACTTTGTGTGTTGCACATCTAAGTCATCAATATGCATAAGTGTTAGGATGTGTGCCTGATCACAGGACATTTGAGGATTCCAAGATATTTAGCTCACACCGTAACTTGCAAAATCTCTTTTCATCCAAGGGCTTGGTGAAGATATCCGCCAATTGCTCTTCAGTGTTGACGTGTATGATATCAATGTCTTCCTTCACAACATGATCTCTGAGAAAGTGATGACGAATTTCAATGTGCTTTGTCTTCGAGTGCTGAACTGGGTTGTTGGCAATCTTGATGGCGCTTTCGTTGTCGCAGTAAAGTGGCACTTGCTTCAGATGAATGCCATAGTCCTTGAGTGTTTGCTTCATCCACAGAAGCTGAGCGCAGCAAGATCCAGCAGCAATGTATTCAGATTCAGCAGTGGAGAGAGATACACAGTTCTGCTTCTTTGAAGACCAACATACAAGTGATCGTCCTAGAAAGTGACATGTGCCTGATGTAGACTTGCGATCAACTTTGTCACCAGCATAATCAGCATCCGAAAATCCAACCAAATCAAACTCTGAGCCCTTTGGATACCTAATCCTAGAGTTGGGGTGTGAGCCAAATATCGAAGAATTCGCTTCACAGCTAAGTGATGCGACTCCTTTGGTGCCGCTTGAAATCGAGCACACATGCAAACACTAAGCATAATATCTGGCCTAGATGCACATAAATAAAGCAAAGAACCAATCATGGAGCGGTATACCTTTTGATCGAACTCTTTACCATTGTCGTCAGCACCTAGATGATGTTTGGCTGGCATTGGTGTTGTGAAGCCTTTGCAGTCTTGCATACCGAACTTCTTCAGGCAATCTTTGAGATACTTCTCTTGAGATATGAAGATGCCATTGCGTTGTTGTCGTATTTGAAGACCAAGGAAGAACTTCAGCTCCCCCATCATGGACATCTGATATTGCTCTTGCATCATATATCCAAACTCTTCACTGTACTTCTGATTGGTGCAGCCGAAGATAATGTCATCCACATATATTTGGCACACAAACAATTCACCATCATATGTCTTCGTGAAAAGAGTGGGATCCAGGGAACCAGGTATGAAGCCTTTGCTCTTCAGGAAGTATTTGAGTGTGTCATACCAGGCCCTGGGGGCTTGTTTGAGGCCATACAGTGCCTTGTTGAGTTTGTATACCATGTCAGGATGTTTTGAATTTTCAAAGCCAGGCGGTTGTGCAACATACACTTCTTCTTCAATCTTGCCATTGAGAAAGGCACTTTTCACATCCATTTGATATAGAAGTATGTTATGATGATTTGCATAGGCCAGCAGAATGCGTATGGCTTCAAGCCTAGCCACAGGAGCAAATGTTTCATCGAAGTCAATGCCCTCCACTTGAGTATATCCTTGAGCAACGAGACGAGCTTTGTTTCTGACAACTTGACCATGCTCATCTTGTTTGTTGCGGTATATCCATTTAGTGCCTATAATGTTGTGCTTTCGTGGATCAGGACGCTTAACCAGTTCCCATACATTATTCAGCTCAAACTGTTGAAGCTCTTCTTGCATAGCTTGAATCCATTCAGGTTCCATGAAGGCTTCTTCAACTTTCTTGGGTTCTGATATTGAGACGAATGCGAAGTGCCCACAGAAATTTGTTAGCTGAGTTGCCCTTGAACGAGTAAGTGGACCAGGTGCATTGTTGCTGTCAATTATTTTGTCAATTTGCACTTCATTGGCAACACGAGGATGTACAGGGCGAAGACTTTGCTCTTGCTGGTCTGTGTTGTTGTTGGGAGGAATGTCTTCGGGCTGAGCATTGTCTTCATGTTGATCAGGTGCTGAGATGATAAGTTCTTCTTCAGGATGAGCTTCAGAAGGTATAATCTCTCCAGTTCCCATAAGCTTGATTGATTCATTAGCTGGAACTTCATCTAACACATTTGGCAGTTGCTCTCTTTGTGAACCATTTGTCTCATCGAACCGCACATCCATTGTTTCAACCACTTTGTAATGAAAGAGATTGAAGACTCTGTAGGAGTGCGAATCCTTTCCATATCCAAGCATAAAGCCCTCATGTGCTTTTGGTGCAAACTTTGAGGTGTGGTGTGGGTCCTTAATCCAGCACCTTGCGCCAAATACTCTGAAGTAACTGACATTTGGCTTCTTGCAAGTTAGGAGTTCATAAGATGTCTTGTTCAGAAGCTTGTGAAGATAAACACGATTGATTGTATGGCATGTAGTGTCAATGGCTTCAGTCCAGAATTTTCTTGGAGTCTTGTATTCATCTAGCATAGTTCTGGCCATCTCAATGAGTGTTCTGTTCTTGCGTTCGACGATGCCATTCTGCTGTGGCGTGTACGGAGCTGAGAATTCATGTGTGATGCCCAAGGTATCAAGATATGTATCAAGGCCAGTGTTCTTGAATTCAGTACCATTGTCGCTTCTGATGTGCTTTATCTTGGCGCCACAATTGTTCATAGCTCGATTGGCGAAGCGTCTGAAGACATCCTGCACTTCAATCTTGTAAAGGATTATGTGCACCCAAGTATATCTAGAGTAATCATCAACAATGACGAAGCCATAGAGGCAAGCACTAGTAGTAAAAGTTGAGTAGTGAGTGGGACCGAAAAGATCCATGTGGAGCAGTTCGAAGGGTTGTGTAGTAGTCATGATTGTCTTCGAAGGATGTTTTGCCCTTGTCATCTTCCCTGCTTCACCGGCACCGCATAAGTGATCTTTCTTAAACTTGACGCCCTCGATGCCTATGACATGCTTCTTCTTCGCAAGGGCGTGGAGGTTCCTCATGCCAGCATGCCCAAGCCTCCGATGCCAAAGCCAGCATTCTGAAGCTTGTGCAAGAAGACATACTGCAAGTTGTGGCCCTGCTGAGTTACAAATCACCTTTCGATACCCTTCAAACACTAGAGACTTGTCAGATTCCATTAGTACTAGGCAACGATATTTTCCAAACATTACTATCATGTTCAAATCGCAAAGCATTGAGACAGACATTAAGTTGAAGCCAAGGGATTCAACAAGCATGACTTTATCCATGTGTTGATCCTTTGAGATTGCAACTCTACCTAGACCCAATACCTTACTTTTAACAGTGTCAGCAAATGTGATGTGGCTCTTATCGGATGGACGTAATGTTGAGTCCATAAGAAGGCTTCTTTTGCCAGTCATGTGATTTGTACACCCACTGTCAATAATCCATTCTGAAGACTTTGAAGTCACTGGTGTCGTACCCTACAGTGCAGTTAGGGGGATAGGCTTCACGAAGAGAATTGTGAAGCATAAACATTTGACGAACCAGTGGGTTATGAAAACTTAGATCCAGATTAGAACTAATAGGGAAAGTAGCATGCGATTCAGGAACGAAGTACATAATGATGCCATTTGGGCATTTTATCTTGCGCCCTACAAGATTTTTAAGGTCCCCAGCAATAGCATCAGAAGATTTTGTTTTTCTGCTGGAGACCTTTCCCTGCAAAAGAGAGTTAAGCTTTCTTAACCACCCACATCTTCAAGGGTGGCTTAGAAGCAATAAGTCTAAGAGCAGCAACTGAGAATTTTGGCTTTGAGGCCTTAGCAAATAGTCTAGCAGGTGGACAATAATACTCATAGGAATAAGCAGAATAATTTTTGGTCATATGAACATGACGGTTCGAAGAACCGCTCTCATATTCATATGCCTGAGTATGGTTTCCCTACAAAACATTTGCGTTAGTGTGACTCAGGTGAGTCCTCTATTTGTATGAAGCCTTTGGACCGTATGAAGCCTTTGGTCTGAGGTTTGTCTTCTTCAAGTGAGGTGTCATGAAGACATTCACAGGAAGATTTTCCAGACACTTTTTCGGAACCCAGATCTTCTTCATAGGCGGTCCATTCCTGCAGTTAGTACCAATGTACCTGGCAAACACTTCACCATTCTGATACTTAAACAGTTTATAGTTTGCATCAAAGGATTCATCAATGATAATGGGGTTAGCACAAGTGAAGCCAGATAAATTGGATGGATTTGCTGAAAGTTCCTTTGCAGCAACCCATGTGGTTTTGGGGTACTGCTCAGGTTTCCAGTAAGAGCCATCTGCATTTATTTTCCTCACGAACCCAACACCCTCTTTCCTAGGGTTTCGGTTCAGAATCTGCTTCTTGAGGACATCACATAGTGTCTGATGTCCTTTAAGACTTTTGTACATCCCTGTTTCAAGCAATGTCTTCAACCTAGCATTCTCATCAGCAATAGCAGTGGTATCCTCAGCAGAGGGGTTAGTTACCACATCAACAGTTGAAGATATTGCAACAGCAGTAGCAGTGGAACATTCAGCAACAGAAGTAGCATTATCACGCTCAATGCATTTAAGACATGGTGGTTCAAATCCTCCCTGAGCGGGACTGATCCGTTCGGCGCGAAGTGACTCATTTTCCTTTTGAAGATCTTCATGAGCCGCTCTCAATTTCTCAAGTTCTTGCTTCCTTTGAAGATAACCATAGGAAAGCTTTTCATGAGTTGTTGAGAGAGTATCAAGACGATCTTCAAGTTCCTGATACTTAACGTGAAGGTTTTTTATGTCTTCAATTAAGGATTCAGATCGAGTCATTTCAGCACCCAACAGATCATCGCTTCTGTCTAACAGTTTTTGAATATGTTCCATAGCTTTCTGTTGTTCAGTTGCAATTTTAGCAAGTGTTTTGTAGCTGGGTTTTGAATCACAGTCAGAGTCATCGTCACTAGATGTTTGATAGCGAGTAGTGCGTGTGTTTACCTTGGCACTGCGTGCCATGAAGCAGTAGGTAGGAGTGGAGTCGTTCTTGTCATTTGCGTCAGTGTCGGTGATGCAGTCATTGTCTTCAGTGTTGAAGATGGACTTGGCGACGTATGCTGTAGCCAGACTCGCAATGCCAGAATCAGACTCCTCCTCAGACTCCACCTCTGCCTCCTCAGAAGCAGACTCCTCCTCTGAATCCATTTCCTTGCCAACAAACGCACGTGCCTTGCCAGATGAGCTCTTCTTGTGTGATGAAGACTTTGAGGAAGACTTGGAAGAAGACTTTGAGTATTTCTTCTTCTTCTTGTCGTCAGAATCATATTCCTTGCTCTTCTTCTTCCTTCTGTTCTCATTGTCCCATTGTGGACACTCAGAGATGAAGTGTCCAGTTTTCTTGCACTTGTGACATGTTTTCTTCTTGTAGTCATGAGCAGAAGCTTCATCATTCCTTGAGCTTGATCGTGAAGATTTTCTGAAGCCTTTCTTCTTGGTGAATTTTTGGAACTTCTTCACTAGCATTGCAAGTTCTCTTCCAATGTCTTCAGGATCATCAGAACAGCTGTCAGATTCTTCTTCAGATGAGGAAACAGCTTTTGCCTTCAAGGCACGAGTTCGCCCATAGTTTGGACCGTAGATGTCTCTTTTCTCAGAAAGCTGAAACTCATGTGTGTTGAGCCTCTCAAGTATGTCAGACGGATCGAGTGTCTTGAAATCAGGACGTTCTTGAATCATCAGGGCTAGGATGTCAAACGAACTATCAAGTGATCTCAGCAGCGTCTTGACGATTTCATGTTTGGTGATCTCAGTGGCGCCGAGGGCTTGAAGCTCATTTGTGATGTCAGTGGGCCGGTCAAATGTGTGCTGGACATTCTCATTGTCATTTCGCTTGAAGCGGTTGAAGAGGTTGCGAAGAACACTGATTCTTTGATCTCTCTGGGTTGAGACGCCTTCATTGACCTTGGAGAGCCAGTCCCAGACCAGCTTGGATGTCTTCAAGGCACTCACACGGCCATACTGTCCTTTTGTCAGATGGCCACAGATGATATTTTTGGCAGTAGAGTCCAGTTGAGTGAACTTCTTGACATCAGCAGCAGTGACACCTTCTCCAGCCTTGGGAACGCCGTTCTCGACGACATACCATAGGTCGACGTCAATGGCTTCAAGATGCATGCGCATCTTATTCTTCCAGTAGGGATATTTAGTTCCATCGAAGACGGGGCAAGCAGAGGAGACTTTGATTATCCCTGCAGTCGACATAGCTAAAACTCCAGGTGGTTAAACCGAATCACACAGAACAAGGGAGCACCTTGCTCTGATACCAATTAAAAGTGCGTTATATCGACTAGAGGGGGGGTGAATAGGCGATTTTTATGAAAGTCTTCAAAACGTGAGAGTTATGAAGACAAACAGCGAAGATTATGCCTATTACTATGCAGCGGAAGTTAGATTACACTAGGCCAGCCATGGTCATGTATTCAATAGAGTGAAAGCACAATGACAAACAGCTTCAGTGTAATAAGGATCAGATAGGAAGAAGTTATGAAGCCAAACAGATCATGCATTCACGTTGTGAAGACAAATGATAAAGCAAACATGCAATGGCTTCACAATGAGTAACAGTAAGAAAAGGAAGTGAAGATGAAACCAGTGACTCGTTGAAGACAATGATATGTTGGACCAGTTCCAGTTGCTGTGACAACTGTACGTCTGGTTGGAGCGGCTAGGTATTTAAACCTTAGGACACACAGTCCTGAACACACAGTTCAGGACACCAAGTCCTCACCGTATTCTCCTTGAGCTAAGGTCACTTAGTCCTCACCCAATCACTCTGGTAAGTCTTCAAGGTAGACTCCCAAACCTTCACAAACTTCGTTCACTGGCAATCCACAATGTCTCTTGGATGCTCTGAACGCGACGCCTAACCGTCTGGAGGATTCACAGTCCTCAAGTGTAATAAGTCTTCAGATCACACAGACAAGAAGACTTAAGTGATGCCCAATTTACTCTGGCTCTGGGTGGTTAGGGCTTTTCTCCTCGCTAGGAATTTTCTCTCAAAGGCTTCGAGGTGGGTTGCTCTCAAACGACAAAAGCCGTGCACTGAAATCTGAGCAGCCAACCGTTTATGGTTGTGGGGGTGGGCTATTTATAGCCACTTGGCAACCCGACCTGATTTGTCCGAAATGACCCTGGGTCACTAAGGAACCGACACGTGTCTCAACGGTCAGATTTCGAACTCTCATGGCAACTTTACTTGGGCCACAAGCAAAGCTGACTTGTCCGGCTCTGGACAAGATTCGCTCTCATTGTCTTCACTCGAAGACATAGGTTTTTGATTTAGGCATCACTTCAGTCATTCTGACTGGTTCTCCTAGACCCCACTTAACAGTACGGTGGTTCCTATGACTCAACACAAAAGAAAAAGAACTACGAAAGATCTAAGTCTTCGAGCTCCATATGCTTCATAACGTGTCTTCTTTTGTCATAGTCTTCAAAGTGAATATCTTCATGTACCACCTTTGTCTTCAATGTCTTCATACATTTTTAGGGGTCATCTCTGGTAGTAAAACCGAATCAATGAGGGGCTTCTACCTGTGTTTTCCTGCAATTCTCACAAACACATTAGTCCCTCAACTAGGTTTGTCGTCAATACTCAAAACCAACTAGGGGTGGCACTAGATGCACTTACAGTGACAAATCCTAATCTTGATCTATGCCAACTCAACAAGTACCATCGGAGACACCTGTAGAGCACCTTTATAATCACCCAGATACGTTGTGACGTTTGGTAGCACACAAAGTGTTCCTCCTGTATTCGGGAGTTGCATAATATCATAGTCATAGGAACATGTATAAGTCATGAAGGAAGCAATAGCAATATACTAAATGATCAAGTGCTAAGCTAACGGAATGGGTCAAGTCAATCACATCATTCTCTAATGATGTGATCCCGTTAATCAAATGACAACTCATGTCTATGGCTAGGAAACTTAACCATCTTTGATTCAACGCGCTAGTCAAGTATAGGCATAGTTTGTCTATGTATTCACACATGTACTAAGTTTCTAGTTAATAAAATTATAGCATGAATAATAAACATTTATCATGATATAAGGAAATATAAATAACAACTTTATTATTGCCTCTAGGGCATATTTCCTTCAGTCTCCCACCTGCACTAGAGTCAATAATCTAGTTCACATCGTCATGTGATTTAACATCAATAGTTCACATCTTTATGTGATTAGTTCACATCTCCATGTGACTAATACCCAAAGGGTTTACTAGAGTCAATAATCTAGTTCACATCGCTATGTGATTAACACCCGAAGAGTGATCATGTTTTGCTTATGAGAGAAGTTTAGTCTACGGGTCTGCAACATTCAGATTCGTATGTATTTCGCAAATTTCTATGTCTACAATACTCTGCACGGAGCTACTCTAGCTAATTGCTCCCACTTTCAATATGTATCCAGATCGAGACTTAGAGTCATCTAGATTGATGTAAAAAGCTTGCATCGACGTAACTCTTTACGGCGAACTCTTTTATCACCTCCATAACCGAGAAATATTTCCTTAGTCCTCTAAGGATAATTTTGACCGCTGTCCGGTGATCTACTCCTAGATCACTATTTGCACTCCCTTGCCAAAATCATGCTAAGGTATACAATAGGTCTGGTTGACAGCATAGCATACTTTATAGAACCTATGACTGAGGCATAGGGAATGACTTTTCATTCTCTTTCTATTTTCTACCATGGTCGTGTTTTGAGTCTTTACTCAACTTCACACCTTGTAACACAGGCAAGAACTCTTTCTTTGACCGTTCCATTTTGAACTACTTTAAAATCTTGTCAAGGTATGTACTCATTGAAAAACTTATCAAGCATCTTGATCTATCTATATAGATCTTGATGCTCAGTATGTAAGTAGCTTCCCCGAGGTCTTTGTTTGAAAAAATCCTTTCAAACATTCCTTTATGCTTTCCAGAAAGTTCTACATTATTTCTGATCAACAATATGTCATTCACATATACTTATCAGAAATGCTGTAGTGCTCCCACTCACTTTCTTGTAAATACAGGCTTCACCGCAAGTCTGTATAAAACCACATGCTTTGAACACTTTATCAAAGCATATATTCCAACTCCGAGATGCTTGCACCAGTCCATAGATGGATCGTTGGAGCTTGCTCACTTTGTTAGCACCTTTAGGATCGACAAAACCTTCTGGTTGCATCATATACAACTCTTCTTTAAGAAATCCATTAAGGAATGCAGTTTTGACATCCATTTGCCAGATTTCATAAAATGCGGCAACAGCTAACATGATTCGAACAGACTTTTAAGCATCGATGCGAATGAGAAAATCTCATCGTAGTCAACACCTTGAACTTGTCGAAAACATTTTTTGCAACAATTCGAGCTTTGTAGATAGTAACACTACTATCAGTGTCCGTCTTCCTCTTGAAGATCCATTTATTCTCATTGACTCACTGATCATCGGGCAAGTCAATCAAAGTCCATACTTCGTTCTCATACATGGATCCCATCTCAGATTTCATGGACTCAAGCCATTTTACGGAGTCTGGGCTCATCATGGCTTCCTCATAGTTCGTAGGTTCGTCATGGTCTAGTAATATGACTTCCAGAATAGGATTACCGTACCACTCTGGTGCGGACCGTACTCTGACTGACCTACGAGGTTCGGTAGTAACTTGATCTGAAGTTTCATGATCATCATCATTAGCTTACTCACTAATTGGTGTAGGAATCACTGGAACTGATTTATGTGATGAACTACTTTCCAATTCGGGAGAAGGTACAATTACCTCATCAAGTTCTACTTTCCTCCCACTCACTTCTTTTGAGAGAAACTCCTCTAGAAAGGATCCATTCTTAGCAACAAAATATCTTGCCTTCGGATCTGTGATAGAAGGTGTACCCAACAGTTTCTTTTGGGTATCCTATGAAGACGCACTACTATGATTTGGGTTCGAGCTTATCAATTTGAAAAAATTTCACGTAAGCATCGCAACCCCAAACTTTAAGAAACGACAGCTTTGGTTTCTTGTCAAACCATAGTTCATACGGTGTCATCTCAACAGATTTATATGGTGCCCTATTTAACGTGAATGCAGCTGTGTCTAATGCATAACCCCAAAATGATAGTGGTAAATCGGTAAGAGACATCATAGATCGAACCATATCCAATAAAGTATGATTACAACGTTTGGACACACCATTATGTTGTGGTGTTCTGATAACCCACAAGTATAGGGGATCAATTGTAGCCTCTTTCGATAAGTAGGAGTTTCAAACCCAATGAGGAGCTAAAGGTAGAACAAATATTCTCTCAAGTTCTATCGACCATCGATACAACTCTACGCACGCTTAACATTCGCTTTACCTAGAACAAGTATGAAACTAGAAGTACTTTGTAGGTGTTGTTGGATAGGATTGCAAGATAATAAAGAGCACGTAAATAAAAAGTAGGGGCTGTTTAGATAAAGACACAACTAAGTTAGTTTAGTAGAGAGCTTGTTGTCACACAAGAAAGTTATTTGTCCCTAGGCAATCGATAACTAGACCGGTAATCATTATTGCAATTTTATTTGAGGGAGAGGCATAAGTTAACATACTTTCTCTTCTTGGATCATATGCACTTATGATTGGAACTCTAGCAAGCATCCGCAACTACTAAAGATCATTAAGGTAAAAACCAACCTTAGCATTATAAGGCATCAAGTCCTCTTTATTCCCATACGCAAACAACCTACTTACTCAGGTCTGTGCTTCTGTCACTCACGCCACCCACCATAAGCAAATCATGAACATATTGCAAACCCTACAGCGGGGATACCTCACGCTTGCGTGACACGAGAGCACCATAGGACAGCACCAATAATAAAACATGCAACTCAAACCAATCACGATCATCAATTAACCCATAGGACAAAACGGATCTACTCAAACATCATAGGATAGCCATACATCATTGGGAAATAATATATAGCGTTGAGCACCATGTTTAAGTAGAGATTACAGAGGGTAAAAGAGGGGTTACACCGCTGCATAGAGGGAGGAAGAGTTGGTGATGATGGCGGTGAAGTTGTTGGTGTAGATTGCGGTGATGATGATGGCCCCGGCGGCGTTCCGGCGCCACCGGAAGAGAGGGGGAGAGAGCCCCCCTTCTTCTTCTTCTTCCTTGGCCTTCTCCCTAGATGGGAGAAGGGTTTCCCCTCTGGTCCATGGCCTCCATGGCATGGGAGGGGCGAGAGCCCCTCCGAGATTGGATATGTCTCTCTGTCTCTCTCTGTTTCTGCGTTCCTGATTCTGCCCTTTCACCGTTTCTTAAATTCCCGGAGATCCGTAACTCCTATTGGGCTGAATTTTGGACACAATTTTTATCCGGATATTGGCCTTCTTGCGGCGAAAGAAGGGAACCAACCGCCTTACAGGGTGGCCACGAGGGCCCAGGGCGTGCCTGACCCCCTAGGGTGCGCCCCCTGCCTCGTGGCCCCCTCGGGCATTGTCTCGCGTTGATTCTTCTTCCCAAAAATCACATATATTCCAAAAAAAATCTCCGTCAGTTTTTATCCCATTTGGACTCCGTTTGATATGGATTTTCTATGAAACAAAAAACATGCAACAAACAGGAACTGGCACCGGGCACTGGATCAATATGTTAGTCCCCAAAATAGTATAAAAAGTTGCCAAAAGTATAGGAAAGTTGTATAATATTGGCATGGAACAATAAAAAATTATAGATACGACGGAGACATATCAGCATCCCCAAGCTTAATTCCTGCTCGTCCTCGAGTAGGTAAATGATAAAAAAGATAATTTTTGATGTGGAATGCTACCTAGCATAATCTTGATCATGTATCTAATCATGACATGAATATTAAGACACGAGTGATTCAAAGCAATAGTCTATCATTTAACATTAAGACAATAATACTTCAAGCATACTAACCAAGCAATCATGTCTTTTCAAAATAATATGGCCAAAGAAAGTTATCCCTAAAAAATCATATGGTCTGGCTATGCTCCATCTTCACCACATAAAATATTCAAATCATGCACACCCCCGATGACAAGCCAAGCAATTGTTTCATAGTTTTGATGTTCTCAAACCTTTTCAACTTTCACGCAATACATGAGCGCGAGCCATGGATATAGCACTATAGGTGGAATAGAATATGATGATGGAGGTTGTGTGGAGAAGACAAAAAAGGAGAAAGTCTCACATCGACGCGGCTAATCAACGGGCCATGGAGATGCCCATCAATTGATGTCAATGTGAGGAGTAGGGATTGCCATGCAACAGATGCACTAAGAGCTATAAGTGTATGAAAGCTCAAACTGAAACTAAGTGGGTGTGCATCCAACTTGCTTGCTCATGAAGACCTAGGGCATTTGAGGAAGCCCATCGTTGAAATATACAAGCCAAGTTCTATAATGAAAATTCCCACTAGTATATGAAAGTGATAACTCAAGAGACTCTATATGAAGAATATGGTGCTACTCTGAAGCACAAGTGTGGTAAAAGGATAGTAACATTGTCCCTTCTCTTTTTTTTTCTTTTTTTGTAGGCTTCTTTGGCCTCTATCTTTCTTTTTTTTGGGGGGGGGGGGCTTCTTTGGCCACTTTTATTTTGACCATGGGACAATGTTCTAACAATGATGATCATCACACTTTTATTTACTTACAACTCAATATTACAACTCGATACTAGAACAAAGATATGACTCTATATGAATGCCTCCGGTGGTGTACCGGGATGTGCAATGATCTAGCGTAGCAATGACATCAAAAAGGACAAGCCATGAAAACATCATGCTAGCTATCTTACGGTCATGCAAAGCAATATGACAATAAATGCTCAAGTCATGTATATGATGATGATGGAAGTTGCATGGCAATATATCTCGGAATGGCTATGGAAATGCCATAATAGGTAGGTATGGTGGCTGTTTTGAGGAAGATATAAGGAGGATTATGTGTGATAGAGCGTATCGTATCACGGGGTTTGGATGCACCGACGAAGTTTGCACCAACTCTCGAGGTGAGAAAGGGCAATGCACGGTACCGAAGAGGCTAGCAATGATGGAAGGGTGAGAATGCGTATAATCCATGGACTCAACATTAGTCATAAAGAACTCACATACTTATTGCAAAAATCTGTTAGTCAGCGAAACAAAGTACTACGCGCGTGCTCCAAGGGGGATAGATTGGTAGGAAAAGACCATCGCTCGTCCCCGACCGCCACTCATAAGGAAGACAATCAATAAATACCTCATGCTCCAACTTCGTTACATAACGGTTCACCATACGTGCATGCTACGGGAATCACAAACCTCAACGCAAGTATTTCTACAATCCACAACTACTCACTAGCATGACTCTAATATCACCATCTTTATATCGCAAAACTATTGCAAGGAATCAAATATATCATATTCAGTGATCTACAAGTTTTATGTAGGATTTTATGACTAACCATGTGAATGACCAATTCATGTCAACTCTCTAAATAGATATAAGTGAAGCAAGAGAGTTTAATTCTTTCTACAAAAGATATGCCCACGCTCTAATAAATATAAGTGAAGCAAAAGAGCATTCTACAAATGGCGGTTTTCTATGTGAAGAGAAACATGCAATCCATACTTCAAATGATATAAGTGAAGCACATGAAGCATTCTATAAAGCCATACTCAAAAGATATAAGTGAAGTGCAAAGAGCATTCTATAAATCAACCAAGGACTATCTCATACCAACATGGTGCATCAAAGAAAAGTAAAAACTAAATGCAAAAGACGCTCCAAGATTTACGCATATCATGTGACGAATAAAAATATAGCTCCAAGTAAAATTACCGATGGTCGTTAGAAGAAAGAGGGGATGCCTTACGGGGCATCCCCAAGCTTGGTTGCTTGAGAGTCCTTGAATATTTCCTTGGGGTGCCTCGGGCATCCCCAAGCTTAGGCTCTTGACACTCCTTATTCCTTCATCCATCGTGATCTCTCCCAAAACTTGAAAACTTCAATCACACAAAACTTAACAAAAGGTTCGGTAAGATCCGTTAGTATAATAAAGCAAATCACTACTCTAAGTACTGTTGCAAACCAATTAATATTTTGTTTTTGCATTGTAGCTACTGTAATATAACTTTTCCCTGGCTTAATCCACTGATAGAAATTGATAGTTTCATCAAAACAAGCAAACTATGCATCAAAAACAGAATCTGTCTTAAACAGGACAGTCTGTAGTAATCTAAACATTCACCATACTTATGGTACTCCAAAAATTATGCAAAATAAACAATTTGTATAGAAATACAGTGCAAGAAGTTTCACAGCCGTTTGACGTTCCAGTAAAAAAATGTAAAATCGCGCACTACAGCCAAAGTTTCTGTTCTGCACCGCACAAACCAACAAGCAATGTAAACATCCTAAAGGCAAATCTTGGCACATTATTTTTATAATACAATGGAATTGTACAAGGGGATAATTATTTTTGTTGAAAAGTTTCTGTAGTCAAGATTCACAAAGTTTCCGTGAGCATGAACAAAGTTCAAGGAGCTCCCCCACTTCAACAATGCTTGTCTCTCTCACTTTCACTTTCCTTTTTGAAAAGTTTTGGGTTCCCCTCTTTATCTTTTTTTGTTTTTAAACTATATAAAAGCACTCAATAGAAATAAATGACTCTCTAAAACTTCCGGGTTGTCTCCCTGGCAGCGCTTTCTTTAAAGCCATTAAGCTAGGCATATAGTGCTCAAGTAATGAATCCACCCGGACCCCAAGGTATATCAAAGCCAATTTTAATTAACAATGATTTGTGATTTAGTAGTGAGCACAAAGTAACATATATCATGCAACAACGAAGTCTAACTCTCTTCCTATGCATCGGCATGTCATAAAAGAACAATTCATGCACACATAGTAAAGGCCAATGCATAGTATAAACAGTTTCTTGCAATTTTATCATATTGGAAACATGGAGAGGCGGAGATGTAGTTCCTCTCTTATAATAATTGCAAGTAGGAGCAGCAAGCACATTCATATTATATTCATCAAAATCATCTTGTGTAGTAGTAAAACGCAACCTATCAATATAATCCTTAATAAGGGCAAACTTCTCCGATATAGTGTAGTCGGGAGAATTCAAATAGATAATAGGACTATCATGCGTGGGTGCAATAGCAACAATTTCATGTTTAACATAAGGAACTATAGCAAGTTCATCTCCATAAGCATAATTCATATTGGCATCTTGGCCACAAGCATAGCAAGCATCATCAAAAAGGGATATTTCAAAAGAATCAACGGGATCATAACAATCATCATAGCATTCACCCTTCGGTAAGCATGAAGGGAAATTAAACAATGTATGAGTTGAAGAGTTACTCTCATTAGAAGGTGGGCACGGGTAGCTAATCCGCTCTTCCTCCTTTTGTTCTTTGCTCTCCTCCTCATCTTTTTCATCCAATGAGCCCAAAGTTTCATCAATTCCTTCTTCCATAGACTCCTGCAAAATATTAGTCTCTTCTTGGATAGTGGAGGAGTCCTCAATATATGGTTTAACATAGGCATTAGAAGAATAATTATCATAACAATATTTAAGTATGGCAAAATTTTCAGATTTGTAAAGAGTAGCATCATACTTTTCAATCAAAGAAGCAATTTCATAAGCACCCTTAAAAGCAACAAATTCTTCAATTTGTTGAACATCATAGTAATTATAAACACCCTTAGCATACAAAGATACGATTCCATTATCACTAAACTCACATTGGTAGGGAAGGTGTTTCTTAGGGTTTTCAGAACAACAAGTAACATCATATATTTCACATAAATTCCAAGCATAGCATTGCAAACGATGAATTTGATCCAGTAAAAGTGTCCCTTTTTCAGATATGCGGTGTCGCACATAACAAGCATGCTCATCTAAATATTTGCCCTCAACTAAGCTAGTTGGGGTTTCAGCCCGAGCACATAGGGATCGAAGATGATCCAAGTAAAAAGCTTCAGGAGTGTGACAAATTTTGAGTGGTTCTTCAACCATTGGTGTAGTAGGTACAACTAATTTTTTTGGTATTTTGTGTTTCCTACCCATAACTACAGATAGAAAACAAGAGCACAAAATAAAAACTACTTAGTGATAAAGCAAACAAGCACACACAAGAATATTCACCCCACGCTATACCTCCCCGGCAACGGCACCAGAAAAAGGCCTTGATAGCCCACAAGTATAGGGGATCAATTGTAGCCTCTTTCGATAAGTAAGAGTGTCGAACCCAACGAGGAGCTAAAGGTAGAACAAATATTCCCTCAAGTTCTATCGACCACCTATACAACTCTACGCACGCTTAACGTTCGCTTTACCTAGAACAAGTATGAAACTAGAAGTACTTTGTAGGTGTTGTTGGATAGGTTTGCAAGATAATAAAGAGCACGTAAATAAAAAGTAGGGGCTGTTTAGATAAAGACACAACTAAGTTAGTTTTAGTAGAGAGCTTGTTGTCACACAAGAAAGTTATTTGTCCCTAGGCAATCGATAACTAGACCGGTAATCATTATTGCAATTTTATTTGAGGGAGAGGCATAAGTTAACATACTTTCTCTTCTTGGATCATATGCACTTATGATTGGAACTCTAGCAAGCATCCGCAACTACTAAAGATCATTAAGGTAAAAACCAACCTTAGCATTATAAGGCATCAAGTCCTCTTTATTCCCATACGCAAACAACCTACTTACTCAGGTCTGTGCTTCTGTCACTCACGCCACCCACCATAAGCAAATCATGAACATATTGCAAACCCTACAGCGGGGATCCCTGATGCTTGCGTGACACGGAGAGCACCATAGGACATCACCAATAATAAAACATGCAACTCAAACCAATCACGGTCATCAGTTAACCCATAGGACAAAATGGATCTACTCAAACATCATAGGATAGCCATACATCATTGGGAAATAATATATAGCGTTGAGCACCATGTTTAAGTAGAGATTACAGCGGGTAAAATAGGGGTTACACCACTGCATAGAGGGGGGAAGAGTTGGTGATGATGGCGGTGAAGTTGTTAGTGTAGATTGCGGTGGTGATGATGGCCCCGACGGCGTTCCGGCGCCACCGGAAGAGAGGGGGAGAGAGCCCCCCTTCTTCTTATTCTTCTTCCCTGACCTTCTCCCTAGATGGGAGAAGGGTCTCCCCTCTGGTCCATGGCCTCCATGGCATGGGAGGGGCGAGAGCCCCTCCGAGATTGGATCTGTCTCTCTGTCTCTCTCTGTTTCTGCTTTCCTGATTCTGCCCTTTCACCGTTTCTTAAATTCCCGGAGATCCGTAACTCCGATTGGGCTGAATTTTGGACACGATTTTTATTCAGATATTGGCTTTCTTACGGTTAAAGAAGAGCACCAACCGCCTTACGGGGTGGCCACGAGGGCCCATGGCGCACCTGACCCCCTGGGGCGCGCCCCCTGCCTCGTGCCCCTCTCGGGCATCATCTTGCATTGATTCTTCTTCCCAAAAATCACATATATGCCAAAAAAATCTCCGTCAGTTTTTATCCTATTTGATGTGGATTTTCTGCGAAACAAAAAAGATGCAACAAACAGGAACTGGCACTGGGCACTGGATCAATAATATTAGTCCCAAAAATAGTATAAAAAGTTGCCAAAAGTATATGAAAGTTGTATAATATTGGCATGGAACAATCAAAAATTATAGATACGACGAAGACGTATCATGTTCCAGGTGGCGTGAGTTGTGAAACTATTCCACATTGTTTCAAATGAAGACCAAACTCGTAACTCAAATATTTGCCTTCGCGATCAGATCGTAGAAACTTTATTTTCTTGTTACGATGATTTTCCACTTCACTCTGAAATTCTTTGAACTTTTCAAATGTTTCTGACTTATGTTTCATTAACTAGATGTACCCATATCTGCTCAAATCATCTGTCAAGGTCAAAAAATAACGATACCCGCCGCGAGCCTCAACACTTATCGGATCGCATACATCAGTATGTATTATTTCCAATAAGTCAGTTGCTCGCTCCATTGTTCCAGAGAACGGACTCTTAGTCATCTTGCCCATGAGGCATGGTCCGCAAGCATCAAGTGATTCATAATCAAGTGATTCCAAAAGTCCATCGGCATGGAGTTTCTTCATGCGCTTTACACCAATATGACCTAAACGGCAGTGCCACATATAAGTTGCACTATCATTATTAATTTTGCATCTTTTGGCTTCAATATTATGAATATGTGTATTACTATGATCGAGATTCAATAAACCATTTATACTGAGTATATGACCATAGAAGGGTTTATTCATGTAAATAGAACAACAATTATTCTTTGACTTAAATGAATAACCGTATCGCAATAAACATGATCCAATCATATTTATGCTCAACGCAAACACCAAATAACATTTATTTTAGGTTCAACACTAATATCGAAGGTAAAGGGAGTGTGCGATGGTGATCTTATCAACCTTGGAATCACTTCCAACTCTCATCATCACCCCGCCCTTAACTAGTCTCTGTTTATTTTGCAACTCCCGTTTCGAGTTACTACTCTTAGCAACTGAAACAGTATAAAACACCGATGGGTTGCTATAAACACTAGTAAAGTAGACATCAATAACATGTATATCAAATATACGTTTGTTCACTTTGCCATCCTTCTTATCCGCCAAGTATCTAAGGCAGTTCCACTTCCAGTGACCATTTCGTTTGCAGTAGAAGCACTCAGTTTCAGGCTTGGGTCTATATTTGGGCTTCTTCATGGGAGTGGCAAGTTGCTTGCCGTTCTTCTTGAAGTTCCCTTTCTTTCCCTTGCCCTTTTACTTGAAACTAGTGGTTTTGTCAACCATCAACATTTGATGCTTTTCTTGATTTCTACCTTTGTCGATTTCAGCATCATGAAGAGCTCGGGAATCATTTTCGTCATCCCTTGCATATTATAGTTTATCACTAAGTTCTAGAAACTTGGTGATAGTGACTAGAGAAATTTATCAATTACTATCTTATCTGGAAGATTAACTCCCACTTGATTCAAGCAATTGTAGTACCCAGACAATCTGAGCACATACCCACTGGTTGAGTTATTCTCCTCCATCTTGTAGGCAACATACTGTCAGAGGTCTCATACCTCTCGACACGGGATGAGTATGAAATACTGCTACCTCTTGAGCACTGTGTTGGTTTTCCCTTGAAGAGGAAAGGGTGATGCAGCAAAGTAGCGTAAGTATTTCCCTCAGTTTTTGAGAACCAAGGTATCAATCCAGGCTACGCGCGAGTCCCTCACACCTGCACAAAACAAATAAATCCTCGCAACCAACGCGATAAGGGGTTGTTAATCCCTACACGGTCACTTACGAGAGAGAGATCTGATAGATATGATAAGATAATATTTTTGGTATTTTTATGATAGAGATGCAAAGTAAAATAAAAGCAATGAAACTAACTAAGTATTGGAAGATTTAATATGATGAAGATAGACCCGGGGGCCATAGGTTTCACTAGTGGCTTCTCTCGAGAGCATAAGTATTTTACGGTGGGTGAATGAATTACTGTTGAGCAATTGACAAAATTGAGCATAGTTATGAGAATATCTAGGTATGGTCATGTATATAGGCATCACGTCCGAGACAAGTAGACCGACTCCTGCCTGCATCTACTACTATTACTCCACACATCGACCGCTATCCAGCAGGCATCTAGAGTATTAAGTTCATAAGAACAGAGTAACGCCTTAAGCAAGATGACATGATGTAGAGGGATAAACTCATGCAATATGATGAAAACCCCATCTTGTTATCCTCGATGGCAACAATACAATACGTGCCTTGCTGCCCCTACTGTCACTGGGAAAGGACACCGCAAGATTGAACCCAAAGCTAAGCACTTCTCCCATTGCAAGAAAGATCAATCAAGTAGGCCAAACCAAACTGATAATTCGAAGAGACTTGCAAAGATAACCAATCATACATAAAAGAATTCAGAGAAGATTCAAATATTGTTCATAGATAAACTTGATCATAAACCCATAATTCATCGGTCTCAACAAACACACCTCAAAAAGAAGATTACGTCGAATAGATCTACACAAGAGAGGGGGAGAACTTTTTATTGAGATCCAAAAAGAGAGAAGAAGCCATCTAGCTAATAACTATGGACCCATAGGTCTGAGGTAAACTACTCACACTTCATCGGAGAGGCTATGGTGTAGATGTAGAAGCCCTCCGTGATCGATGCCCCCTCCGGCGGAGCTCAGGAACAGGCCCCAAGATGGGATCTCGTGGATACAAAAAGTTACGGCGGTGGAATTAGGGTTTTGGCTCTGTATTTGATCGTTTGGGGGTACGTAGGTATATATAGGAGAAGAAGTACGTCGGTGGAGCAACAGGGGGCCCACGAGGGTGGAGGGCGCACCTGGGGGAGGTGGGCGCGCCCCCCTACCTTGTGGCCTCCCTGTTGATTGCTTGACGTAGGGTCCAAGACTCCTGGTTCTTGTTCGTTCCAAAAACCACGTTCCCGAAGGTTTCATTCCGTTTGGACTCCGTTTGATATTCCTTTTCTTTGAAACCCTAAAACAGGCAAAAAAACAGCAATTCTGGGCCGGGCCTCCGATTAGTAGGTTAGTCCCAAAAATAATATAAAAGTGGATAATAAAGCCTAATAATGTCCAAAACAGAAGATAATATAGCATGGAGCAATCAAAAATTATAGATACGTTGGAGACGTATCAAGCATCCCCAAACTTAATTCCTGCTCGTCCTCGAGTAGGTAAATGATAAAAATAGAATTTTTGATGTGGAATGCTACTTGGCATAATTTCAATGTAACTCTTCTTAATTGTGGTATGAATATTTAGATCCGAAAGATTCAAGACAAAAGTTTAATATTGAAATAAAAATAATAATTCTTCAAGTATACTAACTAAGCAATTATGTCTTCTCAAAATAACATGGCCAAAGAAAGTTATCCCTACAGAATCATATAGTCTGGCTATGCTCTATCTTCACCACACAAAGTATTTAAATCATGCACAACCCCTATGACAAGCCAAACAATTGTTTCATACTTTTGACATTCTCAAACTTTTTCAATCTTCACGCAATACATGAGCATGAGCCATGGACATAGCACTATAGGTGGAATAGAATGGTGGTTGTGGAAAAGACAAAAAGGGAGAAGATAGTCTCACATCAACTAGGCGTATCAATGGGCTATGGATATGCCCATCAATAGATATCAATGTGAGTGAGTAGGGATTGCCATGCAACGGATGCACTAGAGCCATAAGTATATGAAAGCTCAAAAAGAAACTAAGTGGGTGTGCATCCAACTCGCTTGCTCACGAAGACCTAGGGCAATTTGAGGAAGCCCGTCATTGGAATATGCAAGCCAAGTTCTATAATGAAAAATTCCCACTAGTATATGAAAGTGAAAACATAGGAGACTCTCTATCATGAAGATCATGGTGCTACTTTGAAGCACAAGTGTGGTAAAAGGATAGTAGCATTGTCCCTTCTCTCTTTTTCTCTCATTTTTTTATATGGTCATTTTCTCTCTTTTTTATGGCCTTTTTTTTGGGGGGGCTTCTTTGGCCTATTTTTTCGTCCGGAGTCTCATCCCGACTTGTGGGGGAATCATAGTCTCCATCATCCTTTCCTCACTAGGACAATGCTCTAATAATGATGATCATCACACTTTTATTTTCTTACAACTCAAGAATTACAACTCGATACTTAGAACAAGACATGACTCTATATGAATGCCTCCGGCGGTGTACCGGGATATGCAATGAATCAAGAGTGACATGTATGAAAGAATTATGAATGATGGCTATGCCACAAATACGATATCAACTACATGATCATGCAAAGCAATATGACAATGATGGAGTGTGTCGTAATAAACAGAACGGTGGAAAGTTGCATGGCAATATATCTCAGAATGGCTATGGAAATGCCATAATAGGTAGGTATGGTGGCTGTTTTGAGGAAGGTAATGGTGGGAGGGTGAGAGTACGTATAATCCATGGACTCAACATTAGTCATAAAGAACTCACATACTTATTGCAAAAATCTACAAGTTATCAAAGCAAATTATTACGCGCATGCTCCTAGGGGGATAGATTGGTAGGAAAAGACCATCACTCGTCCCCGACCGCCACTCATAAGAAAGACAATCGATAAATAAATCATGCTCAGACTTCATCACATAACGTTCACCATACGTGTATGCTACGGGAATAACAAACTTTAACAAAAGTATTTTTCAAATTCACAACTACTCAACTAGCATGACTTTAATATTACCATCTCTATATCTCAAAACAATTATCAAGTATCAAACTTCTCATAGTATTCAACACACTCATAAGAGAATTTTATTATTAATCTTGTATACCTAGCATATTAGGATTATTTAAGAAAATTACCATGCTATTTAAGACTCTCAAAATAATCTAAGTGAAGCATGAGAGATCAATAGTTTCTATAAAATAAATCCACCACCATGCTTTGAAAGATATAAGTGAAGTACTAGAGCAAAACTATATAACTCAAAAGATATAAGTGAAGCACATAGAGTATTCTAATAATTTCCGAATCATGTGTATCTCTCTCAAAAGGTGTGTACAGCAAAGATGATTGTGGTAAACTAAAAAAACAAAGACTCAAATCATACAAGACGCTCCAAGAAAAACACATATCATGTGGTGAATAAAAATATAGCTCCAAGTAAAGTTACCGATGGAAGTAGACGAAACAGTGGATGCCCCGGGCTTTGGCTTTTTGGTGTCCTTAGATTATCTTGGGGGTGCCATGGGAATCCCCAAGCTTAGGCTCTTGCCACTCCTTATTCCATAATCCATCAAATCCTTACCCAAAACTTGAAAACTTCACAACACAAAACTTAAAGTAGAAAATCTCGTGAGCTCCGTTAGCGAAAGAAAACAAAAGACCACTTCAAGGTACTGTAATGAACTCATTCTTTATTTATATTGGTGTTAAACCTAATGTATTCCAACTTCTCTATGGTTTATAAACTATTTTACTAGCCATAGATTCATCAAAATAAGCAAACAACACACGTAAAACAGAATCTGTCAAAAACAGAACAGTCTGTAGTAATCTGTAGCTAGCGCAAGACCTGGAACCCCAAAAATTCTAAAATAAATTGATGGACGTGAGGAATTTATCTATTAATCATCTGCAAAAATAATTAACTAAATATCACTTTCCAAATAAAAATGGCAGTAGTTCTGGTGATCGCTAAAGTTTCTGTTTTTTACAACAAGATTAACAAGACTTTCTCCAAGTCTTCCCAACGGTTCTACTTGGCACAAACACTAATTAAACACAAAAAACACAATCAGAACAGAGGATAGATAAATTATTTATTACTAAACAGGAACAAAAATCAAGGAATAAAAATAAAATTGGGTTGCCTCCCAACAAGCGCTATCGTTTAACGCCCCTAGATAAAAAGAAATGATAGATCTAGGTATTGCCATCTTTGGTAGGCAATCCATAAGTGGCTCTCATAATAGATTCATAAGGTAATTTAATTTTCTTTCTAGGAAAGTGTTCCATGCCTTTCCTTAACGGAAATTGGAATCTAATATTTCCTTCCTTCATATCAATAATTGCACCAATCTTTCTAAGGAAAGGTCTACCAAGAATAATAGGACATGAAGGATTGCAATCTATGTCAAGAACAATAAAATCTACGGGCACATAATTACTATTTAGAACAATAAGAACATCATTAATTCTTCCCATAGGTTTCTTAATAGTGGAATCCGCAAGGTGCAAGTTTAAAGAGCAATCATCAAAATCAAGAAAACCTAACAAATCACATAAAGTCTTTGGAATCGTGAAAACACTAGCACCCAAATCACACAAAGCATAGCATTCATGATCTTTAATTTTAATTTTAATAGTTGGTTCCCACTCATCATAAAGTTTTCTAGGGATAGAAACTTTCAACTCAAGTTTTTCTTCATAAGACTGCATCAAAGCATCAACGATATGTTTAGTAAAAGCCTTATTTTGACTATAAGCATGAGGAGAATTTAGCACGGATAGCAACAAGGAAATACAATCTATCAAAGAGCAGCTATCATAATTAAATTCCTTGAAATCCAAAATAGTGGGTTCATTAATATTTAAAGTTTTGACTTCTTCAATCCCACTTTTATCAATTTTAGCATCAAGATCTAAAAACTCCGAATTTTTGGAACACCTTCTAAGTAAAGGTGGATCATATTCAGTCCCATCATTATCAAGATTCATATTGCAAAACAAAGGTTTAATAGGGGACACATCAATAACTTTTAGATCTTCATCTTTATTATCATGTTCTTCTGGCTTAGCGGCCATCTTATTGACTAAGGTGGCCTGCTTATCCGAAACTTCAGCTATTAACTTCTCAAGACAAGCAATTTGGGATCTCAAACCATCAAATTCTTTAGACATATCATCAAGCTCTTTATTCATGTAACTCATAAAGTTTTTTTGTTCCTTAAGCTTGTTTCTAAAGAAACTATTATGCTCAAATTGCAAGACCATAAAACTCCTAACGTTGCTTTCGATTTTTTCCAACCTTTTAAGGTGAAGATCACCAAATCGGGGAAGAGCCATCGTGACAAGCAAGCAATCCAACACACAAGAAAACGAGGAACGGGCAAAAAGAGGCAAATAGAGAAACAAAGGGAGGATAGAGAGAGGGCGAATAAAACGGTAAGGGTGAAGTGGGGGAGAGGAAAATGAGAGGCAAATGGCAAATAATGTAATGCGGGAGATAAGGGTTTGTGATGGGTACTTGGTATGTTGACTTTTGCGTAGACCTCCCCGGCAACGGCGCCAGAAATCCTTCTTGCTACCTCTTGAGCACTGCGTTGGTTTTCCCTTGAAGAGAAAAGGGTGATGTAGCAAAGTAGCGTAAGTATTTCCCTCGGTTTTTGAGAACCAAGGTATCAATCCGGTAGGAGGCTACGCGCGAGTCCCTCGCACCTACACAAAACAAATAAATCCTCGCAACCAACGCGATAAGGGGTTGTCAATCCCTACACGGTCACTTACGAGAGTGAGATCTGATAGGTATGATAAGATATTTTTTTGGGTATTTTTATGATAGAGATGCAAAGTAAAATAAAAGCAATGAAAATAACTAAGTATTGGAAGATTTAATATGATGAAGATAGACCCGGGGGCCATAGGTTTCACTAGTGGCTTCTCTCGAGAGCATAAGTATTTTACGGTGGGTGAACGAATTACTATTGAGCAATTGACATAATTGAACATAGTTATGAGAATATCTAGGTATGGTCATGTATATAGGCATCACGTCCGAGACAAGTAGACCGACTCCTGCCTGCATCTACTACTATTACCCCACACATCGACCGCTATCCATGCATCTAGAGTATTAAGTTCATAAGAATAGAGTAACGCCTTAAGCAAGATGACATGTGATACGTCTTATACGTATCTATAATTTTTGATTGTTCCATGCTATTATATTATCAACCTTGGATGTTTTATATGCATTTATATGCTATTTTATATGATTTTTGGGATTAACCTGTTAACCTAGAGCCCGGTGCCAGTTTCTGTTTTTTTCCTTGTTTTAGAGTATCGCAGAAAAAGAAAATCAAACGGAGTCCAATTGACCTGAAACTTCACTAAACTTATTTTTGGAAAGAAAGCAATACATAAGACTTGGAGTGCACGTCAGGGGATCAACGAGGAAGCCACGAGGCAGGGGGGCGCCCACCCCCTGGGCGCGCCCTCCACCATCGTGGGCCCCTCGTGGCTCCCCTGATGTATTTCTTCCACCTATATATATATTCATATCTACAACCACTGTAAAAGAAAGAGAGGGCGGAGAAGCAGATCATCCTATCCATCAAAACCTGCAATCTGATGGTCTACATCCCTCGAGCATACTAAACGCGTTTTACGTTTTAATTACCCACCATGCCATTGCCTAAAACATCTGTTAATAAAAATCATCTACTACCCCTATAAAAAAAGAAAGGAGCAGATCCAAACAATCACACCCATTTATTAGCAAGATCTAATGGTCCTTAACCATTCCATGTTTAACACTGCCAACCACGCCCATCGCTAACCCGCCCCTAATCGATCGCTAACCCGCCCCGCCGTTAAAAAAAAAGAAGAAAACCGTGCGCGCGATCTCTCCCCCGTCCGCAGGACCTCTCGCCCCCGCCTTCTCCGGCGCCGTTCGCCGCCCGCGGTTTGCCGCCCATCGCGCCCTTCGCCGCGGGACAGCCGGAGCCGCCGTCCGTCGCGCACTGCGGGAGCCGCCGCAGGTTGTCGCTTGTCACGCCCTTCGCCGTGGGAGAGCCGGAGCCACCGCCCGTCGCGCGCCGGAGGAGCCACCGCAGGTCGCCGCGGGAGAGCCGGGGCCGCCGCGATCGTGAGCAGCCGCCCGCCCATCCTCCATCCCTACGCGGGCGCACCTTCCTTCAGCTCCTCCTCGCGCCGCCCCTCTCCTTTGCCCCGGCCGCCAAGACCCAGCGGTCGCTTCACCGGGTTGCGGCGCCGCCCCGCCCGATAGCCTCCCAGCGGCCGCCTGCCGCCATCCGCGCAGACTGCTTCACCGACGCCCGCGGCCGCTTCACCAGGCCACGGCGTCGCCCGCCCATCCCTGTGTGTGCAACGGCTGAAAATTTCGATCTGCGATGGTGCGCGGAGATCAAGCGATGACGGCAACAGCGTCGAGCTTTGCAGGTATTGATCCCCCCTCCCCTTCCCCAGCAATGCTTGAATTGGACTGCATGAATGAATTTGCTGGCACGAGTATGCAAGATAGAAAAATAAGTGAATCTTTTGATGTTGTCCCCTCCGCATTAGTATGGAATTCAGAAATTATCTTGTTATCTTTGCCCACTAGCATTTTCTAGACTAATAATGGTATGCAGATTTCAGCTAGAGCTTGCAGAGTTCTAAAATATGTTGACCAAATCGTTTCTTCAAAACCTGGTTCACAAATACTATGATCTTGCTACTAGCTTCTATGAGTGTGGCTGGACTGAATCCTTCCACTTTGCTCATAGGTGAGGACTCTTATCAAAAGAACAAATAATTGGTCTTTCATTCTTCAAGAAAGTTATATTTCAAAAGAAAAAAAATATGAGAATATGTCATAGAACATTGCTAATTGTGATTCCCCATGTGTCTTAGCATTTTAGGTGGAATGGTGAACCTTGAAGCGGAAGTACCAAACGGTACGAGCACTTTCTGGCCCTATGGCTTGAGTTGAAGCCTGGGATGAAGGTCGTTTTTCTTATGAAGATCGAATAACCCATGGTAGAATGATTTTCCTTTTTAAGATGCTCTTGCTGCAGCTATATAACTTGATAATGGAGCATACAACATCGTGATGTTTGTTGAATTGCTTTGCTGTAGGTTTTGGATGTCAGGTATGGAATAGGCAGGCCATTAAGAGAAATTCCAAGATTTAGGTTTAATTCCTGTTTCGCGCTTTCACCTCTCTTCATACGTGTGAATACTGATGTGTTCGGGTTTAGACATTCTCATATGCATGATTAATGCAACTGAAGTGATTCATGTTTTTCTTACTTTCAACTGAAAACTTGTGGGGGCATGATTTTGAGGAGGCGATCCAGGTATTATTCATCTTTCAATTTTTTTATCATGATCTGTCTCTTTGAAAAAGTTGAAAACCTAATATGATGGTTTACAGAGCACCAATAAGTTAGAGAAGTTCGACCTCAACCTTTCCAGGAATTAATCTATTTTGGAACGGAGGTACTAAGCAGTACTAATACTTGTCTCTTCTGTTTGTAACCTAAAGATGTATAATTGTGTCTGTAAGTTAGATAAGGACTATTGGCTTTGTGATATTTCATTATCTGATGTTTGTAACCTAAAAAAGATGTATAACTGATCAGGCAACTGTTTTCTGCAGCTCCACCTCAGTTACTGATTGAACAGCAACGACTACCAAATAACTAGGGAAAGGTTGTTCAATGCTCATTATTTTTTGGTTGATTCTTCTATTGACTGTGATTATTTATTTTGGTATTTATTTATTTTTTGGTTGATTCTTCTATTGACTGTGATTTTTTTTGGTGACGAGGTCGCCACCAAGAACGGGTCACTGATAGTATCAACATGGAGGCGTGCCTTAGCCTGGAGCCCAGCAAGAAGATCATCGGGAGCTTCGGGACATTTGAGACGGCCGTTCTCCATGTGGCCAACGCCATCCAGCTGCAGGCATTGCGCCGGCCTCGGCAGGAGTCGGTCAAGCCCAATGTGAGTTACCAATCTTCTTACATTAGAGTGTCGTAATTGATTTACTTATTATCATAGCAATATGCTTGGATGGTTGTAATTCATGACGGGATTAACAGTACCCCATCACAGAAACTTCTACATTCAGTTAGGACTACTTATGTCTACTTAAACGTGTTCCTTATCCCGACTTTCATATACACGCATAGTATGAACCATAGTCCTGCTAACTGCTAGCTTTTTTTGGTCATATCTGATTCTGTGGTGTTAATCCACTCCTACGTTGCCAAACTCAGTTTGATTATACATGGAGTATGTTATATACTTTGATGATATTTTCAGATTTTAAATATATGACAAGCACAATCCCTGATACTAATGCTTACTCTGTTTATTTTGGATGTTCAAGTGTAGCATCTATTGACCAATGCAAGCTCCATCAGGATGTGCGTAGTGTCCATAAGTTCCCTTTTGGCCAGTACATGGAGAAAAAAAACATGGAATGTACAACAATCCTACATGAAACATTCTGAACAAAGTCATATTGAGCTACCCCTAGAAATTTTTGCAGCTTCTGTGAACTCTTGTTTTATGTTCTATAGGGCCAACTTGCATTTTCATGTCAAGCATGGCTGATTATTAGAGGGCAAGGAAAGATGGAGTAGCAGAAGCATTGCTTACGATGAGTTCATCGGGTCAACAGTGCACATTAACAAGCATTGCCTGCTGTCTGCCTTCGCCTACTTTGACGAGGATGACAGCGGGTACATCACCGTTGACCGCTGGAAGAGGTGTGCTGGGAGTACAACACAAGCTGACCGGCATCGCGACATCGCCAGGGAGGTCGGCACTGACAACATGCGTATGTTTATTCACTGCAGTCACCATCTTAAATTAATTAATTGGTTTCAATTAACTCCGTTGAATAGTCTGTACTATTATGCTAATTACTACAAATCTGAAATGCAAATTGACCATGTCTCATTTGATTAGGATGTTCAAATTGACTATGGAGAGTATATGACAACTCATGCAGGTTCGTAATGACTTGAAGAAAGCATATGAGAAGCGAGTATAGGAGCTTTAATATTAGAGCAACAGGGGAGGAGCAAATGATTGAAGGGCTATCAGCCGTGTAAAAGAAAGCTGAGGATAACGTCAACAGGTGGAAAACTATATTTGGTTGACATAATAACACTAGCAAAGGTGAATAACAATGTAACATTATCTTTTCATTAGTTGATCCATTCAACTTTTGTTTGATATGACTGGCATGATATTTGGATAGGAAAGTTATTTGTTAACTCCATATCATTTTTATGTGCAAGCTAATAATTATGCACTGTGCATTTGCCTGCAATTTCCTAGAAGTTCTCCATAATTTTCGAAGAAAATGTTTTGTGAAGTATAGTTTCTCAAGAAAATTAAAATGTGCTTGTAGTAATTTTTTCCTAAAGTTTTGTCATCTTGTAGAATGATCGACAACAGGCTCCCAGTAAAAGAATAGGATAGGAGCTGTAGGTAATAAAAAATGAGGATATGAGAAGTTGGTAGTTGAAGTCAGTATAATTGCTTAGCATTGTTTTATTCAGTAGGATTGGCGTTGCAGCTGAGGAAATATGTGATATGGAGTAATTTGGTTAACTAAAGGACATTTTACTTTTGAAGTATCTTTAACACACTTTGCAAAATGAATGATGAAGGGACATTAGGCTATTTTTCTATGCATCTGGTGATAATAGACATGCGTTGCACGTGCACACTTACTATAACCTACTAATCGATCCCTAACCCACCCCCGTCCCGCCCCGCCGTTAAAAAAAAACTGTTCGCACGATCTATCGCCCCGCCCGCACGACCTCTCGCGGTCTCGCCCCCTCCTCCTCCCGCAGCCGTTAGCCGCCGGAGCCGCCGCCCTTCGCCACGGAAGAGCCGGAGCCGCCGCAGGTCACGACCCTTTGCCGCAGGAGAGCCGGAGCCGCCGTCCGTCGCGCGCCGCTGGAGAGCTGGAGCCGCCACCCGTCGCGCGCCGCGGGAGTCGCCGCCGCGCCCTTTGTCTTTTGTTGGACGCATCCCTGTTAGAACATAACATTGTTTTGTTAGTGCCTTTGAACTGTTGTGCCATGGTGATTTGTGAATAACGAAGAAAAGTTCAGAATAACTCAAGTTGGCATGTGCGAGTGCCTGCGATACTAACGTTGTAGGAAAGCCTCACTTGCAGTTTTCTAAACTCTGCCTCAGAATGTTCCATCCCATTTTTTGGAGATTAGCATATGTTGGTATTGTTTCTGTTCTTCAGTCAGAGTTGGTGGTCCAAACCCGGGGGGGGGGGGGGGGGGGGGGGTTGATCTTTGAGTTCAGCTGTACAGAGTTGATTTCTCCACATATTAAGATCAGAAACCACATTTAAGATCAGAGATTATGTGCCATGGTGACCTGTGTATAAAGAGACTCCATATTGGCTCAACTTGCAGTTTTCTGAACTCTATTTCAGAATGTTATACCCGATGTCTCGGCTCGCAATTTTTGGTGTTGCTTCTGTTCTTTGGTGACAGTTAGCTATCTGAATGGTTTAGCAAAGGATAGCTACATAGTATGGCAAAGTACATTTGGTATCCCGCTGAAGCTGAAAACATACAGAGCACCTGTAATTAGTTTTTGGTCGACGAATTTCAGCTAGATTATAGTGTTGCGGCTCTGAACTGTGGTGATTGTGTGTGAGTGGAATTTTAGCTAGGTCGCTGCCCTCGCGCCCTTCGCTGCGGGAGCCGGAGCCGCCCACCGCTCGAGCCGCTCAGCTTGCCCTGGCCTCCGCCCCGCCGCCCCCGGTCCTATTCTGCCCCCATGCGATTCGATGATGAGGACGCTAGCGGAGAACCGCCGCTACAAATCCTCACGCTCGCCTCCATCAGTCACATGGTCTCCAGTCATCAAGACACCCCACCCTCCTCGACTGCTGCTGGTGCTACCGGCACCACTATTCTTCCTCTCGATCCGGTTCCGGCGAGGAACCCATCACCGCGCCGACCAGTCCAAGGAACTCACATCACCTCCATCAAGGTACTCGCGCTTCTGCATTGTCAGTTCCGATGTCATTAATGGGCGACATCTACATGTTGTGTGTCTCACCTGCAGGAAAACAATGACCTATGTGATTACAAATATGTGCTTGCTTCTTCATGAAGAGCCAAAAAAGGTACCAATTGGTCCTTCTATTTAAATAAATGATGCTGCATGTTTAAAATTATATGTTAATCCCATTATTTATTTTCAGTGCAAGAATATGCAGATAGAACCATAGAATATATATATACATTGTACATTACCGCGCACAGGCTTTCTCCCTGTTGCATATGCCTTTATAATAACTTGAGCTATCCATACTTGGATTAGCAACTAAATCTTAGATAATATGAAACTTGTTCTCACATGTCCATTTTCCATAATTCTTAGATGTCCATTCTAGATATTGAGCCTAGAAGCATGCACTTCATGTACAGAATATCTAAGATTTATAGCATTCACTCATATCTCTGACCACAAGATACAATCACTGACTATATAGTACAATAAGATTTAATCTCTGAATAAAACCTCACCAAAGAATCTTCATACAGAAGTATAGACGTTGATGCAAATGTATGGAGCACGGTCACCAACAGATCCACACATTTGGTCAGTGATGAATCAATGCAACCTATTGGTACATGAGTTATTTCTCTTTCTTTCTCTGAACTACTCTTTCTCTTTCACAATTACAGTTCAGCACCTTCTATGAACTGCACCTTATATCATGTCGGATTGATAATTCCTTGTAGTGGGAGGGGAGGATATTCGATCTAAGTATGTCAGAGAGGAGGAGCAAGACGGAATTAATAAGGCAAGAATTGTTTCCCTTTTAGTTTGGATCTCTGTTGCTTCATGATGGTATTATCTAACTGATGAAAAGGGAACGTTGTACGTGACTGATGAAAGAGTTGTTTCGCCTCACCAGGCAAGAAACTTTTGACCCATCCCTGCAATGTATTTTCATAGTGCCCTTGTATAAGTAAATGGAAGGAATTCTAAATGATGAAGAGTGTCTTATTGCATTAGTTTTTTATATCTGCAGAGTGAGCACATGACTTTCTTCCCTGCCTTTACTTACTAATGAAAAATAAACATCAATGCATGTTATATTTACTAAATTAATAACACTAAGTAGGAATTCAGAATAATAACATATTAATAACAACGGGTAGGAATTCTGAATAAAAATAGTGCATGAGAAATATGGCATGCACCTTAACATAGAAATGTTCTTTTTAATTGCTCATATGTTAATGTTACAAATGTTCTTTTCTTGTTCTCTTAATAATGGTTTTAGACGGAGAGCTGCGCCCATGTTGTATGCCAACATTGGTCCTTAGATTAGTCAATTTTTGTTGCAGCATATGTTCTCTATAGATTTTTTTAGAATGTCTATGAAGTTTCATCTGCAAGCTTTTGATCCTAATGGCTACATCCTTATAAGGCTATTTCTTGTTTGTAAGATGAATAGTACCTATGTCAAGACTCAAGACTCAAGAGAAGCAAGAGTGCATAGCAGTAGCAGTTGTTCAACCAAGGTAATCACTTGAACCGAATATTTCTAAATTATAATTAAAAGAGGACAGGTTCTTACAAATCTAACATATTCCTTTTGATTCTTGATCTTGTTTCATATATAGCTTAGACGTAGCATGTCATGTATGAATTTATTTCCACTGGGTGGAAGCATTTTATGCTCTTACCTTTGTGCTTTTAAGACTTTTCATTTTAGCTTTATTAGTCAGGACGTGCATTGCATGTACACGATTAACAAGTACAAAATGCCAAACCGGTAAAAGCGCACTTTATTATCAATTCAGTCCACATGGTTTGTGCAACATTTGCATGTAAGAGTAGATTTGCACGTGTTCTTATTTTTTTATGGCTAATTAGCTAAACACAGTTGCTACATAGTGGTTCCACTTGCTGACAATGGTGAGGTGCAATGGAGATTGCCCTAAGATACACAAATATATTGCTGAATTTAGCAAAGTTGTCTCGAGCTAACTCTTCTAACTTCTACAATAGCCAATATACATGGCATGTTGTTCTCCAGACAGAGGTCAATTGTTTTTTTACTGTCATTGTCTATTGCTTCCGAGATAAGCACATGCTGACTTTTATATTATCATTCTAGATTTATCTTGTGTTACAAGTTGTCAGATCATTGTTGATGCTGATACATCACAATGACTTTTGAAGATGCTCTTATCCCTTTTGTTTCAACATGTCTTCTTTGCTTTCAATTAATCTTGTGTGAATTCAAAGCCAACACAGAGTGCCATTTTTTTGTTCTAGCATGTCTTCTTTATACTCCCTCTGTAAAAGGCTTTTATATTTCTTTACGGAGGAAGTATTTGTAAAAGGCACATTACATATTTTTTAAATTTGACGTGACTAACTGAGCTTGCATAATTCAGTTCATCATAGATTATCCAATGTGACGTAGTAAAAGGCACATTACATATTTTTAAATTTGACGTGACTAACTGAGCTTGCATAATTCAGTTCATCATAGATTATCAAATGTGACATAGACAATAGAATATAGATGGCTTAGAAGGGTTCTATGAGCAAGGATTTTCTTTGGGCGAAGATGTGCATTGCACGTGCAAGCTTACTAGTACCCTAAAACGATCGGAGAGCACAATAGATCGGGAGTTCCGCCGCCAGAAGCCTCCGTAGCCATTGAAAGCCAATCTAGACCCGTTCCGGCACCCTGCCAGAGGGGGCAATCCCTCTCCGGTGGCCATCTTCATCATCCCAGTGCTCTCCATGATGAGGAGGGAGTAGTTCTCCCTCGGGGCTGAGGGTATGTACCAGTAGCTATGTGTTTAATCTCTCTCTCTCTCTCTCTCTCTCTCTCTCTCTCGTGTTCTTGAGGTGGTACGATCTTGATGTATCGCGAGCTTTGCTATTATAGTTGGATCTTATGATGTTTATCCCCCTCTACTCTCTTGTAATGGTTTGATTTTTCCCTTTGAAGTAATCTTATCGGATTGAGTCTTTAATGACTTGAGAACACTTTATGTATGTCTTGCCGTGCGTATCTGTGGTGACAATGGGATATCACGTGATTCACTTGATGTATGTTTTGGTGATCAACTTGCGGGTTTCGCCCATGAACCTATGCATGGGGTTGGCACACGTTTTCGTCTTGATTCTCCGGTAGAAACTTTGGGGCACTCTTTGAGGTCCTATGTGTTGGTTGAATAGATGAATCTGAGATTGTGTGATGCATATCGTATAATCATACCCACGGATACTTGAGGTGACATTGGAGTATCTAGGTGACATTAGGGTTTTGGTTGATTTGTGTCTTAAGGTGTTATTCTAGTACGAACTCTAGGGCTGTTTGTGACACTTATAGGAATAGCCCAACGGATTGATTAGAAAGAATAACTTTGAGGTGGTTTCATACCCTACCATAATCTCTTCGTTCGTTCTCCGCTATTAGTGACTTTGGAGTGACTCTTTGTTGCATGTTGAGGGATAGTTATGTGATCCAATTATGTTATTATTGTTGAGAGAACTTGCACTAGTGAAAGTATGAATCCTAGGCCTTGTTTCCTAGCATTCCAATACCGTTTGTGCTCACTTTTATCATTAGTTACTTTGCTGTTTTTATATTTTCAGATTACAAAAACCTTTATCTACTATCCATATACCACTTGTATCACCATCTCTTTGCCGAACTGTTGCACCTATACAATTTACCATTGTATTGGGTGTGTTGGGGACACAAGAGACTCTTTGTTATTTGGTTGCAGGGTTGCTTGAGAGAGACCATCTTCATCCCGCGCCTCCTACGGATTGATAAACCTTAGGTCATCCACTTGAGGGAAATTTGCTAATGTCCTACAAACCTCTGCACTTGGAGGCCCAACAACGTCTACAAGAAGAAGGTTGTGTAGTAGACATCAAGCTCTTTTCTGGTGCCGTTGCCGGGGAGGTTAGCGCTTGAAGGTATATCTTTAGATCTTGCAATCGAATCTTTTTGTTTCTTGTTTTATCACTAGTTTAGTTTATGAAAGAAAACTACAAAAAAATGGAATTGAGTTTGCCTCATACGCTTCATCTTTTTAATATCTTTCGTGAGTATGATGGAAAGGAAAATTGTGCCAAAGTGTTAGAAGAAGAATGCATTAGAATGTTTGGCACTAAATATTTGAATGATGAGCATGATTGCAATGTTGTTAGTATGAATTCCTTGAATATCAATGATGCTAATGATATGCAAAGCCACAAGCTTGGGGATGCTATGTTTGATGAAGATGATATTTTTAGTCCCCCAAGATTTGATGTGCAAATTTATTATGATGAGAGCATGCCCGCTATCTATGATGATTATTGTGATGACTTGTATGCTATAAAGAATAATGATATCCATGAAACTTCTCATCATGCTTTTAACTTTCAATTGTATTATGCCTCACATGATAGTTATTTTGTTGAGTTTGCTCCCACTACTATTCACGAGAAGAAATTTGCTTATGTGGAGAATAATAAAATTTCTATGCTTGTAGATCATGAAAAGAATGCTTTAGGTGCTGGTTATATTTTTGAATTCATTCATGATGCTACTGAAAATTATCATGAGGGAGTAATATATGCTTGTAGGAATTTCAATAATATCAAGTTTCCCCTCTATGTGCTTAAAATTTTGAAGTTGGGCTTGTTTTACCTTCCTATGCAAGTTGATTCTTGTTCTCATAAGTTGTTTGCTCACAAAATCCCTATGCATAGGAAGTGGGTTATACTTAAATGTGCTAGTCATATTCTTCATGATGCTCTCTTTATGTTACAATTCTTATCTTTTATGTGAGCATCATTGAAATCATCATGCCTAGCTAGGGGCGTTAAACGATAGCGCTTGTTGGGAGGCAACCCAACTTTATTTTTGTTCCTTGCTTTTTGTTACTGTTTAGTAATAAATAATTCATCTAGCCTCTATTTAGATGTGGTTTTATGCTTTTAGTTAGTGTTTGTGCCAAGTAGAACCTTTGGGAAGACTTGGGGAAAGTCTTTGCGATCATGCTGTAAAAAACAGAAACTTTAGTGCTCACGAGAATTGCTGCCATTTTTATTGGAGAGTGCTATTTAGTTAATTATTTTTGTAGATGATTAATAGATAAATTACTCAGGTCCACTAATTTATTTGAGAATTTTATGAGTTCCAGAAGTATACGTTTGATACAGATCACTACAGACTGTTCTGTTTTTGACAGATTCTGTTTTCTATGTGTTGTTTGCTTATTTTGATGAATCTATGAGTAGTATCGAAGGGTATGAACCTTAGATAAGTTGGAATACAGTAGATATTACACCAATATGAATTTATAATGAGTTCACAACAGTACCTAAGTGGTGATTTATTTTCTTATACTAACGGAGCTTACGAGTTTTCTGTTAAGTTTTGTGTTGTGAAGTTTTCAAGTTTTGGGTAAAGATTCGATGGATTATGGAATAGGGAGTGGAAAGAGCCTAAGATTGGGGATGCCCAAGGCACCCCAAGGTAATATTCAAGGAAAACCAAGAGCCTAAGCTTGGGGATACCCCGGAAGGCATCCCCTCTTTCGTCTTCGTTCATCGGTAACTTTACTTGGAGCTATATTTTTATTCACCACATGATATGTGTTTTGCTTGGAGCGTCATTTTATTTTCTTTAGTTTTGCTTGCTGTTTGAATAAAATACCAAGATCTGAAATTATTAAATGTTAGAGAGTCTTCACATAGTTGCATAATTATTCGACTACTATTTGATCTTCACTTATATCTTTTGGAGTAGTTTGTCATTTGCTCTAGTGCTTCACTTATATCCTTTTAGAGCACGGTGGTGGTTTTATTTTGTAGAAATAGATGAACTCTCATGCTTCACTTATATTATTTTGAGAGTCTTTAGAATAGCATGGTAATTTGCTTTGGTTACGAAATTAGTCCTAATATGATGGGCATCCAAGAGGGATATAATAAAAACTTTCATATAAGTGCATTGAATACTAAGAGAAGTTTGATACTTGATGATTGTTTTGAGATATGGAGATAGTGATATTAAAGTTGTGCTAGTTGAGTAGTTGTGAATTTGAGAAATACTTGTGTTGAAGTTTGCAAGTCCCGTAGCATGCACATATGATAAACGTTGTGTAATAAATTTGAAACATGAGGTGTTATTTGATTCTTCCTGATGAGTGGCGGTCGGGGACGAGCGATGGTCTTTTCCTACCAATATATCCCCCTAGGAGCATGCGCCTAATGCTTGGTTTTTGATGACTTGTAGATTTTTGCAATAAGTATGTGAGTTCTTTATGACTAATGTTGAGTCCATGGATTATACGCACTCTTACCCTTCCATCATTGCTAGCCCCTTCGGTACCGTGCATTGCCCTTTCTCACATTGAGAGTTGGTGCAAACTTCGCCGGTGCATCCAAACCCCGTGATATGATACGCTCTGTCACACATAAAACTCCTTATATCTTCCTCAAAACAGCCACCATACCTACCTATTATGGCATTTTCATAGCCATTCCGAGATATATTGCCATGCAACTTGCCACCATTTCGTTCATCATGACACACATCATCATTGTCATATTGCCTTGCATGATCGTGTAGTTGACATCGTATTTGTGGCAAGGCCACCATGCATAATTTATCATACATGTCACTCTTGATTCATTGCCCATCCCGGTACACCGCCGGAGGGATTTATATAGTCATACTTTGTTCTAGTATCGAGTTGTAATCTTTGAGTTGTAAATAAATAGAAGTGTGATGATCATCATTAATAGAGCATTGTCCCAATAAAAAAAGAAAAAGAGAAAGGCCATAAAAAAGAAAAAAAGAAGAGAAAGGCCATATAAAAAAGGGGGATAATGCTACTATCCTTTGCCACACTTGTGCTTCAAAGTAGCACAATAATCTTCATGATAGAGAGTCTTTTGTTTTGTCATTTTCATATACTAGTCGGAATTTTTCATTATATAACTTGGCTTGTATATTCCAACAATGGGCCTCCTCAAGTGCCCTAGGTCTTCATGAGCAAGCAAGTTAGATGCACACCCACTTAGTTTCTTTTGTTGAGTTTTCATACATTTATAGCTCTAGTGCATCCGTTGCATGGCAATCCCTACTCCTTGCATTAACATCAATCGATGGGCATCTCCATAGCCCATTGATTAGCCTCATTGATGTGAGACTTTCTCCTTTTTGTCTTCTCCACATAACCCCCATCATCATATTCTATTCCACCCATAGTGCTATGTCCATGGCTCGCGCTCATATATTGCGTGAAAGTTTTTAGGTTTGAGATTACTAAAGTATGAAACAATTGCTTGGCTTGTCATCGGGGTTGTGCATGATGAGAGCATTCTTGTGTGACGAAATGGAGCATGACTAAACTATATGATTTTGTAGGGATGAACTTTCTTTGGCCATGTTATTTCGAGAAGACATGATTGCTTAGTTAGTATGCTTGAAGTATTATTATTTTTATGTCAATATTAAACTTTTGTCTTGAATCTTATGGATCTAAATATTCTTGCCACAATAAAGAGAATTATATGGATAAATATGTTAGGTAGCATTCCACAACAAAAATTCTGTTTTTATCATTTACGGATTTACCTATTCGAGGACGAGCAGGAATTAAGCTTGGGGATGCTGATACGTCTCCAACGTATCTATAATTTTTGATTGTTCCATGCTATTATATTATCAACCTTGGATGTTTTATATGCATTTATATGCTATTTTATATGATTTTTGGGACTAACCTGTTAACCTAGAGCCCAGTGCCAGTTCCTGTTTTTTCCTTGTTTTAGAGTATCGCAGAAAAAGAAAATCAAACGGAGTCCAATTGACCTGAAACTTCACGTAACTTATTTTGGAAAGAAAGCAATACAGGAGACTTGGAGTGCACGTCAGGGGATCAACAAGGAAGCCACGAGGCAGGGGGGCGTGCCCTCCACTCTCGTGGGCCCTTCATGGCTCCCCTGATGTATTTCTTCCGCCTATATATATCCATATACCCTAAAACGATCGGAGAGCACAATAGATCGGGAGTTCCGCGCCAGAAGCCTCCGTAGCCACCGAAAGCCAATCTAGACCCGTTCCGGCACCCTGCCGGAGGGGGCAATCCCTCTCTGGTGGCCATCTTCATCATCCCGGTGCTCTCCATGACGAGGAGGGAGTAGTTCTCCCTCGGGGCTGAGGGTATGTACCAGTAGCTATGTGTTTGATCTCTCTCTCTCTCTCTCTCTCGTGTTCTTGAGGTGGTACGATCTTGATGTATCGCGAGCTTTGCTATTATAGTTGGATCTTATGGTGTTTCTCCCCCTCTATTCTCTTGTAATGGATTGAGTTTTCCCTTTGAAGTAATCTTATCAGATTGAGTCTTTAATGACTTGAGAACACTTGATGTATGTCTTCCGTGCGTATCTTTGGTGACAATGGGATATCACGTTATTCACTTGATGTATGTTTTGGTGATCAACTTGTGGGTTCCGCCCATGAACCTATGCATAGGGGTTGGCACACGTTTTCGTCTTGATTCTCCGGTAGAAACTTTGGGGCACTCTTTGAGGTCCTATGTGTTGGTTGAATAGATGAATATGAGATTGTGTGCACTACAAAAAAATACACTTCCGTGATGATACGTGTTTGTCACAGTAGGTCGCGTTTTTTGTCATGCATGTACATCCATGACAAATTTATGACAGAATCAAGATAGTCATACCTGTGCTGTCGTAGAAGTGTTCCATGACATTACCAAAATTATCATCACGGAAGTGTCCATTTCCATGACGATAAATCGCGCGTCACAGAAGTGTTTTCGTCAAGGGTGACCGACATGTGGCATCCACCATAACGGAACGCCGTTAAGCTATCGGGTCGGGTTTTGGATCCGATAACCCGTTAACAGCCCCGACCAATGGGGATTTTCCACGTGTAAAATCATCATTGGCTGGAGGAAACACGTGTCGGCTCATCGTTGGGACAGATGTCATCCACTCATTGGACAAAAGGCACCTATGATATGTCGACACGTGGCACGGCCCAACAGAGGCCCATTCCTGTGAAAAGGTCGGCCCGTTTGACTTAGTCAAAAGGTGGCGGGCCGGCCCATGGAAAGCCCGTTAACGGCCTGTTCGCATATAGCCCATTTACAGCCCGCTAACCCAAGGCCCGTTACGCCCTATCCAAATTAGGCCCAGTAGCATCATCTGGGCCATCCAATATGATTCCAGCCCGTTTTCACTTCTGGCCCATGTATGGCCCATGACGTCTTTCGGCCCATATGAGGCCCTATGTAACTCTTGGCCTATTAATGGCCCGTGGTGAAACTGGCCCGTAATGAACAGTGTATCACTTTACACCCATTAACGGCCCTTGGTGAAACTGGCCCGTAATGAACAATGTATCACTTTATACCCATTAACGACCCGTTATTCCGTTGGGCCGTTTCCACCCCATGTTATCTTTCGGCCTTCTCAGAGCCCATTTATTCGTGGGCTCATTTCCAGCATTCGTTTACTTACGGCCCGTTACTGTCATTTTCTGCTTGTGGGCCAAATTCAGCCTGTGGTTACAGTCGGCCCGTTTGTGGTCTGTTAATACGTTGGGCCATTTTCATAGCGTCATTAAATACGGCCTATTAATGATGGCCCGTTTACGGCCATAATGCGGCCTGTTATTGGCCCATGTTTGGCCAATCGATCATACGCCCCGTATAAGGCCCATTGATGATACGACCCGTAGAAGGCCCATTGTTTCTACGGCCCGTAGAAAGCCCATTGTTTCTACGGCCCGTAGAAGGTCCACTGTTTCTACGGCCCATAGAAGGCCCACTGTTTCTACGGCCCGTAGGAGGCCTAGTGTCACTACAGTAAATATTAGCCCATGGTTATTGTGGCCTAGTTTTAAAAAATAGGTTATTGTAGCCACTAGTTAACCGCGGAAAAAGAACTGTAATGACTACAAGAAAACATATAAACAAGACAACAAGGAAATAAATAAGCAAGCAACTAACGCTAGGATATCACGGCTATTACACATATTACATCCACTAGGCATCAAAGTTCGCCACCAGTGCAAATATAGGGAACAAAGCAACATATCATATACACCGGGCATCAAAATTGGCCACCAGTGCAAATAAACGCGGCAGCAAAACAAGAGCATAACTGAAACAACTTCAGAAGAGCTCAAGAAACGTTATCCTGGGTATCCACCATGCTGGCAATAAGCTTAGCAAGCTGATTAGCTTTGTCCTGTTTGGCGCTAAAATCCTCCAACGCTTGCTGTTGCACCAGAAAGTATGCATCTGAATGCTCCAGGGACTTCCGCAGTCCTTCTGCTTCTTGACGCAGCACAGCTGAATGATGTCTTTCAGCTTGTAGTTGAGACTCAAGAAACCGAACTGATTCAGACAGTGAGTTTGAATAGCTTGTGCAAGCGGTAGTGGCCAGTAACTCCAACACTAAACCAAGACAGGATGTGTCACTATCATGAACCTTATCTGCATTACTTCCTTTACCGTTGCTTAATAAGGCACTCTTCCCCAATATTCCGTCAGCATTCTAAAAGAAGAAGCAAGCAGACACATAACAAGTTTAGCATGTACTAGTATATGAAACTCATTTCGGTGAACCAGTTCATTAGTAAGGTGGACATGATTAAACTACCAAGTCTTCTATTGCCAAGTACTAGTACATAATAAAAGCATCAAACAAACATATATCTATGTCCTATGGTAGCAATGGAATCTTAAATTAGAACAGTTGTTCTTCAGGTTTAGGCACTTGTTCTACATGAACAGAGTACAGTAAGACGCAAGAATATAATACTTAAAAATAGAAAATGAGCTCATAGACCTTACCACATTCTTGGTTCGGGACCAGTACAGAACAAGGCATTCCCAGTCATCGTCCAGTAAATGTGTCTCATGAGAACGTAAGGGAATTTGATGAGTTTCTTTGCCGGTGAAGTACATTTTCTTCAGGCAATTCCGATACTGCCACCAAGCATTCTTGAAGATAGCAGAGGTATTAGCACATGTTACCTCATCCTGCGTTTCCAAATCGGTCCTTCTATATAGAGAAAAATGGGAAAATTTGCTGTATTATAACCATCATGGAGGTAGGATGTATGGGACGAAGCAAAGTAATTGCCATGAATAACATTACTTACACATAACTCCTGGACAAACACCGACAACTGGCATTTTCCTTCATCTTCAGTATAATATTTCCAAGATGGGAAGATACGCACATGCGATTTAACAACATCAAATGCGATAGATGCTAAACTACGACTAGCTGGTTGTACTTCCTCCACAGGAATAGGCGTACTAACTGGTGGAGTTGGGGTTCGCCGTGATAGTACTAGCCCTTTGGGCACTGGAGCTGCCTTACTAACTGCTCTTGTTTGGGAGCTCTGTGGTGGAGATGGTGCTGTGTCAACAGGAACTGGGTTACTATCGGCTGGGGTTGGGGTTAGATTGGGTGAAACCGGTTCTCTGTCCATCGTAGTAGGGGTACAATCTGCGAGAGTTTGGGTTATGTGTGGTAGGGATGGTTCTTGTGCATGTACAACCGGGGTGCCATCTCCACCAAGAGGTAGCACTATTTTATTTGAAGACCGTGTTTTTAGTCCGCTAGATACTGGCATCACCCGCTCCAATTCAAATGGCTGATAAACAGGAAACATAGTTGAATGTACAGACATTATATGAGAGACAGATGCAATAGATAGTGTGGAAAAAAGAGGGCATGAAATAGTTGACATGTATATTGTTTAACTAAAACGGATAGCATGACATAATTTCACATGTATGATGTCTATCTAAACTGGATAACATAGCATAACATAATTCAAAGATATGATGAATAACTAAACAGGATCGCATGACATAATTCACCTACATGTTATCTAAGTAATCAGGATCGCATCATTTAATTCACATATGTGATTTATATGCTAAACAGAGGGCATTCGATATGATGTCTGAACTAAGAACATGGTGTTGAATATTGTGTATATGATGTCTAAACTATGCAATGCAAGACACCATATGCATGATATGAGCAGTATAACCGTGCCAAGTTAGAGCATACACCTCAGTGGGGGAATAGGACTGGTCATCTGTCTCTGAATCCATCTTTGAGGAGCTATCGGGACCCAACAAGAGATCTGCTTCGACAGGTAGCACTGTTTGCTCCGAAGGCCTTGTTTTCACTCCAGATTTTTCCATCTCCCACCCAAATGGCTGATTCACAGGAAGAGTAGTATAATGTACAAACATTGTTGACGAATGGAAATATAATGAAGAAAAGGATGGGCAAGATATCACTCAAATATATGATGCCTGGTTAAACAGGATGACATTGCACATTTCACATATATTATGGCTGGTTAAAAGACATGATACTGCATAATTCCCATATATGATATAGAAACTAAACAGGTGGCATTACAGAACATGTCTAAACTAAGCAGATGACATATATGATGTCAAAAGTAGGCACTGCAAGGCAACATATGCATGATATGACTAACATCATCATGCCAAGGTAGAGCAAACACCTTGGGGGGTAAATAGGAGTGGTCAGCGGCGTCCGAATCCGCCTCAGAACAGATATCTTCCTCTGGATTACAATCTGGAGAGGGGTGGGGAGGGTTTGCCATTGAACCCACCATGGAGCGATGTCTGCATGACATTGTATTGCCGCACAAAACTCTTCTCTTTTTCTCTACATGTTCAGCATGACTGTGTACAATATCTGACATACATACGAAAAAATATGGTGAGATTATGTAAGGAGAGCATGCAGAAATTTAGAGTGATGGTAACAACCAGTGGATCGATGTTTTTCCGTTGAACCAAAATAGCCCTAATGGATCGACGTGAATGTATAGTAATAAGTGATGCAACAAGTGTACAACCTCTTTGCCGTAGCCGTGTCGACCTCAGCATCATTGGGTTGGTCGCTGAAGCAGTTGAGGCAGAGGTGGCTGTCGGAGGTGTGGAGGAAGATCTGAGGGCGATGTAGACGGCGTCCAGGGCACTGCTCTGTTGTGACGGATCGTTCTGTCGTTGGAGCAGCTCCGGTGAGTCGTAAGATGTCAAGGCTGAAGCAGCACAAGACAGACATCGTCAATCTCAAGTGGGATTCTAATAGCATCTCCAATAGATGATGTAAAATGGATGTAAAATTAACATCACCAAAAACCACCTGACTACAACACATGAGGTAAAAACTGTTGACTCTGAACTTAACTGTCGAAACTGAAATTTACTGTGGAATCTGAATGCTACTGTCGAAACTGAACGCAATGGTAGCAGAGAGGCACTTGACATGTAGTTTAGGGAGGGCCTGTAGTTCATCTTCAAACTGCACCCCCCTGAGCTGCCAGCCACCACCGGCCGAACCGCCGGCCCCAGCGCCGCCTCGCCGCCTTGAAACAACTCACCACCGCCGCCCCGGCCAGCCCTCTAGGCCCCCGCCCCCCACCCTGAACCCTAAGATAGATAGTGGGGTACCTCTCCAGAGAGCCCCCGTCCCCGCTGCGAGTGGTTCTTCCTTAACTCCGGCGAGCCCCCCAACCCCTGAAAATCGACTGACCCAAAAGTCGATTCAGTCGACTGAAGTGTGGCTTAATCGGAGCAGAGCAACAACACGAGCGAGGGGGAGAGCAGCAGTAGCAACTGGGCGAGCGAGCGATCGAGCGAGAGCCGGAGCAGCAGCAGATCCGGCTGGTATGGCCGCTGCCGCCGAAGGGGCCTCGCACTGGGGGAGAGCCGCCGTCGAGATGTCGCCCGCGGTGCCGGCTTCAAGGTAGCCGCTCCATGGGGGTGCGGGATGGAGCACCGTCGGCGCCGGGAGGTCGAGTTAAGGAGAAGGTGCGATGCGATGAGTGTACAACCTCTTTGGTGGCGCCGAGTAGGCCTCGGCTTCGTCCGAGGAGTCGGTGAGGATGCTGCGGTTCCGGTGGAGCAGGTTAAGGCGGCGTTGTGGGGATGGAGCAGCCGCGATAGACGAGGCGATCGTCGGAGCAGCTCCTTGGAGGTGGAGGACGGGGCGGCTGAACCGGCGGGACCGTGAGATGGACGAAGGATCCTCATCCGGGGAGGTGGCCGAGGGACGTCGAGCTGTTGCGGTGGACGACGTCATCGGGGAAGAGGCTCCGGCTGGGCAGCGGTGACGTGGCGGATGGAGGAGGGTGGGGTTTCACGGCTGGAGCGGAGAGGTTATGGCGGCCTGGTATTTCGAATGGCGAAAAGGGGGCGATGGGAGGGGGTGAAGCATGACTTAGGAATGCGCTTGTCCAAAATGTAGGGTGTGTTACAAAAGTACCCCCCACCGATTTGAACTAGCGGCCCTTTCGGCTCAGGGTTAGAAGGGGGATTTCGCGTGTCGGGATTTGGCAGCTGGAGGGAGTTTTCGCGCGCGTTGTAATTTCGGGATAGCAAGGTGCGGGTTGTGAAGGCGCCAGTTTTGGGAGTACGATATCTGAATTTTCGGGATATAACAAGACGCGGGCTGAATTTTAGGGACAAGCCTAACGTGTAGTAATATTGTACTTTACGTACCAAATCAATTCGCACTTCCCTCAACCAAAAAGAAAACGAAAAAAATAAAACTATTCACACCACACAAAGAAAGAGTCTTGCCCCGTTTTACTATACAAATGCTATTCAAAGCTACTCCCTCCTTCCATCTATATAGGGCCTAATGCGTTTTTTGATGCTAACTTTGACCAAATATTAGAGCAATGATATATGACATGCAACTTACACAAAGCACACTGTTAAATTCGTCTATGAAAGGTTCTTTCAATGATATAATTTTCACATTGTGCATGTCATGTACTATTAATCTTGCCAATAGTCAAAGGCGGTCTTAAAAATCTCATTACACCCTATATAGATGGAAGGAGGGAGTATGAATCCATGTTATGTCCGATTAAATTTTTTCGCTTGCTGTATAATGCATGTAACCTATTCATACCAACATTTTAGTGCATTCCAAATGTCTATACTACCGCTGCAATTCGTTTCTCTATTTCAATAAGAATCTACAATCATGATTGTTGCCAACTTCAACCATCATAGTTTCCTTGCTATCCGCCAAATATAGATCAGATGGCCTATAATGCAGGATGGCAGGCACACCATCATCAACAACTCCGTTTTTATAAGAGTAGAGATAAAATATATTAAATGTAGTATACCATGTTCATAACCACACCATGTGTATCACCATTATATATATTCACACATCCGTCGGTTTGAAACACTATGATAAATTCTTCAAATATCCGAATTCGCTTTTTATAATGGAGTATATATGATCTCTATTCGTCTTTTACACCCACACAACCCTCTTATCTTTGTAGCTAGCGCTAACTTTCTCTTGTGCATGCACACGCCCGCATCCCTCTCACCCTCCCTCAGCATTCTCTAGCTCCATCGCGCAAATTCGTCTTTTCACTTTAGGTCGTTCACCCACGGTGTGTGTAGGCCCCCCAGCTCCTTCTTTACGGCACACATCGATCGATATGCCTCTCTAGCCAGGCGTGCCTAGCACAAACACAAGCTTCCCCTCTTCTCTTGTCACCGTCCATGCGTCACTCCCACCACTCTTTTCATCGTTCTCGTACACACACACTCCTCCCCCTCGATATAGTATGCCTCTCGTACCACCTCCTACATGCATCCCTCTCTCTCTATCCTTCTCCTCGTGCCTCATTTGCTTCTAACATACACATGCATGTATACCGATCGATCTCCCAACATATACCTAGATCGACTTTAACGACCCCCCATCGATCGACGTACCTCACAAGTTATGTCTCTCCTTTCTCTTACAAAGGGCGATTGATCTTCCTATGTAGTTACGTCTTCTTACCACAGCCACATCGTCCCCCCTCATCATTCGTGCATGCCTCCTGACCTGTCTCTCACACACACGTGCACAGACAACAAGCAGCCATCTCCTCTCTTATTTATATTGCGGGCGTGCCCTCCGTTTGTCTAGCAAGCCTATCCCACCATTTGTTAGAAGCAACTCCACTACCACCCCCTCCAACACTCTAGCTCTGTCTCTCTCCCAACCTTATTCATCTCCTGCACATATGCATGGATGCCGATCGATCTCCCTTAATACATGAGGCAGATCGATCTCCTTAATACATGAGGTAGGCCTCTCTCCTCCTCCACACATATACCAGCCATTGTACCTCTATAATTAATTGGGCCTCCCTCTTCCCCCACCACACACTGATAGTCGAGTGCTGCAGGTAGGTATCCATGCCACAGAGACAAACTGCACATGTCCCATCTCACGTTCCAGTAGGCCAGCCACTCTATATCTTTGACGTGGGCACACACAAATTCGATGGCACTCTTTATCGATCGCGTGCGTGCGCACACACACACATCATCCCTCTCTTCGATTCTATGGACACCTCAAGCCGATGATACCTCCACTCTCTTCTCGTGGATCGCCCCCTCTCTATATATGTTATATCCAGGACTCTATTTCACACACATTGCATATGTTAAATTTTTTGATTGACCCCCCAAAAAAAACTCTCAAGAACCCACACACTATATCTCTCTAGGTTTGTATCTCTCTCACACAACCCCACGTAGGTGGTGTACGTATACAAGAAGAGAATAGGTGCACCGCGCACGTACTCACGCTTCGTGCCCAGCCACACCCGCACGGGTACACGGTGGAGCTCATTTCTCCGCAGAAGCTGAATTTGTTTTTGAAACATCAAGTGGCCAGAGACTCGAAAACTTATTTGCCCATTAGTGACTTATCAGGGCAGTGGATTTTAGTTTGTACGATAATGTTGCATCCACCTAAAGTAACGAAAGTTCTTACGTAAACTTCCTAGTAATTCCCTCTTCGTAGGTGCAGCATTACTCCTAACATTTGTAATATCAGTTTGAAACTTGTAATATTGCCGTGTCCTATTCCCGCGTTTTCAAAATCCTGCGAATCAAACAGGTCTAGAGTTGGTGATGATGTTGTGCCTCCCATCTTTCACCAATAGCCGTCGGATCTAGATCCGATACATACAAACCAAGCTTCTCCATTTTTGCAAAAAGATGCCCGCACTTGTTCCCTATTTACAAACAACTCCTTGTCTCTCACAATCAGCCTCATCTCCTCCCCACCACATCTAGGAGTAGAAGGCCGTGGAAAAATCTGGCGCGATGGCCGCTGCCGGAGCCGTCCACCCCCAATCTTGGTGTTCCGTGCAATGCACGGGCATCTACGCACGGGAAATTATGTCGAACAGGGCTAGTTGTAAGCAGGCTAGCTCTACAGCCATGATGATAGTGACTGCAGACGGTGAGGCTGACTATGGTATGCCGAACACGGCGCCTATACTCAGGTGTCATCTCCGGTGCAGGGTCTTGTCACTTCACTGTGAGGAGTAGCACGTAATAATTTGACCAACGGGTAGTACAGTGCTAGTACTCCTACTACTACATTGGTAGTACTACTACTAGTACTAGTAGCACCACCGTATGGATTTAGGAGTACTACCACGTCCATCTGGATTTTAGTATTTGACTAGCAATATCTAGTAATGCATGTCACCAAAAATGTACTACTCCCTCTGTATAAATACATGGTGTTTTATTCCTATCAGCGAGAGAACTTGATGTTTTTTTGCTACTCCTAACTAGAGTACTAATAGGATTACATGCAATGAACTAAACACTGCATGTCATGTTTGGTAGTCTCAAGTCATTGAAAGCATGCACGACCCACATCTCTCATTGGTTGATATGTCACGAAATAAGAAACAAGGAGGGAGTTAATGCACCGTGCCTAAGTATTTTGGGATTATTTGGTTTTCGTAAGGTGACTTACACAACATTTTTGTTTACATGCATTAACATTTTATTAGTTAAATCAAAGGTCAAAACTTGGCGCAAAATGCAAAGGGAACCAATAAACCAGTAAACATCAAACTTCTCTCGTTTGGCCCCAACTAAAGGTCCGGTGAGATGACTATACTGCACCGGCACGGAGGGGGACGCAGCTTCATTGACTTACGACAACTGCCTTTGGGTGAATGACACGTGGCCCCAGGGGGTGGCTGACCCACCTATCATACAGCCAAAGGCAGGTGCAGTAGAGGGCCAAGGAGTAGTACGAAATCCTACGCACCTACACACGCTAACCAAGGGCTAAGTGATCACTCGAATCGCAAGATTAGTTGACTAGAAGCTACGCTAGACCCATGGAGGCGATGAGCGCGAGCATCAGCCGGCTATGCCAGATGGTCCACGACGCCGGCCTCTGGCTCGGCACTGAGGAACGTCTCCAGGTAGTATTGCTTGAGGCCGCCAGGGCGAGGGGTCGCTTGGACGACAGCTTCGTCTCCTTGTTCGACAAGGTCCTCGTCGGTTTCCTCGACAAGTTCACCGTCGTCAAGAAGCTTGCGGACGACTTTGACGTAAGCCTCCAGCCGACGTGCCCAGGCTCTGCGATGCCTGCCACCCTCAATGGCCACTATGGTAACAACCTCTTCAACGCACTAGTGGCCCTACGACTGCCCGCCGCCGCGCCGGAGAATGTCCACCTCGAGGTCGCGCTCGCCGCGCAGCGCCTGGCGCAACAAGACACCATTGACATAATCACCCATGGCTACGCGCAAATCGTCCACAAGGACTTTTACATGCAAGAGGAGGACGATAGGACGCTGGCCTTCTTGGAGCGCAGGGCAACCTTGGACGACACTGTTCAGAAGCACGTTGAGCTCGCCGCCAGCGCCGCTGCTCCTCACACGTCGGTTGGTGACCCGGCGCACTAGGGCGCGAGGATGTCGTTGAACGTTGATGGATCCGTATGTATTTTTATCTTTCCGTCAAATCCATGTAGTAGTATATGATACTACAATAATTATCTTACCTTTCGCATCAACTTCATAATTTTCATACGTACTCCATGCATGAACGGCGCCAGAACCAAACTTCTCATTACTCTAGGCAAAATCATTATTTTCTATCTATCGGTCGCGCCATGGAGCAGAACCAAATTTTACAAGTTACGAGTTCAAAAGGAAAAGCCTGCCGTGTTCGCGTCGCACCCCCACACGGTTGGTCCAGCACGCCGCTCAAGCGGGAATGCGTGCGGTGTTGAATTTTCACTTACAAGTGGGACCGCAGTTGAGCAAACCGACTATCGGAAAACCCCCACCCCACCCACCGCACGATGACTGAGAAAATAAGAGGGAGAAGAGATGGCTGTAGCACGGACTCCAAGAAAATTGGTGTCGGATGGGACTCATGTGGGTGGCGTGTGCCGTACTGCTAGACGTGAATGCTAGTTATGGTCCATGCCACCCCACTATATCGAGCCTATATTGAGGTACGTAGAACAAATTCCTACAGTCCGTGCTCAGCCCTCCTCTATCTCTCTTCTCAGCCAGCCAGCGAACGCGTGGAGCCCATCGTCTGTTTGCTCACATGCGGCCCCACATGTCAGTGAAAACGCAAGAGGACCCACTGAACCTGCACATCTTTCACCTCGACGTGCTGGTGATGAAAAACAAATCCAATAAAGATCTTCGGTGGCCGCTTTTGGAGTTACTCAAGAGTAGTAAGATTCTGTTTACAGTTTAACCCAAGATGCACATCTCGTGGCTTCAACTACCACTCTATTTTCTTTCATGACACAACCTGGATGCTGGATGTCCCACGTGTCGGCAAAAGGAGGAAGAACCCGACCAAATCTTCGGTCCTGCTCTCAGATTAGACTAGTTGTGCTAACTTAAATTTTTTATTGTGTACTCCCTCCATTCCAAAATACTTGACTTCCATTTGTCCAAAAATGGATGTACCTATATACTAAGACATGTCTAGATACATATATATTTTGACAAATAGAAGGCATGTATTGTGCAACGGAGGGAGTAGAATGGATGCAAGTTTTTGTATTGGGAAGAAGAGTACATCCATATATTGATAGAGCGCAATTTAGTAGATGTTCTATCACTTTTAGCTAGCACAGAGGCTAGAGATGAGATTAGTGCACTTGTTGATACTCCTACTAGAATAGAGGCTAGACATGAGACTAGATGCGAGGAAGCAACGTCTACTTCTTTACACTCGAAGAAGAAAGAAGCACGCAAGATCGAGCCTCCGTAGATCAACAATGAATGCATCGAGAAGGCACTAATCCAACTTACAGGAGTAGTAAAATGTATTCTTGTGGTTCTTGTTTTCTTTGCTCTTGCTTTTCTAGTAAAAATTATCGTTGGAGTTCGTGCAAAATGGAGGTGCGTTTGGGGTCATGCGTCGGAGTTGGCCTTACAAGTGGGACCGCAGTTAAGGAAACCGACTATCGGCAAACCCCCACCTCGCTCGCCGCACAATGGATGAAGTTAGAGAAACGACGAGGTTGAAGAGATTGCTCTAGCACGGACTCCAAGGAATAATATGGTGTCAGATGGATGTCGTGGTGGTGGCGTGTGCCGTACTCCTGGACGTGAATGCTTGTTCTGGCCCATGCCACCCTACTACTCCTACTACTTAATCCAACTAGTATATAGTATACTAGTATCGAGGATTCGAGGTGCTGGTTACGTACAATGAGCACATTAACATATGGCTACAGAGCAAACACCCGCCCGACGCGCGAAGCATGTGAAGCTAGTACAAATTTAGAGAAGCGACTCGAAAGCCATTCATAAATTTAGTAAGTTTATCACAGGCATATCATTTTATTACATACAACAGGTCATCAACCCACATCGACAACGAGGATACATTATAAATACTAAAGTTTTCACCACACAACAAATAACAAGCCATGAAATGAACTTCAACTCAACCATTCTGCGGTGTCGGAAACGCTTGCTTTGAACCACAAGTGATTCTCTGGGACGGGCCATCCGTTGTCGATCTGGAGACCAACGCAAGACCGATCATCCAGGCTAAAGCGGCCTACTATATCAGTACCAGGGTAGGGAACCACCCAAATGTCTGAGGTATAGACACAGTTGCTTCTCATAAATGTGTCAACAACAGTTGGATCACCTTTCACCATCATCGGATAGTTTTGTCCAAGGAAGAGCGAGTTTTCTCCAAGACTATCAATTCTGTGCCAGGGATAAGGAGTTGGCGCTAGCACACTAGTATCCATCCCAAATACCATGCAACGGGTGTTGGAATAGGTCCGGAGAGTGCGACCATGGGAGACACCTGCTTCCTTAGCAGTAACATCATCAGTGGGCTGTATACACACAAGAAGAGGTGATCCATCGGAATTAGTTGCCAGGTGCCACAGAGTATATGGGCGCTGCTCGTGATCATCACCATCGGCATCTCCCCCTTGGTTATAAATTTTTTTAAGTATAGGTGGTGGGATGTTCACAGGACCTTGGAAACACAAGAAGAAGGTTAATTAGTAAAGGTAAACTTGCTAACCCGCATGCATGTGGATGAAACAATTATAATTATGGTGGAAGACAAACGTACCGAAACTACTAGGATGCCATGCAAAAACAGTGCCACGAGTGGTGGCAGCAAACACAAGGCCCTCGTATTGAATTGCATCACAGTACTCATCCGTGTACAGAAACTGATTTTTGAGCAATATCCATCGAGTCGAACCACGAAGGACGGCAACAAGCATGTCGAAGATAGCAACAACTTGATAGTTGTTGTAATTCCAAGAGCGGTTGGGAGCTCGACAAATTGCTATCTTCCGTAGAAGACAGTCACCATGATCGTATTTGAACGTGCGTACATTACCGGTGTGCTCAACCTCTGGTAGTGTGCTGAGATTTTTGGAAGTGGAACCCGGTGACGAGTGTACACATTCACATGTTCCCACTCGCAGTTGGACCCAATGTAAACAACCCAATCTCCATTTGCGCCTGCCCAAGCCTTGCCCTCAAGCGATGGCATCTTAACATCATACATATCATTATCAAGCGGCATCAACTAGCACAGGGCGAGGCCTCCGTCGTGCTGGCGCCAGTCATCAGGGTCACGACGAAGAAGATAGGGGAGATCAAACCGCTCCTTGACTCTTGGGTTCTTTGTAATGATGTTATTAGTTGAGTCGAGAATGAGCTTGAATGAACCTGCCATGCTAGCCGAGGTGATGACGTCGCACCGATCAATGAGTTCCTCCACCATGTCATCTTTCAGATCAGGGCAAGAATAACGGGGTCGTTTCCGGCCTGTTCCCTCCATGGAGAAGACGATCGAACAATGGCAGAAGAAAGGGTGAAGGGCTGAAGGAAAATGGAGGAGGGAGAGGAAGAGCGTGCGACAGCAGTTCCAAATCGAGAGGGAAAGGCTAAGAGTCAGTGGACGGTTGCGAGTTTGCCACGGTTCACGAAGAGGCACCCTGGCCTACACGTCCGTTCGGAAATACTCCTACTACTCGCCGTCGTCTCACTGATATGTTGGAACGGGACCACATGTCAACGAAACATGGTGTGCAATTTCTCGTGCAAAATGCGATCTGGCTGCGTTGGCCTGAGGTGCCGCATTAGTTATCGACCTTTATTTTTTTAATGGCATGCCGATCAGTTTTAAAGCACGACTAACTGGTACTGTACGTGGAGAGGATGATATCAGGGACCCGCCAAGGTCATGGCAGTACGCAAGCAAGTGCCTCCTTATTTCAAGCCAATAAAAAATGGCTCCTCCTAGTGGATTTCTGACATCTGGGTCCCATGCCATTGTCAACGTAGTTAATAAATGAGAGAATTGCACAACAAGCGGCTGACACCAGGGACCCAACAGCTCGCCCAGTTATTTCTATTTTGGGTTAATTTGATAAATGCCACTCCAAATCTGGTGTATCCGAGAAATGCCACTGCAATTTCCAAACTTTGAAAAATGCCATTTCATGCCATTTCTAGTGGCATTTTTCGAAGTCTGGAGTGGCGTTTTTCAAAGTTTGCAAAAATTGCAGTGGCATTTTTCAAAGTTTGGAAATTGCAGTGGCATTTTTATGAATCGCCATAATTGGAGTGGCATTTATCTGATTTGTTTTTGAGACGGAAGCAGGGTGTCAACTGGGCTGTGCGAGACACTCTGGCCTGTCTAGACAGCCTTTTCTTTTATGTTTACCACAGACCAGCCCAGTAGTTTTCCTTCTGAAAATGGCTAGCCCAGTTCTTTTGTGATTTGTCAAATAAGTCTCTTTATCAGGCCTATTGGGCTGCAAATCTTTCAACACGAGGAGAGCTTCATTAGGCAGGCCGAGAAAATGGCCTATCAGTAATGAGAAATGGGCTGTATATTTTTAAAACACATCAAACTGGCAATTATTTTTAGATATCTTTTTTTTATTTGGAGATTTTAAATTGCATTGATTTTTATGCGTGGACAATTTATTGGATTTTATATTGATATACATTTATTTTTAAAATCAGTCTGAATGTGACTCGAAATTTCGTATAATTTTTTAACTGTGGCCACAATATGGGCTGTAATGCTAACATAAAGAATATGGGCTCCAAAAAACCCGTAAGAATTAGCAAATGGGCTGTAAATTATTTGAAATAATGGCAGATGGGCTGTATGCTGTTTCCACAGATTTGAGGCTTTCCACAGATGGCCTGTATACTGTTGGATGTCCATCCAATGGCCGTTGTGCTTCTTCAATCTCTGCTCTTCCTGCTCCAGCCGCTCAAACAAGCGCCGGCGGGACTGCCTGCTCCCTCCTCCCCGCGGTCGGCTGTGCTGCCGCGCAGGCCTCACCGCCCCACCGTACTCCCATCGCTGGCCTATCCATCCCTCTACTCACCCACACCTGCTATTATTCTCCGGCGACGACAGACGAACCAGTAAACCCTCGTACAGTCGTACTCCCCTCCGCATGGGAAACAAAAACAACGACCGAGTCTTCCCGACCTCTGTGTCGTTCCCTTCCTAGGCCTCGCCGTCGTCCACCGCCCTGGTGCTCTCGGCGTGGCGTGGTCAGCGTGGTCAATGACCGACATGCATCTGAAGTGGACTGTACGTGGAGAGGCTGACAGCTGGGTCCACGGCCGCACGCAAGGAAATGCCTCCTTATTACGCGCAAAATAATGATTTCCTCCACCTGACATCCGGGACCCACCGAAACGGCCTCTGTATTTCGCGAAAAAACGTTACCGCCGCTGACAGCTCGGACCCACCAGCTATATCTTCGCACGCAAGGAAGTGCCTCCTTATTACGCACAAAAAAATGAATACTCCCCCTGCTAGCTGGGACCCAGTATAGTGGGCCTACTAAGTTGACAGGGACGAAGGTCTTTGTCAACTTAGTCAATATGCATGATTCTAGCTCGACTGACCGTACGATGTCCATCCAACGGCCGTAGTGCTTCTTCAACCTCTGGTCTACTTGCTCCAACCGCCCAAAGCAACACCGGTCGTGCCGCCTGCTCCTGCCTCCCATGGCTGGCTGTGCTGCCGTGGAGGCCTCACCGCCCCCATACTACTCCCACCGCTGGCCAGGCCATCCCTCCACTCCACTCACCCACACCCCCTGTTATTCTGCGGCGAGGGCAGCGCAGCCGAACCAGTGAACCTTCGCACTCCTCTCCGCGTGGGCATCCACTGCCACGTCTTCCCCGGCTCCGCGTCGTCCCCTTCCTAGGCCTCGCCGTCGTCCACCGCCGTGGTGCTGTCGCCGCGGTGTGGTCAATGTGGTCCATCGGAAGAATACTGTACGTGGAGAGGCTGGCAGCTGGGTCCACGGCAGCCGCAAGGAAGTCCCTCCTTATTACGCAGAAAATAATTATTCCTCCACCTGACAGCAGGGACCCACTGGACGCCCACCAGTATATCGCGAAAAAAACATTTGCCCCTAACTGCTGGGACCCACCCGACGGGCCACCGTATTTCGCGAAAAAACGTTCCCCCTGTTGTCAGCTCGGACCCACCGGAAGTGCCTCCTTATTACGCACAAAAAAATGAATACCCCTGCTAGCTGGGACCCACCTTGGTGGGAGGCTGACTTGTGGGCCTACTAAGTTGACGGGGACGGAGGGCTTTGTCAACTTAGTCAATATGCACGATTCTAGCTCCAGTGACCATACGATGTCCATCCAACGGCCGTAGTGCTTCTTCAACCTCTGGTCTTCTTGCTCCAGCCGCCCAAACCAGCGCCGGTCGTGCCTCGTGCTCCTGCCTCCCGTGGCCGGCTGCGATGCGGCGGAGGCCTCACCGACCCCTACTACTCCCACCGTTGGCCAGGCCATCCCTCTACTCACCCACACCCCCTGTTATTCTGCGGTGATGGCAACCTCACACCGCAGCGAACCAATGAACCCTCGTACTCCTCTACGCGTGGGCATCCACTGCCGCGTCTTCCCCGGCTCCGCGTCGTCCCCTTCCTAGGCCTCGCCATCGTCCACCGCCCTGGTGCTCTCGGCGCGCCGTGGTCAACGTGGTCAAGGAACGGCTTCCATCGGACGTGGACTGTACGTGGGGAGGCTGACAACTGGGTCCATGGTCGCAGCAAGGAAGTGCCTACTTATTACATGCAAAATAATTATTCCTCCACCCGACAGAGGGGACCCACCGGATGGGCCACCGTATTTCGCGAAAAAACGTTTGCCCCTGACTGCTGGGACCCACCAGCTACATCTTCGCACGCAAGGAAGTGCCTGACAGTCGGAACCCACCTGGTCGAAGCGTACGTAGCGTTGTCATTCTGGTCGCGAACGTGTACGTACATATATACTGGTGGATGTAGAGGCGCGCACGTGTCGTAGTACAGGCGTGCACGTAGCATGTACACGTACGTACAACGGCCAGGGTGCAAGAAAGAAAATACAGCCACGTATGTGTACATACGGGCGGGGTCTCGAACGCCTACTCACGCATACGTACGGCCAGGTCTCGTGTACATGGCTGGGTCAGAACGGAGAAACAGCATCGTCGTCGTGTTCATGGGGAGGCAACGGAATGCGTCGTGTTCATGGGGAGGCAATGGAATGCGTCGTGTTCATGGGGAGGCAACGGAATGCGTCATGTTCATCGGGAGGGCTTGGACGGAACAGGCGATGGAAACGAGGCTTGGCGTACCGCAGAACGGAGGAAACGGCCTTGTGTTCGACCGGCCACGTTTGAAACGGGATCCTGTTGATCGGGAGGGGTCTGGCGTACCGCAAAACGGAGGAAACGGACTTCCTACGGTGAAACGGGGGTCCTGTTCATCGGGAGGGGTGTGGCGTACCGCAAAACGGAGGAAACGGACTTGTGTTGGAGCGCTACAGTCGAAACGGGGGTCCTGTTCATCGGGAGGGGTGTGGCGTACCGCAAAACGGGACTACACGGGATACTGTTCATCTCCACCGTCGACCCCCTCCAGCCTCCACGAGCTACTGTTCATCCACCGTCGACCTCCTCCAGCCTCCACCTGCGACTGTTCATCCACGGGCTCCTGTTCATCCAGCCTCCACCGCGCGCTACTCCACCGGCTACTGTTCAACCAACCCTCTCCACGGGCTCCTGTTCAACCACCCCTCCACGGGCTACTGTTCATCCTGCCCTCCACCGTCTACTGTTCATCCTGCCCTCCACGGGGTGGTCCTGTTCATCCAGCCCTCCACGGGGTCCTGTTCATCCAGCCCCGACCGGCTCGATCGATCGGGGTCCTGTTCATCCAGAGGCAACACCACGGGGTCCTGTTCATCCACCCCCACCGGGAACTGTTCATCCAAAGCCCCCCCGCAACACTCACTATTCATCCAGAGGCAGCATCGATCGGCTTCAGTTAGCAGTAGTAGCGAAGGAATCGCTTCATCAGGTTCAGTTAACAGCCATCGATCGATCGCTCGGGTTCAATAACACGTAGCCTGCAGTGCAATCGCTCGGGTTCAGTTAGAGCCCAACGCCTCGCACACACGCACATACGTGTGTGAGATAAGCACGCATCGCTTAGCCCCCGACCTCCCACCGTAACCGGGAACTCCCCGAAATTCCCCGCCTCGCTTCTACCACGGTTTTTTCCATCATGGACGGCCCAAAGAATGTCATGCAGCTATGTCTCCGTCCTGCCCAGGACAAAAAGTCCATTTTCTGTCATGATTTTTTGTCATAGAAGTAGGAGCCTACCACATCTATGATGATACCGGGTTTTGTCACAATTATCGTCATAGAAGTGTCATATGTATGATCGATTTTTTTTTCGTTCGGCCCAAAATGTCACGGATGTGTCTTTTTTTGTAGTGGTGATGCATATCGTATAATCATACCCACGGATACTTGAGGTGACATTGGAGTATCTAGGTGACATTAGGGTTTTGGTTGATTTGTGTCTTAAGGTGTTATTCTAGTACAAACTCTAGGGCTGTTTGTGACACTTATAGGAATAGCCCAACGGATTGATTGGAAAGAATAACTTTGAGGTGGTTTCGTACCCTACCATAATATCTTCGTTCGTTCTCCGCTATTAGTTACTTTGGAGTGACTCTTTGTTGCATGTTGAGGGATAGTTATGTGATCCAATTATGTTATTATTGTTGAGAGAACTTGCACTAGTGAAAGTATGAATCCTAGGCCTTGTTTCCTAGCATTCCAATACCGTTTGTGCTCACTTTAATCATTAGTTACCTTGCTATTTTTATATTTTCAGATTACAAAAACCTTTATCTACTATCCATATACCACGTGTATCACCATCTCTTCACCGAACTAGTGCACCTATACAATTTACCATTGTATTGGGTGTGTTGGGGACACAAGAGACTCTTTGTTATTTGGTTGCATGGTTGCTTGAGAGAGACCATCTTCATCCTACGCCTCCTATGGATTGATAAACCTTAGGTCATCCACTTGAGGGAAATTTGCTACTGTCCTACAAACCTCTGCACTTGCACTACAAAAAGACACATCCATGACATTTTGGGCCAAACGAATTTTTTTCTGTCATACATATGACACTTCTATGATGATAATTGTGACAAAACCCAGTATCATCATAGATGTGGTGGGCTCCTTCTATGACAAAAAAACATGACAGAAAATGGGCTTTTCGTCCTGGGCGGGCCGGAGACGCAGCTGCATGACATTCTTTGGGCCGTCCATGACAGAAAAAACCATGGTAGAAGCGAGGACGAGGAAAATTTTGAGGACTTCCCGGTTATGGTGGGAGGTCGGGGGCCGAGCGATGCGCGTTTCTCTCGTACACGTACGCGCGTGTGTGCGAGGCATTGGCTCTAACTGAACCCGAGCGAGGCGTTGGGCTCTAACTGAACCCGAGCGATTGCACTACAGGCTACGCGTTACTGAACCCGAGCGATCGATCGATGGCTGTTAACTGAACCCGATCAAGCGATTCCTTCGCTACTGCTGCTAACTGAAGCCGATCGATGCTGCCTCTGGGATGAACAGTGAGCATTGCGGGGGGGGGGGGGTTGGATGAACAGTTAGCGGTGGCGTTGCCTCTGGATGAACAGGACCCCGTGGTGTGGTGGAGGGCTGGATGAACAGTAGACGGTGGAGGGGTGCCCGTGGAGGGGTGGTTGAACAGGACCCTGTGGTGTGGAGGGCTGGATGAACAGTAGACGGTGGAGGGGTGGTTGAACAGTAGCCGGTGGAGTAGCGTGCGGTGGAGGCTGGATGAACAGGAGACCGTGGAGGCTGGAGGAGGTCGACGGTAGCCCGTGGAGGCTGGAGGAGGTCGACGGTGGAGATGAACAGTATCCCATGGAGTCCCGTTTTGTGGTACGCCACACCCCTCCCGATGAACAGGACCCCCGTTTCGACCGTAGCGCTCCAACACAAGTCCGTTTCGTCCGTTTTGCGGTACGCCACACCCCTCCCGATCAACAGGACCCCCGTTTCGACCGTAGGAGGTTTGTTTCCTCCGTTTTGCGATACGCCACGCCCCTCTCGATCAACAGGACCCCTGTTTCGACCGTAGGAGGTCAGTTTCCTCCGTTTTGCGGTACGCCAGACCCCTCCCGATCAACAGGACCCCGTTCCGAACGTAGGAGGTCCGTTTCCTCCGTTGTGCGGTACGCCAGGCCTCGTTTCCATCGCCTGTTCCGTCCAAGCCCTCCCGATGAACACGACCACGCATTCCGTTCCGACCCAGCCGGTTGGCTCCCACATGTTCCGTTGCCTCCCGATGAACATGACGCATTCCGTTGCCTCCCCATGAACACGATGCATTTCGTTGCCTCCCCATGAACACAATGACGACGCTATTTCTCCGTTCCGACCCAGCCATGTACACGAGCCCTGGCCGTACGTATGCGTGAGTAGGTGTTCGAGACCCCGCCCGTATGTACACATACGTGGCCGTATTTTCTTTCTTGCACCCTGGCCGCTGTACGTACGTGTACATGCTACGTGCGCGCCTCTACTACGACACGTACGCGCCTCTACTACGACACGTGCGCGCCTCTACATCCACCAGTATATATGTACGTACACGTTCGCGACCAGAATGACAACGCTACGTACGCTTCGACCAGGTGGGTCCCGACTGTCAGGCACTTCCTTGCCTGCGAAGATGTAGCTGGTGGGTCCCAGCAGTCAGGGGGCGAATCATTATTTTTGCCCGGACGCACTTCCTTGCGTGCGAAGATGTAGCTGGTGGGTCCCAGCAGTCAGGGGCAAACGTTTTTTTCACGAAATATGGTGGCCCGTCCGGTGGGTCCCCGCTGTCAGGTGGAGGAATAATTATTTTGCACGTAATATGGAGGCACTTCCTTGCTGCAGCCGTGGACCCGGCTGTCAGCCTCTCCACGTACAGTCCACGTCCGATGGAAGCCGTTCCTTGACCACGTTGACCACGCCGCGCCGAGAGCACCAGGGCGGTGGATGACAGCGAGGCCTAGGAAGGGGACGACCCGGAGATGGGGAAGATGCGGCAGTGGATGCCCACGCGTAGAGGAGTACGAGGGTTCACTGGTTCGGCTGCGGTGTGAGGCTGCCGTCGCCGCAGGGCCTGGCCAGCGGTGGGAATAGTAGGGGCGGTGAGGCCTCTGCGGCAGCATAGTCGGCCACGGGAGGTAGGAGCATGCGGCACGATCGGCGCTGCTTTGGGCGGCTGGAGCAAGAAGACCAGAGGTTGAAGAAACACTACGACCGTTGGATGGACATCGTACGGTCACCGGATCTAGAATCGTTCATATTGAGTAAGTTGACAAAGCCCTCCGTCCCCGTCAACTTAGTAGGCCCACAAGTCAGCCTCCCATAATGGTGGGTCCCAGCTAGCAGATGGGGGGTATTCATTTTTTTTGTGCGTAATAAGGAGGCACTTCCTTGCATGTGAAGATATAGCTGGTGGGTCCAACATGTCAGCGGGGGGAACGTTTTTTTCGCGAAATACAGAGCCCTTCCGGTGGGTCCCAGCTGTCAGGTGGAGGAATCATTATTTTGCGTGCACAGTCCACGGCAGATGGATGTCATTCGTTGACCATGTTGACCAGGCCGCGCCGAGAGCACCATGGTGGTGGACGACGGTGAGGCCTAGGAAGGGAGCGACATGGATCCGGGGAAGACTCGGCAATGGTTGCCCACACGGTGGGGAGTACGAGGGTTTACTGGTCCGTCTGCCATTGCCAGAAAATAAGAGGAGGTGTGGGTGAGTAGAGGAATGGCCTGGCCAGCAATGAAGTAGGGTGGGGCGGTGCGGCCTGTGCGGCAGCACAGCCAGCCACGGGAGGCGGGAGCAGGCAGTCCCACCGGAGCTGGTTTGGGCGGCTGGAGCAAGAAGATCAGATATTGAAGAAGCAGCATGACCGTTGGATTAACATCCAATGGTCATTGCTGCTAGAATCGTTTGTGGACTAAGTTGACAAAGCCAAAGTACACGTCAACCTAGTAGACCCACAAGTCAGCCTCCAAATCCATCCCAAATAGCATACAACCCAAAATTTCTAGCCAGATTCAAATTAATTTTAAATCTAAATATACCTTAATTTAAATTCAATGAAATTTTACCCACACAAAAACAATGAAATTTAAAATATCAAAATCCGAAAGAAAACAGTATTTTGGAACTAATTGCATGTTTGTTGTATTTTTTCATTTTACAGCCCATTTATTATTACTTATAGCCCATTTCTTATTACTTATAGCCCATTTTCTGGGCAAAATGCATCCCTCCTCGTCTTCAAAGATTTCCGCCCAGCAAGGCATAGAAAAGCAAGTAGGCCTACGTTGGTTATTCTGCAAAAAACAAAATAGCTGGCTAGCCATTTTCAGAAAGGAAAAAAAACTAACTGGGCTGGTCATGTGCTAAACATATGAAATAAAAGCCTGGGCTAGACGGGCCACGGGTCCCGCACAACCCAGTTGATACCCTTCTCCATCCCGAAAAAACAAAATTACTGTGCGCGCTGCTGGGTCCCTACTGTCATCCTCACCATGTACAGTCATCTCCTTATTCCTCTCGGTTGTTGACCATGTTGACAACACCGGAGGGAGGCGCCGCAGCGAGCAAACCAAGGCGGAGGACGATGGTGAGGCCTCAGACAGGAACAAACAGGAGCTGGGGAAGATCACAGCCAGCCGTGGGAGGCAGGAGCAGGCGGTCCCGCCGGCGCTGGTTTGGCTTTGGCGGCTCGAGGAAGAAGAGATTGAAGAAATGCGACAGACGTTGAATGTCAATCCAACAGTCAAGGTAGGCACAATTGTTTGTTGACTAAGCGAACACCAAGTAGCATACTTTTTTATATATAGAAAGAAAATCAAAGACTTGGGAAGGCGTACAGAACAAGCTAGTGTACCAGTAAAGAGACGTTGCCGAGTTTTAGAAAAAAGAAAGACGTGCTCCTGTAGCTGGTTCAAATCCAAACCTAGACTATGACTATATATGGTGCTATGCTACTCTGCAAGTAATGAAACTAACATATCCAACGTCCGCTTCTCCTCTTCTCTACTTACTCTGCCTAGCATCAGAAGCTCTGGCCGCAGCAACCATGTCTGCTGGCTGCTCGTCCACCTGCTCTTCAGCAGGCAACAACCAGATATGCGCCAAGTCTCCACCCGTACCATCGCCTGTGGGTCTCATCACACCCCCGCCAGCACGCGCATCGCAGCCGATTGCTCATCGCAACCCGCTGCTGTTGGTGTGGTGCCACTGCTGCAAATCGCGTAGAGTCATCCGTTGCATCTCTACCACAATCCGCAACCCTGGTCGAGTCTTCTACAAATGCCCAAATCATGGGGTAATAATATGTTTAAGTGTTGTTCTGCTGCTTTCAGTTGTTGATTTTTTTAATAGTTTGGTTGATGATCTTCCAATTTGATTCGTGCAGAAAAGGGAAGATTCGTGTGATTTGTATTTCTGGGAAGTTGCTGATGTGGGGGAATGCAACTATGCTGATTATTTGGTTAGCCGAGGAATCCCAATACCAGCAGGTTGGGGTGTTGGACAAGTAACTGAAGGAACGGTAGAAGAGGAAGATGCAGAGCAGAAGGTTAAAGATGCAGTTCCTCTGATCATGGCCAAGCAACAGCTGATGAACGGCCTTGACAACAATGAGGAGATGAAAGAGCTTGTGAAGATAATGGGCAAAATCGATGTGCTTTGTAGGATGATTGTCTCTTTATTTGCAGTGTATGTAGCACTCGTGATGTATTCAGTGGCTACAACATGAGCACTTTGCTGAAACTAGTAATGAATGAAACCTGTGTAGCAGGCTGGGTGTAGTGTTGTGAACATCTAATGATTTCTATTAACGGAAATCAGGGGGTATCCCCTTTTTCTCATATAAATAAATAAATAGTAGAGGCCCTGTCGGGTCAGCTTTGTTCTCATTCGAAGACGTCGAGCAAATTGCAGTCCAACAACAAACTATGTCATCAAATTCAAGTTTCATAGCCAAATATGAGTACAACTAAACAACAATGTCATCATGTTTTAGTTGTCATACAATCACCAAACACAAATCAGCATACATAACAAGTGATGTTCTCACAACAAAATACTAAACAACATGTTCATCAGGTTTCAGTTGTCATAACAAACACAATTTGACATAGTAGATAAAAAAACGTCTTCTGAGAGGCAAATATGACAAAAGCAATGTAATCATCATCCGTAGCAGCAGCTCAACATCTTCGCCATGTGTATCAGTCTGAATCGTAAATCCCCACGGTGTCATCTTCTTCTTTGTCCTCATCGTCCTCGAACGTTGGCTTCTTCTTGATCAACTCTTGTATGTCCACAGCACGACAGGCAATCTTTTCGCCGGCGTCATTGACGTGATGGTTCTCAAAGATATTAGGAACATCTGTGTTATCTTGTACATCAGGAGCAGTGTAAGCATCATCTTGTTGTGCAACTTCATTAAACGAATTCCTCTGCTCAAACCTTTGCCATACTCTCCAGTCATCGCTACGTGCAAATGTGTCTTCCAAGAAAAATATCTATGTTGCTTGATTTGCCAAAATAAAAGGTTGGTTGGTCTGGTACGCCGCCTTGACATTGATGGATTTGAAATAATCATCAGCTCTGGGTTTTGCGATCCTAGAAAACAGGTTATACCAACGACAGCACAACAGAACCACACACCGATGATCCTCGAAACTAGAGATATACTGCAACTGAACAATGTCTGTTATGTTAACATACATTTCAGTTGTCTCTTTGTCATACGTATCCGTGCTCATGATGGCACTGTTTTGTGTCTTTCTGCCTTCGTCTCGTGCAAGGGTGTTGTAGCGCACATCTCCAACAACGCAAGATTCATAATGTCTTACCCGAGTATCAGGACCCATTGCTAGTGAGTAAAGGGCATCATCAACTGCCTGCCCATCCTCCCGCATCTTCTTAACCTATGGTTAGAAAATAGACAAGCTGATCATCTTATGTACTCAATAAATTAAAAAAACTGACAGTGCACTTCAAAAGCTTACATGGTTCTTGAACCATTTCGCAAATCCTGCCATAACCAGTTTGTCAATGTTTCTTGGATTTTGCGGTAGTAACTCCTCTTTGTAGATGCTGCACAACATAGTGATCGCGTCAAACATCTAAATATATAAGAATGTGCTGCAAGTTTAGTAGATTACGATGTATAAGCTGCAATACTGCAATTACTTGATATAGGGTAGTATCTCAGGAGTAGTTATTCAACACATACCAAACCATTTTGTCCAAATCTTTAGGTTTGTCCTCTTGTCGACTCTTCCCTGTAACTCGAACAGAATAATCGAAAACATTGAGCCCGGGATTGTCTTCACCCACCTCTTTGCTAAGCTACTCAGCTGTTTCAATGTATTTTGAGTAGAATGTCAATGCTTTTGTAGCAATGTAGGCCTCTGCAATGGAACCCTCGGGTCTAGCTCTGTTCCTAACACAGCCCTTGAAAGTGCCTAGCCGCCTTTCAATAGGGTACATCCAGCCATACTGTACTGGACCTCTAAGCAGTGCCTCATCAGGTAGATGAACAGCCAAATGCACCATCACATCAAAGAAGGCTGGAGGATATATCTTCTCAAGGTTGCATAGGATAGTTGGTATCTTGTCTCTAAGACGCTCCAAAGCATCTATCCTGATATTCCTACTACAGAGTTCCCTGAAGAATTGTCCCAACTCTGCAACTACTCTGTATAAGTCAGGGCGGCCCAATCCTCTAAGGATAACAGGTAAAACCCTTTGAAGTAGGACGTGGCAGTTATGCGTTTTCAACCCTTGTACCTTGTTTCCATCTGCACTGACTCTCCTTTTAGGGTTGGAAGCAAATCCATGTGGGAATCTCACACGTGACAGGACCTTGCAGAATTCTTTTCTTTTTACCTTGTCCAAGACGTACATAGCTGGTGCCATATCCCGTGGTTTACCTTCATCTTGCACCTGCAAATCCTTTCTGATACCCAGATGTGTCAAATCAATCCTAGATTTTAAGGTATCTTTCGTCTTGCCTTCAATATTAAGAAGTGTGCCGATAATGCTGTCACATATATTTTTCTTGATGTGCATCACATCAAGATTATGCCGCAGATCCGAATCTTTCCAATACTCCAAGTCCCACAAAGTGGACCTGCAGGTAAACAATAATCTCTCTTCTACCCTGCCACACTTCCTTTTCCCGCTACCATTACCAGGATGGTTTCTTGATGTAATATGCCTGACCTTCTCTAATTCCACTTGCAACTCATCGGCGGTGAGCCTCTTTGGCGCATCACGGTTTTCATGCTTTGCATTGAACACATGTCTTCGATATTTTCTAGGACGCGGCTTGTCCTTGGCAAGGAAACGACGGTGTCCAATGTAACAGATCTTGCTAAGTATTGCGTATGACAGCAGATTCCTGTCACAACGAACACATGCATTGTAACTATGTGTTGTTCGCCCTGACATAGTGCCCAAAGCCGGATAATCATGGATGCACCTAATTATAACAGGACGCAGAAAGAAATCAGCTGGTGGGCTGCTATATAGGTCTCGAGTGAGAACACCCTTCCATAGCTGTTGAAGTTCCTCCATAAGAGGCTCCATGAACAAATCAAAATCCTTTCCAAGACTTTTTGGACCTGGGATGAACAAGGCCATCATGTAGTTTGATTCTTTGGTGCAGACATTTGGAGGCATGTTGTAAGGGATAACAAGCACTGGCCACATGCTTTATGTGGCGCTCTGGTGGCCAAATGGGTTAAATCCATCTGAAGCTAAGCCAAGTCTAATGTTTCTCGGGTCAGCAGCAAACTCTTTGTGTTTATCATTGAAGCTTTTCCACTCACTACCATGAGATGGATAGCTCATTACATTCTGATCTTTGTACTCCTGGTTCCTAGAATGCCACAGTACATCCTCTCTTGTTTCAGCATCATGAAACAACCTCTGCAATCTTGGTCTAATTGGAAAATGTCTCAGAACATTATGAGGAATCCTCTTCACAGCATCACCATCTTTCCATCTTGATGATTTGCATTTAGGGCATTCACTTAAGTTGGCATAATCCTTCCGGAACAGAACACAATTATTCTTACAAACATGGATCATATCATATCCAATTCCAACTGCACGAAGGAAATTCTTCATTTTACTGTAGGTGTGTGGCAGCTCAGACGCATCTGGGAAAGATTTGCGGAAAGCAGCCAACATCGCATCGAATGATTTGTTGGTCATCCGCTCAGATGTCTTCACCTGAAGAAAGGTGACCATAGCTGAGAATACTGACAGCTTATTTCCTGGGGTGACAGCAACGTTGCATTGTTCCAACATGCGGGCCCACCATTTTTCTTCTGCAGGTGAAAGTTCATGGAATGCACGAGCATTTTGTAGCATTGTTTCAATGTTGGTCAAACTCACTGGCTCCACCACCTCCTCCTCCTCTTCCACCTGAGCATCAGGAAGATCAAGATGGTGATCTGCTGCTTCCACGTAGTCAATAACATTGACGTTCACAGCTTCACCATGATGAACCCACCTAGTATATGTGACCGACATCCCATTCAAGTGTAGACGATTTTGCACAGTTGACTGGGGTCTTGTAACTGAATTCATACAACTGCTACATGGGCAGAGCACATCTAATTTAGGACCACCGTACTCAGCTCTGATAAAGTTCATGAAGTTTTCAACCCCCTCGACATATGCAGCAGAGAATCTTCGAGCAGAAGTTATCCAAGTCATGTCCATATGTTAGACATACAAATTAGTTCTTCTACTAGATATTACAGGAAAAACATATATGCTTTTTTATGAAGTCCAGAAAAAATACTTAGGTCGATGTCTAAAGCTATGGCAAGATATTTGGACGAGCAGATCTAAGTAATGAAATATATGTAAAGCTAATTCAGCAAACAGATTTGAGTGCCAAATTATGGCAGGCTGTTTCAGCAGTCAATGAGGCCGAGCACACAGCCATCGAACTATCGAAGGCTATCGCAGCAACAAAGATCGAGTATAAAATGGTGTAGAGCTATTTCACCTAACAGATTGGCTACTAGACCATGGCAATCTATGTCACAATAAATATATGGCAGGATATTTTAGCAACTAATCGGCCTTGGCATGCCATCTCAGCTAAGCAGATTGAGTGCAGAACAGGGCAAGGAAGCTTCTTAAGCAGAGCATATTGACAGTAAACTACTTCGGCAAACAGTGAGATTAACAGCGTCTATCAGCTAATATTCAGCGCTACACCAACATGAACGGGGCCTCAGTCTAGAATGCGCGTACCATGGGAGAAGCTGACCGCCGTGCGTCTCCACACGAACGTCGTCAGCGGTGGCAGCATTGACCGCCGTGCGCCTCCACAAGAACGTAGCCAGAGGTGGCGGCATGACTAGAGGACGACAGTCTATGAGAGCGTACTATGGGAGCGAGAGGATGGCCGAACCGCGGCGCCGACGTATCGGCGCGGCGGGGAGGGCGGCTTTGGCGGAGCGAATGGAGTGGAGGGGGACAGGGGGGAGGGGGGTTTGGGGAATATTATTGGCTAGTTGGCCGAAGGGCGGTTGAATCGGATTTGGGGGGAATTTTTGGGTGTGAGGGGAGGGGAGGATTTTCGCGCGGTGGACGGGAGGGGGGGGGGGAGTTTGGGGCATGGTCGGTTTCTCCAAGTGCAGTCCCACGTGTCAATGAAGAGGCAAGCCGAAGCGCGTTCCGTTTGCGTGAGCCGTGTGTAGGACCGAACGTGTGTGGGGTGCAATGCGACCACGACAGGAGTACTGTGAGTGTACCGCCTTTTTTCCTTTTAAACTAGGTGCTTCGCCCCCTCAAAAAAAAATTTGTTGCTTCGTGCGATCCATCGATACTACTACTAGTAATCCGGTAATCCCGACTAAAACGGCGCGGCCGGGTCTTTTCCCGCGTGATAAGCTGGGAGGTTGGCTTAGTTGGGTTTTTTAGGACGAGTAATGCTACACCTACATAATCCCAGTTACGTAATTAACGTAATGTGAAACGTGTGAGCTGTTGATTGTATATTGGGGGGAGGGAAGGGCCCACCACCATGAAAATGAGGGGAGAGAGATAGATGCAATTTACGCTAACCCTTTCGTAGGTTCCCATAGATGTAGAAAGATGTGAAATGCGTGAATGTGTAGTGGACGTACTATTGGAGTGCCTAAGATGATTTGTGTATGTATAGACCCTATGTGTTTATTTTACTTCGCATGTTAGATTTGTCTCGGTTCAATAAAAAGCAGAGTTGGTGATGATGGTGTGCCTGTCATCATGCAATATAGGCCGTCTGATCTATATCTAACGGATAGGAAGGAAACTATGACAATTTACCCGCACTCCTCTCCACATTTGCAGATAAGGCTTTCCCTCCTTCATCCTTTTCTCCCACAAGATCTTGATCTTCCGTGCAACACACGGGCATTTTGCTAGTACTCCTACAATATGTATATTATTGTGAAAGTTCATATACACTGGCCGAGATTAATGCAAACACGACAGATTTTCATTACATTTCGAACTTTTATAGGACATAAAAATAAAAGAAACCCGACCCTAAACCTATTCTACGGCGGCGACCGACGTCCTCCATCTGCGATCTCTACGTACGGGGGCGGGGTTCAAGACCTGTGAAGTGAAGGTTCGGTGCGGTCTCCGGCGAGGAAGAGTAGAACACGGGATATGGGCCGGCCAGTTGGCACACCATGCCCTGTCGCCTCCCATGCCCTACTCATCCTCGGAGGAGTCCCCGACCTCGGCGGTGCCGGACGTTGGACGGCGGCAAGTAGGACGCGTGGCTGACGGTGCTCCCATCATCGGCCGCCAGCGTGGCCACCGCTTGTGCGGTTGTGTCCGCGTCCGGCTACGCCGCTATTACGTCGCGAGAGGCGACTTGAGCGAGGGCGGCGACCTCGAGCTTCATCCCCGAAGACAAGCTCTCCCGCAGAGCGTTCGCACTTGCGGTCATGGCGGATGTGGTGCCAGGTAGGAGGACGATGCGCTATGGTGTGGAGGTTAGCTGGGCGTTGCCGCTTTAAGTAGCGCATTCCGGTGAGGCCAAGCGTCCGGGTGCATCATTAAGTCGCCGGAGTTGGTTCTTCGGGCACCGAGCCTCTTAACAACGACATAAGAACGGACGACATGAATGCGGGCAGCTGGCGTTGGCTGGGAACGCACCGTGCGACGGCGCGAGGGACGAGGGTTTTGGTGTGCTAGGGTAGTCAGCTGCGGTCATGGCAACGTTGGAGATGCCCTTTCCTCACATGCGATCCCGGCATGTCATTGAAAAAGGAAGATGATCCGGCATGGTCTCAGGTCCAGAGGATGCAGTTGCCCGCGCTACACCACTCCGCGGACGCATCGCGGTGCCCCGTGCATCCTCGACGAGCCGGGTGTTGGGGTGTGTTTGGATTGTGGCCAAAGTGCACCTTACCAAAATTTTGGTCATGACCCAAAGATTGGTCTTTGTTTGGATGGTTGCCATTTTTTTGGCATGCCAATGAACTCTAGCCAACTCTAGTTCATTTTTCTTGCCAATGTCGGCCAAATCATGGGCAACCAATACCTCAACCAAAATTTTGGTCATGGCCCAAAGATTGGTCTTTGTTTGGATGGTTGCCATTTCTTTGGCATGCCAATGAACTCTAGCCAACTCTAGTTCATTTTTCTTGCCAATGTCGGCCAAATCATGGGCAACCAATACCTCAACCAAAATTTTGGCTACCCAATGCTTTGATGGGGCAACCTTGGGCACAAACCAAACATACCGTTGGTCGTGCCATAGCACTAACACCACCCTCGGCACACTGAAACCGACCGTGCCTAGCTACGATATGAGCGTGTCGCTCACTGCGGTCGCCGTGTCCAGAGGCGGTGCTAGAGCTGCGCCCCGTTGTTGGCCCCAACGACCCACATGAATGGTTGTCGGTGGCGGGAGGTTGTGGGCTAGATCCTCCATTGGACTAGTCTGCGCTATGTTGTCCCGACGGGTGTGCCCCACATGTCAGTTTCCCTGTTTCCCCGGCCATATTCGAGCGTCAGTGCTCCGCGTTGCGCATTAGGCCTTTCACTATGTAGGCCAAGCAAGACAACTTGTTGTTTATTTGAGCCGTTCAAGTATAATCATGTGGCATTTGCTTATTTCTCATTCCTCTCCAACCCTCTTCTCCATCGATCATGTCGCCCTCCAGTCTAGTCCATCCTCCCGCATGCCTCATTTGAACATTCCGCCGAGTATCATTCGCATGTACCCACCCTAGTCCTCTTTCAATAGATCTCCGGACCCCGAGATGAAATCGAGAGGGAACGAGTGTGGGCACATGATACCTAAGGCGGATTCAAAATTTTGAACCGGTGATCATAGCATCCGCAATTCATATATAAAGGGTATTCAATGTTCGTTTCGTTTTTGAACGTACAATATACTCCCTCCTATCCTTTATAGTTTACATATAAGTTTTATGTGTAGTCAAAGTATCTCTACTTTGATCAAAAAGGTATCAACATTCAACAACGCCCAATCAATATTGTTAGATTCGTACGTACTCCTAGATTTGTACTCGAGATGGTTTCCAATTTGACTATTGACAAGATTAATAGTACATGAGATGTATAATGTGAAAATTATATCATCGGAAACTCCTTTCACATACGAATTTGACCGTATGCTTTGTGTAAGTTGCATGTCACATATTATTACTCTAACATTTGGTCAAAGTTAGCCTCGAAAAACGCATTAGACCCTGTATGCTTTGTGTAAGTTGCATGTCATACATTATTACTCTAACATTTGTGTAAGTTGCATGTCATATATTATTACTCTAACATTTGGTCAAAGTAGTATAGTGGAAGTGGATCCTCTGACGTAGGTATCCCTGCCTTACCCTTGTTGGGGAACGTAGTAATTTCAAAATTTTTCCTACGCACACGCAAGATCATGGTGATGCATAGCAACGAGAGGGGAGAGTGTTGTCTACGTACCAACGCAGACCGACTGCGGAAGCGATCACACAACGTAGAGGAAGTAGTCGTACGTCTTCTTCCCGATCCGACCGATCCAAGCACCGTTACTCCGGCACCTCCGAGTTCTTAGCACACGTTTAGCTCGACGACGATCCTCGGGCTCCGATCCAGCAAAGCGTCGAGGAAGAGTTCCGTCAGCACGACGGCGTGGTGACGATCTTGATGTTCTACCGACGCAGGGCTTCGCCTAAGCTCTACAACGATATGACCGAGGTGGAATTTGGTGGCAGGGGGCACCGCACACGGCTAAGGAACGATCAACAATGATCAATTGTGTGTCTATGGGGTGCCCCTTGCCTCAGTATATAAAGGATGGAGGAGGAGGAGGCCGGCCAAGGCAAAGGTGCGGCCAGGATGGGGAGTCCTACTAGGACTCCAAGTCCTAGTAGGAGTCCACCAAGAGGGGAGGAAGGGAGAAGGAATAGGAGGAGAAGGAAAGGTGGCCGGCCCCCTTTCCCTAGTCCAATTCGGACCAAAGGGGAGGGGGGGCGCAGCAGCCTTTTCCTCTTCCCACTAAAGCCCATCAAGGCCCATTACTTCTCCCGTAACTACCCGGTACTCCGAAAAATACCCGAATCACTCGGAACCTTTTCGATGTCCGAATATAGTCGTCCAATATATCGATCTTTACGTCTCGACCATTTCGAGACTCCTCGTCATGTCCCCGATCTCATCCGGGACTCCGAACTCCTTCGGTACATCAAAACTCATAAACTCATAATATAACTGTCATCGAAACCTTAAGCGTGCGGACCCTACGGTTCGAGAACAATGTAGACATGACCGAGACACTTCTCCGGTCAATAACCAATAGCGGGACCTGGATGCCCATATTGGCTCCTACATATTCTATGAAGATCTTTATCGGTCAGACCGCATAACAACATACGTTGTTCCCTTTGTCATCGGTATGTTACTTGCCCGAGATTCGATCGTCGGTATCCAATACCTAGTTCAATCTCGTTACCGGCAAGTCTCTTTACTCGTTCCGTAATACATCATTCCGCAACTAACTCATTAGTTGCAATGCTTGCAAGGCTTAAGTGATGTGCATTACCGAGAGGGCCCAGAGATACCTCTCCGACAATCAGAGTGACAAATCCTAATCTCGAAATACGCCAACCCAACATCTACCTTTGGATACACCTGTAGTACTCCTTTATAATCACCCAGTTACGTTGTGACGTTTGGTAGTACCCAAAGTGTTCCTCCGGTAAACGAGAGTTGCATAATCTCATAGTCATAGGAACATGTATAAGTCATGAAGAAAAGCAATAGCAACATACTAAACGATCGGGTGCTAAGCTAATGGAATGGGTCATGTCAATCAGATCATTCAACTAATGATGTGACCTTGTTAATCAAATAACAACTCTTTGTCCATGGTTAGGAAACATAACCATCTTTGATTAACGAGCTAGTCAAGTAGAGGCATACTAGTGACACTCTGTTTGTCTATGTATTCACACATGTATTATGTTTCCGGTTAATACAATTCTAGCATGAATAATAAACATTTATCATGATATAAGGAAATAAATAATAACTTTATTATTGCCTCTAGGGCATATTTCCTTCAGTCTCCCACTTGCACTAGAGTCAATAATCTAGATCACATCACCATGTGATTAACATTGATAGTTCACATCATCATGTGATTAACACCCATAGTTCACATCGCCATGTGACCAACACTCAAAGGGTTTACTAGAGTCAGTAATCTAGTTCACATATCTATGTGATTAACACCCAAAGAGTACTAAGGTGTGATCATGTTTTGCTTGTGAGATAATTTTAGTCAACGGGTCTGTCACATTCAGATCCGTAAGTATTTTGCAAAATTCTATGTCTATAATGCTCTGCACGGAGCTACTCTAGCTAATTGCTCCCACTTTCAATATGTATCTAGACCGAGACTTAGAGTCACCTAGATTAGTGTCAAACTTGCATCGGCGTAACCCTTTACGACGAACCTTTTTCCACTTCCATAATCGAGAAACATATCCTTATTCCACTAAGGATAATTTTGACCGCTGTCCAGTGATCTACTCCTAGATCACTATTGTACTCCCTTGCCAAATCAGTGCAGGGTATACAATAGATCTGGTATACAGCATGACATACTTTATAGAACCTATGGCCAAGGCATAGGGAATGACTTTCATTCTCTTTCTATCTTCTGCCGTGGTCGGGCTTTGAGTCTTACTCAACTTCACACCTTGTAATACAGGCAAGAACTCTTTCTTTGACTGCTCCATTTTGAACTCCTTCAAAATCTTGTCAAGGTATGTACTCATTGAAAAAACTTATCAAGCGTGTTGATCTATCTCAATAGATCTTGGAGCTCAATATGTAAGCAGCTTCACCGAGGTTTTTCTTTGAAAACTCCTTTCAAACACTCCTTTATGCTTTACAGAATAATTCTACATTATTTCCGATCAACAATATGTCATTCACATATACTTATCAGAAATGTTGTAGTGCTCCCACTCACTTTCTTGTAAATACAGGCTTCACCGCAAGTCTGTATAAAACTATATGCTTTGATCAACTCATCAAAGCGTATATTCCAACTCCGAGATGCTTGCACCAGTCCACAGATGGATCGCTGGAGCTTGCACATTTTGTTAGCACCTTTCGGATTGACAAAACCTTCTGTTGCATCATATACAACTCTTCTTTAATAAATCCATTAAGGAATGCAGTTTTGTTTATCCATTTGCCAGATTTCATAAAATGCGGCAATTACTAACATGATTCGGACAGACTCAAGCATAGATACGAGTGAGAAGCTCTCATCGTAGTCAACACCTTGAACTTGTCGAAAACCTTTTGCGACAATTCTAGCTTTGTAGATAGTAACACTACTATCAGTGTCCGTCTTCCTCTTGAAGATCCATTTATTCTCAATTGCTTGCCGATCATCGGGCAAGTCAACCAAAGTCCATACTTTGTTCTCATACATGGATCCCATATCAGATTTCATGGCTTCAAGCCACTTTGCGGAATCTGGGCTCACCATCGCTTCTTCATAGTTCGTAGGTTCATCATGATCTAGTAGCATGACCTCCAGAACAGGATTACCGTACCACTCTGGTGCGGACCGTACTCTGACTGACCTACGAGGTTCGGTAGTAACTTGATCTGAAGTTTCATGATCATCATCATTAGCTTACTCACTAATTGGTGTAGGAATCACTGGAACTGATTTATGTGATGAACTACTTTCCAATTCGGGGGAAGGTACAATTACCTCGTCAAGTTCTACTTTCCTCCCACTCACTTCTTTCGAGAGAAACTCCTTCTCTAGAAAGTTTCCGAACTTTAGCAACAAAAGTCTTGCCTTCGGATCTGTGATAGAAGGTGTATCCAATAGTTTCCTTTGGATATCCTATGAAGACGCACTTTTCCGATTTGGGTTTGAGCTTATCAGGATGAAACTTTTTCACATAAGCATCACAACCCCAAACTTTAAGAAACGGCAACTTTGGTTTCTTGCCAAACCACAGTTCATAAGGCGTCGTCTCAACGGATTTTGATGGTGCCCTATTTAACATGAATGCAGCTGTCTCTAATGCATAACCCCAAAACGATAGTGGTAGATCGGTAAGATACATCATAGATTGCACTATATCCAATAAAGTACGGTCATGACGTTCGGACACACCATTATGATGTGGTGTTCCAGGTGGCGTGAGTAGTGAAACTATTTCACATTGTTTTAACTGAAGACCAAACTCGTAACTCAAATATTTTACCTCTGCGATCATATCGTAGAAACTTTTATTTTCTTGTCACGATGATTTTCCACTTCACTCTGAAATTCTTTGAACTTTTCAAATGTTTCAGACTTATGTTTCATCAAGTAGATATACCCATATCTGCTCAAATCATCTGTGAAGTTCAGAAAATAACGATACTTGCCGTGAGCCTTAACACTCATCGGACCGCATACATCAGTATGTATTATTTCCAATAAGTCAGTTGCTTGCTCCGGAGAACGGAGTTTTAGTCATCTTGCCCATGAGGCATGGTTCGCAAGCATCAAGTGATTCATAATCAAGTGATTCCAAAATCCCATCAGCATGGAGTTTCTTCATGCGCTTTACACCAATATGACCTTAACGGCAGTGCTACAAATAAGTTGCACTATCATTATTAACTTTGCATCTTTTGGTTTCAAATTTATGATTATGTGTATCACTACGATCGAGATCCAACGAACTATTTTCATTGGGTGTGTAACCATATAAGGTTTTATTCATGTAAACAGAACAACTATTTATTCTCTTACTTAAATGAATAACCGTATTACAATAAACATGATCAAATCATATTCATGCTCAACGCAAACACCAAATAACACTTATTCAGGTTCAACACTAATCCCGAAAGTATAGGAGTGTGCGATGATGATCATATCAATCTTGGAACCACTTCCAACACACATCGTCACTTTACCCTTAACTAGTCTCTGTTTATTCTGCAACTCCCGTTTCGAGTTACTAATCTTAGCAACTGAACTAGTATCAAATACTGAGGGTTTGCTATAAACACTAGTAAAGTACACATCAATAACATGTATATCAAATATACTTTTGTTCACTTTGCCATCCTTCTTATCCGCCAAATACTTGGGGCAGTTCCGCTTCCAGTGACCAGTCCCTTTGCAGTAGAAGCACTTAGTCTCAGGCTTAGGACCAGACTTAGGCTTCTTCACTTGAGCAGCAACTTGCTTGCCGTTCTTCTTGAAGTTCCCCTTCTTCCCTTTGCCCTTTTCTTGAAACTAGTGATCTTGTCAACCATCAACACTTGATGTTTATCTTGATTTCTACCTTCGTTGATTTCAGCATCACGAAGAGCTTGGGAGTTGTTTCCGTTATCCCTTGCATATTATAGTTCATCATGAAGTTCTACTAAATTGGTGATGGTGACTAGAGAATTCTGTCAATCACTATCTTATCTGGAAGATAAACTCCCACTTGATTCAAGCGATTGTAGTACCCAGACAATCTGAGCACATGCTCACTAGTTGAGCGATTCTCCTCCATCTTTTAGCTATAGAACTTGTTGGAGACTTCATATCTCTCAACTCGGGTATTTGCTTGAAATATTAACTTCAACTCCTGGAACATCTCATATGGTCCATGGCGTTCAAAACGTCTTTGAAGTCCCGATTCTAAGCCATTAAGCATGGTGCACTAAACTATCAGGTAGTCATCATATTGAGCTAGCCAAACGTTCATAACGTCTGCATCTGCTCCTGCAATAGGTCTGTCACCTAGCGGTGCATCAAGGGCATAATTTTTCTGTGCAGCAATGAGGATAAACCTTAGATCACGGATCCAATCCGCATTATTGCTACTAACATCTTTCAACACAATTTTCTCTAGGAACATATCAAAATAACGACAGGGAAGCAACAACGCGAGCTATTGATCTACAACATAATTTGCAAAATACTACCAGGACTAAGTTCACGATAAATTTAAGTTCAATTAATCATATTACTTAAGAACTCCCACTTAGATAGATATCCCTCTAATCCTCTAAGTGATCACGTGATCCAAATCAACTAAACCATAACCGATCATCACGTGAGATGGAGTAGTTTTCAATGGTGAACATCGTTATGTTGATCATATCTACTATATGATTCACGCTCGACCTTTCGGTCTCCGTGTTCCGAGGCCATATCTGTATATGCTTGGCTCGTCAAGTATAACCTGAGTATTCCGCGTGTGCAACTGTTTTGCACCCGTTGTATTTGAACGTAGAACCTATCACACCCGATCATCACGTGGTGTCTCAGCACGAAGAACTTTCGCAACGGTGCATACTCAGGGAGAACACTTCTTGATAATTTAGTGAGAGATCATCTTATAATGCTACCGTCCATCAAAGCAAGATAAGATGCATAAAAGATAAACATCACATGCAATCATTATGTGTGACATGATATGGCCATCATCATCTTGCTTCTTTGATCTCCATCTCCAAAGTACTGTCATGATCTATGTCATCACCGGCATGACACCATGATCTCCATCATCTTGATCTATATCAATGTGTCGTCACGTGGTCGTCTCGCCAACAATTGCTCTTGCAACTATTGCTATCGCATAGCGATAAAGTAAAGCAATTATTGGACACTTGCATCTTATGCAATAGAGAGACAACCATAAGGATTTCGCCAGTTGCTGATAACTTCAACAAAACATGATCATCTTATACAACAACTTATAACTCATCACGTTTTGACCATATCACATCACAACATGCCCTGCAAAAACAAGTTAGACGTCCTCTACTTTGTTGTTGCAAGTTTTACGTGGCTGCTACGGGCTTAAGCAAGAACTCATCTCACCTACGTATCAAAACCACAACGATAGTTTGTCAAATAGACTCCATTTTAACCTTCGCAAGGACCGGGCGTAGCCACACTTGGTTCAACTAAAGTTGGAGAAACAGTCGCCCGCAAGCCATCTATGTGCAAAGCACGTCGAGGGAACCGGTCTCGCGTAAGCGTACGCGTAAGGTTGGTCCGGGTCGTCTCGTCCAACAATACCGCCGAACCAAAGTATGACATGCTGGTAGGCAGTATGACTTGTATCGCCCACAACTCACTTGTGTTCTACTCGTGCAAATAACATCAAACCATAAAACCTAGGCTCGGATGCCACTGTTGGGGAACATAGTAATTTCAAAAATTTTCCTACGCACACGCAAGATCATGGTGATGCATAGCAACGAGAGGGGAGAGTGTTGTCTACATACCAACGCAGACCGACTGCGGAAGCGATCACACAACGTAGAGGAAGTAGTCGTACGTCTTCTTCCCGATCCGACCGATCCAAGCACCGTTACTCCGGCACCTCCGAGTTCTTAGCACACGTTCAGCTCGATGACGATCCTCGGGCTCCGATCCAGCAAAGCGTCGAGGAAGAGTTCCGTCAGCACGACAGCGTGGTGACGATCTTGATGTTCTACCGACGCAGGGCTTCGCCTAAGCTCTACAACGATATGACCGAGGTGGAATTTGGTGGCAGGGGGCACCGCACATGGCTAAGGAACGATCAACAATGATCAATTGTGTGTCTATGGGGTGCCCCTTGCCTCAGTATATAAAGGATGGAGGAGGAGGAGGCCGGCCAAGGCAAAGGTGCGGCCAGGATGGGGAGTCCTACTAGGACTCCAAGTCCTAGTAGGAGTCCACCAAGAGGGGAGGAAGGGAGAAGGAATAGGAGGAGAAGGAAAGGTGGCCGGCCCCCTTTCCCTAGTCCAATTCGGACCAAAGGGGAGGGGGGGCGCAACAGCCTTTTCCTCTTCCCACTAAAGCCCATCAAGGCCCATTACTTCTCCCGTAACTACCCGGTACTCCGAAAAATACCCGAATCACTCGGAACCTTTCCGATGTCCGAATATAGTCGTCCAATATATCGATCTTTACGTCTCGACCATTTTGAGACTCCTCGTCATGTCCCCGATCTCATCCGGGACTCCGAACTCCTTCGGTACATCAAAACTCATAAACTCATAATATAACTGTCATCGAAACCTTAAGCGTGCGGACCCTACGGTTCGAGAACAATGTAGACATGACCGAGACACTTCTCCGGTCAATAACCAATAGCGGGACCTGGATGCCCATATTGGCTCCTACATATTCTACGAAGATCTTTATCGGTCAGACCGCATAACAACATACGTTGTTCCCTTTGTCATCGGTATGTTACTTGCCCGAGATTCGATCGTCGGTATCCAATACCTAGTTCAATCTCGTTACCGGCAAGTCTCTTTACTCGTTCCGTAATACATCATCCCGCAACTAACTCATTAGTTGCAATGCTTGCAAGGCTTAAGTGATGTGCATTACCGAGAGGGCCCAGAGATACCTCTCCGACAATCGGAGTGACAAATCCTAATCTCGAAATACGCCAACCCAACATCTACCTTTGGATACACCTGTAGTACTCCTTTATAATCACCCAGTTACGTTGTGACGTTTGGTAGTACCCAAAGTGTTCCTCCGGTAAACGGGAGTTGCATAATCTCATAGTCATAGGAACATGTATAAGTCATGAAGAAAAGCAATAGCAACATACTAAATGATCGGGTGCTAAGCTAATGGAATGGGTCATGTCAATCAGATCATTCAACTAATGATGTGACCTCGTTAATCAAATAACAACTCTTTGTCCATGGTTAGGAAACATAACCATCTTTGATTAACGAGCTAGTCAAGTAGAGGCATACTAGTGACACTCTGTTTGTCTATGTATTCACACATGTATTATGTTTCCGGTTAATACAATTCTAGCATGAATAATAAACATTTATCATGATATAAGGAAATAAATAATAACTTTATTATTGCCTCTAGGGCATATTTCCTTCAACCCTCCCTTTCGGTCACTTACTGGTGGACCCCATGCTTGCTAGGCCCCGCATATCAGTTACTCAATGGGTTCGTCCACGTCAGGGGATCCTCATCCGTAGTATACTTCCTCTGTTTTTATTTACTCCGCATAAAACGGAGGGAGTGGTGGTATAATAAATGACGCGGGTGGGGAAGGGGGAGGGACGTCGGTTTGCTCTCAACTACGGTCCCAAAAGCGAGCGAAAATGCAAGACGAAGCGCGTTCCATTCGGTGAGCAACGTGGAGGGTCCAGCGTGCCGGGCTACAACGCGAACGCAACAAGAGCGATGTACAGTCAAAACCGATTGACCGGTAGTCACCTGAACCACTATTCACACCAGAACCTTCGCTGCTCGGCCTACGCCAGCCACTGCCCTAAAACCACATCAAATCTCCAGCCCATTCCCCCACCTTTCGATCCCCTAGCCCGCATCACGCATCCCCTAGTTCGTCGGAAAGCCATGGTGCGCCGCAAGATCACTTACTACAAGATGCTGACGCCGGAGCGCCACGCAGAAATCGCGGTAGCGGTCGGCGCCACAGACCTCTGTTCCCAAGCTCGCTTTGCAGCGGGCCAATCCCCGAGTTCTCTGGAGCCAAGCTACGAGGAGGAGGAAGCTGATCCAATGTTCATGGCGGAGGTCACGGCACAGAAGGCCCCCGATGGGTATGAGACGATGGACGTCGACTTCGTGCCGGCGTCCGAGTCCCCCATGGTGCAGGCGGACCAGCGGTTCAACATGGCGATACTAAAGGAGGACCGGGAGGCAGAGGCTCAACTCGACGCGGAGCGCGCGCATGCTGCTGCCATCGAGGCTCTCCTGCAGGCGGAGCCGGATGTCGTGGATGTGAACCGGGCGGCGGAGGCTCAACTTGAGGCGGAGCGCGCGGATGCCGCTGGCATCGAGGCCCTCCTGCAGGCGGAACCGGACGTCTTGGACTTGAACCGGGCGGCAGAGGCTCGACTCAACGCAGAGCGCGCGGATGCCGCTCTCATCGACGCCCTCCTGTAGGCGGAACCGGACGTCCTGGACTTGAACCGGGCGGCGGAGGCTCGACTCGACGCGGAGCACGCGGATGCCGCTGCCATCGAGGCCCTCCTACAGGCAGAACCAGACGTCCTCGACTTGAACCGGGCTGTGCTCTCGTCCGTGCAGAGCGCCTGCACGCTCCGCTTGAACGAGTAGCTGGAGGCCGAGGACAACCACGGTGCGGAGACACACGTCGGCTGGTTCGTGCCGGCAGTCAAAGACGACGAGGCTGTCTCTTTCCGCGAGCAGTGATAGTTTTTATTTATGTTGTTGTTTTGTTGGATCTTTTGCTGTGTAAAAACATATATTTGTTATGCAAGTCGCCTGACTTGGGTTAGTCTACCATTTCAGGCAGTTGGATGAATATCCTACGTCTCCTAACCCTTCTTTCCTTCTTCCTCACCTCTTCTTCTTCCCCAACAGACCACCGCACGGGCCGTACGGATACTCCCCAACATGTGGTTGGATAAACATACTCTATGAACGAAAATTACGTGTCAGCGATAGGATGGCTGAGTTTGGTTTGTTCACATGCGACAACACGTGTTAGTGAGGGTGCATTCCCTTGGTTGGGTTTGCGGCGTGCAGGAGCGACTGTGTGAGGGTGCGGTGCGACCGCGGCGTGCAGGAGCGACCATGTGAGGGCGCGGTGCGACCGCGACAGCCGTGCGCAAGTGTACCTCCTTCTCATTTTGAAAGCTTTAGGCAAGCTTGGCAAAAATGTGTGGCGAAGTTTGGCAATGCAAGGCCTAGACCCAAACAGGATAAGTACGTACGTACTAGGAGTACTAGTGTTAAAAAAGAAAGGCGGGGTTTTCCTTCGTGGGATTTAATCGATACAAATCCTTGTTTCACGTGTCAATTAATGCGTATTTTTTCTCCAAAGACCAAAGAGCTAACCATCTCACTCCTCATCGCTTGATTAATGCAGCGCCATGCAAACCAACCTTCTCACTTCCGCATGCATGCATGTCGTCTCTCTCTCCCCCTGTCCATCTCTCTGCATGCATGCACCTCTCTCTCTCTCTCTCCTGTTTTTGCATGCAAGCAGCTCTCTCTGCCTTGGGAAGATGCAAAGCACATGGGAAAGAGAGATGGGATTACTATAGGCATGCATGCGGTGGAAAGGGATGGAGGGCCCGGTTGGAAAGAGCAACGAAAAAATGCCAATGCATAGAGCATTGCGGGGAAAACGAAATTTTCTTAGACGTAGACAAAAAAGGACCAGAGGGAGTACTACTAGGAGTACTAGTGCGGTGAGATGGTTTCTCGAAGAATACGATGGAGAAGCGGAGTCAGCGAAGAGTGAAATGATGGTTGCTTCGTCCGTGCTTTTGTGATTTGACGCCTCACTGCTTTGTGATTTGTGATAGAAGGGACAAGGGAGTAGACTATGTGCTCTATATTGTACTACATGCGTCCAAGCATGGGAGAAAGAGGAGAGATGTTGCATTTTTCTATTCCTTCAATCAATCAATCAGGGAGCTTCAGTTCCATCTTTTTGGCTTTGGCAACACCGTCCATAATGGTTCCCACGATGCCAAAAGCTATTTTCACATTTGGCTACACATTGTGGATGCCCTTAACCGTACCAGTTGGTTTTGCTCCTGTGTGCTATCTATACAAATCTCAATTATATTGATCTAAAAATTATAGAATCAAGATTAGTAAAAAGGAGGTGATTTTGCCGCGCGGATGGCGGGGGAGGTTTCTTATTTGAGCAATGCTACATCCACGTAATGGTTTACGTAAAGTTACGAACTGATGTGATGTGGGACTATTTGATTGGATTAAAGGAGAGGATTAGGCCCACCCCACCTGAAAATCAGGGGGCATATATAGATTAGATGGAAAGTGTATGTAGCAGCTACGTAGCCCTTTGTAAGTCTAGGATTAGGCTTCTTATTTCGAAGGACGTTGTCCTGACGGTTTGCTAACATGCGGTCCCACGTGTCAGTGCTTTACCAAGCCGATCCACGTCCCACATGAGGCAGAACAACGACAGAAGCAACACGTGGTTAAGTTGAAGAAGATGAGGGAGAAGCGGATTCAGCAACGAGTGAAATGATGGTTGCTTCGTCCCTCCAACTTAACTGCGGGAAAGGTGCAACTTTGTGATTTGACGCCTCATTGCTCATTACTACGCCGGCTCCATGACTGGGGTGCTTCACCCCGGCTGCTCTGCACTGTATTCCGGTATGGCACGTGGACCCGGTAGCTTGATGTCCCACATGTCGGCGAAAGGGACTAGAAGATTTATGAAAGCGAGCGCTCCACTCTTACGACGGAGGAGTAGACGACACGACGGCCCAGTGAACTGTCACTTGTACTGTATAGTACTATAGTTTTGCTGTTTCGCATGATCCATCGATACAAACCCGATTAAACGGGAAAGGGCGGGATTTTTCCCGCGCGGTAGATGATACTGGCCATACATTTCAAAAGCAATTTTAATGTGTGCGAACTGAATAATTATAAGTAACAATATGATATCTAGTAAAACTAAAAACACATATGATTTATTGTGTTAGAGTGTAGTAGTAGTGCTGTATTGCATAGTTGTTAGATGTAACATGCGAGAACGTGTAGAGATGTAGTTTTGGAGGGCCTACAGAGAGAAAAGCGTAATACGGTCACCAAACTTCAGAATAAGCTGATTACGATCACTATATACATTTTGCGGTGATTATACGGTCGCTTGCTCACAGTTCAGCATCGGATTGCACTCTGTTGACCGACCAAATAGTCTGCGTGGAGCCATGTTGACTAGTTAAATTGACCACGTTCCTTGTGGGTCCCACCTGTCAGTTCGCATAAGCAAAAGGTCAGATAAACACAAATTTACGCAGGCGCGACAAGGCTCCAACCCGTGTGCAGGAATCACCTGGTTGTGTATGTGTCTATCGGGGCCTAATGTGTGCGCATGCACGTGTAGGTTTAGCACTTGAGAGTGAGAGTGTGTGTTGGTCGTGTGGTGTACTGGTGTGTGCATGCATGCGTGCATGTGCGTGTGAGTGTTGCGTGCATGCGTGGCTGTGTGTGTACGTGTGAGTGTTGTGTGCATGCGTGGGTGCATGTGTTTGTGTGAGTGTTGCGTGGATGCAGTTCATGTGCATGCGTGCGTGTGTATATAATCACCACACCAGCTCATGTGTGTTAAAACAGACGACTCAGCATATCAATACAAGGCCACCTTGTCCGCTGTGCCCGCGGTCATGACTTGGAACCACCGTCCAAATATTTTTTTGTCGTTTGTTTTCATTCTTACTAGCAAGATGCCCGTGCGTTGCACGTAACATCAAGATGCATTTGTATGACTTGTTTATCTTGTGAGAGAAAAGGATGAACGAGGGAAGGCCTTATTTGCAAATGTGGAGAGGTGTGTGGGTACCTTTTTGCAAAATTGCCATAGTTTCTTTCCTATCCGTCAGATATAAATCGGACGACCTATATTGCAGGATGGCAGGCACACCATCATCACCAACTTTGTTTTTTTATAAGAGTGTATTTTATGTATTTTATAAGAGTGTAGATGTAGAGTAGATACAAGTCGACAGGTGGGCACGATGGTAGTGAGATAATGTGATGCAACACTAGAGGTGCCACGTGGAGCGTTTAACTGGTCAACTAGTCATGTCATGAGCAAATACAGAGTTGTACGGTGAGCCCGTGACTGTATAATAACCACTAAACGTAAATGGTGACCGTAATGAGTGGATTCTGAAGTCCAATGTACGTATCGTGCTTTTGCTTCAAATACAATGATCTTCATTGCATATATCGCGAGAGAAAGATGAAACATGCGTGAATTTTCTAGGGGCTTACTTTTAGAGGACCTGGAGATAGTTTTGTGTGCATAAGTGAAAGGGGCGTACAGGGGGGTATGCGATGGAGAGAGAGATGCTCTTCGTTGCTCTTTATTATGACTAACTTTGTATATAGTATAAAAATATACAAATTCACAGTGCGGAATAAATATCACTGTGGGCACCATGCAATGCAAATTAGCGTTCGTACTCCTCCATATAACTTTGTAATGTTGTATATATGTAGAAACTCTAAAATAATTTTTTGGCCACACTTTATTCAAAAGGAATGTTGTATGCGAAATAAACATGAAGAGAGGGCTTTTTAGATCAATGGGGTACGTGATGTAACATGTGTGAATGTGTAGTTGATGCATTTGGCGGGGTCTAGAGAGGTATGTGTGTGTATTACGTATTCGAGAGAGGCATGGATAGAGGGGCCGGCCGGGGGGGGGGGGGGGGGCGTGGGAGAGATAGCACGAGAAATGAGAGTGGTCTAGAGAGAGAGAGAGACGAATATGACGCACGACAATAGATTCCATTCCCTTGAGTGTGTATATGCAAGGGGGGAGGGAATAGAGGCACCAGGAGAAATTTTCTCTGTGTGTGGTGTTTGTGTTGGTATGTGTGGGTGTGAGAAGATAATGAGACGTGGGGGCAGAGGGTGTGTCACCGCGTGAGGTCCGGTGGGTCGAGGTGAGGCCCTTCGTTCGGTTCCGTCCTACGCCACATTGGTCGACCCGTGACGCATTTAGGAAGACCCATGGATGACTAGTCGTACAAGACAAAGATAGCAGAATTGTGAAGGACTCTGTGTCCACTGACAAAGCCGGATAGGATTTGTAACCCTAGGTTCTCGGACTAAGGTAACCCCTTTATCTCTGATATTACTATTCATCCAACCTAACTTTAAGGGGCATCCTACAGAATGCTCTGCTAGAATCATACTCGTCGATTAGGAAGAGAGGTGTGAGACAATGCGTGAGAGACAGGCGTAAAGATAATGTGCGTACATGAGACACGTAGGCAGTGAAGGAAATATGCCCTATAGGCAATAATAAAGTTATTATTTATTTCCTTATATCATGATAATTGTTTATCATTCATGCTAGAATTGTATTAACCGGAAACATGATACATGTGTGAATACATAGACAAACAGAGTGTCACTAGTATGCCTCTACTTGACTAGCTCGTTGATCAAAGATGGTTATGTTTTCTAGCCATAGACAAAGAGTTGTCATTTGATTAATGGGATCACATCATTAGGAGAATGATGTGATTGACTTGACCCATTCCGTTAGCTTAGCACTTGATCATTTAGTTTGTTGCTATTGCTTTCTTCATGACTTATACATGTTCCTATAACTATGAGATTGTGCAAATCCCATTTACCGGAGGAACACTTTGTGTGCTACCAAAAGTCACAACGTATCTGGGTGATTATAAAGGTGCTCTACAGGTGTCTCCAAAGGTACTTGTTGGGTTGGCGTATTTCGAGATTAGGATTTGTCACTCCGATTGTCGGAGAGGTATCTCTGGGCCCACTCTGTAATACACATCACTTAAGCCTTGCAAGCATTGCAACTAATGAGTTAGTTGCGGGATGATGTGTTACGGAACGAGTAAAGAGACTTGCCGGTAACGAGATTGAACTAGGTATTGAGATACCGACGATCGAATCTCGGGCAAGTAACATACCGATGACAAAAGGAACAACGTATGTTGTTATGCGGTTTGACCGATAAAGATCTTCGTAGAATATGTAGGAGCCAATATGAGCATCCAGGTTCCGCTATTGGTTATTGACCGAAGACGTGTCTCGGTCATGTCTACATAGTTCTCGAACCCGTAGGGTCCGCATGCTTAAAGTTGATGGTTATATTATGAGTTTATGAGTTTTGATGTACCGAAGGTAGTTCGGAGTCCCGGATGAGATCTGGGACATGACGAGGAGTCTCGAAATGGTTGAGACGTAAAGATCGATATATTGGACGACTATATTCGGACATCGGAAAGGTTCCGAGTGATTCGGGTATTTTTCGGAGTACCGGGGAGTTACGGGAATACGGGAAAAAAGTATATGGGTCTTATTGGGCTTTAGGGGAGAGAGAGAGGCAGACTGCGCGCCCCCCAATGACTAGTCCGAATTGGACTAGGGGGAGGGGCGGCGCCCCCTCCTTCCATCTCTTCCCTCTTCCCCTTCCTTGTCCCCTACTCCTACTACTTGGAAAGGGGAGGAATCCTACTCCCGGTAGGAGTAGGACTCCTTCAGGGCGCGCCATAGGGGCCGACCCTCTCCTCCTCCTCCACTCCTTTATATACGGGGAGGGAGGCACCCCTTGGAGACACAACAATTGATCCCTTGGATCTCTTAGCCGTGTGTGGTGCCCCCCTCCACTATAATCCACCTCGGTCATATCGTAGTGGTGCTTAGGCGAAGCCCTGCGTCGGTAGAACATCATCATCATCACCACACCGTCATGCTGACGGAACTCTCCCTCAAAGCTCGGCTGGATCAGAGTTCGAGGGACGTCATCGAGTTGAACGTGTGCAGAACTCGGAGGTGCCGTGCGTTCGGTGCTTGATCGGTCGGATCGTGAAGACGTACGAGTACATCAACCGCGTTGTGCTAACGCTTCCGCTTTCGGTCTACGAGGGTACGTGGGCACACTCTCCCCTCTCGTTGCTATGCATCACCATGATCTTGCGTGTGCGTAGGAATTTTTTTGAAATTACTATGTTACCTAACAGGCAGGTCCATGTATATAGAAAGGGTCGATGAGGATTGTGGGTGTGTATGTTTGCGAGAGGAAGAGTGATTGTGATAAAGGTTAGTGGAAACAGTTGTAAATGGTTACGAGAGGGAGGGAGGGTTATATCTAGAGCATGTGTGAGAGAAAGACACCTCGGGAGAGAGTGTGTGAGCATGTGTGAGAGACCACCGATGGAGAGTGAAACTACACGTAAAAGACTGCTCTACACATTGATTGAAGATATAAATTGTATCCAAATATTAGGATGGGATCATGATATTTGCAATTCGCGTAAGGAGCGGTCATTGATCCATCAGACATCTAGATTCTATCGAATTTGAGCATGTCTATGTTATTATTCGACACAATTGATCCACATAGTTAGTATTTTGAACTCCAGACAATGCATCGCTTTAGCAATCGAATATAAACGTGAGTATAGTTCATGTTGTGTGTGTAAAGCACATTATACATACGAAAGTTACACAATGGACATTATAAATAGCTACCTATGAACTAGCATACATTTGAATTCAACTTAAGGTGGCTTAAAAAATCGAATTCAACATGAAGTCCATTCAATTATTTGAATGAAAGTGCAACTATCCCTAGGTGGTTTTGGTAATTCATAACAACATATAGCTCATTGAGCTAATGCTATTCCAAGATGATTATTTCAGGAAAGCTCAATGATTGGCATGGCATGGATGTGAAAGTGGAACCCTCAAAATGCTAAGGACAAAGGATTGGCTCAAGCTCAAAAGCTCAAGACTCTTCATTTTATATTTTAGTGATCCAAGATCACATTGAGTCTTTAGGAAAAGCCAATACTATCAAGGAGGGATGAGGTGTTGCTTAATGAGCCTCTTGCTTCATGTGCTTAGTGATATGCTCCAAAACCCTCAACTACTTTCCCATATCCACATATGACCTAAACCCTAAGCCAAACTCGGTCCTACCGATTCTTCCTATCCGGCGCCACCGAGTTTCACTTGTCATAAGCCACTGCCAAACCCTAGCAATTCGGTTCTACCGATAGGGATCTCGGTCTCACCGAGATGGGATTGCAAACTCTCTGTTTCCCTTTCGTAACTTTTCGGTCTCACCGAAAGAGCGAATCGGTCCCACCAAGATTGCAATGTAAATTCAGTGTTTCCCTTTTGTAACTTTTCGGTCTCACCGAAAGAGCAAATCGGTCCCACCGAGTTTGCCTGACTAACTCTCTGGTTAGCTAATTACCAAATTCGGTCTCACCGAGTTTGTGTAATCGGTCTCACCGAGATTACGTTATGCCCAAACCCTAACCATATCGGTCCTACCGAGTTGCATGTCAGTCCCACCGAAAATGTCTAAGGTCACTAGGTTTACATTTTCGGTCCGACCGAGTTTGTTGATTCGGTCCCACCGAGATTGGAAAACTGTGTGTAATGGTTGGATTTTGTGTGGAGGCTATATATACCCCTCCACATCCTCTTCATTCGAAGAGAGAGCCATCAGAACACATACACCATTCCAACTCATATGTTCTGAGAGAGAACCACCTACTCATGTGTTGAGACCAAGATATTCCATTCCTACCATATGAATCTTGATCTCTAGCCTCTCCAAGTTGCTTTCCACTCAAATATTCTTTCCACAAAATCCAAATCCTATGAGAGAGAGTTGAGTGTTGGGGAGACTATCATTTGAAGCACAAGAGCAAGGAGTTCATTACCTACACACCATTTGTTACTTCTTGGAGAGTGGTGTCTCCTAGATTGGCTAGGTGTCACTTGGGAGCCTCCGACAAGATTGTGGAGTTGAACCAAGGAGTTTGTAAGGGCAAGGAGATCGCCTACTTCGTGAAGATCTACCGCTAGTGAGGCAAGTCCTGTGTGGGCGATGGCCATGGTGGGATAGCCAAGGTTGCTTCTTCGTGGACCCTTTGTGGGTGGTTGCTTCTTCGTGGACCCTTCGTGGGTGGAGCCCTGTGTGGACTCGCGCAACCGTTACCCTTTGTGGGTGGAGCCCTCCGTGGACTCTTGCAACCGTTACCCTTTGTGGGTTGAAGTCTCCATCAACGTGGATGTAGGATAGCACCACCTATCCGAACCACGGGAAAAACATCCGTGTCTCCAATTGTGTTTGAATTCTCCAAACCCTTCCCTTTACATTCTTGCAAGTTGCATGCTTTACTTTCCGCTGCCAATATACTCTTTGCATGCTTGCTTGAATTATGTGATGATTGCTTGACTTGTCCTAAAATAGCTAAAATCTGCCAAGAACTAAAATTGGGAAAATGTTAAGTTTTTATTTGGTCAAGTAGTCTAATCACCCCCCTCTAGACATACTTTCGATCCTACAACATAATAGCATATGTAGTCGTGTACAAAATAGATTCAAATTTAGCTCCTCCATTCCAAAAGAATCGTAGTTATAGGATTTTCAAGTGTTAAAATTTCAAAAAGAAGTGGATAATTTAATGAGGTTTTCAAACATACAAGGTCAAATATAACGTTGTCTATTTAGGTCAATCCTAATAGTTCAAGAGTACTCTAAACGTGAATGCTTGTGTTTCAAAATTTCGAACGAAGCGCCAAAAGAGCCTCTACTCGCCCGAAACCGCGTGAGACCAATGTTTGGTAGTACAAGGAAATTACTTTTCTAATAACTCCGACCCGTGAAACCTACCGGCCCGACGTCCAAAGGTCTAAACCGGGGTAGGTTTGTAGCTTCATCTAGACGCCACACAACCGCATCCGAAAAACATTCATACACAATGGCTGCCTAAGCACACATGCGCGTGGCCGAAATCGCTCCCGCCCACTATTTGGGACACCTGGGATTACCATCCTACCCTCGACCCGCAGTAGGTACGAAATTTAAGAGGGGGCAAAGTTTGTACTTTCCCCAAATTTCAAACAAGCGCGTCCCATCTTCTGTTCAAAAAAGCCAAAAACAAGCGCGTCTTAGACCGAAACATGGTCCCCCCACCCGTCCGATTCCCCATTCGTACTCCATGGGCGCCAAAACTACCTCTCCACCAGCCGCGAAACCCCGGCGTCCTCCGTCCGCCACCCCATCCCACCCATCAATCGCCGCCCTCCTCCATCACGCCGGAGCCGATACCCCGACGTCGTCGTCCACCGCAACCTCAACTGCAAGGCCCTCCACGGCTACTAGTTGAAGCCGAGGCCGAGCCGTCCGTACCCAAGCCAGTTCAACCATGCCGTCCTGCCCCTCACTGCTGCCGCTCCAACTTTGCCACCCTCCACCGCACAGGAGCTGTTCCCCAACCGCGTAAGGAACGCAAAATCCGGGAACATAACACCGATATGACGGAAACTAGGGCGACAAGAGTGGAACAAAACACTAGGCGAGAGGCCGAGCCTTCCACCCTTTACCAAGTATATAGATGCATTAAGATAACATGGCAATATAATGATATCCCAACAAGTAAATAAATGTTCCAACAAGGAACGGGCTCCAATCTTCACCTGCAACTAGCAACGCTATAAGAGGGGCCGAGCAAAGCGGTAACATAGCCAATCAACGGTTTTCTAGGACATGGTGGGTTAGAGGTTTGACATGGCAATTTGGGAGGCTTGAAATCAAGTGGTAGGCATCGTAGCAATGGCATAGCAAAAGAGCGAGCAAACTAGCATAGCAAAGATAGTAGTGATTTCGAGGGTATGATCATCTTGCCTGCACAGTTGTCAGAGTTGACTGGATCCTCGAAAGCAAACTCAACGGGCTCCTCGTTAGTGACCTCGTCTCCCGGCTCTATCCAAACAAGACAAACAAGCAACAAGGGCACAATCAACCACGTGCAAACTCAAACAACACAATGCAAATATGATATGCTATGCGGGATGCGATGCGGGATGCAAAATGCAAGATATGCCAGGAAATGCAAGAACCTGGGCTCAACATGGAAATCCAAGTGTGCCACTGGAAAGATGAGATGAAATCGCTTGAAAACGATATAAAGAATGCCGGAATCGGAGTTACGGTTTGGAAATGGCAAGCGATTCAAAAATGACACCGGTCTGCGATTTACGGCAAGTAGCCAAGTAAATGCAATGAAAAGAACATGCTACAGCACCCAATCATGACAACAAAATACATGGCAGGGATCCATACAAGATGCTTAACAAAAGTCTAGCACTGAGATACGGCCAAATCATCCATTAATAGGTTCAAACAAGCATGGCAAAAATGCATATGGCAAACATATCTCAGACTTAGTGAAATTAACACTTGTCTGGAATTTCAGATCAGGTAGCCCTCTTCGGAGCAACAAAACTACATGCTACAGGATCTGAACATGGCAAAGTAAAGCATGGCATGGAGCTACTCAAAGAGCTTAACAAAAGTCCCTTAGTGACCTTGAACCAAAAGGGATCAGAAAATACAATTGCAAGCACGCGAACATAGCAAAAACATAATCAGTTTTCAGACTTGGTGAAAAACTGACACATGCTGAAATATAGCTCAAGTAGGCATGTTTACGAGCTCGATGCACTCACTACGGTGCAAGTCATGGCAAGACAAGCATACATCCATCAAGAAGGCACAAAATTCAACCTATACAAGGCAAGAACAATAGCATAGCATGCACGGATCAACTACAACATCACCGGCAAAATTGCAAACAAGTAGACAATCTGCCCAGATTCACAAAGTAGCAAAAGTAGAGCTCGATTGACTCAAGCTAGGGTGCTCCATAATTGCAAACAAAGACATGGATGGATAGAGCACTACAAGATTAACAAAACATCCTTACTGATCATCCTCAAAAGAGGCACGGATCACTAGGAAACAACATGAACATATGGCATCATGAGATAAACAGATCAAGGACTTGGTGGAATTACTAAGTCCCTGAAAACAGAATTAGCAAGTGCACCACTTTGCAAGCTTGCACTAGTCACCACACACATCACAAAAATACATGGGTTGCACCTCTGGAAAGATGACAAAACCCTTAACAAAACACATGTAGAGCATCAGGGCATAGCATGCACACATTAATCATGGCAAAAATGACAAAAACCTAAACGGAGTAGCAGATCTGACCATTAACTCAAGTAGTCCTCTTCTAACAGCATTTCGGGCATCAAGATGAACTCAAATGAAAATGATGCAATGGAATGATATGATGTACTCTCTGAGATGAACATTTTGATATGCTATATGCATGAATCGGAGCTACGGATGCAAAGTTACGGGGCTACGAACATGAGCACTTGGATCTGAGAATTTCGGGACTTAGGAAAAATTCAACCTCCGGATTAGGGTTTCCAGATCTGCACGCTTCCCGAGGCGGCGGCGCGCGCACTGTAGACGACCGGGGTTCGGTTCGTCGGCGGGAGAGAAAGAAGAGGCGAGGACGAGGGCGAGGGCGAGGGCGGCGGTGGAGCTTGCCGGCGTCGAGGAGGCGGCGGCTCCGGGCGGCGGACACGGCGCGGCGGCGGCGGGGGCCCGCGGCGGCTGCGGCGGCCGGAGAAGGAGGCAGCGGGCGGCGGCTCGCGGGCGATGGCGGCGGTGGCGCGAGGCCGGCAGGCGGCGGCTCGGCGGCGGCGCAACGGTGCGGGCGGTGCGCGCGGCTGGGCCTGCGGGGGCCGGCTGCGGGCCTCCTGGGCCGGAGCGAGAGTGGCGACGGCGGGCGATGTGGGCGCCCGGGCGGACAAATCCTAGGGCGCCATGTGGCGGCGGAGAGGCGGGCCTGACAATGTCCGTCGGCAGCAAAAAGTGTCTTGTGCGCGCGAAGACGAATGGATCTAGGGTTTCGAGGGGGGGGGTAGGAGAAGGAGATTTTTGGGGGATCTATTTATAGCCATAGAAGGAGCTAGGAGAGTCCAAATGAGGTGCGGTTTTCGGCCACGCGATCGTGATCGAACGCTTTAGATGATTGAGCAGAGTTAGGTGGGTTTTGGGCCAAATTGGAGGGGTGTTGGGCTGCAACACACACGAGGCCTTTTCGGTCCCTCGGTTAACCGTTGGAGTATCAAACGAAGTCCAAATGATACGAAACTTAACAGGCGGTCTACCGGTAGTAAACCAAGGCCGCTTGGCAAGTCTCGGTCCAATCCGGAAATGTTTAATCCCCACACACGAAAGAAAGCTAGAAAAGACCACCGGAGGAGAACGAAGCGCCGGAATGCAAAACGGACAACGGGGAAAATGCTCGAATGCATGAGACGAACACATATGCAAATGCAATGCACATGATGACATGATAAGAGATGCATGACAACGACAACAACACATAGAGACAAAGACCCGAAACCGAGGAAATAAATATAACTTAACGCCAGAAACGACAAGAGTTGGAGTACAAATTGGGAAAGTTACATCCGGGGTGTTACAACACTCCACCACTACGAAAGGATCTCGTCCCGAGATCTAGGACTGAAAGAATGCCGGGTACTCAGAACGGAGGTGATCCTCACGTTCCCAGGTAGCTTCACGGTCGGAATGGTGTGACCACTTGACTTTGAGAAATTTGATTGACTTGTTGCGAGGCTTGCATTCAGTCTCTTCAAGAATAGCAACTGGGTGCTCACGATAAGAGAGATCTTCTTGGAGCTCAATGTCCTCGAAGTTGATGGTGCGGTCAGGAGTCTTGAAGCACTTTCGAAGCTGAGAGACATGGAACACGTCATGAACATTTGCAAAGTTTGAAGGAAGCTCGAGTTGATAGGCGAGGTCGCCTCTCTTGCTGACAATCTTGAAAGGTCCCACGTATCTAGGGGCAAGATTCCCTTTGATACCGAAGCGACGAGTACCTTTCATAGGAGAGACACGGAGGTAAACATGATCTTCGATCTCGAAAGCCAAATCACGGTGCTTACTATCATAGTAGCTCTTCTGGCGGGATTGGGCTGCTTTGAGGTTATCACGAATGACTTTGCACATTTCCTCTGCCTCTGTGATTAATTCATTACCCAAAAGCTGACGTTCACCGGTTTCAGACCAGTTGAGAGGGGTACGACACTTCCTGCCATACAGAATTTCAAATGGGGCCTTGCCCGAACTTGCTTGAAAACTGTTGTTGTAGGAGAATTCAGCATAAGGAAGACAATCCTCCCACTTCATGCCGAAGGAGATCACACAAGCCCTGAGCATATCTTCAAGAATCTGGTTGACACGCTCGACTTGACCGCTTGTTTGAGGATGGAAAGCTGTGCTGAAGCGGATGTTGGTGCCCATGGCCTTCTGAAAAGAATCCCAAAACTTTGAGGTAAAGATGTTGCCACGGTCTGAAGAGATCACCTGAGGAATACCATGCAGAGAGACAATTCGAGAGGTATAGAGTTCCGCCAATTGAGCTGCAGTGATCGACTCTTTGATAGGCAGAAAATGAGCCACTTTGGTGAGTTTGTCGATGACAACGAATATAGCATCATTGCCACGCTTGGACTTTGGAAACCCAGTCACGAAGTCCATCTCAATGTGGTCAAACTTCCATTCTGGAATGGCAAGAGGTTGGAGGAGACCTGCTAGCCTTTGGTGTTCTGCCTTCACTCTTCTGCAGACATCACATTCATTCACGAATTGAGCGATCTCGCGCTTCATTCGAGTCCACCAATAAGCTTGCTTGAGGTCCTGATACATCTTCGTGCTCCCAGGGTGGATGGAGAGGAGAGAATTGTGAGCCTCGTTCATGATCACTTTACGGAGGTCACCTTTGGGTACAACAATACGATCCTCGAAGAAGAGAGTGTCCTTGTCATCAAGGCGGTAGCACTTGTACTTGGGTTGACTCTTGGCAATCCCAATCTTCACCTTTTTCACCATAGCATCAAGAAGCTGGGCTTGGCGAATCTGGTCTTCTAAGGTAGGAGAGACTTGAAGGTTGTCAAGGAAATCTTGAGGAACAACTTGCAGATTAAGTTTGCGGAAAGCTTCACAAAGCTCGGGTTGATAAGGCTTAAGAATCAGACTGTTGCAATAAGCTTTCCTGCTCAACGCGTCAGCAATCACATTGGCCTTGCCTGGAGTATACTCGATACTCGGATTATACTCTTGAATCATTTCGACCCATCGAGTTTGCCTGAGATTGAGATTAGGCTGAGTGAAGATGTACTTGAGACTCTTGTGATCAGTGAAAATGTCCACTTTTCTTCCCAATAGAAGATGTCTCCAAGTCAAAAGAGCATGCACAACTGCCGCCAACTCGTCATGAGTGGGGTAGTTCTTCTCATTAGGCTTCAACTGGCGAGAGGTATAAGCAACAACTTTCTTCTCTTGCATCAAAACTGCGCCAAGACCTTGGAGAGAGGCATCACAAAAGACCTCGTACGGCTTGGATTCATCAGGCGGAGTCAGAACTGGAGCAGTGATCAATTTCTCTTTCTAAGTGTTGAAAGCAATATCACACTCCGGAGACCAAACGTACTTGACGTGCTTCTGGAGAAGATTAGAGAGAGGCTTCGCGATCTTAGAAAAGTTTTCAATGAATCTTCGGCAATAGCTTGCGAGACCGAGGAAGCTACGGAGTTGCTTCACATTCTGAGGAGGTTCCCAATTCACAATTGCAGACACCTTCTCAGGATTCACGGCAATGCCCTTGGCAGAGATGATATGACCAAGATAAAGAACCTCATCGAGCCAAAATTCACACTTGGAGAACTTGGCGTAGAACTGATGTTCCCTTAGCTTATCAAGAACCAAACGCAAGTGCTTGGCATGATCTTCCTTGTTCTTGGAGAAAACCAGAATGTCGTCGAGGTAGACCAAAACGAATTCATTGGTGTAGGCGTTGAAGATGAAGTTCATCATGTGAGAGAACGTCGGAGGAGCGTTGACATGACCAAAAGACATGACAGTGTATTCATATGAACCAAAGCTTGTCCTGAAAGCCGTCTTGGGAATATCTTGCTCACGGATTCGAATCTGATGATAACCCATACGGAGATCAAGCTTGGAGAATACTCGAGCACCTTTGAGTTGTTCGAACAGCTCATTGATGTTGGGAAGTGGGTATTTGTTCTTGATGGTCTTCTTGTTCACTGGACGGTAATCAACACAAAGTCGGTCCATTCCATCCTTCTTCTTCACAAAAAGAACACCACAACCCCACGGAGAAGAACTAGGCCGGATGAGACCCATTTTCTCTTGAATATCAAGTTGCTTCTTCAGCTCCTTCAACTCTTCAGGTCCGAGCTTGTAAGGACGTTTGCACACAGGTTCCGTGCCAGGCTCAAGATCAATAACGAATTCAACTGGCCGGTGCAGAGGCATTCCTGGAAGCTCTTCTGGAAAGACGTCTTGATATTCGCAAACGACTGGAATTTGCGAAATAGCATCCAATTCACCCTTCTCATTGAGAGAAAAGAGACGGATGGTATTATCCCGAGCGGCAAAGACAATCACATCCTCAGACGAATGAGTCAATTGAATCTGCCTGGATGCACAATCAAGCTGAGCCTTGTGCTTAGAAAGCCAATCCATCCCGAGAATAATATCAATATCCGAGTTACCAAGAACCATTGGAGAAGCCAGAAACTTGAAATCACCCATCAAGATAGAAATATCCGGAACCATCATACTAGAACTCAGACGCTTAGCCGGAGAGACGACTTGCATAGCTCTAGGTAAAGCCTTAGTACTAAAATTGTTCTCCGATGCAAATGGGAATGACATGAAGGAATGCGATGCACCAGAGTCAAAAAGTACTTTTGCAGGAACATCGTTAATAGGAAGGTTACCCATGATGACATCTGATGAGTCCTCTGCCTGGGCTGCATTCATCAAATTGACCTTGGCGTGCTTGGGGTTATGCTTGACCACAGCTGTACTTGCCGATCTGACAGGAGGAGGAGGGGGAAGACGCCTCTGGTTGAAACACTTGTTGGCATAGTGACCCTTCTGTTGGCACTTGTTGCACATGACCTCTGAAAGCGGACGGTGATACAGAGCACTCGATCTTGGAGCTTGAGACGAAGTCTTGTTCTGAAAGCCAGGGTTGGGTGGGTGGGAAGAACCACTGCCACCTTTGCTCTTCTGCTGATACGGCTGACGGAACGGAGGAGGAGGAAGCCAATACTTCTGCTGCTTGGCCACTTGAGTAGAGGAAGAAGGAGTAGCATCTCTGACTCGCTTCTTGGAAGCATCACACCTCAACTGAGCAGCCTCTTGCTTCAGTGCCATGTTGTAGAACTCATCGTATCTCAAGGGCTCAAAGAGAACAAGAGCAAGCTGGATTTCTTCTCTGAGACCACCCTTGAACTGGTATATCATGCTCTTCTCATTAGGGACGTCCTGCTTGGCAAAGCGGGCGAGCTTCTGGAACAACTTGTTGTAGTCATAGATAGACAAAGAGCATTGCTTCAGATTGCGGAATTCCTCACGCTTGCTTTCAACCACGCTCTGGGGAATATGATGAGCTCGGAAATCTCGACGGAAATCATCCCAAGTGATAACACGTCCACCTCTGGAGTCCTTGTACTACTGGAACCATTCTGCAGCTTGATCTTTGAGTTGGAAGGAAGCGAACTTAACAAAGTCCTCAGGCCTGACGTTACTGCACTCGAAATGCTTACACAGATCCACAAGCCAATCGTCAACATCAGTTGCCTGAACACAATTGCTGAAAGTCTTTGGCCCGTTAGCAAGGAACTGGTTGAGTGAAGCAAAGTGATTCTGATTGCTGCCTTGATTCCCTTGGTTGCCTTGATTGCGCTCTTGAAGAATTTGCATGATCAACTGTGTGTTTGCATTGGTTGCGGCCATCACAGCTTGCCATGCCTCCGGAGGAGGGGGAGGTGGTGGCGGATCAGGATTCGGAGTCGTGCGTGTTGGAGGAGCCATCCTGAAGAGGTTGACCACCCTTAGCACATTGATAGACAAATATTGGAGCTGAATCCAACAGAATGAAAATTGCAACATATAGTCTTCACATCCGAACAAAATGAACGAATGCATTCCTCTTGAAATGGTCACATATCCATAAATTGAGAAGCCATGTAGAATTAAGGTAGAGAAATAAATCAACAAGGTACGGATCAAGAACGAATAATCGGTAAGAAATCCCAATCTCAAACCAATATCCGTGGAAGAAGAACTAGAGCTACAAGAATTCCCACCTATGAAACTCCCGAACCTTTCCGGTTATGCAATCAGGTGTTGGGGATACAGGGGAAGCATAATATCTCACCCAAACTAGCAAATCCTACATCCAGCTGTATCCATCCTTCAACACATAACCAAGAAACCTTCGGAAACCATCTACCTCAACCTTCGAAAAGCATCCGTTATACAAGTTATGGCGATACTCCCGAACTCAAACCAATATCTGTGGAAGAAGAACTAGAGCTACAAGAATTCCCACCTATGAAACTCCCGAACCTTTCCGGTTATGCAATCAGGTGTTGGGGATACAGGGGAAGCATAATATCTCACCCAAACTAGCAAATCCTACATCCAGCTGTATCCATCCTTCAACACATAACCAAGAAACCTTTGGAAACCATCTACCTCAACCTTCGAAAAGCATCTGTTATACAAGTTATGGCGATACTCCCGAACTCCCGCCCCAGTACTGGGTGGCGTCGAGGTTATCTCACCAACGAACTGCATAAAAGAGATTTTCGATGTCGACGTACTAGACTCAGGTATTCCAGAACTGCAACGATAAAATTATGATGACAACACCTCAGAGCTCAACTCCCCGGGACACTTCCACTAAACCCCTGACAGGAGGCACCAAGACAATGTTCTCATCATAAAACCATCGGAACGATTCCAAGATACCCGCGTGATCCTAAATTTTTTTAGTGAAATTTGAGAAGAGAAGAGTCAAAACTCTACATCAGGATGCCTTACCAGAGCGACGAGGAGACTGAGAAGTAAAAAGAATTCCTAAACTCTCCGATATATAATTCCTAAATGACTCAAAACATTTTTCTAGACACAACTCGGCCGCTAATAACGATCAAGCAATGGGGCTCCTAAGGTCGGGGAAGGCTTTGATTACCAACTTGTAACACCCTCGATGCGACTATATCTCCCACGTGTCGAGGCACGACTTAGAGGCATAATCGCATTGAAGGCATATGTCGCAAGTTAGGCAATCTTCACAACATCCCATGTAATATGAATAATAAAGGGGAGATAACGTAGTTGGCTTACACTCGCCACGTCAATCAAGTACATAAATAACATTACATCATCCAAACACTCATGGCCCGACTACGGCGCCAAAATAAAAGATAACCCAACATGCGACAACGGTCCCGTTCACCCCCAACTGCGCACCACTACTGATCATCGGGAAAGGAAACATAGTAATGTTGAGAGTCTTCGTCGAACTCCCACTTGAGCTCATACACGTCTCCTGGAGCGGAATCGTCAGGCCCCGCATCTGGTGTAATAGTAATCTGTGAGCCACAGGGACTCAGCAATCTCGCACCCTCGCGATCAAGACTATTTAAGCTTAAAGGTATGGGAAGGTAAATATGTGGAGCTGCAGCACGCGACTAGCAAATATGGTGGCTAACTTATTCGCAAAAGAGAGCGAGAAGAGGAGGCAAAGCGCGAGCGAGAAACTAGAGAGAAACCTGCGCAAACATTACTCCAACACCGTGTCCACTTCCCGGACTCCGCCGAGAAGAGGCCATCACGGTAACACACTCAGTTGATTCATTTTAATTAAATAAGGTCAAGTTATCTACAACCGGACATTAACAAATTCCCATCTGCCCATAACCGCGGGCACGGCTTTCGAAAGTTCAAATCCCTGCAGGGCAGTCCCAACTTAGCCCATGACAAGCTCTCACGGTCAACGAAGGAATAGACCTCCTCCCAAGATGTTCCGATCAGACTCGGTATCTCGGTAATTCAAGACACTTCGACAGGTTAAAACAAGACCAACAACACCGCCCGAATGTGCCGACAAATCCCGATAGGAGCTGCACATATCTCGTTCTCAGGGCACACTCAGATGAGACTAGCTATGAGTAAAACCAACCCTCAAGTTTCCCCGAGGTGGCCCCGCAGGCAGCTCAGTTCGGACCAACACTCAGAGGAGCACTCGCCCGGGGGGGGGGGGGGTTAAAATAAGATGACCCTTGGGCTCCGGTACCCCAAGGGAAAAAGAGGCTAGGTGGCGAATGGTAAAACCAAGGTTGGGCATTGCTAGAAAAGCTTTACTCAAGGCGAACTATCAAGGGGTTCCCATTATAACCCAACCGCGTAAGGAACGCAAAATCCGGGAACATAACACCGATATGACGGAAACTAGGGCGACAAGAGTGGAACAAAACACTAGGCAAGAGGCCGAGCCTTCCACCCTTTACCAAGTATATATATGCATTAATATAACATGGCAATATAATGATATCCCAACAAGTAAATAAATGTTCCAACAAGGAACGGGCTCCAATCTTCACCTGCAACTAGCAACGCTATAAGAGGGGCCGAGCAAAGCGGTAACATAGCCAATCAACGGTTTTCTAGGACATGGTGGGTTAGAGGTTTGACATGGCAATTTGGGAGGCTTGAAATCAAGTGGTAGGCATCGTAGCAATGGCATAGCAAAAGAGCGAGCAAACTAGCATAGCAAAGATAGTAGTGATTTCGAGGGTATGATCATCTTGCCTGCACAGTTGTCAGAGTTGACTGGATCCTCGAAAGCAAACTCAACGGGCTCCTCGTTAGCGAACTCGTCTCCCGGCTCTATCCAAACAAGACAAACAAGCAACAAGGGCACAATCAACCACGTGCAAACTCAAACAACACAATGCAAATATGATATGCTATGCGGGATGCGATGCGGGATGCAAAATGCAAGATATGCCAGGAAATGCAAGAACCTGGCCTCAACATGGAAATCCAAGTGTGCCACTCGAAAGATGAGATGAAATCGCTTGAAAATGATATAAAGAATGCCGGAATCGGAGTTACGGTTTGGAAATGGCAAGCGATTCAAAAATGACACCGGTCTGCGATTTACGGCAAGTAGCCAAGTAAATGCAATGAAAAGAACATGCTACAGCACCCAATCATGACAACAAAATACATGGCAGGGATCCATACAAGATGCTTAACAAAAGTCTAGCACTGAGATACGGCCAAATCATCCATTAATAGGTTCAAACAAGCATGGCAAAAATGCATATGGCAAACATATCTCAGACTTAGTGAAATTAACACTTGTCTGGAATTTCAGATCAGGTAGCCCTCTTCGGAGCAACAAAACTACATGCTACAGGATCTGAACATGGCAAAGTAAAGCATGGCATGGAGCTACTCAAAGAGCTTAACAAAAGTCCCTTAGTGACCTTGAACCAAAAGGGATCAGAAAATACAATTGCAAGCACGCGAACATAGCAAAAACATAATCAGTTTTCAGACTTGGTGAAAAACTGACACATGCTGAAATATAGCTCAAGTAGGCATGTTTACGAGCTCGATGCACTCACTACGGTGCAAGTCATGGCAAGACAAGCATACATCCATCAAGAAGGCACAAAATTCAACCTATACAAGGCAAGAACAATAGCATAGCATGCACGGATCAACTACAACATCACCGGCAAAATTGCAAACAAGTAGACAATCTGCCCAGATTCACAAAGTAGCAAAAGTAGAGCTCGATTGACTCAAGCTAGGGTGCTCCATAATTGCAAACAAAGACATGGATGGATAGAGCACTACAAGATTAACAAAACATCCTTACTGATCATCCTCAAAAGAGGCACGGATCACTAGGAAACAACATGAACATATGGCATCATGAGATAAACAGATCAAGGACTTGGTGGAATTACTAAGTCCCTGAAAACAGAATTAGCAAGTGCACCACTTTGCAAGCTTGCACTAGTCACCACACACATCACAAAAATACATGGGTTGCACCTCTGGAAAGATGACAAAACCCTTAACAAAACACATGTAGAGCATCAGGGCATAGCATGCACACATTAATCATGGCAAAAATGACAAAAACCTAAACGGAGTAGCAGATCTGACCATTAACTCAAGTAGTCCTCTTCTAACAGCATTTCGGGCATCAAGATGAACTCAAATGAAAATGATGCAATGGAATGATATGATGTACTCTCTGAGATGAACATTTTGATATGCTATATGCATGAATTGGAGCTACGGATGCAAAGTTACGGGGCTATGAACATGAGCACTTGGATCTGAGAATTTCGGGACTTAGGAAAAATTCAACCTCCGGATTAGGGTTTCCAGATCTGCACGCTTCCCCAGGCGGCGGCGCGCGCACTGTAGACGGCCGGGGTTCGGTTCGTCGGCGGGAGAGAAAGAAGAGGCGAGGACGAGGGCGAGGGCGAGGGCGGCGGTGGAGCTTGCCGGCGTCGAGGAGGCGGCGGCTCCGGGCGGCGGACACGGCGCGGCGGCGGCGGGGGCCCGCGGCGGCTGCGGCGGCCGGAGAAGGAGGCAGCGGGTGGCGGCTCGCGGGCGATGGCGGCGGTGGCGCGAGGCCGGCAGGCGGCGGCTCGGCGGCGGCGCAACGGTGCGGGTGGCGCGCGCGGCTGGGCCCGCGGGGGCCGGCTGCGGGCCTCCCGGGCCGGAGCGAGAGTGGCGACGGCGGGCGATGTGGGCGCCCGGGCGGACGAATCCTGGGGCGCCACGTGGCGGCGGAGAGGCGGGCCTGACAATGTCCGTCGGCAGCAAAAAGTGTCCGGTGCGCGCGAAGACGAATGGATCTAGGGTTTCGGGGGGGGAGGAGAAGGAGATTTTCGGGGGATCTATTTATAGCCATAGAATGAGCTAGGAGAGTCCAAATGAGGTGCGGTTTTTGGCCACGCGATCGTGATCGAACGCTCTAGATGATTGAGCAGAGTTAGGTGGGTTTTGGGCCAAATTGGAGGGGTGTTGGGCTGCAACACACACGAGGCCTTTTCGGTCCCTCGGTTAACCGTTGGAGTATCTGAAGTCCAAATGATACGAAACTTGATAGGCGGTCTACCGGTAGTAAACCAAGGCCGCTTGGCAAGTCTCGGTCCAATCCGGAAATGTTTAATCCCCACACACGAAAGAAAGCTAGAAAAGACCACCGGAGGAGAACGAAGCGCCGGAATGCAAAACGGACAACGGGGAAAATGCTCGAATGCATGAGACGAACACATATGCAAATGCAATGCACATGATGACATGATAAGAGATGCATGAAAACGACAACAACACACGGAGACAAAGACCCGAACCCGAGGAAATAAATATAACTTAACGCCGGAAACGGCAAGAGTTGGAGTACAAATTGGGAAAGTTACATCCGGGTTGTTACATGCTTCCCCTTCGCTGACATACGGCCACGGCAACACAATCAACAATTTGTCCATGGGTTCGTCCAAGCCTGCACCCTCAAGAACATCGGTTTCCCCGGTAAAAAGAAGAAGATCGGCGCGACATGTGGAGGTGACCACATCGGCAACCGAAAAAGGTACTCCTCTTCCCTTATTCGTGCAAATCTTACGTCTCTGCTTGCACGGTATTCATCCCACCGAAGACACTAGTTGACCGCTTCTTCTTGATACTAGATGTTCCTAGTAACTCGTGATGCACAAGGTTTCTCCTCATATACTATTTCACCTTAGCTAGAGGTCCGTCGCCCCCCTAAATTTCAATTTCTGGCCAGTTGATTCTGAATTAACCAAAGAATTCCCCGGTGTAACAGGCGCTAGTATGCCTATTACGCCGGGGAAGTAGCGCCTTGGTGTTTATCTGAGGGGCGTGTGAGGCCTAGAGCTACTGGCGCCCGATCTGGAGGTCGGTCGGGATTAAAGGGATGGCCTGGGGGCGCTGCCAAGCACGGCGGTGGTGTGAGGTCGATGGGAGGGCGGGGCGGCGGAGGCAGGGGTCTGGGCCGGTGGTCGCTGGCGGTTCGAGAAAGATCATCAACAGTGACTGGCGGGAGGTAGACGAAGGCCATTTGCCCGTTCCTTATAGATCAGACGGTTCATTAAAAAATCGACTGACCTATTTATTTTCAGTCAGCTGTTATCTTAGATATGACCACATGTGGTGGTGTGCTGGAGGAGTACCTACATTTCATGTGCTCATATATTACAAAATCATACGGAGTAGAATCTAATTTTGTTTGCCATGCAATGTTGTAGAGCTATCATATGTCTCCTGTCATTTATTTTTTAGCCACCTGCTATCTGCTACTTTTACAGTGCACTAGTTCTGCACACACTTCACCCTTACTCTCACTATTGTGTTTTTATGCAAGGGTATTTCAGACTCTGCTGCCATGAGAGAAGCCAAAAAGAAAAGAGAGAAGTCGCTCCAGCTTCGTATGCGGGTAGGCAAGACACGTTACAGCGCTATGAAGGGTGCAGTGTCAACAGATGGAGACGGTAAACATAGGTCTGGAGTTGATGACCTCGCTCGCAATGAACCACCATCCCAGGTGCTTGCTTTAACTTCGTGGTGTCATATGTGGTTGCATGTTCCATATGGTGTCTATCTTGTATTCGAAAGGCCGAAGTCGGTAAGATAAGGAAATATATATTTTTACATGAACCACCATCCTGTGAGCACCAGAAGACAAATAGCTAGTCAGGGCACTAGCCGAGCCAGTGACAAGCCCATCAAAGATAGGCATCACCTGGAAGCCAACTAAAAAGTTGCGATGGTGGCGAAGTAGCCCGCCTCCCACCAGGCTCTCAGGTCCTAGATGATCATGCTCACCACTCCAGCCGGATGTCTAGCTTGTATTGCTTCCAATTTGGTTAAATTGCATCTGCTTAGCTTACAAATTATACCTTTGAATATGACATGCCTTTCTATTTTTGGTACATACTAGTACATTTGTGTATTAACCATGTTCTTACATCAAACTAATGTTCTTGTGTATCCCTCATCAATCACTTATGACGAGGCAGGCAGGCAAGGGGACTACTCCTCATTTAAAGAATGCAGCATCAGCCTCCCGACATGATTCTCAAGAAATAGAAATGCTAGATGAAGATAGTGAACGTAGCTCTGTAGTTGATTACAACATTTCCCCTACACTAGCATCGCAGGTGCTTGCTCTAACTTGGCAGCGTGATATGTGGTTGCATGTTGCATATGGTGTCTAGATTGTAATTCTTCCAATCTGGTTAAACTTCATGTGCTAGTCTGCTTAGCTTATACATTATACCTGTTAATGTGACATGCCTTCTTGTATTTAGTACATAGTACATCTGTCTATTAAGCATGTCCTTACATAAAACTATTGTTTTTTTGTATCCCGCATCAATCAACATGATGAGACACCTTTAGTATATGCAGTGCGATATTAGTTGCATCTTTCATATGATTTATAGCATGCGCTGCTTCTAATTTGTTGAAATTCCATTTATGATGGGATGCTTTTAACTTGGCAGTCATATTGGTTGCATCTTTCATGTGGTGTCTAGCTTGCATTGCTTCTTATTTGCTGGAATGGTTTCTGCTTAGTTTACACAAACAATTGTGAACATGCCATGCCGTCCTGTTTTTCGTACATATTCCATCCTGGTATCATGTGTTTGCCTTACATCAAAGTAGTGATTGTCAGTATCATGCATGAATGAGTTCTGAAGAGAGAATTTTATTGCTTTTTCTTGTCGGTTTTACTTGACAATTCAAAATCAATAAAGCGGAAGGAAGTTAGCAAGGCAGCGGATGAAGGTGCTCCTTCCGAACGAAGGGCCTCTACAGTTTCTACTCCTCCACACCCCAAGATGATTTCCAAGACAACACATGCATAGACACTCAACAAAGCTGTGTTTATGATGAGCACGTCTCCCCTAGTGCAGCATCACCGGTTCTCCCTCTAACTTGGCACTGTTATATGTGGTTGCATGTTATGTGTGATGTCTAGCTTGTATTGCTTCTAATTTTGTTGAATTCCATCTTCTTACTTTACACATTATACTTGAATAAGACACGTGTTCCTGTTTCTAGAACATACAATATCTGTCTATCACACCATGTTCTTACATCAAATTACTACTGTTGTGTAACCTGCAACAATCACTTATCATAAGACACGTTTGACTCCGGAGTGTGATATAGGTTACATCTCACATTCTTTTCTAGCTTGTACTACTAATTTGTTGAAATGACACTTATGACGAGACAGTTTTAACTTGGTAGAGTGATATTCGTTGCATCTTTCATATGGTGTCTAGCTTTCATTGCTTCTAATTTGTTGAAATGCCTTCTCCTTAGTTTACACATCATAAGCTATGAATATGCAATGCTGTGAATATGCAATGGCACTAATGACGGGAGACCTCTAACATGGTAGTGTGATGTTGTTTACATCTTGCATATGATTTATTTCTTGTACTGCTTCACATTTGTTTAAACGCCATTTATGATGAGACACTGTTAACTTGGCAGAGCGATATTTGTAGCATCTTTCATATGGTGTCTACCTTCCATTGCATTGCTTCTAATTTGGTGAAATGTCTTCTTAGTTTACACATCATAGTTCTGGTTATCTCTTCCGTCCTGTTTTTCATACATATTACATCCTCCTATCATGTGGTTGTCTAACATCAAAGTTCAGTTCGTCTGCATCACGCATCAATTTGTTTTGAAGAACTAAATTGTTATTCGTTTTTCTTGTCGGCTTGACTTAACATGGCACAGAGAAAGAGGAAGAAACACAGAATGGCAGGGAATGAGAAGCGGATGAATCCTGCAGATTCTGCTGGTACTGATGGTGCAATAGAAGGTCAAAGTCCAGCGGAAAATTCTACAAACACGGCATCCCATGCTACACGAGTTGCGAAAAAATCTAAACAGAAACAAATAGCTGCCACCAAACAAGCAGAGACATCCCTAGTTCTTGCAACACCTACCACAGTACTACCAGCTACACGACTTACTCGTGCGTCAACTGAGCTAGCATCACGTTCCCAAGCTCCCTTGCCACCTGACACTACTTCCCAAGCACTCTTGACACAAGACGAGTTGGCAATATCAGATGAACCTTCTGAGCTTCAACAGCAAGAAGGTAGTTGTTGGAGTCAAGTTACAGTTGCATGCTTCTTACAGTTTGATGTACACTAACACTTCCTATGTTCGTTGTTGGACTAGCACCTAGGCGCAAGAGGAAACAAACATCAGGGATAATGCTCGATAGGTTAACTAAATCTAGAGAAGGAAGAATGGAGATCTGTTTTGAGGCAGGTTTAAAAAGGCCACGTGATGCTACAGAGTCAGCCAAGTTAGTATCAGAGGCAGCGGTTGCCGTTAGGTGTCATGTGCGTATCCTCTCAACATGGATTCAGTACAGGAATGACAAAGACGAAACCCAGTTCAACACCTTCCTCGACCATTTATCTATAAGTATGGTTATGTATGGAAACTAGTAATATCGTCTTGCTCTGTCCCATACTTTCTAGGTTGCTGATAATGAGACTCCCATAATTTTCAATAGATGAGGTTCAAGTTGGATAGCCAAGATGGTGCAACCAGACAAGCTTGCACCCATGTTTTCAAGTCTGCTCTGCGACAGTATCGGTATAACTTGAGGAAAACTCACTTTGAAGGCAAGCCTAACAATGAACTTTCCCAAACATCTCCAGTGGAAAATATATCATATGAAGACTGGAGGGGCCTTGTTAAACACTGGCCTGATCCGAAGTATCAGGTACATTGTATATATGTGATCAGATCACATGTTGAAGTCCTATTTACGCATGTGCCACACAAATCTATCTTCTTGTAGGTGAACTGTTCAAAGAACAAGGCCAACCGTACGAAAGTGAAATTCCAACAGACGACAGGATCTCGTAGCTATATTGCACACTGCGAGGCTCTTGTAATTAGCTTCTGTTTCACTCTTTTCGCTATACCATATTATCAGATCTATATTGACTTGTTCGAAATGCAGAGGAAAGCCTGCAAGGACCAAAAAGTACCTGAACCAAATGCTATGGAAATCTTCAAGGACTGTCACACCAGCAAGAAGAAGGGCATGACTACACCAGTCAAAGCCGTTGTTGTAAGTCATTAATCCTCATGCCTTTTAACTACTACTTACTCTGACTTGTGCCTTGAACTGCATGGTTTGCAGCCAATGTCTATTACTCTTTTCAATTTTATACACAATTGTCTTAGAGTATCATTGCACCTTACAAGGTTTAAAAGAGAGGAGTGATGTTCCTTTGATCGTGACCCGTAATCTAGTTCCGTGCTGGACTTGCCCACACAATGTTACAATTGCCTGTTTGTCTATTCAGTTGTTTTGTGATATGAATGATGTCATACTATGCTTACCGTATTATAAACTTCGTCTCTTTATCCTTAGCCCTCAATACAATGTGAAGAAATAGACAATACATTAGCGATGGTACATGGTCATATGTTCGGAACCTGGTTTTATTATGTACTTTGCAATAAAATACAACTAATATTTTACATGGGTTCACCAGAATAAGTTCTGTATATAGACCAAAGCTATTTTGTTTGGTTTTGCTGCCTCCTTAATATCTTCTGTTCTAGGACTACTAATGTAAAACCTCAACTTTTCAGCGAGCTATGGAAAAAATGATGGAACTGCCACCTTCTGAAGGTGGCGAGGCAACTATAACTGCAATGTCAGCTCTTGCTGCAGTGGGTCAGTTCCTGTCCACTAACAGTGCCAAAAGCACGTTCCTGCGTAATACTGGGTTGGTTGTTAAGGCAATATCGTCCAAACTGCCTCATGATCAAGAAATGCAAGCTCAAAGCAATGTTGTATCTGCGCTCCAGACACAAGTCCATTCCCTAATAGAGAACCTTTGTGAAACAAGGAGAAACATTGCTCAATGTCATCAAGATATGCATGTTTTTGAAACCATAATATCAGACATTTGCTATGTTGTTCAGGAGCCTAGGGGAAATGAAGGCGAGGGTTATGGTGCTCCATCGGACAATACAACATGAAAACGTAATAGTCAGGTCAAATGAACTAAGCTTCTGAACTTCTTGTGGTGCATTTATCTGTTAGACTGTTAAGTTTTATGCCAACCTTCCTTTTGTTATATAGTTGTAATTTGTTTTGGTGTGATACAAAATTTATTCTTAACGTGCAGCCACCGGCTGAAGAAAACAACGAGCCATTTTTGTATAGTGTAGGGTGTTCCCTATATTTGCACTGGTGGCGATCTTTGATGCCGAGTGGATGTAATCTGTGCAATCGTATTAATAGCCTAGCGTTAGTTTCGGCCTTATTTATTTCCTACTCTTCTTTTTCCCTGGTTTGCTAGTGGCCGCAACTACCATGGGCCATATACGGGCCGTAGGATCCACAGGTCTCCTACGGGCCGTCGATAAATGGGCCTATAATCGGTGGGCCTCGGGCCGTCGGATAAATGGGTCTACATGGGCCGTAATCGGGCGTAATTGGTATCGGCCCAGCACGGTAACAGGACGTTAACAGGCCGTAGGACAGCAAATGCTTAATTCTGTCACAGGCATAACAAGTCGTTAATGGGCCAGAATATAGGACGGGCTGGAAACGGCGCAACGGGTTAACAGGCCAGAAACGGGCCGACTCTTGCCATGGGCCGAATTTGGCCCATTAGGGTAACAGGCCAGTAACGGGCCGACTCTTGCCACGGGCGGAATTTGGCCCATTAGGGGAACAGGCCAGTAATGGGCCGACTCTTGCCATGGGCCGAATTTGGCCCATTAGGGGAACAGGCCAGTAATGGGCCGAAAGTAATCGAGGGCCGAAAAGGAGCCCAAGAACGTATGGGCCATCAATAGGCCGAAAGCTAACATGGGCTGGAAACGGCCCATGTAAATCATGGGCCGTTAACGGGTATAAAGAAAATTAATGTTCATTATGGGCTAGAGTCACCGTGGGCCTGTAAAGGGCCGAAAGATTTGAAGGCCTCATATGGGCCGAAAGACGTCGTGGGCCATACATGGGCCGAAAGTGAAATGGGCTGGTGTTATATTCGACGGCCCACATGACGTTGTTGGGCCGATTTCCTTTAGGTCCTAATGGGCCATGAGTTAACGGGCCATAAAATGGGCTATTTGCAAAGAGACCATTAACAGGCTTTTCATGGGCCAGCCCGTTAACTTTTGACCAAGTCAAACGGGCCGGCTTTGTAAGCTAAATGGGCCAGTGGTGGGCTGTGGCACGTGTCGACATATCATAGGCGCCTATCTGACCCACTGACGAGCTGACATGTGTTTTGTCCGGCCAATAAGAATTTTACACGTGGAAATTTCCCATTGGTCGGGGCTGTTAACGGGTTATCGGATCCAAAACCCGACCCGATAGCTTAACGGCGTTCCGTTATGGTGGATGCCATGTGTCGGTCACCCTTGACGAAAGCACTTCTGTGACGCGTGATTTATCGTCATGGAAGTGGACACTTCCGTGATGATAATTTTGGTAATGTCATGGAACACTTCTACGACAGCACAGGTATAACTATCTTGATTCTGTCATAAAATTGTCATGGATGTACATGCATGACAAAAAACGCGACCTACTGTGACAAACACGTATCATCACAGAAGTGTATTTTTTTGTAGTGTTGGAGGCCCAACAACGTCTACAAGAAGAAGGTTGTGTAGTAGACATCAACATGATGTAGAGGGATAAACTCATGCAATATGATGAAAACCCCATCTTGTTATCCTCGATGGCAACAATACAATACATGCCTTGCTGCCCCTACTGTCACTGGGAAAGGACACCGCAAGATTGAACCCAAAGCTAAGCACTTCTCCCATTGCAAGAAAGATCAATCTAGTAGGCCAAACCAAAATGATAATTCGAAGAGACTTGCAAAGATAACCAATCATACATAAAAGAATTCAGAGAAGATTCAAATATTGTTCATAGATAAACTTGATCATAAACCCACAATTCATCGGTCTCATCAAACACACCGCAAAAAGAAGATTACATCGAATAGATCTCCACAAGAGAGGGGGAGAACTTTGTATTGAGATCAAAAAGAGAGAAGAAGCCATCTAGCTAATAACTATGGACCCGTAGGTCTGAGGTAAACTACTCACACTTCAACGGAGAGGCTATGGTGTTGATGTAGAAGCCCTCCGTGATCGATGCCCCCTCCGGTGGAGCTCCGGAACAGGCCCCAAGATGGGATCTCGTGGATACAGAAAGTTACGGCGGTGAAATTAGGGTTTTGGCTCCATCTCTGATCGTTTGGGGGTACGTAGGTATATATAGGAGGAAGAAGTACGTCGATGGAGCAACAGGGGGCTCACGAGGGTGGAGGGCGCGCCTGGGGGAGGTGGGCGCGCCCCCCTACCTCGTGGCCTCCTTGTTGATTGCTTGACATAGGGCCCAAGTCTCCTGGATCTTGTTCGTTCCAAAAATCACGTTCCCGAAGGTTTCATTCTGTTTGGACTCCGTTTGATATTCCTTTTCTTCGAAACCCTAAAATAGGCAAAAAAACAGCAATTCTGGGCTGGGCCTCCAGTTAGTAGGTTAGTCCCAAAAATAATATAGAAGTGGATAATAAAGCCCAATAATGTTCAAAACAGAAGATAATATAGCATGGAGCAATCAAAAATTATAGATACGTTGGAGACGTATCAAATACCAATTTCAACTCTTAGAACATCTTATATGTTCCGTGGCATTCAAAAACGTTTTTAAAGTCCCGGTTCTAAGTCGTAAAGCATGGCACACTAAACTATCAAATAGTCATCATATCAAGCTTGCCAAACGTTCATAACGTCTGCCTCTGCTCCTGTAATAGGTCCGTCACCTAGCGGTGCATCAAGGACATGATTCTTCTGTGCAGCAATGAGGATAATCCTTAGATCATGGACCAAGTCTGCATCGTTGCTACTATCATCTTTCAACTTCTTTTTCTCTAGGAACATATCAAAATTAAACGAGAAGCTACATCGCAAGCTATTGATCTAGAACATAGATATGCAATTACTATCAGGACTAAGTTCATGATAAATTAAAGTTCAATTAGTCATATTACTTAAGAACTCCCACTTAGATAGACATCTCTCTAATCATCTAAGTGATCACGTGATCCATATCAACTAAACCATGTCCGATCATCACGTGAGATGGAGTAGTTTTCAATGGTGAACAACACTATGTTGATCATATCTACTATATGATTCACGCTCGACCTTTCGGTCTTAGTGATCCGAGGCCATATCTGCATATGCTAGGCTCGTCAAGTTTAACCCGAGTATTCTGCATGTGCAAAACTGGCTTGCACCTGTTGTATGTGAACATAGAGCTTATTACACCCGATCATCACCTGGTGTCTCGGCACGACGAACTGTCGCAACGGTGCATACTCAGGGAGAACACTTGTACCTTGAAATTTAGTGAGGGTTCATCTTATAATGCTACCGTCGTACCAAGCAAAATAGGATGCATAAAAGATAAAAATCACATGCAATCAAAATATGTGACATGATATGGCCATTATCATCTTGTGCCTTTGATCTCCATCTCCAAAGTACCATCATGATCTCCATTGTCACCAGCATGACACCTTGATCTCCATCATCTTGATCTCTAACAATGTGTCATCACATGGTCGTCTCGCCAACTATTGCTATCGCATAGCGATAAAGTAAAGCAATTATATGGCGCTTGCATCTTATGCAATAAAAAGACAACCATAAGGCTTCTGCCGATAACTTTAACAAAACATGATCATCTCATACAACAATTTATATCTCATCACGTCTTGACCATATCAATCACAACATGCCCTGCAAAAACAAGTTAGACGTCCTCTACTTTGTTGTTGCAGGTTTTACATGGCTGCTACGGGCTGAGCAAGAACCGTTCTTACTTACGCATCAAAAACCACAACGCGGTATAGTGATTGCTTTTTGATCTTCAGAAAGAACCTTGTTCATTGAATCCGACTCAACTAAAGTTGGAGAAATAGACACCCACTAGCCACCTATGTGTGAAGCACGTCGGTATAACCAGTCTCGCGTAAGCGTATGTGTAATGTCGGTCTGAGCCGCTTCATCCAACAATGCCGCTGAATCAAGAATCAACTAGTTGAAGGAAATATGCCCTAGAGGTAATAATAAAGTTATTATTTATTTCCTTATTTCATGATAAATGTTTATTATTCATGCTAGAATTGTATTAACCGGAAACAAAATACATGTGTGAATACATAGACAAACATAGTGTCACTAGTATGCCTCTACTTGACTAGCTCATTAATCAAAGATGGTTAAGTTTCCTAACCATAGACATGAGTTGTCATTTGATTAACGGGATCACATCATTAGGAGAATGATGTGATTGACTTGACCCATTCCGTTAGCTTAGCACTAGATCGTTTAGTATGTTGCTATTGCTTTCTTCATGACTTATACATGTTCCTATGACTATGAGATTATGCAACTCCTGTTTACCGGAGGAACACTTTGTGTGCTACCAAACGTCACAACGTAACTGGGTGATTATAAAGGTGCTCTACAGGTGTCTCCGAAGGTACTTGTTGAGTTGGCGTATTTCGAGATTAGGATTTGTCACTCCGATTGTCAGAGAGGTATCTCTAGGCCCACTCGGTAATGCACAACACTATAAGCCTTGCAAGCATTGTAACTAATGAGTTAGTTGCGGGATGATGTATTACGGAACGAGTAAAAAGACTTGCTAGTAACGATATTGAACTAGGTATTGAGATACCGACGATCGAATCTCGGGAAAGTAACATACCGATGACAAAGGGAACAACGTATATTGTTATGTGGTTCGACCGATAAAGATCTTCGTAGAATATGTAGGAGCCAATATGGGCATCCAGGTTCCGCTATTGGTTATTGACCAAAGAAGTGTCTCGGTCATGTCTACATAGTTCTCGAACCCGTAGGGTCCACACGCTTAACGTTCGTTGACGATATAGTATTTATGAGTTATGTATGTTGGTAACCGAATGTTGTTCGGAGTTCTGGATATGATCACGGACATGACGAGGAACTCCGGAATGGTCCGAAGATAAAGTTTGATATATGAGATAATAGTGTTTGGTCTCTGGAAGGGTTCCGGAATTCACCGGAAGGGGTTCCGGATGTTTCCCGAAATGTTTGGGTACGAGAACACTTTATTTGGGCCAAAGAGGAAAGCCCACAAGGTTTTTGGAAAGCACAAAAGGAAGTTTTGCGGAGTCTAGGGGCCAGACGCCAGGGTCCCTGGCATCTGGGTCTAGATGCCGGGAACCCTGGCATCTGGGTCCAGACGCCGGGAACCCTGGCGTCTGGCCCTGGAGTCCGAGAAGGACTCTTGCCTTTTGGGTGAAACCAACTTTGTGGAGGCTTTTACTCCAAGTTTCGACCCCAAGGCTCAACATATAAATAGAGGGGGAGGGCTAGCACCCAAGACACATCAAGAAACACCAAGTCGTGTGCCGGCAACCCCATCCCCTCTAGTTTATCCTCCGTCATAGTTTTCGTAGTGCTTAGGCGAAGCCTTGCGAAGATTGTTCTTCACCAACACCATCACCACGCCGTTGTGCTGCCGAAACTCATCTACTAATTCGCCCCTCTTGCTGGTCAAGAAGGCGAGGACGTCATTGAGATGAATGTGTGCTGAAAGCGGAGGTGCCGTATGTTCGGTACTTGATCGGGACGGATCGTGAAGGTGTATGACTACATCAACCATGTTGATAAACGTTTCCGCTTTCGGTCTACGAGGGTATGTAGACATACTCTCGCCTCTTGTTGCTATGCATCACCATGATCTTGCGTGTGCGTAGGAAATTTTTGAAATTACTATGTTCCCCAACAGTGGCATCCGAGCCAGGTTTTATGCGTAGATGCTATATGCACGAGTATAACACATGTGAGTTGTGGGCGATACAAGTCATACTGCTTACCAGCATGTCATACTTTGGTTCGGCGGTATTGTTGGATGAAGCGGCCCGGACCAACATTACGCGTACGCTTATGCGAGACTGGTTCTACCGACGTGCTTTGCACACAGGTGGCTGGCGGGTGTCAGTTTCTCCAACTTTAGTTGAACCAAGTGTGGCTGCGTCCGGTCCTTGCGAAGGTTAAAACATCACTAACTTGATGAACTATTGTTGTGGTTTTGATGCCTAGGTAAGAACGGTTCTTGCTCAGCCCGTAGCAGCCAAAGTAAAACTTGCAACAACAAAGTAGAGGACGTCTAACTTGTTATTGCAGGGCATGTTGTGATGTGATATGGTCAAGACGTGATGCTATATTTTGTTGTATGAGATGATCATGTTTTGTAACCGAGTTATCGGCAACTGGCAGGAGCCATATGGTTGTTGCTTTATTATATGCAATGCAATCGCCCTGTAATTGCTTTACTTTATGACTAAACGGTAGCGATAGTCGTAGAAGCAATATTTGGTGAGACGAAAACGATGCGACGATGGAGATCAAGGTGTCGCGCCGGTGACAATGGTGATCATGACGGTGCTTCGGAGATGGAGATCACAAGCACAAGATGATGATGGCCATATCATATCACTTATATTGATTGCATGTGATTTTTATTGTTTATGCATCTTATTCTGCTTTGTTTGACGGTAGCATTATAAGATGATCTCTCACTGAATTTCAAGGTAAAAGTGTTCTCCCTGAGTATGCACCGTTGCCAAAGTTCGTCGTGCCGAGACACCACGTGATGATCGGGTGTGATAAGCTCTGCGTTCATCTACAACGGGCGCAAGCCAGTTTTTCACACGCAGAATACTCGGGTTAAACTTGACGAGCCTAGCATATGCAGATATGGCCTCGGAACACTGAGACCGAAAGGTCGAGCATGAATCATATAGTAGATATGATCAACATAGTAATGTTCACCATTGAAAACTATTCCATCTCACATGATGATCGGATATGGTTTAGTTGATTTGGATCACATGACCACTTAGATGATTAGAGGGATGTCTATCTAAGTGGTAGTTCTTAAGTAATATGATTAATTGAACTTAAATTTATCATGAACTTAGTCCTGATAGTATTTGCATATCTATGTTGTAGATCAATAGCTCGCACATAGCTTCCACGCTTATTTTGATATGTTCCTAGAGAAAAATAAATTGAAAGACGTTACTATAAATGATGCGAATTGGATCCGTGATCTGAGGATTATCCTCATTGATATACAAAAGAATTATGTCCTTGATGCACCGCTAGGTGATGGACCTATTGCATGAGCAGATGCAGACGTTATGAACTTTTGGCAAAGTTCGGTATGATGACTACTTGATAGTTTAGTGCACCATGCTTTATGGCTTAGAACCGGGACTTCAAAAATGTTTTGAATGCCATGGAACATATAAGATGTTCTAAGAGTTGAAATTGGTATTTCATACTCATGCCCGTGTCAAGGGGTATGCGACCTCTGACAAGCACTTTGCCTACAAAATGGAGGAGAATAGCTCAGCTAGTGAGCATGTGCTCAGATTGTCTGAGTACTACAATCACTTGAATCAAGTGGGAGTTAATCTTCCAGATAAGATAGCGATTGACAGAGTTCTCTAGTCACTATCACCAAGTTGCTAGAACTTTGTGATGAACTATAATATGCAAGGGATAACAGAAACGATTCCCAAGCTCTTCGTGATGCTGAAATCGACGAAGGTAGAAATCAAGAAAAGCATCAAGTGTTGATGGTTAACAAGACCACTAGTTTCAAGAAAAGGGCAAAGGGAAGAAGGGGAACTTCAAGAAGAACGGCAAGCAAGTTGCTGCTCAAGTGAAGAAGCCCAAGTCTGGACCTAAGCCTGAGACTAAGTGCTTTTACTGCAAAGGGACTAGTCACTGGAAGCGGAACTTCCCCAAGTATTTGGCGGATAAGAAGGATGGCAAAGTGAACAAAGGTATATTGGATATACATGTTATTGATGTGTACTTTACTAGTGTTTATAGCAACCCCTCGGTATTTGATACTAGTTCAGTTGCTAAGAGTAGTAACTTGAAACGGGAGTTGCAGAATGAACAGAAACTAGTTAAGGGTGAAGTAACGATGTGTGTTGGAAGTAGTTCCAAGAATGATATGATCATCATCGCACACTCCCCATACTTTCAGGATTAGTATTGAACCTAAATAAGTTTTATTTGGTGTTTGCGTTGAGCATGAATATGATTTGATCATGTTTATTGCAATATGGTAATTTGTTTAAGTTAGAGAATAATTGTTATTCTGTTTACATGAATAAAACCTTCTATGGTTACACACCCTATGAAAATGGTTTGTTGAATCTCGATCGTAGTGATACACATATTCATAATATTGAATCCAAAAGATGCAAAGTTAATAATGATAGTGCAACTTATTTGTGACATTGCCGTTTAGGTCATATTGGTGTAAAGCGCATGAAGAAAATCCATGTTGATGGGCTTCTGGAATCACTTGATTATGAATCAGTTGATGCTTGCGAACCATGCCTCATGGGCAAAGATAACTAAGACTCCATTCTCTAGAACAATGGAGCGAGCAACTGACTTATTGGATATAATAAATACTGATGTATGAGGTCCGATGAGTGTTGAGGCTTGCGGCGGGTATCGTTATTTTCTGACCTTCACAGATGATTTGAGTAGATATGGGTATATCTACTTGAAGAAACATAAGTCTGAAACATTTGAAAAGTTTAAAGAATTTCAGAGTGAAGTGGAAAATCATCGTAACAAGAAAATAAAGTTTCTACAATCTGATCGCAGAGGCGAATATTTGAGTTACGAGTTTGGTCTTCAATTAAAACAATGTGGAATAGTTTCACAAACTCATGCCACCTGGAACACCACAGCATAATGGTGTGTCTGAACGTCATAACCGTACTTTATTTGATATAGTGCAATCTATGATGTCTCTTACCGATTTACCACTATCGTTTTGGGGTTATGCATTAGAGATAGTTGCATTCACATTAAAAATGGCACCATCTAAATTCGTTGAGACGACACCGTATGAACTGTGGTTTAGCAAGAAACCTAAGCTATCATTTCTTAAAGTTTGGGGTTGCGATGGTTATGTGAAAAAGTTTCATCTTGATAAGCTCAAACCCAAGTCGGAGAAGTGCGTCTTCATAGGATACCCAAAAGTAACTGTTGGGTACACCTTCTATCACAGATCCGAAGGCAAGATATTTGTTGCTGAGAATGGATCCTTTCTAGAGAAGGAGTTTCTCTCGAAAGAAGTGAGTGGGAGGAAAGTAGAACTTGATGAGGTAACTGTACCTGCTCCCTTATTGGAAAGTAGTTCATCACAGAAATCTGTTTTTGTGACTCCTACACCAATTAGTGAGGAAGCTAATGATGATCATCATGTAACTTCAGATCAAGTTACTACCGAACCTCGTAGGTCAACCAGAGTGAGATCCACACCAGAGTGGTACAGTAATCCTGTTTTGGAGGTCATGTTAATTGACCATGATGAATCTACGAACTGTGAGGAAGCGATGATGAGCCCAGATTCCGTGAAATGGCTTGAGGCCATGAAATCTGAGATGGGATCCATGTATGAGAACAAAGTGTGGACTTTGGTTGATTTACCCGATGATCGGCAAGCCATAGAAAATAAATGGATCTTCAGGAGGAAGATGGACACTGACAGTAGTGTTACTATCTAAAAGCTAGACTTGTCAAAAAAGGTTTTGACAAAGTTCAAGGTGTTGACTACGATGAGATTTTCTCACTCATAGTGATGCTTAAGTCTGTCCGAATCATGTTAGCAAATTGCCACATTTTATGAAATCTGGCAAATGGATGTCAAAACTACATTCATTAATGGATTTCTTAAAGAAGAGTTGTATATGATGCAACCAGAAGGTTTTGTCGATCCTAAAGGTGCTAACAAAATGTGCAAGCTCCAGCGATCCATCTATGGACTGGTGCAAGCATCGAAGAGTTGGAATATACGCTTTGATGAGTTTATCAAAGCATGTAATTTTATACAGACTTGTGGTGAAGCCTGTATTTACAAGAAAGTGAGTGGGAGCACTACAACATTTCTGATAAATATATGTGAATGACATATTGTTGATCGGAAATAATGTAGAATTTTCTGGAAAGCATAAAGGAGTATTTGAAAGGGGTTTTTCAAATAATGACCTCGGTGAAGCTACTTACATATTGAGCATCAAGATCTATAGAGATAGATCAAGACGCTTGATAAGTTTTTTCAATGAGTACATACCTTGGCAAGATTTTGAAGTAGTTCAAAATGGAATAGTCAAAGAAAGAGTTCTTACCTGTGTTACAAGGTGTGAAATTGAGTAAGACTCAAAGCCAGACCACGACAGAAGATAGAAAGAGAATGAAAGTCATTCTCTATGCCTCAGTCATAGTTTCTATAAAGTATGCCATGCTGTGTACCAGATCTATTGTATACCCTACACTGAGTTTAGCAAGGGAGTACAATAGTGATCTAGGAGTAGATCACTGGACAGCGGTTAAAAATTATCCTTAGTGGAATAAGGATATGTTTCTCGATTATGGAGGTGACAAAAGGTTTGTCGTAAAGGGTTACGTCGATGCAAATTTTGACACTTATCTAGATGACTGTAAGTCTCAATCTGGATACATTTTGAAAGTGGGAGCAATTAGCTAGAGTAGCTCCGTGCAGAGCATTGTCGACATAGAAATTTGCAAAATACATACGGATCTGAATGTGGCAGACCCGTAGACTAAACTTCTCTCACAAGAAAAACATGATCACACCTTAGTACTCTTTGGGTGTTAATCACATAGCAATGTGAACTAGAATATTGACTCTAGAAAACCCTTTGGGTGTTGGTCACATGACGATGTGAACTATGGGTGTTAAATCACATGGCGATGTGAACTATATTATTGACTCTAGTGCAAGTGGGAGACTGAAGGAAATATTCCCTAGAGGCAATAATAAAGTTATTATTTATTTCCTTATTTCATGATAAATTTTTATTATTCATGCTATAATTGTATTAACCGGAAACATAATACATGTGTGAATACATAGACAAACATAGTGTCACTAGTATGCCTCTACTTGACTGGCTCGTTTATCAAAGATGGTTAAGTTTCCTAACCATAGACATGAGTTGTCATTTGATTAACGGGATCACATCATTAGGAGAATGATGTGATTGACTTGACCCATTCCGTTAGCTTAGCACTAGATCGTTTAGTATGTTGCTATTGCTTTCTTCATGACTTATACATGTTCCTATGACTATGAGATTATGCAACTCCTATTTACCGGAGGAACACTTTGTGTGCTACCAAACGTCACAACGTAACTGGGTGATTATAAAGGTGCTCTACAGGTGTCTCCGAAGGTACTTGTTGAGTTGGCGTATTTCGAGATTAGGATTTGTCACTCCGATTGTCGGAGAGGTATCTCTAGGCCCACTCGGTAATGCACAACACTATAAGCCTTGCAAGCATTGTAACTAATGAGTTAGTTGCGGGATGATGTATTACGGAACGAGTAAAAAGACTTGCCAGTAACGAGATTGAACTAGGTATTGAGATACCGACGATCGAATCTCGGGAAAGTAACATACCGATGACAAAGGGAACAACGTATATTGTTATGCGGTTCGACCGATAAAGATCTTCGTAGAATATGTAGGAGCCAATATGGGCATCCAGGTTCCGCTATTGGTTATTGACCAAAGAAGTGTCTCGGTCATGTCTACATAGTTCTCGAACCCGTAGGGTCCACACGCTTAACGTTCGTTGAGGATATATTATTTATGAGTTATGTATGTTGGTAACCAAATGTTGTTCGGAGTTCTGGATATGATCACGGACATGACGAGGAACTCCGGAATGGTCCGGAGATAAAGTTTGATATATGAGATAATAGTGTTTGGTCTCCGGAAGGGTTCCGTAATTCACCGGAAGGGGTTCCGGATGTTTCCTGAAATGTTTGGGTACGCGAACACTTTATTTGGGCCAAAGAGGAAATCCCACAAGGTTTTTGGAAAGCGCAAAAGGAAGGTTTGCGGAGTCCAGGGGCCAGATGCCAGGGTCCCTGGTGTCTGGGTCCATACGCCGGGAACCCTGGCGTCTGGCCCTGGACTCCGAGAAGGACTCTTGCCTTTCAGGTGAAACCGACTTTGTGGAGGCTTTTACTCCAAGTTTCGACCCCAAGGCTCAACATATAAATAGAGGGGTAGGTCTAGCACCCAGGACACATCAAGAAACACCAAGCCGTGTGCCGGCAACCCCATCCCTCTAGTTTATCCTCCATCATTGTTTTCGTAGTGCTTAGGCGAAGCCCGGCGAATATTGTTCTTCACCAACACCGTCAGCACGCCTTCGTGCTGTCGGAACTCATCTACTACTTCGCCCCTCTTGCTGGATCAAGAAGGCGAGGACGTCATCGAGCTGAACGTGTGCTGAACGCGGAGGTGCCGTACGTTAGGTACTTGATCGGGACGGATCGTGAAGGTGTACAACTATATCTACCACATTGATAAACGCTTCCATTTTCGGTCTACAAGGGTACGTAGACATACTCTCCCCTCTCCTTGCTATGCATCACCATGATCTGGCGTGTGCGTAGGAATTTTATTGAAATTACTATGTTCCCCATCACTAGTGACAGCAAGCAATATGTATATACCCACGCCCACAACTCCTTTGTGTTCTACTCGTGCATATAACATCTATGCATAGACCTGGCTCTGATGCCACTGTTGGGAAACGCAGTAATTTCAAAGATTTTCCTACGCACACGCAATATCATGGTGATGCATAGCAACGAGAGGGGAAGAGTGTTGTCCACATACCCTCATAGACCATAAGCGGAAGCGTTATGACAACGCGGTTGATGTAGTCGTACGTCTTCACGATCGACTGATCCTAGTACCGAAAGTACGACACCTCCGTGATCTGCACACGTTTGGCTCGGCGACGTCCCACGAACTCACGATCCAGCAGAGTGTCGAGTGAGAGATTCATCAGCACGACGACGTGATGACGGTGATGATGATGCTATCGGAACAGGGCTTCGCCTAAGCACCGCTACAATATGACCGAGGTGGATTATGGTGGAGGGGGCCACCGCACACGGCTAAGAGATCAATGATCAACTTGTGTGTCTATGGGGTGCCCCCTGGCCACGTATATAAAGGATGGAGGGAGGAGGAGGTCGGCCCTCACAGGGCACGCCCAAAGTGTGGAGTCCTACTAGGACTCCCTAGTCCTAGTAGGATTCCACCTCCCACATGGAACAGGAAAAAGGGAAGGGAGAAGGAGAAGGAAGGAAGGGGGCGCCCCCTTTCCCTAGTCCAATTCAGACCAGTCCATGGGGAAGGGGCGCGACCACCCTTGAGGCCTTTCTCTCCTTTCCCGTATGGCCCATTAAGGCCCAATACGAATTCCCGTAACTCTCTGGTACTCCGAAAAATACCCGAATCACTTGGAATCTTTCTGATGTCCGAATATAGCCTTCCAATATATCGATCTTTACGTCTCGACCATTTCGAGACTCCTCGTCATGTCCTCGATCTCATCCGGGACTCCGAACAAATTTCGGTCATCAAATCACATAACTCATAATACAAATTGTCACAGAACGTTAAGCGTGCGGACCCTACAAGTTCGAGAACTATGTAGACATGACCGAGACTCATCTTCGGTCAATAACCAATAACAGAACCTGGATGCTCATATTGGCTCCTACATATTCAATGAAGATCTTTATCGGTCAGATCGCAGAACAACATACGCTGTTCCCTTTGTCATCGGTATGTTACTTGCCTGAGATTCGTTCGTCGGTATCCTCATAAGTAGTTCAATCTCATTACCGGCAAGCCTCTTTACTCGTTCCGTAATGCATCATCCCGCAACTAACTCATTAGTTGCAATGCTTGCAAGGCTTATAGTGATGTGCATTACCGAGAGGGCCCAGAGATACCTTTCCGACAATCGGAGTGACAAATCCTAATCTCGATCTATGCCAACTCAACAAGTACAATCGGAGACACCTGTATAGCACCTTTATAATCACCCAGTTACATTGTGACGTTTGGTAGCACACAAAGTGTTCCTCCGGTATCCGGGAGTTGCATAATCTCATAGTCATAGGAACATGTATAAGTCATGAAGAAAGCAATAGCAATATACTAAACAATCAAGTGCCAAGCTAACGGAATGGGTCAAGTCAATCACATAATTCTCTAATGATGTGATCCCGTTAATCAAATGACAACTCATGTCTATGGCTAGGAAACTTAACCATCTTTGGTTCAACGAGCTAGTCAAGTAGAGGCATACTACTTACATTCTGTTTGTCTATGTATTCACACATGTACTAAGTTTCCGGTTAATACAATTCTAGCATGAATAATAAACATTTATCATGATATAAGGAAATATAAATAACAACTTTATTATTGCCTCTAGGGCATATTTCCTTCAGATGGAAGGTGTACCAAACAGTTTCTTTTGGGTATCCTATGAAGATGCACTTCTCCGATTTCGGTTCAAGCTTATCAGGCTGAAACTTTTTCACATAAGCATCGCAACCCCAAACTTTAAGAAAAGACAGTTTCGATTTCTTGCCAAACCAAAGTTCATAAGCTGCCGTCTCAACGGATTTATATGGTGCCCTATTTAACATGAATGCAGCGGTCTCTAATGCATAACAACAAAACGAGTGGTAAATCGGTAAGAGACATCATAGATCGCACCATATACAATAAATTATGGTTACGACGTTCGGACACACCATTACGCTGTGGTGTTCCAGGTGGCGTGAGTTGTGAAACTATTCCACATTGTTTTAAATGAAGGCCAAACTCGTAACTCAATTATTTGCCTCTGCGATCAGATTGTGGAAACTTTATTTTCTTGTTACGACAATTCTCCACTTCACTCTGAAATTCTTTGAACTTTTCAAATGTTTCAGACTTGTGTTTCATTAAGTAGATATACCAATATCTGCTCAAATCATCTGTGAAGGTTAGAAAATAATGATACCCACCACGATTCTCAACACTCATCGGACCACATACATCAGTATGTATTATTTCCAATAAGTCAGTGGCTCGCTCCATTGTTCCAAGAATGGAGTCTTAGTCATCTTGCCCATGAGGCATGGTTGGAAAGTATCAAGTGATTCATAATCAAGTGATTCCAAAAATCCATCAGCATGGAGTTTCTTCATGCTCTTTACACCAATATGACCTAAATGGCAGTGCCACAAATATTTTGCACTATCATTATCAACTTTGCATCTTTTGGCATCAATATTATGAATATGTGTATCACTACGATCGATATTTAATAAACCATTCACCTCGGGTGTATGACCATCGAAGGTTTTATTCATGTAAATAGAACAACAATTATTCTCTGACTTAAATTAATAACCATATTGCAATAAACATGATCTAATCATATTCATGCTCAACGCAAACCCCAAATAACATTTATTTCAGGTTCAACACTAATCCCGAAGGTAGAGGGAGTGTGCGTTGGTGATCGTATCAACCTTGGAATTGTTACCTCGCTCTTAACTAGTCTCTATTCATTCTGTAACTCCTATTTTGAGTTACTAATCTTAGCAACTAAACCGGTATCAAAATACCCAGGGGCTACTATGAACACTAGTAAAGTACACATCAATAACATGTATATCAAATATACCTTTGTTCACTTTGCCATCCTTCTTATCCACCAAGTATTTGGGGTAGTTCCGCTTCCAGTGACCATTCCCTTTGCAGTAGAAGCACTCAGGTTTAGGCTTAGGTCTAGCTTTGGGATTCTTCACGGGAGTGGCAACTTGATTGCCATTCTTTTTGGAGTTCCCCTTCTTTCCCTTGCGCTTTTCTTGAAACTAGTGGTCTAGTTAACCAACAACATTTGATACTATTTCGTGATTTCTACCTTTGCTGATTTCAGCATCGCGAAGAGCTTGGGAATCGTTGTTGTCATCCCTTGCATATTATAGTTCATCATGAAGTTCTAGTAACTTGGTGATAGTGACTAGAGAACTCTGTCAATCACTATGTTATCTGGAAGATTAACTCCCACTTGATTCAAGCGATTGTAGTACCCAGACATTCTGAGCACATGCTCACTAGCTGAGCTATTCTCCTCCGTCTTGTAGGCAAAGTGCTTGTCAGAGGTCTCATTCCTCTTAACACGGGCATGAGTCTGAAATATCATTTTCAGCTCTTGGAACATCTCATATGCTCCATGGCTTTCAAAACATTTTTGAAGTCCTGGTTTTAAGGCATAAAGCATAGTGCACTAAACTATCAAGTAGTCATCATACCGAGCTTGTCAAACATTCATAACATCTGCATCTGTGTAACATCCCAAAATTCTAAATTTTGGAATGTTATAATAAATAGATAGATTTGGCTGATTGTCTGATTGATTGTCTGAAAGTGAGTGAATTCGAAACTTTTGAAAGTTAAATGAGAGGGAATAAAAGGACTTTCCCAAACTTTCATATTTGCTTTCTGATCTCCATGAATTCAAATGCTTTTCAAACACAAAACCCTTGAGCGAAGATGATATGACTTCTTCCATTTAATTTAAATGAAAAGGGTTGTTGAAAATATTTGAATTTCATTTGAAAATATTTTCAATTCTGAAACTTTATGCAACTCAATGATTTTCACGAGAGAAGATAAAATGACTTCTTTAAATTATATGAAATATGAGTTGGGAGTTTCAAAGAAATTAAATTCAAAGTTCTTTTGAATTTATTTTCAATTTGGAATGTTATACATTAGATCATCATGCATATCTTATTTTCTTGCATTTTGGTCAATCCTAGAAATTTCACGCAACTCAAGGACCTTCGGAGAGAGTTGGAGATTTCGTTATTTTCATATTTGAGAGTTTTCTCGAATTTGAAAAGAGGATCATTTGATTTATTTATTTCATCTCCAATAATTTTTCCGTTATCAAAAATATAAGAGAGGGAATAATATGACTTTCCCAAAATTGAGGAAAAATGAAGATTTAATAAATAGATCAAGTTTTGGTTTTGCCGGAGTTTATTTGCATTTTATTTGGATAGGGAAAAATGCGCGTTTTCAAAAATTGCATTTTAGGTCCGGAGAAAAGTTCATTTTGTTCGGCTCATTTTTAGGAGTCGGGGAAAATTTACTTTAGAATTTTTGGAGCCCGTTTAGATTTTCTTTTCTGTGTTTTTCTGCGCGGAACTATTTAAAAAAAAGAAACTCCCCCGCAGGCCAGCCGGGCCCAAGGCCCAAGCCAGCCGCCGCCCCAGCCTCCCTGCGTGCGTGCGCGCTGCGTGCCAGGCACAGGCAGCCAGGCAGGCCGCCGCCTCGGTCGAAGCCGAGTCCCAGCAGGGACTCTGGCCGGTTTAGCCCCCCCCCTCTTTCCTTTGTTTCGTTTTCCTAGTAGGACTTTAGTCCTACTCCGTTTCCTCTTTTTCTTTCCTATTCCTACTCTATTTCTTGTCCCCTACCCCAAGTAAATCCCCCCCTCACCTATATAAATACCCCCACACCCCCCTCTAAACCCATCAAATCAAAGCCCCAAGCCCTCCACCGCACCCCACCCCGCGCCCTACACCGCCGCCGCGCCGCCCTAGCGCCGCCGCCGCACCTTGCCCACGCCGCCGCCGTCCATCGCCCACGCCGCCGGAGCCCCTCGCCGGAGACCTCGCCGGAGGTTGCCCCGCGTCTCTTTTCCTCGAATCGTTTTCTTCTAATCGCTCCGATTCTTTTCTTCTCTTCCGATTCGTTTTCTAGATCGGTTTTTCGTTTCGGTTTTCTTCTCCGAAACCCTAGATTGGATTCGTTTTCTTTTCTGATTTAGTTGCCTTTGGACCGTTCGCCGGACCGTTCGTCCTAACGAACGTGATCACCGGATTCTTCTAGGTTAACGAACGTCCATTCGTTTAACCGTTCTTCTTTTTCTTTTCATCGGATTTATTCCGCGATCGAGATCTCACATCCGATCTTCGTTCTAGTTTATCTTCTCGCCCGTTTATCGGAATCAGGTGATTCAAGCGCCTGGAGTTTCGTCTCGAAACCGCCGTTCCCTCTAATCAACTTGAACAAGTTTTTGCTATGGTAAAATTTGACCTAGTTTCAACTTGCTAGAACCGAGTTGTTTTCTTCCGCCGTTTGTTTCCCGTCGTTTGTTCGGTTCGTTCTTTCTTTGCAACCGGAGTTCTTAAGTTGAACTATCTGGTTCGTTCTCTTGTTCGAGTTTTACTTGTGCTTTAGATGAGTACTTATTGTGTGGTTACTATTGTTTTCTTACGATAGATTGACCGGAGTGTGACGAGTAGATCTATCAAGAGTTTTAAGTGCGAATCATCTTCATCTACATTGCAGGCAAGTTCACACTTTGATCATACCTTTTCTACAACCCAGTTTTATTGCATTAGATCAATCCTCTCACATTGCATGATTAGGATCTAACTAAATTGTGGGATGGGAAGTAGATGAGGTAGTACCTATCACCTGTATTATTATGAAACCTTTGGGAGTTACTTGTACGTTTGCTTATTATGCCATGCTATGCTAGTAGACGTGGATTGGGTGAGTGATATCCATGACAGATGTGAGTTGATAATTTTAAATGGTTTATCTAAGGTGGCAACTTAAACACACATCTGGGTGGATTGAGGCACCTGATGTCTATCAGGACTTGCCTGTTTTTTTGGACCGCCATCCAGGCTCAAAGGGATCATAAGATCTTTCATGCTAGAAACTTCCGTGTGCAGCCACAAGCCATTATGGGCTCTGGCATAGTTGACTAAGTTGTGCAAACTCTTACAGTGGTAGACTAGTAGATGTAGGGGATGTAGGTGTACCGGTCTACCCAATCGTAAGGTGCTAGCGCCTCTGAAAGACTATGTCTCGGTCATCCGTCTTCTCAAACACCCTGTAGTGCGAGAAACCAAATGGAGGCGATCGAGTCTTGTGGGGAAAAGTGCGCAAACCTCTTCAGAGTGTACAAACTAATCATGATTAGCCGTGTCCCCGGTTATGAACATCTTGAGTATCTAGTTCTTGAATATCATGTGAATCTCAACATGTTACTTCTAATTAATGTTGTTGGGTTTTAATTGTACTTTTAATTGGGATTGAGAATGCTGTCAACCATTCTCAATGTTCAACAACCACCATGATAGTTAAATAAATTTATTCCTTTGCAGTAGGGAAAAATTGGCTTTACGCAAAAACTTATAACCATAGAGCTTTTCCACCAGCCATATATGCATATAGTGATAGCCATTGTTCATCATTTTCTCTATGGTGTGAATTTGCCAGTACATTCAATGTACTGACCCGTTTCGGGCTGCAACGTCTCATGTTGCAGGATTATCTTACGACGGGTAAGTGATACGTTAGGGTTACGCTTTCTACACTCAACTTTGCCGTTGGTGTTGATGGGAATCCACAACCTTGTTGCTTCCGCTATTTGGATTGAGGTAATAGTATTTACGTTACTTTATACATGTGATTTACCTTTGTTATAAATCCTTCGAGTACTGTGTGTGTCAGCATACTGATCCAGGGATGACACAAAAGCACAGAGACTTGACCCATTCGGGTCGGGTCGCTACAATCTGCTCCTGCAATAGGTCTGTCATCTAGCGGTGCATCAAGGACATAATTCTTCTGTGCAGCAATGAGGATAAACCTCAGATCATGGATCCAGTCCGCATCATTGCTACTATCACCTTTCAACATATTTTTCTCTAGGAACATATCAAAAATAAAACTGGGGAGCTAAATGCGAGCTATTGATCTACAACATAGATATGCAAAAACTATCAAGACTAAGTTCATGATAAAGTAAGTTCAATTAATCGTATTACTAAAGAACTCCCACTGAGATAGACATCTCTTGAGTCATCCAAATGATCACGTGATCCATATCAACTAAACCATGTCCGATCATCACGTGAGATGGAGTAATTTTCAATGGTGAACATCTCTATGTTGATCATATCTACTATATGATTCACTTTCGACCTTTCGGTCTCAATATTCCGAGGCCATGTCTGTACATGCTAGGCTCGTCAAGTTTAACCTGAGTATTATGCACGTGCAAAATTGTCTTGCACCCGTTGTATGTGAACATAGAGCTTATCACACACGATCATCATGTGGTGTCTTGGCACGACGAACTGTCACAACGGTGCATACTCAGGGAGAACACTTATACCTTGAAATTTAGTGAGGGATCATCTTATAATGCTACCGCCGTACTAAGCAAAATAAGATGTATAAAAGGTAAACATCACATGCAATCAAAATATGTGACATGATATGGCCATCATCATCTTCTGCCTTTGATCTCCATCTCCAAAGCACCGTCATGATCTCCATCCTCACCGGCTTGACACCTTGATCTCCATCATAGCGTCGTTGTCGTCTCGCCAACTATTGCTTCTACAACTATCACTAACGCATAGTGATAAAGTAAAGCAATTACATGGCGATTGCATTTCATACAATAAAGCGATAACCATAAGGCTCCTGCCAGTTCCCGATAACTTATACAAAACATGATCATCTCATACAATAACGTATATCTCGTCATGTCTTGACCATATCACATCACAACATGCCTGCAAAAACAAGTTAGACGTCCTCTACTTTGTTTTTGCAAGTTTTACGTGGCTGCTATGGGCTTCTAGTAAGAACCGTTCTTACCTACGCATCAAAACCACAATGATTTTTCGTCAAGTGTGCTATTTTAAACTTCAACAAGGACCGACCGTAGTCAAATTCGATTCAACTAAAGTTGGAGAAACAGACACCCGCCAGCCACCTTTATGCAAAAAAAGTTGCATGTGTGTTGGTGGAACCGGTCTCATGAACATGGTCATGTAAGGTTCAAAATAAGACGTTGGTGGTAAGCAGTATGACTATGATCGCCCACAACTCTTTGTGTTCTACTCGTGCATATCATCTACGCATAGACCTGGCTCGGATGCCACTATTGGGGAATGTAGCACGCAATTTCAAAAAATTCCTACGATCACGCAAGATCTATCTAGGAGATGCATAGCAAGGAGAGGGGGAGAGTGTATCCACGTACCCTCATAGACCAAAAGCGGAAGCATTAACTTAACGCGGTTGATGTAGTCGAACATCTTCACGGTCCGACCGATCAAGTACCGAACATACGACACCTCCGAGTTCAGCACACGTTCAGCTCGATGACGTCCCTCGAACTCTTGATCCAGCAAAGTGTCGAGGGAGAGTTTCGTCAGCACGACGACGTGGTGACGGTGCTGGTGATGTGATCCGAGCTGGGCTTCGCCTAAGCACTACGACAATATGATCGGAGGAATAAACTGTGGAGGGGGGCATTGCACACGGCTAAGAGAAAATTTGATGTGCTTTGGGGTGCCCCTGCCCCCGTATATACAGGAGGAGGGGAGGGGGCCGACCTAAGGGGGTGCGCAATTGGGGGGAAACCGACTAGGACTCCTCGTCCAAGTCACCCCCTTCCTTCTTTCGGAGAGGGAAAGGGGGAAGGAGAGGGAGAGGAGCAAGGAAAGGGGGTCACGCCCCTCCCCTTGTCCAATTCAGACAGCCCATGGGGGGGGCGCCACCCCTTGCGGGCTCCCCTCTCTCTCCCCTATGGCCCATGTAGGCCCATTACTTCCCCGGGGGTTCTGGTAACCTCCCGGTACTCCGAAAAATACCCGAAACATTCCGGAACCATTCCAGTGTCCGAATACTATCGTCCAATATGTCAATCTTTACCTCTCGACCATTTCGAGACTCCTCGCCATGCACGTGATCTCATCCGGGAATCCGAACAATCTTCGGTCACCAAAACACATAACTCATAATACAAATCGTCATCGAGCGTTAAGCACGCGGACCCTACGGGTTCGAGAACTATGTAGACATGACCGAGACACATCTCCGGTCAATAACTAACAGCGGAACTTGGATTCTCATATTGGTTCCTACATATTCTACGAAGATCTTTATCGGTCAAACCACAATGAGAACATACGTTATTCCCTTTGTTATCGGTATGTTACTTGCCCGAGATTCGATCGTTGGTATCTTCATACCTAGTTCAATCTTGTTACTGGCAAGCCTCTTTACTCGTTCCGTAATGCATCATCCCGCAACTAACTCATTAGTCACATTGCTTGCAAGGCTTATCATGATGTGCATTATCGAGAGGGCCTAGAGATACTTCTCTGATACTCGGAGTGACAAATCCTAATCTCGATCTATGCCAACCCAACAAACACCTTCGGAGACACCTGTGGAGCATCTTTATAATCACCCATTTACGTTGTGATGTTTGATAGCACACAAGGTGTTCCTCTGGTATTTGGGAGTTGCATAATCTCATAGTCAAAGGAATATGTATAAGTCATGAAGAAAGCAATAGCAATAGAACTTAGCGATCATTATGCTAAGCTAACGGATGGGTCTTGTCCATCACATCATTCTCCTAATGATGTGACCCCGTTCATCAAATGACAACACATGTCTATGGTCAGGAAACTTAACCATCTTTGATTAACGAGCTAGTCAAGTAGAGGTATACTAGGGACACTTTGTTTTGTCTATGTATTCACACATGTATCAAGTTTCCGGTTAATACAACTCTAGCATGAATAATAAATATTTATCATGATATAAGGATATATAAATAACTACTTTATTATTGCCTCCAGGGCATATTTCCTTCAGTTATTCCATCTCATATCCTTCTGATTCGCCCATCCTAAAGGATTTTTCTTCCCTAAGTGATTGCTCTCCAAGTTGGTGAGGCAGTTTGAGGATATCTAGCTTGCAAAAAAAATGCCATTTGCATACTACCTTCCTCTTAGTACTCAAGCACACAAGCTCTCGGGCTTCTCCAACAATTGCCATGCTTGCTTTGCCAGCAAAGCAAATCATTAACAATGTCCATGGGAATCTAGGCCTCCTTTACTCTTCGGGTGAAAGGATCGAGAAGAGGGGTCTAGAGGGGGGTGATTAGACCCTCAACAAGTAAAAGTGGCAGTTTTTAAGTTCTTCAAGTTAAGGTGGATTTTTAGCATTAGTTTAAGCATTCACAATACATTTTAAGCAAGCATGCATGACAAGAGTATATGCAGCGGAAAGGATAAAGCATGCTAATTGCAAGAAAGTAAAGGGATGGGATTGGAGTGTGCAAACGCAATGAAGACATGAAGATTTTTGGCATGGTACCGATAGGTGGTGCTATTGTACATCCGTGTTGATGGGGACTTCAATCCATGAAGGGTAACGGTTGTGCGAGTCCAGGGAGGGCTCCACCCGCTCAGGGTCCATGAAGAAGCAACCATGTCTACCCCACCATGGCCATCGCCCACGAAGGACTTGCCTCACCCAGGTAGATCTTCATGAAGTAGGCGATCTCCTTGCCCTTACAAACTTCTTAGTTCAACTCCACAACTTGACGGAGGCTCCCAAGAGCTTGGAACCAATCTAGGAGACACCACTCTCCAAAAGGTAATAGATGGTGTGTTGATGATGAACTTGTTGCTCTCGTGCTTCAAATGATAGTCTCCCCAACACTCAACTCTCTCTCACAGATTTGGATATGGTGGAAAGATAATTTGAGTGGAAAGAAACTTGGGAAGGCTAGAAATCAAGATTCTTGTGGTAGGATTGGAATATCTTGATCTCAACACATGAGTAGGTGGTTCTCTCTCGGAAAATGTATGATGGAAGTGTAGGCACATTCTGATGGCTCTCTCACATATGGAGAAGGGGGTGGAGGGGTATATATAGCCTCCACACAAAATCCAACCGTTACACACATTTGACCCATCTCGGTGAGACCGAATAGATAAACTCGGTGGGACCGATTAGTTCAAAATATGAACGTTAGGAATCTCAGTGGGACCGACTATAACAACTTGGTGGGACCGATGTGCTAGAGATTTAGGGCAAACATTATCTCTGTGGCACCGATTGCATCAACTCGGTGAGACCGAAGTGAAGCAATAAGGCAACAGAGAGAATGGCAAGCCAACTCAGTGAGACCGATTGCATAACTCGGTGAGACCGAAATAAATGCAACAAGTCATAGAGCGTTGGCAAGGCCATCTCGGTGAGACCGAGACCCGTATCGGTGAGACTGAACTGTTAGTGTTTTTGGGAGTGGCTATGTCATATGAACTCGGTGGCGCCTGATAGAAAGAATCGGTGGGGCCGAGTTGGAGTTTAGGGTTTTGACATATTTGGATGGAGAGAGTGGTTGAGGGCTTTGGAGCAATATCACTAAGCATTTGAGCAAACAAGCCATTAAGCAACACATCATACCCTTTTAATAGTATTGGCTTTGCTATGGACTCAATGTGATCCTGGATCACTTAAAATAAGATGAAGAGTCTTGAGCTTTTGCCAATATGTGTCTTTACACTACAAAAAATACACTTCCGTGATGATACGTGTTTGTCACAGTAGGTCGCGTTTTCTGTCATGCATGTACATCCATGACGATTTTATGACAGAATCAAGATAGTCATACCTGTGCTGTCGTAGAAGTGTTCCATGACATTACCAAAATTATCATCACGGAAGTGTCCACTTCCATGATGATAAATTGCGTGTCACAGAAGTGCTTTCGTCAAGGGTGACCGACACGTGGCATCCACCATAACGGAATGCCGTTAAGCTATCGGGTCGGGTTTTGGATCCGATAACCCGTTAACAACCCCGACCAATGGGGATTTTCCACGTGTGAAATCATCATTGGCTGGAGGAAACACGTGTCGGCTCATCGCTGGGACAGATGTCATCCACTCATTGGACAGAAGGCGCCTATGATACGTCGACACGTGGCACGACCAAATAGAGGCCCAATCCTATGAAAAGGCCGGCCCGTTTGACTTGGTCAAAAGGTGGCGGCCCGGCCCATGGAAAGCCTGTTAACGGCCTGTTCGCATATAGCCCATTTACAACCCGCTAACCCAAGGCCCATTACGCCCTATTCGAATTAGGCCCAGTAGTGTCATCTAGGCCATCCAATATGATTCCTGCCCGTTTTCACTTCTGGCCCATGTATGGCCCATGACGTCTTTCGGCCCATATGAGGCCCTATGTAACTCTTAGCCTATTAACGGCCCGTGGTGAAACTGGCCCGTAATGAACAGTGTATCACTTTACACCCATTAACGGCCCGTGGTGAAACTGGCCCATAAAGAATAGTGTATCACTTTATACCCATTAACGGCCCGTTATTCCGTTGGGCCGTTTCTAGCCCATGTTATCTTTCGGTCTTCTCAGAGCCCATTTATTCTTGGGCTATTTTCCAGCATTCTTTTACTTACGGCCCTTTACTGTCATTTTCTACTTGTGGGCCAAATTCAGCCCGTGGTTACAATCGGCCCATTTGTGGTCCGTTAATACATTGGGCCATTTTCATAGCGTCATCAAATACGGCCTATTAACGATGGCCCATTATGGTCGGCCCATGAACGGACGATTCCAGCTCTAGCCCGTTTATGGCCAGAATGTGGTCTGTTTGGCCCATGTTTGGCCAATCGATCATACGGCCCGTATAAGGCCCATTGATGATACGACCCATAGAAGGCGCATTGTTTCTATGATCCGTAGAAGGCCCATTGTTTCTACGGCCCGTAGAAGGCCCACTATTTCTACGGCCCTAGAAGGCCCACTGTTTATACGGCCCATAGAAGGCCCACTGTTTCTACGGCCCGTAGGAGGCCCAGTGTCACTATAGTAAATATTAGCCCATGGTTATTGTGTCATAGTTTTAAAAATAGGTTATTGCAGCCACTAGAAAACCATAGAAAAAGAACTGCACTGACTACAAGCAAACAAATAAACAAGACAACAAGGTAATAAATAAGCAAGCAACTTACACTAGGCTATCACGGCTATTACACATATTACATCCACCGGGCATCAAAGTTCGCCACCAGTGCAAATATAGGGAACACAACAGCATATAAACACCGCAGCAAAACAGGTCCAAAACTGAAACCACTTCAGAAGAGCTCAAGAAACAATATCCTGGGTACCCATAATGCTGGCAAGATGCTTAGCAAGTGTAGCGACCCGACCCGAATGGATCAAGTCTCTGTGCTTATGTGTCATCCCTGGATCAGTATGCTGACACACACAGTACTCGAAGGATTTATAACAGAGGTAAATCACATGTATAAAGTAACGTAAATACTATTACCTCAATCCATATAGCGGAAGCAACAAGGTTGTGGATTCCCATCAACACCAACGGCAAAGTTGAGTGTAGAAATCGTAACCCTAACGTATCACTTACTCGTCGTAAGAAAACCTGCAACATAAGACGTTGCAGCCCGAAACGGGTCAGTACATTGAATGTACTGGCAAATTCACACCATAGAGAAAAATGATGAACAAAGGCTATCACTATATGCATATTTGGCTGGTGGAAAAGCTCTATGGTTATAAGGTTTTTGCGTAAAGCCAATTTTTCCCTACTGCAAAGGAATAAATTTATTCAACTATCATGGTGGTTGTGAAACATTGAGAATGGTTTACAGCATTCTCAATCCCAATTAAAAATAATTAAAACCCAACAACATTAATTAGAAGTAACATGTTGAGATTCACAATGATATTCAAGTACTAGATACTCAAGTTGTCCATAACCGGGGACACGGCTAATCATGATTAGTTTGTTACTCTGCAGAGGTTTGCGCACTTTTCCCCACATGACTCGATCGCCTCCGTTTGTTTTCTCGCACTACAAGGTGTTTGAGAAACGGATGACCGAGACATAGTCTTTCAGAAGCGCTAGCACCTTACATGTGGGGTAGACCGTACCACCTACAACCCCTACATCTGCTAGTCCACCCCGTAAGAGTTCGCACAACTTAGTCAACTATGCCAGAGCCCATAATGGCATGTGGCTGCACACGGAAGTATTTAGTATGAAAGATCTTATGATCCCTTTGAGCCTGGGTGGCGGTCCGAAAAAAAAAACAGGCAAGTCCTGATAGACATCAGGTGCCTCAATCCACCCAGATGTGTGTTTAAGTTGCCACCTTAGATAAACCATTAAAATTATCAACTCACATCTGTCATGGATATCACTCACCCAATCCACGTCTACTAGCATAGCATGGCATAATAAGAAAACATAGAAGTAACTCCCAAGGGTTTGATAATAATACAGGTAATAGGTACTACCTCATCTACTTCCCATCCCACAATTTAATTAGATCCTAACCATGCAATGTGTGAGGATTGATCTAATGCAATAAAACTGGGTTGTAGAAAGGTATGATCGAAGTGTGAACTTGCCTGCAATGTTGATGAAGATGATTCGCACTCAAAACTCTTGATAGATCTACTCGTCACTCTCCGGTCAATCTATCGTAAGCAAGCAATAGTAACCACACAATAAGTACTCATCTAACGCACAGGTAAAACTCGAACAAGAGAACGAACCAGAGAGTTCAACTTAAGAACTCCGGTTGCAAAGAAAGGACGAACCGAACAAACGACGGAAAACAAACGGCGGAAGAAAACAACTCGGTTCTAGCAAGTTGAAACTAGGTCAAAATTTTATAGTAGCAAAAACTTGTTTAAGTTGATTAGACGGAACGGCGGTTTCGAGACGAAACTCCAGGCGCTTGAATCACCTGATTCTGATAAACGAGCGAGAAGATAAACTAGAACGAAGATCAGATCTGAGATCGCGATCGCGGAATAAATCCGACGAGAAGAAAAAGAAGAACGGTTAAACGAACGGGCACCGTTAACCTGGAATAATCGGTGATCACGTTCGTTGAGACGAACGGTCCGAAAAAAAGAACGAAAACCGATCTAGGGTTTTCGGAAAAGAAACCGAAAAAGAAAACGGAAAACCGATCTAGGGTTTCGGAAAAGAAACCGAAACGAAGAATTGGAGAGAAAAACCGGAAAAGAAAACCGGAACGGTTTCTTTTAAAAGAACCGAACCGCGGGGAAGAAAAAGAGAGGCGCAGGGCTACCTCCGGCGAGGCGGGGGGAACGGTGGCGACGGCGGCGTGCTAGGGCGGCGGCGGCGCTATAGGGGCGGCGGCGGCGGGTGAGGGGCACGGCGGCGGGTGAGGGGCACGGCGGCGGGTGAGGGGTGGCGCAGCGGCGGTGTAGGCAAGGCGCGGCGGCGGCGGGTGACGCAGGGCGCGGCGCGGGTGAGAGGCACGGCGGCGGGTGAGGGGCGCGGCGGCGGGTGAGGGGCACGGCTTGGGTGGTGGAGAGAGGGGTTTTGATTTGATGTATTTGGAGGGGGGCGCTGTTGGGGTATTTATATAGGTGAGAGGGGGGGGTTTACTTGGGGTAGAGGGCAAGAAAATAGAGTAGGAATAGGAATAGGAAAAAGAGTAGAAAAAAGAGTCCTAGAAGAAAAACGAAACAAAGGAAAGAAACTAGCCTAGGATCCAAAAGGATCCGGCTAAAGCAAGGCGAGGCGGCAGCCTGGGCGTTGGCTCCTGTGCCAGGCGCTGCACTGCGCGCGGCTGGGGGTGGTGGCCTTTGGCCCGGCTGGGCCTTGGCCTGGCCGGCTTGCTCCTGTTTTTTTTAACACATTCCGCGCGCAGAAAAAAAACGAAAAAGAAAACTAAACGGGCTCCAAAATTCTAAAAGTAAATTTTCCCCGACTCCTAAAAATGAGTCGAACAAAATGAACTTTTCTCCGGACCAAAAATAAAATTTTCAAAAACGCGCATTTTTCCCTATCCAAATAAAAACAAACAAACACCGGAAAACGAAATTTGATCTATTTATTAAATCTTCATTTTTTCCTATATTTTGGGAAAGTCATATTATTCCCTCTCTTATATTTTTTTAATAACGGAAAAATTATTGAAGAGGAAATAAATAAATCAAATGATCCTTTTTTTTCAAATTCGAGAAAACTCTCAAATATGAAAATAACGAAATCTCCAACTCTCTCCGAAGGTCCTTGAGTTGCGTGAAATTTCTAGGATCGACCAAAATGCAAGAAAATAGGATATGCATGATGATCTAATGTATTCCAATTTGAAAAAAATAAATTCAAAAGAACTTTGAATTTAATTCTTTGAAACTCCCAACTCATATTTCATAATTTGAAGAAGTCATTTTATCTTCTCTCGTGAAAATCATTAAGTCGCATAAAGTTTCAGAATTGGAATATTTCCAAATGAAATTCAAATGTTTTCAGCACCCCTTGTCATTTAAATAAATGGAAGAAGTCATGTCATCTTCTCTCCAGGGTTTCGTGGTGAAAAGAATTTGAATTCACGGAGATCATAAAGCAAATATGAAAGTTTGGGAAAGTCCTTTTATTCCCTCTCATTTAACTTTCAAAAAGCTTCGAATTCACTCACTTTCAGACAATCAATCAAACAATCAATCAAATCTATCTATTTGTTTATAACATTCCAAAATTTAGAATTTTGGGATGTTACAGCAAGCTTATTAACTTTCTCTTGTTTGGCGCTGAAGTCCTCCAGCGCTTGCTGTTGCACCAGAAAGTATGCATCTGAATTCTGCAAGGACTTCCTCAGTCCTTCGGCTTCCTGTCGCATAACATCTGATCGATGTCTTTCAACTTGAAGTTGAGACTCAAGAAGCCGAACTGATTCAGGCAACGAGTTCGAAGATCTGGTGCCAGCAGTGGTAGCCAGTAACTCGAACACTACATCAAGACATGACTTTGGGGCTGTCTCAGTGTCTTCAATATAGTTTTTATCAGCTTTCTTGGAGACCAACAGGGATGTCTCACTATCTTGAACCTTATCTGCATTACTTCCTTTACCATTGCATAACAGGGTACTCTTCTCCAATATTTTATCCGTGTTATAAAAGAGAAACAAACAAACACATCTCATGTTTACAATGTAGTATATAAAACTCATTTTGGTAAACCAGTTCAGTAGTAAGGTGGACAGGATAACAACATGAAACAAACATATATCTATGTAGTATGGTCACTGTATGGTCTATATCATTCTAGTTTATGTTGCCAAATCAAGATAGATACAGTTTGAATCATATCTATTTAAGACAAAGTAGCATAGACAGAATATAAGTGTGGGAAACTACACAACAATAACGACACTTGTAATGTGCTGGCATGAGAACATAATTGTTTATTCAATTGAAGCTGAAATCAACATAGAGCAAGTTACAACAGCAAACAGCCAAACACGTTGAAGAAACAGGTTTAAAACATACCTGTTGCGCCATTGGAGTTTCAATTGCATCCTTCAAATTTGAAATTAGTTGGTATCAGTAAATACAGTGATGCAAGAGCAAAGTAGTATGAACCATAGCTATGGAACCTGAGCTGAGAACAATTCTTCTTCTACTTTAAGCGTTGACTTCGGGTTTGGAGTGGTGGTCCTCGTGATTTGGGCACTGCAGTTGCCTTACTAACTGCTCATGTTTGGGTGCTCTGTGGTGGAGACGGTGTTGTGTCAACGGGAACTGGCTGTCTATCTGCTGGGGTTGGGGTTAGAAGGGGTGTAGCTGGTTCTCTGTCCAACTGGGTAGGGGTACAATCTGCATGAGTGTGGGTTATGTGTGGTGGGGCTGGTTCTTGGGCAAGTACAATCGTGGTTCTATCTGCATCGACAGGTAGCACAATCTTTTTTGAAGACCGTGTTTTTACTCCCAGAGATACTGCCATCACTCCCTCCAATTGAAATGGCTGATAAACAAGAAAAGTAATTGAATGTACAGACATTGTAAGATAGACATGTGCAATGGATAGTAGGGAAGAAAACATGGCATGAAATAATTCACATTTATGTTGTCTAAGCAAACAGAATAGCAGGACATAATTTCACATATATGATGGCTAATTAAATAGGATAGCATGACACAATTTCACATGTATGATGGCTAACTAAACAAGATAGAATGACATACTTCAAAATATGATGACTATGTAAACATGATGACATGATATAACTATACGATGTGTCTATTAAAGTGGTTGGCATGCCATAAATCACAAACATGCCGTCGATGGAAACATGATGGCATGATATAATTCATGGATAGAATGACATAATTTAAAATATGATGACTATGTAAATAGGATGAGATGATATAACTATATTATGTCTTTAGAAAATGGGTTGGCATGCCATAATTCAGATACATGCTATCTATGTAAACATCATGGCATGACAAAATTCAAATATATGATTTATATACTAAGGAAGTGAGAAGAGGGCAATCACATATATGATGTGTCAACTAAGGAGATGGCATTAAATATTGTGTATATGATGTAAAAACTAAGCCTTGCAATACAACATATGCATTATATGAGTAATATAACCCTGCCAAGTTTGAGCATACACCTGATAACCCACAAGTATAGGGGATCGCAACAACTTTCGAGGGTAGAGTATTCAACCCAAATTTATTGATTCGACACAAGGGGAGCCAAAGAATATTCTCAAGTATTAGTAGTTGAGTTGTCAATTCAACCACACCTGGAAACTTAGTATATGCAATAAAGTGTTCAGTAGCAAAGTAATATGATAGTGATGGTAACGGTAACAAAAGATTAATGAAAGCAAAGTAATATTTTTGGTATTTTGTAGTGATTGTAACAATAGCAACGGGAAAGTAAATAAATGTAAACCAGTATATGGAAAGCTCGTAGGCATCGGATCAGTAATGGATAATTATGCCGGATGCGGTTCATCATGTAACAGTCATAACATAGGGTGACACAAAACTAGCCCCAATTCATCAATGTAATGTAGGCATGTATTCCGAATATAGCCATACGTGCTTATGGAAAAGAACTTGCATGACATCTTTTGTCCTACCCTCCCGTGGCAGCGGGGTCCTAATGGAAACTAAGGGATATTAAGGCCTCATTTTAATAGAGTACCGGAACAAAGCATTAGCACATAGTGAATACATGAACTCCTCAAAATACGGTCATCACCGGTAAGTATCCCGATTATTGTCACTTCGGGGTTAACGGATCATAACACATAATAGGTGACTATAGACTTGCAGGATAGGATCAAGAACTCTCATGTATTGCTGAAAACATAATAGGTTCAGATCTGAAATCATGGCACTCGGGCCCTAGTGACAAGCATTAAGCATAGCAAAGTCATAGCAACATCAATCTCAGAACATAGTGGATACTAGGGATCGAACCCTAACAAAACTAACTCGATTACATGATAAATCTCATCCAACCCATCACCGTCCAGCAAGCCTACGATGGAATTACTCACGCACGGCGGTGAGCATCATGAAATTGGTGATGGAGGATGGTTGATGATGACGATGACGACGAATCCCCCTCTCTGGAGCCCCGAACGGTCTCCAGATCAGCCCTCCCGAGAGGATTTAGGGCTTGGCGGCAGCTCCGTATCGTAAAACGCGATGATTTCTTCTCTTTTATTTTTTTCTCCCCGAAAGCAAATATATAGAGTTGGAGTTGGAGTCGGGAGGTCTCCAGGGGGCCCACGAGGTAGGGGGGCGCGCCCTAGGGGGCGCCCTCCACCCTCGTGGATAGGGTGTGGGCCCCCTGGTCTTCATCTTTGGTGAGGATTTTTTATTATTTATTGTAAGATATTCCGTGGAGTTTCAGGTCATTCCGTGAACTTTTGTTTTCTACACATAAAACAACATCGTGGCAATTCTGCTGAAAACAACGTCAGTTCGGGTTAGTTCCATTCAAATCATACAAGTTAGAGTCCAAAACAAGGGCAAAAGTGTTTGGAAAAGTAGATACGACGGAGACGTATCAACTCCCCCAAGCATAAACCCTTGCTTGTCCTCAAGCAATTCAGTTGACAAACTGAAAGAAATAAAGAAAAACTTTTACAAACTCTGTTTGCTCTTGTTGTTGTAAATATGTCAAGCTAGCATTCAAGTTTTCAGCAAAGATTATAACTAACCACATTTGCAATAATTCTCAGGTCTCATGATTACCCATATCAATAGCATAATCAACTAGCAAGCCATAATAATAAATCTCGGATGACAACACTTTCTCAAAACAATCATAATATGATATAACAAGATGGTATCTCGCTAGCCCTTTCTGAGACCGCAAAACATAAATGCAGAGCACCTTTAAAGATTAAGGACTGACTAGACATTGTAATTCATGGTAAAAGAGATCCAATCATAGTCACACCCAATATAAATTAACAGCGATGAATGCAAATGACAGCTGCGCTCTCCAGCTAGTGCTTTTAATAAGAGGGTGATGACTCAACATAAAGGTAAATGGATAGGCCCTTTTCAGAGGGAAGCAGGGATTTGTAGAGGTGCCAGAGCTCGGTTTTGAAATAGAGATAATTAATATTTTGAGCGGTATACTTTCATTGTCAACATAACAACCAAGAGATGGCGATATCTTCCATGCTACACACATTATAGGCGATTCCCAAACAGAATGGTAAAGTTTATACTCCCCCTCCACCAACAAACATCAATCCATGGCTTGCTCGAAACAACGAGTGCCTCCAACTAACAACAGTCCCAGGGGAGTTTTGTTTTGCAATTATTTTGATTTAGTTTGCATAGAGCATGGGACTGGGCATCCCGGTGACCAACCATTTTCTCGTGAGGGAGGAGTGGAGTCCACTCCTCTTGAGAATAACCCGCCTAGCATGGAAGATACAGACAGCCCTAGTTGATACATGAGCTATTTGAGCATACAAAACAGGATGATTATTTGAAGGTTTAGAGTTTGGCACATACAAATTTACTTGGAATGGCAGGTAGATACCGCATATAGGAAGGTATAGTGGACTCATCTGGAATAACTTTGGGGTTTAAGGGATTGGATGCACAAGCAGTATTCCCGCTTAGTACAGGTGAAGGCTAGCAGAAGACTGAGAAGCGACCAACTAGAGAGCGACAACAGCCATGTGCATGCATTAAAATTAATAAACATTGGATGCAATGAACATAAATATAGTGAAGGCTATGTTGATTTGTTTCAACTACATGCGTGAACATGTGCCAAGTCAAGTCACTTAAATCATTCAAAGGAGGATACCACCCCATCATACCACATCATAACCATTTCAATAGCATGTTGGCACGCAAGGTAAACCATTATAACTCATAGCTAATCAAGCATGGCACAAGCAACTATGATCTCTAATTGTCATTGCAAACATGTTTATTCATAACAAGCTGAATCAAGAACGATGAACTCATCATATTTACAAAAACAAAAGAGGTCGAGTTCATACCAGTTTTTCTCATCTCAGTCAGTCCATCATATATCATCATAATTGCCTTTCACTTGCACGACCGAACGATGTGAATAATAATAAGAATGCACGTGCATTGGACTAAGCTGGAATCTGCGAGCATTCAATAAATAGAAGAAGACAACGCAATATGGGCTCTTGGTTAAATCAACAGTAAAGCATATAAGAGCCACTTCAACAATTCAATCATGGTCTTCTCCTACTGACCCCAAAGAAAAGAAAAGAAATAAAACTATTTACATGGGAAAGCTCCCAACAAGCAAAAGAAGAACGGGAAATATTTTTGGGTTTTCTTTTTAATTACTACTACAAGCATGGAAAGTAAATTAATTAAAAGCTACAACTGATTTTTTGGTTTTTCTTAAGGTTTATTAAACACACAAGAAGAAAGCATAAAAAGGGAAAATAAACTAGCATGGATGATACAATGAAAAAGTATGAGCACCGACATTTAGCAATGAGTGTGTGAACATGAATGTAATGTCGGTGGGAAATACGTACTCCCCCAAGCTTAGGCTTTTGGCCTAAGTTGGTCTATGGCCACGGCTGGCCTGGCTGATATCCGTAGTAGAAGTTGGGGTCGTACTGAGATGCAGCGGCTATCGCCTGCTGAGCTGCTGAGTGGCGACGAGCGGCCTCCGCTCTCCTCTCGTACTCATCTGCCTCCTCTCTGGTAATAGTATATCCTCCTCTTGCCTGATAATCAAAGAAAGCAGGAGCAGGGAGAGTAATACGGACAGCACGGCATGTGTCAAAGATTAGTCAGTACTGGAGAGGCGATTCGTTCCTCTCGACAAAATGGTGGTGAACCATAGCATGAAAATCTAGATAGGCAGGAGGTAATTCAATATCATCCTCGCGTACATCTATACCAAGAAAATTAGCTACGCGGGTTGCATAAATTCCACCAAAGAAATCTCCATTAAGTCTATTAAGATGCAACCTACGTGCAACAATGGCTCCCAAATTATATGATTTGTCTCCTAACACAGCACTCCTAAGAATACTGAGGTCAGGGACACACATGTGACATGCCTCATCTTTACGATTTATGCATCTACCTATGAAGAGAGCACAATAATGTATAGCAGGAAAGTGAATGCTCCCTGTGGTAGCTTGTGTAATATCTCTAGATTCTCCCACAGTTATATCAGCAAGAAAATCTCTAAATTCAGATTTGCGAGGATCCCTTATACTACCCCATTGTGGAAGTTTGCATGCAGTGGTAAAATCCTCTAAGTCCATGGTATAAGATTTATCATAAAGATCAAACAGGACAGTTGGAGAGTTACGTGAAGTGGAAAATTCAAACCTCCTCACAAAGGAACTAGCGAGGTTATGATACTGACTACACTTCTCTTCCTCGAAGTTCACAAGATCAGCGTTATGCAAATATGCGTTGAATTCTTCTTTTATTCCCGCTCGATCCATAAAATTTTTAGAAGGCTACTCACAAGGACGCACTGGAGCGTCTCTTGGTGGCTCTTCGTCAGCATCACACATTGCAAGCCTGGGTCCTTGCTTCTTTGAAGAACCACCTTGGAACATTTTCCTAAGCATTTTCTTCCTCTGAAAAATTCGGAAATTTTTTAGTAACGTCAAAATAAAAGTAAACCAAACTCAATAATATTGATAACAACTACTCCTACAAGTGCGTAGGGCCTATATCATGCATCAAAACTACTTTTGACCATATAAATTTGACATGCAAGCTCAAGAACAGGGTCACCTAAGCAGCAAAAATTTGCAATGAATAAAACACTAGAACAAAAACTAATTGGACCAATGGAGGAGTCACATACCAAGGAACAATCTCCCCAAGCAGTTTTGTGAGAGGTGCTTTGAGCAAGGAGATCGAAAATGGCAGCAACGAGGGCTGGAACTCGTGCTTGAGTTGGTTTTTCGTGTTTGTGGGAGGAAGAAGAAGAGGATGGGTGCAGGAATAAGTGGAGGAGGGCCACCGTGGGCCCACGAGGTAGGGGGCGTGCCCAGGGGGGTAGGGCGCGCCCTCCACCCTCGTGGCTAGGTGGCAGCTCCCCCGTGGTGATTTTTGCACCATAAATCCTCAAATATTCCCAAAAAAATCATATTAAATTGGCATGTCATTCTGAGGACTTTTATTTTCGGGATATTTTATATTGCTCGGATAAGTCAGGAAACAGATAGAAAAATACTATTTTTACTTTATTTCAACTAAATAACAGAAAGTATAGAGAGGGTACAGATGGTTGTGCTTCTAGTTTCATCCATCTCATGCTCATCAAAAGGAAAAAGGAATCCACTAACAGGGTTGATTAAGTCTTGTTAACAAACTCATTCCGATTAACATGAAACCGGAGAAATTTCGAATAACACTAGGTTACCTCAACGAGGATATGCACATCCCCAACAATAAGTATATCATATTTCTTCTTGACAGTAGGAAGAGGAAATTCGAAACCTCCAAATATAATCGATGGAATTTTTCCGATAGAATTGATACTATGAACTTGAGGTTGTTTCCTCGGAAAGTGTACCATATGCTCATTACCATTAACATGAAAAGTGACATTGCCTTTGTTGCAATCAATAATAGCCCCTGCAGTATTAAGGAAAGGTCTTCCAAGAATAATAGACATAATATCGTCCTCGGGAATATCAAGAATAACAAAGTCCGTTAAAATAGTAACGTTTGGAACCACAACAGGCACATCCTCACAAATGCCGACAGGTATAGCAGTTGATTTATCAGCCATTTGCAAAGATATTTCAGTAGGTGTCAACTTATTCAAGTCAAGTCTGCGATATAAAGAGAGAGGCATAACACTAACACCGGCTCCAAGATCACATAAAGCAGTTTTAACATAGTTTCTTTTAATGGAGCATGGTATAGTAGGTACTCCTGGATCGCCAAGTTTCTTTGGTATTCCACCCTTAAAAGTATAATTAGCAAGCATGGTGGAAATTTCAGCTTCTGGTATCTTTCTTTTCTTTGTAACAATATCTTTCATGTACTTAGCATAAGGATTCATTTTGAGCATATCAGTCAATCGCATACGCAAAAATATAGGTCTAATCATTTTAGCAAAGCGCTCAAAATCCTCATCATCCTTTTTCTTGGATGGTTTGGGAGGAAAAAGCATGGGTTTCTGAACCCAAGGTTCTCTTTCTTTACCATGTTTCCTAGCAACAAAGTCTCTCTTATCATAACGTTGATTCTTTGATAGTGGGTTATCAAGATCAACAGCAGGTTCAATTTCTACATCATTATCATTACTAGGTTGAGCATCATCATGAACATCATCATTAACATTTTTATTAGGTTCATGTTCATTGCCAGATTGTGTTTCAGCATCAGACATAGAGATATTATTTGGATTATCAGGTGGTTCAGCGATAGGTTCACTAGAAGTTTGCACAGTCCTATCATTTTTCTTTTTCTTCCTTTTAGAAGAACTAGGTGCATCAATATTATTTGTCTGAAAATCTTGCTCAATTCTCTTATGGTGGCCTTAAGGATACAAAGGTTCCTGAGTCATTCTACCAGTTCTAGTAGCCACTCTAACAGCATAATCATCTTTCTTACTATTCATTTCATCGAGCAATTCTTTTTGAGCTTTAAGTACTTGTTCCACTTGGGTGGTAACCATAGAAGCATGTTTGCTAACGAGTTTAAGTTCACCTCTAATATTAGCCATATAATCACCCAAGTATTTAATCATATCAGCATCTTGTTTTAATTGTCTACCAAAATAAGCATTGAAGTCTTCTTGCTTAAACATAAAATTATCAAACTCATCCAAGCACTGACTAGCAATTTTAGTAGTAGGGATTTCAGCTTTATCATATCTATAGAGAGAATTTACCTTTACTACCTGTGTCGGGTTATCGGGATCAGGAGGTTCTTCAATAAATAAAGGATTAAGATCATATGCTTCTTCAATAGGCAGTAAATTAAGACCATGTATTTCTTCAATAGGAGGTAAATTCTTAACATCTTCAGCTTTAATACATTTTTCTTTCATAGATTTCTTTGCCTCTTGCATATCTTCGGGACTGAGAAATAGAACACCTCTCTTCTTCAGAATTGGTTTAGGAATAGGCTCATTAATTGGAGCAGGAGCTGGCTCAGGAGGTGCCCAATTATTTTCATTTGTCAACATATTATTCAATAAGATTTCAGCTTCATTCGGTGTTCTTTCCCTGAAAAGAGAACCAGCACAACTATCCAGGTAATCTATGGAAGCATCAGTTAGTCCATTATAAAAGATATCAAGTATTTCATTTTTCTTAAGAGGATGATCAGGCAAAGCACTAAGTTACTTGAGAAGCCTCCCCCAAGCTTGTGGGAGACTCTCTTCTTTCATTTGCACAAAGTTGTATATTTCCTTTAAAGTAACTTGTTTCTTATGAGCAGCGAAATATTTAGCAGAGAAGTTGTAAATCATATCCTGGGGACTACGCACACAACCAGGATCAAGAGAATTAAACCATATCTTAGCATCACCCTTTAATGAGAACGAAAATATTTTGAGGATATAAAAGTAGCGAGATCTCTCATCATTAGTGAACAGGGTGGCTATATCATTTAATTTAGTAAGATGTGCCACAACAGTTTCAGATTCATAGCCATGAAAAGGATCAGATTCAACCAAAGTAATTATATCAGGATCAACAGAGAATTCATAATCCTTATCAGTAACACAGATAGGTGAAGTAGCAAAAGTAGGGTCAGGTTTCATCCTAGCATTTAGAGATTACTTATTCCATTTAGCTAATAACCTTTTGAGCTCATGTCTATCTTTGCAAGCTAAAATAGCTAAAGAAGCTTCTTGATCAAAAACATAACCCTCAGGAATAACAAGTGGTTCTTCATCATCACTTTCATCATTATAATCAGATTCCATATTTTCAATATCTCTAGCCCTAGCAAGTTGTTTGTCAAGAAATTCACCAAGTGGCACAGTAGTATCAAGCATAGAAGTAGTTTCATCATAAGTATCATGCATAGCAGAAGTAGCATCATCAATAACATGCGACATATCAGAACGAATAGCAGAAGCAGGTTTAGGTGTCGCAAGCTTACTCATAACAGAAGGTGAATCAAGTGCAGAGCTAGATGGCAGTTCCTTACCTCCCCTCGTAGTTGAGGGATAAATTGTTGTCTTAGCGTATTTCAAGTTCTTCATAGTGTCCAGCAGATATAAATCCCAAGTGACTCAAAGAATAGAGCTATGCTCCCTGGCAATGATGCCAGAAATTAGTCTTGATAACCCACAAGTATAGGGGATCACAACAGCTTTCGAGGGTAGAGTATTCAACCCAAATTTATTGATTCGACACAAGGGGAGCCAAAGAATATTCCCATGTATTAGTAGCTGAGTTGTCAATTCAACCACACCTGGAAACTTAGTATCTGCAGCAAAGTGTTTAGTAGCAAAGTAATATGATAGTGATGGTAACGGTAACAAAAGATTAATGAAAGCAAAGTAATATTTTTGGTATTTTGTAGTGATTGTAACAATAGCAACGGGAAAGTAAATAAGCGTAAACCAGTATATGGAAAGCTCGTAGGCATCGGATCAGTAATGGATAATTATGCCGGATGCGGTTCATCATGTAACATTCATACCATAGGTTGACACATAACTAGCTCCAATTCATCAATGAATGTAGGCATGCATTCCGAATATAGTCATACATGCTTATGGAAAAGAACTTGCATGACATCTTTTGTCCTACCCTCCCGTGGCAGCGGGGTCCTAATGGAAACTAAGGGATATTAAGGCCTCCTTTTAATAGAGTACCGGAACAAAGCATTAGCACATAGTGAATACATGAACTCCTCTAATACAGTCATCACTGGTAAGTATCCCGATTATTGTCACTTCGGGGTTAACGGATCATAACACATAATAGGTGACTATAGACTTGCAGGATAGGATCAAGAACTCTCATATATTGCTGAAAACATAATAGGTTCAGATCTGAAATCATGGCACTCGGGCCCTAGTGACAAGCATTAAGCATAGCAAAGTCATAGCAACATCAATCTCAGAACATAGTGGATACTAGGGATCAAACCCTAACAAAACTAACTCGATTACATGATAAATCTCATCCAACCCATCACTGTCCAGCAAGCCTACGATGGAATTACTCACGCACGGCGGTGAGCATCATGAAATTGGTGATGGAGGATGTTTGATGATGACGACGACGATGAATCCCACTCTCCGGAGCCCCGAACGGTCTCCAGATCAGCCCTCCCGAGAGGTTTTAGGGCTTGGCGGCGGCTCCGTATCGTAAAACGCGATGATTTCTTCTCATCTATTTTTTTCTCCCTGAAAGCAAATATATAGAGTTGGAGTTGGAGTTGGGAGGTCTCCAGGGGGCCCACGAGGTAGGGGTGCGCCCTAGGGGGGGGGCGCCCTCCACCCTCGTGGACAGGGTGTGGGCCCCTGGTCCTCATCTTTGGCAAGGATTTTTTATTATTTATTGTAAGATATTCCGTGGAGTTTCAGGTCATTCCGAGAACTTTTGTTTTCTGCACATAAAACAACATCATGGCAATTCTGCTAAAAACAACGTCGGTCCGGGTTAGTTCCATTCAAATTATACAAGTTAGAGTCCAAAACAAGGGCAAAAGTGTTTGGAAAAGTAGATACGGCGGAGACGTATCAACACCTCAGTGGGATAATAGGACTGGTCATCTGCCTCTGAATCATCCTCTGAAGAGCTATCTGTAACCAGCAAGATATCTGCTTCAGCAAGTCAGCAAGTAGCATTGTCTGCTCTGAAGACCTTGTTTTCACTCCAGATTTCTCCATCACCAATTCAAATGGCTGATGCACAGGAAGAGCAGTTGAATATACAAACATTGTCGACAAAAGCAATGAGAAATACAAAAAAGGATGGCATGATATAATTCACATATATGATGCTTGCCTAAACAGCATGGCATTGCATAATTCACATACATAATGCCTTGAAACAAGATAACATTGCATAATTCACATATATACTGTCTTGCAACAAGATGACATTGCATAATTCACATATATGGTAATTAGACACTAAACAAGTGGCATTCACGCAAAGCATGTCTAAACTAAGCAAATGACATAGCAATGCAAGATACCATACGCACGATATGAGCAACATAACCCTGCCAAGTTAGGGCATGCACTTCGGGGGGGGGGGGGGTATGACTAGTCATCTGTCTCTGAATCCTCCTCTGAGGAGCTATGGGCCAAGACATGCGCTTCGTCAGATAGCATTGTCTACTCTGAAGACCTTGTTTCCACTCCAGATTTTTCCATGACCGTGCCGAATGGCTGATGCACAGGAAGAGTAATTGAATGTACTAAAATTGTTGACAAATTTAACACGTAATAAAAAATGATGGCATGATGTAATTCACATATAAGATGACTGGCTAACCAGGGTGGCATTGCAAAATTCACATATATGATGCCTGGCTAGAGAAGATGACACTGCATGATTCACATATACAATAAAGAAACTAGACAGATGGCATTGACACAAAGCATGTCTAAACTAAGTAGATGACATCTTTAATGTATACATTAAGCAATGCAAGGCACCATATGCATGATATTACAAACATCAACATGCCAAGTTAGAGAGAAGACCTCATGGGGTAAATAGGAGTGGTCTTCTCCTTCTGAATCCCCCTCAGAACAGTTATCTTCCTCTTGATTACGATCCGAAATGGTTGGAGGGGGGCCGCCTTTGCGCCCACCATGGAATGACTTCTGCATAAAATTTTATTGCCACGCAAGGCTCGTCTCTTTTGCTCTACATGATCAGTTCCATTGTGTACAATAACTGGCATGCATAGGAATAAAACATAGTGAGATTATGTAAGGAGTGCATGCACAAATCCAGTGTGATGGTAGCAAACTGTGGATAGACCCAAAACCAATGATAGAAGGCAGATAATAGCTTTAGTTAAAAAATACAGGTAATGGCTCCTTTAATGTTTGTTTGCACCCAACATGAAACTCATAGTAGACACCAGAGATTAACCAGATAGTAGACAGATAGTACTGATTGCTGCCCCAATATGTACCCCACAACCATTTAAAAACTCAAGTTTCAGCATTAGTTTGGACCTGGCTCGGAGTCTAATAGGTGAACACGACGATAATGTAGCATGCCATCATATTAAGCGACGCATAACGTAAGCAGACACGGAAGAGTGCGACCTCTCTTGCGGACCCGTGTAGTCCTCAAGGTCATATGCTCAGTTGATGATGGTAATGCAGTTGCCGTGGCTGCCAGCGGCGGGGAAGAAGATCTGAGGCGGTGAAAGACAGTCTGAAGAGCGGATCCCTGCTGTGGTGAACCCTTCCGTCGTTGGAGCAGCTGAGCTGGGGTGGAACACAGCGCCGCAGGAGCAGGACAAATCACACAAGGTTTTCTTTGACACATATCTGTAATAGAAGTAATTGAGTAAGGGCTTGTTTGAATTTGAGGATTCTAACAATGCAGGGATAGGAAATAGATAGGAATAGGATAGGAATGCACGTGCAAAATAGAGAATTTAAAAACACAGGATTTCTGCCAATCTGGGTGTTTGATTCACAACAATTGGAAGATCACAGGATGCAAAAAAGCATGGTGAGATTAAGTCAAACCACAAGAAAATGTACGGTTATAATGCTATTATGCTACTATCTCTTAGTCTTGTGCTTGATGAATAGGAATATGAAAAGGAGGAGAAGTGGAAATTAGAATTCCAACGGTTTTTCTTTCAAGGAGACACTAAAGGAACAAATCCTACAGTTTTCCTTTGCTCCATTCCTTTCAACCAAATACATGAAAAGTAGTACCATAGGAAACTTTCCAATTCCGATGTTTTTCATTCACTTTTCCTTTCAAGCACTGGCGATTCTAGTAGGCAGGCTTGAGCAAGGAAAATCCTACACTAAAAAAATGTTTTTGTGCTACTTCTATTACTTTGGACATAGGCCACTGCCATACTAGCTCAACTCCCAGGCCCACCGACAAATGCACAGCTCAAACGCGCAGAGATAAATAATGATGGTGTTCAAGAGAGTCCATCACGGATAGCTAAGTTGCTTGGTACCTCACTGCTTGTCATATAGTAGGATAAAATAATCGTATTTCCCGTTACTACGAGTGCTCGGTGGACAATATATATATAACATGTAGAGTAAAAAAGAGATGCTACAAGTGTACAACCTCTTTGGCGAAGCCATGTCGATCTCAGCGTGATTGGGTTGGCCGGTGAGGATGCTCCGACTGACTTGGCTGTCGGAGGAGGGGAAGAAGATCTTAGGCATCTGGAGATGGAGCCCGAGGTAACACTCTGTTGTGATGGAGGGTTTCGTTGTTGGAGCAACTCCGGTGAGTTGTATGACGCCGAGGCTGAAGCAGGACAAGAGAGACAGCGAACAACGTTAACCTGAGTGGAATTCTAATAGCATCTCCAATACATGACGTAAAATACATAACCACAAAGTGCTAGATGTAAAATACATCAGACGCTCATCTCTAAACTTAACTGTCGAAACTGAATTTAACTGTCAAAACTTAACTTAACTGTCGAAATTGAATTTTGCTGTCGAAACTGAACACATTAGCAAGGTGAGGCTACACGTCGGCCGACCGACTTTTTCATCTCTGGTCAGTCGATTTTGCAGCCGTTGGATACAAAATCAAGGGCCTGCGGTTCATCTTCAACCTCCACCCCCCTGAGCCGCCAGCCACCACCGGCCAAACAGCAGCCCCCCGCCGCCCGCGGCTAGTGGTGCGCCGCCCCGGCCATCCCTCTAGGCCCCCCTGTGCCGAGCTTTTTCACTGGCGATCCCACGCCACCGCCCCGCCAACGCCCCGCCACCATCGGCGACCACCGCCCCCATCCTGAACCCTAAGATAGATAGTGGGGTACCTCTCCAGTGAGCCCCCCTCCCCGCTGCGGCTGGTTCTTCCTTCACCCCGGCGAGCCCCCCCCCCCTGAAAATCGACTGACCCAAAAGTCGATTCAGTCGACTGAAGTGTAGCTAAATCGGAGCAGCATCGCAAGCAAGAGCAAGAGAGAGAGCAGCAGCGCAAGCAAGAGCAATGGCAAGAGCAGACCAGGCAGGGGACCGAAAGCAAGAGCATAGCAGTAGCGCGAGTGAGAGCGAAAGCAACAGCAGCTCCTACTGATGTGGACGTTGCCGCCGAGGGAGCGACGCCGTGCAGGAAGTGGCTGGTGACGCTGCCGTGGATGGATCCGCGCCGTGTCGGCTCGGGACCAAGCGCCGGCAGCACCGTGGGATCGAATCAAGAAGAAAATGCGGCGATTAGTGTACAACCTCTTTGGTGGCGCAGATTAGGCCGCAACTTCATCCAAGGAAACGGTGATGGTGATGCTCTTCCGGTGGTGCAGGTGAAGATGGCGGTGTGGGAATGGAGGTGGCGGGAAAGACGAGGGGAACGTCGGGGCAGCTCCTTGGAGGTGGAGGACGGGGTGGCTGAACCGGCAGGACGATGAGATCGACGACGGATCCTCATCCAGTATAGTGGATGAGGGACGTCTAGGTGTTGCTGTGGACGACGTCGTCAGGGAAGAGGCTCCGGCTGGGAGGCGGACGGAGCAGGGTGTGGGGTTTCGTCACGGGTTTTTCTCGGCCTCGGTGTATGAATGGGTGGGCGGATGGGATGGCATTGGGGAATCATGGCTTAGAGACGTGCTTGTCCGAAATGTGGGGTAAGTTACGAAAGTACCCCCACCGATTTGAGGCGGTTCTTTCGGTTCAGGGGTACCACGGGCATTTCGCGTGTCGGGATTTCACAGGAGGTGGGAGTTTTCGCGCGCGTTGTAATTTTGGAATAGCAAGGCGCGGGTTGAGATGGAGGGAGTTGTCGGAGCACAACGAGACAAAGATATATCTTAAATATTTTGGGCTAACAAGGCGCGGGTTGAAGAGGCGGGAGTTTCACAGCACGATAGACAGAGACGCTAGCTTGAATTTTTGGCATAACAATGCGCGGCTTGAAATTTCGGAAGAACAAGCTTAACGTGTACCAAAAGAGACAATTTGCACCTCAACACGCACAACACACACACAAACACCATTTAGCATTTAGACTAGAGTAAGGTACACGTGCATTGCACGCGTGAGATTTGGTAACCAAATTATGAATAAATACCACATTATAGCATGCAAGCTTTCAGTCATATATGCATGATGTAGATGTTCGTTTAATTCTTATAGTTCATTTCATTCAAAATCATCTAGTTTTTATAAGAAAGCTAATCTATTTTAAGATTCATGGAATTGTGTGTCGTAAGACATAAAGTAAAAACAAATAATGGCAAATCATGTAGAAAAACATTTGGGCAATTCTGATACGGAAGATTCTAGAACAAATAAGAAGTGCTTGTGTTTTGATGTTTGTGCATTATGCTGAAGTTCAACCATGGAGTCTTCTAGATTATACATGTGGTGAGATCTGGTGGAATCTAGATGATATCCAACGGCCAGTAGTGCTCAAATTTGCCATCTTTGGACCATTGGATTCGCCTCATCCAACGACCATCTTTCAAAGTTAAAGTTACCCGCACACAATATAAAAAAATATAAAATATAATATATATATATAGGGGTATAGATATAGATATGTGATGCGAAAGCCGCCCATCATCTCTAATTAGAATAGTGTGTCCATGCACGGATGCGACATGGCCAAATGATGTCTGACATCGGTATCTCAAATTCAAATCAGTCTGACCTTGTTCAATGTGTATACATTACAACATGCTCGTTTCCAAACCACACCGTGCAGATCTCCGTTATATTCATGCATGCATGGGTTTCAAACATCAGGATCTCTTATTCAAATATTTGAATTCAACTTTACATTGATTATGACCTCACCTATTCTTTTACACCCACACAGTAGTCTTCTCTTTATAATTGTATCACTAACTTTCTCTCGTGCATGCATGCACACACACTACCAGTCGGCATTATCCATCACACGCATGCAATATTTTTCTTCAGGCCGGTCTCCCATGAAGGCACACACCCACACACATCCCCCTCTCCATCATATCGGGCATTCTTTATCTCTCACGCGTGCATGCGCAACGATCGATGTTCCTCTATGTATGTGTGTATATAGCTAGGTCTTTCATAGTTTTCCACACAAACCAATCAATCGATATATCCAGTGAGGTCTCACCCTCTTTCCCACGTCCACATCGATCAATATACACCTCTCTATATAGGATTAACATAGATAGCTAATACACCAACATTAATTATATATCCAACGTCCCCCTCTCATCATCCATGCCTTTCGCTTCCTCTCTCAGACGCGTGCACAATGGCGAAGACAGGGGGCAGTAAGGGCCCTGCCCCCTCCCCCCTAACATCACTATATATTGAGGCTAATATGAATGTGATCATTAGACAATTGCTGCTAAAAATGGTTTAAGTTCATGAATTGACCCTCCTCGTAAAGGATTAGCAATGCTTGGCCCCCTAGCTCATTTATTTTTCATGGCTCCGCCACTGCGCGCAACAGCGCACGTGTTCGCCCCCTCTCTCTAAATATCGACCTCGCACTTGTGCATTCCTTCATAGTCTCCCTCCACTCGGCCCCTCGCACCATCTTCTAGCCCCCCACCGGATTTTGCCACATGTACAATCTAGCAGACTCCATGGTTGAACTTAAGCATAAGGCACAAACCTCAAAACAACAGTGGTTCTCTTTAGTTCTAGAATCTTCCGTATCATAACTGCCCAAACTTTTTTTTTCTAGTTGAATTGCCATTATTTGTTTTTAATTTATGCTTTACAACGCACAATTCCATGAATCATAAAATAGATTAAGGGCTTCTTTGATTCAAAGGATTCTCAAAGGAATTTTGGAGGATTCTAATCATTAGGAATTTTTCCTATCTTGGTTGTTTGATTCGTAGGATTGTAAACCATAGGAATTTTTCCATATGATTCATTTGCACTAGATTTCATAGGAAACATCCCATCCACTCAAACCTCTTTGAAAGAATTCTGCATTTTTTCTATGCACAATCAAACACTCGTACAATCCTGTAGGATTCAAGACGACATTCCACTATAATCCCATGTTTTTCCTATTCCCGAGTTCTTAGGTCTTTTATAAAAACTAATTGATTTTGAATGAGATGAACTATAAGAATTAAACGAAGGGCTACGTTAGGCATATATGACTCAGAGATTACATGCTATAGTGTGGTATTTATTCATAATTTGGTTGCAAAATCTGATGCGTGCAATGGACGTGTACCTTACTAGTACTTCAAGTATGTGCAAAACACGTAAATTAGAATACCAATGGCATGCTACACAGTGTCTCTCTTACAGTTCATGAAGCCACGTGGCACATGTGGAGGCGTTGTTGCGACCTCCTTGCGTGGATTGATCACAGTGACGTGCTGCTGGTTCCAGAAGAATGTACTCGTCCTCCCTGAGCCATATTGGCGGTACATGCACGAAGCAAAGATGTGCACGCACGCCACGCACACACTCATTCCGTCGCACGCACATGCGGGTACACGGGCGGACGCAATTTTGTACCAAGATCCACCCCATGTGATAATTTGACGCGTGTAAAGTCATTCACTTCATTGATGGTCAATTAATACAACGCATGCAAATTGAGTGGACGTGAGGGTGGAAGAAAGACATTATTACTCCACTGCGCGCATGCGAGTAGTTAAATCGTGGGTTGCTAGTAGTACTTCCATTGGTCTCCCTCCTATTTTGTGCCAATTTTTGACAATAACATAATATTTACGCATTTGAGCAGTGTAGTACTTGAAATTGATGTTCCGCTAAACTCATCGGGAGCCGTTTCGGGCCTCGAAACCAAAACCATCAATTAATCTTTACCTTGTTCCCATCACATTTGAAAGCCTGCTCACACCTACTAGTACGTACCAAACCTGAACGTGTTCCCACTATGCAGGTATTAGTACTAGTGCTAGTACTTAGGTTATAAAAAGGGGAACTACCTAACTGAAAATTACTCTACCTTTCCTCTTCATAAGTGCTTCTTCTTCGTCCGTCGTTGCCATGGCCGGTGAGCAGAGCTCTAGGTCGAGAACTACTCGTAACAAGGGAGCGGCAACCAAGGCTGCGGAAAAAAAGAGAGGGCTCGCCGCCACGCAGAGACCTCAAAAGATCTCTCACGGGTAGGCGATGGCTCCTAGGAGCGCCCTAGCCGCGGAGGCGAACATGCCGAGCCGGCGGAGCTGGAGTCGTTATCCCTCGACAGCATGCCCGATCAGCTCAATAAGCACCTCAATAAGCAGAAGGAGTTCATCCAAGGCCTGATGGAGTTGCTGAAGGAGAGCCTCGACGACATGCCTGTTGAGCTCAATCAGCAGGGGGAGTTGACCGCCGGCTTGGTGATGCCGCTGAAGAAGAGCATTGCCTCGGAGAAGAAGGCGACCGGCGAAATCCTGCGACTTCAGGAGGACATGGCAAAGCTCTGCCACGAGATCGACCTATTGAAGGAGAAGAACGCCGGCTGGAAGAAGCTGCATGAGAATAGTAGTTCCTCGATGAAGATGCTGCAGGCCCTCGTCATGGAACAGAAGGAGGAGTTGGCGAAGCTCCACATCGAGCACCCGACTGCTGTCAAGGTACGTAATGCGGCCGTGGAACAGATGATGAAGGCTCGCGTCGAGAAATCCCGCGTCATGGACATAATGAAGAAGATGGCGGAGGAGACGCGCAAGGAGATGGAGGTCGTGGAGGCGATGAAGAAGCAGTTACGACTCTGCGGCGAATTAGATCATTTGGGGTGATAATCTTCCTTCTTCTTTTGTTCCTGTGTTTCATCTTTTGCTTCGGGTGTTTCGCTGCACGTGTCACGTTCTCTGCGAGGCATGAATAGAACAATGTTTTTTTGAGGGAATGAATAGAACAATGCCAACAATGAGATGACTAGCAAATTAGATCATTTTTATCGCCATATGGCATTGGGCTGCCGTGTTTCGTGCTCCTCCGTCGCAGTACTACTCCAGTGGAAAACTTGAGTATACCGCACGGTTCTTTGCTCCTCCTCGATCAGGTCGTCGGCGCATTTATACGAGCAGTCAAATCACAAGGCCCTGCCTTCCAGCAGTAATGAGCCGTCAAATCACAAAGGCCCTTGCCTCTCGTGAAACCGACCAAGCTAGACTGCCCGCCCTCTAGCCTTTTAAAAAATGTATACTTTTGTACAGCAGTAGTATCGATGGATTGCGCCATGGAGCAAAACTTAAAATTAAAAAAGGTGGTACATATAGAGAGCGCTCGTCGCCAAATTATGCATATAGTACTATTAAAAAGGCTAGTCACAATAATGGTGTCCAGCACAACCCACCCCTCAAATAAAACTAAGATGGTGCTTGGATACGTTTTAGTCCCATGACTAAAAGTAGTGGGACTAAAACATGCTAGCCTCACCCATGCTTGGATCCAAATACTAAAAAGGCTAAAATCAAGTTAATGAGCATTTATTATCCTCCAAACCCTCCAATCCAGAACTCGCCTGTGTTAAAGGAGAGGAGTTAAATGAGTAGAGAGAGGACTAATCCACATTTTAGTAGGGGTACCCCTGACTAAAAATATTTAGTCTCAAGACTAGTTTTAGCCCCTCTTTAGTCAGGGGTGCTTGGAACTTTAGCCTCTTAAAGAGACTATTTTTAGTTAGACTAAAATAAGTCCCTTGGATCCAAGCACCCTCTAAGCATCCTGGAATTCTTTGACAAAACTAAGCACCCTGAAATTCTTTGACAACTAAACTGCTGGCTATATGATGTTGGCCGTATATACTGTACGTATATAATGTGAAGAAACGAGTGGTAGTACTATACCAACTAAAAGATAAAATGTAAGAAATACTAGTATGTACGTACTGAAGAGTTAAAGTAACGAGAAGAAACATAACATAGTTCTGCTGGGGGCTCAGCACAACACACCCCTCAAATCAAATTAAGCACACCTGAAATTAAACTTTGCAACTATTCCGGTAGACACTGCATTAGAACCACCATGAGCAATGACACTTCCACCTTACTCGGAGTCCTCGTCCACATCCTCGACTTCGTCCTTGGCCCTCTTCCTCTTGGCCGATACTTCTTTGCTTGAACCGCACACTTGGCTATTGCTCTTCATCCAACCCTTGTAGATATTGAAGCAAAGGTAGCCATCCATTGTAGCGTAGTGGATGTGGTCTATATCTAGTACATTCCGCTACCATGCATGACGATGAAACGTGTATGGTGGTTTCTCTAGTTTACCGTACGAAGGATGAACCATGGCTCCTGCTAGGGTCAGCATTGAAGGTTGACGAGAGGACACCAGCCGATTCTTCTGGAGGTCGAAGGTGTTGCCTACAACTAGGCCTATCCGACGCAAGACTTCTTTGTCGTTACCAAAGTCTACAATAACGAATTTGACTAGGTTGCTCTCGAGGAAGTCCTTAAAATCCTAGCACTCAACGTCGGCATGGCATATGTGGTAAACCAAGCATAAGTCATGTACGCAAACCTGGATCACGGCGGGCTTCTTCCTCTCTTCATCCTTTAGATCCTTCTCTCATCCCAGGACTATGGTGTACTCAACATCTATCCCAGCGACCCACTCATCATCTGAGTCTTCGAACATGCGTTTGAAGTGAGAAAGGCATCCTTTCACCGTCGCGCAAGAACGGGTGTAGATGACGTCGAACTCATCGCCGGTGATGGTTCTAACCTTGTACTCACCACCGATCGTGGAGATTTGGGACGCCATGGATTTGGGAGGAGGGTTAGGATTAGTGGAACTGCCGTAATGTGAATGGACGGGACGACTAGGAGCGAACCGCCATAGTATTGAAGGACGTGCGGGGACGAGTAGGAGCGAACTGTCAGCGTGCGAACGGCAGGGTAGTGGCTTTCCATTCTCCCATGATACGGGCTTCCGAGAGCCCTTGGCTCTGAGATCGAACGGTTGCATGGCGTGATTCTAGACCTATGGGTGAATATCCTATCCTGGAGGGTTATTCTGCAATTTTTCAGTAACTTAGCATGCGACCGTTTGATCTCAGATCCAAGGGCTGCTAGCAGCCCGTATCATGGTCGCGCCTACCACGACCGTCGCGTCGCTCGCACGGTCGCGCCCTTGGAGATTTAACACAGTGTGTTAGGCTATCTGATGTTGGCATGTCATACATAGTCATCACTTAGTCACTCATACTACAACAAGGTTGGCTATAAGTGTATTTTTTACTCCTCTCTATCTCTTTCTTCGTAGTCCCTCCGTCCCATAATATAAGAGTGTTTTTGACACTAGTGTAGTGCCAAAAACGTTCTTATGTTATGGGACATAGGGAGTACTAGTATTTATTGCATTTGCCAAGGAGTGACCTGACTACTAGGAAAAGGGCTATAGATGAAATTGACACTAATGGCGCACCAGAGAAGTGGTGCGCCACTACTATATACTAATGGCGCACCATGTGCCGATGCGCCATTAGTGTGGAAGACAGTAATGGCGCACCAGACATAAGGTGCGCCACTAGTAATAATTTTTTGTCCATTTTTCCAAACATACTAATGGCGCATCCGGGCAAAGTGCGCCATTACTAGTTCTAACTAGTAATGGCGCACCAGCCATAGAGTGCGCCACTACTGTATTTTTTTATTCTTTTTTTGCAAAACTACTAATGGCGCACCGTGGCACAGTGTGCCATTACTAGTTTAAACTAGTAATGGCGCACTGTGCCATGGTGCGCCATTAGTATATATTTTTATTTTATTTTTTCTGCAAAACTACTAATGGCGCACGGCCAGCAGGTGCACCATTAGTATGTTGGGTTACTAATGGCGCATGGCTGGGTGGTGCGCCATTAGTAACCTGGGACCAGCTAGATATTTTGGACAGCCACACCTACACACTCACTTTCCCCACTTCATTCCCTCCACCTCCTTCTCCAAGTTTGTCGGCTGCCTCCTCCTCACCTCATTTACACCATAGATTCATCAAAATTAAGTGGTGAAATTACCTTTTTTTGATAGGTAAGTAAGGGGAAAGCTATCTTCATGTTGTAGATCTACTTTTTTCTCCCAAGCTTGCTCCAACAACGTGCACATGCACTTTTTGTGGCCTAGCTAGATCTATGTATGTTTGTGGTGTTGCATATGTTTGTGGTGTTGCATATATGTTTGTGTTTGCAGGTACCGGTATTTGAAATGCGATAGTTGCCAATATTTTGCCGGAATGTTGATTCATTTCCGTTTCGGCGAGAATTTTGGCACTATGCATTCTATTTGGTACTATTTTTAGGGAAAGTCATGCCAAATTTTTTCTTGGTTCTAAAATATCGTTTTGCTCTACCCCGCAGGAGACCATGGTCCGCACGATGACCGAAGGCATCGTGAATAGGTTTTTGAGCTCCGCGAAGGCCGAGATGCTTCAAAAGAACGAGATGGAGATAAGATGTCCATGTCGAAGATGCAAGCTGAAGAGCCTTATTGCGGACCTGGATCTCGGGCAGGTGCGGGTCCACCTGCTCTTGTGTGGTTTCATGGATGGCTATCGGTGGCAAGGTGATGAAGATGACTATGAAGTCGTCCATGGGGGCTGGGCAAGAAATGAGGAAGGGCAGCAAGACAACCACCACGGCTCGGGTGGGCAAGAAGACGAAGAATCTCCAGGACATGATCACGACGGTGATGCTGTACACAGTCATCATGTAGAAGATGCTGGACATGATGATGAGGAAGATGTCGGAGCAGACGAAGGGCATGATCATGAAGATGAAGATGCCGGCGGAGCAGACGACGATGGACCATCAATGGGCTGGGTGTAGGACCGTCATATTCAAGAGCTGCTTCTCAAGCAGACGGATAACGCAAGAGCTGTCGCCCGAGAGAAAGCCAAGCTGGATCAACTGGAGATAGACGCGGTTACTCCATTGTATGAAGGATGCAGTCCGAAGGATACCCGCCTGAAAGTAACGCTCATGGCTCTGGAGATGAAGGTAAAACACAGAATGATCGACGCATGCTTCAACGAGAACATGTCATTCTGGCACGAACGTCTTCCCAAGGGGAAAAAGTGCCCTACCAGTTTTGAGGAGGCGAAGAAAATCATGTGTCCTCTGGATTTACCGCACGTGAAATACCATGTGTGCATGAACAATTGCATCATTTATCGGGACGAGCACGCGGAGTCTACCATATGTCCGGTGTGCGGCGTCACTCGATACAAGAAGAGGAAGAAAGCTCCTCGAAAGTACCGGTGTGGTACTTTCCGATCACTCCTCGTCTGCTGCAGTATTCCGTGGACCCTAAGGTAGCAAAGCTGCTGTGTTGGCACGCGGATAGGGAGGAGAAGAAGCGAGAAGATGATGCAAATGATCTGGAGATAAATAAAAAAGACAAGATGCTGAGTCACCCTAAGGATGGGAGCAAGTGGCAAGCGTTGAACTTTGAACACCCAAAATTTGGGAAGGATCCAAGGAACATCGTGCTGGGCGCGAGCACCGATGGAGTCAATCGGTTTGGCAGCCAGAGAAGCACACATAGCACCTGGCCTGCGTTTGTGTGGATGTACAACCTTCCCCCTGGTTGTGCATGAAGAGGAAGTACATTCACATGAGTATGTTAATTGAAGGGTTGAAACAACCAGGGAACGATATCAATCTGTATCTGGGGCTGCTGAAAGAGGAGCTAGACATGCTGTGGAAAACGCCAGCCAATACGTGGGACTCCACAGAGAAAGAATATTTCCCTATGAGAGCCACACTGCTCATGACGGTGCACGACTATCTCGGTTACAGATATCTCGCTGGGCAGGTGGTCCACGGATTTTCTTGATGCGCCAGGTGCATGGATGACACAACGTATCGCCAGCTAGATAGAGATCCTGGGTCTTTGAAAACCGTGTTCATGGGACATCGAAGGTGGCTTCGCTACGATGACCCGTGGAGGAAACGCAAGGATCTGTTCGATGGTGAAACCGAACCCCGAAGACGCCTGCGTACGAGGAGCGGCGAGGAAATAGACAAGCTGTTGAAAAATTGGAAAGATTGCCCACTGTCGGGAAAGAAGCAAAAGGCGCCAGAGCCGGGAAAGAAATGGAAGGCGCCAGAGCCGCTGCTGAAGGTATGGAAAACGAGGTCTGTTTTCTGGGACTTGCCGTACTGGAAGATCCACCGTGTGCCTCACAGCCTTGATGCCATGCATATCACTAAGAACGTGTGTGAGAGTCTGCTTGGTACCCTGCTCAACATGCCAGAGAGGACCAAAGATGGGCCGAAAGCAAGGGCAGACTTGAAATCAATGGGCATCAGGCAGGAGCTTCACGCTAATGATGTTGATGATGATGAGGCGAAGCAGGACACAGAAAGTCGTCGCAAAGGCAAAAAGGCCAAGAAGACCGGAAATGACTACCCTCCCGCGTGCTTCACTCTAAGTCAGGAGGAGATCGAGCAGTTTTTCACCTGCCTCATAGGAGTAAAACTTCCTTACGGTTACGCGGGGAAGATAAGCAGATACCTAGACCCAGCAAAGCAGAAGTTCAGCGGGATGAAGTCTCATTACTGTCACGTGCTGATGACGCAGATACTTCCAGTTGCAATCATGGGATCATGGATGCGCACGTCCGTGAAATGCTATTTGGCCTATGCAACTTTTTTGACGTCATCTCTCGGAAGTCGGTTGGCGTGAGGCAACTCAGAAGGCTACAGGAAGAGATCGTGGTGATACTATGCGAGCTTGAGATGTACTTCCCGCCCGCATTCTTTGATGTTATGGTGCATCTGCTGGTCCATATCATGGAGGATATCGTCCAACTCGGGCCGACGTTCCTGCACAGCATGATGCCGTTCGAAAGGATGAATGGTGTCATCAAAGGATACGTTCGCAACAAGTCACGTCCAGAGGGAAGCATAGCCAGGGGCTTTCTGACCGAAGAGTGCATCTCCTACTGCATGAATTATCTAGGCATCGAGAACCCCGTTGGTCCGCCCGTCAACAGGCACCTCGGCAGCCTCACTGGATGGGGTCACCGTGAGGGTCGCCGCGAAATGCATGTCGACTTCGAGGGTCGACTCGCTGACTTTGAAAGAGCAAACCTAGTCGCGCTACAACACATAGACGTGGTCGATCCTTGGGTGGTAGAGCACAAAACCTTTATTGAGAAGACGTACAATGACCGAGGCCAATAGAGGACGGACGGTGATATAATCAAAGAGCACAACTCATGTTTCACGCGTTGGTTCAAGCAGAAGCTTCTATCGTACCTTTACATGAGGATTCTTCCGCGGAAGAACAACTCATATTCGCCTTGTCACAGGGCGCCGAGCACAACCTGATGACCTATGAGGCGTGCGATATCAACGGCTACACATTCTACACCGAGGACAAGGACATGAAGAACGATGGTTATCAGAACTCTGGGGTAACGATGGAATCCTACACCGGTAACGACAAGGACAGATACTACGGAAGGATCAAGGAGATCTGGGAGCTGAGCTACGCTGGAGAGAAGGTCCCGATGTTCCGTGTCAGATGGGCCAAGAGCGTCCTAAAAGAAGACCGGTATTTCACCACCATGGTTATACCCGAAGCCAAATCCAAGACAGCGGGCGCAAACGTCACCGCGAAAAATGAGCCATGGGTACTGGCTTCCCAAGTGGACCAATGCTTCTTCATTACCGACCCGTCAAAGCCCAGTCGTGTTGTCGTGAGGAGAGGCAAAAGGAAGATCATCGGGATGGATGGAGTAGCCAATGAGCAAGACTTCGACAAGTACGGCGACCCGAAGATCGAACATGACGACGACGACGAAGTAGCAGCATACACCACAAGAAGAAGCAGGACCACCCTACCTAAAGGACGTCCGTTCCACAGAAGAACTCCATTTGCGAAAAACAAGGGCAAGAACATTGTGAACAGATAGATAGGTAAGATCGATTGTATTTAAATCGTAGTCTTCATTTCTCGGGCGCTTTTTGATATCATGAATATTTTTAAATTTCATGGGCACTTTTTGAGTTCATGAATATTATTTCAAATTTGATGATATTTTTTCATATTCAATATGCAAAAATATTGAATATTCATGAGGACACTCGATCTCGATCCCCCTCCCTCTCGATAGCTATCCCCCTCGCCAGATCCCCCTCGCCGCCGAGCACCCCCCGCACCCTCCCCCCGCTCCACCGTCGCCGAGCACCCCCCGCACCCTCCCCCCACTCCACCGCCGCCGCCGACCCCCCCCCCCGCACCCTCCCCCGGCCCGCTCCACCGCCGCCGCCGACTCCCCGCACCCTCCCCCACTTTTTGATGATATTTTTTCATACTCATAAATGTTTTACCAATTCACAAATGAATGCAACTAAAATCCAAAAAAAGACTAGTTGTGCTTGGTTATATGTTACTCCCAAAAGCATATAAAGTTTGTCAAATTTGTAGCTATGGATATTTAGTTATGATTTAAACAAGTTTGAACATATTTAAACACAAATAAATATCAAACAACATTTTAAATGTTGTTAACATGGCAACAAACTGCATATTATTTTTCTACATGAAATTCTGAGCATCTAGCATATGTGACATGTTATATTTGGATGCATGCGTAAAAAGATATGTGCAAAGAAAAAATGCATAAAAACAAAAATTGGGGAGCCTGGCAATCGAACCCAGGACCTCCCAATGTGTGTGCTATGTGCTGACCAGTCGGGCTAGTGTGTGTGTTCTGACAGGGATACGGTTAGGTGGAATATAACCTAAGTGCTCGAACAGTAATAAAAAAATTACTAATGGCGCACCGGGGGAGGTGCGCCATTGCTGTCGTCATACTTATGGCGCACTAGGGGGAGGTGCGCCATTGCTAACCCTCCCCCACTCCACCTATTTCCCTCTGGCCTCTCTCCCTCCCTCGCCAGATCCCCCACTCGACCTAACCCGCCCCAACCGTACGCCGCCTCCCCGCCTTGCTCCGTCCCTCCGTCCGCCGCACGCCGTCGGCGACGCCGCCGCCTCTCCTTCCCTGCCTTCTTCTCCACGCCGCTGACCCGACCCCCGCGCCCCCGCGGCCCCACTACTGCAGCTCCCCCGTGCCCCCCACCACTGCAGGTCCCCCGCGCCGCCGCCCCCACGCCCCGAGCCGGAGGAGGAGGACGAGTATGAGGAGGAGACGGAGGCGGCCGACGCAGAGCAGGAAGCCGCGGAGGACGCGCTGCTGGACCGCGCGCAGGCCCTCATCTCCCGCGTCGTCGAGCAGGAGGCCAACCCCAACCCGCGCCTCATCCACACCCTCGCCACCATCCGCATCGTCGAGCAGGAGGCCAGGTAGTCCGCCCATCCCCTCCCTCCCCCCTTCCGCCCAAATGCTCAAATCAATTCCCACCCTGAACTATGAACTTGTGCTTGTGGTGTTAAGAGGATGTGGTGAAAGTTATGATAGCTGCTTCAGCAATATACATAGGACTGCTGTATTTAGCACATGCTTCCTTGATGAATTGCTATGGCACCAGCAAGCATTTAGCAAAAAATGTGGAAAATCAAGGTTCCTCTTCAGATTAGGTTTTTTACTTTGTGTGGGAGTGAGGAATCTATTGACCGTACAAGCACAAGTTAATTTTACTCCTCCCTAATTAACAGTACTCCTGAATGACAGATATAACTACTCCTAAATGACCAATACTACTGGAGGAGTACTCCTTAAATGAAAAGATTTAAGTTAATTAAAGGAAAAGGCTTCAGTTTATTTTTATTAACAAAAAATGTTTTACTTAATTTGAGTTAACACAAAAGGTTTGAGTTAATTACTACTGTAGGAGTAAATTAAAAGGTTTAAGTTAATTAAAGGAAAAGTTTTGAATTTATTTTAATTAATAGAAAAATGTTTCAGTCAAAGTTATAGTTAAAGAAGATAAGAGAATGCTTCTACTGTACTGAAAAAGAAGAGAGGGAGAGAGGACACTACTGCACTTGCTACAGAGTCTGTAGGGGGGACTACTCAAGTAGTGCAAGCAAGCAAAATTGCAAGCTACTGCTGCTGCAAGCAAATTCTGTTAAAGCTTCCTTGGTTAAGATTCTTGTTTTGTTAGATAGTGGCTACACTAATCTAGAGTGATACAATTTTCCTTCCCCTGTATTTCCTGTGGCTCTATTGTGTAATAATTGTTCTTTCATGAAAATAGAGTTTTGTCTCTCATGTTCTAAATTTCCTCTTTTCCTCAAATTTTGCTTTACAATAGTATCTCTGCGGCTGTTGTTGATCATCTTTCAAGTTTATCTTTATACTAGTATTTGATCTCTTTCCATCATCTACTGTTATGTGGAACTCTTTTTACAGTTAAAATGACCATGATTTACTGTGTCCAGTAGTTGGGTTTTTTAAGTCTGTTTACAGCTCTAGTACACTTCTCTTACACTTACTGAGGACTTGTATTTCTGCTTTTTAGGTCGGCGTAAATTTGGTAGTCTCTGTGTTTTGTTAATCCTATGATTTGTCGCTCTGTCAGCCTTTGTAATTTGCACCTATATTACGTAACACTACTTGATGATGTTAAACTGTAACCCCCTTTCCTTAGAACTGTAATTACTGTAGCAACAAATCCATTTTCATCTATATGTATAGCACATACAAGGAAATGACTATTCTGTGTTTTTTGTGTTTGTTTTTTACAGTCCTCTAGTAACTGAGCTACTGTTGTGTTGTTGTTCCTATACTGTAATTGTTTCAGCACACACTACCATGACTTAATGTTTACAATAGCTGTTTTCTTTGTATCCAATAGTCAGCGTATATTTTTCTTCAGAGGTAACTGGTCAAATGTTCAGTGTGTATGTCTGAACTTGAATGTTGCAATGCTGTTTTCTTTAGAGGCTACTGTTAAAAACTTGAGCTACTGTCTTGCAAAGATGATGATCATCTTGCTAGTTTGCTGGGTTTTGTCTCCGACCATTGTGTCGTGATGAATTTGCAGGTACCCCGAGAGGCCCTCGAGTTTGCTGGAATGTCGATTAACTTCAGTTCCGGCAAATTCGGGTACTCCATATGTCCTATTTTCAGCAAAGGTCATGCTAAAATTTTCCGTGAATTTTAGCATGACTTTGCTAAAAATAACATATGGGGTACTTGCGACTAATGCATGGGCCGTGGTATCTTAGTACTTAGTTAAGTAGGATCAACCGCCCCGCCATTCTTGCTACATTAAACCATAGGTGGAAATAGAGCCAAGTGATTAGGCCCAACTTAGAATTCTCCTTAGCATCGATAAACCCTAGATGATAAACCCAACATAGGTGGCAATAGAGCCAAGTGATTAGTGCCAAGTGATTAGGCCCAACCTAGGGTGCCTCGGCATCGATAAACCCTAAATGATGAAAACTTAACTTGGCTCCTATAGGGTGCCTCGGTGTCGATGAGAACCTAAATGATGTACACTTAGGCTTTTAGGGTGCCTCGGCATCGACAAACCCTAAATGATAAAAGCTTAGCTTTTAGGATGCCTCGGTGTCGAAAAACCCTAAATGATGAGACCATGATCTTGTTCCTTGACAATAACCAGCTTTATGACCAAACCTTTTTCCTATTTAGAGCGAAACATGGCCCACAACGATGAGGCCGGCGGTTCGGGCGGCAAGCAATTCTGGGAGCTGTCCCAGGAGTTGGAGGAAGAACCTCACCGCTATGAGGACGCCGCGGAAGACACCGATCCTGACTACACAACCCCTAGTGGCGTCGGGGATGACACCACTGATGATGGCGCCACGGATGCCACCACTGATGATGGCGGCACATGCACAGATGGCAGCCAACCGAAGAGGCAACGGAAGGACCGGCGCCCGAGCGTGCTCGGCACCGTCAGGGAGGAATTTACTGAAGTGAACTCCAATGGGCATCCGACGGCGCCCAAACACGTAGTCAAGGGGTACTCGGTTCAGCTCGGGTGCATTCTTCGAAGCACCGTCTCGATCAATACCGAGAACCTAAGGCATAAGGACCGAGGGAATTTGCGCAGCCTCCTCTTCACGAAGTTGCACGAACGATACAAGTTCCCCACTGAGTTTGCAAACACACACCTCTCAGGGAATAAAGTGAACGATGCCGCCCTCACAAGGATGAGCACGACCCTGTCTACTTGGAAAAGCACGGTGAAGGCAATGATTGAAAAAGGTGATAGTTATGAGAAGATCAAGGTGAAATATCCTTTGATGAGCGAAGATGACTACGAGGAGTTCAAGATCAAGTGTGAGAGCAGCGCAACCTCCGAATCAAGTCAGTGGGGGAAAGAAATGCGGAAGTTGAACTTAGGGGTCCACCAACTCGGTCCCGGCGGTTACAGAGTGGCGGAGCCTATATGGGACAAGGAGGACGCGGAGCGTGCCGAGCAAGGCCTACCACCCTGCTTCGAGAAATACCGTGACAAGCAGACCAGGAACTTTCTCAGGGCCCGGTACAAGGAGGACCCGGTAACAAAGGAGCTTACCACGGATCCGAGGACCAGGGCGCTTGAGCTTGTTCTGGTAAGGAATACACCCCCCGCGTAATTAGCTCCATATGGTTGCATTCTAATTAATCCCCAATATTTCTAAATGGTTCACGTTCCTTCCGCAGGACAATGAAAGCAGTAGCGCGGGGTCGTCTCAGAGCTCCCCTTTCGACACCCCTTTAAATAGGGCGTTGAACGTAATGAAAAACAAGCATAAGCTCAGTAAGCTGACGTCAGCTGGTCGTGTGGCCGGCAAAGGCTTATCCACAAAATGGTCGTCATACTATACCGCTAGTGGGCGAAAGGAGAAAAAGACCAGCTCGGAAAGCCAGTCGCGCGAGGTTGAAGCACTCAAGGCACAAGTGGCACGGATCCCGGAGATTTTCCAAGAGCAAGTGCAACAACAACTGGGAACGACGCTCAACGCCATGGTGCCTACGTTGATTCATGGGCTGACGACGTGGATTGCGGGCGGCCAACAGGGGCCTCCCCCGGTTCCCAGCTTCACGGCCAACAACTCACACAACATGCAGGCGGCGCCATTGGTGTCTCCGGCGGCACCATTGGTGTCTCCGGTGGAGGCGGTATTCGTGTCTCCAGTGCCGGCACGGGCATTGAAGCTTAATGCACCCGGGTGTACGCCGGCCGGCACCTCGTCGGCAAGCGGCCCCTCCGTCAGTTGCACGCCCGCCGTTGGCGGTGCCTCGACATTAGCCGAGCTCGACGACATCACGGTAACTAAGCCTCTTGGCCGATGACTTCATCTCCTTGCCTTTGAATGGGCATCCCTGACGCCCTACATGTTTTCGCAGGGCGCCGCCGACGTTCCTTGCACTCTCCTGCACTTCGTGGGCGGCGAGTTGGTCGATGTCGCCAAGGGCATAATCGTTCAATCGGGCAACCCCGTGTTCCACGGTAATCCGATGCCACCCATAGTGTATAGGGTTGAAGTGGTTCGGGTGCTGCCGGGCTGCGACGAGCTGTTACCTCCGATTCGACCCGCTGGGGCCGACGAAGAAGAAGAGATGACCCTCAGTGTCTGCGTAAGCTGGCCCCTGCTTTAGCCGAAGAGCCAAATTCGTTTGGGGGCGGGGGACACCACCCCACAGACAAGACCGCCAGTCGTGCCGGCGCCAAGCCATGGCAAGAACGCCGCAATGCTACCGGACATGCCGGACATCCCTATGGCACAGGATCCGGACATGCATATGGCACAGGATCTGGACGACGACGACAACGGTACATTTACCAACGTTGATAAGTACTTTGCCGAACATGGGTACGGTGATGAGTTCTGCGGGCCTCCTTCTCAAGAACCCAACCAAGACGACCGTGATCTAACTGGTACGGCGGAGAAACTCAATTGCAACAGGCGTCGTCTGGCGTTCAGTTCTCAAGAGACGCCTGCAGCTGCCGCCTTCACCGAGCCTCAGATAGCCAAGGTGCCAAATATTATCAGCCCCAACACGCTCAAGAAGGCGGTCTGTGAGCAGAACTCGGTCCCATTACTGCAGATCAAGAAGAAGGGACGGAAACGAAAGGCTAAAAAGGGCGCCGGTGCGAGCCAGCCGGCACCGAGTACGATCCGTGCTCAGGACGGGCCACCTTCACCTAAGGATATCTCGAGGAGGGTGCATGTGGCGGGTAGGGCGATGCTACCGACAAATATGCTCAATGCTGCAACAGATGCTATGTGGAGTCTGCATGACATTGTTCTTTCTTTGGAGAAGCGGCGTCTCAGAGAGAATGATGTGGCATACCCGGTTTTCGTGGCCAAGGTGCCAGAGGGCAAGGGCTTTGTGGATGGTGCCATCGGGGGTACGATCGTCCTGCAGTTTGATGACATCTTTGCTATGTTTAACCTTCATCCGCTGCACTACACCTTCGTTCGGCTATTTTTGCTGAGTATGGAGATGCGGATCATTAGAGACAAGACCCCGGACATCGTGATAGTCGACCCCTTCTACATGCGTGCCAAGCTCTTGGGCAGCGCTGGGGACCGCCAAGTCGTGAGTTCACACCTTGAAGGCGTCATTCTGGCAAACCCAGATAAGGATAACTTCCTCGTGTCTTACTTTCCCGAGTAAGTCATCCCTTAACTGCCCCGAAACATATGATTTCTTAGATTTTGATCGTTCTTTTTTTTTCTAACATTCCGTGTTCTGTGCAGTGACACACATTGCACACTCATGCTCTTAAGCTCGAAATATTCCATGGCCACGTATTTCGACCCGAACCGTGACTCCAAGATGGACTACACAAATATCAAGAAAGTTCTTGATGATGTTCTCCCTGGCTACGCCAAATCTGGAGGCACCTTCACCAGGCCAGTTCGTAGGTACGGCAAGCACGTGTTTGCCCACAATACTAAGTTCTGTTGCGTCAAGCAGCCGCCTGGCGGTCAGAAGGATGCCTAATACGCCCTCCATCACATGCGGGCGATCGTACGGGACCATCATCACCTTCTTCTACCAGATAATCTCAAAGATTGGGCCGCGAGCTTGTTGGCAATCCAGGACGCGGACATCAGACAAGAATTCTTTCGCATCCAGTCGGAGTTTGCGGACATCATCCATCAAGATGTCCTTCATACCTCGGGGCAGTTCTACCTCAGATATCAACCGTCCAACAGTGAGATAGACACAACGCTACAAATGCATGCTGACAATGCCCGTGATTTCATGACCATCACGACAGACGGCGGCTTCATCCACGCTCCGGTCCCATGAGTCGAGTCGAAAGTAGTGATGCTATGTGTAGTTCTGAAACATTGATTGGCTCATGTTGTAATTAAACTTTAATGAATTGTGTGGCTCTTTGGTTTGGACAGTCGTTCAACTTAGATGTAATTGAAGTTATTAGTAGGACCATGAATTGTGCTATTAATTTCTTGCTTTTCTCTTCCGATCCTTTTGTTGCATACTTATATATTGCTTATGTATTGTCTGTTGTTTGGCTTGTGCATAGAGATGCCGTCGTATGTCGTGTACAAGGGTAAGGTTCCCGGAGTCTACGACGACTGGGAGGAGTGTCGGAGACAAGTTCAACGTTTCAGCGATAACAGTTACAAAGGGTACACAACTAGGGCGGAGGCGGAATCTAGATACGCCCGCTATCTAGCGGGAGAGAGGAGGGAGCGTTGGAGGAACCGGATGAAGACCAGTTTCATCGCGATGATGCTCATCGTGATGACCGCAACTCTCTTCTATGTGATGGTAGTTTAGATGATCAATATCGACTTGTAATGTAAAGACAAACTCGCTACTCGTGGTCTTGAGACTTGTAATGTTTTATCTTTGTTCGGTCTTTTGAATTCGGAGACTAATATGATGAATTGTATTCGGAGACTAATCTTCTATTGTATTCGATGAATCTGCTGTTGCTGTGTGCTGCTGTCTATATTCTGTCCAATAATATATTTTGTAACCTGTGCAAAAATCAGAAAAGTAAAAAAAAATAAAACCTAATATTCATACTAATGGCGCATCACCTCAAAGTGCGCCATTAGTATGCCAAAGGATACTAATGGTGCATCACTACACAGTGCGCCATTAGTATGCCAAAGCATGTGGGTAAATATGGCCCCCTGGGAGGCATACTAATGGCGCATGGTGGTCTATACTAATGGCGCACGGCCTGGTGCGCCATTAGTATACCAGATACTAATGGTGCACCAGCGGTGCGCCATTAGTAAAAAATACTAGTGGCGTGGTACTAGTGGCGCACCAGTAGTGCGCCATTAGTAGGCAAAACTGGTGCACCACTAGTAGGCCTTTTCCTAGTAGTGCCTCTTCCAATGAAATGGTGTTGCTAAGTTTGCTTCATTTAATTAGCTATAGACTCAAAATTGTCTTTTCACCTAGGTACACGCGCTTAGCACCGTTTCTTCCTTGGCTCACCAAACTAGTCTCTCTCTTCTTGATTAACTTGCCACATCAGACTTTATGCCTATGTGGCAAGCTTAAGCACCTGTAGGAGCAAGTAAAAGTAAGTACAATAGTGCGCTTTAAATGGCATTTTTGCATGTGTGGAGGAAAGAGAGGCAAGGAAAAAGTGGAGAAGTGGGCTCTCATGCAAGAGCCAGCCTCTACTACATGGTGGAGCATTGGGAGAGGCACCTGTATGGAGGTGGTCAGGAATCGGAAGACTCACGCCGGTCGTAGCGCCGCAGTTAAAATGATAATGGAAAATCAAATCACGGGGCCCCACCTGTCCAGCAGTAACTCGCTGTCAAATCACACAGCCCTACGTTTGCAGCAGCCTACTCCCTCGTCTTCTCGCGTCTCTGTCGAACCGACTAGGCAGAACTGCCCCGCCGCCTACTGCGCAGAAAAAGCCCCGCCCTCGACTTTTAAATAGTATACATTATACTAATGTTGTATCCATGGATTGCGCCCGCGCCATGGAGCAAAGCTTTTAGAAAACGGCGGTACACATGTATGCAGTATACAGCACGCCCGTCACGTTCGTGTCGCACCCCAGACGGTCGGTCGGTCTAGCACGCTGCTCTCCGAATGGAACACGCGTCATATTGCATTTGCACACACATGTGGGACGGCAATTGAGAACCGACCATAGGCACACTCCCCGGCCCCGCATGTCGGGTGACTTAATAGAAGAGGGAGACGAGCGATAGTACTAGAGAAGTGTTGTACTACGTTGGTGCCTGGATGATCCCTGCAAGACATGGAAGATCAGTTCGTCCATGCATGTGACCAGACTCCAGCAGGCACGCTTGGATTGGCTATCGTCTACATATCGTGCAGGCTGTGTTGTACATGGCTGTAGTTGTGGTGAGAAATCTAAAAAAAAGGTTTCTTGTCATCTCGCAAAATTAGGTGTCATGTGCTTCGGATCACTGCGAGGGTTAAACAGCGACAACTGAGTTGGGCTAGTCATTGGGGGCACATGCACGAACAGTGACTACTCGGCTGCCATCTAGGTCAGACCGGCTATGTTAATTAGGACATCAATCGACGGACCCCTTTTCTACGAGTTTATCTTTAATTTGAGCTTTGTTCCTCGTCTAGTTTGTCCGTCGGGATTCATGTTGTCTCCTTTGGGCAGTGAGGTTATGATTTCTTGTCATGTGGCATTTTTTCGTGTTATATGTTATAATCCGGCGCTTCAGATCAAAATGACGGCAACTGCGCCTCCGGCCCGCACCATCCTCAAAATCTCCCACTCATTGTCAAACCAACTAAGGATCTCCTTCAACCTGGCTAACTTTGCCTGGTCGCCGCCGGCGATCTGCCTGATTCGCTGCTGCATCCTCTCCATAGATGTCCTTCTGAGTGGTCCGGTGCTAGCTTTGGAAGATGGGAGGAGAGATGGTGGTCTTGTAATAGAGAAGAGGGAGAGGCGAGACGGTGGTTTTGGAATGGAGATGATGGAGAGGAGAGGAGGTGGTTTTGCAATGGAGAAGATCAAAAGAGGGAGAGGCGAGACAGTGGTTTTGGAATGGAGATGATGGAGAGGAGAGGAGGTGGTTTTGCAATGGAGAAGATCAGAAGAGGGAGAGGCGAGACGGTGGTTTTGGAATGGAGATAACGGAGAGGAGAGGAGAGGAGGTGGTTTTGCAATGGAGAAGAGGGAGAAGAGCGTGCGGCAACGATTTAGGATTGGACGAGAGGGCCGGTGTGCTATGACTGGATCAAAATCAAAATCAATTTACCCTTCAATTAAGAAAGCGACCCCACATTAACTAGTCTCCCTTTTATTCTGGGTCATAATTAACCATGATTTTCGCACATAAAATATATGTTATACGTTGCAAAAATAATATAATTTGAAAGTACATTCAGATACGAACCAAATGATACAATTTTTGGTGACATGCATTCACATTTTGCTTGTCAAATACAGTACGTGGTCAAACTTTGACCCAAAATACGCAAAACAACAAAAAAATACTTCCAAGACCAGCGCCGCTCCTCCGCTCTTCTCCTCTTAAACCACCGCCGCTCCTCTCCTGTTCCAATCTAAATGCAGCACCGCTCCTCTCCTCTTCCATTTCAAAACCACCGCCCCTCCTCTCCTGTTCTAGTCCAAAACTAGCATCGCTCCTCTCCCGTTCTAATCCAAAACCAGCGCTGCTCCTCTCCTCTTCCATTCAAAAACCACCGCCGGCGAGTGAAGGTGCTGTGGAGAAGTAGATCGATGGAGGAGTACAACCGATACGTGAGGATCATAGACGGCGACCCTGTGAAGCTAGCTAGGATGTTGGAGATACAGTCTTGGTTTGACAACAAGGGCCAACTAGCAGCGACAGCGACATCCATGGCCAAATATCTACAACAGAGCAAAAAGGCGGTGATACTCCCGGAGGGAGTCGCGCCGGAGTACATAGAGATGCTCCTCTGGGCCATGGAGCAAACAGATTCACCGAATCCGATCGTGAGGGAGCGGTGGTGGGAGTATCGATCCCAGATGGAGCATCCACCAGAGATTGAAGGATTGAGCATCTACAGGGTGCCATTTGTGAGGGTGTCCTGCCAGAGCGAGCTGGTGGAGTCTTCGTCGACCGGACCCAACTACAAGAGGAGAAAAGCAGTTGGCCCGACGACGCTTCCCCGCCATCGTCTCCCTCACCGTTCACATCGTCTCACAAGGCGGTTGTCTGCTGCCGAGGAATAGGAGGGGGCTGCCCCCCAGCCCTATAGTCGGGCAGGTTGTGAATTGTCAGGAGGAGCTTAGGGTTGTCAGTATTTGCAGGTTGTGAATTGTGTTTTGTGTTGTGTATTTTGAGAGTCCTTTCAGATATGAATGTCTTTTGAATTTCAGATTTGCAGTATTGAGCATATGAAGTATTTTATGAATTCTAGAGATCTATTTTTAGCACTTAAAAAAGGTAGTTTCATAGGAGTACAAAAGTGCAGACAATGTGATTCTCAGAGAAGAAACTGCAAGTTCAGTTTCAGATAAGAAACTGCAACTTTAAGAGGCAAAGCATTTATATTAACACGGCCTTTTCAAACAGGGTTAACATCATGTTGGAAGTTTTATTCATGGTCGAAAATGGTACTACCAGCCAGTTAACATCATGCTGATCAACATTCATGCATAGCACATCTTCATATGATGCATATTCAAAATGCCCACACAAATGTCGAGTGGAAGTTTTGGCAAGTGTTGGACGTGGTTTTGGGCTGCCCCGTCTAGGCTTTCATTTTTAACATGCATAGCCCACGACCTCGGATGGGAGGTCCATAGGCTTGTTTGTATTTTATTATGTCCGTCATGTATCGACCGGCCTATGGACCTCCTATCCAAGGTTTTATTTTTGGCAGCCCAATTTATGTATTTTTCTGAAGAAAACGTAGAGGTCTGTTCTATTTTTCTATATAAGAATAGGAACGCCAGGTCCAACTTATGTTTCCCTTCTAACTATTTTATATACATTTAAATTATTTTATATGTTATTATATATTATTTTTATTGTCATCATATATTTAACACATACTTACATATGTAAGAAAACAATATCCCACATCTTATTAACTTATAAAAATAATTTCTTAACAAATAAAATCCTGGATTGTTTTGGCACGAAAATCCTAGTGATTGTGTACAAAAGCTTGGTAAGATTTAAGGACGAATGTAATAATATCACTTATTATTTAAATATATTTATAACAAAATGCTCAGCCCCTTTTTATTTTTTGATAACATTGCTGGCCCAACCCAACATTATAATTAGAATCAGCCCAGCAAAATCGTGTATTTCGAGAAAGTGCAAATGGCCTGTAATTTTTTAGGAAATAAAATAAATGGGCCGCATGGACACTACATTATTTGTTCACCCAGCCCAGCTGATGGCTGTAATTCAAAAAGAAGATCAAATTGACTGTAAATTCTACGGCACAAAAAAAGACTGTAAATTCTGAAAAAATGGGTTGAATACGTGCCACATTTTTGGAGGCTAAAATGTGGGCCAATAGGTCGAAGCCAACGCAAGTCGTTGTGAATTTAGTCAACAAATGATTCTAACATGTTAGCCGTTGGATTTACATCCAACGACCGGCATCCATCTTCAATCTCTCGTCTTCTTCCTCCAGCGCTGCCGGGACCACCTCCCGCCTCTTGCTGCTAGCAGCTCTGCTTAGCACGCTTCGCTATGAAGCGCTCCTCCACCGTTGGCTAGGCCATCCCTCCACCCCTCCACACCTCCTGTTCTTCTCCACCGACTGCCAAACCACACCGCACTTGAACCAGTTAACCCTCGTACACCTCTCCGTCTGCGACTCTACTCCCGCGTCTTCCCATCTCCAGCTCGTTGCTGTCCGGGCCTCGCCGTCGTCCACCACCTTGGATGCGCTCGGCGCGGCGTGGTCAACTTGGTCAACGAACGACACCATCGGAAGTAGACTGTGTGTGGAGAGGCTGATAGCTGGGTCCATGGCCGCACACAAGGAAATGCCTCCTTATTACGTGCAAAATAATGATTCCTCCACCTGACATCTGGGACCCACTGGAAGGGCCTCTATATTTCACGAAAATAACGTGCCCCCCGCTGACATGTCGAACCCACCAGCTATCTTCGCACACAAGGAAGTGCATCCTTATTACGCACAAAAAATGAATATTCCCCCTGCCAGCTGGAACCCAGCATAGTGGGAGGCTGACTTGTGGGCCTACCAAGTTGACAGGGAGGGAGGGCTTTGTCAACTTAATCAATATGAACGATTCTAGCTCCTGTTACCATACGATGTTCATCCAACGGCCGTAGTGCTTCTTCAACCTCTGGTCTTCTTGCTCCAGCCGCCCAAACCAGCGCCGGTCGTGTCGCGTGCTCCTGCCTCTCGTGGCCGGCTGTGATGTCGCGGAGGCCTCACCGCCCCCTACTACTCCCACCGCTGGCCAGGCCATCCCTCTACTCACCCACACCCCCTGTTATTCCGCGGCGATAGCAGCCTCACACCGCAGCCGAACCGGTGAACCCTTGTACTCCTCTTCGCGTGGGCATTCACTGCTGCGTCTTCCCCGGCTCCAAGTCGTCCCCTTCCTAGTCCTCGCCGTCGTCCACCGCTGTGGTGCTCTCAGCGCGGCGTGGTCAACATGGTCAAGGAACGACTTCCATCGGACGTGGACTGTACGTGGAGAGGCTGACAGCTGGGTCCACGGCCGCAGCAAAGAAGTGCCTCCTTATTACGCGCAAAATAATGATTCCTCCACCTGACAACAGGGACCCATCAGACGGGCCACCGTATTTCGCAAAAAAAAAACGTTTCCCCTTGACTGCTGGGACCCACCAGCTACATCTTCGCACGCAAGGAAGTGCGTCCAGGCAAAAAAATTGACTCGCCCCCCTGACTGCTGGGACCCACCAGCTACATCTTCGCACGCAAGGAAGTGCGTCCGAGCAAAAAAATGATTCGCCCCCTGACTGCTGGGACCCACCAGCTACATCTTCGCACGCAAGGAAGTGCCTGACAGTCGGGACCCACCTGGTCGAAGCGTACGTAGCATTGTCATTCTGGTCGCGAATGTGTACGTACATATATACTGGTGGATGTAGAGGCGCGCACGTGTTGTAGTAGAGGCGCGTACGTGTCATAGTAGAGGCGCGCACATAGCATGTACACGTACGTACATCGGCCAGGGTGCAAGAAAGAAACTACGGCCACGTATGTGTACATACAGGCGGGGTCTCGAACGCCTACTCGCGCATACGTACGGCCAGGGCTCGTGTACATGGCTAGGTCGGAACGGAGAAACAACGTCATCGTCGTGTTCATGGGGAGGCAATGGAATGCGTCGTGATCATGGGGAGGCAACGGAATGCGTTGTGTTCATCGGGAGGCAACGGAACGCGTGGGAGCCAACCGGCTGGGTCGGAATGGAATGCGTGGTCATGTTCATCGGGAGGGCTTGGACAAAACAGGCGATGGAAACGAGGCCTAGCGTACCGCACAATGGAGGAAACGGACCTCCTACATTCAGAACGGGGTCCTGTTGATCGGGAGGGGTCTGGCGTACCGCAAAATGGAGGAAACGGACCTCCTACGGTCGAAACGGGGGTCCTGTTGATCGGGAGGGGTGTGGCGTACCACAAAACGGACGAAACGGACCTCCTACGGTCGAAACGGGGGTCCTATTGATTGTGAGGGGTGTGGCGTACCGCAAAACGGACGAAACAGACTTGTGTTGGAGCGCTACGGTCGAAACGGGGGTCCTGTTCATCGGGAGGGGTCTGGCGTACCGCAAAACGGGACTCCACGGGATACTATTCATCTCCACCGTCGACCTCCTCCAGCCTCCACGGGCTACCGTCGACCTCCTCCTGCCTCCACGGGCTCCTGTTCATCCAGCCTCCACTGCGCGCTACTCCACCGGCTACTGTTCAAGCACCCCTCCACGGGCACCCCTCCACCGTCTACTGTTCATCCAGCCCTCCACACCATGGGGTCCTGTTCAACCACCCCTCCATGGGCACCCCTCCACCGTCTACTGTTCATCCAGCCCTCCACCACACCACGGGGTCCTGTTCATCCAGAGGCAACGCCACCGCTCACTGTTCATCCAAACCCCCTGCAACGCTCACTGTTCATCCCAGAGGCAGCATCGATCGGCTTCAGTTAGCAGCAGTAGCAAAGGAATCGCTCGACCGGGTTCAGTTAACAGCCATCGATCGATCGCTCGGGTTCAGTAACGCGTAGCCTGTAGTGCAATCGCTCGGGTTCAGTTAGAGCCCAACGCCTCGCTCGGGTTCAGTTAGAGCCAACGCCTCGCACACACGCGCGTACGTGTACGAGAAAAACGCGCATCTCTTGGCCCCCGACCTCCCACCGTAATCGGGAACTCCCCAAAATTTTCCTCCCCCTCGCTTCTACCACGGTTTTTTCCGTCATGGACGGCCCAAAGAATGTCATGAAGCTGCGTGTCCGGCCCGCCCAGGACGAAAAGCCCATTTTCTGTCATGATTTTTTGTCATAGAAGTAGGAGCCCACCACATCTATGATGATACCGGGTTTTGTCACAATTATCGTCATAGAAGTGTCATATGTATGACAGAAAAAAAATTCGTTCAGCCCAAAATGTCACGGACGTGTCTTTTTTTGTAGTGGATGTAGTACTAGTGTAGAGGGCGGCGCTGCACGCGAGTCTCACCCCGCTCGTGGCGTGGCAGTAAAGCCGTCATATCACAAAACCCAACCACTCCCAGTAATAAGTGGCCTGGTAAAATAAACGGACAAGCAACCATCACATCCCTCCATATTTTTTGCATTTCATCTCTCTGCATTTACTTTCTCCGGTCCATCTCTCACACTCGATCCCTAGTATCCCTGGCTACTACTCCTAGGGCCAGTTCTTTTGGCGGCTTAAAACTAAGCCGTCTCTTCCCCAACTTTTCCCATAAGACTAGTCACAGTGGAGAGTAACATTTGGCCTATTTCGATCCATGGGTTAGAGTTAGTTTGTGATAGTTTGGGCTCAAATAGCTTTAAAGTATCCAAACAGGAGGACTAGTTTGAGCTAGTTGCATCTAACCCACCCCAAAAAACTACCTCACCCTAGAGATGCTAATTGGAGCTAGTTCTCCTAGTGCATTTATTGTCAATCTAACCCTATCATCCAAACACCTATTTGGCTAGAGTTAGTCATGAGCTATAAACTAACTCTAAACTCTAGCTAAGTTAAAGTATCCAAAAGGGCCATTAAGGCGCCCCACTCATTTATTTGGGCTTCTAAACTACTAGTACCCCCTCTGTTTCTTTTTAGTCTGCATACAAGATTTGGTCAAAATCAAATTTTGTTAACTTTGACTAAATTTATAGAAAAAATACCAAGATTCACAATATGAAATCAATAATATTAGATGCGTCATGAAAATAATTTTCATACTATATAACTTTAGTTTTATAGATGTCGATATTTTTTTCTACAAAGTCAGTCAAACTTTACTAAGTTTGACTTTGAACAAATCTTATATGCAGACTAAAAGGAAACGGAGGGAGTATCCCCGTCCTGGTTTATGCATCACAATTGTAATTTGTGCTAAATTTTGACCAAATATTTAACTGATAAAATGTTAGTGCATGTGACATATGCACGTACTTACAAAATGCGTATGGATACACAAGATTTCCAAACTTTTCCTTTTACATACCTAATTAAAGATGCTAATAATTCCCGAAAGTTTGGGAATGATCATTTGCGTCCCAAAACTAATGAGATTGCCTTATGAAACTAAATTATATTCCTAATAAAATCCACGGCGCTCGCAGGAGCTCTTGCGGCGTGCCACGAGTGCCCTGGTGCGCGGCCGTTTCCCAGCGCGCTGACACAACGCCTCTTCCTCAGCCTCGCAACTCGCGAGGTGCTGATTGGCGGCTTGCCGGCCGGCGAGCGTGCTCTCACCGGTGTTGTGATCCGGCGCCAACAGGTACTCCTCCTCGCTAGAAGCGTGCACCCGGTCCACGTACCGCCAAGCATAGATGAGGCGCTTGGGCCCGACTGCACTCAGGGCTTTCGCACGGGTGTCCTCCGCCACCCTCACGGCCCTCGCACGAGCCTTCTGCCAAAGAGCCAATTGCCTGAATCTCTCGGACGCGACATAGGCCTTCCAGGAAGCTTGCCCCGCTGCCCGCTTCTCTTCCTCGGCCTTCTTCTCCGCCTCTATTTTGGCGCGCTATGCTAGAGGCAAAGCCTCCCACAATGCGACATCCATTTCTTTCCAAAGCTCCTCAAGGCTGGGGGGCTCAGCGGGCGGCACGACGTTTTCCTTGTAGCGGGGAGCCGACACATACTCTGACATGCATGCTGGCGAGATTGGGAACACCGACGCGTTGCGTCGAGGAGCGGAACACCGACGCATCCTCCTCGATTAGTGGCGGCGAGGAACGGAACGGCGATGTGTCCTCCTCGACTAGTGGCAGCAAGGAACGGAACGGCGACGCGTGACTGTCCGCACGGTGCAGCGAGGGGCGCCTAAGGCTTGGGAGGGGGATGCCATGGTGGTCGACGTGAGAGGGAGGGGGAGGAGATAGCGATGAACGTGAGCGTTCTTCTGAATGCCGTGGGAGGCGTAGTATTTATAGCGAGCAATGGTACACCTACGTAATATATGGACTGAGCTTCACTGACTTAACTCCAGGTCTAGTTGCATCACTGACATTTGGGCCAGATGCCTGTTGGTCCCACATGTCAGTGACCCAATGCACCTACAGTTAGGTAACTGAAACAGCTACGTGGGCATTTTTTGGAGTAAATTATAGGTGAGGGAAGGGGTGGAAATATTGCTGGTCACAACGGATTGGACGAGCGCGGGGGGCGGGGGGAGAGTCATGCATGCAGATTTTTCAGGCGTTCAGATTTCAAGGTGCACTAAATTATTGCATGCGATGATTCAGGCTGGCCATAGTGGTGGGAACGTGGTACTCCCTCCTTTCCGCTTTATAGGGCTTAATTTGAAAATCTCTTCAACCAAGGTAGATGATGAATGGTGGAATTAGTTCCGTAGTTAGCAAAAGTACTTAATTAGTACTCCTGTTTTTCTCAAAAATTTGTGTAAACTGATGCATTAATTACACCACATGCATAGCATGACCACTCCTATAAAAAGCTCAGTTGGTGGTGATGGTATGTCTGCATCTGGACAAGGTGAGTCGTTCGATCTACTTGGAACCAACGGCTGAGATGTGTGTGCATAGAGACAGGCTTGCCATCGGAGGTACTGTATAGCAGATATTTACCCACCTCTACCACTGTATAAAATACGGAACTATTCATTCCAGCCTCATTTCCTTTCTGGTTCATCTCCTTGCATTCTTGCCGGCAGCGGCGAAGGTTCCTGAAGATGGAGTCCAGACTCTAGAAACCACTACAAAAACTATTCCACCGCCTCTATCTTGGTAATAGTAGGTGAAAATTTTGAATCGAGCCCTTTAAACTAGAAGGGAGGTAGTGGTACTCTAATAGCTAACCTTGTTGTGATGACTAGATAGGATATGGCACGCACCTGGACGGAGGAACTATTTTGCATTGTGCATTTAAGTTTTGTCTGAAGTCAATGTACCTCTACTTTGACCAAACTTATAGAAAAATGTACATCAACATTCACAATGTCAAATCAATATTTTTATACTCATTATAAAACGTAGTTTTTATACTCATTATAATCAGTATTGTAGATATTGATATTTTTAGTATAAATTTGGTCAAAAACTTTGCAAACGGTTAACGAAAGTAAAAAGGACCAGAGGGTGTATCATGCATGCGGAGTAGGCAAAACAAATTGCTCATTTCTAGCCATTCGAAGTCTCAAAGGGCACGACCGCGCGAGGGGGGAGAAGGTCGTGGGAGGCGCGACAGTTGAGGGAATTAAGTGAAGTTACATCCACGCGCCGGCATGGCGTGCGAACATGCATGAGCTATACCGTCAGGCCTATGATATGGGTCTAGTAGACATGACATAAAGTGGGTCCCGCATAGTACTTGAGAACTCTTTGGGGGCTTGCATCCATTTATCCACTGGGCAAGCCAACAATCCCACACTGTTCGCACGCCCTACTCGTCCCCGTCTTCTACCTTACAATAGTTCGCTCCCAGTCTTCCTGTCCTTTCACATTACACCAGTTCAACTTCTCCTAACCCTCCACCAAAATCCACGGCCTCCCAAATCTCCATGGTCGCCGCTGAGTACCAGGTTAGAGCCATCACCGGCAATGAGTTCATCGTCATCTACACCCGTGGATCCGCGACGGTGAAAGCATGCCTTGCTCGCTTCCTGCGCATGTTCAACAGTTCAAAGGATGAGTGGTTCACTGGGCTAGATGTTGAGTACACCACAGTCCTAGAAAGCGAGAAGATTCTAAAGGAGGCAGAGAAGAAGAAGCCCGCCATGATCCAGGTTTGCGTACATAACGTGTGCTTGGTCTACCACATATGCCATGCCAATGTTGAGTGCTAGGATTTTAAGAACTTCCTCAAGGACGAAAGAGTGAAATTCATTACTTTAGACTTTAGGAACGACAGGGATGTCCTGGGTCGGATAGGCCTCGTTGTAGCCCAGCCCTTAGATCTCTAGAAGACAAGCCTGGTGTCCTCCTCTCAGCCTTCAATGCTGACCTTGGCAGCAGTCATGATTGATCCTTCGTACGCTAAAGTGAAGAAACCTCACCACGAGTTTCATCATGCATGGGAGTCGAAGACAATACTTGAAGATCACATCCTGTACGCGGCAATGGATGCCTACCTTTGTTTAAATATCTACAAGGGTTGGACGAAGAAGCAGAGCCCAGTGTCCAGTTCAAGCAAAGAAGCGGGCTAAGAGGAAGCGGAAGAGGGACGAGGACATGGACTTGGACTCCGAGTAAGGTGGCAGTGCCGTCGCTCATGCTGGTTCTACTATAGTGTCAAGCAGACTAGTTGCTTTGTTTTATTTCAGGGTGTGTTGTGTTGAGCCCCCAGCAGAACTATGTTTATGTTCTTTCTCGTTATTTGAACTTTATGTTCTTTCTTGTTATTTGAACTATTTAGTACATATAGTAGTACTAGTACTATGTCTTACTACTCTTCTTCTTGCAGTTGGTACTACTGCTCGTATCTTCGTGTTCCTACTATACTTGATATGTTCATACTGGTAGTATAATTTGGGTCAGTCGATTTGTGAAAGAAGTTCGACGGAGCGAAGCGCAGAGAAGCTACCCTAGTATCTATATTAGGGTGGCAGGGTGCCCATGATCTATCTTATGATGGAATGCAGTTCGACAAAGAAAATGGATCGTGCCCGGGGTTAAACGGATGGCGGGGGTGGGGGTGGGGGGAGCATGGCGGTGGTAGGCGGTTCAGGGGAGGGCGGGGCAGCGGCGGCAGGCGGTTAGGCGTATGGCGGGCTGAGAAGATGAACAGTCCAACAATTTCGGAGGTAGAAGAAGCCCTTCTAGCCATCCATGTTGCATCCAACGGCTCACAAGAGTTGACTGACCCAAATTGCTCCTTCAGATTGCAGGATCCACGTGGCATTCAAGGTCTCGAAGGTAGATTCTGCGTCCGCACCCAGTTTGCGTGCTCGGCGCGGGCGCGACCGGCTTCTGCCATGACAGCCACCATGCCCGCCTCCTCTACGTGGGCGGAGACGACAATGACACACTAGTTCCTCCTCACTGGTGTGCTGGAGCACGCGCTCTTCCTCCTCTTCATACGCTGCGTGCATAGACGCGGCTCCACCAGCTGCTCGCCTCCTTGACAGCGCTGCAGCATCGCGAGGAGGGACTGCAGACGACGTGAGCGGGCGAGCCTTCGGCTTCATGGTATAGGGATGGCAGCGACACGGCAATGATGGGCGAGAAATCGTTGGCCGAAGCAGGCGGGCGCCGGTATGCGCAACGGTGGTGGCGACATATTGATGAGTGCGCGTATGGGAGTTTAGTTTAGTTTTATATAGGGTTGGTCAAACTTAAAAGAAAACCGTGCTAGTACACGTAAACATTAGACTGAGGCAACACTTATATTAGTTACCACGGCCACGATACGGAATCTTGTGCAAGCACGTGAACCGCGGCCGCGCGGTCGATCGAACGGTGCGTCACCAAGTCGTGCTCGAAGGACATCCACCGAACCTTTTTGTGTGTGTGAAAACAATCCCCGAATATTACTCAACTTTTTTTCCTAGAAAAGTTCTTGACGCTACAATATTTCCACATATTTGAATTTAGCTCCAGTTTGTGTTTATTTGGATTTGGATGTTTTAGGTGCGCCCTAGTTTTTTTAATACTGATTTTGTGTGTGTGACTGAGAGAGAACGTGTGTATGTGTCCATATGTGTGTTGTGGCGGAAGGGCAATGTGGAGATGGTGTGGGTGTGATAGAAACATAGAGAGGTGTGAATGTGCAAATGATCATGCATGAGTGAGACATAGACAGATGCCGGTACGTTGTGTATACATGAGAGAACGATCTTCTATTTGTACTTGTGTGTGTGTGTGAGAGAGAGAGAGAGAGAGGAGCATCCGTAACACAACAACCATCTCTCTCGATTCGTCCGTCCCTTGCACGATCGCATGTAACACATGCATCAACGCACACATTTTGACAACCTCACCCGGCCCCTGCCCACCTCAAGGTCCGCACATCGCTCTCTATCTCGCACGTCCAATCTCTTCATGAAAAACCTATTTAGCATGTAGCTTTCTGTCACATACATAGACATTTCTGGTTTGATTTCTCTCAATACCTGACACGCGCGCACACACACACACACACCACACACACTCCCCCTCCCCCGAGCACACAATTCATCCCCATCCAAGGCTATATGGCGACCACTCTCTCTTGTGCTTCTCTGCACCCCAGCATGCACAACACCTCAACCTTCAAAGAGGGCATCGAGGAGATCAAAGACGGCGTGCACACTACACTAGAGAATGCGGGGCCATTTGGATGCAGGATGATGTGACGATGGCTGACTAACTCCTCCCCCCTCTCTCCCGCACAAAAAATACCAATCCCTCGACCCACGAGAGCCTTCCCCTCTCGTCCATGTTTTTTTAGCTCTCTCATCAAACCTGTTGTCTCTTCTCCTTCCACATCTACATAATCCGGATGCACACACATCTCATGTATATTACTTGTCTCCATCTATCTCACAGACCTAACTTCTTCCTCTCTCTCTCTCTGTCTCTCGTTAGGTTTGTTTCCTACTCTCTTGTCCACATACACACAATCTTTACCGCCATATCTACTCCATCTTCGCAAGCTCTCTCTACATGTTTCATTCACACATTGGGATGTGTTCAAAATGTTGCTTTTATAATGGATGATGTAGAGTTATGGTTGGTTTTGTTGCATCCTACAAAGTAATAACTATGAAATGCATTTAGATTCTCATTTGATTGGGATTATTTGAGTTTGAGCATATTGTGAAGTACTATAGACCTCATATACATCTTGGAATTCAACAATGATTGTAACTATTGAATTGTATAGACGATTACATTAGAAGTTAGTAGCCTAATATATTTATTTCACAATTACAACAAATGATTAATTCACTACAAACTAAGAACACAAATGTGTACTCCCTCCGTTTTTATTTAAGTCTGCATATTAGCATTGGTCAAAGTCAAGTTTTATAAACTCTCAGAAAGTTTATAACAAAAAAATTAACATATAAAATAACAAATAAATGTCATTAGATTCATTATTGAGTGTACTTTCACATCATACATATATGTTATGGTAAATGTTTATATTTTTCTTTAAAACTTGGTCAAACTTTAGGAAGTTTGACTTCGGTCAAACCTAATATGCAGTTAATAAAATCGAAGGGAGTACTAGTAGTTACTAGTACTACACGCTAGTTGCTTAGCCCAGTCACCCAACACGCCACACGGGGAGTTCAGTGTCACAAAATTTTGAGGTCGGCGGGAAAATCTCCTGCGACCCTGATTCAAGCAGTGCGAAGTTACCATCATAACCTTCGGAACAGGTCTACGAATTATATTTGGTAGGGGCCTATTTTCGTAACTTCAGGTTCACCCTACGCAGCCAACCCCACCCCGACACCCAGAGTAGTACACCTGAATACTCCCCATTTTCTGTCCCCACACCAAAATGGACTTCTCCACGGCACTGCAACCTTCGTGCTCCTCCCCATCTCCATCGGCGCACTCATCCACCGCACCACATCTGCCTCATCGACGACCTCGTACGCCGCACTAGAGCCGGTCCACCATCATCGTCGTACAGGGAGCCTCTTCCCCGGCACCATCTTCCATAGTCTCGGATCTGCTTCCTGGAAGCCGACGCCAAGCGCAGAAGCACCACCGTTGTGGACAATGAACTGACTCCCATTGCCGACCATGATGCACAGAGGCCGCCACGACCATCGTTCTCCTCCTCGATTGGTAATGTGTGTATTGCATCACTTAGCAGTACAAGTGCAGTTCCAATTCTATTCATACATACCCTTCAAATTTCCTGGTTGCTATTGTTCCCGTAAAAGCAATTGGTTATACCCTCCATTGTCCAACAGAATACCAGCTTGTAATTGTACGTCGCTCCTGTATCGCGCTGTGCTTGGGTAGGTCCTTCATCTGCAACCAGTAGTGTGGCAAATGATGGAAAGTTTTTTAGAACTAGCAGGATGCCCATGCATTGCACAAAACATCAAGAGACATTTGTATGAGTAGTTTATCTTGTAGGAGAAAAGGATGAACGAGGGAAGGACTTATTTGCAAATCTGGAGAGGGGTGGGGGTATCTTTCTGCAAAATTGCCATAGTTTCCTTCCTATCCGTCGGATATAAATCGGACGGCCTATATTGTAGGATGGCGGGCACACCATCATCACCAACTCTATTTTTTAAAAGAAAAAAGTAGAAAAAAGAGTAGAGAAGCAGAGATAAATATTAAATATAAAATAAATATAACAGTAGAGAAGAGAGTAGAGATAAATATTAAATATAAAATAAATATAACAGTAGAGAAGAGAGTAGAGATAGCAGGGACGTCAGGAAAGGATGGCGCGCGCGCGGGAAAAAGCGGTCGGGCGCGCGCTACTTTTGGCGCGCCGCGTCCGACACTTTATAAAATCCAACGCCCTCCCACCTCTCTGTGCCTTGCCACCGCTCTTGCCCCGCTCTATTCCTCGCCACCGCTCTCTCCCAGCTCTGCGCCTTGCCACCGCTCTCTCCCCGCTCTGTGCCTCGCCACCGCTCTCTCCCCCCTCTGCGCCTCGCCATCGCTCTCTCCCCGATCTTTCTCGCCTCGCCGCCATCGCATCGCCGGGAAACTTGGGGATATCGCGGAGTTCGTGCGCACCCCTCCGGCAGCTTCTCCGCCGAGAACTGGTTCCGCGGGATGCGCCTCAGCCTCGGCAATTTCGACACCGCCAACGAGGCCACCCGCTCGTGTGGCGTGGACCCTCCGGTGGCCTCATAGAACATTGAACTTCCCCAACATGCCGATGCGGGAGCGGGCGCAGGAGCTCGCGCCTCTGCCGCGGCTTATCACCGACAAGGATCGTTGCGACAACCGGAGGCGGGAGCACCTTCTCGCCATCGCCGATATGGACGAGGAAACCATGGTGATGTGGCGCCAGCGCTTCCCGCAGGACATCGTCAACGAGCACGAGTTCTACGCACAAAGGAGGGCGGAGAGGGAGAAGAGGAGGGCGGAGCGAGCCACCTATCGCGAGGACAAGCGTACGCGAAAAGCTGGCGCTCAATTCAACATGAGGCTAGGAGCAGCGTTGCCCTGGGAATCTAACGATGATCGGTATCTTCACGCCTACATTGAGACGTCGGAGGAGGACATCACCGAGGAGAAGTCGGACGACGAGGAGTAGCTGAACTATCTATTTTTTTATCTATCTATGCTATATCTATGCTGAGAACTATCTATGTCTCTACTTCTCGATCTTAGCACTGTAAACGCTTTTTTAAAGCGTCGCGCGTTGTGCTTCTGTTGGAAATGCTCTAACATGGCAGATGAGTGCTTTAAAATTGCCCACAAGATGCGTGAGTATTACTAGTATATTTTTTGCCATGTTGAGATTTTAAAACCACGAGCGCGAACATGCAGAGGAGCAATGAAGACCAAACACGAGATACTGGGAACATCTTCAAGGAGCGTGGCAAGTTAAAGAGGAGCTGCACCGAACCTGTAAAACGAGCTTTGGTGAGTAACACCCTGTCAATTACTTTTATTTAGCCTCATGTTCTTCGATGTGTATATGTTGTAGTTTCTGTTTCTCTTAGCCTCGTGTTCTTCGATGTGTAATAAGAAGAGTCTTAATCGGCCTAGTGCTTTCGTTTTTAGCTTGATGTAGGAAGTGGGTGTTCTCACCTTGTAGTCTGTTTTTATTTTTATTTTCCTTTTGAATTCACTTCTCCGAGTCCTGTTTATTTGGCTTCTACTAAATGGATCTGGGTTGCTCTGAGTATTGATCTAAAAAAGAAGTAACTTCATGTCAGGATGCGGTTCCTGTGAGGAGGGAAGTATGGTCAACCTCGAGATCATGTTTCCAAAATGAGGCTGGATTACACACAAGGTGCCAGTTCCCTAATGATGTTGGATTAGATACAAGGTGCAAATTCCCAGATGATGCAGGATTACAGACAAGCCAGGTGGAGTCGTCAATTGTTCATGTCCTCGTGGCTCTAGTAAAGGCTGAAAGAAAGTGTGCAGTAGCCCTTGAGAATGTAGCTGAGTTCCTGAAGAAGCGAAAAGAGTAATCATATGCTCTCTTCACCCAAGCCAAAGAAGAGATGGAAGAAGCTAGAAAGAAGCTAACAGAGGCAGAGTAGGCTAGGCGTCTCCTGCTATCTAAAACTGTTGTCAATACAAATTTTCCTTCATAATAGCTAGGTTCAAATGTTTATCCAGTTAGCATGCCTGTTGTGATGTCCGTGCATCTATTGATGTGGCACAAAATAATTATTTTTTGGGTCATGTAATAATAGCAATTACTTTCCAAACAATAACAGACGAAGCATTGGACATGGTATAGTTCACGCGCAAGCCCAACATTCCAAGTTCAACTTCCACATCACACTCATGTTCACAGATATCTGCACATTCATAGATAATGTCCACAACCATGATTCACTTGAAAGCCAAAAAATGTGAGGAGAATTATAAATAAAGAAAAACCTCTAGTTCCTACTACCAGTGCGAGCACAACAAGCCAAGACCACGTGGAATTAATTATATTTTGGTCATTTTTTGACTAATCGCGAATAACTTCTGGAAGCAGGTATAATTTCTAACGCCGTACGTGGCTAGGGTCCATGATGTTTTGAGCCAAACCGGGCAACACATAGGGTGTCTATGCCGGTGACGTGGTGGTCATAGCATTCGTGGGTTCAGAGCGGCGGCGGCTCCCATGGTCTACTATTCCTTGGTGTCAGCGATGGCCACAAACGTGTTGGCCACCTCCGCCAGCATGCCGCGGTTCTGCCAATGTTTGCGTCGAATGGTGCGGCCAACCACGATGCACTGGACGCTGTGGTCCCCTGTATGCTGGAGTGTAGCAACTGGCCACTCCTCGGCGAGCAGGCTTGGAGCATCAAGTTGATGCACCAGGGGCCATCTTGGAGCGGCGGCTTGCTCCTCCGCTTGCCCACCTGCAGCCTCGCCCATCGTACCGACGGCCTGGGGCAGGGAGGGAGGTGGGGCAGCGAGTTGCATGGCTTGTCGGGGCACCCATCCGGCTTTTATGCCGGAGAACTCGTCTTCCTGCTCACCGGATTCTATGGAGAGTGTGGAGAAAATGGTGCAAGGAGGATATGGGGAGCAGCGGTGTGGTGCGGTTCTTGCCAGGCGTCTGGCCTCGTTTAAATAGCGAGAGGAGCCAGCCGCCGACGTTGTATTCTAAAATGCCAGCTGGCTCGCGGAAGGATGTGTTGCCGACACATGCGCGGATTCAATGGAGGCAGGCGGGGTAGTCTGAAGCCGGTTGCATATGGCAAGGAGGCGTGTTCAGCTTGGCCTGCAGCGAGTGGGACCCTCTTGACTGGCGCGCCGATTCAATGCCTGCGCTATGAGGGGTTGCATCCATGTCAGAGAAATCACTCCCTCCAGTCCTTTTTTGTTTGGGTATAACAAAATCTCGTTTTCCATCCACATTTTACAAGTAAAATTTGTGGACAAACTTTGACCCAAAATATGATGGGGACTAGTAAACCAGGACGGAGGTAGTAGTTTTTTTTATCAAAGAAGGGTTTCCCCTTCTGATTTTCATTACTGAAAACCAACATCTAACCCATAGTATTTGCCCTACTACCAGGTTCAACATCTTGCAGCATAAACCCATACAACCATACGCCAAGGAGGTAGTAGTTATGAATTCCATTTTTGCTCCATACCAATCGTTCTAAAAACTACTTAAGTACTTATAATGCGCCCTTTAAAATCGGAACTCTTACCCCGCTAAAAAATGATATTTCAAACGTGGCTACTCGATCTGTGGCAATTGGCGAGCCACCGCCTCCAGGTCGTTCACCTGTGCTCCCGACCATCAACTCCTACAGATCAAATTATCACGCGAGCTGACTATTCCTACAAAGGTGCGCTCCACCACGTACCCGGTACCCGCGCATGCATCAATCGTGCACCTAGGGTTTTAGGGTTTATTTGTTAATGGTGCCTTTACGTAACTATTATGCGTGCGAGAAAGCGAGAGATCGACTGCGTGCGTGCGCCTCTTCTCTTCGTATATGTACTCCACCGTTTGTCTGGTGTCCAAAAAATTATACAGTAGTAATAACTACTAGCAATGTACCAATGCGTTGCCACATGATCAAAGTAGATTAATACATATTCACCGTTTTGATAGAAAAAAGAGTATAGTTTTGAAATACGTGTATCACTAAAAATATCTTATGTTACACTCAAAATATATTCCTTTGGCGGTTTTGATGATTTAAGGGAGGAATGTTGTTGGTTTCAAGATTCGAGAAGTGGTATATCTCTAATTTCTATTCTCACTAGCAAGATGCCCATGCGTTGCACGGAACATCAAGATCTTATGGGAGAAAAGGATGGACGAGGGAAGGCCTTATCTGCAAATGTGGAGAGGAGTGCGGGTAAATTGCCATAGTTTCCTTCCTATCCATTAGATATAGATCAGGCGGCCTATATTGCAGGATCATAGGCACACCATCATCACCCTTTTTATAAGAGTTCGAGATAAAAAATAGAGTTGGTGATGATGGTGTGCCTACCATCCTGCTATATTGGCCGTCCGATTTATATCTAACGGATAGGAAGGATACTATGGCAATTTTGCAAAAAAGATACCCACAACCCCCTCCACATTTGAAAATAAGGCCTTCCCTCATTCATCCTTTTCTCCCAAAAGATAAACTACTCATACAAATGCATCTTGATGTTCCATGCAATGCATGGGATCTTGCTAGTTGTTGCAAAAAGCCCATGTGTGTGTGTGTTGTGTGTGTGAGAGAGAGGGAGAGAGGAGCAGGACGGAGTGCATGTGTGGCAAAGACACAAAGAGTGTGTGCGAGAGGTATCAGCTTAAAATGAGGCGATAGTGTGTGTTAGCGGACGATCGAGAGGGCGTGTCTCAAGAAGGAATGAAAAATCTACATAGATACAAGGAGCACGAGAGAGACATGTACGCGATAGTGGAAGCACGAGTGTGCGAGTGTATAAACCTATCTGGAGGCTAGTCGATCAATGATGTGAGAGAAATACGAGTCGGGGATGCGAAAGCGAGAGTTTTGTGTGTGTGCGAGAGAGAGGGAGTTGAAGTAGGAGCTATGTGTGTGTGTGTGTGAGAGAGAGAGAGTGCGGGGAGGGGGGATTTTGTCTGATTGGTAAACAAATGAATAATGTCAGTTTATAACTGGGATGGAGACAGAAAGGAGACCGCAACAAATGTTGTGTCTGCTGGAGAGAGTAATTTTAGTGGTATGAGTCATATCTAGAGACATATAGGGTGTGTGAGAGAACCCCATAGAGAGAAAGACAAAGTGAAAGACAAGTGAAACTGTGTGTGTGGCGGTGAAAAAGAAAGCTTAGGTACCTAGTGATATTAGAGAATGGTAGAGATGTGAGAGATAATGAAAACCGTGTAATGTATAATGATAGGGAGAGTGTGATACTTCTCAAGGGAGACGTCGAGAGACCATGTTTGCAAATATAGGAGAAACATGAAGTGAGCGTATAGGTGATCTAGAGAAAAGACAATGATAGCTATATGAAGGAGCATGCCAGAGAGATGGGCGTGAAAGGAGTCAACATAAAAGGGATTCAAATATTTGAATTCAAGATGATGATACATGTAATTCAAACTCGAACCAAAATTGATCTATCAAACATGCATACTCATATGAATTCACCCGCGTATATGTTATTTAATATGTAGATATTACTGATCCATACATTTTAGTAGAACATAATTTGGATTAATTTTTTTTGAATTCAACCTTATGATTTTGAGATCATTGTATTTGTAAATCATATTATATACATATAAAGGAGCAGAATTCTTTGTTGTGCTTTTGAAAGTATATATAAAAAATGATGTATATAGAATTTTATTTGAATCGCAAATGGATCCTGTTTGAACAAAAATAGAATACAAACTGGATTCGAATTGAGTTGGCACGGTAAACGTGCACTCTTGCTCTGCAAAAATTTGAATGAAGCGGAGAAAGTCGTAGTAATCGCCCGAAACCAAAATCTGCGAGATGAAAATTACTACCTATCCCTGACATGCAAAGCCTATCGGCTCGATTTCTATAGGTTTCGACAGGGGTAGGTTTGTAATTTCACTCAAACGTGACATAACCGCCTCCCAGCCGGATTCATACATGGTGGGTGCCAAAATACAGTGTCTCCTCGGTCGAAATCGACTCCCTCCCCGATTCATACACGGTGGGTGCCAAAAAGAAACTCTCGTCGGCAAATATTCGGTGTATGCGAGATTACCATCCTATCCCCAACCGACTAATATTGTTGTGATGTAGGAAATTTTAAACGGGGGCTAAGTTTGTAAATTTCCTCACATTTGGGACAAGCGCGCCCTGAAGACATGGTCCCCCTTCCTCTTTCCCTCTATTTCCCCATTCGTACTCCGTGGGCGCCAAAACAGCCTCACCACCGCAGCCTCCTCCGTCTGCCACCCCATCCACCACCCTCCTCCTCCACCATGCCGGAGCTGATACCCCGCCGTCGTCGTCCATTACAAGAGATCGGCCTCTCTCATCCGCGACTTCAGACCGGGATCCTTGCATCCCGTCCTCTCGCTTCATCCCCGCCGTCGTCCACCTTGCCGGTGCTTCTCCTACGATCGTCTCGTGCACCGCACCCCGCCGCCACCGTCTACCCTCCTAGATCTGCTTCCACGCCGCTGACAGCCATCGCTACCGCAGCACCGTCAAATTCTCAGCACATGCATACACGACGCCGCACTAGAGGCGGTACTCTTTCGTATTTGCTCAACTTATTTAGGGCAGCAAGAAAATAGATCGCCACTTCTTTACTCTGATTTCTTGTCCATCACTTACTTGCTAGGTGAAAGCAAACATTGGTTGCGAAGTTGCCTTTCTTCGGTTTGCACCTTCAGGTCCGCCATGGCATGCTCAACACTATACTCGCAATGCTTATGGTTTTCCCCTTTTATATTCCACTCTAGTTGAATGACAGTAGACTAAATTTCAAAATTGGGTCAGTCAATTTTTCAGAGCTCGTCGGAGTTTGCCAGTGCGAATGAAGGGGCTTGTGTGGGGACGGTGGTTGTGGGGGCGGTGGTGGGGCCTCGCCAAACGAAGAAAACTCGCCAGTGTGGTGGCGGGGGTGGGGGTGGCGGTGGAGGAGGAACACAAGCGATGGGGGGGTCAGGGGAGGGCGGGGGTCGGGGCCGGTGGTTCGGCCGGCGGCCCGTGCGTTGTTCTATATGGGAAGAATCAGAGATGAGGAAGAAGAAGGGTTAGGAGACGTAGGATCTTCATCCAACCGCCTGAAATGGTTGACTGGCCCAAATGAAAAAAGTCACACGACTTGCATGTAGACATGCCTTTATATTCAGTACCATCATCGTACCTGCTTAGCACTGCTCCTGAATCCATCAAGCTAAACAACGTTCCACTCATAATTCCAAACTTGTTGCTCAAATACGAATCTGATATGATGCTGATATTACTAAAACAGATAATGTTTAATTGGTCAGCTAATGTTCCTACTTTACTTTCGAAAAGCACGTGCACCACATATAGAGAGACAACAGGGAGTTGCATTCTTAATGCGCTCTGGTTCATCATGTGTGGGCACTGCACAACGAACATTTTATTATCCAAAATATGCTTGCTCTTCTTTAGCATGTTCCTGTTTCGTTCTTTTTTAATAAGTACTCTCTCTGTTCCTAAATACAAGTCTTTGTATAGATTCCACCATGGACTACATATGGAGCAAAATGAGTGAATCTACACTCGAAAATGTATCTGTATACATCTGTATGTGATCCATAGTGGAAATCTCTACAGAGACTTATATTTTGGAATGGAGGGAGTATGATAGTAGTACAATATATTCCTTATAGTGAAGATGAGCAGGGACATTTGTAGTGTAGAGGTCTATACGGTCGGTTGTGATGGACACTTTGAACTCTTCGAGCCTCTTTGATTCGTAGGATTTTGTAAACATAGGAATAGGATTTGTAGTGGCATGCCCACTTGAATCCTATAAGATTAGCAAGGAAATGCGGGGAGCTGTGTCGCCTTTGAGAGTTACACTGATATTAATAGTACCACACCTTAAGTTGAAGAGATCTAGTATCCGAAGCCTTTCTAGCCGTACTGGCAATACTAGCACATATATTCCAACAAGTTCCACTTTGTTGATTTTACTCCTGATGCTTACGGTTTTCCCATTATATCTACACTATGATCTGTGTAGCTGCTATGTGTGGCACTAGCAGCAGTCCACTCTTGAAGCTAAACAACACACCAATCATAAGTCCAAAGCTTACTTCTTCAAATACGAATTGTGATATGATACTGATATTAGTTAACAGACACACATTTAATTGGTCTGGTAATGCTCCCACTTTATTTACCAAATGCATGTGGCCACATATAGAGAGACATCATGGAATTGCATTTCTTTGGGTGTTGTGATTCATCATGAGTGGGTAACCAACATTGTATGCAATGCAGCGGAACCTCAAGAATATGCTTCCTCTTCTGTTCTTTAACATGTTCCTCTTTTGTTATTCTGTATTTTGTATGTACAGTATGTTCCTTGTCCAGAAGGGGAGCACGGACATCTGCAATGAACAGCTGATAGAGCTGGCCTGTAATCGATAGGCTTTCAATTAGTAGCGGCAATACAACACTGTATTTTCCAGCTAGTTCCACTTTCCCGATTTATATATCGTGGTTATGGTGTACCCCATTTATGTACACTACGATCTGCCTAGTTGCTGTGTGCTCTTGTTATCAGGGTTTGGCAATAAACTCTCTATACAGTATATTATGAACCTCTCATCTGCCAACTATCCTTACTTCTAGAACCTATTTTAAATGGTTGTGAGTTTACGTTTTCATCATCTTTGGTAAAATCAAGTTCACCACGTAGACACTCATAACACGCTCTACCATAATTTGTTGCGGATAATCCCACCTTATCACGAGCTATTGAGAACAGATCTAAGGGCATCCCTACCTACAATCCTTCCTTGGTGCCCCTCTCGAGGGCTTGCTTAAGAATAAGAAAGAAGAATCTTATGGAAATAGCATGGAATAAGGTTTGATCCTATTCATGGGGATTCCGTAAATATCCCATTTCAAAAATCGAAACCATCGGGACTTTTCGGAGATTGGATGCAGTTACTAATTCATACTTGTGCCAGATTATATTAATGCACACACCATATTACAGCACACATGAGCTCTCTCATCATAATCCAGTGATAGCACACAAGGGTTTATAGGGGCGCCCCTATATTAGAACATCATCTGCATTACAAAGATAATACAACTACTATTAATGTTTTCATGGTTCTCAGATATTATATGTAATTATAGTGAATATCAAAATCCGTGCATCAGAAGAATATTGTGGAACACTGCAACGACTTACAAAATTGGCACCAAGGCATTGAGTGCCATTCTGGATGCAATGAGACTCATACGCTCCCCACCTGTATATTCTTGTTTCGAATATGATCCTATTGACTATTCTAACCTCAAGGAATCAAAGGGATATGGCCTGTCCTGTTCACCCATCAAGGTGCTTGTTCTAATTTGGCAAGGTTTTATTGATTGCGCGTATCTTGCATATGTTGTCTTGCATTTCTTCAACTTTGTTGCACCATCATCTTCTTAGTTTATTCATCATATATGTCAAGATGCCATTCCCATCCATTATCAATACATATCCCATCTGTCATCATACCATGTTTTTCCACTCAAATGCTATTCTTGTGCATTAGACATCAAAAAGGAAGAGGGTGATTGTCGAACCCAAAGGGGCACCAAGAGAAGTCCTTGAAAAACGTGGTGCTGCCTGAGAAATCAGACAGCACCCCACTTATATTGGTTGTACAACCAGTGACACAAAACATAGGACCGACTCCAGCAGACTGTACCCATACTTCACTGGCCACACCACAAGCCCCACCACACAGGACCTGCACTCTAGCAAAAGGTATGCCGATTTCAGTTGCCATAGCACCAGCCGTACCACAGAAAAATCTCACTCCAGCAAAAGTACAGCAAGTCCACCGGCCGAAGACCTATCCGAACTGCAGAGATGACCAATTCCTGCATATTGGAACCCCATTCCAGTTATTCCCAGTTTTAAAGACAATGCTTTCAATGTTGTTAGGGACTAAGTGCATATATTCCCATCATGGGAAGATTATAGTGAAGACAAACACCATTTTCACATCTTCCTGTCCCACTTACGTGTTAGTGCTATTATTATGGTGATTATTTTCCTATTTTCTGCTGATTGAACACATCAACGATTTACATTACATTATTGTAAGTAGGCGAGGGTCAATCTGGACAGTCATGACGAGCAAAGCTTGCTTGCGCTTTTCAAGGAAGCATTGTAGCAATATGGGTGTTACCTGAGGAAATCACACTTTGATGGCAAGTCTATAAACGAAGTTCCAGTGAAGTCTCCTGTGCTAAATTTAGAAGACATCAAATGGAAAAACCTTGTTATGCACCGGTCTTGTTCCCAGGATGAGGAACTGTCTATGATATCACATGGTAATTTGAACTTTTACTTTTTTGCATGTGCCTTACGGATCTTTTTTGCAAGAAATGCGCTTGAAGAAGAATTCTGGTTTGAAAAGAATGACATGATGTCACAAGTATGCTGCCCGCTGTTTTGCTCTTGTTAGTACCTGTTGTCCTGTATCACTGTACTTGCATTCATACCTGGTTCATTATGTGACAGCAGTATGCATGATAGCTTGCTTATCAATTGTTTGGTCAAAATTATCTGATCTATATGAATGGTTACATTAGTGTACAATATATCCAATGCCAATGAAATTTTTTAGCTCTGCATTGTTCTTGTAAGTACATGCTGTCCTTTATCAGTCTACTTATATTGACAGGTAGTTGTTCATGTACCATCACTCTGCAGCTTATTTTCCTTTGCCCTCCATTTTCTACGCATCATATCTACATTTACTCTTACCATAAGGTTGGATAACACCGATGCTCCTGAAGAAGTTTAGCTCTACATTGTTCTTGGTTGTACCTTTTGCCTGTATCGATGTACTTACATTTATAGCTACTTGGTCATGTAGCATCACTCTTATATTATCTTAAATATTTTCCATTTTTTCTTATATTATCACATCTATATTTACTCTTAACAAAATGTAGAATAAATGCAATGCTTATAAAGAATATTCTGTGGTAAACTTCTTGAATTGCCCCCCCATCAGCATGGACAAGGGCTTTATAGAGCCCATCTTCACCAATAATGAAAGTTTGTCCTTCTCAAGCCTTCAAACTTTGTTGTGTATATTTGGTTAGGCATGACTGCAACAGCTGTTTATTTTTGGTGTTTGCATCAAATTTCATGTTTAAACTTTATTATGTAGTTCATAAAAAAAGTTTGTCCTTCTCAATTTAACTTTTCAGTTGTACAACCAAGTTCCTTCTTCATACCATGTAAATTAAACTATACAGAGCAAGTGATCTTCTTTTGCACTGCCTATATGCTTCTGTTCTTGATCTGTAATCCGTGGTGTGGTAAACCTACCCACTACAGCACAATGTCATATTCTGCAATGTCTTAACTATGAACAATGTCATATCATTCTACTATTATTTAAACCGTCTCTTTATTTGCCAATCTGAATTGGGATAAATTTACAGCACACTAACCATTGATACTTATGAGTTCTTGATCAGTAATCCAGTAGTGTGGTGAAGCTGCCAACTCCTTCACAATGTCATTTCCTGCCATGTCTTAACCTGAACAATACCATGTTGTGTTAATGCTATTTTAAACCGTGTCACTTTATTCGTCAGTAAGAAATGTGATGAATTGTCAGCACTGATACTTATATGTGCAAAATCTCTCATCTGTCTGCTTGTTTATCTTTCAGAGTGAGGAGGATATAAGTGTCAAACAAGCGCTGTCTCATTAGCTTGCTCAGCTGCTTGCGCTGCAGCTCCTGAGCAGGGCTAATGTGACGCCCCGAGACCGATGTGCCAGGTGTCCTCTAGTTATTTGCTGTTGTTGCGTTGTCTTTTCTTGTGTGTCATGCATTGCATATCATGTCATCATGTGCATTACTTTTGCATACAATGTTCGTCTCATGCATCCGAGCATTTTCCCCGCTGTCAGTTTTGCAATCCGGCGCTCCTATGTCACCCGGTGTCCCTTTCTACCTCTTTTCATGTGCGGGTGTTAAACGTTTTCGGATTGGACCGAGACTTGCCATGCAGCCTTGGTACACTACCGGTAGACCGCCTGTCAAGTTTCGTGCCATTTGGACTTCGTTTGATACTCCAACGGTTAACCGAGGGACCGAGAAGGCCTCGTGTGTGTTGCAGCCCAACACCCTTCCAAAGTGGCCCAGAACCCACCTAAGACCTCTCCATCATCTCGGTCGTTCGATCACGATCGCGTGGCCGAAAACCGCACCTCATTTGGACTCTCCTAGCTCCCTCTACCTATATATATGTGATCCCCTCCGAAATTTCGCGCAGATCAAACCCTAGTCCTCTTCCACCTTGCGCCCGGACATTTCTTGCACTGACGGACATGTCCGCACTCCACCTCGCTCCGGCCAGTGGCGTCGCGCCACGTCACCCCGCCGCTGCCACCAACCAACCAGGCAACGCCACATCAGCGCGCCACCTCCCTCTCTCTCCTACCGCGCGCCCAGGCCCGCCGTGGCCCGGGTCGGGCCCTCCCGGCCCGCTCGCCCGAGCCGGTCGCTCGTTCGCCGCCTGCGCCGGTCCGACCGTGCGCCCCGTGCCTGGCCCCGCGCGCCGCCGCCTTTCGCCGGGGATCGCCGCCGCATGCCACCTCTCTAGCGCTGGCCACCGCGCCGCCCATCCGGCGCCACCGCGCCTCGTCGCCGGGCGCCGCCCTACCGCCGCCTTCATCACCGTGCGCCGCCGCCGCACCTCTCCACCGGCGCCGCCCCGCGCTGCTCACCGGAGCCCGCGCCGCCCTCGCCGGATCCAGCTCCGGCCGCCTCTCCCTCATCTTCTCCGGTGATCCTCGGACTCCATGCCGCTACAGTACCCGCGAGATCCCGATCTGGATCTGAAAACTCCCTCTCGGTTGACTTTCTCCTCTCGAAACCCTAACTTTTTGGCATCTTCATTGCATCATAACTTTGCATCCGTAGCTTCGTTTTGGGCGTGTAGCATATCAAAATGTTCGTCTCGACGAGTACATCATTTCATCGCACTGCATCATTTTTATTTGAGCTCATCTTGATGCCCGAAATGTTGTTGGAAGAGGGCTATGTGATAAAACTGCCCGATCTGTTTCATCAAATAGATATTTGTCATTTTTGCCATGATTAATGTGTGCATGATATGCTCCTGAGCTCTACATGAGTTTTGTTATATGCCATGCCATCTTTACAGAGGTGCTTACCATGTGTTTTTGTGATATGTGTGGTGACTAGCACAAGCTTGGAAAGTAGCGTATTCGGTAATACTGATTTCAGGGACTTAGAATTTCTCCAAGTCCTTGTCCTGATTTTGTCATTATGCCATATGTTCATGTTGTTTCCTAGTGATCCATGCCTCTTTTTAGGATGATCAGTAAGGATGATTTGTTAAAATTGTGGTGCTCTATCCATCCATGTCTTTGTTTGCATTTATGAAGCACCCTAGCTTGAGTCAATCGAGCTCTACTTTTGCTATATCGTGAATCCTGGTAGATTGTTGACTTGTTAGCGATTTTGCCAAGGATGTTGCTATCGATCCGTGCATGCTATGTTGTTGTTCTTGCCATGTCTAGCTTCTATGCCATGTATTATTGATGGGTGTATGCTTAGTTTGTCATTCCATGCTCTGTAATGAGTGTGTCGAGCTCGTAAACATGTCTACTCGTTAACTGATTTGCATGCTCCAGTTTTTCTCTAAGTCTGAATCTGTTTATGTTTTTGCCATGTTCACATGCTTGCAATTGTATTTTCTGAACCTTTTGGCTCAAGGTCACTAACGGACTTTTGTTAAGTGCTTTGAGTAGCTTCATGCCATGCCTTGCTTTGCCATGTTAAGTTCCTGTAGAATGTAGTTTTCATGCTCTAAAGTGTGCTTCCCGATGATAAATTCCAGGCTCGTGTTAATTTCACAAAGTCTGAAACCTGTCATCATTTGCACTTTTGCCATGCTTGTTTGAACCTGTTAATGGATGAATTAGCCGTAGCTCAGTGTTTATCTTTTGTCAAGCATCTTGAGTGGATCCCTGCCATGTATTTTGTTGCCATGTTTGAGTGATGTAGCATATTTATCTTGTTGCATTTAGTTGGTCACTTGCTGATTATCGCAGACCGGTGCCATATTTGTTTTGCTTGCCATTTCCAAACCGTGCATCCGATTCCGGTGATCTTTACATCGATTTCAACCGAAATCACCTCACCTTTCCAGTGGAACTCTTGGGTTTCCAAGTTGAGGCCAGGTTCAATCATCCCTTTCCAAATCATGCATATGCATCACATACCGCATTCCACATATCATACCATGTTCGTGTGTTGGTTGTTTACTATGTTATGTGCTTCTTTCCGGTGTTGCTTCTTCGGGTTGGTTCCGTAACGTCGCGGTTGTGAGGACCTGTTCGTCTATGTCCGTTTGTCTTCTTCATGGACTCGTTCTTATTCCTTGCGGGATTTCAGGCAAGATGACCATACCCTCGAAATCACTTCTATCTTTGCTTGCTAGTTGCTCGCTCTTTTGCTATGCCTATGCTGCGATACCTACCACTTGCTTATCATGCCTCCCATATTGTTGAACCAAGCCTCTAACCCACCTTGTCCTAGCAAACCATTTGGCTATGTTACCGCTTTGCTCAGCCCCTCTTATAGCGTTGTTAGTTGCAGGTGAAGATTGAAGTTTGTTCCTTGTTGGAACATGTTTACTTGTTGGGATATCACAATATATCTTATTTAATTAATGCATCTATATAATTGGTAAAGGGTGGAAGGCTCGGCCTTATGCCTGGTGTTTTGTTCCACTCTTGCCGCCCTAGTTTCCGTCATATCGGTGTTATGTTCCCGGATTTTGCGTTCCTCACGCGATTGGGTTATAATGGGAACCCCTTGACAGTTCGCCTTGAATAAAACTCCTCCAGCAATGCCCAACCTTGGTTTTACCATTTGCCTCACCACCACCTACTTTTCCCTTGGGAGTCGCTCTCTCGAGGGTCATCTTTATTTTAACCCCACCGGGCCAGTGCTTCTCTAAGTGTTGGTCCGAACCAGGCAGCCTGCGGGGCCACCTCAGGGAAACTCGAGGGCTGGTTTTACTCGTAGCTTGACCTATCTGAGTGTGCCCTGAGAACGAGATATGTGCAGCTCCTATCGGGATTTGTCAGCACATTCGGGCAGTGTTGCTGGACTTGTTTTACCATTGTCGAGGATGTCTTGTAAAACATGGATGCCGAGTCTGATCCGAATGTCTCGGGAGAAGGAATATCCTTCGTTGACCGTGAGAGCTTGTGATGGGCTAAGTTGGGACTCCCCTGCAGGGATTTGAACTTTCAAAAGCCATGCTCACGGTTATGGGCAGATGGGAATTTGTTAATGTCCGGTTGTAGATAACATGAAACTTAACTTAATTAAAATGAATCAACCGCGTGTGTTACCATGATGGTCTCTTCTCGGCAGAGTTCGGGAAGTGAACACGGTGTTGGAGTAATGCTTGACGTAGGTTGTTCTAGGATCACTTCTTGATCATAGTTGTTCGACCGTGCTTTTGCCTTCTCTTCTCGCTCTCTTTTGCGAACTGGTTAGCCACCATATATGCTAGTCGCTTGCTGCAGCTCCACATATTACCTTACCCTACCTATAAGCTTAAATAGTCTTGATAGTGAGGGTGCGAGATTGCTGAGTCCCCGTGACTCACAGATCACTTCCAAACCAGATGCAGGGACCGATGATACCGTTCCAGACGATGCGCTTGAGCTCATGTGGGAGTTCGATGAAGACTCTCGCCGTTACTATGTGTCTTTCCCAGATGGTCAGTAGTGGTGCCCAGTTGGGGATATCGAGGACCGTGTCGCATGTGGGGGTTGATCTTTTATTTTGGTACCGTAGTCGTACCATGAGTGTATTGGATGATTGTAATGTTATTCATGTATTTGTGTGACGTGGCGAGTGTAAGCCAACTATGTACCTTTACCCCCTTTTATCTATTTACATGGCTTGTTGTGAAGATTACCTTACTTGCGACATTGCTTTCAATGCGGTTATGCCTCTAAGTCGTGCTTCGACACGTAGGAGATATAGCCGCATCGAGGGCGTTACAAGTTGGTATCAGAGCCTTCCCCGACCTTAGGAGCCCCCTGCTTGATGGAATCGTTGGCGTTATTGAGTCTAGAAATATTTTGACTCAGTTAGGATTTATATATATCGGAGAGTTAGGAATTCTTTTTACTCCTCAGTCCCTTCGTCGCTCTGGTGAGGCATCCTGACGTAGAGTTTTGACTCTTCTCTTCTCAAATTTTCACTAAATTTTTTTTAGGATCACGCGGGTATCTTGGAATCGTTCCGATGGTTTTGTGACGAGAACATTGTTCTTGGTGCCTCCTGACATTTAGGGGTTGTGGCAGTGTCCTGGGGAGTTGAGCTCCGAGGTGTTGTCCTCACAATTTTATCGTTGCAGTTCTGGAATACCTGAGTTTAGTTTCGCCGACATCGAAAATCTCTTTTATGCAGTTGTTGGTGAGATAACCTCGACGCCACCCAGTACTGGGGCGGGAGTTCGGGAGTATTGCCATAACTCGTATAACGGATGCTTTTCGAAGGCTGAGGTAAACGATTTCCGAAGGTTTCTTGGTTATGTGTTGAAGGATGGATACAGCTGGATGTAGAATTTGCTAGTTTTGGGTGAGATATTATGCTTCCCCTGTATCCCCAACACCTAATTGCATAACCGGAAAATTTCGGGAGTTTATAAGTGGGAAATCAAGTAGCTCTTAGGATATCTTTCCGACAGATGTATGATATGAAATTGGGGTTCGACGTCTAGTGGTCTGCCTACTCACGGTTGGTTTTACAGTGGTCTCGTTGTGTCTTAAAGAGTCCTTGGCTATGCCGACTCGGGGACGCTTCGTATGTCATGTGCACTGCCTTGTACATGATGGTGCTGTACGATCGAGCCCATGTAGGCCCCACCATGAAAACTTCGGATGAAATCTCTATCATATGTTTGTTCCAGCTTATTCTGCAAGCCAATCCTTTGTTTTGTTTTGAGCTGTGGTATTCGAGTTGCTTCAAAGTCAAATGTTGATTCCATCCCTTGTCTAAGTGGTGTTCTCATATTCCTATGGGAATACTAATCCTTCTCAATAATCGAGATTGTCATATCACTTGTTTTCAACCGGTGTGTCTCTCTTTAAGTGGATCCGATCATTTCAACATTAGCAAGATCAATTCTCAGTTCTTCTCAACGGTGTTTGTTTCAGCCGTCTCCAAGTTGCCTTTGTTTTTTTTCCCGCCCTCCCTCCCTTGTTTTCTTCGAGGACTGAGAATTTTTACTCAACTATCCTTTTATTGATGGGAAGCCTCTCCATTCCTTTTCCGTCAATGTTCTTATCCGGTGATTCTCATGAAGATTCTAATGGAGCTTCAAGTTTGTCATTCGTCATTCTTTTTCATCTCCGGTGGTTTCAAATCAAGCTTTCAGTGTTGATCTCATATCCCTTTTTCCTCGTTTCAAATACCTTCTCATGCCGGTGCACCTAATATTCATTCACTTCTCGCTATTTAATTGTTCCGGAGTGCTCAAGATATCTCGAAGATTCGTGTTTTCCACTCTGCATTCGTTCAAGATCTTTCGAGGTTGTTATCTCATTCAAGTCATTCAAGTCAACCGGTGCAACCTCTCTTTTAAATAATTTCAACGGAGTTTCTTTCGAGTGGGCCCTAACCCAGAGGTCTTTTCCAAGGATCTTACCTGACTCTTCTAATTCTCCCAGAGATATCCTTAAAATTCTTTTCAAAGTTTGACGTAAGAATGAGTTATCATCAGTCTAATGCCTTTCTCGAAGATCTTTCAAATTCTTTTCACCGTTGACTCAACCTTTCCATTTTTCATTCCGGAGTATCTCAACAATTTGGTGGTGTTCCTCATCGTCATTCTCAGATTTTGAAGACCGAAGAAGACTTTCTTTTAAATATTGCCCCATTCTCTGCCATCCTCTCATAATTGTTTTCTTTTGTGAGATTTTCACCCATCCAGAGCAATTCAAGATTCTGTTCAGTTTGATTATCCGGAGTCCATCAACTCAGGATTATTCATTCCATCTTTCAACTCTCATACTCTAAATCATACCAGTGTCTAAATCAAGGATTCCCTAATCAGCTCGTAATCTCTTCGTTCTCATGGATCTAAATTCTCTCAAGCATTTTCGTTTAATTGCTAAATCTTCCCGGTATTTCTTCATGTTTTAATCGTTCTTTTTCAATTCTTACAGTGGTTCATTCAAGAGTTTTCTTCCTTCGTGTATCATATCTATGCATTCGTGCTTTTCAAATTCTACCGGTGGTTCGTTGAAGACCTTCTCAAGTTGGCGCCATATCTGTAATGCCCTCGATGCGGCTATATCTCCCACGTGTCGAAGCACGACTTAGAGGCATAACCGCATTGAAAGCAATGTCGCAAGTGAGGTAATCTTCACACAACCCATGTAATACATAAGGGAAAAAGATACATAGTTGGCTTACAATCGCCACTTCACACAATACATGAATAAAGCATTACATCATCCAAATACAATCAAGGTCCGACTACGGAACCAAAATAAAAGAAGAACCCCAAATGCGACAAGGGTCCCCGATCGACCCCAACTGGGCTCCACTACTGATCAACTAGAACGAAACAACACAAAGGACAAGATCTTCAAAGAGCTCCTCCTTGAGCTTGGTTGCGTCACCTGCTCGGGAACATCGGCACCTGCAAACTGGTTTTGGAAGTATCTGTGAGTCACGGGGACTCAGCAATCTCGCACCCTCGTGATCAATACTATTTAAGCTTATGGGTAAGGTAAAGGTATGAGGTGGAGCTGCAGCAAGCGACTAGCATATATGGTGGCTAACATGTACGCAAACGAGAGCGAGAAGAGAAGGCAAAGCACGACCGTGAAACTATGATCAAGAAGTGATCCTAGAACAACCTACGTCAAACATAACTCCAACACCGTGTTCACTTCTCGGACTCTGCCGGAAAGAGACGATCACGGTTACAGACGCGGTTGATGTATTTTAATTAAGGTCAACTTCAGGTTTTCTACAACCGGACATTAACAAATTCCCATCTGCCCATAACCGCGGGCACGGCTTTCGAAAGTTCAAATCCCTGCAGGGGTGTCCCAACTTAGCCCATGACAAGCTCTCATGGTCAACGAAGGATATTCCTTCTAGCGGGAAGACCCGATCAGACTCGGAATCCCGGTTACAAGACATTTTGACAAGGTAAAACTAAACCAGCAGCACCGCCCGAATGTGCTGACAAATCCCGATAGGAGCTGCACATATCTCTTTCTCAGGGCACACTCAGATTGTCTTAGGTATGGGTAGGCCAGCCCAGAGTTGCCCCTGGTGGCCACCGGCAGCTGACAGGTTGGACCAACACTCAGAGGAACACTGGCCCGGGGGGGTTAAAATAATGATGACCCTTGAGTCTGCAGAACCCAAGGGAAATAAAAGGCTAGGTGGCGAATGGTAAAACCAATGTTGGGCATTGCTGGAAGAGTTTTATTCAAGGCGAACTATCAAGGGGTTCCCATTATCACCCAACCACGTAAGGAACGCAAAATCCGGGAACATAACACCGATATGACGGAAACTAGGGCGGCAAGAGAGGAACAAAACACTAGGCAAAAGGCCGAGCCTTCCAACCTTTACCAAGTATATAGATGCATTAATTAAATAAGATATATTGTGATATCCCAACAAGTAAACATGTTCCAACAAGGAACAACATCTCCATGTTCCAACAAGAACAAACTTCAATCTTCACCTGCAACTAACAATGCTATAAGAGGGGCTGAGCAAAGCGATAACATAGCCAAACAATGGTTTGCTAGGACAAGGTGGGTTAGAGGCTTGGTTTCAACAATATGGGAGGCATAATAAGCAAGTGGTAGGTATCGCAGCATAGGCATAGCAAAAGAGCGAGCATCTAGCAAAGCAAAGATAGAAGTGATTTCGAGGGTATGATCATCTTGCCTGAAATCCGGCAAGGAGGCAGAACGAGTCCATGAAGAAGACAAACGGACGTAGACGAACGGGTCCTCACAAACACGACGTTATCGAATCCAACCCGAAGAAGCAAACACCGGAAAGAAGCACACCACATAGTAAACAACCATCACATAATCATGGCATGATGCACAATCAAGTATGATGCATGTCTAGTTTAATGAAGCATGACAAGGCAAAATGCACAAACAATCCTACAAATTAACTGGAGCTCAACATGCAACTCCGTTGCATATTGACGAAACACCACGTTCAAGTTATTTAGTTCAGTCTCGGTTAGGTACCCATCAAGATTAAATGTTGTTAGCATGGCAAGAAGGTGAAGCAAATGAAAACTACCTATCTATTCAAGTTTAAATGAGGCTGGAAACAAGAAACAACAATTCCGGAAACTCCTCATATGCATATATTAGGTTTGGTACTGTTCTGCCCTAAACATAATTTTAGAGTTATTAAACATGAAAACAAGTGCCCCATGTTAAACTAGGCCTTTTTCTACCCCATTTACATATGAAGTTTATTAAATTTGGAGCTACGGTTATTTATTTATGAATTAAATCATTTTAGCATGGCATAGGAGAAAATTTAAACAAACAGCAATTTAAACATTTTGAACATGGATGAAAGTGGCATATTATTAAACTAGGCAAAATTCTAGACATTTTGCATATAAAGTTTGTTTTAATCCGATGCACGGTTAATGAGATATTAAATGCATTAACAAGAGGGTCTTTTCTGCAAAACTGACGTTCTCTGGGAAAAATAGGAAAACGTACTATGTAAAAAAATAGGATACGGGCCAGATCTGGTTGGAACTGGGCCGGACTGGAGCTACAGGAACTTGGGAGGCTCACCATGGGCTCTTGGCCCGGTCGTTGGAGGAGGTAGGCCGGCTTGGGGCGCTGGTCAACGCGAGCGACAGCGCGCGGCTCTCGAAACAGGGCTCGAGCGCTGCGAGCGCTACTCGACCTGAAGCAGGGGACACAGGGAAGCAGGGGCGCGGGACTTGGCGCGATGCAGAGAGATGGAGGTCGACGGCGACACTTGGCGGCGGGGACGACTGGATCCGAGCAGGTCGCCGGACGGAGCGGGGTCGGCTGCGCCGCTGCAGAGTGCTCCTGGGGCTCCACAAGCTAGGGCGGTCCGGCAGAGATGCAGGACCCGGCCGGTGCGAGGCAAGGCTCCAAGCGACGAAGGGCGCTGCAAGGGGACGGGCATCCATGAGCTCGGGCAGGAGAAGGAGGGTCGAGGAGGTCCTGCGGTGGCGCTGCCAGCGTTGTGCTGGACTCCGGTGAGGCAGAGAGGCAGCGGACGGAGCGGCAAGAGTTCGAGGCCATGGCGACTCGACGACAGCACTGCAGCTTCGGGGCATCGGAGCTCCCTCTACGAGCAGACAGAGAGAGAGATGTGAGGGAGAGGGAGAAGAATGGAAGGAGGGAGAAGAGGCACGAGGCTCATCTGGTGGTCAACGCCGATGGTGCAGGACAGCGTTGGGCACGGGGTTGAGGTCCGACAGTGGTGCAGGTCCATGGCGCGGGGCGGGGCATGGAGGAGCTCCTCTCCTCCGGATCGAACTAAAAGGAGAAGGCAGCGGGGCGCTGGTCTCTGACGAGGCCGGTCAAAGACGGCGGCCTCAGGTAGGGGAGCTCGGGCTCCTGGAACGAGAGGGGCACGGAAAATCTGGCGCCGTGGTGCTCTGCTCCCCAGCGAGCTCAGGTGAGGTCAAGGGGATCCATGGGCGCGTGGGGCTGCTGGAGAGGTGGAGTGGTGGAGATTGGCCGATGGCTGAAATCAAGGAGAGGCGGTGGCAGCTGCGATCTGGTTGGGTGGAGAAGGATCGGGAGAGATCCCGATGTGCAAAAGGACTGGCGGCGGCTGGGAGGATGGGACAGGGCTCCTAAAATCTAGGGTTAGGCCGGTAGGTGGTCTATTTATAGATAGAGGAGAAGGTTTAGGGTCTCACCGATTTAGATCCGACGATCCGAAAAAAATAGGTCAGGGAAAACAAATAAGAAACCGAAGATATTTAGGGGATGATTGGAGATGATCCGGATTCATCGGTAACGACAGTCCGGGTCGGGTTCGGGACAACTTTTCGGACACGCGCGCGAGGAGGGTCGCAAGATGACAAGAGAGGTTAGGTAGGGCCTAGCGGTGAGAGGTAGTGCAGAAGGCAAAGGGCTGAGAAGAGAGAGAGAGAGAGAGAGGGCCCGGCATCTGTTTCCGGAGACCGAAAACATCCGACGTTAGACCGGCTATAATGCCGCTATAGTTATCTGTTGGGGCATCAAATGATCTCCGAATGCGATGAAACTTGACAGGCGGTCTATCTACACTATAATAAGACCACACGTCAACTCTCATCCCATTCCGAGAACATTTTCTGGCCACTTATAAAATACTATTTCGGACATGCCGCGGGCGCGTGCAAGTGTGTCTGGGCTCAGAACGGACAACGGAGAGAACGAGGAGGCCGGGACAGATGCAAGTTTTGAAAACATGATGATGCAATGCACATGATGACATGATAAGATGCAACATGCAAGCAAATGACAAGCCAACTATAGCAAATAAGCGGAGGACACCTGGCACATCGGACTCGGAGCGTCACAACACTCCACCACTACGAGAGGATCTCGTCCCGAGATCTAGAATGGCAGCGGAGGGAAAACGGAAGAGAAAGAGAAGAGGTAAAACTAAGTTGCTTCTTTTACCAATGAGTGAAACCAAAGAACCTTGCGAGGTTGAACAATTTCGAGCAAAGAATACAACTGAGATGAACGAAGTTGAAAACACTCCGTTAGAAGAGAGGAACAAAGAACATTGCGAAAAACCTTGAGGTTGAAAGGCAAGATATATATTGAAACCACTACGGTTAAAACAAGATAGAGAAGGATTAAGAATGATATAATTTGGATAGCACTCCGACTGCAAATGGAAGGAATTAACAAGAACTTGACAAGATGATAGGATGCTTGATGAGATCAAGAACATACTGCCTCCAGAACTATTAAATGAATGGAACAAGGGGTAAGAAAGATCTCGGACAGAACTCCAGTTTAAAAGAGATGAAAAACTTGACAAAATGAAATAGCTTGAGCAAAGGGACACAACACTCCGGTTGAAAGGATAAGCACGAGTCAAACATGATCTTGACAAGACCAGAAGATGGGTTGAAGAGAGCAATATCACAATGGCTCTGGAACAAAAGTAAGAATGGAATGGAGTGAACGAAGGGAAGCACAGTCTTGAGGGAGCACGCTGACACCAAAAGCTAGAACGGAATTGTTGGAAAAACCAACAACGAAAAAGGATAAACTTGATATGGTCTTATGGAATACATCTCAAATTATGAGGTGACAACCTACCACTCACGGGAAGAAGAATTGGATTGATAAGAACAAGGAGACAAGAAACTATTTCGCCGGGAGGATAAATGAAGAGCTTGGGTCAATTATACGCCTCACAATAACAAGAACCTTAGGGAAAGCTTTAGGTGGAATATAACCCAAGATAACTCCAATGACGAGATTGATGGATTTAAAATACCTCATTCTTAACAACATGTGAATCATGAAACATGAACTCAAATTATCAAGAATGACATAATACCACCTCCAATGATACGGTAGAAAGAATTGCACTCCGGATTGAAAGATGAAGAAAACTTGATCTCCTTAAAAGAATCTCGATGAAAAACTTCAAGAAGGAATTAAATCCTTGATGAACCATAACGTAGAACCTTCGTGGAGAACTCCGGTAACAAAAGGATGATCAAAACGGAATGAAGGAGGAGTTGAAAACACAAGTAGAATCCTTGCAATGATTAGATGGATCTTCATGACGAGAAAAAATTGAAAAGGGCTTGGAACTCGGGACAAAGAGAAGATGAAACAATTTAAATCAGGAATTTGATGAGCCTCCGGAATTAGGAATTAATCACTTGGATGAAAACAAGAGTAAGAATTACATTATGCTTATCCTTCACTAATTCAAATTGATGACCAACAATGGATTTGGCATACTACTTATTCTCGTAGAAAGGATTAAGATAGATATGGCGCAAACTTGGGAAGGTCTTCAACGAACCACCGGTAGGATTGGACCAACGAATGAATTGATAAGATAAAGAGGGAAGAGAAATCTTGAAAGCACCACCTTAAGAATTGAACAACGAATGAAGTAAACATATGAATCACCGGTAAGATTTTGAAAAAAACGAAACAAAGATACTTGGGGAAATTTAGATACAAGAGAACGAATAGATCACGAGCTGACTAGAGGATATTTGAGCGATGCACCGGTAAGATTTGGAGAACGAGAGCTGAAAACTGAGAATGAATAACCCTGAATTGATGAACTCCGGATAACAACATTATGAGAGGATGGCAACAAGCTAGAATCACGAATCTTGAAGAGAATGAAGCAAGATTAAAGAGAAACTCTTCTTCGGTCTTCAAATCTGAGAATGACGACGAGAAACACCAACAAATTGTTGAGATACTCCGGGACGAAAATTAGAAAGGTTGAACCAACGATGAAAAGAAAAGAAAGATCTTGGAGAAAACGCATAAGACTGATGATAATTCATTCTTACGTCAAACTTTGAGATGAATTTGAAAAGCTCCGAGAGAAATAAGAAGAGTCAGGTAAGATCCTAGAGAAAAGACCTGTGGGTTAGGGCCCACTCAAAAGATACATCGTTGAAAAGATTACTTGAAAGAGAGATTGCACCGGTTGAATTAAATGACTTGAATGAGATAACAACCTCGAAGGATCTTGAACGAATGTAGAGTGGAAAACACAAATCTTCGAGATATCTTGAGCACTCCGAAACAATTGAATAGCGAGAAGTGGATGCTTAAGAGGTGCACCGGCATGAGAAAGCATTTGAAACGAGGAAAAAGGATATGATCAACACCAAATCTTAATTTGAATCCACCGGAGAATAAAACGAGTGAAGAGTGACGAACTTGAAGCTCCGTTAGAATCTTCCTGATAATCACCGGATAAGAATATTGAAAGAAAAGAAAGAAGAGACTTCGCATCAATAAGATGGATACTTGATTAAGATATATGAGTCCTTGAAGAAAACAAGGGTGGGTGGGCGGGAAAAACAAAGACAACTTGGAACGGATGAAGCAAACACCGTTGAGAAGAACTGATACTTGATCTTGCGGATGTTGCAATGACCGGATCCACTTGAAGAGAAGTACACCAGTTAAAAAGGATTGACATGACAGACTCGATGATCGAGAAGGATTAGTATACACGTCAGAGTATGAGAACACCGTTTAGAGAAGGTATGGAATCAACATTTGACTTCGAAGCAACTCGAATACCACAACTCAAAACAAACAAAGGATTGGCTCGCAGAATAAGCCGGAACAAACATATGATATAGATTTCGTCCGAAGTTTTCATGGTGGGGCCTACACGGGCTCGATCGTACATCACCATCATGTCCAAGGCAGTGCACATGACATATGAAGCGTCCCCGAGTCGGCATAGCCAAGGACTCTTTAAGACACAACGAGACCACTGTAAAACCAACCGTGAATAGGCGGACCACTAGACGTCGAACCCCAATTTTGTATCATACATCTGTCGAAAAGATATCCTAAGAGCTACTTGAATTCCCACTTATAAACTCCCGAAACTTTCCAGTTATGCAATCAGGTGTTGGGGATACAGGGGAAGCATAATATCTCACCCAAAACTATCAAATCCTACATCCAGTTGTATCCATCCTTCAACACATAACCAAGAAACCTTCGGAAATCGTCTACCTCAACCTTCGAAAAGCATCCGTTATACGAGTTATGGCAATACTCCCGAACTCCCGCCCCAGTACTGGGTGGCGTCGAGGTTATCTCACCAACAAACTGCATAAAAGAGATTTTCGATGTCGGCATACTAAACTCAGGTATTCCAGAACTGCAACGATAAAATTGTGACGACAACACCTCGGAGCTCAACTCCCCGGGACAATGCCACAACCCCTAAATGACAGGAGGCACCAAGAACAATGTTCTCGTCACAAATCGATCGGAACGATTCCAAGATACCCGCGTGATCCTAAATTTTTTTTAGTGAAATTTGAGAAGAGAAGAGTCAAAACTCTACGTCAGGATGCCTCACCAGAGCGACGAAGGGACTGGGAGTAAAAAGAATTCCTAAACTCTCCGATATATAATTCCTAAATGACTCAAAACATTTTTTTCTAGACTCAACTCGGCTGCTAAAAATGATCAAGCAGTGGGGGCTCCTAAGGTCGGGGAAGGCTCTGATACCAACTTGTTACGCCCTCGATGCGGCTATATCTCCCACGTGTCGAAGCACGACTTAGAAGCATAACCGCATTGAAAGCAATGTCGCAAGTGAGGTAATCTTCACACAACCCATGTAATACATAAGGAAAAAAGATACATAGTTGGCTTACAATCGCCACTTCACACAATACATGAATAAAGCATTACATCATCCAAATACAATCAAGGTCCGACTACGGAACCAAAATAAAAGAAGAACCCCAAATGCGACAAGGGTCCCCGATCGACCCCAACTGGGCTCCACTACTGATCAACTAGAACGAAACAACACAAAGGACAAGATCTTCAAAGAGCTCCTCCTTGAGCTTGGTTGCGTCACGTGCTCGGGAACATCGGCACCTGCAAACTGGTTTTGGAAGTATCTGTGAGTCATGGGGACTCAGCAATCTCGCACCCTCACGATCAAGACTATTTAAGATTATGGGTAAGGTAAAGGTATGAGGTGGAGTTGCAGCAAGCGACTAGCATATATGGTGGCTAACACATACGCAAACGAGAGCGAGAAGAGAAGGCAAAGCACGATCGTGAAACTATGATCAAGAAGTGATCCTAGAACAACCTACGTCAAACATAACTCCAACACCGTGTTCACTTCCCGGACTCCGCTGGAAAGAGACCATCATGGTTACAGACGCGGTTGATGTATTTTAATTAAGGTCAACTTCAGGTTTTCTACAACCGGACATTAACAAATTCCCATCTGCCCATAACCGCGGGCACGGCTTTCAAAAGTTCAAATCCTTGCAGGGGTGTCCCAACTTAGCCCATGACAAGCTCTCACGGTCAACGAAGGATATTCCTTCTAGCGGGAAGACCCGATCAGACTCGGAATCCCGGTTACAAGACATTTCGACAAGGTAAAACTAAACCAGCAACACCGCCCGAATGTGCCGACAAATCCCGATAGGAGCTGCACATATCTCTTTCTCAGGGCACACTCAGATTGTCTTAGGTACGGGTAGGCCAGCCTAGAGTTGCCCCTGGTGGCCACCGGCAGCTGACAGGTTGGACCAACACTCAGAGGAGCACTGGCCCAGGGGGTTAAAATAATGATGACCCTTGAGTCTGCAGAACCCAAGGGAAAGAAAAGGCTAGGTGGCGAATGGTAAAACCAATGTTGGGCATTGCTGGAAGAGTTTTATTCCAGGCGAACTGTCAAGGGGTTCCCATTATCACCCAACCGCGTAAGGAACGCAAAATCCGGGAACATAACACCGATATGACGGAAACCAGGGCGGCAAGAGTGGAACAAAACACTAGGCAAAAGGCCGAGCCTTCCACCCTTTACCAAGTATATAGATGCATTAATTAAATAAGATATATTGTGATATCCCAACAAGTAAACATGTTCCAACAAGGAACAACATCTCCATGTTCCAACAAGGAACAAACTTCAATCTTCACCTGCAACTAACAACGCTATAAGAGGGGCTGAGCAAAGCGGTAACATAGTCAAACAACGGTTTGCTAGGACAAGGTGGGTTAGAGGCTTGGTTTCAACAATATGGGAGGCATAATAAGCAAGTGGTAGGTATCGCAGCATAGGCATAGCAAAAGAGCGAGCATCTAGCAAAGCAAAGATAGAAGAGATTTCGAGGGTATGATCATCTTGCCTGAAATCCCGCAAGGAGGAAGAACGAGTCCATGAAGAAGACAAACGGATGTAGACGAACGGGTCCTCACAAACACGACGTTATCGAATCCAACCCGAAGAAGCAAACACCGGAAAGAAGCACACCACATAGTAAACAACCATCACATAATCATGGCATGATGCACAATCAAGTATGATGCATGTCTGGTTTAATGAAGCATGACAAGGAAAAATGCACAAACAATCCTACAAATTAAGTGGAGCTCAACATGCAACTCCGTTGCATATTGACGAAACACCACGTTCAAGTTATTTAGTTCACTCTCGGTTAGGTACCCATCAAGATTAAATGTTGTTAGCATGGCAAGAGGGTGAAGCAAATGAAAACTACCTATCTAGTCAAGTTTAAATGAGGCCAGAAACAACAAACAACAATTCTGGAAACTCCTCATATGCATAAATTAGGTTTGGTACTGTTCTGCCCTAAACATAATTTTAGAGTTATTAAACATGAAAACAAGTGCCCCATGTTAAACTAGGCATTTTTCTACCCCATTTACATATAAAGTTTATTAAATTTGGAGCTACGGTTATTTGGTTATGAATTAAATCATTTTAGCATGGCATAGGAGCAAATTTAAACAAACAACAATTTAAACATTTTGAACATGGATGAAAGTGGCATATTATTAAAATAGGCAAATTCTAGACATTTTGCCTATAAAGTTTGTTTTAATCCGATGCACGGTTAATGAGATATTAAATGCATCAACAAGAGGGTCTTTTCTGCAAAACTGACGTTCTCTGGGAAAAATAGGAAAACGTACTATTTAAAAAACAGGATACAGGCCGGATCTGGTTGGAACTGGGCCGGACTGGAGCTACAGGAACTTGGGAGGCTCACCATGGGCTCTTGGCCCGGTCGGTGGAGGAGGTAGGCCGGCTTGGGGCGCTGGTCAATGCGAGCGACAGCGCGTGGCTCTCGAAACAGGGGTCGAGCGCTACTCGACCTGAAGCAGGGGACGCAGGGAAGCAGGGGCGCGGGACTTGGCGTGATGCAGAGAGATGGAGGTCGATGGTGACACTTGGCGGCGGGGACGACTGGATCCGAGCAGGTCGCCGGACGGAGCGGGGTCGGCTGCACCGCTGCAGAGTGCTCCTGGGGCTCCACAAGCTAGGGCGGTCCGGCGGAGATGCAGGACCCGGGCGGTGCGAGGCTCCAAGCGACGAAGGGCGCTGCAAGGAGACGGGCATCCATGAGCTCGGGCAGGAGAAGGAGGGTCGAGGATGTCCTGCGGTGGCGCTGCCGGCGTTGTGCTGGACTCCGGTGAGGCAGAGAGGCAGGGGACGGAGCGACAGGAGTTCGAGGCCATGGCGACTCGACGGCGGCGCTGCAGCTTCGAGGCATCGAAGCTCCCTGTACGAGCAGACAGAGAGAGAGAGATGTGAGGGAGAGGGAGAAGAATGGAAGGAGGGAGAAGAGGTGCGAGGCTCATCTGGTGGTTAACGCCGATGGTGCAGGACAGCGTTGGGCACGGGGTTGGGGTCCGGCAGTCGTGCAGGTCCATGGCGCGGGGCGGGGCATGGAGGAGCTCCTCTCCTCCAGATCAAACTGAAAGGAGAAGGCAGTGGGACGCTGGTCTCTGACGAGGCCGGTCGAAGACGGCGGCCTCAGGCAAGGGAGCTCGAGCTCCTGGAACGAGAGGGGCGCGGGAAATCTGGCGCCGTGGTGCTCTGCTCCCCAGCGAGCTCAGGCGAGGTCAAGGGGATCCATGGGCGCGTGGGGCTGCTGGAGAGGTGGAGTGGTGGAGATTGGCCGCTGGCTGAAATCGAGGAGAGGCGGTGGCAGCTGCGATCTGGTTGGGTGGAGAAGGATCGGGAGGGATCCCGATGTGGAAAAGGACTGGCGGTGGCGGCTGGGAGGATGGGACAGGGCTCCTAAAATCTAGGGTTAGGCCGGTAGGTGGTCTATTTATAGATAGAGGAGAAGGTTTAGGGTCTCACCGATTTAGATCCGACGATCCGAAAAAAATAGGTTAGGGCAAACAAATAAGAAACCGAAGATATTTAGGGGATGATTGGAGATGATCCGGATTCATCGGTAACGACAGTCCGGGTCGTGTTCGGGACAACTTTTCAGACACGCGCGCGAGGAGGGTCGCAGGCTGATGAGAGAGGTTAGGTAGGGCCTAGCGGTGAGAGTTAGTGCAGAAGGAAAAGGGCTGAGAAGAGAGAGAGAGGGCCCGACATCTGTTTCCGGAGACCGAAAACGTCCGACGTTAGACCGGCTATAATGCCGCTATAGTTATCCGTTGGGGCATCAAACGATCTCCGAATGCGATGAAACTTGGCAGGCGGTCTATCTACTCTATAATAAGACCACACGTCCACTCTCATCCAATTCCGAGAACATTTTCCATCCACTTATAAAATACTATTTCGGACATGCCGCGGGCGCGTGCAAGTGTGTCTGGGCTCAGAACGGACAACGGAGAGAACGAGGAGGCCGGGACGGATGCAAGTTTTGAAAACATGATGATGCAATGCACATGATGACATGATAAGATGCAACACGCAAGCAAATGACAAGCCAACAACAGCAAATAAGCGGAGGACACCTGGCACATCGGACTCGGGGCGTCACAATATCTCTCTTAATCTTTACGAAAATAAGTAGTATGCCAAATCCGTTTGCTCGTCAGCAATTTAAATTGATGAAGGATAAGCATAATGCAATTCTTATTTTTGTTTCATCCAAGTGATTTAATTCCTTATTCCAGAGGTTCATAAAAATTCTTGACCTCATTTGTTCATCTTTCTTTTCCTGGAGTTCCAAGCTCTCTCATTATTATTATTTTCTTTCATCACGGAGATCCATCTAAATCATTTCAAGGCTTCACCTTGTGTTCTCAACTTGTTTTTCCTTCCGTCTTCATCGTCCTTTTGTTACCGGAGTTCTTCATTAAGGTTCTACATGATGGTTCATCAAGGATTTATATTTCCTTCTCGAAGTGTTCATCGAGATTCTTTTCAGAGGAGCTCAAGCATTCTTCATCTTTCAATACAGAGTGCAATTCTTTCACGCATATCTTTTGAGATGGTGTTATGTTATTCTTGATAATTTGAGTTCATGTCTCATGATTCACATGTTGTTAAGAATGAGGTATTTTAAGTCCATCAACCTCTAAATTGGAGTTATCTGGGGTTATATTACACCTAAAGCCTTCCCTAAGGATTGTTGCTAATTAGGGTGCTTATAAGTGATCCAAGTTCTTCATCTATCCTCCCGGTGAAATATTTTTCTCGTCTCCTTGTTCATACCAAATCCAATCTTTTTCTGCGAGTGGCAGGTTGTCACCTCATAATTTGAGATGTATTCCATAAGACCATATTAAGCTTACTCGTTTTCATTGTTGGTTTACCAACAACTCCATTCTAGCTTTTGTTGTAAGCGTGCTCCCTCGAGATCTTGTTTCCCTTCGTTCATCCCATTCCATTCTATTCTTTTGTTCCGGAGGCTTTGTGATGTTGCTCTCTTCAACCCATCATCTTGTTTGTTAAGGTCATGTTCAGTTCCTTCCATTTTCAGTCAAAGTGCTGACAAAATTATACCATTCTTTTCCCTCGCTATCCTGTTTTAACCGGAGGGTGTGCCCGCTGCTCAAGTTCTTTCATTTTATCAAGCCTTTCATATCTTTCCAACCGGAGTGTTGTTCGAATTTGTTCTACCTTGCTCCTTTTCCTAACGGAGTGCTTTCAACTTCGCTCTTTCTCGTTGTATTCTTTATTTCAATTTGTTCAACTTTTCAAGGTTCTTTGGTCTCACTCGTTTGTCAAAGAAGCAACTTAGCCTTACCTCTTCTCATTCTCTTTCGTTTTTCCCTCCGGTGCCATTCTAGATCTCGGGACGAGATCCTCTCGTAGTGGTGGAGTGTTGTGATGCCCCGAGACCGATGTGCCAGGTGTCCTCTAGTTATTTGCTGTTGTTGCGTTGTCTTTGCTTGCGTGTCATGCATTACATATCATGTCATCATGTGCATTTATTTTGCATACAATGTTCGTCTCATGCATCTGAGCATTTTCCACATTGTCAGTTTTGCAATCCGGTGCTCCTATGTCACCCGGTGTCCCTTTCTACCTCTTTTCTTGTGCGGGTGTTAAACGTTTTCGGATTGGACCGAGACTTGTCATGTGGCCTTGGTTCACTACCGGTAGACCGCTTGTCAAGTTTCGTGCCATTTGGACTTTGTTTGATACTCCAACGGTTAACCGAGGGACCGAGAAGGCCTCGTGTGTGTTGCAGCCAAACACCCTTCCAAAGTGGCCCAAAACCCACCTAAGACCTCTCCATCATCTCGGTCGTTCGATCACGATCGCGTGGCCGTAAACCGCACCTCATTTGGACTGTCCTAGCTCCCTCTACCTATATATATGTGATCCCCTCCGAAATTCCGCGCAGATCAAACCCTAGTCCTCTTCCACCTTGCGCCCGGACATTTCTTGCAGCGACGGACATGTCCGCTCTCCACCTCGCTCTAGCCAGTGGCGTCGCGCCACATCACCCCGCCGCCGCCGCCAACCAACCAGGCAACGCCCCCTCAGCGCGCCACCTCCCTCTCTCTCCTACCGTGCGCCCAGGCCCGCCGTGGCCCGGGTCGGGCCCTCCCGGCCCGCTCGCCCGAGCCGGTCGCTCGTTCGCCGCCTGCGCCGCTCCGACCACGCGCCCCGCGCCTGGCCCCGCGCGCCGCCGCCTTTCGCCGGGGTTCGCCGCCGCACGCCACCTCACCGGCGCTAGCCACTGCGCCGCCCGTCCTGCGCCACCGCGCCTCGTCGCCAGGCGCCGCCCTACTGCCGCCTTCATCACCGTGCGCCGCCGCCGCACCTCTCCACCGGCGCCGCCCCGCGCTGCTCGCCGGAGCCCGCGCCGCCCTCGCTGGATCCAGCTCCGGCCGCCTTTCCCTCATCTTCTCCGATGATCCTCGGACTCCATGCCGCTACAGTACCCGCGAGATCCCGATCTGGATCTGAAAACTCCCTCTCGGTTGACTTTCTCCTCCCGAAACCCTAACTTTTTGGCATCTTCATCGCATCATAACTTTGCATCCGTAGCTCCGTTTTGGGCGTGTAGCATATCAAAATGTTCGTCTCGACGAGTACATCATTTCATCTCACTGCATCATTTTTATTTGAGCTCATATTGATGCCCGAAATGTTGTTGGAAGAGGGCTATGTGATAAAACTGCCCGATCTGTTTCATCAAATAGATATTTGTCATTTTTGCCATGATTAATGTGTGCATGATATGCTCCTGAGCTCTACATGAGTTTTGTTATATGCCATGCCATCTTTACAGAGGTGCTTACCATGTATTTTTGTGATATGTGTGGTGACTAGCACAAGCTTGCAAAGTAGCGTATTCGGTAATGCTGATTTCAGGGACTTAGAATTTCTCCAAGTCCTTGTCCTGATTTTGTCATTATGCCATATGTTCATGTTGTTTCCTAGTGATCCATGCCTCTTTTTAGGATGATCAGTAAGGATGATTTGTTAAAATTGTGGTGCTCTATCCATCCATGTCTTTTTTTGCATTTATGAAGCACCCTAGCTTGAGTCAATCGAGCTCTACTTTTGCTATATCGTGAATCCTGGCAGATTGTTGACTTGTTAGCGATTTTGCCAAGGATGTTGCTATCGATCCGTGCATGCTATGTTGTTGTTCTTGCCATGTCTAGCTTCTATGCCATGTATTATTGATGGGTGTATGCTTAGTTTGTCATTCCATGCTCTGTAATGAGTGCGTCGAGCTCGTAAACATGTCTACTCGTTAACTGATTTGCATGCTCCAGTTTTTCTCTAAGTCTGAATCTGTTTATGTTTTTGCCATGTTCACATGCTTGCAATTGTATTTTCTGAACCCTTTTGGCTCAAGGTCACTAAGGGACTTTTGTTAAGTGCTTTGAGTAGCTTCATGCCATGCCTTGCTTTGCCATGTTAAGTTCCTGTAGCATGTAGTTTTCATGCTCTAAAGTGTGCTTCCCGATGATAAATTCCAGGCTCGTGTTAATTTCACAAAGTCTGAAACCTGTCATCATTTGCACTTTTGCCATGCTTGTTTGAACCTGTTAATGGATGAATTAGCCGTAGCTCAGTGTTCATCTTTTGTCAAGCATCTTGAGTGGATCCCTGCCATGTATTTTGTTGCCATGTTTGAGTGCTGTAGCATATTTATCTTGTTGCATTTAGTTGGTCACTTGCTGATTATCGCAAACCGGTGCCATATTTGTTTTGCTTGCCATTTCCAAACCGTGCATCCGATTCCGGTGATCTTTATATCGATTTCAACCGAAATCACCTCACCTTTCCAGTGGAACTCTTGGTTTTCCAAGTTGAGGCCAGGTTCAATCATTCCTTTCCAAATCATGCATATGCATCACATACCGCATTCCACATATCATACCATGTTCGTGTGTTGGTTGTTTACTATGTTATGTGCTTCTTTCCGGTGTTGCTTCTTCGGGTTGGTTCTGTAACGTTGCGATTGTGAGGACCCGTTCGTCTACGTCCGTTTGTCTTCTTCATGGACTCGTTCTTCTTCCTTGCGGGATTTCAGGCAAGATGACCATACCCTCGAAATCACTTCTCTCTTTGCTTGCTAGTTGCTCGCTCTTTTGCTATGCCTACGCTGCGATACCTACCACTTGCTTATCATGCCTCCCATATTGTTGAACCAAGCCTCTAACCCACCTTGTCCTAGCAAACCGTTGTTTGGCTATGTTACCGCTTTGCTCAGCCCCTCTTATAGCGTTGTTAGTTGCAGGTGAAGATTGAAGTTTGTTCCTTGTTGGAACATGGAGGTGTTGTTCCTTGTTGGAACATGTTTACTTGTTGGGATATCACAATATATCTTATTTAATTAATGCATCTATATACTTGGTAAAGGGTGGAAGGCTCGGCCTTATGCCTGGTATTTTGTTCCACTCTTGCCGCCCTAGTTTCCATCATATCGGTGTTATGTTCCTGGATTTTGCGTTCCTCACGCGGTTGGGTTATAATAGGAACCCCTTGACAGTTCGCCTTGAATAAAACTCCTCCAGCAACGCCCAACCTTGGTTTTACCATTTGCCTCACCACCACCTACTTTTCCCTTTGGAGTCGCTCTCTCGAGGGTCATCTTTATTTTAACCCCCCCGGGCCAGTGCTTCTCTAAGTGTTGGTCCGAACCGGGCAGCCTGCGGGGCCACCTCGGGGAAACTCGAGGGCTGGTTTTACTCGTAGCTTGACCTATCTGAGTGTGCCCTGAGAACGAGATATGTGCAGCTCCTATCGGGATTTGTCGGCACATTCAGGCGGTGTTGCTGGACTTGTTTTACCATTGTCGAGGATGTCTTGTAAAACCGGGATGCCGAGTCTGATCGGAATGTCTCAGGAGAAGGAATATCCTCCGTTGACCGTGAGAGCTTGTGATGGGCTAAGTTGGGACTCCCCTGCAGGGATTTGAACTTTCAAAAGCCATGCCCGCGGTTATGGGCAGATGGGAATTTGTTAATGTCCGGTTGTAGATAACATGAAACTTAACTTAAACTAAATGAATCAACCGCGTGTGTTACCATGATGGTCTCTTCTCGGTGGAGTCCGGGAAGTGAACACGGTGTTGGAGTAATGCTTGACGTAGGTTGTTCTAGGATCACTTCTTGATCATAGTTGTTCGACCGTGCTTTTGCCTTCTCTTCTCGCTCTCTTTTGCGAACTGGTTAGCCACCATATATGCTAGTCGCTTGCTGCAGCTCCACATATTACCTTGCCCTACCTATAAGCTTAAATAGTCTTGATCGTGAGGGTGCGAGATTGTTGAGTCCCCGTGACTCACAGATTACTTCCAAACCAGATGCAGGGACCGATGATACCATTCCAGACGATGAGCTTGAGCTCAAGTGGGAGTTCGATGAAGACTCTCGCCATTACTATGTGTCTTTCCCAGATGATCAGTAGTGGTGCCCAGTTGGGGCGATCAGGGACCGTGTCGCATGTGGGGTTTGATCTTTTATTTTGGTACCGTAGTCGGACCATGAGTGTATTGGATGATTGTAATGTTATTCATGTATTTTTGTGACGTGGCGAGTGTAAGCCAACTATGTACCTTTACCCCCTTTTATCTATTTACATGGGTTGTTGTGAAGATTACCTTACTTGCGACATTGCTTTCAATGCGGTTATGCCTCTAAGTCGTGCTTCGACACGTAGGAGATATAGCCGCATCGAGGGCGTTACAGCTAACCTTTCTTGAACTCTATTGAAGTGCTGTCAGTTTTGTATATTATTTTGTCGGCGTGTTTATTTGCACAGGTGGCGATCTTTGATGCCCAGTGTATGTAATCTGTTGTCTGCTTCTGCTTTATTATCATAGTGGCGAACTTTGATGCCCAGTGGATGTAATATGATGTAATTTCTTTATTGTATAGTCTAGGTTTCTAATTATTCACGATGCTGCAGTTATTTTACTGTATATATATCCTGTCTTCGCAGTAAACCGACCAAACCATAAAATTACGGTACATAATCGGGTCGTCATGCTAATCACTACATAATCGGTCTGCTAACATGCCTAAATGTAAACTGGCCCACTAGTAGATCTCGGCCTCTAATAGGCCGAGTAAACCGCCGGCCCTATTTTAAAAGAAAACTCAATGGGCTTTTAGGAGGCTGAAAAGTGGGTTGGGCCTGAAACGTGCCGAACAGCTCACGGGCCGACAGGAGGCCGAAATAGACCCCGACCCATGATTGTGCCAATCACATCATGGGTCGTTAACAGGCCAAAATTGTCTCGGTCCTTGTTTGGCGCAATCAGATTATCGGCTGTGAGCAGGCCGGATGCAAATCGGGTCGTAGTTAGGCCCAACTATATGACGGGCTTTTAACAGGCCAAAATAGATATAGGGTCGAAATGTTAAACAGGCCTTTAACAGGCCACAACTAATATCAGGCCTAATTACTAAATGGGCCTTTAGCAAGTGGGCCCAAAAGCATAGAATCCAGTTGACGGGCCGAATCTGATATGGACCATAATTTATCCCAAAGCCTCTTAAAGGGCCGGATCTGACCTGGGTCGTAATTTGGCCCAGAACGTGGTAGGCTTTTAATGGGCCATATCTCATATGGGGCTTTATTGGGCCCAGAACGTGGCAGGCTGTTTATGGACCAGATCAAATATGGGCCGGCATTTGGCCCAAAACATGGCAGCCTGTTAACGGGCCAGCCCATTAGTGTCGTCAAAATCTTGTGGGCCTTTAGCTGGGCGGGCCCATTATGGTCTGCAAAATCTTGTGGGCCTTTAGCTGGGCCGGCCCATTATGGTCTGCAAAATCTTGTGGGCCTTTAGTTGGGCCTGCCCGTTATGGCCCGCTAAATCTTGTGGGCCTTTAGTTGGGCTGGCCCATTTAATCATTATGGGCCACTTTTGGGCCGGTCCACCTGTCAACGTATCAAAGGCGCATCTCGCCCGTTGGATGAGTGACACCTATGCCAACGCGGAGCTGACATGTGGTTCCGTCAGCCAATAAGAATTTTACACATGGAAAATCAGCATTGGTCGTGGCTGTTAGAGGGTTATCAGATCCAAAACCGGACTTGATAGCTTAACGACGTCCCGCTATGGTGGATGCCACGTGTCGGTCACCCTTGACGAAAGCACTTCTATGACGCGCAATTTATCGTCATGGCAGTGGAGACTTCCATGATGATAATTTTGGTAATGTCATGGAACACTTCTACGACAGCATAGATATGACTATCTTGATTCTGTCATAAAATTGTCATGGATGTACATGCATGACAGAAAACGTGACCTACAGTGACAAACATGTATCATCACGAAAGTGTATTTTTTGTAGTGCAACCTGCTGCTCGAGTGAGGCATTCAGATCTCGGAGCTCACCTTCGCGCTTCTGTACGGCCTTGCAGCGGTGGTCAGCCTCCTTGGCCTCCTCCAAGGCTCGAGCGCTAGCTTCGCTTGAGGTAGCAAGGGATGCCTCGGCCTGCACGCTGGTGCGTTCGCGCTGGAGACGCCCGAGGACGATGGCCACCTTCAGTCGATCCCATCCGTCCGCCAACCGAAGGCCTACCGTTTCAAGACGGGCGTCAACAACCACAAGCTCTTCCCCGAGTCGGCTCTGCGCGCCCATTGCCTCCCGGAGGAGCTCATGACGGACGGCGCTGCGCTTTGCCTCCGTTATGGCCCGCTAAATCTTGTGGGCCTGTAGTTTGGCCGGCCCATTTAATCTTTATGGGCCACTTTTGGGCCAGTCCACGTGTCAATGTATCATAGGCGCATCTCGCCCATTGGATGAGTGACACCTACGCCAACACGGAGCTGACACGTGGTTCCGTTAGCAAATGATAATTTTACACGTGGAAAATCGACATTGGTCGTGGCTGTTAGCGGGTTATCAGATACAAAACCGGGCCCGATAGCTTAACGGCGTCCCGCTACGGTGGATGCCATGTGTCGGTCACCCTTGATGAAAGCACTTCTATGACGCGCGATTTATCGTCATGGAAGTGGACACTTCCGTAATGATAATTTTGCTAATGTCAAGGAACACTTCTACGACATCACAGGTATGACTATCTTGATTCTGTCATAAAATTGTCATGGATGTGCATGCATGACAAAAAACGTGACCTACTGTGACAAACACGTATCATCACGGAAGTGTAATTTTTTGTAGTGTAACCTGCTGCTCTAGGGAGGCGTTGAGAGCTCGGAGCTCACCTTCGCGCTTCTCTACGGCCTTGCAGCGGTGGTCAGCCTCCTTGGCCTCCTCCAAGGCTCGAGCGCTGGCTTCGCTTGAGGTAGCAAGGGATGCCTCAGTCTGCATGCTGGCGCATTCGCGCTAGAGACGCCCTAGGTCGATGGCCACCTTCAGCTGATCCCATCCGTCCGCCAGCCGATGGCCTTCGGTTTCAAGACGGGCGTCAACATCCACAAGCTCTTCCCCGAGCCGGCTCAGCGCACCCATTGCATCCCGGAAGAGCTCATGACGGACGACGCCGCGCTTTGCCTCTATTATGGCCCGCTAAATCTTGTGGGCCTTTAGTTGGGCCCACTCATTTAATCTTTATGGGCCACTTTTGGGTCGTTCCATGTGTCAACATATCATAGGCGCATCTCGCCCATTGGATGAGTGACACCTAGGCCAACACGGAGCTGACACGTGGTTCCGTCGGCCAATGAGAATTTTACACGTGGAAAATTGGCATTGGTCATGGCTGTTAGCGGGTTATCGGATCCAAAACCGAACCCGGTAGCTTAAAGGCGGCCCGTTATGGTGGATGCCATGTGTTGGTCACCCTTGACGAAAGCACTTCTATGACGCGGGATTTATCGTCATGGAAGTTGACACTTCCGTGATGATGATTTTGGTAATGTCATGGAACACTTCTACGACGGCACATGTATGACTATCTTGATTCTGTCATAAAATTGTCATGGATGTACATGCATTACAGAAAACGTGACCTACTGTGACAAACACGTATCATCACGGAAGTGTATTTTTTTGTAGTGCAACCTGCTGCTCCAGGGAGGCGTTTAGAGCTCGGAGCTCACCTTCACGCTTCTCTGCGGCCTCGCGGCGGTGGTCAGCCTCCCTGGCCTCCTCCAAGGCTCGGGCGCTGGCTTCGCGCGAGGTAGCACGGGATGCCTAGGCTTGCACACTGGCATGTTCGCGCTGGAGACGCCCGAGGCCGATGGCCACCTTCAGCTGATCCCATCCGTCCACCAGCCGATGGCCTTCGGTTTCAAGACGGGCGTCAACATCCACAAGCTCTTCCCCAAGCCGGCTCAGCGCGCCCATTGCATCCCGGAAGAGCTCATGACAGACGTCGCAGCGCTTTGCCTCTGTTATGGCCCGCTAAATCTTGTGGGCCTTTAGTTGGGCCCACTCATTTAATCTTTATGGGCCACTTTTGGGTCGTTCCATGTGTCAACATATCATAGGCGCATCTCGCCCATTGGATGAGTGACACCTGGGCCAACGCGGAGCTGACACGTGGTTCCGTCGGCCAATGAGAATTTTACACGTGGAAAATTGGCATTGGTCATGGCTGTTAGTGGGTTATCGGATCCAAAACCGAACCCGGTAGCTTAAAGGCGGCCCGTTACGGTGGATGCCACGTGTTGGTCACCCTTGACGAAAGCACTTGTATGACGCGCGATTTATCGTCATGGAAGTTGACACTTCCATGATGATGATTTTGGTAATGTCATGGAACACTTCTATGACGGCACAGGTATGACTATCTTGATTCTGTCGTAAAATTGTCATGGATGTACATGCATTACAGAAAATGTGACCTACTGTGACAAACACGTATCATCACAGAAGTGTATTTTTTTCTAGTGCAACCTGCTGCTCCAGGGAGACGTTTAGAGCTCGGAGCTCACCTTCACGCTTCTCTGCGGCCTCGCGGCGGTGGTCAGCCTCCCTGGCCTCCTCCAAGTCTCGGGCGCTGGCTTCGCGCGAGGTAGCAAGGGATGCCTCGGCTTGCACACTGGCATGTTCGTGCTGGAGACCCCGAGGTCGATGGCCACCTTCAGCTGATCCCATCCGTCCGCCAGCCGAAGGCCTTCGGTTTCAAGACGGGCATAAACATCCACAAGCTCTTCCCTGAGCCGGCTCAGCACGCCCATTGCCTCTCGGAAGAGCTCATGACAGACGGCACCGCGCTTGCACGCAAGCTCAAACGCGCGGCCAGGTCCGTCCTCCGCGCCAGGGGTCATTGGAGAAGTTCGAAGTGGGTCGCTAGCTCCCAGCAGGGGGCTGGAGCCGGCACCTTTCCGGCCGCCCTTCGGACCTCGGCGGAGAAACGGTAGGGCGAGGCCTCGTTGCTCGAAGATGAGGCCAGCGCCGAGGTCGTCTAGCCGCGGGCAATGACCAATGGCGGGCCCTCGACACACTCTCCACGCCCAGGCGTGACCACGGAGGAGGAACGACAAGAGCGCCTTGTCGAGGCGCCAGGCCGACGCATCCACCTCCTCGGCAGGCCCCACACCATGTGTGGCAGGCCGACACAGGGGCGCTCATGGTCAGCAGAGGGCCTGAAGCGGGCGAAGGTCGCTTCTCAGGAGATTTTGTCGCCTTGGTAGGAGGGGCCCTAAGGAACTGCGCTCAGGAGGAGAAGCCACGCTCAAAAAATTACAAAGATAAGGTACTCACTCGTCTATGGCAATGTACTTCCTCTGTTTCAATGGCCGAAATGCGTCACTGCTGCAACTGGAAGACCCCTTCCTCTTGCGGAGCGCTTCGAAGTTCGGTCGTAGCCGGCCGAAGCCCTGGATGTAGTCACCAATATCGTGTGTGCCTAGTGTGGCTCATGAGGAGGCCACCTCAGGAACGCTGGGCCGCGTGGAGTCCCTGGTCCCCGCCCCATGGCGACTCGCCAGGGCCCCGGGGGCTTCAGCCTCAGGAGTATCGGACTGCGTCGCCCCCGCTGCCGCTTCCTCATGATGGCTCTCTCGAGCCCCAGTTGACGATGATTCAGGAGCCCCCAGCGACGCCGGTTCCTCAGCGGCCGCGCCGCCAATGTTCGACGGTGACCGCCCCCCTGCGCCCACTTCGGGGGCGAGCACCGCGCAGGCGGTGACCAAGGGGGCCACGAAGACGGGGCTCTCACGAGGCCCTTCAAGGGTAGCCGGGCGTAGTCCCCATTCGTCAAAAGGGGGCATCTGCCTCGCGAATTCCACCTTGTTCGAGAAGTAGTACAAGAGACAGACCTCCTCTGGCATATTGGCTGGCGACGGGTCACCTGTCACGAGCTCAAGCACAGTGTGTTGCACCTCAAGAGGAAGCCCAGGCTCATGAAGCCTAATGCGGTCCGTGCTCCCGGAGAAGGTCCACATTGGACGAGAATGGCGCTGGAGCGGGGCAATGCGGCGCCGGATGAACTCCTTCACCACCATGGGCGCCGTCACGCCGGGGTCTTTCAGCCTGGTTAGCCGGTGCCAGACATGGGTAAGATGCGGGTCAGTGAGCTTCTCGGGCCCCCAGTCGGAGCTGGGAGCAGCTCGTGCCGTCGGAAGCAAGAGCAGGGGCTGCGCACGCCGGCATCCATGAACATCCACCGCATCCGGAACCCACTCACAGACGGCGAAAGCTCGAAGTCAATCCCCACACCGGTCGTCGCAGCAACGGCCTGGAAGCTCAAGCATCCAGAGTGCTGCTAGGAGTAAGTCAGATGCAACGGGAAGAAGTGGCGAAGAAAGGCCACGGAGGGAGCAATGACCACCATGGCCTCACAGAAAAAGGCAAAGACGGCAAGAAGGATGATGGACTAAAGATTGAGGTGTAGCATATTGATCTAGTAGTGAGACAGCACGGCGCTGAAGAAGGCGAAGAAAGGGGGAATCAGGCCAGCCCAAAGGGCGTGAAGATGAATGGGGGTCTCGGTGGCTGTCCTGTCGACCACGGCGCAGGATGCGGGCCAAACCACCGTCCTCACCCATTTGCTGAAGTCGGCGGTGACTGTTGGGCGGACCTTGTCCATCACCTCCTGGTTGAGCACCACCGACCATTCGACGGTGGGCTCAAAGGCTAACGGTGCTTCGGCTGAAGCTTGGGGCTTCTTCTTTCCCTTCTTCTTCTGGCTCAATGCCATGGCGGTGGAGAGGGTTGGATCCTGGCCGGGTTGGAGGAGGAGACCGTTGCTTTCGGGAAGACATAGGAGTTGGGGAGTGCGCTGCCAGCAATGAAGGTGGGGTTGTGTAGGCAACGGTGGCCGCCTAGCCAGGCGGATATCAAGGCAGCATGGGGAAGTGGAGACGCCCATGTCCTGTCAATCGCCATGCGTCAATCGAGGCCGCAGGCTGTTCGGGGCCCGCGGTGCTCCGCACTTGCCCTTTGGCTTCGCCTCGAAGCCAAGTCCGAGCGAGCCTTGGGCCGGGGGCTACTGTCAGCGTCCTGGGAACGGGGGTACGCAAGGTTGCCTGCCTGCGGCCCAGGGCGTGGCTCCACCAAAGGCACGGACCATCTTCATCAGCAACTAGTGAAGACCCTCGTGAGGGGCCAAGCCTCGCGAGGCGGACGACACCAAGACCTCCCTAGGGGTAGCCTCGCTAGGCTAGCTCCCGAGGAGCAGATATATCTATGCAAGGGGCACCTCACGAAGTCTGCCTGATGTGAGTCATGACGACCGAAGCCAGGCGGGCGCCAACAGGCACAGAGTGCCAGTTTCCTATTTTGTGCTAATGAAGTAGGCGCGGGCAAGGAGTCCCGAGATGTCAGGCAAATATTTCCACATCGGTGCAACAAGACCAAGACCAGCAGGACGGCAGGACGGAGGTCAGTGCGGAGCTCACGGCGGCGTCACCACCAGAGCCTTTGGTAGACGAAGACTACCTTTTGTTAGGATAACTTCTACTAGTTGTCTCCCTTCAAAATTGGCCGTTGTGGGATCCCTTCCCGCCTAAACATTTGGGAAGAGGACCGGGGCCTCTATAAATAGGACTAGCCACCACCGTAGTCAAGCATCGGCTCATCTTGGATCGGATCCACTCCACCAAGGCCATCTCACCAGCTCATCGAGCTCAAGAACACATCTCCTCGGGAGGCTATTCATCCACTGTACTAGTTCATCCCCAGCCCACGAGACAAACCACCACACCACACTGGAGTAGGGTATTACACCACAACGGTGGCCCGAACCAGTATAAACACTCGTGTCTCTTGTTCCTTGGGTTAGGCGAGCTAGGCCTTGAGATCATTGCGAGAGCGAGCTAGGGAGAGAGAGATCTTCGTGCGCACCCCAGATTTCGAACCTCAAGGGTTTGCCGGAACCCACAATCCGACAGCGCCCCTCCCCCTAGGGTTTCCAACCCTAGGCGCCTTGGGCCCTTGGGGGGTGCACCAGACCACTAGGGGGCTGGTTCCCTCCCATATTCAGCCCATTAAGTCCTCCAAGGGAGGTGGCCCCACCCGGTGGACCCAGGACACCTTTCGGTGGTCTTGATACAATACCGATAACCCCTGAAACCATTCTGGCAACTGAAACTGGACTTTCCATATATAAATCTTCACCTCCGGACCATTCCAAAACTCCTCCTAACATCCGGGATCTCATCTCAGACTCCAAACAACCTTCAGTAACCACATACAATTTTCCATAACAACTCTAGCATCACCTAACCTTAAGTGTGTAGAGCCTACGGGTTCGGGAACCACGCGGACATGACCGAGACATCTCTCTGGCTAATAACCAACAGCCGGATCTGGATACCCTGTTGGCTCCCACATGTTCCATGATGATCTCATCGGATGAACCATGATGTCAGGGATTCAATCAACCCCGTATACAATTCCCTTTGTCCATCGGTATGTTACTTGCTCAAGATTCTATCGTCGGTATCCCCATACCTTGTTCAATCTCGTTATCGGCAAGTCTCTTTGATGCATTACAGAGTGGTCCCAGAGATACCTCTCCGTCATACGGAGTGAAAAATCCCAGTCTCGATTCGTGCCAACCCAAGAGACACTTTCGGAGATACCCATAGTGCACCTTTATAGCCACCCAGTTACGTTGTGACGTTTGATACACCCAAAGCATTCCTACGGTATGCGGGAGTTGCAGAATCTCATGGTCTAAGGAAATGATACTTGACATTAGAAAATCTCTAGCAAACGAACTACACGATATGGTGCTATGCTTAGGATTGGGTCTTGTCCATCACATCATTCTCCTAATGATGTGATCTCGTTATCAATGACATCCAATGTCCATGGTCAGGAAACCACAACCATCTATTGATCAATGAGCTAGTCAACTAGAGGATTACTAGGGACATATCATTGTCTATGTATTCACACATGTATTACGGTTTCTGATTAATACAATTATAGCATGAACAATAGACAATTATCATGAACAAGGAAATATAATAATAACCATTTTATTGTTGCCTCTAGGGCATATTTCCAACATGATGATCATCATGAATCTTGGATTTGGCCTACAAAAAGTGGAGTATACAGTGCAAAGTCCTATTACACTCTTGCTCATGCTCACATCCAGGTTGATCCCACATTAAAATGGATTTGGTGATGCTCATGTACTCTTAAACTCAAGGTCTTTGGCTGGCTTCTCCTGGTGGATCGTTTGAATACCAGAGACATGATGCAAAGGAGGCAATGGACCATCAATGATGACACTTGTGTGTTATGTAATCTTATGATTCATGAAGATAGAGTGCACCTTTTCTTCACATGTAATTACAGTCAGAGAGTATGGAATTATCTGGGTATCCATTGGGCTACACAACCTCATCAGACAACATACAAGATGTATATGATAGCCAGAAAGGATTTCAACAAACCTTTCTTCACAGAAGTGGTGTATGTGGCAGCTTGGAATATTTGGATTTTGAGGAATGGAAAGGTCTTCAGGAATGAAACTCCTACTTTCAGAGCTTGGATGAGAAACTTTGTGAATGATATTTCTCTGCTCTCTCATAGGATTAAAAGTAAAATATAGGGATCTTTTGTTAACTTGGGTTAACTCACTTCCATAGGTTAGTTTTGTACATTGCTCTATTTATATTCCTCACCATGTAATTGAGACTTTTATTGTACTCCTTGTGTTTTTATAATAAAGGGCTATGAGGCTTTTGCCTTGCAGTATAGTTCAAAAAAAGACATTTTTTTTATTCATTGGGTTGCCTCCCAACAAGCGCTATCGTTTTATGCCCCTAGCTAGGCATAAGATTTCAATGATGCTCACATGAAAGATAGTAATTGAAACACGAAGAGAGCATCATGTATCATGTGAAAGCACATTTAAGTATAACATACTTCCTATGCATAGGCATTTTATAAGCAAACAAATTATGAAAGACTGGCATATGCAAGGAAGAAGAATAAAACATAGACAATCTCAACATGAAGAGAGGTAATTTAGTAGCATGAAAATTTCTACAACCATATTTCCCTCTCTCATAATAATTATATGTGGGATCATATTCAAATTCAACAATATAACTATCACATAACATATTCTCTATATGATCCACATGCATGCAACATTGACACTCTTCCAAAATAGTGGGATTATCATCAAATAAAGTCATGACCTCTCCAAGCCCACTTTCATCAAAAATTTCATAAGATTGAACACTCTCCAAATATATGGGATTATTTTTACCTAAAGTTGAATCTCTTCCAAACCCACTTTTAATATTATTGCAAGCATATTCATCATGAGGTTTAAATAAATTTTTAAGATCATAAGAATCATTGTCACCCCAATCATGATCATTGCAATAAGTAGCGGAGTAGCAATATTAGCATCCCCAAGCTTGGGGTTTTGCATATTATTAGCACAATTGAAATTAGTAGAATTTATAATAACATCATTTGAATCATGCTTTTCATCTAAGGAGCTACCACGAATCACTTTATAAATTCCTTCTTTTAGCACTTCATCACAATTTCCAGATTCATGAATCTCAAGCAAAACTTCATAAAGATAATCTAGTGAACTCAATTCACTAGCAATGGGTTCGTCATAATTGGATCTCTTGAAAAGATTAGCAAGTGGATCAAGATCCATATCAATTGATTTTTAGCAAGCGAAGATGCAAGCAAATAGAAGACGCATGGCAACACAAGAAAACATGAGATCTGACGAGAAAACGGTGAACGAAAAAGAGGGTGAATAAAATGACAAATTTTTGTGAAGTGGGGGAGAGGAAAACGAGAGCCAAATGGCAAATAATGTAAATTGAAACGAGATGAGATTTGTGATTAGGAACCTGGTAAATGTTGGCGATGTCTCCCCGGCAACGGCGCCAGAAATTGGCACATGGCTGGGAGACTATCTTGACTTGATACTCCCCGGCAACGGCGCCAAAAATTCCTTTTGATGCAACTTGAAATACGTCGGTATTTCCCCAAAGAGGAAGGGATGATGCAACACAACTACGGTAGGTATTACCCTCAGTGATAAGACCAAGGCCTGCTGCAGGAGCTGAAGCTGATGTTATGAACATATGGCAAGCTCGATCTGCTGACTATTCTATAGTTCAGTGTGCCATGCTTTACGGCTTAGAACCGGGACTTCAAAGACGTTTTGAACGTCATGAGGCATATGAGATGTTCCAAGAGTTGTGCTACCTCTTTAGAATGTGTTGGATTTCCCTTGAAGACGAAAGGGTGATGCAACAAAGTAGAGTAAGTATTTCCCTCAGTTTTTGAGAACCAAGGAATCAATCAAGTAGGAGACTACACGCAAGTCACCTAGTACCTGCACAAACAATCAAGAACGTTGCAACCAACATGATAAAGGGGTTGTCAATCCCTTCACGGCCACTTGCAAAAGTGAGAACTGATAAAGATAATAAGACAAATAATTTCAGTATTTTTGTTGTATAGATTGAAAACTAAAGATTGCAAAATAAAATAAATAGCAAACTAGAATTGTAGATCGGAAATTTATATGATATAACATAGATCCGGGGGCCATAGGTTTCACTAGTGGCTTCTCACATGATAGCATGTATTACGGTGGGTGAACATATTACTGCCGAGCAATTGATATAAAAGCGCATAGTTATGAGAATATCAAGGCATGATTATGAAATATAGGCATCACGTCCGTGTTCGGTAGACCGAAACGATTCTACATCTACTACTATTACTCCACACATAGACCGCTATCCAGCATGCATCTAGAGTATTAAGTTCATAAGAATAGAGTAATGCTTTAGGCAAGATGACATGGTGTAGAGGGATAAACTCAAGCAATATGATATAAACCCCATCTTTTTATCCTCGATGGCAACAATACAATACGTGCCTTCCTGCCCCTACTGCCACTGGGAAAGGACACCGCAAGATTGAACCCAAAGCTAAGCACTTCTCCCATTGTAAGAAAGATCAATCTAGTAGGCCAAACTAAACTGATAATTCGAAGAGACTTGCAAAGATATCAAATCATGCATGTAAGAATTCAGAGAAGAACCAAATATTGTTCATAGATAAACTTGATCATAAATCCACAATTCATCGGATCTCGGCAAACACACCGCAAAAGAACATTACATCGAATAGATCTCCAAGAACATCGAGGAGAACTTTGTATTGAGAACCAAAGAGAGAGAAGAAGCCATCTTGCTAATAACTATGGACCCGAAGGTCTATGGTAAACTACTCACACATCATCGAAGAGGCTATGGTGTTGATGTAGAAGCCCTCCGTGAGTGAATCCTCCTCCGGCAGATCGCCGGAAAAGGCCCCAGATGGGATCTCATGGGTAGAGAAGGTTGCGGCGGTGGAAAAGTGGTTTCATGGCTCTCCTGGAAGTTTTTAGGGTATAAGAGTATATATAGGCGAAAGAAGTATGTTAGTGGAGCTACGAGGGGCCCACGAGGGTGGGGGTGCGCCTACCCCCCTGGGCGCGCCCTCCTACCTCGTGGTCACCTTGTTGCATCTCTAACTTCCACTCCAAGTCTCCTGGATGACGTTTGTTCCACGAAAGATGCTCACGAACGTTTCGTTCAGTTTGGATTTCGTTTGATATTCCTTTTCTGCGAAACACTGAAATAGGCAAAAAACAGAAACTGGCACTGGGCCTCCGGTTAATAGGTTAGTCCGAAAAATAAAATAAAAGTGCATATTAAAGCCCATTAAACATCCAAAACAGGTAATATAATTGCATGGAACAATCAAAAATTATAGATACATTGGAGACATATCAGCATCCCCAAGCATAATTCCTGCTCGTCCTCGAGTAGGTAAATGACAAAAATAGAATTTTTGATGTGGAATGTCCTAACATAATTTTTAATATAATTTCCTTTATGGTGGCATGAATGTTTAGATCCAAAAGATTCAAGACAAAAGTTTAGTATTGACATAAAAATAATAATACTTCAAGCATACTAACCAAGCAATTATGTCTCCTCAAAATAACATAGCCAAAGAAAGCGCATCCCTACAAAATCATATAGTTTGGCCATGCTTCATCTCCGTCACACAAAATGCTCCCATCATGCATAATACGTCTCCAACGTATCTATAATTTTTTATTGTTCCATGCTAATATATTATTTATTTTGGATGTTAATGGGCTTATTTATACACTTTTATATTATTTTTGGGACTAACCTACTAACCAAAGGCCCAGTGCAAATTGCTGTTTTTTTGCCTATTTCAGTGTTTCGCAGAAAAGGAATATCAAACGGAATCCAAACAGAATAAAACCTTCGGGAGAGTTATTTTTGGAACAAACGTGACCCAGGGGACTTGGAGTGGACGTCAAGAAACCAACAAGGAGGCCATGAGGCAGGGGGCGCGCCTACCCCCTGGGCGCCCCCTCCACCCTCGTGGGCCCCGCGGGGCTCCACCGACCTACTTCTTCCTCCTATATATATTCATATACCCCAAAAACATCCAGGAGCACCATGAAACCCTATTTCCACCGCCGCAACCTTCTGTACCCAAGAGAGCCCATCTTGGGGCCTTTTCCGGAGCTCCGCCGGAGGGGGAACAGATCACGGAGGGCCTCTACATCAACTCCATGGCCCCTTCGATGATGTGTGAGTAGTTTACCTCAGACCTTCGGGTCCATAGTTATTAGCTAGATGGCTTCTCTCTCTTTGGATCTCAATACAATGTTCTCCTCAATCTTCTTGGCGATCTATTTGATGTAACTCTTTTTGCGGTGTGTTTGTCGAGATCCGATGAATTGTGGGTTTATGATCATGTTTATCTATGAACAATATTTGATTCTTCTCTGAAATCTTTTATGTATGATTGGTTATCTTTGAAAGTCTCTTCGAATTATCAGTTTGGTTTGGCCTACTAGATTGATCTTTCTTGCAATGGGAGAAGTGCTTAGCTTTGGGTTCAATCTTGCAGTGTCCTTTCCCAGTGACATTAGGGGCAGCAAGGCACGTATTGTATTGTTGCCATCGAGGATAAAAAGATGGGATTTATATCATATTGCTTGATTTTATCCCTCTACATCATGTCATCTTGCCTAATGCGTTACTCTATTCTTATGAACTTAATACTCTAGATGCATGCTGGATAGCGATCGATGTGTGGAATAATAGTAGTAGATGCAGAATTGTTTTAGTCTACTTGTAGTGGACGTGATGCCTATATACATGATCATGCCTAGATATTCTCATAATTATGCACTTATCTATCAATTATTCGACAGTAATTTGTTCACCCACTGTAATACTTATGCTATCTTGAGAGAAGCCATTAGGGAAACCTATGGCGCCCGGGACTATTCTCCTTTATTTTAATCTCCCATCAGCAAGCTATTTCTGGCACCGTTTATTTTGCAATCTTTACTTTCAATCTATATCATAAAAATACCAAAAATATTTATCTTATCATTATTATCTCTATCAGATGTCACTCTCATAAGTGACCGTGAAGGGATTGACAAGCCCTTTATCGCGTTGGTTGCGAGGTTCATATTTGTTTGTGTAGGTACGAGGGACTTGCATGTAGTCTCCTACTGGATTGATACCTTGGTTCTCAAAAATTGAGGGAAATACTTACACTACTTTGCTGCATCACCCTTTCCTCTTCAAGGGAAAACTAACGCAGTGCTCAAGAGGTAGCAAGAAGGATTTCTAGCGCCGTTGCCGGGGAGATCTACGCACAAGTCAAGACATACCAAGTACCCATCACAAACATTTATCCCTCGCATTACATTATTTGCCATTTGCCTCTCATTTTCCTCTCCCCCACTTCACCCTTGCCGTTTTATTCGCCCTCTTTTTTTGTTCCCTTCTTTTTTCCAGTTCGTATCTTTTTGCTTGCTTCTTGTGTGCTTGTGTGTTGGATTGTTTGTCATGATGGCTCAAGATAATACTAAATTGTGTGATTTTTCCAATACCAACAATAATGATTTTATTAGCACTCCGATTGCTTCTCTTAACGATGCTGAATCTTGTGAAATTAATGTTGCTTTTCTGAATCTTGTCATGAAATATCCGTTTCTTGGCCTTCCTAGTGAAGATGCCGCTACCCATCTAAACAACTTTGTTGATTTGTGTGATATGCAAAAGAAGAAAGATGTGGACAACGATATTGTTAAATTGAAGCTATTTCCGTTTTCGCTTAGAGATCGTGCTAAAACTTGGTTCTCGTCTTTGCCTAAAAATAGTATTGATTCATGGAATAAGTGCAAAGATGCTTTTATCTCTTAAGTATTTTCCTCCCGCTAAGATCATCTCTCTTATAAACGATATTATGAATTTTAAACAACTTGATCATGAACATGTTGCACAAGCTTGGGAGAGGATGAAATTAATGATACGTAATTGCCCTACACATGGTTTGAATCTTTGGATGATTATACAAAAAAATTATGCCGGATTGAATTTTGCTTCTACAAATCTTTTAGATTCGGCCGCGGGAGGCACTTTTATGGAAATCACCTTAGGAGAAGCTACTAAACTCCTAGATAATATTATGGTTAATTATTCTCAATGGCACACTGAAAGATTTACTAGTAAAAAGGTGCATGCTATAGAAGAAATCAATTTTTTGAGTGGAAAGATGGATGAACTTATGAAATTGTTTGCTAATAAGAGTGTTTCTTCTGATCCTAATGATATGCCTTTGTCTACTTTGATTGAGAATAATAATGAATCTATGGATGTGAATTTTGTTGGTAGAAATAATTTTGGTAACAATGCGTATAGAGGAAACTTTAATCCTAGGCCGTTTCCTAGTAACTCCTACAACAATTCTTATGTAAATTATAATAAGATGCCCTCTGATTTTGAATCTAATATTAAAGAATTTATTAGTTCACAAAAGAGTTTCAATGCTTTGATTGAAGAAAAACTGTCTAAGATTGATGAGTTGGCTATGAACGTGGATAGAATTTCTCTTGATGTTGATTCTTTGAAACTTAGATCTATTCCACCTAAGCATGATATCAATGAGTCTCTCAAAGCTATGAGAATTTCCATTGATGAGTGCAAAGAAAGATTCGCTAGGATGCGTGCTAAAAAGATTGCTTTGTGAAAGTGTGTTCTTCTAGTTTTCATGATAATAAGGATGAAGATCTTAAAGTGATTGATGTGTCCCCTATTAAATCTTTTTTTTCAACATGAATCTTGATAATGATGGGACTGGAGATGAGTCAACTTTAGTTAAAAGGTGTCCCAATGATTCGGGGTTTTTAGATCTTAATGCTAAAATTGGTAAAAGGGGGATTGGAGAGGTCGAAAATTTACATAGAAATGAACCCACTATTTTGGATTTCAAGGAATTTAATTATGATAATTGTTCATTAATAGATTGTATTTCCTTGTTGCAATCCGTTCTAAATTCTCCGCATGCTTATAATCAAAATAAAGCTTTTACTAAACATATCGTTGATGCTTTAATGCAATCTTATGAAGAAAATCTTGAGTTGGAAGTTTCTATCCTTAGAAAACTTTATGATGAGTGGGAACCCACTATTAAAATTAAAATTAAATATCATGAATGCTATGCTTTATGTGATTTGGGTGCTTGCGTTTCCACGATTCCAAAAACTTTGTGTGATGTGTTAGGTTTCTGTGAATTTGATGATTGTTCTTTAAATTTGCACCTCGCGGATTCCACTATTAAGAAACCTATGGGAAGAATTAATGATGTTCTTATTGTTGAAAATAGGAATTATGTGCCCGTAGATTTCATTGTTCTTGATATTGATTGCAATCCTACATGTCCTATTATTCTTGGTAGGCCTTTCCTTAGAACGATTGGTGCAACTATTGATATGAAGGAAGGAAATATTAGATTCCAATTTCCTTTAAGGAAAGGCATGGAACACTTTCCTATAAAGAAAATTAAATTACCTTATTAATATATTATGAGAGCCACTTATGGATTGCATACCAAAGATGATAATACCTAGATCTATCCTTGCTTTTATGCCTAGCTATGGGCGTTAAACGATAGCGCTCGTTGGGAGGCAACCCAATTCGTCTAGCCTTTTTTTATATGTGGTCTTATTCTTTAAATTAGTATTTGTGCCAAGTAGAACCTTTGGGAAGACTTGGGGGAAGTCTTTGCGATCTTGCTGTAAAAAACAGAAACTTTAGTGCTCATGATATTTGCTGCCATTTTTTACTGGAGAGTGAGATTAAGTTGATTCTTTTTCAAGATGTTTAATAGACAAGTTCCTCACGTTCAGCAATTTGTTTTAGAATTTTGGGGGAGACAGAAGTATTCGAAACCTACACATTACTACAGACTGTTCTGTTTTTGACAGATTCTGTTTTTCGTGTGTTGTTTGCTTATTTTGATGAATCTATGGCTAGTATCGGAGGTTATGAACCATAGAGAAGTTGGAATACAGTAGGTTTAACACCAAAATAAATAAATAATGAGTTCATTATAGTACCTTAAGTGGTGGTTTGTTTTCTTATACTAATGGAGCTCATGAGATTTTCTGTTTAACTTTTGTGTTGTGAAGTTTTCAAGTTTTGGGTAAAGATTTGATGGATTATGGAACAAGGAGTGGCAAGAGACTAAGCTTGGGGATTCCCAAGGCACCCCAAGGTAAAATTCAAGGACAACCAAAAGCCTAAGATTGGGGATGCCCCGAAAGGCATCCCCTCTTTCATCTTCTTCTATCAGTAACTTTACTTGAGGCTATATTTTTATTCACCATATGATATGTGTTTTGCTTGTAGCGTCTTGTATGAGTTGAGTCTTTGATTTTTAGTTTACCACAATCATACTTTCTGTACAAACCTTTTGGGAGAGACACACATGAATTGGAATTTGTTAGAATACTCTATCTGCTTCACTTATATCTTTTGAGCTAGATAATTTTGCTCTAGTGCTTCAGTGATATATTTTAGAGCATAGTGGTGGTTTTTATTTGATAGAAATTATTGATCTCTCATGCTTCACTTATATCATTTTGAGATTCCTTTAGAACAGCATGGTAATTTACTTTGGTTATGAAACTAGTCCTAATATGATAGGCATCCAAGATGGGTATAATAAAAACTATCATAGAAAGTGCATTGAATACTATGAGAAGTTTGATACTTGATAATTGTTTTGAGATATAAAGGTGGTGATATTAGAGTGTGCTAGTTGAGTAATTGTGAATTTGAGAAATACTTGTGTTGAAGATTGCAATTCCCATAGCATGCACGTATGGTAACCGTTGTGTAACAAATTTGAAACATGAGGTGTTCTTTGATTGTCTTCCTTATGAGTGGCGGTCGGGGACGAGCGATGGTCTTTTCCTACCAATCTACCCCCCTAGGAGCATGCGCAAAATGCTTGGTTTTTGATGACCTGTAGATTTTTGCAATAAGTATGTGAGTTCTTTATAACTAATGTTGAGTCCATGGATTATACGCACTCTCACCCTTCCATCATTGCTAGCCTCTTCGGTACCGTGCATTGCCCTTTCTCACCTTGAGAGTTGGTGCAAACTTCGCCGGTGCATCCAAACCCCGTGATATGATACGCTCTATCACACATAACCCTCCTTATATCTTCCACAAAACAGCCACCATACCTACCTATTATGGCATTTCCATAGCCATTCCGAGATATATTGCCATGCAACTTTCCACTGTTTCATTTGTGACACGCTTCATCATTGTCATATTGCTTTGCATGATCATGAAGTTGACATCGTATTTGTGGCAAAGCCACCATGCATAATTTATCATACATGCCACTCTTGATTCATTGCCCTTCCCGGTACACCGCCGGAGGCATTCATATAGAGTCATATTTTGTTCTAGTATCGAGTTGTAATCATTGAGTTGTAAATAAATAGAAGTGTGATGATCATCATTAATAGAGCATTGTCCCAAATAAAAAAGAGAAGGGACAAATAAAAAAAGGAAGGCCCAAAAAAGAAAAGAAAAGAAAAGAAAGGGACAATGCTACTATCCTTTTTTCCACACTTGTGCTTCAAAGTAGCACCATGATCTTTATGATAGAGAGTCTCTTGTTTTGTCACTTTCATATACTAGTGGGAATTTTTCATTATAGAACTTGGCTTGTATATTCCAACAATGGGCTTCCTCAAATGCCCTAGGTCTTCGTCAGCAAGCAAGTTGGATGCACACCCACTTAGTTTATTTTGTTGAGCTTTCATACATTTATAGCTCTAGTGCATCTGTTGCATGGCAATCCCTACTCCTTGCATTGACATCAATTGATGGGCATCTCCCTAGCCCGTTGATTAGCCTCGTCGATGTGATACTTTCTCAATTTTTTTGTCTTCTCCACATAACCCCCTATCATTATTATATTCCACCCATACTGTTATATTCTTGGCTCACGCTCATGTATTGCGTGAAAGTAGAAAAAAGTTTGAGATTACTAAAGTATGAAACAATTACTTGTCTTGTCATCGGGGTTGTGCCAGATGAGAGCATTCTTGTGTGACGAAAATGGAGCATGACCAAACTATATGATTTTGTAGGGATGAACTTTCTTTTGCCATGTTATTTTGAGAAGACATGATTGCTTAGTTAGTATGCTTGAAGTATTATTATTTTTATGTCAATATTAAACTTTTGTCTTGAATCTCTCGGATCTGAACATTCATGCCACAATAAAGAAAATTACATTGAGAATTATGCTAGGTAGCATTCCACATCAAAAAATCTGTTTTTATCATTTACCTACTCGAGGACGAGCAGGAATTATGCCTGGGGATGCTTGATATGTCTCCAACGTATCTATAATTTTTGATTGTTCCATGCTATTATATTATATGTTTTGGATGTTAATGGGCTTATTTATACACTTTTATATTATTTTTGGGACTAACCTACTAACCCAAGGCCCAGTGCAAATTGTTGTTTTTTTGCCTATTTTAGTGTTTCGCAGAAAAGGAATATCAAACGGAATAAAACCTTCGGGAGAGTTATTTTTGGAACAAACATGATCCAGGGGACTTGGAGTGGACGTCAAGAAACCAACGAGGAGGCCACGAGGCAGGGGGCGCGCCCTCCACCCTCGTGGGCCCCTCATGGCTCCACCGACCTACTTCTTCCTCCTATATATATTCATATACCCCAAAAACATCCAAGAGCACCCCGAAACCCTATTTCCACCGCCGCAACCTTCTGTACCCAAGAGATCCCATCTTGGGGCCTTTTCCGGAGCTCCGCCGGAGGGGGAATCGATCATGGAGGGCCTCTACATCAACTCCATGGCCCCTCCGATGATGTGTGAGTAGTTTACCTCAGACCTTCGGGTCCATAGTTATTAGCTAGATGGCTTCTTCTCTCTCTTTGGATCTCAATACAATGTTCTCCTCAATCTTCTTGGCGATCTATTTGATGTAACTCTTTTTGCGGTGTGTTTGTCGAGATCCGATGAATTGTGGGTTTATGATCATGTTTATCTATGAACAATATTTGATTCTTCTCTGAAATCTTTTATGTATGATTGGTTATCTTTGAAAGTCTCTTCGAATTATCAGTTTGGTTTGGCCTACTAGATTGATCTTTCTTGCAATGGGAGAAGTGCTTAGCTTTGGGTTCAATCTTGCAGTGTCCTTTCCCAGTGACATTAGGGGCAGCAAGGCACGTATTGTATTGTTGCCATCGAGGATAAAAAGATGGGATTTATATCATATTGCTTGAGTTTATCCCTCTACATCATGTCATCTTGCCTAATGCGTTACTCTATTCTTATGAACTTAATACTCTAGATGCATGCTGGATAGCGGTCGATGTGTGGAATAATAGTAGTAGATGCAGAATTGTTTTAGTCTACTTGTAGCGGACGTGATGCCTATATACATGATCATGCCTAGATATTCTCATAATTATGCACTTTTCTATCAATTACTCGACAGTAATTTGTTCACCCACTGTAATACTTATGCTATCTTGAGAGAAGCCACTAGGGAAACCTATGGCCCCGGGGTCTATTCTCCTTTATTTTAATCTCCCATCAGCAAGCTATTTCTGGCACCGTTTATTTTGCAATCTTTACTTTCGATCTATATCATAAAAATACCAAAAATATTTATCTTATCATTATTATCTCTATCAGATGTCACTCTCATAAGTGACCGTGAAGGGATTGACAAGCCCTTTATCGCATTGGTTGCGAGGTTCATATTTGTTTGTGTAGGTACGAGGGACTTGCGTGTAGTCTCCTACTGGATTGATACCTTGGTTCTCAAAAATTGAGGGAAATACTTACACTACTTTGCTGCATCACCCTTTCCTCTTCAAGGGAAAAACAACGCAGTGCTCAAGAGGTAGCAATGCATAACCCCGATGACAAGCCAAGTAATTGTTTCATACTTAGCCTTTTCAAACTTTTTCTACTTTTATGCAATATATGAGCGCGAGCCATGGACATAGCACTATGGGTGGAATAGAATGGTGGTTGTGGAGAAGACAAAAGGGAGGAAGATAGTATCACATCAACTAGGCGTATCAACGGGCTAGGGAGATGCCCATCAATGGATGTCAATGCAAGGAGTAGGAATTGCCATGCAACGGATGCACTAGAGCTATAAGTGTATGAAAGCTCAACAAAAGAAACTAAGTGGGTGTGCATCCAACTGGCTTGGTCACGAAGACCTAGGGCAATTTGAGGAAGCCCATCATTGGAATATACAAGCCAAGTTCTATAATATAAAATTCCCACTAGTATATGAAAGTGACAACATAAGAGACTCACTATCATGAAGATCATGGTGCTACTTTGAAGCACAAGTGTGGAAAAAGGATAGTAACATTGCCCCTTCTCTCTTTTTCTCTCATATTTATAATCTTTTGTTTGGGCCTTCTCTTCTTTTCCTTTTTATGGCCTCTTTTTTTGTCCGGAGTCTCATCTCGACTTGTGGGGGAATCATAGTCTCCATCATCCTTTCCTCACATGGGACAATGCTCTAATAATGAAGATCATCACACTTTTATTCACTTACAACTCAAGAATTAAAACTCGATACTTAGAACAAAATATGACTCTATGTGAATGCCTCCGGCGGTGTACCAGGATGTGCAATGAATCAAGAGTGACATGTATAAAAAATTTATCAATGGTGGCTTTGCCACAAATACGATGTCAACTACATGATCCTGCAAGGCAATATGACAATGATGAAGCATGTCATAATAAACGGAACGGTGGAAAGTTGCCTGGCAATATATCTCGGAATGGCTATGGAAATGCCATAATAGGTAGGTATGGTGGCTGTTTTGAGAAAGGTAAATGATGGGTTTATGGTACCGGCGAAATTTTGCGCGGCACAAGAGAGGCTAGCAATGGTGGAAGGGTGAGAGTGCGTATAATCCATGAACTCAATATTAGTCATAAAGAACTCACATACTTATTGCAAAAATCTACATGTCATCAAAACTAAGCATTGCGCGCATGCTCCTAGAGAGATAGATTGGTAGGAAAAGACCATCGCTCGTCCCTGACCGCGACTCATAAGGAAGGCACTCAAAGAACACTTCATGCTTCAAATTTGTCGCACAACGGTTGCCATACGTGCATGCTAGGGACTTGCGAACCTCAACACAAGTATTTCTCAATTTCACAATTACTCAACTAGCATGACTCTAATATCACCATCTTTATATCTCAAAACAATTATCAAGTATCAAACTTCTCATAGTATTTAATGCACTCTATATGAAAGTTTTTATTATACCCATCTTGGATGCCCATCATATTAGGACTAATTTCATAACCAAAGAAAATTACCATGCTGTTCTAAAAGACTCTCAAAATAATATAAGTGAAGCATGAGAGATCAATAATTTCTATAAAATAAAACCACCACCATGCTCTAAAAAGATATAAGTGAAGTACTAGAGCAAAATTATCTAGCTCGAAAGATATAAGTGAAGCACATAGAGTATTCTAATAAATTCCGATTCATGTGTGTCTCTCCCAAAAGGTGTGTACAACAAGGATGATTGTGGTAAACTAAAAAGCAAATACTCAAATCATACAAGACGCTCCAAGCAAAACACATATCATGTGGTGAATAAAAATATAGCCTCAAGTAAAGTTACCGATAGATAAAGACGAAAGAGGGGATGCCTTCCGGGGCATCCCCAAGCTTAGGATTTTGGTTGTCCTTGAATTTCGCATATCCGAAGGCAAGATATTTATTTCCAAGAATGGAACATTTCTAGAGAAGGAGTTTCTCTCGAAAGAAGTGAGTGGGTGGAAAGTAGAACTTGATGAGGTAATTATACCTTCTCTCAATTTGGAAAGTAGCACATCAGAGAAATCCGTTCCCATGATGCCTACACCAACTAGTGAGGAAGCTAATGATGATGATCATTAAGCTTCAGATCAAGTTACCACTGGACATCATAGGTCAATTAGAGCATGTTCCGCACCAGAGTGGTATGGTAATCCTGTCCTAGAAGTCATGTTACTAGACCATGGTGAACCTACGAACTATGAAGAAGCTATGATGATCCCAGATTTCGATAAATGCCTTGAGGCCATGAAATCTGATATAGGATCCATGTATGAGAACAAAGTGTGGACTTTGGTGGAATTTCCCGATGATCGACAAGCCATTGAGAATAAATGGATCTTCAAGAAGAAGACTGACGCTGATGGTAATGTCACCATCTACAAAGCTTGACTTGTCGCGAAAGGTTTTCGACAACTTCAAGGGGTTGACTATGATGAGACCTTCTCACCCGTAGTGATGCTTAAGTTAGTCCGAATCATGTTAGCAATTGCCGTATTTTATGATTATGAAATTTGGCAAATGGACGTCAAAACTGTGTTCCTTAATTGATTTCTTAAAGAAGAGTTGTATATGATGCAACCAGAAGCTTTTGTCGATCCTAAAGGTGCTAACAAAGTGTGAAAGCTCCAGCGATCCATCTATGGACTGGTGCAAGCATCTCTGAGTTGGAATATACGATTTGATGAGGTGATCAAAGCATATGGTTTTATATAGAATTTTGGTGAAGTATTTATTTACAAGAAAGTGAGTGGGAGCTCTGTAGCATTTCTGATATTATATGTAGATGACATATTGTTGATTGGAAATGATATATAATTCCTGGATAGCATAAAAGGATACTTGAATAAGAATTTTTCAATGAAAGACCTTGGTGAAGCTGATTATATATTTGGCATCAAGATCTATAGAGATAAATCAAAACGCTTAATAGGTCTTTCATAAAGCAATACCTTGACAAAGTTTTGAAGAAGTTCAAAATGGATCAGTCAAAGAAAGGGTTCTTGCCTGTGTTACAAGGTGTGAAGTTGAGTCAGACTCAAAGCCCGACCACTTTAGAAGATAGAGAGAAAATGAAAGTCATTCCCTATGCCTCAGACATACGTTCCATCATGTATGCTATGCTATGTACCAAACCTGATGTGTGCCTTGCCATAAGTCTGGCAGGGAGGTACCAAAGTAATCCAGGAGTGGATCACTGGACATCAGTCATGAACATCCTGAAGTACCTAAAAAGGACCAAGGATATGTTTCTCATTGATGGAGGTGACAAAGAGCTTGTCGTAAATGGTTATGTCGATGCTAGCTTTGACACTGATCTGGATGACTCTAAGTCACAAACCGGATACATATTTATATTGAATGGTGGAGCTATCAGTTGGTGCAGTTCCAAGCAGAGCGTCGTAGTGGGATCTACGTGTGAAGCGCAATACACAACTGCTTCGGAAGCAGCAAATGAAGGAGTTCATATCCGATCTAGGTGTAATACCTAGTGCGTCGAGTCTAATGAAAATCTTTTGTGACAATACTGGAGAAATTTCCTTGGCGAAGGAATCCAGATTTCACAAGAGAACCAAACACACCAAGAGACGCTTCAACTCCACTCGTGAACAAGTCAAGGAAGGAGACATAGAAATTTGCAGGATACATATGGATCTGAATGTAGCAGACCCGTTGACTAAGCCTCTTCCAGGAGCAAAACATGATCAGCACCAAGACTCCATGGGTGTTAGATTCATTACAATGTAATCTAGATTATTGACTCTAGTGCAAGTGGGAGACTAAAGGAAATTTGCCCTAGAGGCAATAATAAAGTTCTTATTTTATATTTCCTTATTCATGGTAAAGGTTTATTATTCATGGTAAAATTGTATTGATCGAAAACCTAAATACATGTGTGAATACATAAACAAACACCGTGTCCCTAGTGAGCCTCTACTTGACTAGCTCGTTGATCAAAGATGGTTAAGGTTTCCTAACCATAGACATGAGTTGTCATTTGATAACGGGATCACATCATTAGGAGAATGATGTGATGGACAAGACCCATCCATTAGCTTAGCATAATGATTGTTCAGTTTTATTGCTATTGCTTTCTTAATGTCAAAAAAATATTCCTTCGACTATGAGATTATGCAACTCACGAATACCAGAGGATTGCCTTGTGTGCTATCAAACTTCACAACATGACTGGGTGATTATAAATATGCTCTACAGGTATCTCCGAAGGTGTTTGTTGAGTTGGCATAGATTGAGATTAGGATTTGTCACTCTGAGTTTCAGAGAGGTATCTCTAGGCCCTCTCGGTAATACACATCATAAGCCTGCAAGCAAACGACTAAGGAGTTAGTCACAAGATGATGTATTATAGAACAAGTAAAGAGACTTGCCGGCAATGATATTGAACTAGGTATGAAGATACCGACGATCGAATCTCGGCAAGTAACATACCGATAGACAAAGGGAATTACATATGTTGTCATAACAGTTCGACCGATAAAGATCTACGTAGAATATGTAGGAGTCAATATGGGCATCCAGGTTCCGCTATTGGTTATTGACCGGAGAGGTGTATCGGTAATGTCTACATAATTCTCGAACCCGTAGGGTCCGCACGCTTAACGTTCGATGACGATATAGTATTATATGAGTTATGTGATTTGGTGACCAAATGTTGTTCGAAGTCCCAAATGAGATCACGGACATGACGAGGAGCCTTGAAATGGTCGAGAGGTAAAGATTGATATATATATATATAGGACGATGGTATTCGGACACCGGAAGTGTTTCAGGGGTACCGGGTACTTATTGGGTCACCGAAAGGGGTTCCGGGCACCCCCGGCAAAAGATATGGGCCTTATGGGCCAAGAGGGGAAACACACCAGCCACAAGGGGGTGGTGCACCCCCATATGGGCCGGCCTAGGAGGAAAAAGAAATAGGGGAAGGGGAAAGGAAAGAGAGGAATAGGGGGGTTCCGGGCACCCCCTTCCTTCCCTCGCTAGTCGACGCGCGTTGTGTCCGATTTCCACGCGTCGCACAGGGACAGCCCCCGACTGGGTCGACCCATTGGCAGGGCTAGCTGGCGTGATTACTGTAGCGCGACAGTGCAGCGTAAGAACATCACCAAAAAAGCAGCAGCGCTCACACGTGGGATCGAACTGACGACCACTCGATGGTGAATGTCGTTGCATGTCACTAGACATGATGACCATTCATGACTTTCTAGCACCACTAAACTCTAAAATATATATGCAGCGGTAGATCAAACATTTTAGAATGTTTTCAAACATTTTCTTGAAAAATGTGATTTAAAACAAAATTTGAACAATTTCTGAAAAATGCGAACAAATTTTGAAATTCCAAAAAGTTTTTGAGCATGAGAACAATTTTTAAAATTTGTGATTTATTTTTGAAATTCTGAACAAATTTTGAAAACCACAAACTTTTTTGAAACTCCCAAACATTTTTTGAATTTGTGTACAAAATTTAAAAAAACAGGAACATTTTTTTGAAATTTGGAACAAAATTTTGAAACGACGAACATTTTTTGAATTTGTGAACAAAATTTGAAAACCGGGAACATTTTTTGAGTTTGTGAACAAACTTTGAAAAACAGGAACATTTTTTGAAATTCAGAACAATTTTTTTGAAACCGTGAACATTTTTTGAAACACGAACATTTTTTGAATTTATGAACAAGTTTTGAAAACCAGGGACATTTTTTGAAATCTGAATAAAAGAAAAGAAAAAACGAATAAGAAGAGAAATAGAAAAAAGAAAAACGGAAAAGAAACTGAAAAAGAAAAAGGCGGTTCAAGAACCTTCTAGAAGATTCCAAAAACCAGAAAAAAAACCGTCTGGGAAACTCTAGAAGGTTCCCAAAACCAGAAACTCTCCAAACACATTAAATGGGTCGGCCCATGACATTGCTCGATCGCTAGGTGTGTGTGAAACGGCGACACTTTGACGCAACAAGCGTCCAATAGGAAATTCCCTTCCCTCTCCCCCCTCTTTCCTTCCCCCTCTGACATATATGGCATGGGGGCGCGACTTGGGAGGAGCCCAAGTAGGATTCGGTCCTACTTGAGGCGCCTCCTAACCTCTCCCTCCCCCTCCCACATATATATATATATATATGGGGGGCACCTAGCACACACCAGACAATTGTTTAGCCGTGTGCGGTGCCCCACTCCACCGTTTATGCCCCCGGTCATATCTTCGTAGTGCTTAGGTGAAGCCCTACAAGGATCACTTCACCATCGTTGTCACCACGCCGTTGTGTTGATGGAACTCATCTACTACCTCGACGTCTTGCTGGATCAAGAAGGCGAGGGACATCACCGAGCTAAATGTGTGCAGAACACGGAGGTGTTGTGCGTTTGGTACTTGACCGGTCGACGTGAGAAGAAGTTCGACTACATCAACCACGTCGTGAAACGCTTCCGCTTACGGTCTACGAGGGTACGTAGACACAATCTTCCCATTGTTGCTATGCATCTCCATGGATGGATCATTGCGTGTGCGTAGAATTTTTTTTTGTTTTCCATGCAAGATTCCCAACACCAGCGCCTGTGCGGGAGGGCCTCCGAACCCTTCTTCCTCATTGCCGTATGTAGTGTGGGTAGATCCGGCCTCCCGCCGCATGCCTAGACACATCCCAATGACCCTAAGGTATAACCTTCTTTGAAATCGTCATTGCTCTAGCTGCATGCTGATCTTTTTCGATTTTGTAGTCGAATCTAGGTCTTGGTTCAAAGAAGAAAGAAAGGTGGGGTAGGGTGGAGCATGAATCTAGGACGTGTTTGAATGAGGAAAGGAGGGAGGCAAAGTAGTATAGACTAGCTATCCATCCGCTTTGTTTGTCGAAAAGGGAAAAAGGGGCTAACCCAGTACACACATCTTTGTTGAAAAAGGAAAGAAACTGGGGGTCGGGTACACTACAAAAAAATACACTTCCGTGATGATACGTGTTTGTCATAGTAGGTCGCATTTTTTGTCATGCATGTACATCCATGACAAATTTATGACATAATCAAGATAGTCATACCTATGCTGTCGTAGAAGTGTTCCATGACATTACCAAAATTATCATCACGGAAGTGTCCACTTCCATGACGATAAATCGCGCGTCACAGAAGTGCTTTCATTAAGGGTGACCGACACGTGGCATCCACCGTAACGGAACGCCGTTAAGCTATCGGGTCGGGTTTTGGATCCGATAAACCGTTAAAAGACCCGGCCAATGGGGATTTTCCACATGTAAAATCATCATTGGCTGGAGGAGACACATGTCAGGTCCACGTTGGCACAGGTGTCACTCATCCAATGGGCGAGACGCGCCTATGATATGTTGACACATGGACCGGCCCATCAAGTTTAAATGGGCCGGCCCAACTGAAGGCCCACATGATTTTGCGGACCATAATGGGCCGGCCCAGCTAAAGGACCACGAGATTTTGCGGACCATAATGGGCTGGCCTAGCTAAAGGCCCACAAGATTTTGCGAGCCATAATGGGCCCACACAGGTAAAGGCCCACAAGATTTTTGTGTGCCATAATGGGCCGGCCCAGGTAAAGGCCCACAAGATTCTTGCAGATCATAATGGGCCGGCCCAGCTAAAGGCCCATGAGATTTCGCCGACATTAATGGACCGGCCCAGCTGTAGGCCCACAAGATTTTGAGGACCCTACTAGGCCGGCTCATTAACTGGCTGCCATGTTTTGGGCCAAATGTCGGCCCATATTTGATCTGGTCCATTAATGGCCTGCCACGCTCCGGGCCTAATAGTGGCCCATATGAGATCCGGCCCGTTAAAAGCCTACCACGTTCTGGGCCAAATTACGGCCCAGATCAGGTCCGGCCCTTAAGAGGCTTTGGGCTCAATTATGGCCCATATCAGATTCGGCCCGTCAACTGGACACTATGCTTTTGGGCCCACTTGCTAAAGGCCCACTTAGTAATTCGGCCTGATATTAGTTTTGGCCTGTTAAGGGCCCGTTTAACATTTTGGCCCCATATTAATTTCGGCCCGTTAAAAGCCCGTCATATAGTTGGGCCTAACTACGGCCCGGTTTGCATCCGGCCTACTCGCAGCCGATATCTGATTAGGCCAAACAAGGAACGAGACAATTTTGGCCTGTTAAAAGCCCATGATTTGATTCGCACAATCATGGGCCAGGGTTCATTTCGGGCTGCTGCCGGCCCGTGAGCTGTTCGGCACGTTTCAGGCCCAACCTACATCGTGATTGCATGACGACCCGATTATGTACCGTAATTTTACGGTTTGGCCGGTTTACTGCGAAGATAGGATATATATACAGTAAAATAACTGCAGCATCGTGAATAAGAAAAAACCTAGACTATATAATAAAGAAATTACGGCATATTACATCCACTGGGCATCAAAGTTCGCCACTATGATAATAAAGCACAAGCAGACAGCAGATTACATACACGGGGCATCAAAGATCGCCACCAGTGCAAATAAACACGCCGACAAAATAATATACAAAACCGACAGCACTTCAATAGAGTTCAAGAAAGGTTAGCCCTGCTGGGGAGCTGCAGCGCAAGCAGCTGAGCAAGATGATGAGACTGCGCTTGTTCAACACTTATATCTTCCTCACTCTGAAAGATAAACAAGCAGACAGATGACAGGTTTTGCACATAAAAGTATTAGTGCTGACAATTCATCACATTTCTTACTGACAAATAAAGTGACACATTTTAAAATTGCATTAACACAATATGGTATTGTTCAGGTCAAGACATGGCAGGAAATGACATTGTGAAGGAGTTGGCAGCTTCACGACACCACTGTATTACAGATCAAGAACTCATAAGTATCAATGGTTAGTGTGATGTCAATTTATACCATTACAGATTGGCAAATAAAGAGATGGTTTCAATAATAGTAGAATGATATGACATTGTTCATAGTTAAGACATTGCATAATATGACCTTGTGCTATAGTGGGTAGGTTCACCACACCACTGGATTACGGATGAAGAACAGAAGCATACATGTAGTGCAAAAGAAGATCACTTGCTCTGTATAGTTTAATTTACATGGTATGAAGAAGGAACTTGGTTGTACAACTGAAAAATTAAATTGAGAAAGGACAAACTTTTGTTTATGAACTACATAATAAACTTTAAACAAGCAATTTGATGCAAACACCAAAAATAAACAGCTGTTGCAGTCATGCCTAACCAAATATATACAACAAAGTTTGAAGGCTTGAGATGGACAAACTCACATTATTAGTGAAGACATGCTCTATAAAGGCCTTGTCCATGGTGATGGGGGGGGGCAATTCAAGAAGTTTACCACATAATATTCTTCAAAAGCATTGCCTTTATTCTACATTTTGTTAAGAGTAAATATAGATGTGATAATATACGAAAAAATGGAGAATATTTAAGATAAGATGAAGAGTGATGCTACGTAACCAAGTAGCTATAAATGTAAGTGCAACGATACAGGCAAAAGGTACATCCAAGAGCAATGCATAGCTAAACTTCTTTAGTACCAACCTTATGGTAAGAGTAAATATAGATCTGATGTGTAGAAAATGGAGGGCAAAGGAAAATAAGCTGCAGAGTGATGGTACATGAACAACTACCTGTCATTATAAGTACACTAATAAAGGACAGCATGTACTTACAAGAACAATGTAGAGCTAAAAAAACATTGGCATTGGATATATTCTACACTAATGTAACCATTCATATAGATCAGGTAATTTGGAGCGAACAATTGATAAGCAAGCTATCATGCATACTGTTGTCACATAATGAACCAGATATGTATGCAAGTATAGTGATACAGGACAACAGGTACTAACAAGAGCAAAGTAGTGGGCAGCATATTTGCGATATCCTATCGTTCTTGTCAAACCGGAATTCTTCTTCGAGCAGATTTCCTGCAAAAAAGATTCGTAAGGCACATGCGGAAAAGTAGAAGTTCAAATTGTCATGTGATTTCATAGACAGTACCTCATCCTGGGAATGAGACCAGTGCATAACAAGGTTTCTCCATTCAATGTCTTCTAAATTTAGCACAGGAGACTTCACCGGAAATTTGTTTATAGACTTGCCATCCAACTGTGATTTCCTCAGGTAACACCGATACTGCTGCAATGCTTCGTTCAAAAGCATAAGCAAGCTTTGCTCGTCATGACTATCCAGATTGACCCTCGCCTAGTTACAACAATGTAATGTAAATCATTGATGTGTTCAATCAGTAGAAAACAGGAAAATAATAACCATGAATAATAGCACTTACACGTAAGTTGGACAGGAAGATGTGAAAATGGTGTTTGTCTTCACAATAATCTTCCCATGATGGGAATATATGCACGTAGTCCCTAACAACATTGAAAGCATTGTCTTTTAAACTGGGAATAAATGGAATGGGGTTCCAATGTGTAGGAATTGGCCATCTCTGTAGTTGGGATAGGTCTTCGGCCGGTGGACTTGCTGTACTTTTTGCTGGAGTGGGATTTTTCGGTGGTACAACTGGTGCTATGGCAAATGAAATCGGTATACCTTTTGCTGGAGTGCAGGTCCTGTGTGGTGGGGCTAGTGGTGTGGCCAGTGAAGTATGGGTACAGTCTGCTGGAGTCAGTCCTATGTTTTGTGTCACTGGTTGTACAGCCAATATAAGTGGGGTGCTGTCTGATTTCTCTGGCACCACCACGTTTTTCAAGGACTTTGCTGGTGCTCCTTCAGGTTCGGCAATCACCCTCTTCCTTTTTGATGTCTGATGCACAAGAACAACATTTGAGTGGAAAAACATGGTATGATGATAGATGGAATATGTATTGATAATGGATGGGCATGGCATCTCGACATATATGATGAGTAAACTAAGCAGATGGCGGTGAAACAAAGTAGAAGAAATGCAAGACAACATATGCAAGATACCCGCAATCAATAAAATATTGCCAAATTAGAATAGGCACCTTGATGGGTGAACAGGATAGGCCATCTGCCTTTGACTCCTCGAGGTTAGAATAGTCATTAGGATCATAATCTGAACAAGAATCAACAGGTGGGGAGCGTATGAGTTTCATTGCATCCAGAATGGCACTCAATGCCTTGGTGCCAATTTTGTAAGTCATTGCAGTGTTTAGCTTCAAGAGTGGACTGCTGCTAGTGCGACACAAAGCAGCTACACAGATCATAGTGTAGATATAACGAGAAAACTTTAAGCATCAGAGTAAAATCAGCAAAGTGGAACTTGCTGGAATATATGTGCTAGTATTGCCGGTACGGCTAGAAAGGCTTCGGATACCAGCTCTCTTCAAGTGAAGGTGCGGTACAGTTAATATCAGTGTAACTCTCAAAGGTGACACAGCTCCCCGCATTTCCTTGCTATTCTTATAGGATTCAAGTGGGCAGGCCACTACAAATCCTATTCCTATGTTTACAAGATCCTACGAATCAAAGAGGCTCAAAGTGTCCATCACAACAGACCGTATAGACCTCTACACTGCAAATGTCCCTGCTCATCTTCAGTACAAGGAACATACTGTACTACTATCATACTGCCCCCGTTCCAAAATATAAGTCTCGGTAGAGATTTCCACTATGGATCACATACAGATGTATCCAGATACATTTTAGAGTGTAGATTCACTCATTTTGCTCCATATGTAGTCCATGGTGGAATCTATACAAAGACTTGTATTTAGGAACGGAGAGAGTACATATTAAAGAAGAACGGAAGAGGAACATGGTAAAGAAGAGCAAGCAGATTTTGGATAATAAAATGTTGGTTGCGCAGTGCCCACACATGATGAACCAGAGCGCATTAAGAATGCAACACCCAGCTGTCTCTCGACCATTTCAGGTGGTTGGATGAAGATCCTACGTCTCCTAACCCTTCTTCTTCCTCGTCTCTAATTCTTCCCATACAGAACACTGCACGGGCCGCCGGCCGGACCACCGGCCCCCACGCCTGTGTTCCTCCGCCACCGACCCCCCACACCCGCCCCAACCCCCACCTGCGTCAAGTTTTCTTCATTCGGCGAGGCCCCACAACCACACGAGCCCCTTCAATCGCACTGGCGAACTCCGGTGAGCTCTGAAAAATCGACTGACCCAATTTTGAAATTTAGTCCGCTGTGATTTAACTAGTGTGGAATATAAAAGGGGAAAACCATAAGCATTGGGAGTATAGTGTTGAGCGTGCCATGGCGGATCTGAAGGTGCAAACTGGACAAAGGCAACTTCGCAACCAAGACAAGAAATCAGAGTAAAGCAGTGGCGATCTATTTTCTTGTTGTGATAAATAAGTTGAGCAGATACGAAAGAGTACCGCCTCTGGTGCGGCGCCGTGTACACATCTGCTGAGAATTTGACGGTGCTGCGGTAGCGATGGCTATCAGCGGCGTGGAAGCAGATCTAGGAGGGTAGATGGTGGCGGCGGGGCGCGGTGGACGAGATGGTCGTAGGAGCGGCGCCGGCAAGGTGGACGACGGCGGGGATGAAGCGAGAGGACGGGATGAAAGGATCCCGGTCCGAAGCCATGGATGAGAGAGGTCGATCTCTTGTGATGGACGACGGCGTCGGGGTATCAGCTCCGGCATGGTGGAGGAGGACGGCGGTGGATGGGGTGGCGGATGGAGGAGGGTGGGGTGGAGAGGGTGTTTTGGCGCCCGCGGAGTACGAATGGGGAAAAGGGAGGTAGAGAGGAAGGGGGAACCATGTATTTAGGGCGCGCTTTCCTCAAATGCGAGGAAATTTACAAACTTAGCCCCCGTTTCAAATTTCTACTACATCACAGCAACATTAGTCGGTTGGGGATAGGACGGTAATCTCGCATATACCGAATATTTGCCGACGAGAGTTTGTTTTTGGCGCCCACCGTGTATGAATATGAATCGGGGAGGGAGTCGATTTCGGCCAAGGACACAGTGTGTTTTGGCGCCCATCGTGTATGAATCCGGGTGAGAGGTGGTTACGTCACATTTGGGTGAAATTACAAACCTACCCCTATCGAAACCTATAGAAATCCAGCAGATAGGCTTTGCGTGGCAGGGATAGGCAGTAGTGATTTCCCTCTCGCAGATTTTGGTTTCGGGCGGTTACTGCGACTTTCCCCGCTTCGTTCAAATTTTGTAGAGTGCACGTTTACCGTGCCAACTCAATTCAAATCCCGTTTGTATTCTATTTTTTTTGTGTGGGATCCATTTTCAATTGGAATTACATTCTATATACATCATTTTTTATATATACTTTCAAAAGCACAACAAAGAATTCTGCTCCTTTATATGTATAATATGATTTACAAATACAACGATCTCGAAATCTTAAGGTTGAATTTGAAAAAATTTAACCAAATTATGTTCTACTAAAATGTATGGATCAGTAATATCTACATATTAAATAACATAGATGTGCGTGAACTCATATGAGTATGCATGTTAGATAGATCAATTTTGGTTCGAGTATGGATTACATGTATCATCATCTCGAATTCAAATATTTGAATCCCTTTTTTGTTCACTCCTTTCACGCCCATCTCTCTCGCATGCATGCTCCTTCAGGTAGCTATCACTCTCTTTTCTCCAGCTCACCCGCACGCTCACTTCATGTTTCTCCTATCCTCGCAAACATGGTCTCTCGATGTCTCCCTTGAGAAGTGTCACACTCTCCCTATCATTATACATTACATGGTTTTCATTATCTCTCACGTCTCTACTGTTCTCTGGTATCACTCGGTACCTAAGCTTTCTTTTTAACCGCCACACACACAGTCTCCACTCATCTTTCACTTTGTCTTTCTCTCTATGGGATTCTCTCACACACCCTATATGTCTCTACATATGACTCATACCACTAAAATTACTCTCTCTCTCTCTCCTGTAGACACAACATTTGTTGCGGTCTCCTTTTCGTCTCCATCCCAGACTGACATTATTCATTTGTTTACCGATCAGACAACCCCGACTACCGTCTCCTCTCTCTCACACACAGACACACACACACAACTCCTGCTTCCACTCCCCTTCCCGACTACCGTCTCTCTCTCTCACACACAAAACTCTCGCTTTCGCACCCTGACTCGTATTTCTCTCACAAACATTTATCGACTAGCTAGCCTCTAGATAGGTTTATACACCCGCACACTCGTGCTTCCACCATCGCATACATGTCTCTCTCCTGCTCCTTGTATCTATGTAGATTTTTCTTCCCTTCTTGAGACACGCCCTCTCGATCGTGCACACACACACTATCGCCTCATTTTAAGCTGATGCCTATCGCACACACACTCCTTGTGTCTTTGTCACACATGCACTCCGTCCTCCTCCACTCTCCCTCTCTCTCACACACACATGGGCTTTTCGCAACAACTAGCAAGATGCCCATGCGTTGCACGGAACATCAAAATGCATTTGTATGAGTAGTTTATATTGTGGGGGAAAAGGATGAACGAGGGAAGGCCTTATTTGCAAATGTGGAGAGGGGTGTGGGTATCTTTTTGCAAAATTGCCATAGTTTCCTTCCTATCCGTCAGATATAGATCGAACGGCCTATATTGCAGGATGGCAGGCACACGATCATCACCAACAATGCTTTTTATAAGAGTAGGGATAAAAATAGAGTTGGTGATGATGGTGGGCCTGCCATCCTGCAATGTAGGTCGTCCGATTTATATCTGACGGATAGGAAGGAAAATATGGCAATTTACCCGCACTCTTCAGCACATTTGCATATAAGGCCTTCCCTCGTTCATCCTTTTCTCCCACAAGATCTTGATGTTCCGTGCAACGCACGGGCATGTTGCTAGTAAGAGTAGAAATTAGACATATACCACTTCTCGAATCTTGAAACCAACAACATTCCTCCCTTATCTCATCAAAACCGCCAAAGGAATATATTTTGAGTGAAACATAACATATTTTTAGTGATATACGTATTTCAAAACTAGACTTTTTTTCTATCAAATCGGTGAATATGTATTAATCTACTTTGATCGTGTGGCAACGCATTGGCACATTGCTAGTAGTTATTATAATTTTCTGGACACCAGACAAACGATGGAGTACATATACGAAGAGAAGAGGCGCATGCACACAGTCGGCCTCTCGCTGTCTAACACACATGAGTGTTACGTAAAGGCGACGTTAACAAATAAACCCTAAAACCCTAGGCGCACGATTGCTGCATTCGCGAGTACCGGGTTACATGGTGGAGCACCTTTGTAGGAATAGTCAGCTGAGCACGCCTCCTCGCCGCGTAATTTCTCTGACACGGACGCGACCTCTCATAGCGCAGGCATTGAACCGGCGCGCCGGCCAAGAGGGCCGCACTCACTGCAGGCCCGGCTGAGCACGCCTCCTCGCCGCGTGCAACCAGCTTAAGATTGCCCCGTCTGCCTTCATTGAATCCGCGCGTGTGCCGGCAACACGTCCTTCCGTGAGCCGACAGGCATTTTAGAACACAAAAAATGACTAAAATATAATTAATTTACGCATGGTCTTGACTTGTTGTGCTCGCACTGGTAGCAGGAACTAGTAGAGGATTTTATTTATTTATAACTCTCCTCACATTTTTTTGGCTTTGAAGTGAATCATGGTTGTGGACATTATGTATGAATGTGCAGATATCTGTGAACATGAGTTTGATGTGGAAGTTGAACTTGGAATGTCGGGCTTGCGCGTGAACTATACCATGTCCAATGCTTCGTCTATTATTGTTTGGAAAGTAATTGCTGTTATTACATGACCCGAAAAAAATACATTTTGTGCCACATCAGTAGATGCACGGACATCACAACAGGCATGTTGACTGTATAAACATTTGAACCTAGCTATTATGAAGGAAATTCTGTATTGACAACCGTTTTAGATAGCAGGAGACGCCTAGCCTGCTCTACCTCTGCTAGCTTATTTTTGGCTTCTTCCATCTCTTCTTTGGCTTGGGTGAAGAGAACATCTGATTGCCCTTTTCGCTTCTTCAGGAACTCAGCTACATTCTTAAGGGCTGCTGCACGCTTTCTTTCAGCCTTTACTAATGCCACGAGGACACGAACAGCTGACGACTCCACCTGGCTTGTGTGTAGTCCAGCATCATCTGGGAATTTGCACCTTGTGTCTAATCCAGCATCATTAGGGAACTGGCACCTTGTGTGTAATCCAGCCTCATTTTGGAAACATGATCACGAGGTTGACCATACTTCCCTCCTCGCAGGAACTGCATCCTGACATGAAGTTACTTCTTTTCTAGAGCAATACTTAGAGCAACCTAGATCCATTTAGTAGAAGCAAGATAAACAGAACTCGGAGAAGTGAATTCAAAAGGAAAAAAAGACTACAATGTGAGAACACCCACTTCCTACATCAAGCTAAAAACGAAAGCATTAGGACGATTAAGACTCTTCTTATTACACATCGAGGAACACCATGCTTAAGAGAAACAGAAACTACAACATATACACATCGAAGAACACGAGGCTACACAAAAGTAATTGAAAGGGTGTTACTTACCAAAGCTCGTTTTACAGGTTCGGTGCAGCTCCTCTTTAACTTGCCACACTCCTTGAAGATGTCCCGAATATCCCGTGTTTGGTCTTCATTGCTCCTCTGCATGTTCGCACTCGTAGTTTTAAAATCTCAACATGGAAGAAAAATATACTACTAGTAATACTCGCGCATCTTGTGGGCAACATTAAAGCACTCATCTGCCATGTTAGAGCATCTCCAACAGAATCGCAATGCGCGGCGCTTTAAAAATCTCAACATGCTATCTCTACTCTCTTCTCTACTGTTATATTTATTTTATATTTAATATTTAATATTTATCTCTACTTCCTTTACTGTCTACTTTTTTTCTCTATACTTTTTTTTCTTGCAATATAGGCCGTCCGATTTATATCTGACAGATAGGAAGTAAACAAATGGGAATTTTGCAAAAAGATACCCATACCCCTCTCCAGATTTGCAAATAAGGCCTTCCCTCGTTCATCCTTTTCTCCCACAAGATCATACAAATGCATCTTGATGCGTGCAACGCATGGGCATCTTGCTAGTTCTAAAAACCTTTCCATCATTTGCCACACTACTCGTGGCAGATGAAAAACCTACCCAAGCACAGCGCGATACATGAGCGACGCACAATTACGAGCTGATATTCTGTTGGACAATGGAGGCTATAACCAATTACTTTTACGGGAACAATAGCACCCAGGAAATTTGAAGGCTAGGTATGAACAAAATTGGAACTCCACATGTACTGCTAAGTGATTGAATACACACATTACCAATCGAGGAGGAGAACGATGGTCGTGGCGGCCTCTGTGAGTCATGTTCGACAACGGGAGTCTGTTCATTGTCCATGATGGTGGTACTTCTGCGCTTGGCGTCGGCATCCGGGAAGCAGATCCAAGACCGTGGAAGACGATTCCGGGGAAGCGGCTCCGTGTACGACGGCGACGGTGGACCGGCTCTAGTGCGGCGTATGAGGTTGTCGATGAGGCAGATGCGCTGCAGTGAACGAGTGCGCCGATGTAAAGGGGAGGAGCACGAAGGCTACGGTGCCGTGGAGAAGTCTATTTTGCGGTGGGGATAGAAAATGGGGAGTATTCAGGTGTACTACTCTGGGTGCCGGGGTGGGGTTGGCTGGGTAGGGTGAACCTGAAGTTACAAAACCAGCCCCCTACCAAGCGTCATCCGTAGGCCTGTTCCGAAGGCTATGATGGTAACTTCCCACTGCTCGAATCAGGGTCGTGGGAGATTTTCCCGCCGACCTCAGAATTTTGTGACACTGGACTCCCCGTGTGGCGTGTTGAGTGATTCGGCTAAGCAACTAGCGAGTAGTAGTAGTAAACTCTGCATTTTAGGTTTGACCGAAGTCAAACTTCCTGAAGTTTGACCAAGTTTATAGAAAATATAAACATTTACCATAACAAATATGTATGATGTGAAAGTACATTCAATAATGAATCTAATGGTATTTATTAGTTATTGTATATGTTAATATTTTTTGTTATAATCTTTTTGAGAGTTTACAAAACTTGACTTTGACCAATGCTAATGTGCGAACTTAAATAAAAACGGAGGGAGTACACATTTGTTTTCTTAGTTTGTAGTGAACCAGTCATTTGTTGAAATTGTGAAATAAATATATTAGGCTATTGACTTAGAATGTAATGGTCTATACAATTTAATAGTTACAATCATTGTCGAATCCCAAGATGTATACAAGGTCTATAGTACTTCACAACATGCTCAAACTCACATAATCCCTGTCAAATGAGAATCTAAATGCATTTCATAGTTATTACTTTGTAGGATGCAACAAAAACAACCATAACTGTACATCAGCCATTATAGAAGCAACATTTTGACATATCCCAACGTGTGAATGAAACGTGCAGAGAGAGCTTTTGAAGATGGAGCAGATAGGGCGGGAAAGATTGTATGTATGTGGACAAGAGAGTAGGAGACAAACCTAACGAGACAGAGAGTGAGAGATAGAGAAAGAAAGAGAGAGGAAGAAGTTAGGTCTGTGAGAAAGATGGATACATGTAATATACATGAGATGCGTGTGCATCTGGATTCTGTATACGTGGAAGGACAGGAGACAACATGTTTGATGAGAGAGCAGGAAAAACATGGACGAGAGGGGAAGGATCTCGTGGGTTGAGGGATTGAAAATTTTGTGCGGGGGAGAGAGGGATTGGTAATTTTGTGCAAGAGCGAGAGAGAGAGAGAGAGGGTGGGGGGAGGAGTCAGTGAGCCGTCGTCACATCACCCTGCTTCCAAATGACCCCGCATTCTCTAGCGTGGTGTGGTCGCCGTCTTCGATCTGCTCGATGCCCTCTTTTAAGATTGAGGTGTTGTGCATGTTGGGGTGCAAACAAGCACAAGCGAGAGTGGTCGCCGTATAACCTTGGATGGGGATGAATTGTGTGCTCGGGGGAGTGTGTGTGTGTGTGTTGTGCTGCGTGTGTCTCTGTGTGTGTGTGTGTATGTGTGTGTCAGATATTGAGAGAAAACAAACCTAAGGAGAGAAATGGGTATTCACGAAGAGATTGTGCAGGCCTTGAGGTGGGCAGGGGCCGGGTGAGGGTGTCAAAATGTGCGCGTTGATGCATGTGTTGCATGAGACCGTGCGAGGGACGGACGAATGGAGAGAGCTGGTTGTTGTGTTACGGATGCTCCTCTCTCTATGTCTCTCTCTGCCTTTCTCTCTCTCTCTCTCTCTCTCTCTCACACACACACACACACAAGTAAGGCCCTGTTTGGTTCCAAATAAGTCACCAACTTATAAGTCGAAAAGTGCAAAAAGTGACTTATTTTGCCAAACGGACCCAACTTATAAGTCACCCCAACTTATAAGTCATAAGTTGCTCCACCCCAACTTAAAACTTATAAGTCACCCCTTTTTACGTGGGTCCCATCACCTTTACATTAAAAAACAAGGTGGGAAGGTGTGGTCAGGTGACTTATAAGTCAGATGACAACCAAACAGGCGTGACTTATAAGTCACTGATTTTAAGTCACCTGACTTATAAGTCAGGTGACTTATTGGAACCAAACAGGCCCTAAACTAGAAGACCGTTCTCTCATGTATACACAACGTATCGGCATCTGTCTATGTTTCACTGATGCATGATCATTTGCACATTCACACCTCTCTATGTCTGTATCACACGCACACCGTCTCCACATTGCCCTTCCGCCACAACACACAAATGGACACATACACACATTCTCTCTCAGTCACACACACAAAATCAGTATTAAAAAAACTAGGGCGCACCTAAAACATCAAATCCAAATAAATACAAACTGGAGCTAAATTCAAATATATGGAAATATTGCAGTGTCAAGAACTTTCACAGGAAAAAAGTTGAGTAATATTCGAGGATTGTTTTCACACACACAAAAAGGTTCGATGGATGTCCTTCGAGAGCGACACGGTGACGCACCGTTCGATTGACCGCGCGGCCGCGGTTCACGCGCTTGCACAGGATTCCGTATCATGGCTGTGGTACTAACTAATAAAAGCGCTGCCTAAGTCTAATGTTTATGTGTACTAGTACGATTTTCTTTTAAGTTTGACCAACCTTATATATATAACTAAAGTAAGCTCCCACACGCGCACTCATCGATATGCCGCCGCCATTGCGCATGCCGGAGCCCGCCTGCTCCGGCCAACAATTTCTGGCCCATCACCGCCATGTCGCCGCCATCCCTGTGCCATGAAGCCGAAGGCTTGCCCGCTCACGTCGTCCGCAGTCCCTCCTCGCGATGCCGCCGCGCTGCCAAGCACGCGAGCAGCTGGTGGAGCCGCGTCTATGCACGTAGCGTATGAAGAGGAGGACGAGTGCGTGCTCCAGCACGCCGGTGAGGAGGAACTACCGTGTCATTGTCGTCTCCGGCCGCGCGGAGGAGGCGCGCATGGTGGCTGTCGCGGCGGAAGCCGGTCGCGCGCACGTCGAGCCCGCAAACCGGGTGCGGACGCAGAATCTACCTTCGAGTCCTTGAATGCCACGTGGATCCTGCAATCTGAAGGAGCAATTTGGGTCAGTACACTCATGTGAGCCGTTTGATGCAACATGGATGGCTAGAAGGGCCTCTTCCACCTCTTCTGCCGCCTTCTTCCTTCGCTCCGTCGATCTTCTTTCACAAATCGACTGACCCAAATTATACTACTAGTACGAACATATTAAGTACAGTAGGAACACGAAGATATGAGCACTAGTACCAATTGCAAGAAGAACAGTAGTAAGACATAGTACTAGTACTACTATACGTACTAAAGAGTTCAAATAACGAGAAAGAACATAAACATAGTTATGCTGGGGCCTCAGCACAACACACCCTTGAAAATAAACTAAGCAACTAGTCCGCTTGACACTGCAGTAGAACCAGCATGAGTGATGACACTGCCACCTACTCGGAGTCTGAGTCCACGTCCTCGACTTCGTCCTCGTCACTCTTCCTCTTCCTCTTCGCCGACGCTTCTTTGCTTGAACCAGACACTGGGCTCTGCTTCTTCATCCAACCCTTGTAGATATTTAAACAAAGGTAGGCTCTGCTTCTTCATCTAATGTCTTCGACTCCCATGCACGATGAAACTCATGATGAGGTTTCTTCAGTTTAGCGTACGAAGGATCAATCATGGCTGCTGCCAGGGTCAGCATTGAAGGTTGAGAGGAGGACACCAGGCTGGCCTACAACGAGACCTATCCGACGCAGAACATCCATGTCGTTCTTAAAGCCTACCGTAATGAATTTAACTCTTTTGTCCTTGAGGAAGTTCTTCAAATCCTGGCACTCAACGTCGGCATGGCATATGTGGTAGACTAAGCAAACATTATGTACGCAAACCTGGATCACGGCAGGCTTCTTCCTCTCTTCGTCCTTTAGATCCTTCTCTCGTCCCAGGACTGTGGTGTACTCAACATCTAGCCCAGTGACCCACTCATCCGTTGAACTGTTGAACATGTGTAGGAAGCGAGCAAGCCATGCTTTCACCATCTCGGATCCACGTGTGTAGATGAGGATGAACTGATCGCCGGTGATGGCTCTAACCTAGTACTCAGCGGCGACCGTGGAGATTTGGGAGGCCATGGATTTTGGAGGAGGGTTAGGATAAGTTGAACTGTTGTACCCCACAAAAAAAAACTGGGAGCGAACTAATGTGAAAGGACGGGATGACTGGGAGCAAACTGTTGTAAGGTACAGTAGAAGACGGGGACAAGTAGGGCGTGCGAACGGCGTGGGGTTGCTGGCTTGCCTGGTGGATAAACGGCTGCAAGCCCCCAAAGAGTTCTCGAGAACTATGCGGGGCCCACTAGATGTCATGTCTACTAGACCCATGTCGTAGGCCTGACGGTATAGCTTATGCCTGTTCACACGCCATGCCGGCGGGTGGATGTAACTTCACTTAATTTCGTCAAACGTCGCGCCTCCCACGACCTTCACCTCCCTCGTGCGGTCGCGCCCTTTGAGACTTCGACCAGCTATAAATGACCAATTTTTTTGCCTTTTTTAGACAAGCAATTTTTTTGCCTACTCTGCATGCATGATACTCCCTCTGGTCCTTTTTACTCCCGTCAATCGTTTGCAAAGTGTTTGACCAAATTTATACTTTTTTTGAACACCACCTTATATTAATTAACCAGCCACACCAGTACACTCATTCGATACAATATTTACCACACAGGGTGGTATGTTATTTACAAGAATACCATCTAATCTATTATCAAAGCTATACTTAGCGATTAAGTGTGCCACCTTATTGGCCGAACGGCTAATCTTTGACAATTGAAGATTGTTGATCAACTTCGAGATGCTCAACGCTTTCATCTTCAGGTCACACATAGCAGACCTGTCATAGTCCCCCGATGCAAGAGACGCTACCACAAAAGCGCAATCAGTCTCTAAAATTACAGGATTATGAAGAGAAATACCTATGTAGAGACCGGCAATGCAAGCCCTGAGCTCCGCTTCCTCCATGCTTTGACAGGCATCAACGAAATCCCACGACCAAATTTATACTAAAAATATCAATATCTACAATACTGATTATAATGAGTATAAGAACTACGTTTTATATTGAGTGTAAAACTATTGATTTGGCATTGTGAATGTTGACACATTTTTCTATAAGTCTGGTGAAAGTAGAGGTACATTGACTTCAGACAAAACTTAAATGCACAATGCAAACTAGTTCCTCCGTCCAGGTGCGTGCCATGTCCTATCTTGTCATCACAACAAGGTTAGATATTAGAGTACCACTACCTCCCTTCTAGTTTAAAGGGCTCAATTCAAAAATTTCACCTACTCTTAGCAAGATAGTAGAGGCGGTGGAATAGTTTTTGAAGTCTGCAAAAGTACTCAACTAGTGATGTCGTTCTTCACAAAAAAATGTGTTTACCAATGCATGCATGAACACTAGTTACTCTAACCCCCCCTCTCTTCTTTAATTCTTTGCCACATCAGCATGTTTGCTATTCCCGTGTGCATGATACTAGCTAAGATACCACCATTATGACCAGCCTTAATCATCGCATGCAATAATTTAGTGCACCTTGAAATATGAACATGTGTGGGTCGTGAATGTTTTTATTGACTTGAGACTATACCTAGCCCGTCATGCAAGATGACTTATTATGCACCGTTCCCCATACCCGCGGGAAGCCCGTTCGTCTCCACATCTTTTCCTCTCCATGTGTGCAAACAATATGCCTGCCAAACTCTCCTTCTCCCTACGGTGGTCCCACCACTCCACCCCATGTGAAAAAATCTGCATGCATGACTCTCCTCCTCCCACGCTCGCCCAATCCGTTGTGACCAACAATATTTCCACCCATTCGCTCCCCCGTAATTTACTCCAACAAATATGCCCACGTAGCTGTTACTTAACTGCAGGTGCATTGGGTCACTAACATATGGGCCCAACAGGGGTCTGGCCCACATGTCAGTGACGCAACTAGACCTGCAGTTAATTCAGTGCAGCTCAGTCCATATCTTACGTAGGTGTGCCATTGCTCGCTATAAATACTGCGCCTCCCACAACATCGCTATCTCCTCCCCTCACGTTCACGTTCATCGCTATCTCCTCCCCTCCCTCTCACGTCGATCCTCCAGCGACTCCGGCATGGTGGACGGGTAGCACGTCTCATACTTGATGTTCTTCGCCAAGGGCCAGCAGTGACCACTGCACGCATCCGTGAGGTGATGCACCATGTCCGCTGGCGAGCCACAAAACGACATCGGGCACTCATAGCAGTGGACAAATGGCTCCTTGGAGGCACCGACCAGGCCATCCATGAAACGGGAGTGGCTGTAGGGGACGTTGCGCTAGTTGAATATATGAGCAAGTTACTACGAGATTTAATCCGAATAAGCAAAAAAGAAATCATGAATTCTACCACATTTTCGAACAGGAAGGACAGAAACACATATGGTGCAACGGGAGCAGCACCGTTGGCGTTGAGGTTGTCGCCCATGTCCAAACACCACGTAGACACGGTCTTCGAGCACGGTTCGTAGTCGTTCCATGCTCGGGCATTGAAGTTTGTAACTATTTTAGATTAGAATATACTACTCCTCCGATGCTAGTAGTAGAGCAGAGTCCTACTCTACTCAAGCAAGTTAGGGCATAGCACTGTAGGGAGTACCAGTACTGTCATCACTCAAACAAGTTGTCTGGCATCGACATAACCCTACGCTACTGGTATGTGTCTTGTAAGTCAAGCGGCATGCTGTAGTCATCATCACCTGTCCACTTCCCGCAGCACATATTCGCTTCTCCATCTTTGTCCGCACATAATCTCGTCCAATCTTCCATCCCCGCTAAGGAGCCTCCCCCCTCGTCCGAAACCCAAGCACTAACAATGGCAAAACCGAGCAGCGTCCGCCGAAAGAGTGGCTGGAATTCGCTCCGTACAGAGGTAATCAAGCTCATTGTTTCGCGTGTGGACAATCTCAGTACCATGCCGCTCGCCGTGTGCTCGTCGGGGCTATACCGTTTACTCAAAGCCCTCAGGCCGGAGCTTTTTAAGCCAGCTCTTTGCTTGCTGATGCCGCCTGATCTTCAGAAACGGCGTGTCACGCAGCATAACGATCATAGGGTGGTGAGCATCAACCCCCTTGACTACGATCCGATCCCCGTCAACCTCAACTACATTAACGGTATGTACTGGGTCGGCATGAACACGTCTTGGATGGTGCTCGTCGACAGTCGCGGCAGCTGGATGCTCGTGGAGGTCTACACCCAGCGATTGATCCCCCTTCCTTCGATTAACACTACACTGCTTTGGCACTGCGGCCCAGAATACTCGGAATCTTACAGTAGCCAACATGATACCAAGTTTGATTTGCTCAAGGTTGTAATCTGCCAAGTGCCCACAAGATCTGCAAATTATAAAGACTTCAGGCTAATTGCGTTCTTCAACTGCGGTCTTGCCTATCTGACAGGTCACTACGGTAAGTGGATAAATCTGCACGTCCATCGCAGGATGATACATCCTCCATGGTTCTCTGATGCCATTGAACACAAGGGCTTCATTTACGCTGTCGACTCCTTCTATGGCTGGACGTATTGCTGGCCTACTCCAGTCATCGCTACAAATGGCTGTTACAGCAGTATGTTACTTTCCTATGATATCATGATGGCTTGCTTATATTACTGTCAACATTTGCTGAAAAAATATTCATGCTCATAACATGCTGTTCTTAAGATTGACTAAATCAAGAGCCCTTTTTTATTTGACTCCAACTTGATATGATGTTGTAGGCCGCCTGGTGTCCCTACCTTTCCTAATCCCAGAACCTTTCAAAGAAAAGCGGCATGGCAGTTGCAGGTGGTTCCTGGCTCGATCAGACGACGGTGAAAGATTGATGATCGTTCACACGTACCAGACGTGTTGTTTCACGGAATACAATCATAGTCACTGCAATGTCTTTGAGCAGGATCCCAGCTTCTCTAGGCCTTCAGGAATTTTTGACTGGAGACTGGTAAGTAGCCTTGGTACACGCTCTCTGTTTGTCAGACTGAATTATCCGATTAACCAGGAGATAACCGACGACAAGGATCATGATGGCAGCGCGGTTTTCTTCATCAGGAAAAACTGTGTGTACACAGCGTACCATGCATCTCTGCATGCACCATACCCTGATATGTGCCGCCACGCTCTGCAGCTCAAAGTAGGAGAGAAGGTCGCAAGTATTAGACTTCGACCCGCTGGCTGGAGTTTCCCCCGTCAGGCACCCATCTGGTTCAAGCTGTCAGCCAATCTCCACAGCTTAATAAATAGTAACGTCTAACTGAGCCAGTTAGTTAGATGCATACACTTGGTTTAGTAGGATCTTTATTTAGTTTGATGCATACACTTGTTCTTTTTTGGTAGCCCTTTTGTAATGATGGCTGATGTTTGGTTTGGAAGAGAGAGCTGCGTCTTCACTATTCTGGCCTGCTTACTGCTTCTGTTGCACCCCAGCCCTGGTTGCTGCTGCTGTTGTTTTCAATGTACAATCAGTAGTATATTTCGTCTGTTGGTTGAATAAATGTGTTGCTAGAACGACAAACACAATGTTTTGGAAGTCATTGCACGGTTCAATCCTTTAGTGCCCCGTACCGTACGTAGCGCATACTATTTTTCGTACGGAACACATTTTCCACTTGTTGATAACATGTAGCCCACTGATGAAGGCCCAATAGAGAAGCCCATAATTAAATAGAAGGGAGGCTCTCACATGAATCCGGCCCAGGTACATGCTCATGGTCCCCTAAACATAAATAAGTAAATAAATAAATAAATAAAGCTAAATGCTCATGCACCAGTTCTTTGGGAAATAGGTAGCCCAGTATTTCTTTTTGAAGAATACCCAAGCTAGGCCTATTTGTTTTCTCCGAATTACTGGGCTGCAAATCTTTCAAGACGAGGAGGGATGCATTCCGGCCTGGCTTAAGAGTATGGTTAATGTCTGTTAAAAGTAATATCAAGAGGGGTTGAAAATTCCAAAAAAAATTATAGCAAATGGGATATAAGTTTCTTTTTTTGTTTTTGTTCTTCACTGATATCTTATACGTATTTCATTGGATTTAACATGACATAGTACTAATTTATTTTTAAATTTGTTTTAGTATGGCTATTAATTTTTGGATTAAGAATATTTCATTCCCTAGCAAAAATTTGCGAATTTTCAAACTTTCCCACATATTTAGTTAATTTTTTGACCCTGGTACTGACCAGAAAATGGCCAGCAATTCTAAAAATATAAAAAGGGGCTGCAATAAATTCCATATGAATTAGAAAATGAGTAAAAATTATAAAAATAATAGCAAATGGGCTGTACACGCCACAGATTTCGAGGCTGACTTGTTTACGCAAGGCTTCGTCAGTGAACACACGATTCTAGCAGAAGTGACTGTTGGATGTCCATCCAACGACCAATGTGCATCTTCAATCTCTGATCTTCCTGCTCCAGCCGCTTAAATTAGCGCCGGCGGGACTGCCTGCTCCCTCCTCTTGTGGCCCGCTGTGATGCCGCGCAGGCTTCCCCGGCCCACCCTACTCCCTCCGCTGGCCTGGCCGCACGCAATCAACTGCCTCCTTATTACGTGAAAAAAATGATTCCTCCCACTGACATCTGGGGCACACCGATTGGGAGGCTGACGTGTGGGCCTACTAAGTTGACGCATACACAGGGCTTGTCAACTTAGTCAACAAACGATTCTAGCAGCAGTAACCATTGGATTTGAATCGAACGGTCCTACTGCTTCTTCAATCGCTGCTTTTCTTGCACCAACCGCCCAAACCAGCACCGGGGGACCGCCTGCTCCTGCCTCCAGTGGCCGGCTGAGCTGCCATTGAGGCCTCATCGCCCCTACTAATCCCACCGCTAGCCAGGCCCTGCGGCGACGGCAGCCTCACACCGCAGCCGAACCAGTGAACCCTCGTACTCCTCTCCGCGTGGGCACCCACTGCCGTGTCTTCCCCGGCTCCGCGTCGTCCCCTTCCTAGGCCTCACCGTCATCCACCGCCTTGGTGCTCTCGGCGCGGCGTGGTCAACGTGGTCAACGACATTCCATCGGAATAGTACTGTACGTGGAGAGGCTGACAGTTGGGTCCACAGCCACAGCCCATAAGTCGCTTTGTCAGGCATGTTGGGCTGCAAATCTTTCAAGACGAGGAGAGCTTTCATTCTGCTGGCCGAGAAAATGGCCCATCAGTAATGAGAAATGGGCTATACATTTTTAAAACACATCAAACCGGCAATTAGTTTCAAATATCTTTTTTTTTCATTTCGAGATTTTAAATTACATTAATTTTTTATGCGTGGAGAATTTGTTGGATTTTATATTGATATACATTTATTTTTAAAATCAATTTGAATGTGAGTCGAAATTTTGGGATTAAAAACAGTTTGGACCACACCGAAATATGCAAAATTTCGTATAATTTTTTAACCGTGGCCACAATATGGGCTGTAATGCTAACAAAAATAATATGGGCTCCAAAAAACATTAATAATTAGAAAATGGGTTGTAAATTATTAGAAATAATGCAGATGGGTTGTATGCTGTTTTCCACAAATTTGAGGCTTTCCTAAAAAAAAGGTTGACGCACAAGCAGTGATTGTTGGATGGCCATCCAACGGCCGTCGTGCTTCTTCAATCTCTGCTCTTCCTGCTCTAGCCGCTCAAACAAGCGCCGGCGGGACTGCCTGCTCCCTCCTTCCCGCGGCCAGCTCTGCTGCCGCGCAGGCCTCACCGCGCCACCGTACTCCCATCGCTGGCCTAGTCATCCCTCTACTCACCCACAGCTGCTGTTATTCTCCGGCAACGGCAGACGAACCAGTAAACCCTCGTATAGTCGTACTCCCCTCCACATGGGAAACAACTACCGAGTCTTCCCTGCCTCCGTGTTGTTCCCTTCCTAGGCCTCACCGTCGTCCACCGCCCTGGTGCTCTCGGCACGGCCTGGTCAATGTGATCAATGACCGACATGCATCTGAAGTGGAGTGTACGTGGAGAGGCCGATAGCTGGGTCCACGGCCGCACGCAAGGAAATGCCTCCTTATTACGCGCAAAATAATGATTCCTCCACCTGACATCAGGGACCCAGTGAAAGGGCCTCTGTATTTCACGAAAAAAATGTTACCGCCGCTGACAGCTCGGACCCACCAGCTATATATTTGCACGCAAGGAAGTGCCTCCTTATTACACACAAAAAAATTAATACTCCCCCTATTAGCTAGGACCCAGTATAGTGGCAGGCTGACTTGTGGGCCTACTAAGTTGATGGGGACGGAGGGCTTTGTCAACTTAGTCAATATGCACGATTCTAGCTCCAGTGACCGTACGATGTCCATCCAACGGCCATAGTGCTTCTTCAACCTCTGGTCTTCTTGCTCCAGCCGCCCAAACCAGCGTCGGTCATGCCTTGTGCTCCTGCCTCCCATGGCCGGTTGCGATGCGGCGGAGGCCTCACCGCCCCCTACTACTCCCACCGCTAGCCAGGCCATCCCTCTACTCACCCACACCCCCTGTTATTCTGCGGCGATGGCAGCCTCACACCGCAGCGAACCAGTGAACCCTCGTACTCCTCTACGCGTGGGTGTGGGATCGAAAGTATGCCTAGAGGGGGGTGATTAGACTACTTGACCAAATAAAAACTTAACCTTTTCCCAATTTTAGTTCTTGGCAGATTTTAGCTATTTTAGGACAAGTCAAGCAATCATCACACAATTCAAGCAAGCATGCAAAGAGTATATTGGCAGCAGAAAGTAAAGCATGCAACTTGCAAGAATATAAAGGGAAGGGTTTGGAGAATTCAAACGCTATTGGAGACACGGATGTTTTTCCCGTGGTTCGGATAGGTGGTGCTATCCTACATCCACGTTGATGGAGACTTCAACCCACGAAGGGTAACGGTTGCGCAAGTCCACACAGGGCTCCACCCAAGGGCAACGGTTGTGCGACTCCACGAAGGGTCCACGAAGAAGCAACCACCCACAAAGGGTCCACGAAGTAGCAACCTTGTCTATCCCACCATGGCCATCGCCCACGAAGGACTTGCCTCACTAGCGGTAGATCTTCATGAAGTAGGCGATCTCCTTGCCCTTACAAACTCCTTGGTTCACTCCACAATCTTGTCGGAGGCTCCCAAGTGACACCTAGCCAATCTAGGAGACACCACTCTCCAAGAAGTAACAAATGGTGTGTAGGTAATGAACTCCTTGCTCTTGTGCTTCAAAATGATAGTCTCCCCAACACTCAACTCTCTCTCATAGGATTTGGATTTAGTGGAAAGAAGATTTGAGTGGAAAGCAACTTGGGAAGGCTAGAGATCAAGATTCATATGGTAGGAATGGAATGTCTTGATCTCAACACATGAGTAGGTGGTTCTCTCTCAGAACAAATGAGTTGGAATGATGTGTGTGTCCTGATGGCTCTCTCACTGAATGAGAAAGAGGTGGAGGGGTATATATAGCCTCCACACAAAATCCAACCGTTACACATTTTTCCAATCTCGGTGGGACCGAATAATGAAACTCGGTCGGACCGAAAATGTAAACCTAGTGACCGTTAGAAATTTCGGTGGGACTGACATGCAACTCGGTAGGACCGATTCGGTTAGGGTTTGGGCATAACGTAATCTCGGTGAGACCGATTACACAAACTCGGTGAGACCGAGTTTGGTAATTAGCTAACCAGAGAGTTGGTCAGGCAAACTCGGTGGGACCGATTTGCTCTTTCGGTGGGACCGAGTGGAACTCGGTGAGACCGAAAAGTTACAAAGGGGAAACATTGAGTTTACATTGCAATCTCGGTGGGACCGATTCGCTCTTTCGGTGGGACCGAAAAGTTACGAAAGGGAAACAGAGAGTTTGCAACCCCATCTCAGTCGGACCGAGATCCTTATCGGTAGGACCGAATTGCTAGGGTTTGGCAGTGGCTAATGACAAGTGAAACTCGGTGGCGCCGGATAGGAAGAATCGGTAGGACCGAGTTTGGCTTGGAGTTTAGGTCATATGTGGATATGGGAAAGTGGTTGAGGGTTTTGGAGCATATCACTAAGCACATGAAGCAAGAGGCTCATTAAGCAACACCTCATCCCTCCTTAATAGTATTGGCTTTTCCTATGGACTCAATGTGATCTTGGATCACTAAAATATAAAATGAAGAGTCTTGAGCTTTTGAGCTTGAGCCAATCCATTGTCCTTAGCATTTTGAGGGTTCCACTTTCATATCCATGCCATGCCAATCATTGAGCTTTCCTGAAATAATCATCTTGGAATAGCATTAGCTCAATGAGATATATGTTGTTATGAATTACCAAAACCACCTAGGGATAGTTGCACTTTCAATCTCCCCCTTTTTGGTAATTGATGACAACATATAGATCAAAGATTCAACAAATGATAATAAGCATGAAATATATCGTCGCTTTGAGAAGTATGTGATAAGTAAGAGCTCCCCCTAAATTTGTGCATATTTAAGATTTGCTTTGGACTGCAAATGCACAATGAGTTAGAGTCATGGGTTACTCTTCCATGTCACATACATCTTGGTGGAGCGCTCAAAATGATAAGATTGAAATACATGCACTCATCACCAAGAATAGTGAATGATCACAAATGATAGATAGAATGATAATATTTAAGCAAGCATTAAGCAAACATTAAGTGTAGCTTATGATCAAACACATGATCATCGATGTCTCACAAACATAAGGACGTAGTATCAAGCACTCAAAGGCAAACAAAGTTCGAAGAAACCACCAAATAAAACAAGAGAGAAAAGCAACACTCTCTCTCTCGAAGCCTATGATCTATACATCTTCTCCCCCTTTGGCAACAAGTCACCAAAAAGTTCCTAGAAAATGCATAGTGCTAAGTCGTCGCTCAGGCTTGATCTTCAGGTGGTGGTGGAGTCCGAATCACTCCAAGGACGAAGGCTTCTATAGATGCTGAAGTAGTTGCAGGAGTTGGAGCTGAGGTAGACGCTGGAGCTGAGGCTGTAGCTGGTGCTGAAGTGGTGGCTCTGGTGTCAGCGACTGGTAGTGCAGACGACCTCGGGCCTCGTGGCACTCTATAAAAAGCATGAGTTGTGGTCCTGCCTCTCCTCTCATTCATGTCCTCCTGGAGCTGCTCCACTACAGACTGAACTTATGTTACCTTGACATCCAAGTCACAGAACTTCTGTTCCATGATCCTCATAGGCTCTGCTGATTTTTAGTGAGGTTGGCCAGACTTTGCTCAATTCTCAGCGAGGATGCAATCAAGTAACTGAGCTGCTCTTGTTTGGTCTTCAAGAAGTACTCAGATGCCTCCTCTTGAGTAGGCATCCTGGCAGCTTTTTCCTTCTTCGCCTTCTCCTTCTTTGCAAATGCTTGTGCAGACGATGGCTCATTCTCTGTCATCACAACTTCATTGTTCTCAAATTCTGGACGGATGGGCAGGTGTTCCTTATCCAACAAGTATATGCCCGTGCCCATCTTGGAGTTGATGAGCTCCTGAATCTGAGGGGCATATCCACAGCTCCTCTTCTGATCTGCAGCTTTCCTCTTGATCGTTTCAACTATGAGACTCATGACCTTGAATTTCTGAGGCACATCAAACACATGTAGCAAGTTGATAGCATGGCCTTTGATCATCTTGTGATCTCCAGACTTAGGCAACAGAGTGTGCCTTAGTATCCAATTGATAGTATGCAATCCTGATAGCAGATAGTGCACTGACCCAAACTTGAATGTGTCAAAAGCTTAATTGGGAATTTCCTTGTACATATTGGACATGGAGTTATGGTCCATCTTCTTCTTGGCATAGATTTCCAAGTCCTCATCTTGCTCTTCTGGGGCATTGATGATCTGTGCCCACTCAGCCACTGTAGACTGGTACCTTGTACCCTCTGACATCCATGTAATCCTTCCATCCGGATAAAAGTGAGCTGTGGAGTAGAACTGCATGATGAGTTCCTCGTTCCACTTTGTGAGCTTCTGCCCAACAAAGTCCTCTACTCCACACGCTCTGAAGCTGTCCTGAACTCCTGGGAAGTACTCCTCATTCTCCTTGATGTAGGTCCAGTCGACCCATCTCATGTCACAAACGATTGGCTTCTTGTCAAGCAAAACAGTCTCATAAAAGTCTTGTTGCTCCTTGGTGTGAAATCTATAGTCCACGGCAGTCCTTCTCCTAGAAGCATACGGGTCTGCTTCTCTCCATTTTCTCAGCCCTGAGTCTCTCCTGAGCTTCATGTCCTCAGCCACAGGATGAGCATCGTTGTGGTCTGGGATCTTGGGCTTGAGCTTCCGAAGGACACTCTCTTCCCCTTCTTCAATAGCTTCAGGCACTGGGGCCTTGTTCTTTTCTGCGGCAGGTATACTCCTTGTGTTTCTCTTGGGTGCACTCTTAGGCTTTGGAGCTGGCTTGGCCTTGGAAGCAGCTCCCCCTGACCTTATGGCATCTACCATAAGTTTGGGTGCCTTGGCGCTGGTGCTGCTGCCTCTTCTTCCTCCTCCTCTTCTACCATGATGGAGGCTCTCCCAAGCACTTTGGCTACAGTTTTCTTTACTCTCTCTTTTCTCTTCTTGCTCTCAGCAACAATGGGCTCTATGGGAGCAGGTGCAGGCTTCTCGGTTGAGGCTCTAGCCTTTGACATTGGCTGCCTCCCTGCTGGCCTCTTAATTTTCAGGCCTGGCTTTGAGCCTTGAGCTGGCTCAACCCTTTTGGAAGTGGCCTCTTCCTCTGCCACATAGTCTTCATCCTCAGAATCAGACGTTCTCTTCTTCCTTTGATGTGTGGCAGCCTTAGGCAGATTGCTGGGTGTGCTCCTGCTGCCATCATCAGAAGAACTTGAGGGGCTAGTGCCCTCACTAATGACAACTTGCTGCTCTGAGAGGTTTTGGCTGTCACTTTGATCAGACATGTTGCTCACTGACTGCTGACCCTGTGAATAGATTATGGATAAGATAGAGTGGATGAGCATCACAAAAAGACAGAGATTTTTGCAAAAGATTGATTCAAAAACTTAGTTTTAGTTTTCCACAGAAAGCATCTCGGATCTACCGATTTTCAAACTCGGTGACACCGAAGCAGTTTTGGCACCAGAACTGGTGAACTCGGTCAGACCGAGTCACAGTTCGGTGGCACCGAGACTGCTAGGGTTTCACAGAATTCCAAAATCGGTCGCACCGATAAGTTATTCTCGGTCAGACCGAGTTTCACTTGTGCAATGGCAAAAGCCAGATCGGTGGGGCCGAGTTTTTCAACTCGGTGGGTCCGAGATGGTTTCGGCGGAAACCTAAACCTACAATTTTCGAATCAAACCTAATCTATGAGCGTTTTGACTGGATAGGAGTTTATCAAACGTGGCAAGAAACATCATGATCACAATGTGCTAGGAATCAGATTGAGGAATAGCACAAAGATCAAGTCCATACCCTAGTTCGGCATGGACTTGCTACGGCGGCAACGGTGGGGCAGAAATCCGTTGACGGCGGCGAAGACCAGCGACTGGAGGCTGCTGGCGGCGAGGAGACGATCCGGAGACCTCGGGGGCAGAGCAGGCTATCGCGCGGGCGAGGAGGTTTCGGAGAAATTTCCAAAATTCTGCCTGTCACTATATATAGCCGACCCTGTCGGTGTGACCGAGTGGAACGACTCGGTGGCACCGAGATGCAAAACTGTGTGCAGTTTTTGCAACTCGGTGTGACCGAAAAGTTCAAATCGGTTGCACCGAGATCGAAAACCTAGATCAACTTAATGAACTCGGTAGGACCGAGAGTGGAGTATCGGTCAGACCGATATTCATAAAGAGGTTTTGGAAGTTTAAGTCTATGACGAATCGGGGACTCCGAGCGCTCCTCACACAGAGTGGTTCGAATCTGACTTGATCAAATTTTGTGATGCAGCATGAATAGAGTTTGAGACGGGAAAGCATAGATAGCTAGAGGAGGTTCTTAGGCATTCTTGTCCATCCACTTGGCAAAAGAAGATAAAGCTAAAAAATCAAAGCAACAAGTGGATGTCCTCGAATGAGTAAAATATGCAATCAGCATGCTGACACAATAAGATGGCAAATGAAATATGTGGCAAAGCATGCACAACCAATTCTAGCAACTATCAAGCAATTTGCGATGACTAGGTCATCTATATATGAGTATATTTACTTAGGAGTCAAGTGAGAACACTTATCGTAGGTCATACTCATCGTTTAAGCTCAAGTGGGGTTACCACTTTTACATAAAGCATTGTTTTGTTCACATCTTTAGAGTTGCTTTAGCTCAAGTCTTAGAGTAAAGCTCCCCCTAGATGTGATATCCCCCCTAAGAGGGATGAACTAACCTTGGGTTTTGTCGATGATGACTTCATGTAGATATTGAAGATGTGGATGCTCAATGTTGATGTAGATCTCTTGGAGCTATCCTTTTGAGTGAATTGCACTTTCAATACCTACATGGGTTAGTCCCACAAGGAACAAACAAGGATATCCATAGACATAGAGTGATGCACACAAAAGATGATGTCCATGCAAACTTTAGGTTACCTTGTCCCTTGTCTTACCAACAAGAGGGTTTGTGACTCCTTGAACTAGTGCAAGATGTGGAAGTTGATTGCACTTGTTCTTGCCAAAATGATGAGAGTGAAGTATGTTGGCGGAGTCACCCTCAAGAACTCTCTAGTTCTTCTTCTTTTGGATCCACATCATCTTGATGGGAATCCTTGGTGTTGTTGTCGTACTTGATGAAGTAGAGCTTGAAGTAGTCTTGGGAATCCACTTGACTAAGGTCTTAGGAGCTTCTTCAAATGCATCAATTTCCTCTTGAAGCTTGTCCTTGCCTTTTTTCTCGTAGTCTTGTGGTGGAAGATCATCTTGAGGTTGTGTCCCTTTGAAAGACTTCTCTTGTTGAGGGACAAACTTCGTCTTGGGGTATTGATATTCTTCCCATTCAACTCCATTGGCATTGAACTTTCGTTCAAAACCAACACCGTGATTCTTCCGGTGCATTCCTTGCTTGCGCACAATTTCCTCGAATTGCTTACTCCCGGCAAGGCTTTTGTACACTCCTTTCTCTATAATTCCCTTCAATAAGCTATTTTCTTGCTCAAGTGTAACTTGGCTAAGAGAATCATTAGTGTAATCAAGAGAACTACTAGAAGCAACAATATTGGATTTAGCATGATCATTGTTACTACTAGCGGAAGAATCTTTCTTGTTAGGCATGTAAGTGGACAAGAGTAAACGCTTGGCAATGTAAGAAGAACTTTTCTTGCGGAGATCATCATTGATTGCCTTTAAGAACTCATGCTCTTGCTCAAGATTGAGCTTTTCAAAGCGTAGCTTCTCATGAGCTCTTAAAAGTTCTCGATGATCTTCGAAGATAGTGTCATGAGCTAACTTAAGAGTTTTTAGTTCTTTAGTTAGAGCCTCAATCTTCTCCTTATCATTGTCACTCGTTTTATCTTGATTAGCATGATTAATTGGTCTTTCATAATAGTATTCATCACTAGAGTTGTCACCAATCAAATCATCTCCTAACAAGTCATCCTCATCACTATTGAAATCAACATACTCGGGGTGTGTTACCTTAGGACCTTTGGTCATGAAGCATCTTCCAATTCCTTCATTTGGTGAGTCAAATATGTCGTAGGAGTTGGTTGACACAAGTGCTAGACCGGCAACACCTTCATCTTGAGTATCTTCAGAGTCGGAGTGATAACTTCTCTCGGAGTGGCTGTTGGAGTCGGAGCCGGATACCCATTCACCAACATAAGCTTGATGTCTTCGTCTTTTGTAGCTCCTTGATGACTTTTCCTTCCTTTCCGAATCCTTGCTTCTCCGTGAGTATCTTCGTTCATAACAATCATCACTACTCCTTCTCTCTCTTGGTGGTGATCCTTTGCTTCTTCTTTTTGGAGAATCTTCTCTTCTCTTGTAGGGAGCCGTACACTCATTGGAATAGTGTCCGGGTCTTCCACAATTGTAACAATTTCGCTCTCAACTAGAAGATCTTTTGTCATTGTAGGACCTTGATTTGGAGCTTATATCTTTGCTTCTATTCTTGTAGAACTTGTTGAAGTTCTTCACCATTAAGCTCAATTCTTCATTGAAGTCTTGTTTCTCACTTGATGATGTAGGGGCTTCACATGAGGCTTTGTAGGCACCACTAGATTTGTTGTGAAGTTCCTCTTTATCCTTAAGTGACATCTCATGAGCAACAATTCTTCCAATCACTTCCGTTGGCTTGAGATCTTTGTAATTGGGCATCATTTGGATCAATGTGCACACGGTATCATATTTTCCATCCAAGGCTCTTAGGATCTTCTTGATGATGAATTTATCGGTCATCTCTTCACTTCCTAAGCCGGCAATCTCATTTGTGAGGAGAGCAAGCCTAGAGTACATTTCAGCGACACCTTCACCATCCTTCATCTTGAACTTGTCAAGTTGGCTTTGAAGCACATCCAACTTGGATTCCTTGACGGAGTCGGTACCTTCGTGCATATCAATCAAAGTGTCCCAAATCTCCTTTGCATTCTCAAGGCGGCTGATTTTGTTGAATTCTTCGGGGCACAATCCGTTGAAGAGAATATCACAAGCTTGAGCATTGTATTGCAACATCTTCAACTCTTCCGCGGTAGCTTCAGGGTTTGGTTCTCTCCCTTCAAAGAAGTCACCTTGCAAGCCAACACACACAATAGCCTAAACGGCGGGGTTATGTCCAAGAATATGCATTTTCATTTTATGCTTCCAACTAGAAAAATTAGTAGCATCAAAGTAAGGACCTCTACGGTGATAATTTCCCTCGCTAGATGCCATACTCTCCTAGGTTGTGAAACCAAGGCTATGACCACCAAAAGCTATGGACATCAAGCAAATGGAGACCAAAGCTCTGATACCACTTGTGGGATCGAAAGTATGTCTAGAGGGGGGTGATTAGACTACTTGACCAAATAAAAACTTAACCTTTTCCCAATTTTAGTTCTTGGCAGATTTTAGCTATTTTAGGACAAGTCAAGCAATCATCACACAATTCAAGCAAGCATGCAAAGAGTATATTGGCAGCGGAAAGTAAAGCATGCAACTTGCAAGAATATAAAGGGAAGGGTTTGGAGAATTCAAACGCTATTGGAGACATAGATGTTTTTCCCGTGGTTCGGATAGGTGGTGCTATCCTACATCCACGTTGATGGAGACTTCAACCCACGAAGGGTAACGGTTGCGCGAGTCCACACAGGGCTCCACCCAAGGGCAACGGTTGCGCGGGTCCACGAAGGGCTCCACCCACGAAGGGTCCACGAAGAAGCAACCACCCACAAAGGGTCCACGAAGTAGCAACCTTGTCTATCCCACCATGGCCATCGCCCACGAAGGACTTGCCTCACTATCGGTAGATCTTCACGAAGTAGGCGATCTCCTTGCCCTTACAAACTCCTTGGTTCACTCCACAATCTTGTCGGAGGCTCCCAAGTGACACCTAGCCAATCTAGGAGACACCACTCTCCAAGAAGTAACAAATGGTGTGTAGGTAAGGAACTCCTTGCTCTTGTGCTTCAAAATGATAGTCTCCCCAACACTCAACTCTCTCTCATAGGATTTGGATTTGGTGGAAAGAAGATTTGAGTGGAAAGCAACTTGGGAAGGCTAGAGATCAAGATTCATATGGTAGGAATGGAATGTCTTGATCTCAACACATGAGTAGGTGGTTCTCTCTCAGAACAAATGAGTTGGAATGATGTGTGTGTCCTGATGGCTCTCTCACTGAATGAGAAAGAGGTGGAGGGGTATATATAGCCTCCACACAAAATCCAACCGTTACACAGTTTTCCAATCTCGGTGGGACCGAATAATGAAACTCGGTCGGACCGAAAATGTAAACCTAGTGACCGTTAGAAATTTCGGTGGGACTGACATGCAACTCGGTAGGACCGATTCGGTTAGGGTTTGGGCATAACGTAATCTCGGTGAGACCGATTACACAAACTCGGTGAGACCGAGTTTGGTAATTAGCTAACCAGAGAGTTGGTCAGGCAAACTCGGTGGGACCGATTTGCTCTTTTGGTGGGACCGAGTGGAACTCGGTGAGACCGAAAAGTTACAAAGGGGAAACACTGAGTTTACATTGCAATCTCGGTGGGACCAATTCGCTCTTTCGGTGGGACCGAAAAGTTACGAAAGGGAAACAGAGAGTTTGCAACCCCATCTCGGTGGGACCGAGATCCTTATCTGTAGGACCGAATTGCTAGGGTTTGGCAGTGGCTAATGACAAGTGAAACTCGGTGGCACCGGATAGGAAGAATCGGTAGGACCGAGTTTGGCTTGGAGTTTAGGTCATATGTGGATATGGGAAAGTGGTTGAGGGTTTTGGAGCATATCACTAAGCACATGAAGCAAGAGGCTCATTAAGCAACACCTCATCCCTCCTTAATAGTATTGGCTTTTCCTATGGACTCAATGTGATCTTGGATCACTAAAATATAAAATGAAGAGTCTTGAGCTTTTGAGCTTGAGCCAATCCATTGTCCTTAGCATTTTGAGGGTTCCACTTTCATATCCATGCCATGCCAATCATTGAGCTTTCCTGAAATAATCATCTTGGAATAGCATTAGCTCAATGAGCTATATGTTGTTATGAATTACCAAAACCACCTAGGGATAGTTGCACTTTCAGTGGGCATCCACTGCCGCGTCTTCCCCGGCTCCGCGTCGTCCCCTTCCTTGGCCTCGCCGTCGTCCACCGGCCTAGTGCTCTCGGCACGGCGTGGTCAACGTGGTCAAGGAACGGCTTCCATCGGACGTGGAATGTACGTGGAGAGGCTGACAGCTGGGTCCACGGCCGCAGAAGGAAGTGCCTCCTTATTACGTGCAAAATAATTATTACTCCACCTGACAACGGGGTCCCACCGGATGGGCCACCATATTTTGCAAAAAAAAACATTTCCCCCTGACTGCTGGGACCCACCAGCTACATCTTCGCACGCAAGGAAGTGCCTGACAGTCGGGACCCACCTGGTCGAAGCGTACATAGCGTTGTCATTCTAGTCGCGAATGTGTACATACATATATACTGGTGGATGTAGAGGCGCACACATGTCGTAATAGAGGCGTGCACGTAGCATGTACACGTACGTACAGCGGCCAGGGTGCAAGAAAGAAAATACGGCCACGTATGTGTACATACAGGCGGGGTCTCGAACGCCTACTCCAGGGCTCGTGTACATGGCTGGGTCAGAACGGAGAAACAACATCGTCGTCATGTTCATGGGGAGGCAACGAAATGCGTCGTGTTCATGGAGAGGCAACGGAATGCGTCGTGGTCATCGGGAGGCAACGGAACGCGTGGGAGCCAACCGGCTGGGTCAGAATGGAAAGCGTGGTCGTGTTCATCGGGAGGGCTTGGACGGAATAGGCGATGGAAACGAGGCCTGGCGTACCGCAAAACGGAGGAACGGACCTCCTACATTCGGAACGGGGTCCTGTTGATCGGGAGGGGTGTGGCGTACCACAAAACGGAGGAACCGGACCTCCTACGGTCGAAATGGGGTCCTGTTGATCGGGAGGGGTGTGGCGTACCGCAAAACGGAAGAAACGGACCTCCTACGGTCGAAACGGGGGTCCTGTTGATCGGGAGGGGTATGGCGTACCGCAAAACGGACGAAACGGACCTCCTACGGTCGAAACGGGGATCCGGTTCATCGGGAGGGGTGTGGCGTACCGCAAAACGGGACTCCACGGGATACTGTTCATCTCCACTGTCGACCTCCTCCAGCCTCCACGGGCTCCTGTTCATCTAGCCTCCACCGCGCGCTACTCCACCGGCTACTGTTCAACCACCCTTCCATGGGCACCCTCCACCGTCTACTGTTCATCCAGCCCTCCACACCACGGGGTCCTGTTCAACCACCCCTCCATGGGCACCCCTCCACCGTCTACTGTTCATCCAGCCCTCCACCACACCACGGGGTCTTGTTCATCCAGAGGCAACACCACCCCCCCCCCCCGCAACGCTCACTGTTCATCCAATCGATCGGCTTCAGTTAGCAGCAGTAGAGAAGGAATCGCTCGATCAGGTTCAGTTAACAGCCATCGATCGATCGCTCGGGTTCAGTAACGCGTAGCCTGCAGTGAAATTGCTCGGGTTCAGTTAGAGCTCAACACCTCGCTCGGGTTCAGTTAGAGCCAACGCCTCGCACACACGCGCGTACGTGTACGAGAGAAACGCGCATCGCTCAGCCCCCGACCTCCCACCGTAACCGGGAACTCCCTGAAATTTTCCTCGCCCTCGCTTCTACCATGGTTTTTTCCATCATGGATGGCCCAAAGAATGTCATGCAGCTGCGTCTCCGGCCCGCCCAGGACGAAAAGCCCATTTTCTGTCATGATTTTTTGTCATATAAGTAGGAGCCCACCACATCTATGATGATACCTGGTTTTGTCACAATTATCGTCATAGAAGTGTCATATGTATGATAGAAAAAAAAATTCATTTGGCCCAAAATGTCACGGATGTGTCTTTTTTTGTAGTGGTAGTTTGTGCAGGACTAGATTTGTTGCCTTCACATAGGAAAAAGGTTCAAAGAGAACAAATATGGGACCAATGCAGATATGCTGCTTGGCAAAATACTCTGCATCACCCATTTATACATGTGGACGCACATGGTGCTGGCATGTCGCATGTCCCATACAACTATTTTGCTGTTGTTAATCTAAGAATGCTGCTAGAAAATTGAAGCAATGCCAGTGTTAAAAGTAAATTACATTTTTAATGAATGTTGTTTTAAGAGAATGTCTCTGTTAATATGAATCAGTGCAACCGTTTTAGAAATGCTACTATCCTGCTTTGTTTTCCATCAAGATAAGTTAGATGCTTCTTTTTGTCGCCATATGTTTCATCCTCCTTTATTAGCCAGTAATTGTTTCCTTTTTCCTTTGTTAAAAGAGGGATATCTATTCAACTTGTTGCTATAGCAAACTTAAATGTCACACCGGCGACTTTGCTTGATTTAGTTGAACTACACAAAACGAGATTGGATTTCCTATTCGTGTTGGCAAATTCGTAGGTGATCTTGAATGCTTCATGAAAGGTCAGTATCGGCCTTCATCCACATGATCGTGCAGTGTGCTTTGAGATGTTGTGCTACTTGTATTGGTGTTGTTTTAAATAAATGTTCAATTGAAGCTATTGAATTGTTGTCTTTTACCATTAGGTGAACAAAAATGGGACCAACCCAGACATGATGCTTGTTGCTTTGTTACAACAAACTCACCATCACCCCTTTTATAAATAGATGGAAGCACATGGTGTTATTGCACCCACTCTCCCCTAGAACTGTTTATGCTTTTTGTTAATCTAATGCCACTCTTAGAATTAACTACTAAATCTTAGTTTAAAACTGCAACACATGTTAGGGATCGACGGGAGTACCATTTCTGTTAGGTATCGGCCGGAGTACATGTTTAAGAAATGTATTGTTGAGACAATGTCTCTGTTATTATATATCAATTACAGTGTTTTGAAAATGGCACTATCCTGCTTTCTAGTTCTTTCTACATGTTTAACCAAGGTATTGTGAAGATAATGTCTCAGTTAATATGAATCAGTTGCATTGTTTTAGGAATGGTACTTTTCTGCTTAGTCATTCTTTATACATGTTGAAAAAACGTATTGTTAAGATAATGTCTCAGTTAATATTAATGAATCACACTATTTGAGAATTGCTACTCTCCTACTTTGTTTCCCATTAAGACAAGGTAGATGTTTTTTCTTCTAGGAGTATAAGTCATCAACCATTATTTCTCAGTGATTGTTTCATTTATACTTATTGTTGCATACAAGGATATCAAAACTTCTGCTCGGTTCTATTTCGACTTTGATTTTAGTTGAACTGCACAAAAGGAGCCAATGTGTTTAAGGCAAACTGTTGCATTAGTGGGTCTAGTTGGTCTTTCCACTTTGCAGAAAGAAGCAGTCACTGTTTGCGCTACATTACACAAGGAATGATTGAGAAGATTTACATAGGATTAGTAGATGCTGGTGACATGACTAGTCTGCATAGAGAATGGGAAACTCAACAACATGTGGAGTGAAAAATTCACTCCACAAGGAAATGCATGACCAAGTCAGTTGCCGACGCAGCTGTAACAAACGAGGTTAGTATTGACCTTCATCCACATGATTGTGCTTTGTTATGTTGTGCTACTTATATTGTTGTATTGTTTTGAATAAATGTTTAATTGAAGCTGATGTATTGCTATCTTTTCTAGTTAAGATAATGAAGATGATTATAGTTGTAAGCGTATGTTTAATCAACTAGTACCACTAGTATATTCATCACACTTTTTTGTATTTATGCAGGTAGGGATGCTCAGCTTGATTTCAGTGGAATTGCACAAAATGTTCAGATGGTTCGTGCCCTCCATAATACTTCATCATGCACAATACATCGAATGGTTCTCTAATCATTCGTCGTCACCTTGAGCCACCGGACTATCTACTTGAATGGAGCTGCCAACGTGTTCAATGCCTTGCAACATATAAATATGAAATCCACCATGCTACGCAAGACATTATTTGATTTCAGTGGAACTGCACAAAAAGATACGCTGGTTAATCCGGCTCCATGTGCCATTTCAATGTGCAAGCTGATACAAACCATGCCCGTCTGAATGGAGCTACCAACGTCTTCAAGGCGGTATAATTTCCACCAGTTCAAGGGAAAGAACTCTGTCCAATAGAATACTACCTTTAAGAAGGGTAAGAAGAAAGACAAAAAGAGAGATGGCTGCTTTACTTGTGGTTCAGAGGAACACTGGGCAAACAAGTGCCCAAGCAAGTACAAGAAGCCAGGATAGGACTCCAAGTACACAAGACATTGTTTGATTTTAGTGGAACTGCACAAAAAGATACGCTAGTTAATCCGGCTCCATGTGCCATTTCAATGTGCAAACCCTGCCCGTTCCACAATCATAGGCATTACATATTTTGAATGGAAAAATCTTGTCAAAGTTTAATCATTGATGTTAGCAAGAAGACATTAGTTTAATATATTGGAATTGGAAAACCTTGTCAAATTTTGCTCATTGATGTTAGCCAGAAGACATGCATTTGATATTTTGGAGTGGGACGCCCTTTTCTGTGAGCAGTGTCGATCGTTTTTTCCTATTCCTGTGTTCAGTTCAGAAGTAAATATTTACTCTACTGAGATGCATAGTCACATGAATGTTGACTTATGTAAGGTATTTTAAGAGTTTGTTCTGAATGTTGTCTATGTAATGCCAGGCCTTGTGAGTTTGATTGCAAAGTTGAGCTTGGAATGCTGTGGCATGCGGCATCACGAGCTATTCACCGTGCCTCCTGAGAATAATGCTTCAGATTGTTTTGCATGTTGATATAATGCGAGTGATTTGTGGGTTAAGAAGATCATCCTCTTTTGTTATTTCTGTGCTTAAGAAGTTCATCGTCTTATGTTTCATTCATAGCCTATATGACAACTCGGGTAGGTTAGAGGTGAAACCATATGATCTTCCGACCAACTCATCATATTAGGCCATGATTGGGTCGTCATTTTCGAACCAAAACCGCTTGTAAAACTGGCGCTTGTAAATAAAAGTCGATGATCTTGGGCGAAGCACTTGGTTGATCAATTTCGACTAGTAAAATATACACTGATCTCTCAAATTACACGCGTAACTCGCCGGTTTTTGTTACAGACCTCGGGCCGTCGATTTCATTATGCATGTATTTTATGTGTTGTTTTTTGTGACGAGTAAATTACACTTGTATCTTAATACAGGTGTGAAACAATGCAGAGCTCCCAAGTGCGGCCTTACCGTTTCATGCCGGCTCAGTCTCTTGAAGGTGCTCATACGTGTTTGATGATCCTGGCTTCCTGATTAGTAGCGGGTGATGTATCAGACCATCCGTAGGGCCCGTGAGTCCCTCTATGTTGTCCTTCGAGTTGTTGCGCTCGCTGTGGCACCGAGCATTGTCAACATGGTCAACGAACATGAGGAATCAGGAGATGACTTTACTTGGAGAGGATGACAGTAGGGACCCACCAGGGCCATAGCCGTATGTACGCAAGTTCCTCATTATATACAACTATAATTTTTTTTGCTTCCTCCTGGTTTCGTGACATAATGGTCCCACACCATTGTCAACCTTTATAGTCAATAAATGAGAGAATTGCACAAGGAGCGGTCGACAGCTGGGACCCAGCAGCTCGAGTAGTATTTTTTAGGTGTAAGCGGAGTTTTTCTTGAGCGATGTTTTTGTTGTCGTTCAGAGGAGCAGGGTATCAACTAGGTGGGCTGTGGCCCGTCTAGCCCAGGCTATTATTTTATGTCGATCAAATATCCATCCTAGATATTAATTTTTAAGTTGAAAATGGCTAGCCCAGCTATACTTTTTTTTGCGGAATACCCAACTGAGGGCAACTTGTTATTCTCTGCCCCGACGGGTTGTAAATCTTTCCTAGGAGGGATCACTGGTACACGTCGGTGCTATACAAACGGTTTTTAACCCCTTTCCACGACGACATTTGGAACCATCGCCAAGTGAGTGTGGGCGATAGGGGGGTCCTTCCCACACGACCCAGAAAACATCGGGGATAGGCCCTCCTGGGACACCAAATGAGCTCCTGTGCGATCGGGCGAGGCATTGAATCCCAATCATTTCCGTAGGTATGTACATCCCACACGGTGAATCCCAGAAAAACATTTCCGTAGGTATGTATATCACACACAGTCAATCCAAGGAATATGTTTCCGTTCTTATGTACATCCCACACAGTCAATCCATGGAAAACGCTTCCGTTCATATGTACATCCCACACAGTTTTATGTGTAGGCTCATGTGTGAAAGGTGTAACTATCCACACGCTCTGCCTTGGTTAACTGTTTGCTTTTATCAACTACATCACACACGACTTGATGAAGAAAACTGTGTGGCATTGGGCTATCCATCCCGAGCGCTTTTACTGCTAGAACCGTTTGCAAAGTTCCATGACACATTTAGCAGGTTTATTAGTTTACAATTAATAATTCCAGTATTACGCAAATTCACATTTCATATCGAACAGTTGTTTGCCAATTTCATATCAGGCACATAAATATATTAGAACATCACAGTACGATAGCTACATGAAAACATCACAGTACAACATATAGCTAGTTCAACTTCATAAGAACAATATTATTACAATATATTCATTTCCCTAATTGAGATCATCCACGCACGTCTTATCCACCTCTTCTTTCAGTTCAGTAAGAACCTGTTTTGCACTGGCCAACTAGGAAAGTGCCTCCTCCTTCGCCAACACCATCTTAGCAAAGTCTGATTTAAAAATTCTGAGCTCATTCTCCACCTTGCTGTTTTTATCTCGCATCCTCAAATATTCTTCAGCGTTGACAACACTTTCTCTATTCTCTTCCTCATACATGCTCCAGAGCTTCGCTAGGCACATCTTCGAAGACTATGGCCACTCTTGATCAACCCACTCCAAGTAAGATCACTTCCGTTCATCCTATAATATTTAAAAGTAGATCAGTAACAATTGTAGGGGAAATGGGTTTATAGCAACATAGAAAATCACCAATGCTTATTTTGAAAAACTGAAGAAACATGTTAATTATGACATATCTTCTCAAAAAGATCAATGTGCAAATGAATTAATTGCTACTGAGACAACAACCAAATTCTGGAACATCAGAAGCTATAATTAACTACAACAACGCTACAAGTTCTTACTCATGTACAATAAATAACAAATTGAACATTTTATGAGGAAGGTAAATATAACTGCAACAGAATAGCGACAGTGTTTGGATGACGGCAAATTGATACTAACAGATGTGTACATGCACAAATTTAGTAACATAGTGTAAGTGCATCTAGTGCCACCCCTAGTTGGTTTTGGAGTATTAACTAATGTGTTTGTGAGAATTGCAGGAAAACACAGGTAGAAGTCCCTCATTGATTCAGTTTTACTACCAGAGATGACCCCCAAAAATGTACGAAGACATTGAAGACAATGGTGGTTTATGAAGATATTCATATTGAAGACAATGACATGAGAAGACTCCCTATGAAGCTTTTGAAACTCGAAGACCTAGATCCTTCGTAGTTTTATTTCATTCATGTTGTGTCATAGGAACCACCGTACTATTAAGTGGGGTCGAAGAGAACCAGTCAGAATGACTGAAGTGATGCCTAATTCAAATCCTATGTCTTCGAGCGAAGCCTATGAGAGAAAATCTTGTCCAGAGTCAGACAAGTCAGCTTTACTTGTAGCCCAAGTAAAGTTGCCGTGTGAGTTCGAAATCCGACCGTTGGTACACGTGTCAGTTCCTTAGTGACCCAGGGTCATTTCGGACAGATCAGGTCGGGTTGCCAAGTGGCTATAAATAGTCCACCCCCCACAACCTTAAACGGTTGGCTGCTCAGATTTCAGTGCACGGTTTTTATCGTTTGAGAGCAACCCACTTTGAAGCCTTTGAAAGAAAAATTCCTAGTGAGGAGAAAAGCCCTAACCACCCAGAGCCAGAGCAAATTGGGCATCACTTAAGTCTTCGTGTCTGTGTGATTTGAAGACTTATTACACTTGAGGACTATGCATCCTCCAGACAGTTAGGCGTCGCGTTCAGAGCATCCAAGAGAAATTGTGGATTGCCAGTGAACGAAGTCTGTGAAGGTTTGGGAGTCTACCTTGAAGACTTACCAGAGTGATTGGGCGAGGTCTGTGTGACCTTAGCTCAAGGAGAAAACGGTGAGGACTGGGTGTCTTGGACTAAGTGTCCTTGACTGGGTGTCCGGGACTGTGTGTCCTTTGGTTTAAATACCTAGCCGCTCCAACCAGACGTACAGTTGTCACAGCAACTGGAACTGGTCCAACAAATCATTGTCTTCAACGTGTCACTGGTTTCATCTTCACTTCCTTTTGCTTACAGTTATTCATTGTGAAGCCATTGCATGCTTGCTTTATCTTTTGTCTTCACAACATGAATGTATGATCTGTTTGGCTTCATAAATTCTTCCTACCTGATCCTTATTACACTGAAGCTATTTGTCACTGCGCTATCACTCTATTGAATACATGACCATGGCTGGACTAGTGTAATCTAACTTCCGCTGCATAGTAATAGGCATAATCTTCACTGTTTGTCTTCATAACTCTCATGTTTTGAAGACTTTCATAAAAATCGCCTATTCACCCCCCCTCTAGTCGATATAACGCACTTTCACATAGAACTAATAGCACTAAGGCCGTCCAGTATGTATGCCAAAACTGGTGTAAAGACAACTGTTGCTACATCTCGCACCGGTGCCCTGCACTGGCGAGCCGATGCAGCAGAAAAAATCAGGGACCCGGACTCCGGAGCACCTAGTTGCTCTGATGCCTGGTTCATTTGTGCCATAAAGATTTAGTATTTTACTGCTTGGCTTCTCGGATGTGTGGACCAAAGTTGGCTGCACAAACTGCTGAAGCGGTGCCAAATAATTTTCTAATGGCACCGCTGATGAGATGGCAACAATTTAAGATACTAGGTACAAACTGTGACATTGTCTTAGGATGCGTTTGGTTGAAGGTGTGGTATGAATGGGTTGGGGCCGTGACAGTGTCTGAATCACATCTAACAAATGATTTGTAACAATGAAAGTGGGTCTAACCTTCTCTGGACATGCCAGAAACGTCCTCCCGTTGTTCACAGATTCAAACGCAACTAGCTTCACGCATGGAGATTGATGGTGACAATGAGCAGATTGATCTTCAGCCACCCCACTCCATTCGTTGCCACTGATGGTCCTAGGGAGCTACAAGAGGAAGAAATGACTCAGATCAACCGCCTGGTAAAAATCCTTCATTCCAAGTCATAGCCCGAGAGAGAGAAGAAGGGCATACCCGGGTGGTGAAGTCATTCCAAGTCATAGACCGACCGTCGCAGCAGCATCTGAGATACGTCTCCATCATATCTACTTTTCCAAACACTTTTGACCTTGTTTTGGACTCTAACTTGCATGATTTGCATGGAACTAACCTGGACTGACGTTGTTTTCAGTAGAATTTCCATGGTGTTATTTTTGTGCAGAAATAAAAGTTCTCGGAATGACCTGAAACTTCAGGGAGAATTTTTTTGGAATATATAAAAAATACTGGCGAAAGAATCAGCGTCAGGGGGCCCACACCCTGTCCATGAGGGTGGGGGCACGCCCCCTGTCTCGTGGGCCCCCTGATGCTCCACCGACCTCAACTGCAGCTCTATATATTTACGTTCGGGGAGAAAAAAAATCAAAGAGAAGGATTCATCGCGTTTTATGAAATAGAGCCGCTGCCAAGCCCTAATCTCTCTCGGGAGGGCTGATCTGGAGTCCGTTCGGGGATGCGGAGAGGGGAATCCGTCGCCATCATCATCATCAACCTTCATCCATCACCAATTTCATGATGCTCACCGCCGTGCGTGACTAATTCCATCATAGGCTTGCTGGACGGTGATGGGTTGGATGAGATTTATCATGTAACCGAGTTAGTTTTGTTAGGGTTTGATCCCTAGTATCCATTATGTTCTGAGATTGATGTTGCTATGACCTTGCTATGCCTAATGCTTGTCACTAGGGCCCGAGTGCCATGATTTCAGATCTGAACCTATTATGTTTTCATGAATATATGTGAGTTCTTGATCCTATTTTGCAAGTTAATAGTCGCCTACTAAGTGTTATGATCCGATAACCCCGAAGTGACAATAATCGGGACCACTCATGGTGATGACTATAGTTTGAGGAGTTCATGTATTCACTAAGTGTTAATGCTTTGTTCTGGTACTCTATTAAAAGGAGGCCTTAATATCCCTTAGTTTCCAATAGGACCCCGCTGCCACGGGATGGTAGGACAAAAGATGTCATGCAAGTTCTTTTCCATAAGCACGTATGACTATATTTGGAATACATGCCTACATTACATTGATGAAATGGAGCTATTTATGTGTCACCCTATGTTATAACTGTTGCATGAGGAATCGCATCCGACATAATTATCCATCACTGATCCAATGCCTACGAGCTTTTCACATATTGGTCTTTTCTCAGTTACTTTTCCGTTGCCACTGTTGCAATCACTACAAAACCAATATTGTTACTTTTTCCACCGTTAGTGTTACTTCCATATTACTTTGCTACTAAATACTTTGCTGTAGATATTAAGGCTTTCAGGTGTAGTTGAATTGACAACTCAACTGTTAATACTTGAGAATATTCTTTGGCTCCCCTTGTGTCGAATCAATAAATTTGGGTTGCATACTCTACCCTCGAAAACTGTTGTGATCCCCTATACTTGTGGGTTATCAAGACTATTTTCTGGCGCCGTTGCCGGGGAGCATAGCTCTATTCTTTGAATCACTTGGGATTTATATCTGTTGATCACCATGAAGAACTTGAAAGATGAAAGAACCAAGATTTATCACTCAACTACGAGGGGAGGTAAGGAACTGCCATCTAGCTCTGCACTTGATTCACCTTCGTTATGAGTAAACTTGCGACACCTACTCCTGCTATTCATTCTGATATGTCGCATGTTATTGATGATGCCACTTCTGCTTTGAATAATGCTTATGATGAAACTACTTCTATGCTTGATAATACTGTGCCACTAGGTGAATTTCTTGATGAACAACTTGCTAGTGTTAGAGAGAATGAAATTATTGAAACTGATAATATTGATGAAAGTGATGATGAAGATTCTCCCCCTAAATATGAATTGCGTGTTGTGCCTGAGGGTTATGTTATGGATGAATAAACTGCTAGAGACTTTTTAGCTTGCAATGATAGATATGATCTTAAGAAATTGTTAGCTAAGTTAGAAGAAAAATCCTTAATGCTAGAATGAAACATGGCCCTGCTTTGGCTACTTCACCTATCTGTATCTCTGATAAGGATTATGATTTCTCTGTTGATCCTGAGTTAATTACTTTGGTTGAATCTGATCCTTCTTATGGCTATGAATCTGAAACTGTTGTGGCACATCTTACTAAATTAAATGATATAGCCACCCTGTTCACTAATGATGAGAAAACTCGCTATTACTTTATCCTTAAGTTGTTTCCATTCTTATTAAATGGTGATGCTAAAACATGGTTTAATTCTCTTGATCCTGGTTGTGTGCGTAGTCCCCAGGATATGATTTATTACTTCTCTACTAAATATTTCCCCGCTCATAAGAAACAAGCAGCCTTTAGGGAAATTTATAATTTTGTACAAATTGAAGAAGAGAGTCTCCCACAAGCTTGGGGGAGGCTTCTCTGATTACTTAATGCTTTGTTGATCATCCTCTCAAGAAACATGAAATACTTGATATCTTTTATAATGGACTAACTGATGCTTCCAGAGACCACCTAGATAGTTGTGCTGGTTGTGTTTTCAGGGAAAGAACTGTTGATCAAGCTGAATTTCTATTGAATAATATGTTGAGTAATTAAAATGATTGGATAGTTCCTGAACCAACTCCTAAGCCAACTCCGAAGAAAACAGGTATTCTATTTCTCAGTCCTGAAGATATGTAAGAGGCAAAGAAATCTATGAAAGAAAAATTTATTAAAGCTGAAGACGTTAAGAATTTACCACCTATTGAAGAAATTCATGGTCTTGATAACCCGACACAGGTAGCAAAGGTAAATTCTCTCTATAGATTTGATGAAGGTGATATTCCTCGTAATAAGTCTGCTAGCCAATGCTTAGATGAGTTTGATAATTTTATCGTTAAACAAGAAAAACTTCAATGCTTATGTTGGTAGACAATTGAAACGCAATGCTTATATGATTGAACACTTGAGTGATTATATGTCTAGAGTTAAACGTGAACTTAAACTTATTAGTAAAATGGTTCTATGGTTACCACTCAAGTAGAATAAGTACTTAAAGCTCGGAATGATTTGCTCAATGAATTAAATAATAAGAAAAATGATAATGTTGTTAGAGTTGTGTCTAGAGGGGGTAAAATGACTCACGAACCTTTGTATCCTGGGGGCCACCCTAAGATAATTTTGCAAGATTATTAGAGAACAAATGTTGATGCACCTAGTTCTTCTAAAAAGAAGAAAAAGAAAAATGATTGGACTTTGCATGCTTCTAGTGAACCTGTTGTTGACACACCTGAGAATCCCAATGATATTTCTATTTCTGATGTTGAAACACAATCGGGTAATGAACATGAACCCAGTGTGTCGAGTGGTAGGTGCGACATATGCCAACGGGTGGCTTATCATTATGGGAGCCAGTAAAACATCGTCGGTGCCTAGAAACGGGATGATGCGAAGACATGCACGCCGGCGAATCTTACCCAGCTTCGGGGCTCTCCGTGGAGATAACACCCCTACTGCTGCTCTTCGGGGTCTCCGCATGATCACTAGATGAACAAGTAGCTACACGATGCTCCTTGAGCTGTTTGGCGAGAGGAGGAAGAAGGGCTCTGCTTGCTCTCTTCTCCTCCCTACGTGGTGTCTGAAACTAGCAGGGATCCATCCTTTGCATGGGTGTCCCGGGGGGTTTATATAGGCCTACCCCCGGGGGTACAATGGTAATCCGGCTGGGCATGGGGCCCAGCCGTCTGTGTCTTCGCTCTCCGGCTTCTGCGCCAGCTGCTAGGGCCCGCCGGCTGGTGGGTCCCACCGGCTACCGGCTCCTTGGTCGACAGGCAGGCCCCACTGTCCAGGGCCTTGTCGGTGGCTAGTTACTATTGCTCAATCTTGGTGACGAGGGCTTCGCCGAGGTAAGCGTGGCTACAATGCTGCCGTCCGGCGGGTGACCGCTGTAGCCTCACCGCGTCTTGTCTCCTTAATGGGGTGTCTCCTTCGAGGGGGTGGCAAGCCGGCTGGAGAGAGCCGGCTCCGTCTTGGGCCGACTGGGGGAGGCCAGGCCGCCTTCGGGTGTCTCTCTGCCTGAAGGGCCCACCGCCCGTGGGCCGTACTGGTAGCCCGTCGTGGATGACATCAGGGTTAACGTGGCAACAGTGCTGCGCCGGACGGGTCATGGCCACCCGTACGGCGCACTGTGCCAGGCGCGCTCCGGGATTCGTGGGTGGCAGGCTTCACTGTAGCCACGCCCCGTCACATCGCCGTTATGTGGATGCAGACTTCGAGGGTACGGTCTTGACCGCTTTATGGGAGCCGGCTCCTTGGAGTCGGCGTTCTCGCAGCCGGATCCTCGGAGCCGGCCCTCCCGCGGCTTTCTTCATGAGGGCTGAAGTCGGGCCGCCTTCCAATAGCCGGCCTGGGAGACAGCCGGCCAGGGGAAGGCGGCCCCATGTCTTGGATTCTTGAGAGCCGGATCGGCTCGTAATTTTTTCAGAAAGGCTAGGGGGAGCCGGCTAGGCTACCCGTGGTCACTTACTCCGACAGTAGTCCCCGAAGCTGAGCGAGCTTCGAGGCTGATAAAGGGACGAGAAGCTTGGTCAGCTTCCTATCCTGAGGGGCCGGCTTTGCTTGTGCGCGCCGTCTTCAGAAAAGCTCCGTTTCTCGTAGGTGGGAACGCGGGCCACGTGGCGAGGAAATCCTGCCAACGCACGCGCACGACGGGACGCCGCCGCAGGCCCGGGCCCGCCACTCATAGGCCTCGGTCCGAGCGCGGATCTTTCGCGGCCCACATGGACCGCTCGCCTTCCCGCGGCAGTTTTATTCTGCCATCAGGGCACAATAATCGCGGGACGTGGGGGAGTGGGCGCAGTTGATCCCCACATTCCCCCACGCCGCGCCTCCTTGGCTCCGCCGCGCGGTCTATAAGTAGGAGGAGGAGGGGGAGCGGCAGAGGCTCGCGCGCTCTCCCTCACTCCGCCCCTTCTCGCCCTCCTTCTTCTTCTCTTCCCCGCAGTAGCTCTTTGCCGCGCCGTTCCGCCGTCGCTTCGTTTCGTCGCCGCATCGTCTTGCTTCTCGCTGCGCTGCCCCATGGCGCTGTCAAGCTCGTGGGATGGCTCCAACGTCCATGAGGACCACGTCGAGTTCCTCCGCCAGACGCAACGCCTGCCCGGCGAGAACTTCGTTTGGGTTCGTCTAGCGCCGGAGAAGGAGATTTCACCGGCACCGGAGGAGGGCGAGCAGGTGATCTTCCGCTCGCACTGCCTGCGCGGCTTCGGCCTTCTGGCGAGCGGGTTCCTCCGAGCCTTCCTCGAATTCTAAAACCTCCAGGCGCATCACCTCACGCCCAACGCGGTGATGCTGCTGTCGGCCTTCGTCATGCTGTGCGAAGGCTTCCTTGGGGTCCTCCCCACGCTCGAGCTCTGGGCGGAATTCTTCCAGATCAAACTCGGCACCATCATCGCGGGCGTGCCTGCCCCCTGCGGAGCCTATATTGCCATGAGGCGGTCGGGCGAGAACAACCCGTTCCCGCCCATCCCGCTGATCCAGTCGGTGAAGCTCTGGTAGAAGTCATACTTTTACGTGAAGAATGTCGTGCAGCAAGGCGACTACGTCAACCTGCCGGCTTATGAAGCCGGCCCGCTGGCTGGGAGGCGACCTTCGTGGAGCTACCGGGCCAGGTCGTTGTCTCAGGCCGGGAACGCAGCCGTCTCCCAGCTTCGGGTGATGATCCAGTCGAAGGGCCTGACCGGAGCCGACTTGGTGGCCGCCTTCGTGGAGCGCCGGGTTCTTCCTCTCCAAAGCCGGCCTCACATGGTTTGCCAGATGAGCAGCCGCTTTGACCCAAGCCGGCTGAGCACCAGGGAGATGCCTCATGCGGAGGTCTCCTACATGGTGAACTATATCTCCAACTGCATGCTCGCCGAGGATTGGCGGTACGGCAAGGGGCCGTACTCTCGCGCCAACCCTCCGCCCGTCGTAGGTTTTTTTGGTAGCCGGCCTCATGATAGCCAGCCTCTGATCAGTCGGTTTGCCCCTAGCAGAACCCTCTCCTTCTGCCGACGACTGGGGCCGCAGGGGTAGAGCGCCAGCTCGTCCCTGACCGCGCGGTGGACGACGCCGATGACCCGGACTTGGGAGCGGCCTCCATGGAAGACGGCATCGTGGGGGAAAGCGACGAGGTCAGAGGCGCGGGGCTCACGGCCGGCTTCGAGGACTGGCCGGATGATGCCGAGGTCGAAGTCGCCCCGCGCCGCTAGCCGGCGCCTGATCATCAAGGCGCGAGCTCGTCTGCCGCGCCGGCTGCTGGCGGCGGCGCCCAGAAGCGCCGGGCCGTGTCGATCCTCTTCGGCAGCCGGCCGAAGAAGTCCAAGGCTTCCACAGCGGCGACCAAGCGAGATGAGGCAGCCGCGAAGGCGGCCCGCTTCCGCAAGGCGGTGAAGCAGCCGCAAGCGATCTTAGCATAAGTCGTCGAATGCTTGGATACATATTTTTTGTTCTTCTTCTTTTCGATTGAAAACTCTTCTAAACCTTTCTTTGCTCGCCGGACAGGGCGCCGCTTTCCCTTGAGAGGGGTCCGGGCGGCTCCGTAGTCAGGCCGGTTGGAGGGTCTTCAGGCTCCCGCCGCGTGGATCCCCGTGCCGACCTCAGGGAGGCCACGGAGCAGAACGCACGAGAGACGCGGGAGGAGCGGGAGGCGGCGGAGCGAAGGGCCGCCCAGGCGATGAAGGAGCAGGACGATGCAGCAGCCAAGGCCCGGGCGGAGGCGGCAGCTGCGGAGGCGGAGGCGGAGGCTTCGCACAACCAGCCTCCGCTGCTGGCCATTCCCCTCCGCGCCGTGGCCCCCAACATTCCTGTGCCTCCGCTGGAGGAGGTCAACCAAGAACCGCCGGTGATGGAGCGGAGGGAGGACTCCGTGATCTTCGTGGAGAGGGCGCCGCCGGTGGCGCCAACCGGAGCGGGCCAAGGCGGCCAGTCTGTAGCGGCACCAGAGCAGCCGGCTGGGGGTGAGCCTGAAGCAGGAGCCGGTCTCGAGGTGCAGCCGGCAATGCGCCAGCGCGCAGGGGGAGGCACCGCTGCGCCGGAGTCGCACCGAGCTACGGGTGCCAGCCAGACGGCGGAGGCCTTGGAGGCGGCCAGCACCGGCACGTCCGAGTGGACTCCCAGCGGCGGGACGGGCGAGCTGAATGTGGCGGCCCAAGAGGTTCGGAACCGGCTTCAGGCCCAAGCCGCCTCGCTGCAGCAATACACCTAGGAGTTCCTTGCGACGCGGGCCGTCATCCGGGTGAGTCTTCTATCTTTGGTTGCTTTGTTCTCTTGATTTCTTCCGTGGGGGCGCGTCAGCGCACCCACTGGGTGTAGTCCCTGAGATTCGGGCCGACTGCTGAGCAGTCGGGTCGGATCTTCCTTGACGACTACCTTATTCTCGCCTCCTGTCTAATCTTCCAGGAGTATCATAACCTCCGCGCTGCCACCTTCAACTCCCAGGATCAGGAGCTGGGTCAGAGAACCGAAGACCTGATCAGCAGCCGGAGTACGTACTTGGTTTCGTTCATCTCCTATGGGGGCGCGTCAGCGCACCCACTGGGTGTAGTGCCCGAGATTCGGGCCGACTGCTGAGCAGTCGGGTCGGATCTTTCCTGACGACTTCACCTTACTGGTTTTTCCTTTTGTCTTTCATGCTCGCAGAAGCCAATGCCGACTTAAGGGGACAGCTCAGCGAGGCGCAGGCCGCCCTTTGTGCCAAGGAAACCGAGTACGACGCCTTGGTCCTGGAGCGTGACCGCCTGGCCAAGAAGCTGGCTGACCAGGAGGAGAGCCACAAGGCGGCTCTAAAGAAGGTGTAGGATAACAAAGCCGCCCTGAAGGCCGAGTTCGAGACTGAAGCGGCGGGCTGGGCTGAGACCAGGCAAGCGCTGAATGAAGGCTTCGGCCGTATTGAGGATTTGATCGACGGTAAGCCGCCTTCCTCGCTCCTTGCCTGCCCCTTGCCGCCTGACTTGTGTTCTTACTTGAGCTGCTTTTTATTCTCTGTGCAGACTACTTTCCTGGCTACTCCATCTTTGCCGCCCAAACCATCGAGGCCCATCACGAAGCGCACCGGCAGGCGGGGGCTGAAGTCGCGCCGGACGCGAGTCGGTCGCTCGAAGAGCAACTTTTGGCGGTCCAAGCGCGGCTGCAGCCGGCTCATCGTATGCTCCGCCGCCTCCAGCGCGCCGGAGCGCAGGTGTTGGCTGCCCTCTGGCCAAGCGAGACGATTCCTCGCACCCCGAGTCGGACTGCCGACTGGCTGGAGGTTGCGGTTGGCCGCTTCGAGTCCTGGAAGGCGTCGGCGGCCCGGCTTGGAGCTGGGCGGGCGCTGGAGTTCGTCCGAGCTTGGTATCCGGGGCTGAACCTGGACCAGCTGCGCACCTGGCGGCTAGAGGCCGACGAAGAGCTAGCGGAGGTGCGGCCGGATATCGCTCAGCGCGCATCGACAATCGCCGAGTGTACTGACATCAGCGTCTTCACTCCCGAGATTAATGATGACGGCATTGCCCAGCCGGAGGAGTGGTTCGGGCTGGACCCGGCGGTGGGTGAAGACTCGGCAGAAGAGATCGCCTCCAGCGACGAAGGCGAAGACGACGAAGGAGAGGAAAGCGAAGATGTCGAGCCAGCCAGTGGAACAGCCAGCCAGCCTCAGCCTGACCGTGCCTCCAGCAATGAGGCGCGCGCAAGCGCGCCTTCTGCGGGAGGCGGTGATCATGCCGAGGTTCGCCAGCCGGCCACTCCTCCAGCCGGCACTGCCGTCTCCACCGACCTGCCCGGCTCGTTAGTCGCTCCACCGGCTTAATCTGCCATCCTTGTTTTTTCCTGCTTGTTGCCTTCTGAACAATTTTATTAAGCTTCCGCAGTTCCACCCACTAGGGGTGTATCCAAACTATGTTGAATGCTGGCCTTTTGAAGGTCTTTTATGTAAATATTATCATGTGCATGTTTGGTTTCCATTCACGTATGCTTTTTATCCTTAGGCTGTTTCCTTTGCCGCCTTCCCCTTCTGGGAAGGCAAGTACTCGAGCTTTCTTAGATTGGAGCGAGGTGAATGGAAGCCGGTCGGCCGGCTACTCTGGTAGCCGGTCGGCGGTGGGAGAAAAACCGGCTTTTGTTATATTAGTCCGTTAGTCCCTAGCCGTTTTTCGTGTGGGCACCCGTTCCTGCCCTTAACTCTTGCCAGCCGGACAGCCGGTTCTTCGAACTGCGACTTTTGGCAAGAGAAGGCTTGGGAGCTGGCACACTACTTGTCTGACTGCGGGTAGGACTTCTAATATAACTCCAGGCGGCCAGTCCCCGGGCCGACTAGTCGAACCCGGTGCCGGACAGAAAAAAGTGAATGCAATGACAAGGCCATAAGCATGATACTTTTCATTTATAGACAAAAGATGGCAGTCCCCGAGCTCTCCTCGGGGGCCCTATTGTCTCGTACTTAGTACAAAAGTTAGCATGATACATACTGCATTTCAGCTATAAAACCTTCGGAGGAGGTTGGCATTCCATGGTCATTCCGACTCCTTGCCGGAGTCGTCTCCCTTTCGTGCCTTTGGCTTCTGCGCGTCGATCAGGTAGTAGGAGTCGTTGCCTAAGGCTCTGCTGATGACGAAGGGGCCCTCCCAAGGGGCCGAGAGCTTGTGCTGGCCGGCTGTTCGCTGGATCAGCCGGAGCACAAGATCGCCCTCTTGGAAGGATCTTGGCTTGACCTTCCGGCTGTGGTAGCGGTGCAGGCCCTGCTGATAGATGGCGGACCAGCTGAGGGCTAACAGCCGGCTTTCTTCCAGCAGGTCGACGCCGTCTTCTCGTGCTTCCTTGGCCTCCGCTTCCGTGTACATGGTAACTCGAGGCGAGTCAAACTCGATGTCAGTTGGGATGACCGCCTCGGCACCATACAAGAGGAAGAAAGGGGTGAAGCCGGTTGACTTGTTTGGTGTAGTGCGCAGACTCTAGAGGACAGCCGGCATCTCATCGAGCCAACAGTCGGCTGAACGCTCCAGTGGTACGATCAGTCGGGGCTTGATGCCGGAAAGGATGAGGCCGTTGGCTCGCTCGACCTGGCCGTTTGACTGCGGGTGGGCGACGGATGCTAGATCCAACCGGATGCCTTGCGTCGCGCAGAAACGTGCCAAGGCTCCCTTGGCGAAATTTGTGCCATTGTCGGTGATGATGCTTTGTGGCACGCCGTACCGAGTTGTTATATCTGTGATAAATGTGACGGCAGTCGGCCCATTCATCTTCTTGATCGGCTTTGCTTCAATCCATTTGGTGAATTTGTCCACGGCGACAAGCAGATGTGTCATGCCGCCGCGCGCCGTCTTGAATGGGCCCACCATGTCCAGTCCCCAAACGGCGAAGGGCCAAGTGAGGGTCTTGAGTGCTGAAGCTGGCATGTGTTGCTTGGAGCTGAAGAGTTGGCACCCTTTGCAATGTTTAACTAACTCCTTGGCGTCATCCAAAGCAGTCGGCCAAAAGAAACCATGGCGGAAGGCTTTGGCGACGAGTGATCTTGAGGCCGCATGGTGGCCGCATTCTCCTTGGTGGATGTCTCTGAGGATTGCAATGCCCTTCTCTTGCTCGATGCATCGCTGGAGGACTCCAGTGACACTGCGCTTGACGAGCTCTCTGTTGACGATTGTGTATGCTCCGGCTCGGCGTTGGACTTGTCTTGCCTCTACTTCGTCAGCCGGCAGATCTTGATTTATTAGGAAGTTGAGGATGGATTGAGCCCATGACGGAGCTGCGACTTCTTCTATTGCCAAAACGGCTACTGCGACCAGGGCGGGCGGGCTGGGCGGTGAAATGCTGGAGTCGGTCGCCGCCTGTTGTGTTGGTGTAGTCTCCGGGCCGACTACCGCAGTCCCCGAGCCGGGTGAGGCAGTCCCGGGTCGGGCGTAACTACGGAAGTCCCCGAGCCGCCTACTGATACCCCCTGGCCGACTATCGAAGTCCCCGGGCCATCTGCTTGGTTCTTCGAGCCGGACCCGACCGCGTCGGGGTCAGGCGGCACGAAGATGGAATCGGACTCTGGAGACGGCTTGATAGACGGCTTGAGGAGGCGTTGTAGAGAGACGCCGGTTGGTATTGCTTGCCGGGTGGAGCCTATTCGAGCCAGAGCATCAGTTGGCTCGTTGTCGGCTCGCGGTACGTGGAGGAACTCGCATCCTTCAAAATATTCACTGATCTGCTGAACGAGGAAGCGGTAGCTTGCCATATTGGCGTCCTTGGCGTCCCAGTCGCCGGATGATTGCTGGACCACCAAGTCCGAGTCGCCATAACATAGGATCCGGCGAATGCTGAGCTCTTTGGCAAGTCGGAGCCCGTGTATGAGCGCCTCGTACTCGGCTACATTGTTGGAGGCAGCAAAGTGGATTTGCAACGTGTATCTGAGCTTGTCGCCTTTGGGAGAGGTGAGGACGATGCAGGCTCCCAAGCCGGTGCGCATCTTGGACCCATCGAAGTGCATGGAGTCGGGAGCCAGCGGCAGGTACTGGGTCTCGGCCCAGTCGACGAGGAAGTCGGCCAATGCTTGGGATTTGATGGCGGTGCGAGGCTGTTAGAAGATCACGTAAGGGGCCAGCTCGATGGCCCATTTCTCCACCCGGCCGGACGCATCCCGGCTGCCTATGATCTCGGCCAGCGGTGCGGTGCATACAACTGTGATGGGATGCTCTTGGAAGTAGGGCTTCAGCTTCTTGGCGGCGAAGTACACGCCGTAGAACATCTTCTGGTAGTGCGGGTAGTTCTGCTTCGAGGTAGACATCACCTCGCTCAAATAGTACACCGGCCTCTGGACCGGCTAGGCTCGGCCTTCTTCTGGGTGTTGTACTACGATGACGGTGCTGACCACCCGGCTGGTTGCGGCAATGTAGAGGAGCATGGGCTCTTTCTCAGTCGGCGCCGCCAGGACTGGCGGTGTGGCCAGCATCTTCTTCAGCTCGTGGAAATCTTGGTCAGCTTGGTCATTCCACTCGAAGTGAGTGGTCTTCTTCATGAGGCGGTAGAGGGGGAGAGCTTTCTCTCCGAGCCAGCTGATGAAGCGGTTTAGGGAGGCCAAGCACCCGGTGAACTTCTGGATGTCTCGAAGCTTGGTGGTAATCGCCATTCTCTCAATGGCCTTGATCTTTACTGGGTTGCATTCGATGCCGCGTTCGGAGACCAGGAAGCCTAGGAGCTGGCCGGCTGGTACTCCGAACACGCATTTCTCGGGGTTAAGCTTGATTTGGAACCGACGTAGGTTCTCAAATGTTTCCTTGAGGTCTTCCAGCAAGGTGTCGCGCTTCTCCGTCTTCACCACAATGTCGTCTACGTAGAAGTGGGCATTTCCGCCGAGTTGCTTGAGGAGGCACTTCTGCGTGCAACGCTGAAAAGTGGCACCGGCATTTCTCAAGCCGAATGTCATAGTCAGGTAGCAGAAGGCTCCGAATGGCGTGATGAAGGCGGTCTTCAGGCGGTCTGCCAGATCTAACTTTATCTGGTGATACCCTGAGTAAGCATCCAAGAAACTCAACAGCTCGCATCCGGCCGTGGAGTCTATCACTTGGTCAATCCTTGGCAGGGCAAAGGGATCTTTGGGGCAGGCCTTGTTGAGGCTCGTGTAGTCTATACACATGCACCACTTGTTGTTCTTCTTTAGCACGAGGACCGGGTTGGCGAGCCACTCTGGAAAGAAAACTTCCATAATGTAGCCGTCTGCCAGAAGCCGGGCTATCTCCTCTCCCACAATCCTGCGTTTCTCCTCCGACAGTCGGCGGAGGGGTTGTTTGACTGGCTTTGCGTGTTCTCGGAGGTGTAGTTTGTGCTCGGCGAATTCCTTCAGAACGCCCGGCATGTCCTTGGGGGACCATGCAAAGATGTCCCGATTCTCACGGAGGAAATCGGCGAGCTCGCCTTCCTATTTGCTGATTAGGTTTGCCCCGATGACGGCAAACCTCTCTGGGTGCTCGGGGTCAAGAGGTATCTTCTTCGTCTCCTTGGCCGGCTGGAAAGATCCTTGAGCATCATGCTCCTTGGGATCGGGGGACAAGGCCGACTGCTTGCCGGCTATGGCCACGACTCGGTCCAACATCTTCTTTTCTTTGGCAATCACAAGGGACTCGGCCAGCCGGCTGCTAGCTGCTGCGCACTCAGAGGACTTCTTGTAATCACCGGCTACGGTGATGACGCCTTTGGTGCTTGGTATCTTCATCTTGAGGTATGCATAGTGGGGAGCTGCCATGAATTTGGCCAAGGCAGGTCGGCCAAGCAATGCATGGTAAGGGCTCTCTAGGTCCACCACTTCAAACCAGATCGCTTCTCGGCGGAAATGCTCCTTGTCCCCAAAAAGTACATCAATCTTGATCTTTCCAATGGGGGCACAGGACAGGCCGGGTACGATGCCATGGAACACTGTCCGAGTAGGCATGAGTTGCTTTGTCTTGACGTTCAGCTTCTCTAGGGTGTCGCGGTACAAGATGTTGATGCTGCTCCCGCCGTCTATCAACACACGGGAGAAGCGGGCGGCGCGTCTGTCTGTTGCAAGGGTGGCATCCAGAACCAACGCATAAGAGCCAGGAGATGGCATCACCTCTGGGTGGTCGTCCCGGCTCCAGCTGATAGGTTTTTCTGACCAGTGCATGTGCTCGGCGGGGTTGGCAGCAACCATGCTGACTTCCTGGTTCTCTCGGCGTTTGCTGTGCCAGTCCTCGGGCTGGCTTGTAAAGACGATATAGGCGGCATGCTCGTCGGGGAACTCATCATGCACGGCTCCGACTGCGGGCCGAGCGGCCGGCGGCGGCTGAACCGGAGGCGGCGCGAGCCCTTCGCCTTTGGAGATTCGGGTGAGCCAATGGCACTTCCGGGTTGTGTGGTTGGACGGCTTCGTGCCGCTGTGGAACTTGCACGGGGCGTCGAGAGTTTGCTCGTAGGAGAAGGCCGGCTACCAAGCCGGCCTGCCGCCCTTGGGTTTCTTGGGCGCGGGCCTCCCTTCGGGCGGTACGTCTTCGACTGTGGCCACCTCCCGACTGGCGGGAGGCGGCACGGGGCCCTTGCGCTTGTGGTCGTTCGAGTGTGGGCGTCGGCCGGAATCCCCACCCGGCGTCTTGGGCACCGGGTTGAGTACTTTTCCGGACGCGTCTACCCGGAGCTCGGTCTTCATTGAGGAGTCGGCGGTGGCGTACTTGTCCTCTATGTCCAGAAGCTCGTCGAGGGTAGTCGGCTCGTCGCAGAGAAGCTTGTGCTTGAGGAGGGTGCCTTCTCGGCACCCGGCCGTGAAGTATTCTATGGCTTGGACCTCGTGCACCCCTACGCAAGAGTTGCGGAGCTCGGCCCAACGCGTGAGGTAGTCGCGAGTTGACTCGGCGGGGCCTTGTACGCACAAGGAGAGCTGTCTGGGCTTGGGAGCCTGCTTGTAGGTGCTGGTGAAGTTGCGGACGAAAGCTTCTGTGAAATCTAGCCAGTTGTTGATGCTGTGTGGTTTGAGGCTGTTGAGCCAGGTCCGCGCCGTGCCTTGCAGCATGAGGGGCACGTACTTCACGGCAACGCGCCGGTTGCCGTTGGCTATGCTAACCGCCGTGGAGTAGTCGATCAACCAATCTTCCGGCTTCACGGAGCCGTTGTACTTGGGCGTGTCTCTTGGGAGCGAGAACCCTTTGGGGAAGGGCTCGTCGCGGATGCGGGAGCCGAAGCAAGGCGGACCGACATCGTCTTCTTCTTCCAGCCCAGGGATCGCGCCAGGCAGTCGATCCGATGGCGGGCGTCGTTTTCGCCGACTCCTTCGCGGCGACCTAGTCGGCCGCTGAGAGTCAGATGCGCCACAGGCGGAGGGGTGGGATATCTCTCTCCACGGGGCCGAGGCGGAGGCGGGTTGCCCCGCCACTCCACGGCCCGAGGGTGGCCTTCTGCGTCTTGCTCGATGGAGATCCAGGTTTGGCTTCAGCTGGCAGCCGGCTCTTTCTCGTGCTGCGCACGGTCTCTACCCGCAGTCGGCGTCCGGGACGTCGCGCCGTGATCTCGACGCGGGGGAGGGTTTTCCGCGCGGGCGTCGGCTTCGTGCCGCTGCACGGCTGCATCGATCAGCTGCTGGATGCGTCGGGTCATGTGGGGGAGTTCTTCTGCCCCTAGTCCGTCTAGCTCGTCTACGGCCGCCTGGGCGGCGCGCAGGTTCTCGAGTGGAGTGGCGTAGACTGGGCGGTCGACTCCTAACGTGTCGGCAACGACAGCGCCGCGCTGTCTGACAACGTCGACCCGGCTGGGCCCGCCTGGGGGCGGCGTGCCAAAGGCGGCGCGGTCGGCCTCGCGTCGGTGGGCCTCAGCGAGGCGTCTCATGGAAACCAACTTCCGGCCCTCCGCGTGGAGGGCGAGGCAGCGAGCCTCCAGTGCTTCAGCGTCGGCGTCGACCGGGAGGGGGATGGACAAGTCGTGGACCGCCGCGTGCGGGGCGTCGTGGGCGCTCTCGTCAGCAGCGCCGTCGTGGCCGATGACCATCACCTCGGTGGTGACAGCATCGCAGCCATCGGCTCGGGGAAGCGGGTCGTTGTAGATTGTGACGTTGGTGGGTAAGGTGTCGAATGAGGCCATGTCGGAGTCGACAGGCATCGGATCGGTGGAGCCAACCGACTCCAAGTCCACAGCAGGCTCGCCGGAGACATGGAGCCGGCCGAGGAGGTTGACGAGGTGGTCGGTGCCCGCGTCGGAGGCGAGCTCGTCGGAGATGAGGGTCTTGTCGAGGAGATCAGCGAGGCTGCTCGCCGCGCAGGCGTTGGTGACGCCTTGCAGCGCGTCGTGGCAAGCGCCATCGGGCGTGACGGGCTGGCTACGCTCGCGGGGGAGGAAGAGGGTTCCCGTCCAGAACAAGTCTCCGGACGACGGTGCACCTGGCCCCACGGTGGGCGCCAAATGTCGGGTGGTAGGTGCGACATATGCCAACGGGTGGCTTATCATTGTGGGAGCCAGTAAAACATCGCCGGTGCCTGGAAACGGGATGAGGCGAAAACATGCACGCCGGCGAATCTTACCCAGCTTCGGGGCACTCTGTGGAGATAACACCCCTACTGTTGCTCTGCGGGGTCTCCGCATGATCAGTAGATGAACAAGTAGCTACATGATGCTCCTTGAGCTGTTTGGCGAGAGGAGGAAGAAGGGCTCTGCTTGCTCTCTTCTCCTCCTTACGTGGTGTCTGAAACTAGCAGGGATCCATCCTTTGCATGGGTGTCCCGGGGGGTTTATATAGGCCTACCCCCCAGGGGTACAATGGTAATCCAGCTGGGCATGGGGCCCAGCCATCTGTGTCTTCGCTCTCCGGCTTCTGGCCGGCTGCTGGGGCCCGCCGGCTGGTGGGTCCCGCCGGCTACCGGCTCCTTGGTCGACAGGCAGGCCCCACTGTCCAGGGCCTTGTCGGTGGCTGGTTACTATTGCTCAATCTTGGTGACGAGGGCTTCGCCGAGGTAAGCGTGGCTACAGTGCTGCCGTCCGGCGGGTGACCGCTGTAGCCTCACCGCGTCTTGTCTCCTTAATGGGGCGTCTCCTTCGAGGGGGTGGCAAGCCGGCTGGAGAGAGCCGGCTTCGTCTTGGGCCGACCGGGGGAGGCCAGGCCGCCTTCGGGTGTCTCTCTGCACGAAGGGGCCCACCGCCCATGGGCCGTACTGGTAGCCCGTCGTGGATGACATCAGGGTCAACGTGGCAACAGTGCTGCGCCGGACGGGTCATGGCCAACTATACCATGCTCCATTAAAAGAAACTATGTTAAAACTGCTTTATGTGATCTTGGAGCCGGTGTTAGTGTTATTCTCTCTATTTATATCATAGACTTGATTTGAATAAGTTGACACCTATTGAAATATCTTTGCAAATGGCTGATAAATCAACTGCTATACCTGTCGGTATTTGTGAGGATGTGCCTGTTGTGGTTGCAAATGTTACTATTTTAACGGACCTCGTTATTCTTGATATTCCCGAGGACGATAGTATGTCTATTATTCTTGGTAGACCCTTTTTGAATACTATAGGGGCTTTTATTGATTGCAACAAAGGCAATGTCACTTTTCATGTTAATGGCAATGAGCATATGGTACACTTTCTGAGGAAACAACCTCAAGTCCACAGTATAAATTCTATTGGAAAACTTCAACGATTACTATTGGAGGTTTTGAATTTCCTCTTACTACTGTCAAGAAGAAATATGATATTCTTATTGTTGGGGACATGCATATCCCTGTTGAGGTAACTTAGTGTTATTCCAACATTCTTCGGTTTCATGTTATTCGGAAAGAGTTTGTTAACAATACTTGATCAACCTTGTTAGTGGATTCCTTTTTGATGAGCATGAGATGGATGATGTTAGAAAGCACAACTCTCTGTACCCTCTTTTTACTTTCTGTTATTTAGATTAAGTAAAGCAAAAATAGTATTTTCTGTCTATTTTCTGAATTATCCATGCAATAAAAAATACCCCAAAAATAAAAGTTCTCCAAATGTCCTTAAAATTTTATATGATTTTTTTTCTAGAATATTTAAGAATTATTGGCACTGAGAACACACCAGGGGGCCTTACCACCTGGCCACGAGGGTCCAGGGCGCCCCCTGGGGTGCGCCGCCTGCCTCGTGGACCCCACGTGAGCCCCCTCCACTTATTCTTGCACCCACACACTTCATATTCCTCCAGAAAAATCCTCCGCCAGCACAAACCCGAGTTCTAGCTCATCTTGCAGCCATTTTCGATCTCCTTGCTCAGAGCTCCATTCACAAAACTGCTTTGGGGGATTGTTCTTCGGTATGTGACTCTTCCAATGGTCCAATTAGTTTTTGTTCTAGTGCTTTATTTATTGCAAATTTTTGCTGCTTAGGTGACCCTGTTCTTGAGCTTGCATGTCAAATTTATGTGGTCAAAAGTAGTTTTAATGCATGATTAGGCCTCTAGGCACTTGTAGGAGTAGTTGCTATCAATCTTGTTGAGTTTGGTTCACTTTTATTTTGAGTCACTAAAAATTTCAGAAATTTTTCAGAGGAAGAAATATGTTTAGGAAAATGTATCAAGGTGGTTCGTCAAGGAAGCAAGGCCCAAGGCTCGCGATACGTGAGTCGGACAATGAACTACCAAGGGAAGCTCAAGTGCGGCCTTGTGAATGGCCGTCGGAGGAGTTCATGGTCCAGATAGGCATCAAGGATGAATTTGATGCATATGTGCGAAACGCTGATCTTGAGAGCTTCGTGTCAGATGAGTGCCGGCAATACATCTATTTAACTGATTCATTTGTGAGAAGGTTTAATTTACATCCTCGCGCAATTCTCACACTGTTTTATTTGATCTTTATGATAAATCATATACCATGGACCTAGAAGATTTTAATACTGCTTGTAAACTCCCGCACTTGGGCAATGTTAGTGAACCTCGCAAATCTGAATATAAAGACTTTCTTGCTATATAGGGAAATCACACAAGCTACCATAGGGAGTATTCATTTCCCTTCCATACATTATTTTGCTCTCTTCAATGGTAGATGCATTAACGGGAAAGATGAGGCTTGTCACATGTGTGTTCCAGATCTTAGTGTCCTCAAGAGTGCGGTATTAGGTGATAAACAATATAACTTGGGGGCTATTGTTGCACGTAGGTTGCATCACAACAGTATAAGTGGAGATTTGTTTGGTGGAATTTATGCAACTCGTGTAGCTAACTATCTTGATATACCCATACGTGGAAATGATATTGAGTTACATGGTGCACCATCAGTTTGTTGAGAGGAATGAACAATTCCTCCAGTCCCGACTAATCTTTGACAGACGGCGCACCATCCATGTTGCTCTCCCTGCTCCTACTTCCTTTGACTTTCAGGCAAAAAGGAGATATGTTATAACCAGGGAGGAGGCATACGAGTACGAGAGGAGGACGGAGGCAGCTCGCCTTCAAGCTGCAGCTCGTCAGGTAGTAGCTGCTGAATCTCAGTACGACCCCAGTTACAACTTTGGATATCCACCAGGCCAGCCGTGGCCATAGACCAACTTAGGCCAAAAGCCTAGGCTTGGGGGAGTAAGTATTTCTCACCGACATTACATTCATGTTCACACACTCATGCCAGTTGTCGGTGCTCATACTTTTTCATTGTATCATCCATGCTAGTTTATTTTCTTTTTAAGCCTTCTTCTTGTGTGTTTGAAAAACCTTAACAAAAACCCAAAAAATTAGTTTTAGCTTTTAGCTAGTTTACTTTCCATGCCTATAGTAGTAGTAATTAAAATAAAACCCAAAAAGATTTCTCGTTCTTATTTTGATTGTTGGGAGCTTTCCCATGTAAATAGTTTTGTTTCTTTTCTTTTCTTCGGGGGTCGAGAGGAGAAGACCATGATGAAAATGTTTGAGTGGCTCTCATATGTGTTATTGTTGATCTAACAAAGAGCCCATATTACCTTGTCTTCTCCCTTGTATTGAATGCTTGCAGATTCCAGCTTAGTCCAATGCATGTGCACTATTATTATTATCCACACCGTTCGGTCGTGCAAATGAAAGGCAATAATGACGATATATGATGGACTGATTAAGATGAAAGAAGCTGGTATGAACTCGACCTATCTTGTTTTTGTAAATATGATTAGTTCATCATTCCTGATTTAGCCTATTATGAATGAAACATGTTTGCAATGACAATTAGAGATTATAGTTGCTGATGCCATGCTTAATTAGCTAGGAGTTTATAATGGTTTACCTTGCGTGCCAACATGCTATTAAAATGGTTGTGATGTAGTATGATAGGGTGGTATCCTCCTTTGAACGATTCGAGTGGCTTGACTTGGCACATGCTCACGCATGTAGTTGAAACAAAATCAACATAGCCTCCACAATATTTATGTTCATGGTGAATTATATCCTACTCATGCTTGCACTCAGTGTTGTTTAGTTTTAATGCATATTCATGACTGTTGTCGCCTCTAGCTGGTCGCTTCCCAGTCTCTTTCTAGCATTCACTTGTACTAAGCGGGAATACTGCTTGTGCATCCACTTCCATAAACCCCAAAAGTTATTCCATATGAGAACACCATACCTTCCTATATGCGGTATCTACCTCCGTTCCAAGTAAATTTGTATGTGCCAAACTCTAAACCTTCAAATGAAATTCTGTTTTGTATGCTCGAATAGCTCATGTATCAACTAGGGCTTTCTATATCTTCCATGCTAGGTGGGTTATTCTCAAGAGGAGTGGACTCCGCTCCTCATTCACGAGAAAATGGCTGGTAACCGGGATGCCCAGTCCCATGCTTAAATTAAAATAATTGCAAACAACCCCCCCCCCCAGGATTGTTGTTAGTTGGAGGCACCCGTTGTTTCGGAGAAGCCATGGATTGATGTTTGTTGGTGGTAGGGGGAGTATAAACTTTACCATTCTGTTTGGGAACCTCCTATAATGTGTGTAGCATGTAAGATATCGAGATCTCTCGATTGTTATGTTGACAATGAAAGTATACCGCTACAAATATTATTCATCTCTATTTCAAAACCGAGCTCTGGCACCTCTACAAATCCCTCCTTCCCTCTGCGAAGGGCCTATCTATTTACTTTCATATTGAGTAATAATCCTCTTATTAAAAAGCACCAGTTGGAGAGCACCACTGTCATTTGCATTCATTACTGTTAGTTTACATTGAGTATGACTTGACTGGATCTCTTTTACCATGAATTACATTGTCTAGTCAGTCCTTGATCTTTAAAGGTGCTCTGCATTTATGTTTTGCGGTCTTAGAAAGGGCTAGCGAGATACCATCTTGTTATATCATATTATGATTGTTTTGAGAAAGTGTTGTAATCCGAGTGAGGGAGTCCTGGATTAGGGGGGTGTTCGGGTAGCCGGACTATACCTTCAGCCGGACTCCTGGACTATGAAGATACAAGATTGAAGACTTCGTCCCGTGTCTGGATGGGACTTTCCTTGGCGTGGAAGGCAAGCTTGGCGATGCGGATATTCAAGATCTCCTACCATTGTAACCGACTCTATGTAACCCTAACCCTATCCGGTGTCTATATAAACCGGAGGGTTCTAGTCCGTAGGCAAACAACTCCATATACAACAATCATACCATAGGCTAGCTTCTAGGGTTTAGCCTCCTTGATCTCGTGGTAGATCTACTCTTGTACTACCCATATCATCAATATTAATCAAGCAGGACGTAGGGTTTTACCTCCATCAAGAGGGCCCTAACCTGGGTAAAACATCGTGTTCCCTGCCTCCTGTTACCATCCGGCCTAGACGCACAGTTCGGGACCCACTACCCGAGATCTGCCGGTTTTGACACCGACATTGGTGCTTTCATTGGGAGTTCCTCTATGTCGTCGCCTTTAGGCCCGATGGCTCCTTTGATCATCAACAACGATACGGTCCAGGGTGAGACTTTTCTCCCCGGACAGATCTTCGTCTTTGGCGGCTTCGCTCTGCGGGCCAATTCGCTCGGCCACCTGGGGCAGATCGAAAGCTACGCCCCTGGCCATCACGTCAGGTTTGGAAGCTTAAATTACACGGCTGGCATCCGCGGAGACTTGATCTTCGACGGGTTCGAGCCACGGCCAAGCGCACCGCACTATCTCGAGGGGCATGATCTAGCTCTGCCTCCGGACAGTGTCCTGGAGGCCGCACACGCATCGGTTCCGACCCCTAACTCGGAGCCTATTGCGCCAATCGAGGATGAGTGGTTGGACGTCATCTCGGGGGCTTCGATCTCAAAGGCGATCGATCCGAACGCTAGCCCCGCACTCTGCATGATCTGTGACTCCGAGGATCCGGACTCCTTTCCGAACTCCGAACCCCCCGCACCCCTGCCGATCGAATCTGATTGGGCGCCGATAATAGAGTTCACTGCCGCAGACATCTTTCAGCACTCGCCTTGTGGCGATATCCTGAACTCTCTCAAGTCTCTCTCCTTATCTAGAGAGCCCTGGCCGAACTACGGTCAGCGAGGATGGGATACGGACGATGAAGAAATTCAAAGCCCACCCACCACCCACTTGGTAGCCACTGTCGACAATTTAAACGACGTGCTCAACTTCGACTCCGGAGACATCGACAGCATGGATGACGATGCAGGAGATACCGATGAACCAACGCCCATAGGGCATTGGACAGCCACCTCATCTCACGATGTGTACATGGTGGATACCCCTAAAGGAAGCGACAACGAGGAAAAGGGGATGGGACGGGAGATCGACCCCCCGAAAAGCAATCAAAGCGTCGGCGTAAACGCCGACCCAAGCCCCGCCTCGACAAAAACCCAGCCATAGAGCAGGACGAGCCGGTAGACGACGAGCAGGCCTTAGAGCAACCGTCCGAACAGGGCAACACGGATAGAGAAACCGAACATCCCTCCTCCGGCGAAAACGGCATTCCGGACGACCTCACGCCGGATAAACCTATGGAGAAGAAGAATCTCCACGAGAGGCTCGTTGCAACTGCACGCAGCCTAAAAAAGCAGAAGCGGAAGCTGAAAACAGCGGAAGATGCACTCCGGATTAGATGGAGCAAAGTAATCAATACCACAGATAAGTACGGCAACAGTCGCCGCACTAAAAGCTATCCGAAAAGAAAGCTACTTCCTGAATTCGACGAAGAGGCCCTAGAGCCCTCGCATTCAAAAAATGAAAAAGCCACACGGTCAGATAGACGACCCCATAAAGCGGCAAGCGGCGCCGCACCTAAATCGGCATGCGACCCACTTAAGGATTCGCATCATGGCCCAGTCAGGTCCATTTATGGGCCAAGAAAGCAAGCTCTCGTAAGCAACGCTATGAAGCCATCATCAGAATCCGGCACACCCAAATACAGGGGCGCCGCACACCCCCTATGTTTCACCGATGAGGTCCTGGGCTATGAATTCCCAGAGGGATTCAAACCCGTAAACATAGAGGCATATGATGGAACAACAGACCCTGGAGTTTGGATCGAGGATTATATCCTCCACATACACATGGCTAGAGGAGATGATCTCCACGCCATAAAATATATACCCCTTAAGCTTAAAGGGCCAGCCCGGCATTGGCTTAAAAGCCTTCCCGAAAACACAATTGGAAGCTGGGAAGAGCTCGAGGATGCTTTCCGAGCAAACTTTCAAGGGACCTATGTCCACCCACCGGATGGAGACGATCTTAGTCACATAACTCAACAACCCAGAGAATCAGCTCGGCAGTTCTGGAATAGATTCCTCACTAAAAAGAATCAGATAGTCGACTGTCCGGACGCCGAAGCCTTAGCAGCTTTCACGCATAACGTCCGAGACGAATGGCTCGCCAGACACCTCGGCCAAGAAAAGCCAAGAACAATGGCCGCACTAACAAGCCTCATGACCCGCTTTTGTGCAGGGGAGGACAGCTGGTTGGCAAGGTGCAGCCCCAGCGACCCAAGTACATCTGAAACTAGGGATGGAAACAGAAAACCGCGATGCAACAAGGACCGTCGCTGGACTAAGGACAAAAGTCCGAAGAGCACGGCAGTCAATGCTGGATTCAAAGGCTCACGACAAAATCAGGAAAAATCGCCCCCCCCAGGATAATAGGGACGATCCATCCAACCTAAATAAAATCCTGGACAGGATATGTCAGATACACAGTACTCCCGGGAAGCCGGCTAACCATACCCACAGAGACTATTGGGTTTTCAAACAATCTGGCAGACTCAATGCCGAACACAAGGGGCTCGACACGCCAAGCGAAGACGAGGACGAACGCCAAAAGCAGAGCACCAGGAAACAAAAGAACTTCCCACAAGAAGTAAAAACAGTGAACTCACTTCACATAACAAAACATGCGGCGCCCGTAAAGGTACGCACCACACGACCCATCCCCAAAGGGTCCTGCCACTGGTTGTCAAAACCGATCAGCTAGATTATTCTAGGAATATCAAGAATGTAGGCTGGACTGCCTTGATACTCGATCCAATAATTGGCGGACTCCAGTTTTCAAATGTCCTTATGGACGGCGGCAGTGGACTAAACCTGATATATCAGGATACAATCCAGCACACGGGGATAAACCCAGCAAGAATCCGCCGCAGCAAAACCTCCTTTCAAGGGGTAATACCTGGTCCAGACACCCATTGTATGGGTTTTCTCCAGCTCGAAGCCATATTCGGCTCTGCCGATAACCTCCGCCGCGAAAAGCTGACTTTCCATATCATCCCGTTCTCAAGTCGCTATCAAGCACTACTGGGACGCGAAGCTTTCGCTCGCTTTAACGCAATACCGCATTATGCATCTCTTACGCTTAAGATGCCCGGTCCACGAGGCATCATCTCTTTGAAGGGGAAGCACTAAAGTGCGCCTCCCCAAGCGGAGGACTGTGCGGCCGCTTTGACAGCCCCACAGCAAAATGGCCTCACCAGCCAAAAAACTTCGAAATAGGTCATTCAAGACCACGAACGCGGATAGACGAGTTCGGTGCAAAATCATCATTGATGCAGGCCTAGAAGCCATATACCCCCGCACTAGGGGCTCCACGCATATACAATAAGAGACAATAAAGCTCAAACTTATATATCTTACTTTATACTTTGCTTATTTTAAACTTTTTCGGCACGACCCGTTTTCAACTCAGTTCCTCTCTTTTACAGATGAACGTCGTGCGGCGCCCGTCCAGGATACGGCACAACGGAGACACAGGCGCAGACGTGCAGTAGGGACCCGTCCTAAAGGATTCTTTTTAGATTAAGACCCTGCGTAAACCTTTTTTACTGTCTCTTGTTGCTACACATCCCCTGGTTTTTTCTTTCTGATATAACCAAGGAGGAGGCTGGCGTCTTGGCATGTGGCCACGTCAGAATTTTTGCACGTACCTGGACACTAGGGGCTTTTTTAATAAAGAGTGTTGTTTCGCCCGCACTCATAAAGACCGAACACCTTAGGGAGTGTTCGGCGTCGCGAGTTTTGGCATTATATGCATCAGCTCCGAATCATGTCTTTGGTCAAATGTTGGGTTGCCCGGCTCCTGAGTTCGGCTACCTTACGTTCCGCTCTATCGGCTAAGGTAGCACCAGGAGAACTACTGCGATTGTGCCCCGGTTTGGCCGGGCGAGCACCTCAGTAGAGAAAGCCGAAAACTGACTGTCATGATGTACCATGAGACTGGTCGGCCACTCGATGACCTATCGGAATCTATCGGATTCCTCCACTTTAACGAAGGGCTGCTTCCCGGTCAGGCACATACGCGCCCCGAACTCGGACGAGCGCAGTTGCCACCAAGGGGCTACCTAAATAGTCTCACTGTCAAACTCCTATGGCTAAGTGAAAGTGTTAAAGCATTATAGTCCGGTTGCCTGGCCCGCTGCGCTATCACCTCCTTTGTAGGACCAAGACGTTGGGTTAAGTGTGAAAATGCGTCTTCTGCGAGCACCCCCGCACTATGTGCGTGGGGGCTAAAGCCAACGACTGCCATCTTTCAGATTCTATATATAACTTAAAACGGCCGCACAGGAGGTGTTCCCAATACTTAGAGGCACAAGTATAAAAAAGGCCACTACAGTTTATCAAAATAATACTTTATAATTACATATGCTATCATAACATAGCATCTTTCGGGCACTACGTCTCTATTACACGAGCGCCTTCAAGAACTTCCTGAAAATAGTGCTCGGAGGGTACTCGGCTTTTGTCCGAATCTCGGGACGCAACAACGGTGGTCTCCATCTCTGCCCAGTATGTCTTAACACGGGCAAGAGCCATCCTAGCGCCCTCTATGCATGCTGACCTGTTCATTGCATTTATACGCGGCACCGCGTCAAGGAATTGCTGCACCAAGCTGAAATAACTCTTCGGCTCCGATCTCCCCGGCCACAGGTGACCCATGATGTACTTCATGGTGAGTCCAGACAACCTATTCAGTTCGGCCCATTGAGCCAAACGATCATCCACTGCCAGTGGATGCTCTGGATTGTGAAACCGTGACCAGAAAAGCTTTTCCACTTCGCGATCTTTCTGATCTCGAAAGTGTTCGGTCGCATCAGCAGCACTCGCTGCCAAGTCCAGATAGGTATCCTCCACACTCCACATCCGGTACAACGGAGCAAACTTCGGATCACAAAATTTCCTTCGCAGCATAAAGGGCTTTCCAGCCGCAATCTGTTCGGCCTGACGCAGCTCCTCCTTCGCAGCTGTCATCGCAGAGCGCGCGTCCTTGGCATTGGCAACGGCCTTCTCTAAGTTCGTCTGTTTCGCCTTATCTTCTTTTTCAAGAAGTCTGCAACGGTCTGTAGCGCTTTTTAACTTTTCGGCCATCTCGGCCATCTCTTCCTTGCTTCGGCAATGAGCAGCCTGTTCGGCTCTCAGCTCTTCAAGGGCTTTCCTAGTGGTCGCATCACTTTCACTGGCTTGTTCTTTAGCTCGGGCAAGTTCTGCCCTAAGACTCTCCACGGCGGCCGCACCATCTGCGTCAAGCACACACATCGTAAGACACGGGCAAAAAATTGTTCTTACCTGATGCCGCCCGAGGAATTACATACCTTGAGCCTCATCAAGCCGCTTATTGACAAGCGTGATGTCGGCATCTGCCACGTCCAGTTGCCGCTTTAGTTCGGCAAAATCGTCAGTTCAGCTCGATTCCGGACACCCTACCGCCTACATTCAAAGGCGACATCTTAGACCTGGGATTATGATCCTCCGCGTGCCGTCATTTCTTGACGACGCGCAGAGTCTCAGGGTCTACTATCTAAACAGGGCGCATCTTACTCATGCGCAACTGACAAAAGTATACATTATCTAATGTACCTCGAAACCCGTCAGTAAACTTTTGACGGCCTCATACAATCCGCTCTCTACGGATGAAATCCTTTCAATCACCGTGCCCATCAATGCGCGGTGCTCCTCTGAGATAGAAGCTCGCCCTAGCAGAATCTTTAGCTCCTCCGGCCGAGCACCAGACGGTGCCGGGCTCGTCCCATGACCTCTTTCGAAGGCCGGACGCGGAGAACCTCGGGGGGCCGCATAGCCACCTTCCGCCCCTGCCGGATTTGGAGAAACCCTCCGCAATGACACCTCAGGGTCGCCCGCCTTGCTAGGCGGCACGGCAGGGGGAGGCGTCCCGCTCTCCATCATCTCCGGAAGGAGATCCCCCGAAGACAAGCTCTGCTGAGATGGGCTGAGGTCCGAGCTACAAGATAAAGGTTTGGTTAATCTTCTCAGAAATAAATCAAGGACTTCCCTCATCCCTCAAAAGGAAAATCTTTTCTCCACTTACGGCTCGTTGGAGGGCTGATCCCCTTGAGGGCGTAGTTCGGCCGAGGAACTCCCCGGTGTCGGACCCTCTGACGAGGATTTTCTCCCCCGTTTCGAGGCCATGGTTTCCGGGTCGTCAGAGGCGGCTCTCTTCTTCCCCTTAGGAGAGGAATTGTCGGTTCCTCCCTTCGGAGCAGCCTCCTTCGAGGAGGCCATAGCTTCCTTGTCCTCCCCCTCCAAAGGCATTATCTCCAGCATCCTGACCAGCACAGGATCCGGCCTGGTTTCAGGAAGGGGAGCCGGACACCTGATCAGCTTTGCCTTCGCTATCCACTCATGTTTAAAAGGATGGCTCTTTTAGGGGCAAGTTTATGACAATTATACGGATAGAAGGTCCGGGCACAAGTTTGCTTACTTGAGTATCCGGGCGATTGCAGCTTAGGCCTGCGTCCTTGGTTAAATCCGGACACATCTCTTGTGATCCGAAGAACAGTCTATACATCTCCGCGGGCGTTGCGCCCATAAAGTTCTGGAGAGCTCGCGGTCCCTCTGGATTAAACTCCCACAGGCGAAGGGGGCGACGTTTGCCGGGCAATATTCGGCGAATCAGCATGACCTGCGTCACCTTGACCAAGATGAGGTCTCCTTCCAAGAGATCCTTAATTCGGCCCTGTAACAGGGGCACATCTTTGGGAAAACCCCAATCTAACCCTCTGTTAACCCATGACGCTAGCCGTGGTGGGGGACCCGAGCGAAAGGCAGGAAGCGCCACCCACTTGGTCCTCCGAGAAGCGGTGATATAAAACCACTCTCGTTGCCACAAGCCTAGCTCCTCTTGAAAAGAGCCCTCGGGCCATGGAGCATCGGCATTTTTGCTTATAACAGCGCCTCCGCACTCTGCGTGCCGTCCCTTGATCATCTTCGGCTCCACTTTGAAAGACTTGAGCCATAATCCGAAGTGAGGGGTAACACGGAGGAACGCTTCGCATACAATGATAAACGAGGAGATATGGACGATGGACTCCGGAGCTAAGTCATGGAATTCCAGCCCGTAATAAAACAGCAGTCCCCTCACAAAGGGGTCCATCGGGAAGCCTAACCCCCGAAGGAAGTGAGACACGAACACTACGCTCTCACCGGGCTGGGGACTGGGGATAGCCTGCCTTTGAGCAGGCAACCTGTGCGAAATTTCGGCGGTCAAGAACTTAGCCTTTCTCAACTTTAGCACGTCCTCCTCCGTGACGGAGGAGGGCATCCATCGGCCTTGAAGGTCGGAACCGGACATTGTCGAAGGTCTGAGGCGCCCGGGATCTGGAGCCTAGGGTGTTGGAACTCGAGGCGACGGGCGAACTTGTTTTGGGATTGGAGAAAAGGAGTAAGGCCCTGGTCTCTTTATAAGAGGTTGAATACCAGGAGCCCTCCCCGTAACCGTTTGGGACTCGCCTTTAATCGAGAAAACATTCTAACGGGCACGATTGGGTTACCCACGTCCGTATTGATGAGAATCCCGTAAAAGGGGGGCACACGATCTCTGCCTTGACAAGACGTGCCAAGGAAACCGCCTCGCAAAACACGTTGAGGTGGAAAAGTGAAAACGATTCGAGTGAAGGACTTGGCTGTAGTGTGATGACGCACTGCAGAATACGTCAGCATATTTGATTTGTGTTAATATTATTCTCTCTATGGCAATATGTGGAAGCTTATTTTGCAGAGCCGGACACTACTCTTCGTGTTTACAATCTTCTATGAAGGACTTGGAGGAGGAACCCGCCTTGCAATGCCGAAGACAATTTGCGCGTCGGACTCGTCGTCATTGAAGCCTAGTTCATGGGCTACTGAGGGAGTCCTGGATTAGGGGGTGTTCGGGTAGCCGGACTATACCTTCAGCCGGACTCCTGGACTATGAAGATACAAGATTGAAGACTTCGTCCCGTGTCTGGATGGGACTTTCCTTGGCGTGGAAGGCAAGCTTGGCGATGCGGATATTCAAGATCTCCTACCATTGTAACCGACTCTATGTAACCCTAACCCTCCGTAGGCTAGCTTCTAGGGTTTAGCCTCCTTGATCTCGTGGTAGATCTACTATTCTACTACCCATATCATCAATATTAATCAAGCAGGACGTAGGGTTTTACCTCCATCAAGAGGGCCTGAACCTGGGTAAAACATCGTGTTCCCTGCCTCCTGTTGCCATCCGGCCTAGACGCACAGTTCGGGACCCACTACCCGAGATCCGCCGGTTTTGACACCGACACCGAGATTTACTATTATTGCTCGCTAGTTCATTATGCCATTGATATGAGTAAACATGATACCTAAATGTTATTATGAATATGGTTAGTTCATAATCTTTGTTGAAAACTTGAATGCTGGCTTTACATATTTACAACAACAAGATCAAACAGATTTTGTAGAAGTTTTTCTTTATCACTTTCAGTTTGTCAACTGAATTGCTTGACGACAAGCAAAGGTTTAAGCTTGGGGGAGTTGATACGTCTCCATCGTATCTACTTTTCCAAACACTTTTGACCTTGTTTTCGACTCTAACTTGCATGATTTGAATGGAATTAACCCGGACTGACGTTGTTTTCAGCATAATTGCCATGGTGTTATTTTTGTGCAAAAATAAAAGTTCTCGGAATGACCTGAAACTTCACGGAGAATATTTTTGGAATATAAAAAAATACTGGCGAAAGAATCAATGTCAGGGGGCCCACACCCTGTCCATGAGGGTGGGGGCGCACCCACCCCCCTGGGGCGCGCCCCCTGTCTCGTGGGGCCCCTGATGCTCCACCGACCTCAACTCCAGCTCTATATATTCACGTTGGGGAAGAAAAAATCAGAGATAAGGATTCATCACGTTTTACGAAACCGAGCCGCCGCCAAGCCCTAATCTCTCTCGGGAGGGCTGATCTGGAGTCCGTTCGGGGATCTGGAGAGGGGAATCCGTCGCCATCGTCATCATCAACCTTCCTCCAACACCAGTTTCATGATGCTCACCACCGTGCGTGAGTAATTCCATCGTAGGCTTGCTGGACGGTGATGGGTTGGATGAGATTTATCATGTAATCAAGTTAGTTTTGTTAGGGTTTGATCCCTGGTATCCATTATGTTCTAACATTGATGTTGCTATGACTTTTCTATGCTTAATGCTTGTCACTAGGGCCCGAGTGCCATGATTTCAGATCGGAACCTATTATGTTTTCATGAATATATGTGAGTTCTTGATCCTATTTTGCAAGTCAATAGTCACCTACTATGTGTTATGATCCGGTAACCCCAAAGTGACAATAATCGGGACCACTCCCGGTGATGACTATAGTTTGAGGAGTTCATGTATTCACTAAGTGTTAATGCTTTGTTCCGGTAGTCTATTAAAAGGAGGCCTTAATATCCCTTAGTTTCCAATAGGACCCCGCTGCCACGGGAGGGTAGGACAAAAGATCTCATGCAAGTTATTTTCCATAAGCATGTATGACTATATTCGGAATACATGCCTACATTACATTGATGAAATGGAGCTAGTTCTGTGTCACCCTATGTTATAACTGTTGCATGAGGAATCGCATCCGACATAATTATCCATCACTGATCCAATGCCTACGAGCTTTTCACATATTCATCTTTGCTTAGTTACTTTTCCATTGCCACTGTTACAATCACTACAAAACCAATATTGTTACTTTGGCCACCGTTACTGTTACTTCCATATTACTTTTCTATTAAATACTTTGCTGCAGATATTAAGTCTTTCAAGTGCGGTAGAATTGACAACTCAACTTTTAATAGTTGAGAATATTCTTTGGCTCCCCTTGTGTCGAATCAATAAATTTGGGTTGAATACTCTACCCTCGAAAACTGTTGCGATCCCCTATACTTGTGAGTTATCAGGCTGCAGCCGTCTCAGCTACTGCAGTTGCCCTGTTGGCTGCTGTAGCTGCCCTATCGACTGCCGCAGATGCCCTCTCGGTGGAAGCGGCCGCGCTCAATACGGCTGCGGCGGCACTCTCGGCGTTGGTGGCCGCGCTCTGACGCAGGGGGCAGCGCTCGAGGGGACGTGGCCATTGTACAGGCCTTCACGAAGCTTTTCCATGGCACTATCTTTGCAAGAAGGGGGTGCGGGAATGGGGATCGAGATTCGCGGATTCGGGGTTTGCCGGCACTGGAGCAGACGAGCTGACGAAGCTTAAGGAGGGACACTTAAATAGACCCAGATATTTTCATCACAAACAGTTCCTAGAAAACAACTATGTGTGATGTTGTCGATATTTTTTTATTAGTTGTGATAGACAAATTTGGAGTAAAGTGGCAACGGATGGTGTTTTAAATGTATGAGAAATTTTGTAGTACTAATACAACTGTCATGTCAAATATTGGAAATTTCAGGGGTCATTTGAGCTTTTAAAACATTTAAGTGAATTTCTAGCCACTTAATGGCCATAATTAAAATTTGAACTACATGTACATGCAATACCTAACCATAATGGTTTGAAAAGTCATATTTTGTGTACTTGTGTGCGATTTAATTCCATGTGTAGTAAATTGGAAGGAATTTTCAAACATATTGGCCTAACGGCTATGACACAATTAAGCATGGAGTGCCATGGCATATGTATTCCAAAAGATTAAAAAAATCAGAAACACATGAAATCTTGGTTGATGTCATGTCATGCCACCAAGATGATGTGGTAAAAAATTTGGCATGTGTGACGAAAGTTTAGACACACACCCCTCACAAATCGGAGCAACTCACTAGAAGGCTCGTGGTTCCAAGAGGGAACAATGCATGTTTGATGACGAGCGGGAGATAGCTTCCTCTTACAGCCTTCAATTTTTTTTCTCTATTTAACATGCACTAATACAACTGTCATGTGAAAATTTGGAAAATTTCAGGGGTCATTTCACCTTTTGAAGACATTTAAGTTATTTTCTAGCCATTTAATGACCGTAATTCAAATTTGCACTACATCTACATGCAACGGCTAACCATAATGGTTTGAAAAATCATATGTGTGTACTTATGTGCGAGTTAATTCCATGTGCAGTAAATTAGAAGGAATTTTCAAACATATTTGTCTCATGACATGGACACGTGCATATGTATGCATGGAGTGACATGGCATTTTAATTCAAATAAAAAATAAAAAATATTAGAAACACATGAAACCTTGTTTGATGTAATGTCATGCCAGCAAGATGATGTGGTAAAAAAATTGGCATGTTTGATGAAAGTTTGGACACACACACCCCTAAAAACCGGAGCAAGTCACTAGAAGGCTCGTGGTTCCGAGAGGGAACAATGCATGTTTGATGATGAACGGGAGATAGTTTCCTCTTATGGCCTTTAAATTTTTTCTACGTTTAACGTGCACTTCTACAACGGTAATGTGAAAATTTGAAAATTCTAGGGGTCATTTGACCTTTTAAAGACATTTCAGTGATTTTCTAGCCATTTAATGACCATACTTCAAATTTGAACTACATCTACATGCAACGCCTAACCATAACGGTTTGAAAAATCATATTTGTGTACTTGTGTGCGATTTAATTCCATGTGCAGTAAATTAGAAGGAATTTTCAAACATATTGGTCTCATGACATGGACACATGCATATGTATGCATGGAGTGCCATGGCATTTTAATTCCAAAAAATTAAAAAATGATCAGAAACACATGAGATCTTGCTTGATGTAATGTCAAGCCACCAAGATGATGTGGTAAAAAATTGGCATGTTTGATGAAAGTTTGGACACAGACCCCTCACAAACCGGAGCAACTCACTAGAAGGCTTGTGGTTTCGAGAGGGAACAATGCATGTTTGATGATGAATGGGAGAGAGCTTCCTCTTACGGCCTTCAAATTTTTTCTACGTTTAACATGCACTACTACAACTGTAATGTGAAAATTAGGAAAATTCTAGGGGTCATTTGACCTTTTAAAGACATTTAAGTGATTTTATAGCCATTTAATGACCGCAATTCAAATTTGAACTACATCTACATGCAAGGGCTAACCATGACGGTTTGAAAAATCATATTTGTGTACTTGTGTGCGAGTTAATTCCATGTGCAGTAAAATAGAAGGAATTTTCTAACATATTGGTCTCACGGCATGGGCACATGCATGGAGTGCCATGGCATTTTAATTCCAAAAAATTAAAAAATGATCAGAAAAACAAGAAACCTTGCTTGATGTAATGTCATGCCACCAAGATGATGTGGTAAAAAATTGGCCTGTTTGACGAAAGTTTGGGCACACACCCCTCACAAACCGGAGCAACTCACTAGAAGGTTCGTGGTTCCGAGAGGGAACAATGCATGTTTGATGACGAACGGGAGATAGCTTCCTCTTACGTCCTTCAGTTTTTTTCTACGTTTAACGTGCACTAATACAACTATCATGTGAAATTTTGGAAAATTTCACGGGTCATTTGACCTTTTAAAGACATTTAACTGATATTCTAGCCATTTAATGACTGTCATTCAAATTTGAACTACATCTACATGCAACAGCTAACCATAACGGTTTGAAAAATCATATTTTTGTGTACTTGTGTGCGAGTTACAAAATCATCAGATGATGTAAATATCTGGTGTTTAAAAAAGAAAATGTAAATATCTGGCAAGACAACCGGTCCCGACACGATTGGCAATCTATCTCGCGTCTCAAGGTTTGCTAGGTGAGTGGCGGGGATCATTAATCAGACACGGTTTTGTATTGGAAACCGTCAGCAATTATCTTCACACACAAATTTTCCTGCAGGAATTGTGTATAATTCAAACTACAGTACTCATAAATTCTAGCGACCGGCATGTGTACTATTCCCGTCGATCTAGATTCTGGCCGCCAATAAATACTACCTTGCTCACATCGTCCCGCCTGCATTTTCGTCTACATCCTCCCCTCGCTCGCCCTCTATCTCTCTCAAATCTCTGCGATGGTGCCGCTAGTCTGCCCATGTGCCGACGAGGAGTCGCCCCCCCTAAGGACGCTCACTCAAATAGCAGCGACAAGGACCCATACGCGCCGCCTGATGAGGTTGCACCGGACCCCCCAACTTTGGATTGGTTTTGGGGCCAGTACAATCTTTGTCTGTGGAAGTCACTGCCGTCGGCTGAGAAGCTAGGTAAGTGGCGTTCAAGAAGGAGATGACGGAGGAGGAAGCCAGGTACCAGGAGGCCTGTGAAGCCCGTGATGCCGCCTGGAAAAAGGAGGCGGCAGAGCTTTGGGGGCGGGCACGTCATCGTGCGGAGGAGGTGTACGAAGATGGGTACTTAGCGAGGAAGGTCATAGGCGCTGGGCGCCTTGTCGCTTCGTGGAGGTGGGCCGATAAGCTCCAGCGTGCCACCGACAAGGAGCTCCCGTGGGCGCCCAATGAAATGGCAAGATCGTTCGCGCACTTTCGCCAACAAGAGGCAGATTGGTACGTCAAGCGCTGCGAGGCGGAGGAGGTGGATTACAGCCTCCGCATGGGAAGACGCCGCGCACCAGGGAGCTGCTGGCGAGGGGCTGCCGGAATACTGGACCCAGGAGGAATTATTAGTTTTAGTATTGTTCGTTTTCAATTTTATGCATTGTACCTAGTAGTTAAGTATCATCACTTATATGTGATGATATTATATATATGTTCTGTATATTATGAATTCCATTTTCTATCTGTTTTTGTATACTAATTTGAATCTAGCTGTTATCATCCACATATACAGAATGGAAAGCATATATACACACATTGAAACAGAACATATAAGAATGGAAAACAGAGTACACACATTGAAACATAGGAATAAATAGAGCAATACTATGATTGCTGTGAATACATAGCTATCCATGTCGAAACGACTCAACAAAATAAAACGCGTCCATGAGACCATGACCAGCAGCCCTTGCCTACGGTAGCTCTTGGCTTTGCCTGAACTCGTGCAGGCATTCGTCCAAGCGGTCGACACGCTCGCGGTACATCTGGAGCGCGATCTCAAGCTCCAAGTTGGCTATTTCATTGGAGATCACCATCTCGAGGATGCGACGGCCATGTTCCTCTATTGCGCCCAGGTGGACACCTGGGCCAAGGAGGCGGTCGAGCCTACGGAACGGTGCATTGATATCCAGCGGGCCGCGGATAAAGCGAACGAAGCGACCCATGTGGATGGCGCGGTGGGCGTCCGGTGCAAGTACGACGCGGCCGGCCTGTAGTGCAAGTACGGTGTTGAGGGCCTCTGCCCACTCTTGGCGAGGAATGGGGGTACTGACGGGACGTGTACCCAGCTGTGACACCATGTCGACAGCAAGCAAGCACCGATGGATCCGCTCTTGCTGTGCAACGCGCCGCGCCTCTCGCTCTACGGCGCTCCAGCGGTCTCGCTGTGCGGCGAGTCGCAGCCTACCGGCGTGGACGTGCCTAGCTTGCTCTGCGGCACGCCATCGATCATGTTATGCAGCGAGCTACAGCCTGTCGGCGCTGACATGCCTATCTTGATCCGCGGTGCTCAAGCGCCATGCGCCAAAGGTCTGCTCAACCCTGGCAATGACGCGCATCACAGCGTCGTCCATCGTGTTGCCGGGGAGTGCCTCGGTCTCGATAGACCGTGATGCTTGCTTGTTTTCTTGATCGACGACGTTGATGGCAGAGGCAGCGCTTTGGTGGGTTGGCATGCTTGGAAAAGGAGGATGTGCTACAGGTTGTGCTTATCGCCTCCATGCGTCGCGCGCCGCCTAGGTTTATTTGCAATATCGCTAGGTGGTAGGAAACAGGTGAAGAAATGGCGGGAAACAGTGGCGTGTTAATAAAACGCCATCAATTAATGGAAACTTAGCATAGAAGGAACATCGATCTAGCACAAGAAGTAGATGATAATCAGATGAACACGGACCACACTAGGGAACCCGTCGGTGATGAATTCATCAATCGCAAACGGTTGAATACTAGCAAGCGTTTTCCCACAACACACATGGCTTATTCCATCAGAAACAGGTCGGATGGATCAACTGTATGCCACGTATCGCACATTGTCAAAAAGTAATGCGGTAGACCTTCTTTAACATGTGTTAAAAATAAAAAATAAAAAATAAGGACCTCGAGGTTAAATTAACTCATGGGATGGGTCGTATCAGTCATTTAATTTGACAAATATGACCCATCCTATCAGTTAATTTAACATCAACACAACTTCCCATCCAGTCACCCATCTGATGGCTGCTCCAGCTTAAGCACACTTAACTTGAGAGTTATCTTACATGAGCTACTGGTGGAACAGCTAGTCCTTGCTGATATAGGATGCCTCTTCGCATCCTTACGGCATATCCGGATGACCGCCCGTCCCCCAATGGCCAATAGGTGTTGTGTAGACAGAGCATATCACATACGTCTTATTAGAAGCAATCGTCTGTGTTATTATCAGTCTTCGCACACATTTCTGATTATAGACCTGTTTGCACGTATCACACACATCTTGATATATTGAACCATTTCTATTCTCTTGTCTCAATGCAAACAGTTCATCTGAGTGAACCGCATGTTATATATCGCACACACCTTGATCTGACTGACTGTTTCTTTTGTGTTGCCAAATCACAAACAGTTCATCCGAGTGAATCGTATGCTGTATATCGCACACACCTTCATCTGGCTGCCCGTTTCTTTTGTTCCTCCTCATCGCAAACAGTTAATTGAACTGAAACGTATGCCTTGCATCGCACACGTAACTAATATCTGAACTATGCTTGATGCATTCTCCATCGCAAATGTTTTGCACCTTTTTGACAGTTTTTTACACCACAGTTTGTGATTATTGCATCGCACACAGTTTTTTCGAAGGGTTTCTGATCGTAGTGTCGCGTTAACAGCATCCTGCAGTAGTGGGTGCAATAGGCCTAACAAGAAAACGAGCTTTAAGAAATAATAATGGGATGTAATGATAAAAACTGGGCTGTAAATATACAAAAACACACCAAACAGGTAATTAGTTTCAAAAATATTATTTTTTGAATTTGAAAATTTTAATTTCATTACTTATTGTGCGTGCAATATTTCGTTAGATTTTTACCGAATATAAATTCATTTTGAAATTATATTTAATCTGACTCGAAATTTCGGGATAAAAATATTGCGGATCCCATTAAAATGTGGGATTTTTTGTTGAACTCTGTTTTGAGAGGTTGGTTGAAATTATTAATCATTGTCCTAGCTAGAAAATGGGCTGTAATTTTAACAGACTGTAAATGGGTTGTAGTAAATTCCATTAGAATTCAAAAATGGGTTGTACATTATTATGAATCACAAATGGGCTATATATTCTCTGCCACAGATGCGATGCTCACTTGTGGGCCTACTATTTGTTTTGAGTATTATAGTTGGTGACGCGTACGGAAGGCTTGTGGGCTACTAAGGCGTACGGAAGGCTTTGTCAACTTATAGTCAAGACTCGATTCTAGCAGCAGCGGCCGTTGGATGTCCATCTAACGGTTGTAGTGCTTCTTCAATCTCGGATATTCTTGCTTCAGCTTCCCAAACCACCGCCGACCGCCTGCTATCGCCTCCGGTGGCCGGCTGTGCTGCCGTGCAGGCTTCACCGGCCCACCCTACTCCCAAACACCGTCCAGGCCATTCCTCTACTCACCAACACCTCATGTTCTTCTACGGCGACGGAAGCCTCACGCTGTAGCCGAAATAGTGAACCCTCGTACTCCCCTCCATGTGGGCATCCACTGTTGTTTCTTCACCGGCTCCGGGTCATTCCCTTCCTAGGACTCGCCATCGTTCACTGCGTTGGTTCTCTCGGCATGGTGTGGTCAACTTTGTCAACAAACGACAGCCATCGGAAGAGGCATGTACGTGGAGTGGCTGATAGTAGGGACCCACATGGCCCATGGCCGCACGCAGCAAGTGCCTCGTATTATGCGGAAACAAATAATTTCTCCCCCTGACAGGTTTGACCCACCAGCTACATCTTTGCATGCAAGGAAGTGCTTCCTTTATTATGCGGAAATAAAAGGTTTCATCTCCCTGACAGCTGGGACCCACTAGCTTTATTATGATCCTTTTCATGAAAATATAGATTGTACGGAAGATGCTAAATTGTTTTCTTTTTATTCTAACTCCAAAAAAAGAAATTAAAAAACCCGGAAAACATCTTCGCACGCAAGGAAGTGCCACCTTATTACGCGGAAACAAAATTGATTCCCCCTGCTAGCTGGGACCCATCAGATTTGGAGGCTGACTTGTGGGCCTACTAAGTTAACGGATACGCAGCGCTTTGTCAACTTAGTCAATAAACGATTCTAGTTGCACTGACCATTGGATGTTAATCCAACGGCCAAGCTGCGTCTTCAACCTCTGGTCTTGTTGCTCCAGCCATCCAAACATGCACCCGCCGTACTGTCTGCTCCAGCCTCCCGTGGCCACCTGTGCTGTCGCGGAGGCCTCACCGCCCGACCATACTACTACTGGCCAGGCCTTCCCTCTACTCACCCACACCCCCTGTTATTCTCCGGTGACGACAACCTTACACTGAACCCTCATACTCCCTTCTGCATGGGCATCCACCTGCCTCATCTTCCCTGGCTCAGCGTCGTTCCCTTCCTAGGCCTCAGCGTCGTCCACCGTCTGGGTGTTGTCCGCACTGCGTGGTTAACGTGGTCAACGAACGACAACCATCGCAAGAGTAGTGTACGCGGTGAGGCTGATAGATGGACCCACCAGCTACATCTTCGCACGCAAGGAAGTGCCTTCGTATTAGGCGTGAAAAAAATGAATCCTCCCCCTGACAACTCGGACCCACCATCAATAACTTCGCACGAAAGGAACTGCCTCCTTATCCTCCCTGACAGCATGGACCCACCTGGTCGAAGCATACATAGCGTTGTCGCGAATGTGTACGTACATACTGGTCGATCGGTCTCTCTGCAACGATGAACCATGTCCGAGCAAGCAGCGGCATGTGTAGTACTATAGCCCCCGACATAGCAGTTCAGGCAGTCCCTTGTAAACCGTGTACACGTACATACAGCCACATGCCAAAAAATATGGCCACATACGTACATACGGGTGGGGTCTTGAATTCCTACTCGTGCATATGTACGGCCAGGGCTCATAGACATGGAGAGGTAATGGACGGCAGCAACGGCGTCCTATTCATCAAGCAGCCAACCGGCTGAGACGGAACGGAGAAACAGCGTCATGTTCATTCGGAGGCAACAGACTGAGTCAGAATGTGTCATGTTCAACGGGAGCCAGCCGGCTTGGACGGAACAGCCGAAACGGCGCCTGGCGTACCGTAGTACAGAGGGAATGGCCTTCTGTTCGACCGACTATGGTCGAAATGAGGGTCCTGTTCATCCAGAGGGGTGTGGCGAACCGCAAAACAGAGGAAATGGACTTGTGTTGGAGCGCTACGGTCGAAACAGGCGGTCCTATTCATCGGAGAGGTGTGGCGTACCATAAAACGGGACTCCGGGATACTATTCACCCACCATCGACTTGCTTCATCCTCCACCTGCATTGTTCATCCACCGCGTCTTCCTCCTGCATCCACCAGCCACTGTTCATCCACGGGCTATTATTCATCGAGCCCTCCACTGGCTACTGTTCAACGAGCCCTCCATGGGGTCCAGTTCGTCCACCCCCAACCAGCTCGGCCATGGCAGCCTCCTCTCGGGGTCCTATTCATCCAACGCCAACGGCCTACTACTACTACTACTACCACGGGGTCCTGTTCTTCCAACCCCCACTGGGAACTGTTCATCCAACCCCAACCACTTATGTCTCGACTTGTTCAACCAACCCCCACGTTCACTGTTCATCACAAGGCAGTAGGTTTGATCGGCTTCAGTTAGCAGCAGTAGCGAAGGAATCCCTCAATCAGGTTCAGTTAATAGCCAGGGATCGATCGATCGCTCGGGTTCAATAACGTAGCTCGTGCAATCGCTCGGGTTCAGTAAGCGAACACCTCGCTCAGGTTCAGTTAGAGCCCAACGCCTCTCGCACCCACATGCGTACGTGTACGAGAGAAATGTGCAATACCTCCGTGCATCACTCGGCGCTGACCACCCACCATAACTGGGAACTCCCTAATATTTTCCTTGCCCTCGCTTCTACCATGATTTTTTCCGTCATGGACGGCCCAAAGAATGTCATGCAGGTGTGTCTCCGGCCCGCCCAGGACGAAAAACCCGTTTTCTATCATGATTTTTGTCATAGAAGTAGGAGCCCACCACATCTATGATGATACTGGGTTTTGTCACAATTATTGTCATAGAAGTGTCATAAGCATGACAAAAAAATTCATTCGGCCCAAAATGTCACAGATGTGTCTTTTTTTTGTAGTGTTGGGGGCTACCACATACGGATCCTTGTTTAAGAGTGCCGCAAGCAGGGGTGACAGGCTCCTCTGGTAGTGGGGTAGGGCACCACACCCACTACACCCAGGCCAGCCACTTCTGCAAAGCGTCAAGCATAGCGATTTGTTAAAATCTACTCCTCGAAAGACAAAAATGATAACTTGTGAAAATGGTCACTTACCGGGGGGCTTCATTGCCATCTTCAAGGTCGTGGTCCTCGAATTCCTTGGGGATCTTGTCCTTGGCTAGCTTCATAAGCTTAGTCCATGGTGGCCAAGGTGGAGTAGAAAAAGGCGATGAGGGGACCCATGTCCTCGGGCTTTTGCGCCCACATCGGGGCAGGCCGAAGTTGGAGGGGGAGCATTCGGCGGTTGTGTATGACGTTGATGCATCGGCCAGCTCGTTCTTCCCCGTGGTGGACCACCATTTGACCCTTTTGACCAAGGCCTCCACCTCCTTCGGGTTCCCCCAGGCGACGCCCTTATAGGACTTGAGCTTCTTTGGAGGCCCAGCTGAGAAGACTGGGACCTCGGGCTGGCCAAGGGCGAGCAGTTCGGTGATGTAGAACCACTCATGCTGCCACTCCTTCACCATTTTGATGAAGGTACATTTTAACCACTCCGCCACCACGTTCTTTCTAATCATGGCCCCTCTGCGCTCCATGAGGTCGGAGCCACTGGACTTCAGCTTGATTCTGAAGATCTTTAGCCAAAGGCCGAAATGTGGCTCACAGCGGAGGAATGCCTTGGAGACCATGATGAAGGCGGCAAGGTGGAGGATGGAGTTTGGGGCCAGATGATGATAATCCAGCCCATAGTAGAACATCACCCCACACACAAAGGGGTGCAATGGGAACCCCAGTCCTCGGATGAGGTGGGGGACAAAAACTACCCGCTCCCCGACATTGTGAACGGGCACTTGCTGGCCAACGATTGGAGTATGGGCGCCGATGTCAGTGGACAGGTAACCCGCGTTGCGCGGCTCCTAGATGGTCCCAGTGCCCCTGAAGGGTCTCAGCCATGGCTAGCGGAGAAGGATGGACTCGTTGGAGAAAGAGGATGAGGGATCGGATCTGGGCACTGGAGCTAGACGAAGTAGTAAGGTAGGGAGAATGGGAGTGTGGCCGGTTGCACTATCCTCCCCTTTGCTCTTATAGGCTGGTGAAAGGCCAAGAGTCCCCCTTGTTGCACCGATAAACTCGCCACGCCCATCAAAGATGCCATTGAGCATATGGGGGGAAACAAAATCTTGATGATATATCCACTGATAAAATAGGCACGATCTCTGTTTTGAAGGGACATGCCAGTAAAAGTCTGCCTCGGGCCACGATTTGAGGGAAGCAGCTACTTTAAGGACCAAAAGGAGGAACTCGTCTGTCGAGCCAACGACTTCGGGTCCGAGGTTCTTATTAGAAGGATCGGCCTTGACATAGAAGACCAGTTCGGGGGCTATTGATGGTGTCCTGGTGTAACACCCCGGATGTAACTTTCCCAATTTGTACTCCAACTCTTGCCATTTCCAGCGTTAAGTTAATTTATTTTCTCGGGTTCGGGTTTTTGTCTCCGTGTGTTGTTATCGTTGTCATGCATCTCATATCATGTCATCATGTGCATTGCATTTGCATACGTGTTCGTCTCATGCATTCGAGCTTTTTCCCCGTTGTCCGTTTTGCATTCTGGCGCTTCGTTCTCCTCCGGTGGTCATTTCCAGCTTTCTTTCATGTGTGGGGATTAAACATTTCCGGATTGGACCGAGACTTGCCAAGCGGCCTTGGTTTACTACCGGTAGACCGCCTGTCAAGTTTCGTATCATTTGGATTTCGTTTGATACTCCAACGGTTAACCGAGGGACCGAAAAGGCCTCGTGTGTGTTGCAGCCCAACACCCCTCCAATTTGGCCCAAAACTCACCTAAACCTGCTCCATCATCTATAGCATTCCATCACGATCGCGTGGCCGAAAACCGCACCTCATTTGGACTCTCCTAGCTCCCTCTATGCCTATTTAGAGACCCCCACTCGAAATCACGGACGAAACCCTAGATCCACCCTCATCGCGCGCCGCCGGACACTTTCCCCGCCGACGGACACGTCCGACCAGCCCCCGCCGCCGCCACGTGGCGTCCCGCCATTGGTCCACGCCGCCGCCCCACTTCGTCGCCGCCGCCGGCCCGGGAGGCCCAGATCGGGCCCCCGAGGCCCATCCGCCGCCGCCTCCCGCCTCCTCACGCCCGCGGCCGCCCGACCCCGCCCGGCCGGAGCTCGCCGCCGCCCGCTGCCCGGCCGCTTGCCGCTCGCCGCCCGCTGCCTCCGCGCCGGCGCCCCGCGCCGTGGGAGCCGCCCCACCGACAACCTCGCCCGGGCCGGCCTCCTCCACGGCTCCCCCTCCTCCGGCGACCTCCTCCGGCGTCGTCACCGCCGCTGGTGAACAGTGCTCGCTGGAATCGCCGCGGATTGCGTGCCCCCGATCCAGATCTGGAATATCAGGGTTGACCCCGTGTTTTTTTCCCTAAGTCCCTAATTCATATGCCCATGTTCATAGCCTCGTAACTTTGCATCCTTAGCTCCGATTCATGCATTTAGCATATCAAAATGTTCATCTCAGAGAGTACATCATTTCATTACATTGCATCATTTTCATTTGAGTTCATCTTGATGACCGAAATGCTGTTAGAAGAGGGCTACTTGAGATTATTGTCATATCTGCTACTCCATTTAGCTTTTTGTCATTTTTCCCATGATTATTGTGTGCATGCTATGCCCCTGAGTTCTACATATGTTTTGTTAAGGGTTTTGTCATCTTTCCAGAGGTGCAACCCTTGTATTTTTTTGATGTGTTTGGTGACTAGCACAAGCTTGCAAAGTGGTGCACTTGGTAATTCTGTTTTCAGGAACTTAGCAATTCTACTAAGTCCTTGAGCTGTTTATCTCATATGGCCATATGTTCATGTTGTTTCCTAGTGATCCGTGCCTATTTTGAGGATGATCAGTAAGGATGTTTTGTTAATCTTGTAGTGCTCTATCCATCCATGTCTTTGTTTACAATTATGGAGCACCCTAGCTTGAGTCAATCGAGCTCTACTTTTGCTACTTTGTGAATCTGGGCAGATTGTCAACTTGTTTGCAATTTTGCCGATGATGTTGTAGTTGATCCGTGCATGATATGCTATTTTTCTTGCCATTTCTAGCTTGCATTTTGTGCCTTCTTGATGTATGTATGCTTATCTTGTCATGACCTGCACTGTAGTGAGTGCATCGAGCTCGTAAACATGCCTACTTGAGATATGTTTCAGCATGTTCCAGTTTTCACTAAGTCTGAAAACTGATTATGTTTTTTCCATGTTCACATGCTTGCAATTGCATTTTCTGATCCCTTTTGGCTCAACGTCACTAAGGGACTTTTGTTAAGCTTTTTGAGTAGCTCCATGCCATGCTTTACTTTCCATGTTCAGTTCCTGTAGCATATAATTTTGTTGCTCCGAAGAGTGCTACCTGATCTGAAATTCCAGACAAGTGTTAATTTCACTAAGTCTGAGATCTGTTTGCCATTTGCATTTTTGCCATGCTTGTTTGAACCTGTTAATGGATAAATTGGCCGTAGCTCAGTGATAGACTTTTGTTAAGCATCTTGATCGCATCCCTGCCATGTATTTTGTTGTCATGTTTGGGTGCTGTAGCCTGTTCATTTCGTTGCATTTAGATGGCTACTTGCTGTAAATCGCAAACTGGTGTCATATTTGAATCGCTTGCCATTTCCAAACCGTAACTCCGATTCCGGTGTTCTTTATATCGTTTTCAAGCGATTTCATCTCATCTTTCCAGTGGCACACTTGGATTTCTAAGTTGAGGCCAGGTTCTTGCATTTCCTGTCATATCTTGCATATGCATCCCCCATCGCATCCCGCATGGCATATCATCTGTGCATCATCTTGTTTGGTCCTTGCACGTGGTTGATTGTGTCCTTTTTGCTTGTTTGTCTTGCATGGGTAGAGCCGGGAGACGATTTCTCTAATGAGGAGCCCGTTGAGTTTGCTTTCGAGGATCCAGTCAACTCTGACAACTGTGCAGGCAAGATGATCATACCCTCGAAATCACTACTATCTTTGCTATGCTAGTTTGCTCGCTCTTTTGCTATGCCAATGCTACGATGCCTACCGTTTGCTTTCAAGCCTCCCAAATTTCCATGTCAAACCTCTAACCCACCATGTCCTACCAAATCATTGATTGGCTATGTTACCGCTTTGCTCAACCCCTCTTATAGCGTTGCTAGTTGCAGGTGAAGATTGGAGACCGTTCCTTGTTTAAACATTTATTTACTTGTTGGGATATCACTATATTATCTTGTTATCTTAATGCATCTATATACTTGGAAAAGGGTGGAAGGCTCGGCCTCTCGCCTAGTGTTTTGTTCCACTCTTGCCGCCCTAGTTTCCGTCATATCGGTGTTATGTTCCCGGATTTTGCGTTCCTTACGCGGTTGGGTTATAATGGGAACCCCTTGACAGTCCGCCTTGAATAAAACTCCTCCATCAATGCCCAACCTTGGTTTTACCATTTGCCACCTAGCCTTTTCCCTTGGGTTTCGCGGACTCAAGGGTCATCTTATTTTAAACCCCCTGGGACAGTGCTCCTCTGAGTGTTGGTCCAACCTAGAGCACCGTGCGGGGCCGTCCCTTGGCAACTTGGGTTACGTTGGCTCCCGTACGCTTAGCTTATCCGGTGTGCCCTAAGAACGAGATATGTGCAGCTCCTATCGGGATTTGTCGGCACAGCGGGTGGTGTTGCTGGACTTGTTTTACCATTGTCGGAGTTGTCTTGAAGAATCGAGATACCGAGTCTGATCGGAACATCTTGGGAGGAGGTCTATTTCTTCGTTGACCGTGAGAGCTTTTCATGGGCTAAGTTGGGACTCCCCTGCAGGGATTTGAACTTTCGAAAGCCATGCCCGCGGTTATGGGCAGATGGGAATTTGTTAATGTCCGGTTGTAGATAACTTGAACCTTAACTTAATTAAAATGAATCAACTGAGTGTGTTACCGTGATGGCCTCTTCTCGGCGGAGTCCGGGAAGTGGACACGGTGTTGGAGTAATGCTTGCGCAGGTTGTTCTCTAGTTTCTCGCTCGCGCTTTGCCTCCTCTTCTCGCTCTCTTTTGCGAACAGGATAGCCACCATACTTGCTAGTCGCTTGCTGCAGCTCCACATATTTACCTTGCCTTACATATAAGCTTAAATAGTCTTGATCGTGAGGGTGCGAGATTGCTGAGTCCCTGTGGCTCACAGATTACTATTACACCAGATGCAGGGCCTGATGATTCCGCTCCAGGAGACGCGTTTGAGCTCAAGTGGGAGTTCGACGAGGACTCGCAACGTTACTATGTTTCCTTTCCTGATGATCAGTAGTGTTGCCCAGTTGGGGGTGATCGGGACCGTGTCGCATGTTGGGTTATCTTTTATTTTGGCGCCGTAGTCGGGCCATGAGTGTTTGGATGACGTAATGTTATTTATGTACTTGATTGACGTGGCGAGTGTAAGCCAACTCTGTTATCTCCCATTTATTATTTATATTACATGGGATGTTGTGAAGATTGCCTAACTTGCGACATATGCCTTCAATGCGATTATGTCTCTAAGTCGTGCCTCGACACGTGGGAGCTATAGTCGCATCGAGGGTGTTACAAGTTGGTATCAGACCCTTCCCCAACCTTAGGAGCCCCATTGCTTGATCGTTATTAGCGGCCGAGTTGTGTCTAGAAAAATGTTTTGAGTCATTTAGGAATTATATATCGGAGAGTTTAGGAATTCTTTTTACTTCCCAGTCTCCTCATCGCTCTAGTAAGGCATCCTGACGTAGAGTTTTGACTCTTCTCTTCTCAAATTTCACTAAAAAAAATTTAGGATCACGCGGGTATCTTGGAATTGTTCCGATGATTTTATGATGAGAACATTGTCTTGGTGCCTCCTGTCAGGGGTTTAGTGGAAGTGTCCCGGGGAGTTGAGCTCTGAGGTGTTGTCGTCATAATTTTATCGTTGCAGTTCTGGAATACCTGAGTTTAGTACGCCGACATCGAAAATCTCTTTTATGCAGTTCGTTGGTGAGATAACCTCGACGCCACCCAGTACTGGGGCGGGAGTTCGGGAGTATCGCCATAACTTGTATAATGGATGCTTTTCAAAGGTTGAGGTAGATGGTTTCCGAAGGTTTCTTGGTTATGTGTTGAAGGATGGATACAGCTGGATGTAGGATTTGTTAGAATTGGGTGAGATATTATGCTTCCCCTGTATCCCCAACACCTGATTGCATAACCGGAAAGGTTCGGGAGTTTCATAGGTGGGAATTCTTGTAGCTCTAGTTCTTCTTCCATGGATATTGGTTTGAGATTGGGATTTCTTACCGATTATTCGTTCTTGATCCGTACCTTGTTGATTTATTTCTCTACGTAAATTCTAAGTGGCTTCTCAATTTATGGATATGTGACCATTTCAAGAGGAATGCATTCGTTCATTTTGTTCGGATGTCAAGACTATATGTTGCAATTTTCATTCCATTGGATTCAGCTTCAATATTTGTCTATCAATGTGCTAATGGATGTCAACCTCTTCAGGATGGCTCCTCCAACGCGCACGACTCCGAATCCTGATCCGCCACCACCTCCACCTCCTCCGGAGGCATGGCAAGCTGTGATGGCCGCAACTAATGCAAACACACAGTTGATCATGCAAATTCTCCAAGAGCGCAATCAAGGCAACCAAGGGAACCAAGGCAACAATCAGAATCACTTTGCTACACTCAACTAGTTCCTTGCTAACAGGCCAAAGACTTTCAGCAATTGTGTTGAGGCAACCGATGCTGACGATTGGCTTGTGGATCTGTGCAAGCATTTCAAGTGCAGTAACGTCAGGCCTGAGGATTTCGTCAAGTTCGCTTCCTTCCAACTCAAAGATCAAGCTGCAGAATGGTTCCAGCAGTACTAGGATTCCAGGGGTGGACGTGTTATTACCTGGGATGAATTCCGTCAAGATTTCCGAGCTCATCATATTCCTCAGAGCGTGGTTGAAAGCAAGCGTGAGGAATTCCAAAACCTGAAGCAAGGCTCTTTGTCTGTCTATGACTACAACAAGTTGTTTCAGAAGCTCGCCCGCTTTGCTAAGCAGGACATCCCTGATGAGAAGAGCATGATATATCAGTTCAGGGATGGTCTTAGAGAAGAAATTCAGCTCGCTCTTGTTCTCTTCGAGCCCTTGAGATACGATGAGTTCTACAACATGGCATTGAAGCAAGAGGCCGCTCAGTTGAGGTGTGATGCTTCCAAGAAGCGAGTCAGAGATGTTACTCCTTCTTCCTCTACTCAAGTGGCCAAGCAGCAGAAGTTTTGGCTTCCTCCTCCTCCGTTCCGTCAACCGTATCAGCAGAAGAGCAAAGGTGGCAGTGGATCTTCCCACCCACCCAACCCTAGCTTTCAGAACAAGTCTTCGTCTCAAGCTCCAAGATCGAGTGCTCCGTATCACCGTCCGCTTTCAGAGGTCACGTGCAACAAGTGCCAACAGAAGGGTCACTATGCCAACAAGTGTTTCAACCAGAGGCGCCTTCCTCCTCCTCCTCCTGTCAGATCAGCAAGTTCAGTTGTGGTCAAGCATAACCCCAAGCACGCTAAGGTCAACTTGCTGAATGCAGCTCAGGCAGAGGATTCATCAGATGCCATCATGGGTAACTTTCCAGTTAACTCTTTTCCAGCAAAAGTTCTTTTTGACACTGGTGCATCGCATTGTTTCATGTCAAGATCATTTGTTTCCAAGCATGACTTCGTTTCACAAATGTTGGGTAAACCTATGGGAGTGGTTTCTCCGGCTAAGTCTATGAAGGCTACTTCAATAGTCCCGGATGTTTCTATCATGTTGGGTGATTTCAAGTTTCTGGCTTCTCCAATGGTTCTTGGTAACTCGGATATTGATCTTATTCTCGGAATGGATTGGCTTTCTAAGCACAAGGCTCGGCTTGATTGTGCAGCCAGGCAGATTCAATTGACTCATTCCTCTGAGGATGTAATTGTCTTTGCTCCGTCTGTTTTCTCTCAATGAGAAGGGTGAACTCGATGCTATCTCGCAAATTCCAGTCATTTGCGAATATCAAGACGTCTTTCTAGAAGAGCTTCCAGGAATGCCTCCGCACCGGCCAGTTGAATTCGTTATTGATCTTGAGCCCGGCACGGAACCTGTGTGCAAACGTCCTTACAAGCTCGGACCTGAAGAGTTGAAGGAGCTGAAGAAGCAACTCGATATTCAAGATAAAATGGGTCTCATCCGGCCTAGTTCTTCTCCGTGGGGTTGTGGTGTTCTTTTTGTGAAGAAGAAGGATGGAACGGACCGACTTTGTGTTGATTACTGTCCATTGAACAAGAAGACCATCAAGAACAAATATCCACTTCCCAACATCAACGAGCTGTTCGAACAACTCAAAGGTGCCCAAGTATTCTCCAAGCTTGATCTCTGAATGGGTTATCATCAGATTCGAATCCGTGAGCAAGATATTCCCAAGACGGCTTTCAGGACAAGCTATGGTTCATATGAATACACTGTCATGTCTTTTGGCCTCGTCAACGCTCCTCCGATGTTCTCTCGCATGATGAACTTCATCTTCAACGCCTACACCAATGACTTCGTTTTGGTCTACCTCGACGACATTCTGGTTTTCTCGAAAAACAAGGAAGATCATGCCAAGCACTTGCGTTTGGTACTCGATAAGCTCAGAGAACATCAGTTCTACGCCAAGTTCTCCAAGTGTGAATTTTGGCTCGATGAGGTTCTTTATCTTGGTCATATCATCTCTGCCAAGGGTATTGCCGTGAATCCTGAGAAGGTGTCTGCAATTGTGAATTGGGAACCTCCTCAGAACGTGAAGCAACTCCGTAGCTTTCTCGGTCTCGCAAGCTATTGCCGAAGATTCGTTGAAAACTTTTCTAAGATCGTGAAGCCTCTCTCAAATCTTCTCCAGAAGCATGTCAAGTACGTTTGGTCTCCGGAGTGTGACATTGCTTTCAACACTTTGAAAGAGAAATTGATCACTGCTCCAGTTCTGATTCCGCCAATGAATCCAAGCCGTACGAGGTCTTTTGTGATGCCTCTCTCCAAGGTCTTGACGCAGTATTGATGCAAGAGAAGAAAGTTGTTGCTTATACCTCTCGCTAGTTGAAGCCTAATGAGAAGAACTACCCCACTCATGATCTCGAGTTGGCGGCAGTTGTGCATGCTCTTTTGACTTGGAGACATCTCTTATTGGGAAGAAAAGTGGACATTTTCACTGATCACAAGAGTCTCAAGTACATCTTCACTCAGCCTAATCTCAATCTCAGGCAAACTCGATGGGTCGAAATGATTCAAGAGTATAATCCGAGTATCGAGTATACTCCAGGCAAGGCCAATGTGATTGCTGACGCGTTGAGCAGGAAAGCTTATTGCAACAGTCTGATTCTTAAGCCTTATCAACCCGAGCTTTGTGAAGCTTTCCGCAAACTTATTCTGCAAGTTGTTCCTCAAGATTTCCTTGCCAACCTTCAAGTCTATCCTACCTTAGAAGACCAGATTCGCCAAGCCCAGCTTCTTGATGCTATGGTGAAAAAGGTGAAGATTGGGATTGCCAAGAGTCAACCCAAGTACAAGTGCTACCGCCTTGATGACAAGGACACTCTCTTCTTCGAGGATCGTATTGTTGTACCCAAAGGTGACCTCCGTAAAGTGATCATGAACGAGGCTCACAATTCTCTCCTCTCCATCCACCCTGGGAGCACGAAGATGTATCAGGACCTCAAGCAAGCTTATTGGTGGACTCGAATGAAGCGCGAGATCGCTCAATTCGTGAATGAATGTGATGTCTGCAGAAGAGTGAAGGCAGAACACCAAAGGCCAGCAGGTCTCCTCCAACCTCTTGCCATTCCAGAATGGAAGTTTGACCACATTGAGATGGACTTCGTGACTGGGTTTCCAAAGTCCAAGCGTGGCAATGATGCTATATTTGTTGTCATCGACAAACTCACCAAAGTGGCTCATTTTCTGCCTATCAAAGAGTCGATCACTGCAGCTCAATTGGCGGAACTCTATACCTCTCGAATTGTCTCTCTGCATGGTATTCCACAAGTGATCTCTTCAGACCGTGGCAGCATCTTTACATCCAAGTTTTGGGATTCTTTTCAGAAGGCCATGGGCACCAACATCCGCTTCAGCACAGCTTTCCATCCTCAAACTAGCGGTCAAGTCGAGCGTGTCAACCAGATTCTTGAAGATATGCTCAGGGCTTGTGTGATCTCCTTCGGCATGAAGTGGGAGGATTGTCTTCCTTATGCTAAATTCTCCTACAACAACAGTTTTCAAGCAAGTTCGGGCAAGGCCCCATTTGAAATTCTGTATGGCAGGAAGTGCCATACCCCGCTCAACTGGTCTGAAACCGGTGAACGTCAGCTTTTGGGTAATGACTTAATCACAGAGGCAGAGGAGATGTGCAAAGTCATTCGGGATAACCTTAAAGCAGCCCAATCCCGTCAGAAGAGCTACTATGATAGTAAGCACCATGATTTGGCTTTCGAGATCGGAGATCATGTTTACCTCCGCGTCTCTCCTATGAAAGGTACTCGTCGCTTCAGTATCAAAGGGAAGCTTGCCCCCAGATACGTGGGACCTTTCAAGATTGTCAGCAAGAGAGGCGATCTCGCCTATCAACTCGAGCTTCCTTCAAACTTTGCAAATGTTCATGACGTGTTCCATGTCTCTAGCTCCGAAAGTGCTTCAAGACTCCTGACCGCACCATCAACTTCGAGGACATTGAGCTCCAAGAAGATCTCTCCTATCGTAAGCACCCATTTGCTATTCTTGAAGAGACTGAACGCAAGACTCGCAACAAGTCAATCAAATTTCTCAAAGTCAAGTGGTCACACTATTCCAACCGTGAAGCTACCTGGGAACGTGAGGATCACCTCCGTTCTGAGTACCCGGCGTTCTTTCAGTCCTAGATCTCGGGACGAGATCCTTTCATAGTGGTGGAGTGTTGTAACACCCCGGATGTAACTTTCCCAATTTGTACTCCAACTCTTGCCATTTCCGGCGTTAAGTTAATTTATTTTCTCGGGTTCGGGTTTTTGTCTCCATGTGTTGTTATCATTGTCATGCATCTCATATCATGTCATCATGTGCATTGCATTTGCATACGTGTTCGTCTCATGCATTCGAGCTTTTTCCCCGTTGTCCGTTTTGCATTCTGGCGCTTCGTTCTCCTCCGGTGGTCATTTCCATCTTTCTTTCATGTGTGGGGATTAAACATTTCCGGATTGGACCGAGACTTGCCAAGCGGCCTTGGTTTACTACCGGTAGACCGCCTGTCAAGTTTCGTATCATTTGGATTTCGTTTGATACTCCAACGGTTAACCGAGGGACCGAAAAGGCCTCGTGTGTGTTGCAGCCCAACACCCCTCCAATTTGGCCCAAAACCCACCTAAACCTGCTCCATCATCTAGAGCGTTCGATCACGATCGCGTGGCCGAAAACCGGACCTCATTTGGACTCTCCTAGCTCCCTCTATGCCTATTTAAAGACCCCCACTCGAAATCACGGACGAAACCCTAGATCCACCCTCATCGCGCGCCGCCGGACACTTTCCCCGCCGACGGACACGTCCGACCTGCCCCCGCCGCCGCCACGTGGCGTCCCGCCATTGGTCCACGCCGCCGCCCCACTTCGTCGCCGCCGCCGGCCCGGGAGGCCCAGATCGGGCCCCTGAGGCCCATCCGCCGCCGCCTCTCGCCTCCTCGCGCCCGCGGCCGCCCGACCCCGCCCGGCCGGAGCTCGCCGCCGCCCGCCTCCCGGCCCCTCGCCGCTCGCCGCCCGCCGCATCCGCGCCGGCGCCCCGCGCCGTGGGAGCCGCCCCGCCGACGACCTCGCCCCGGCCGGCCTCCTCCACGTCTCCCCCTCCTCCGGCGACCTCCTCCGGCGTCGTCCCCGCCGCCGGTGAACAGCGCTCGCCGGAATCGCCTCGGATTGCATGCCCCCGATCCAGATCTGGAATATCAGGGTTGACCCCGTGTTTTTTCCCCCAAGTCCCTAATTCATATGCCCATGTTCATAGCCTCATAACTTTGCATCCGTAGATCCGATTCATGCATTTAGCATATCAAAATGTTCATCTCAGAGATTACATCATTTCATTCCATTGCATCATTTTCATTTGAGTTCATCTTGATGCCCGAAATGCTGTTAGAAGAGGGCTACATGAGATTATTGTCAGATCTGCTACTCCATTTAGCTTTTTGTCATTTTTGCCATGATTATTGTGTGCATGCTATGCCCCTGAGTTCTACATATGTTTTGTTAAGGGTTTTGTCATCTTTCCAGAGATGCAACCCTTGTATTTTTGTGATGTGTGTGGTGACTAGCACAAGCTTGCAAAGTGGTGCACTTGGTAATTCTGTTTTCAGGGACTTAGCAATTCTACTAAGTCCTTGAGCTGTTTATCTCATATGGCCATATGTTCATGTTGTTTCCTAGTGATCCGTGCCTCTTTTGAGGATGATCAGTAAGGATGTTTTGTTAATCTTGTAGTGCTCTATCCATCCGTGTCTTTGTTTGCAATTATGGAGCACCCTAGCTTGAGTCAATCGAGCTCTACTTTTTCTACTTTGTGAATCTGGGCAGATTGTCAACTTGTTTGCAATTTTGCCGATGTTGTAGTTGATCCGTGCACGATATGCTATTTTTCTTGCCATGTCTAGCTTGCATTTTGTGCCTTCTTGATGGATGTATGCTTATCTTGTCATGACTTGCACCGTAGTGAGTGCATCGAGCTCGTAAACATGCCTACTTGAGATCTGTTTCAGCATGTTCCAGTTTTCACTAAGTCTGAAAACTGATTATGTTTTTGCCATGTTCACATGCTTGCAATTGCATTTTCTGATCCCTTTTGGAGCAAGGTCACTAAGGGACTTTTGTTAAGCTCTTTGAGTAGCTCCATTCCATGCTTTAATTTTCCATGTTCAGTTCCTGTAGCATATAGTTTTCTTGCTCCGAAGAGTGCTACCTGATCTGAAATTCCAGACAAGTGTTAATTTCACTAAGTCTGAGATCTGTTTGCCATTTGCATTTTTGCCATGCTTGTTTGAACCTGTTAATGGATAAATTGGCCTTAGCTCAGTGCTAGACTTTTGTTAAGCATCTTGATTGCATCCCTGCCATGTATTTTGTTGTCATGTTTGGGTGCTGTAGCATGTTCATTTCGTTGCATTTAGATGGCTACTTGCTGTAAATCGCAGACCGGTGTCATATTTGAATCGCTTGCCATTTCCAAACCGTAACTCCGATTCCGGCGTTCTTTATATCGTTTTCAAGCGATTTCATCTCATCTTTCTAGTGGCACACTTGGATTTCTAAGTTAAGGCCAGGTTCTTGAATTTCCTGTCATATCTTGCATATGCATCCCGCATAGCATATCATCTGTGCATCATCTTGTTTGGTCCTTGCACGTGGTTGATTGTGTCCTTGTTGCTTATTTGTCTTGTTTGGGTAGAGCCAGGAGACGAGTTTGCTAACGAGGAGACCGTTGAGTTTGCTTTCAAGGATCCAGTCAACTCTGACAACTTTGCAGGCAAGATGATCATACCCTCGAAATCACTACTATCTTTGCTATGCTAGTTTGCTCGCTCTTTTGCTATGCCAATGCTACGATGCCTACCATTTGCTTTCAAGCCTCCCAAATTTCCATGTCAAACCTCTAACCCACCATGTCCTACCAAATCATTGATTGGCTATGTTACCGCTTTGCTCAGCCCCTCTTATAGCGTTGCTAGTTGCAGGTGAAGATTGGAGACCATTCCTTGTTTAAACATTTATTTACTTGTTGGGATATCACTATATTATCTTGTTATCTTAATGCATCTATATACTTGGAAAAGGGTGGAAGGCTCGGCCTCTCGCCTAGTGTTTTGTTCCACTCTTGCCGCCCTAGTTTCCGTCATATCGGTGTTATGTTCCCGGATTTTGCGTTCCTTACGCGGTTGGGTTATAATGGGAACCCCTTGACAGTCCGCCTTGAATAAAACTCCTCCATCAATGCCCAACCTTGGTTTTACCATTTGCCACCTAGCCTTTTCCCTTGGGTTTCGCGGACTCAAGGGTCATCTTATTTTAAACCCCCTGGGCCAGTGCTCCTCTGAGTGTTGGTCCAACCTAGAGCACCGTGCGGGGCCGTCCCTTGGCAACTTGGGTTACGTTGGCTCCCGTACGCTTAGCTTATCCGGTGTGCCCTAAGAACGAGATATGTGCAGCTCCTATCGGGATTTGTCGGCACAGCGGGTGGTGTTGCTGGACTTGTTTTACCATTGTCGGAGTTGTCTTGAAGAATCGAGATACCGAGTCTGATCGGAACATCTTGGGAGGAGGTCTATTTCTTCGTTGACCGTGAGAGCTTTTCATGGGCTAAGTTGGGACTCCCCTGCAGGGATTTGAACTTTCGAAAGCCATGCCCGCGGTTATGGGCAGATGGGAATTTGTTAATGTCCGGTTGTAGATAACTTGAACCTTAACTTAATTAAAATGAATCAACTGAGTGTGTTACCGTGATGGCCTCTTCTCGGCGGAGTCCGGGAAGTGGACACGGTGTTGGAGTAATGCTTGCGCAGGTTGTTCTCTAGTTTCTCGCTCGCGCTTTGCCTCCTCTTCTCGCTCTCTTTTGCGAACAGGATAGCCACCATACTTGCTAGTCGCTTGCTGCAGCTCCACATATTTACCTTGCCTTACATATAAGCTTAAATAGTCTTAATCGTGAGGGTGCGAGATTGCTGAGTCCCTGTGGCTCACAGATTACTATTACACCAGATGCAGGGCCTGATGATTCCGCTCCAGGAGACGCGTTTGAGCTCAAGTGGGAGTTCGACGAGGACTCGCAACGTTACTATGTTTCCTTTCCTGATGATCAGTAGTGTTGCCCAGTTGGGGGTGATCGGGACCGTGTCGCATGTTGGGTTATCTTTTATTTTGGCGCCGTAGTTGGGCCATGAGTGTTTGGATGACGTAATGTTATTTATGTACTTGATTGACGTGGCGAGTGTAAGCCAACTCTGTTATCTCCCATTTATTATTTATATTACATGGGATGTTGTGAAGATTGCCTAACTTGCGACATATGCCTTCAATGCGATTATGTCTCTAAGTCGTGCCTCGACACGTGGGAGCTATAGTCGCATCGAGGGTGTTACACCTGGATAGGGGGGCTAACCCAGCCGGCCCGTTCTCCTTGGGTTGGGCTGGCAAGCCACCATTCATGATCAAGAAGGACTCCGGAAGCCATATGTAGGAGGCGTGATCAAGACTACCTCCCACGAAGACTTGACGTATACTCAAAGATCTCTGTCGCCGACTGGCTCATAGTTGCTGACCTTGTAACCCTAGGTACCCTCCCTGGCGTGTATATAAGCCATAGAGTTTAGCCCGTAGAGGGGACATCAACACAAAATCATTCACCTAGCCCTAGAGTTAGACCACGCATTATGATCTCGAGGTAGATCAACTCTGTACTCGATACATCCACTTCAATATAAACAAGAGCAGGACGTAGGGTTTTACCTCCATCAAGAGGGCCCGAACCTGGGTAAACATCGTCTCCTTCGTTCCTGTTACCCTCCATCCAAGATCCACAACTCGGGAGCCCCTACCCAAAGGTCTGCCGATTTTGACACCAACACAAAGTCTCTACTTTCCGCTGCTCAACTCTTAGACTTGCAGGTGTAGGGTGTACTTGACTTGGTAGAATTGCTAAAACTTGCCTACAACTAAAATTGGGAAAAGGATAATTTTTTATTTGGTCAAGTAGTCTAATCACCCCCTCCTCTAGACATCCTTTCAATTCTACATCTGGTCACAAGTGTGTTCACAGTCAAAGCAGGGGTGCCTAGAGGAGGGGGTGATTAGACTACTTGACCAAATAAAAATTTATCCCTGCTTTGACCATCCACATGGGTGGAGGGCGCACCCTACCCCCTAGGCTCTCCCCCTATCTCGTGGATGACTCAAAAAAAACCCTGACGTGAGACCGATGCCAAAAATTTCTATAAATACAGAAACACCCGAAAAGAAATCTAGATCGGGAGTTCCACCATCGCAAGCCTCTGTAGCCACCAAAAACCAATCGGGAGCCTGTTCCGGCACCCTGCCAGAGGGGGAATCCATCACCGGTGGCCATCTTCATCATCCCGGCACTCTTCGTGACGAGGAGGGAGTAGTTCACCCTCTGGGCTGAGGGTATGTACCAGTAGCTATGTGTTTGATCTCTCTCTCTCTCTCGTGTTCTTGATTCGGCATGATCTTGATCTATCGCGAGCTTTGCTATTATAGTTGGAACTTATGATGTTTCTCCTCCTTTACTCTCTTGCAATGGATTGAGTTTTCCCTTTGAAGTTATCTTACCGGATTGAGTCTTTAAGGATTTGAGAACACTTGATGTATGTCTTGCATGTGTTTATCTGTGGTGACAATGGGATATTCACGTGATCCACTTGATGTATGTTTTGGTGATCAACTTGCGAGTTATGTGACCTTGTGAACTTATGCATAGGGGTTGGCACACGTTTTCGTCTTGACTCTCCGGTAGAAACTTTGGGGCACCCTTTGAAGTTCTTTGTGTTGGTTGAATAGATGAATCTGAGATTGTGTGATGCATATCGTATAATCATACCCGCGGATACTTGAGGTGACATTAGGGTTTTGGTTGATTTGTGTCTTAAGGTGTTATTTTACTATGAACTCTAGGGCTGTTTGTGACACTTATAGGAATAGCCGAATGGATTGATCGGAAAGAATAACGTTGAGGTGGTTTCGTACCCTACAATAATCTCTTCGTTTGTTCTCCGCTATTAGTGACTTTGGAATGACTCTTTGTTGCATGTCGAGGGATAGTTATATGATCCAATTATGTTATTATTGTTGAGAGAACTTGCACTAGTGAAAGTATGAACCCTAGGCCTTGTTTCGAAGCATTGCAATACCGTTTGTGCTCACTTTTATCATTAGTTACCTTGCTGTTTTATATTTTTAGATTACAAAAACTGTTGACCCGGCAGACATGACGTCAGTAAAGAAACCAACAACAGAGCATGAGCCAGAGTTGAAATTCAAATCAGCTGATGACACTAAGATGGTTGACTTTGTGCCTGGCGACTCATCCAAACAGTTCATCATCAGCGCAAACTTGGATCCGAAATAGGAAAGCGCGCTTATCGAGTTCATCCGTGAGAACCGGGACATCTTTGCATGGAAACCTTCAGACATGCCGGGTGTTCCGAGGGAACTAGCTGAGCACACTCTTAATGTTGATCCAAAGTTCAAACCTGTTAGACAATTTCTCCGACGGTTCAATGAAGAAAGGCGCAAGGCCATTGGAGAAGAGGTGGCCCGGCTCTTGGCAGCCGGGTTCATTGTGGAGGTCTTTCACCCTGAATGGTTAGCTATCCCGGTGCTTGTACTAAAAAAGAATGGCACCTGGCATATGTGTGTGGATTACACCGATCTGAACAAGGCTTGCCCGGATGATCCTTTTGCTCTCCCTCGTATTGACAAGATCATTGATGCTACAGTGGGTTGCGCACGTTTGAGTTTCTTGGATGCTTATTCCGGTTATCATCAGATTAAGATGGCGGTCAAGGATCAGGAGAAGACAGCTTTTATTACTCCTTTTGGAGCTTTCTGCTATGTGTCTATGCCTTTTGGGCTTAAGAGTGCCCAGGAGACTTACCAGCGGTGTGTGCAGAATTGTCTCCACGATCAAATTGGGCGTAATGTTCATGCTTATGTGGATGATATAGTTGTAAAATCCAGGAAAGAGGAAACCTTGGTTGCAGATCTGAAAGAGACCTTTGATAATCTCCGGGTCTACAAAATGATGCTTAACCCGGCCAAGTGTGTTTTTGGAGTCCTAGCTGGCAAGCTCTTGGGTTTTTTGGTGTTCGGCTGAGGCATTGAAGCTAACCCGGAGAAAATCAAGGCAATCACATCCCTAGCCAAACCAACATGCATCAATGACGTTCAGCGACTGGCGGGTCGTGTTGCCGCTTTGAGCCGGTTCATAAGACGGTTAGGGGAGAAGGCAATGCCTCTGTATCAGATGATGAAGAAAACAGATGCTTTTGTTTGGAGCGATGCGGCGAACGCTGCTTTTGAGGATCTGAAAACACAGCTTGCTGAGCCGCCGGTCCTGGCTGCCCCAATTGAGAAGGAGCTGCTGTTGTTATACGTGGCTGCCAACTCACGGGTTGTTAGTGTGGCTATTGTGGTAGAGCGCAAGAAGGCTGGCAAAGAGCATCCGGTTCAACGGCCGGTTTATTACGTCAGTGAAGTGTTAATTGAATCTAAGCAACGATATCCACATTGGCAGAAGCTTGTATATGGGGTGTTCATGGCAAGCCGGAATCTTAAACATTATTTCCAGGGTCACCTGATCACTGTGGTCAGCTCTGCTCCTTTGGGAGACATCATTCAAAACAGAGAAGCCACTGGGCGAGTCGCCAAGTGGGCAATTGAGCTTCAGACTCATGGGTTAAAGTATGTGCCACCTACTGTGATCAAATCTCAAGCACTGGTTGACTTCATCAATGACTGCACAGAGATGCAGATGCCAGAAGAGAAGCCAGACAACACGTATTGGACTATTCATTTTGATGGGTCCAGACAGTTGGAAGGCTCGGGGGCTGGAGTTGTGTTAACTTCTCCACGAGGTGACAAATTTTGTTATGTGTTACGGTTGATGTTTCCTTGCACTAACAATGCATCAGAGTATGAAGCCTTACTCCATGGTCTTCGAGTGGCGAAAGAGATGAGTTTGAGCCGGGTCAGATGTCTTGGCGACTCAGATCTAGTGGTTCAACAGGTATCTAGCAAGTGGGATTCCAAGGAACCTCTCATGGCGGCTTATCGCCGAGAGGTTGATGCCGTTGCATGGCATTTTAAAGGTTATCAGGTGGAGCAAATTGACCGTCAAAAGAACGAAGCGGCTGATGCCTTAAGCCGGTTGGGGTCTCAGCGTAAGCCGGTGCCACCTAACACCTTTTTGGATGTGTTGCATAACCCCTCTGTCAAGTTGCCCACAGAAGAGGATTTAGTTGTTCCTGACCCGGAGGCGCAGTTGGTGGTGGCTCTTCATGTCATCCCAGATTGGACAGTATCGTTCTTGGCTTACATGACCCGGGGAGAATTGCCAGCGGATGAGACCCTGGCTCGACAGATAACCCGGCGGTCTAAGTCAATGACAATCTCAGATGGAGAGTTATATCATCGCAGTGTTTCTGGAGTGTTTCAGTGGTGTGTATGCCCCGAAGAAGGTCAAGAAATCCTTCGTGAGATCCATGAAGCCGATTGTGGTCATCACGCTGGGTCAAAATCTTTGGTGGCCAAGGCATTTCATCACGTTTTTTACTGGTTGACGGCTCACGTTGATGCAGAAGATCTGGTCAGTCGATGTGATGGATGTCAAAAGTTTGCACGACGAGCGCAATTGCCGGCTCAAGAGCTCCGGATTATTCCAATCACTTGGCCACTTGCAGCCTGGGGGCTTGACATGGTGGGGCCTTTTAAAAGGTCTAAGGATAAAAAGACACATCTCTTGGTGGCAGTTGATAAATTCACCAAGTGGGTTGAGGCGGAGCCTGTGAGTAAGTGTGACGCGGCCACGGCGGTTCAGTTCATGTAAAAGGTGATCTTCCGTTCTGGTTTTCGACACAGTATTATCACTGACAATGGCACTAATCTGTCCCAAGGGGCTATGGAGGAGCTTTGTCAACGAGAGCACATCCGGCTTGATGTTTCTTCTGTAGCTCATCCTCAATCCAATGGTCAAGCTGAGAGAGCCAATCAGGAAATTTTGAAAGGGCTCAAACCCCGGCTTATGGTTCCTTTACAGCGAACACCGGGTTGTTGGGTAGAGGAGTTACCCTCGGTGTTGTGGAGTATCAATACCACACCTAACGGGTCTACAGGTTACACACCTTTCTTCATGGTTTATGGAGCAGAAGCAGTGTTGCCTAGTGACATCCGTCATGACTCGCCCCATGTGGTGGCTTATGTTGAAGCTAATAATGAACAAGCCAGACAGGATGCACTTGACTTGTTGGATGAAGAAAGAGACTTAGCAGCGGCCTGGTCAGCAATTTATCAACAAGACTTGCGTCGTTATCACAGCCGCCGGGTTAAGTCCAGGACTTTTCAGGAAGGCGACTTGGTGCTCTGCTCATCCAGGATCTGTCAGATGCACACAAGTTATCCCCACCTTGGGAAGGACCCTTTGTGGTCAGTAAGAACTTAAATAATGGGTCATATTACCTCATTGACGTTCGAGAGCACAAAGACTCATGTAAGTCAGAGGAGGAGACCCGTCGGCCGTGGAACATTGCTCAACTTCGGCCATACTACACCTGAGCCACCGACTCTCATCATGTACATACGTTAACATTGTGTATACCATGATAAGCAATAAAGTAAGACCATCGGTCTCTTTTCTTTTCAAAGACTATGCATCTTTGTTATTTCTTATTTTCAAATGACTATTAAGGAGCTGATCATATTTGAATCAAGTTTAACCATCCTGGTCCAGCTTATGATCATATCTGAATCTAGCTGCAAATCTCATGGTCACTTGGGGGCTTCCTGTTCAAACATAGGTCGTATTCGAACCAAAGAGAACATAGCTATCGTAACCCTCTTGATCGGCTCAAGGCCAAACTCACTTAGGGGCTTCTTGATCGTATCTGAATCATAGCTTAACCCCTTTGAGTCCGACTTGGATCGTATTTGAATCAGGTTCGTTAAAAACCTCTCAAGGTCATTTGGGGGCTTCCTGTTCAAACATAGGTCGTATTCAAACCAAAGAGAACATAGCTGTCGGTACCCTCTTGATCGGCGCAACGCCAAAGCCACTGGGGGCTATATGGTTGTATTCAAACCTTAGCTTAACCCCTTTGGTCTGGTTTACTGATCGTATTCGAATCAGAAACCCCCACATTTTTGAATACAGGATTAAATTATGCTTATTATCTGTTGCTTGCCTTTTTAGTCTTTTGTTGTTTCAATATTACAAACAATAAGCCTGGTCTTCTTCACCGGCTCGACTATTTGACAACATAGCCGCCCGGGTTATTCACACCGGCGGCTTACGGATCAAAAGGTGCAACCTACCAAGGTATAGTAATCATTGAGTATTCAAAAAAAGCATTGGCTTGTTATAAAGATTGAATTATCAAATTCATCATCCGGGTTATTTAAACCGGTGGTCTAAGGATCAAAAGGGACAAGGTATGGTTATTACTTATACGCACTTATCTGCTGCGTTAACTACAGAGTTAGTTTCAGCCCTTGTCCTTTATTTATATCTGTCTCTGTTTCTTATTATGGAAGACGTATTGGCTATAAATTGGGTGTTTTAACCCGTTTGGTTCTAAGCCGCCAAACCAGTCATTTCTTTGTGTTTACAGGAACATAGTTCAAACATTGCAGAGACAAAACATTAAATACGATGCATACATTGGCATCAGGAAACACAGAGTCACATAAAAGTATTTTATGCGCGATGGCATAAGCAGAGCATACGGTCTTTTCACAACTAAGTTATTACAAGGCTCTATAAGCCCATGAAGATGATCATTGTTCCTCCCTCACCGGTTCACCACCTTCTGTTGGCTGGAAGTTGGGTTTTGACCAATCAAAACCATTCACGGCGACAAATTCGGCTTCGTCGTCGATCAGGCGACCGGGTCAACTTCCTGGGCAAATGTGTCTTCTCTCACTGGTGGGATCAAATCTGTTACTTTGTATGAGGGAGTGGACATCTTCTTATTCTCACTATCAAAACCCAGCTGGTATTTATCAACATTGGTCTCATCTCCAAGGGTAGTTGCCTAAGGCCGGACTCCGCCCACGCAAGCCATGAAGTCATCTTGATCAAAAGGAGACCCGTCTTCCTTCACGGTGGGATAACCTCTTGCCACGTCCGCCGGGTCTAGGTCTGGCACCCAAGCCTTGGAGCGGCTCAGGGCAGTCAAAGCTCCGGCTCGAGCGCAGGAGCGTTTTACTTCTTGAAACCTGGCAGGAAGGATGGACAGTTTCTTCAGGACATCGCTGAGCCGGTTGGGTCCTTGATTAGCAGGAGAGATGGCAGCCAGAGCTCGCTGTGCACCAATATACAATTGTTCAACCAAAGTATATACTGCCTTCAGTTTAATCAACGGGTCTTGGCTCAGATTTTTGCTTCGAGGGTCTGCATAAATTTTACACGCAAAGTCAGTTGGCGGATTATACTCCAGATCGGCAAAAAGCACACAAAGTTAAAGTCAGACGGCTCACGAAAGATGGCGGCTACCATCTGAGACACCCGGCCCTTTAACCCATTCAACTCTGTTGAAATCTCTTTCAGAGCTATCTCGCCCGTCTCAGCACGTTGGGTCAGAAGTGTTTTTTCCTCTTCCCATGTTTTCTTCTTGGCAGCGAAGCTGGTCCTTAAATTTTTCGTTGCAGAGAGACTTATTTGCAGTTTGGAGTTAGCAGATTTGATTTCTGTCTCCTGACTCGCTAGTCGGGTCTTCGCGTCAGTCAGTTGGGAATTCAATTCAGATAAGGCATTCTGCAAAACAGTCAGATAAGTCAAGATTTCGTTTCAAGTTCAACAATCAAGATTCAAGTCTCAAGTACTTTACAAAAACCACTTGACACTTGGGGGCTAATGTATGCTAAATCAAATTTCTATGACTCTACAGACAAATTTAAGTCCCAAGTACTTTACAAAGTAACAGCACTTGGCACTTGGGGACTAATGTATGCCGTTCAGCAAGTTTATCAAGGTTAAGCCGGAGTATTAAGTACTTTGAAGAAGATCTCAAAACAATTTAAAGTACCGGTTCATTTATGATCAAAATGAGCCGGTCCTTGGGGACTACAGGTGAAGCTTTGATCTATTAAAGTCAAGGAAAGATTCAAAGGTAAAAGTTTCAGCCTATATTTTAAAGTCTACAGGTTATTCCGGTTCTCTCATAATCTGAAGACTTGGGGGCTGAAGGAATACAGATAAGCTGGAAAAACGTACCTCATATTTTAACTACAGCTGCTTGACCATCTCAATCTCAGACTCGCGACTGGAGTGTACATGTCTGAGATAGCCGGATAAAATATCATTGGCATTGAGATGGTCATAGTTAGCAATGTCAAAGCGAACTTTCTGCCTCTCCAATGCCTCTTGCTTTGTTGTACATCGAGCCAGCACGGTTGGGTTCCCCGGTTCAATAAAGCGGCTCCCAGTAATCTGAACATCTTGTGCAGACGGAGATGGCGAGTTGGCTGAGCTTGACGGTCCGGTTGTGGAAGGGTTCATAGTGGTTTCGTCAAATGATGGCTCAAGAGGATTTGCTTCGTTATCAACAGGTGGGTCTTTTCGAGCGTCAGCTAATGGAGAAGGCGGCCTAGCCGGGTCAGATGCCAGCACCGGCGGGTCTTCCGCCGGTTTAGCTGCCTTCGCTTTTTTGGATTTGGCTTGGCCACTAAGAAAAAATGTTGCAGGATTGTCAGTATAAAGGTACAATTGAACAACCCGAAAGAAAGGAGCATTTCTGATTACCCGGGAGCAGTCTTGAAAGACGGGAATTGCGTTTGTGATGAGTCGCCAGAAGAGCGAGACACCTCCTGAAAGGATAAAAAAGAATTAAAAGAAATAAAGGAGAAGGATCCAATAAACACAGTTAAAGATAGAAATAAGTAAACCGCATTCGGATGTTTCCGAGGAGTTTGTTGAAGAATGACAGCCGGTTCATCTTCAGTCCCAGCTTGACGGCGGCTTTCATGTTGCTGCTTTTTCAAATGAAAGTTGGGATCCAAGTGAGATAAAGGGTTAGAAAACCTTACTTTACGGGTCACTCGTCGAACTTTGTGTCTTGGTAAGGGCTCTGAGTCGGAGGAAATAATAGTTACCTCTGCTTCCTTGGCCTGACTGGCCCCAGTGTCATCCTGGTAATGATCAGTGTCAATAAGATTGTTAAAAAATTGGCCAAGGGAATCAAGGGCTACCTCCGAATTAGACGTGTCATCAAGCTTCATCAAATCTTCAGCAGTGTTCTTATTTTTATTCTTCGACTTCCGGGTCGTTTTCTTGGCATTCATGGTGGTGGCTTTCGCCTTCTTGGCAGCCTCGTGGTCATATTTCACTTTCCAAAAGTCAGAGTTGGCCTGTAGATAGGCAAAAACAAGATGAAAGATTAGTGCTAAACAATACGGCTGAGCAAAATACAAAGGAAAAGAGATCAGAATATCCTTACTTCTGGCACCGGGTTAAGCTTACAAAAGGGATTTAACCCAACAATACTGCAGTCTTCATATTTCCCATTCACTAAAAGGTTTGACATTGAGACAATGTCTTCTTCGGTTAGTTGAAACGGGCTATGACGAAGAGAGTTGTCCGGGCCTCCACCATATTCATATATCAACTTTGACCGACGGCTTAAAGGAATAACCCGCCACGAGATCCAGCAACGGGTTAGATCAACTCCAGTCAACCTGTTTCCTAACAGAGCATTGATCTTTTTGATGGATGGCATCAATCTCTTGCTTTCAGCAGCAGTGAGTTTCTCTGGAAGCGCGAACTTGGAGTCAAGACGATCGGGGCGGTAACCCGGCAGTGGCTTCTCATTTGCTGGTGAGATATCCTGACAGTAGAACCAAGTTTGGTTCCAGTCCTTTGGGTGACTTGGTAAGACTATGAGAGGGAAGACAGCACCCTGCCGGCGCTGAATTGAGATGCCTCCAAGCTCTAAGCTAAGACCGTTGGTGCACTCATTCTGCCGGTTCAGATAAAAATATTCTCTAAACAGCTCTACGGTCGGCTCTTGATGAAGATACACCTCATGGAGCACTTGAAATTTACAAATATTAGATACGGAATTGGGACCGATGTCCTGAGGATGGAGTTTGAAAAAGTGAAGGACCTCTCTGAAGAACTTTGAGCCGGGCGGTGAGAAGCCACGGTTCATGTGGTCAGTAAAAACAATCACTTCGTCGTCTCTTGGATTGGGTCATTCTTCTTCTGGGTCAGGGGCACGGTAAGACATGACGGCTTTTGATGGCAGAAATCCTATGATGAAGAACTCTTTTAAACGTCCTCGGTTATGGTTGAGGGAACCCAGTTACAGATGGTTGGCGTTTTGGACGGCATGACATGCAAGGAACTGAAAAGAAAAGCAACATGCCGGCTCAGTTTTACGGTGAGGTTAACAGTTAAAGGATGAAGATGCAAAACAAGTACTGGTGACTTAACTAAGGGCTAATGACATATAAGGAAAAGAAAGCCGGTGTGGTAAGCCGCCATGACTATATATTCTTTCAGAAAGTGGATTCAGCTAAGTATTGGGACAAACAAGTTTCCCAAAATGGTTGATATTATTTCAGATCAAATGGATATTAAAAAATGAAAAAAATTCTAGACCTAAAAATACAGTCCAGATGAGTTCATCAGATCTAAACATAGCTCTTGTACCAGAAAAAGGAGTCTGCTAATATCAAAAGGAGGCACCAAACAGCTACTGCAGGAACATACATCCCGTTTGGATCAGAAAGAGGAGGCAATAGAATAACTATGAAGAACTATGATGAACTACGAAGAACACGCAGGAGCTTGGAAACCCTAATGAAGATCTGAGGCATGAAGGAAAGAAAGCTTACGGTTGCAGATCTACTGCCGAGGTCGCCGCGGGTTCTCTGGATCGGTTCAGGTCGATGCAGCGGCCAGAGTCAACGACGGAGATGAGGCGCGGCGGCGGCGAAACTCGAGCAGTAGCAGGGTCGCAAGAGGAAGAAGACAGAGAGAGAGAAGAATGAGGAAGGCCGGGGCAAGCCTATTTATAAGGAAAGATGCGAACAGACGGGCGCAAAAATCAAGGGAGAACCGAATAATGGTTATCCAACTATATAGGTGCCTCGATTCTTGGGAAACATTAAAGATAAAAGATCTGTTGGAAGATGACGTCATGAAAATCTTTTTGTGTTTTCAAGAGATGATGTCATGGCGGGTTACAAGGGAATTTCAGTAAAGATAAGAAGATGGTTTTTTGGCTAAGTATGGAAGATTGACAAAGAACAAGGTTCAAAGTCAACCTGGGGCCTAATGTTGGGGATATTACTATCAGCTGAGACCCGCCCAGGAGGGGCCGGGTAAGCCCCAATGGCGGGTTACGCAAGAAGCCCAGTAAACATCCAAGATTGTAGTTTATTAAGTATTATAGAAGGCCCAAGGGCCTGAAGGCGGTTTAAGGCCTGATATTACGAATCGCCATATGTAAGGAAAGACTTGTAAAGAAAGGCATGTAAAGAAAGTCACCGAGCCGGACACAATTATGAGCCGGCCGGGACTCTGTAGGCCACCAGGCGTCAACCCATGTATATAAGGGGACGACCCAGTGGCGGCTTAGGGCAAGAAACAACAAGTCGATAACCAAGCCACCAAGTTGAGCCTCTTGGTGATCGAAACCTCAGCAATACCAAACCCAACTAGACGTAGGCTTTTACCTTCATTGTCAGGGGCCGAACTAGTATAAAACTCTCTTGTGTCCTTTGTCCCGATTAACCCCTTTAAGCTTCTGATGACCCACAAGTATAGGGGATCTATCGTAGTCCTCTCGATAAGTAAGAGTGTCGAACCCAACGAGGAGCAGAAGGAAATGATAAGCGGTTTTCAGCAACGTATTCTCTGCAAGTACTGAAATAAGTGGTAACAGATAGTTTTGTGATAGGATAAATTGTAACGAGCAAAAAGTAACAAAAGTAAATAAAGTGCAGCAGGGTGGCCCAATCCTTTTGTAGCAAAGGACAAGCCAGAACAAACTCTTATAATAGGAAAAGCGCTCCCGAGGACACATGGGAATATCGTCAAGCTAGTTTTCATCACGTTCATATGATTCGCGTTCGATACTTTGATAATTTGATATGTGGGTGGACCGGTGCTTGGGTGTTGTTCTTACTTGTACAAGCATCCCACTTATGATTACCCTCTATTGCAAGCATCCGCAACTACAACAAAAGTATTAAGGTAAACCTAACCATAGCATGAAACATATGGATCCAAATCAGCCCCTTACGAAGCAACGCATAAACTAGGGTTTAAGCTTCTGTCACTCTAGCAACCCATCATCTACTTATTACTTCCCAATGCCTTCCTCTAGGCCCAAATAATGGTGAAGTGTTATGTAGTCGACGTTCACATAACACCAATAGAGGCTAGACAACATACATCTTATCAAAATATCAAGCGAATACCAAATTCACATGACTACTCATAGCAAGACTTATCCCTTGTCCTCAGGAACGAACGTAATTACTCACAAAGCATATTCATGTTCATAATCAGAGGGGTAATAATATGCATATAGGATCTGAACATATGATCTTCCACCAATTAAACCAACTAGCATCAACTACAAGGAGTAATCAACACTACTAGCAACCTACTAGCACCAATCCCGGACTTTGAGAAAAAGAATTGGATACAAGAGATGAGCTAGGGTTTGGAGATGAGATGGTTCTGGTGAAGATGTTGATGGATATTTCCCTCTCCCGATGAGAGGAGCGTTGGTGATGACGATGGTGATGATTTCCCCCTCCGGGAGAGAAGTTTCCCTGGCAGAACAGCTCTGCCGGAGCTCTAGATTGGATCCGCCAAGGTTCCGCCTCGTGCCGGCGGAGTCTCGTCCCAAAAAGTTCCTTCTTATTTTTTTTCTCATCGAAAGACCTCATATAGGAGAAGATGGACGTCGGAGAGCCACCAGGGGGCCCACGAGGTAGGGGGCGCGCCCTAGGGGGGCGCCCCCCACTCTCGTGAGAAGGGTGTGGGCCCCCTGGCCTTCATCTTTGGCGACGATTTTTTTTATTTATTTTAAGACGTTCCGTGGAGTTTCAGGACTTTTGGAGTTGCATAGAATAGGTCTCTAATATTTGCTCCTTTTCCAGGCCAGAATTCCAGCTGCCGGCATTCTCCCTCTTTATGTAAACCTTGTAAAATAAGAGAGAATAGCCATAAGTATTGTGACATAAAGTGAAATAACAGTCCATAATGCAATAAATATCGATATAAAAGCATGATGCAAAATGGACGTATCAACTCCCCCAAGCTTAGACCTTGCTTGTCCTCAAGCGGAATGCCGATAACAATAAATACGTCCTCATGTTTAGAGGTAGAGGCGTCGATAAAAATAAAATACGGACATGAAAGCATCATGATTATTCTCATAATAGCAACTTATATAGACTTTGTCATATGATTACTTATGTTCAAGTGATGATCTATTCACAATGCAAAAGTATAAATCATAAACCTTATTGGGCTCTGACAAACTATAATCTCAGTCACTGAAGCAATTGCAATTTATCATATCATCGGAAAGAGTCTATGTCAGAGCTAAAAAGCAAGTCCACATACTCAACTACCATTTAGTCCTCCATAATTGCTAACACTCACGCAATACTTGTGGTTACGGAGTTTTAATCGGACACAGAGAAAGATAGGGGCTTATAGTTTTGCCCAACAACCTTTTACCTCAAGGTTAATGTCAACAATAATGGTTCATGCTCCCCTACATCCAATTAGATATATATATCATGTTCTTTCCAACATGCTGAGCTTGCCAAAGGATAAAATGAAAAAGGAAAGGTGAAGATCACCGTTACTCTTGCATAAGGTAGAAGATAATAATACAAGATAGGCCCTTCGCAGAGGGAAGCAGAGGTTGCCATGCACTTTTATGGTTGGATGCATAAAATCTCAATGCGAAAGAACGTCACTTTATATTGCCCCTTGTGATATGAACCTTTATTATGCAGTCCGTCGCTTTTATTACTTCCACATCACAAGATCGTATAAAGCTTATTTCTCCCTAACCAATCAATCATACATGTTTAGAGCAATTTTTATTGCTTTGCACTGATGACAACTTACTTGAAGGATCTTACTCAATCCATAGGTAGATATGGTGGAGTCTCATGGCAAAACTGGTTTAAGGGTATTTGGAAGCACAAGTAGTATTTCTACTTGGTGCTGAGAATTTGGCTAGCATGAGGGGGAAAGGCAAGCTCAACAAGTTAGAGGAACCATGACAACATACTTTATCTCAGATATAAGAAAGATATAACTCATTACATTGTCTTCCTTGTCCAACATCAACTCTTTAGCATGTCATATTTTAATGAGTGCTCCCAATCATAAAAGATGTCAATGATAATATATCTATATGTGAAAACCTCTCTTTCCTTATTACTTCCTATTAATTGCAACAATGACCAAAGCTATGTCTGCCAACTCCCAACAACTTTTAATCATCATACTCTTTCTATGTGAAGTCATTACTCTCAATAAGATCAATATGAACTTTTTGTTTCTTTTTATTCTTTTTCTCTTTTATTTTATTCACCCAAGATCATGGCAAAATAATCAAGCCCTTGACTCAACACTAATCTTTATTATATAGCTCACGGTCTCGATTACATAGAGAGATCATAAAGCAAAACTCAAAACTAGATCATGCATAAACTTTATTCTACTAGATCAAGATACTACTAATAAGATAGAACTAAGAAAAATGGTAAAGATAGGAGTTGTGATTGTGATACGATACCGGGGCACCTCCCCCAAGCTTGGCAGTTGCCAAGGGGAGTGCCCATACCCATATACTCAATTCTTCTTTGTTGGAGGAGACGGTGGAGGCGTTGTTGATGATGCGGGCTTGGCATCCATCTTCCAAAGCATAGGTTCACCATCATAGAAAGATGATCGAGTCTCCGGAATCCTCAAATTTTCAGCCAAACTCATTCTTTTGAATCTATATTCGTACTCACAATTTTGGTTTTTCGTGTCATAGATTTGGGCTTGGAGGTGCTCGATCTTCTCATGTAGCTTGAAGATGGCCTCCTCGGTTTTCTTGGCATCCGGTTGTAGTTGTTAGTGAATTCCGCGAGCATCATGTGGCTAGCATTGATTCCATGCTCCACCATCCTTTGGCACTTGAAAACTTGTTGCTCCACTACTTCGAGCCTCGTCTCCATGCTTGCGGTCCCCTTTGGTCCCTCTTCATCGCGGATGTGCAGCAACCCATCACGGAACTCAATGGTTTGAGGGTGTCGCAGCACCTCCGCGAGGTAAGGGTTGATGACCTTCTCGAAGAACTTGTCCTTGGAGGCGCTTGGGGCCGTCATGATAACCTAGATCTGTCAGAAAACAGCTCGAAACAAGAACAGAGGAGGTTTGCATGATACGGGAGTCAAAACCTTCGGTAGAATATATAATGAATTTTTACTGACCAAAATACGTACTGTGCAAAAAACGGAGTCCGGAAGGCACACGAGGTGCTCACGAGGTAGGGGGCGCGCCCAGGGGGGTAGGGCGCGCCCACCACCCTCGTGGGGCCCTCGTGTCCTTCCCGGACTGCAACTTATTTTTCTATTTTTCTAAATATTCCAAAACGGAGAAATATTGCCTTAGAAATTGTTTTGGAGTCGGTTTACTTACCGTACCACATACCTATTCCTTTTCGGAGTCTGAAACGTTCCAGAAAGTGTCCTTTATGTATTCCTTCAGGGTTACGGTTTCAATAATATTGGTTTCAACATTTATGGGATTACCTGAGATATAATGTTTAATTCTTTGACCATTTACCACCTTCGGATTTGTGCCCTCGAAGTTGTTGATTTTTATGGCACCGGAACGATAGACCTCCTCGATAACATAGGGGCCTTCCCATTTAGAGAGAAGTTTTCCTGCAAAAAATCTTAAACGAGAGTTGTTAGCAATACATAATCACCTACATTAAACTCACGCTTTTGTATCCTCTTGTCATGCCATCTTTTAACTTTTTCTTTAAACAACTTGGTATTTTCATAAGCTTGGGTTCTCCATTCATCAAGTGAGCTAATATCAAATAACCTCTTCTCACCGGCAAGTTTAAAATCATAGTTGAGTTCTTTAATAGCCCAATATGCCTTATGTTCTAGTTCGAGAGGTAAGTGACATGCTTTTCCATAAACCATTTTATACGGAGACATACCCATAGGATTTTTATATGCAGTTCTATATGCCCATAATGCATCATCAAGTTTCTTAGACCAATTCTTTCTAGACCTATTAACAGTCTTTTACAAAATTAATTTGAGCTCTCTATTGCTCAACTCTACTTGACCACTAGACTGTGGGTGATAAGGAGATGCAATTCTAAGATTAACATCATATTTAGCAAGCATTTTACGGAAGGCACCATGAATAAAGTGTGAACCACCATCAGTCATTAAATATCTAGGGACTCCAAACCTCGGAAAAATAACTTCTTTAAGCATTTTAATATAAGTGTTATGATCACACTACTAGTTGGAATAGCTTCTACCCACTTAGTAACGTAATCAACAGCAACTAGAATATGTGTGTATCCATTAGAGGCAGGAAAAGGTCCCATATAATCAAAGCCCCAAACATCAAATGGTTCAATAACAAGTGAATAATTCATAGGCATTTCTTGACGTCTACTAATATTACCAATTCTTTGACATTCATCACAAGACAAGACAAACTTACGGGCATCCTTGAAGAGAGTAGGCCAATAAAAACCAGATTGCAGTACCTTTTGTGCAGTTCTATCTCCAGCGTGGTGTCCTCCATAAGACTCGGAATGACACTTGTGTAGGATCTGTTCCTGTTCATGCTCAGGTGCACAATGTCTAATAACACCATCTACTCCTTCTTTATAAAGATGTGGGTCATCCCAAAAGTAATGTCTCAAATCATAGAAGAACTTTTTCTTTTGCTGGTATGTGAAGCTAGGTGGTATAAACTTAGCAACAATATAATTAGCATAATCAGCATACCATGGAGTACTACGAGAAGTACTTATAACATTTAATTGTTCATCAGGAAAGTCATCATTAATAGGTAGTGGGTCATCAAGAATATTTTCTAACCTAGGCAAGTTGTCTGCAACGGGGTTCTCAGCTCCCTTCCTATCAACAATATGCAAATCAAATTCTTGTAGCAAGAGAACCCATCTAATAAGTCTAGGTTTAGCATATTTATTTTCCATAAGGTATTTAATAGCAGCATGATCAGTGTGAATAATTACTTTAGAATCAACCATATAAGGTCTAAACTTATCACAAGCAAATACAACTGCTCAAAGCTCCTTTTCAGTAGTAGCATAATTTCTTTGAGCATTGTCTAGAGTCTTGCTAGCATAATGAATAACATTTAATTTCTTATCAACTCTTTGCCCTAGAACAGCACCTACAGCATAATCACTAGCATCACACATGATTTTAAAGGGTAAATTCCAATCAGGTGGCTGAACAATAGGTGCAGAGACTAATGCTTTCTTAAGTATTTCAAATGCTTCTACACAATCATCATCAAAGACAAATGGTATATCTTTTTGCAATAAATTAGTCAGAGGCCGAGAAATTTTTGAGAAGTCCTTAATGAACCTCCTATAAAATCCGGCATGACCAAGGAAACTTCTTATACCTTTGATGTCCTTGGGACATGGCATCTTTTCAATAGCATCAACCTTAGCTTTATCAACTTCAATACCTCTTTCAGAAACTTTGTGCCCCAAGACAATACCTTCATTAACCATAAAGTGGCACTTTTCCCAATTCAAGACAAGATTAGTTTCTTCACATCTCTACAAAACTCGATCAAGATTGCTCAAGCAATCATCAAAAGAGGAACCATAGACGGAAAAGTCGTCCATGAAAACCTCACAAATCTTTTCACAAAAGTCAGAGAATATAGCCATCATGCATCTTTGAAAGGTAGCAGGTGCATTACATAAACCAAAAGGCATACGTCTATAAGCAAAAGTACCAAAAGGGCATGTAAAAGTAGTCTTAGATTGATCTCTAGCCGACACAGGTATTTGAGAGAAACCATAATAACCATCTAGAAAGCAATAGTGTGTATGTTTGCATAATCTTTCTAGCATTTGATCAATAAAAGGTAAGGGGTAATGATCTTTCTTAGTAGCTTTATTTAATTTGCGGAAATCAATTACCATCCTATAACCTGTGATAATTCTTTGTGGAATCAATTCATCTTTATCATTAGGAACAATAGTGATACCTCCCTTCTTAGGGACACAATGGACAGGACTAACCCACTCACTATCAGCAACGGGATAGATTATACCTGCCTCCAGAAGCTTAAGTATTTCTTTTCTTACCACTTCTTTCATTTTAGGATTCAGACGTCGTTGAGGATCACAAACTGGTTTGGCATTTGCTTCCAAGTTTATTTTATGTTGACATAGAGTGGGACTAATGCCCTTAAGATCATCAAGAGTATATCCAATAGCAGCATGATGCTTCTTCAGAGTTTTCAATAATCTTTCTTCTTCATGCTCTGAAAGGTTAGCGCTAATAATAACAGCATATATCTTTTTTCATCAAGATAAGCATATTTAAGATTATCAGGCAGAGGTTTAAGCTCAAACACGGGATCACCCTTGGGTGGAGGAGGACCCCCTAAAATTTCAACAGGCAAATTGTGTTGTAGAATAGGTTCCTGTTTAAAGAATACTTCATCTATTTCCCTTCTTTCATTCATGAACATATTATTTTCATGGTCTAGTAAATAGTGTTCTAAAGGATCACTAGGAGGTACGGCAATAGAAGCAAGACCAATAATTTCATCCTTACTAGGTAATTCTTCCTCACGATGTTGTTTACTAAATTTAGAGAAATTAAACTCATGAACCATATCATCCAAGCCAATAGTAACAACATTCTTTTCGCAGTCTATCTTAGCATTAACAGTGTTCAAGAAGGGTCTACCAAATATAATGGGACAAAAGCTATCTTGTGGGGAAGTAAGAACAAGAAAATCAGCAGGATATTTAGTTTTCCCACACAAGACTTCAACATCTCTAACAATTCCAATTGGTGAGATCTTATCTCTATTGGCAAGTTTAATTGTGACATCAATATCTTCTAACTCAACAGGTGCAATGTCATGCATAATTTCTTTGTATAAGGTATGTGGTATAACACTAGCACTCGCACCCATATCACATAAGCCATGGTAACAATGATATCCTATTTAAACAGAAATAACAGGCACGCCTACCACAGGTCTATGTTTATCTTTATCACAAGGTTTAGCAATTCTAGCAGTTTCACCTTCGAACTGAATAACATGCCCATCAATATTATCAGACAAGAGATCTTTAACAATAGCAATATTATGTTCTACTTTAACTTGCTCAGGAGGTGTATAGGTTCTAATATTGCTTTTACGAACAATAGTTGAAGCTTTAGCATGATCCTTTACTCTAACAGGGAAAGGTGGTTTCTCAACATAAGAAGTAGGAATAATAGGATCATTATAAGTGACAGTCTTTTCTTCAACTTTAATAGGTGCGGCTACTTTTACTTCTATGGGAGGATGATATTTAAACCACTTCTGCTTAGGGAGATCAACATAAGTAGCAAAGGATTCACAGAAAGAAGCTACTACCTCAGAATCAAGTCCATATTTAGTGCTAAACTTACGGAAAATATCGGTATCCATAAAAGATTTAACACAATCAAACTTAGGTGTCATACTTGAATCCTTACCTTCATCGAGGTCCCAATCTTCAGAGTTGCGTTTAATTCTATCCAATAAATTCCATCTGAATTCAATAGTCTTCATCATAAAAGAGCCAGCACAAGAAGTATCGAGCATGGTGCGATTCTTTTCAGAAAGCCGAGCATAAAAACTTTGCATAATTATTTCTCTCGGGAGCTCATCATTGGGGCATGAATATAACATTGATTTAAGCCTCCCCCAATCTTGAGCGATGCTTTCTCCTTCGCGAGGCCAAAAATTATATATATAATTGTGATCACGATGAACAAGATCCATAGGGTAATACTTTTGATGAAATTCCAACTTCAATCGTTTATAGTCCCATCATCTCATATCATCACATAGCCTATACCATACCAATGCGTCTTCCTTCAAAGATATAGGGAAGACCTTCTTCTTAGCAACATCATCGGGTATACCTGCAAGCTTAAATAATCCACAAACTTCATCCACATATATTAAGTGCTCATCAGGATGCTTTGTTCCATCTCCTGTAAAAGGGTTAGCTAGCAGTTTTTCCATCATAGCCGAAGGAAATTCAAAAGGAGTTTCATTTTCAATAGGTTCAGTAGGTTGAGGAGCAACTCTTTGCTCTACTGGACGGGGTGAAGATACCCCGAACAAGCCCCTCAGAGAATTACTTTCCATAGTAACAAGTGACAGTAAATTTCAGCACACTATATAAATTTTTCCTTACCAAATTCCACCTACCAAACGCGCTACACTCCCCGGCAACGGCGCCAGAAAAGAGTCTTGATGACCCACAAGTATAGGGGATCTATCGTAGTCCTTTCGATAAGTAAGAGTGTCGAACCCAACGAGGATCAGAAGGAAATGATAAGCGGTTTTCAGCAAGGTATTCTCTGCAAGTACTGAAATAAGTGGTAACAGATAGTTTTGTGATAGGATAAATTGTAACGAGCAACAATTAACAAAAGTAAAAAAAGTGCAGCAGGGTGGCCCAATCCTTTTGTAGCAAAGGACAAGCCGGAACAAACTCTTATAATAGGAAAAGCGCTCCCGAGGACACATGGGAATATCGTCAAGCTAGTTTTCATCACGTTCATATGATTCACGTTCGATACTTTGATAATTTGATATGTGGGTGGACCGGTGCTTGGGTGCTGTTCTCACTTGAACAAGCATCCCACTTATGATTAACCTCTATTGCAAGCATCCGCAACTACAACAAAAGTATTAAGGTAAACCTAACCATAGCATGAAACATATGGATCCAAATCAGGCCCTTACGAAGCGACGCATAAACTAGGGTTTAAGCTTCTGTCACTCTAGCAACCCATCATCTACTTATTACTTCCCAATGCCTTCCTCTAGGCCCAAATAATGGTGAAGTGTTACGTAGTCGACGTTCACATAACACCACTAGAGGCTAGACAACATACATCTTATCAAAATATCAAACGAATACCAAATTCACATGACTACTCATAGCAAGACTTCTCCCTTGTCCTCAGGAACGAACATAATTACTCACAAAGCATATTCATGTTCATAATCAGAGGGGTAATAATATGCATATAGGATCTGAACATATGATCTTCCACCAATTAAACCAACTAGCATCAACTACAAGGAGTAATCAACACTAGTAGCAACCTACTAGCACCAATCCCAGACTTTGAGACAATAATTGGATACAAGAGATGAACTAGGGTTTGGAGATGAGATGGTGCTGGTGAAGATGTTGATGGAGATTGCCCTCTCCCGATGAGAGGAGTGTTGGTGATGACGATGGTGATGATTTCCCCCTCCGGGAGAGAAGTTTCCCCGGCAGAACAGCTCTGCTGGAGCTCTAGATTGGATCCGCCAAGGTTCCGCCTCGTGGCGGCGGAGTCTCGTCCCGAATAGTTATTTTTATTTTTTCTCGTCAAAAGACCTCATATAGGAGAAGATGGACGTCGGAGAGCCACCAGGGGGGCCATGAGGTAGGGGGCGCGCCCTAGGGGGGCCCACCCTCATGAGAAGGGTGTGGGCCCCCTGGCCTTCATCTCTGGCGAGGATTTTCTTTATTTATTTAAGACGTTCCGTGGAGTTTCAGGACTTTTGGAGTTGCGCAGAATAGGTCTCTAATATTTGCTCCTTTTCCAGGCCAGAATTCCAGCTGCTGGCATTCTCCCTCTTTACGTAAACCTTATAAAATAAGAGAGAATAGCCATAAGTATTGTGACATAAAGTGAAATAACAATCCATAATGCAATAAATATCGATATAAAAGCATGATGCAAAATGGACGTATTAGCTTCCTAGTGCGATGGCCCTACGACTAAGTCCTTGCTCTAGGACATCTGCCGTGACAATTCCATGACAAAAACCTATATCTACCATCCATATTGCACTTGTATCACCATCTCATCGCCGAACTAGTGCACCTATACAATTTACCATTGTATTGGTGTGTTGGGGACTGATACGTCTCCATCGTATATACTTTTCCGAACACTTTTGCCCTTGTTTTGGACTCTAACTTGCATGATTTGAATGGAATTAACCCGGACTGACGCTGTTTTAAGCAGAATTACCATGGTGTTATTTATGTGCAGGAACAAACATTCTCGGAATGACATGAAACTTCACGGAGCAACTTTTCAGAAAATAAGAAAAATACCTGCAAAAGATGAAGGCCAGGGGGCCCACCACCTCTACACGAGGGTGGGCGAAGCGCCTGCTATAACACCCACGATACGGCTACATCTCCCATGTGTTAGAGCACGACTTAGAGGCATAACCGCATTGTAGGCTTGTCGCAAGAGGGGTAATCTTTACACATCCCATGTACAGAAATAAGAAATGGATAAAGAGTTGGCTTACAATCGCCAGTTCAAACAATACATAATATCATACAATAACCAGAATACAATCAAGGTCCGACTACGGAACCAAAACAAATAAAGACAACCCCAGATGCTAGATCCCCGATCGCCCCAACTGGGCTCCACTACTGATCGATCGGAAAAGAAGCGAAACAACAAAAAAAATCTTCATCGAGCTCCCACTTGAGTTTGGTTGCGTCATCTGCACTGGTATCATCGGCACCTGCATTTGTTTGGAAGTATCTGTGAGTCACGGGGACTCAGAAATATCACACCCGCGCGATCAAGACTATTTAAGCTTATGAGTAGGAAAGGGTAGTGAGGTGGAGCTGCAGCAAGCACTAGCATACGCAAAAGAGGGCGAGAAGAGAAGCAACGCATGATCGTGAACTAGAAGTGATCAAGAAGTGATTCTGAAACTACTTATGTACAAGCATAACACGAGACCGTGTTCACTTCCCGGACTCCACCGAAAAGAGACCATCACGGCTACACATGTGGTTGATGTATTTTAATTAAGTCAAGTGTCAAGTTATCTACAACCCGGCATTAAAAATTCCCATCTGACCAGAACCACGGGCACGGCTTTTGAAAGTTCAAACCCTGCAGGGGTGTCCCAACTTAGCCCATCACAAGCTCTCACAGTCAACGAAGGATATTCCTTCTAGCGGGTAGACCCGATCAGTCTCGGAATCCCGGTTACAAGACATTTCGACAATGGTAAAACAAGACCAGCAAGACCGCCCGATGCGCCGACATCCCGATAGGAGCTGCACACATCTCGTTCTCAGGGTAACACTGGATGAACACTACGTACAGCTAAAACCAACCCTCAAGTTTCCCCGAGGTGGCGCCGCAAGTCGCTCTGTTTCGGACCAACACTTAGAGAAGCACTGGCCCGGGGGTTAAAATAAAGATGACCCTTGAGTCTGCAGAACCCAAGGGAAGGTGATAGGTTGTTAGTGCAAATGAAAAACCAAGGTTGGACCTTGCTGGAGGAGTTTTATTCAAAGCGAGCTGTCAAGGGGTTCCCATTATAACCCAACCGCGTAAGGAACGCAAAATCAAGGAACATAACACCGGTATGACGGAAACTAGGGCGGCAAGAGTGGAACAAAACACCAGGCATAAGGCCGAGCCTTCCACCCTTTACCAAGTATATAGATGCATTATTTAAAATAAGAGATATTGTGATATCCCAACAAAACCATGTTCCAACATGGAACAAACTTCATCTTCACCTGCAACTAACAACGCTATAAGAGGGACTGAGCAAAGCGGTAACATAGCCAAACAACAGTTTGCTAGGAAAGGTGGGTTAGAGGCTGAACGTGGCAATACGGGAGGCATGATAAAGCATGTGGTAGGTATCGCAGCCTAGCAAAAGAGCGAGCAACTAGCAAGCAAAGATAGAAGTGATTTCGAGGGTATGGTCATCTTGCCTGCAAAGTTCTCCGAGAAGACGAAAGCTTGATCCTCGTAAACGAACTCAACGGGTTCCTCGATCACGTACTCGTCTCTTGGCTCTACCCAAGGCAAGAACACAAGCAAAGGGAACCACAATCAACCACGGTGCAATGCGCAAGCAACATGATGCAAAACATGGCATGCTATGCGGGATGTCATATGCAATTTGTATGCGTTCTTCGAAAGGGAAAGATAGAATCGGGCCTCAACTTGGAAAACCAATAGTGCCGCTGGAAAGTTGAGATGATTCCGGTCGAAATCAATATAAAGATCGCCAGAATCGGAGACACGGTTTGTAAATGGCAAGCAAAACAAAGAAGGCACAATTCTGCGATTAACAGCACAATGCCATCTAGAATGCAACTAGAAACTAAGCTACTGCACCCCAACATAACAACAAAGCACATGGCAGTGATCTAGTCAAGATGCTTGACAAAAGATGAACACTGAGCTACGGCTAAATCACATAATAGAAGGTTCAAACAAGCATGGCAAATGAGCAAAAGATATCAGCATCACAGACTTAGTGAAAATATCAACATGCCAGGAATTAACCACAGGAAGCAAAGTTTAGAACAATATATCAACATGCTACAGGACCAGATTATAGCAAACAAGGGCATGGAATGAATCTACGCAAAGCATATAACAAAAGTCCCTAACTGACCATGACCCAAAAAGGATCAGAAGATATTGTGGCACCCATGTAAACATAGCAAGTTTCGTTAACAGATTCGGACTTAGCAGAAAACTGGACATGGCATAAACAGAATTATGAAGGCATCTTCGTGAGCTCTACACAAGGCATTGCATGACAATCTAAGCATACTACCAACAAGAAGACATGTTCAAGAAGCTAACTATGGCAAGAACAAGCTCATAGCATGCATAGATCAACTACAACAACCTTGGCAAAATTTATTAACACGTAAACAATCTGCCAGGAACATTTTATAGCAAAAGTAGAGCAAGATCGAGTCATGCTAGGGCACTCCATAATTGCAAACAAGGACATGGATGGATAGAGCACAACCATATGCTCAAATCATCCTTACTGAACATACACAAAAGGAGCATGTATCACTCTGTAGCAACATGAATACCTGGCATTAAAATAATAGCAGGGAAATGACTTAGTGAAATTCTAAGTCTCTGAAAACAGCAATATCACGAGAGTTACTTTGCATGCTTGTGATATTCACCACATTGATCACAAAAATACATGGCATACACCCCTGTAAAGATGGCATGGCATAGCCCAAAACACATGTAGGGCTCAAGACCATATGCAGCACACAATAATCATGGCAAAAATGACAAATGCACATAATCTGCTAAGAATCAGCACCTAACATTATGAAGCACTCTTGCATCAACAATTAGGGCATCAAGATGGACTCAAACAAGCATGGTGCAATGGCACAAAATTAAGAGGACATCGTGATGAACATTTCGATGTATCATGCATGCAAAATGGAGCTACAGACATGGAGTTATGATGCGATGCACTTGGTCTGGAAATATCACAGATAAAGGACTTAGAAGAATTTGGACCTCGTGGGAAAGTCAACGCGGGCGGTGGATCTCGCTGGAACTTCGCCGGAGAAGGCCGGGGGCGACTGATGGGGCTCGGGAACGGCCAGAGAAGGACGGGAGGGGCGGATCCGGGCACGGGGAGGACGGATCCAGGTAAGGGCGGAGCAGATCGACGGGATCTAGGCATTCGAAGCTCGCCGGAGTTTCATGGCGGCGACGGCGAGCTCCTGGAGACCGGCGAGCTCGGCGCGGGGGCGCGCGAAGGGCGGCGGGGCTCGGGCACCTTGGAAGATGAGCGGCGCGGTGAACCCGCAGCGGTGCGGAGGCGTCTTAGGCATGGTTGGCGCGCGGGCCGGTCGCCATCAATGGCGCAAAGGCGGCGGAGCAAGGGCAGCGAGGCGCGAGGCGGCGGCGGGAGGCGTGCCTCTCGGCGGAGACGGGCGGCGCACGCGGGCGTTTCCTGCGGGCGCGGGCGGCAGGGATCCGGGCCCGAGCTGGCCGGCCTCGGGCCCCACGGGCCGCGGCGAGGAGGAGAGAGAGGCGCGGTGAGGTGGCGCTGCCGGATTGGAGGAGGGAGGCGGCGGTGCTGACGTGGCGCTCCGCCATTGGACGGAGTGAGGTGGCCGGCGGCGGTGGACATGTCCGGCGCAACGAGATGGACATGTCCGGCGCAACGAGATGGACATGTCCGGCGGCGCGAGGAGCAAGAGGACTAGGGTTAGACTACGAATTTTTTGGGGGAGACACATATATATAGGTAGAGGGAGCTTGGAGAGTCCAAAGGAGGTGCGGTTTTCGACCACGCGATCGTGATCGAACGACCGAGAGGATGGAGGGGGGTTGGATAGGTTTTCGGCCACTTTGGAGGGGTGTTGGGCTACAACACACACGAGGCCTTTACGGTTCCTCGGTTAACCGTTGGAGTATCAAACGGACTCCAAATGCCACGAAACTTGACAGGCGGTCTACCGGTGGTGTACCAAGGCCGCTTGGCAAATCTCGGTCCAATCCGAGAACATTTAACACCCTCACACGAAAAGAGGAAAAAGGGGGCGCCAGAGCACGTAGGAGTGTCGGATCGAGAAACGGACAACGGGGAAAATGCTCGGATGCATGAGACGAACATGTATGCAAATGCGATGCACCTGATGACATGATATGAAATGCATGACACGCAAACAAATGACAAGGCAACAACAGCGAATAACTGGAAGACACCTGGCGCACCGTTCTTGGGGCATTACAACACTCCACCACTACGACAGGATCTCGTCCCGAGATCTAGGATGGCACCGGAGCGAAAACGGAAGAGAAAGAGGAGAGGTAAAACTAAGTTGCTTCTTTGAAAAACGAGTGCAACCAAAGAACCTTGAAAGGTCAATCCTTTTTCGAGAAAAGAATACAACGACGATGAACAAAGTTGAAAACACTCCGTTAGAAAAGAGGAACAATGAAGAACAAATTCGGACAGCACTCTGGTTGAAAAATGATAAGAAACTTGATAAGATGAAAAGAACTAGAAGAGATGACACAACACTCCGGTTGAGAAGGCAGGTAAAACTTGTTAAAATGGGAAGAACTTGAGAAGAGGGCACGACACTTCGGTTAAATGGATAAACACGAAAAGAACATGATCTTCACAATTCGAGATGATGAGAGAAAAGAGCAACATCCCAATGCCTCCGGGTGAAGGAATCATAGGTAGATCGTCGAAACAAAAGAACGCAGAAGAAAATGACAACTTCTACCACAATTGAGCTTGGAAAGCACCCTTCCAAGAAGGTTATAACGGAGTTGTTGGAAAACCAACAACGAAAAAGATAAGCTTGATATGGACTTATAGGAGACATCTCAAAATTATGAGGTGACAACTTGCCACTCACGGAGAAAAAAAATTGATTGGGAGCTAGAAAAAGATAGAAATCTTCTTCCACCGAGGTGATAGGATAAAACTTGGATCATAGATAATCACCACAAAGAGCAACATTCCCAATCGAAGGCTTTAGGTGAAATTTATACCAAGATAACTCCATGGAAGAAAGTGATGGGTTTAAATACCTCATTCTTATGAATGAAGAATGATATATTACCACCTCAAAAGATAAGGGAAAACAATTGCACTCCGGATTGCAAGATGAAGAAAACTTGAGCCCCGCTGAAAAGAATCTCAATGAACACTTCGAGAAGGAATTAAATCCTTGATGGACCATCATGTAGAGCCTCCATGAAGAACTCCAGTAATAAAGGAATGATCAAACGAAAATAAAGTTGAAAAGAACTCCGGGAGAAGCCTTGCAATGATTTAGATGAAGCTTTGAAATGATATAACCGAGAAAACTTGGAACTCCAGAAAGAAAGATGAAAAAATGAAATCAAGAATTTTGATGAACCTCCGGGATAAGGAATTAATCACTTGGATGGAACAAGAATAAGAATTACACTATGCTCATCCTTCACCAATTAAATTGATGACCCACAATGGAATTGCATACAACTTATTTCTTGTAGAAAGGATTAAGAGAGATATAGCGTAAACTTGGAAAGGTCTTCTATGAACTGCCGGTAGGATTGGAAAGAACGAGTGAATTGATATGATAACCAAGGAAGAGAACTCTTGAACGAACCACCATAATAATTGAAAAATGATTGAAGAAAGCATAACAAAACACCGGGAAGAATTAGAAAAAGAACGAAGATACTTGAGAGAATTTAGATACAAGTGAATGAAGAGATCGCGAATGGATTAGAGAATACTTGAATGATGCACCGGTAAGATTTAGAGAATGAGAGCTGAAAGCTGAGAATGAATAATTCTGAGATGATGGCCTTCGGAGAATCAAACTGAAAAGACTCCTGAATTGCTCCAGATGGGTGAAAGGAATTATCACAATCGAAAACAATTATGAGAGGATGGCATAAATATAGCACCAAGAATCTTCAAGAGAACGGATAAGATTTGGAGGAAACTCTTCTTCAGTCTTCAAATGCAGAGAATGACGATGAGAGACACCACCAAGGAATTGTTGAGGCACTCTGGAATGAAAATTAGAAAGGTTGAACCAACAATGAAAAGAATGTGAAAGATCTTGGAGAAGGCATTTGACTGATGATAATTCATTCTTACGTCAAACTTTGAAAAAATTTGAGGATAGCTTCGGGAAACTTAGAAGAGTCTGGTAAGATCCTAGGAAAAAACCTGTGGGTTAGGGCCCACTCAAGAGAAACACCATTGAAGAGATTGCTTGAAAAGAGAGATTGCATCGGTTGAATTAAATAGCTTGAATGAGATAACAATCTCGAAAGAGCTCAGAGTGGAAAGCGAATCTTCGAGATATCTTGAGCATTCCGGAATGATTGAATAGCGAGAAGTGGATGATTAAGGGGTGCACCGGCATGATAAAACTTTTGAAATGAGGAAAGGATATGATCAACACCAAAAGCTTGAATTGAATCCACCGGAGAAGAAAGAGAACTAAGAATGATAAACTTGTGGAGCATCTTCATGAGAACCACGCGTAAGAACATTGACGGAAAAGAATGGAGAGACTTCTCATCAATAACATGATAATTGATTAAGAAATCCGAATCCTTGAAGGAAAAGGGTGGGAGGGCGGGAAAAACAAAGGAAACTTGGGATGGATGAAACAAATAACGTTGAGGAGACTTTGAGTTGATCTTACGGATGGGAAAATGATAGGATCATCTTGAAGAGAATCACATCGGTTGGAAAGACTTGACATGATAGCCTCGATGATCAAGAAGGATTGGTATTCACATAGGAGTATGAGAACACCGCTTAGGAAAGGTATGGAATCAACATTTGACTTTGAAGAAACTCGAATACCACAACTCAAAACAAACAAAGGATTGGCTTGCAAAATAAGCAGGAAATAACCACGTGCTCCTAAAAAAATACGTGAAATTTGAGAAGAGAAGAGTCAAAACTCTACGTCAGGAGGCCTCACCAGAGCGACAAAGGGACTGAGGAGTAAAAAGAATCCTACTCTCCGATATATATAATCCTAAGACTCAAAACATTTTCTTCTAGACTCAACAACGCCAGCGATTCGATCAAGAAGGGGGCTCCTAAGTCGGGGAAGGCTCTGATTACCAACTTGTAACACCCACGATGCGGCTATATCTCCCACGTGTCGGAGCACGACTTAGAGGCATAACCGCATTGTAGGCATGTCACAAGAGGGGTAATCTTTACACATCCCATGTAATGAAATAAGAAAGGGATAAAGAGTTGGCTTCCAATCGCCACTTCAAACAATACATAATATCATACAACAACCAGAATACAATCAAGGTCCGACTACAGAACCAAAAAAATAAAGACAACCCCAAATTCTAGATCCCCGATCGCCCCAACTGGGCTCCACTACTGATCGTTCGGAAAAGAAGCGAAACAATGAACAAAATCTTCATCGAGCTCCCACTTGAGCTCGGTTGCGTCATCTGCACTGGTATCACCGGCACCTGCATCTGTTTGGAAGTATCTGTGAGTCACGGGGACTCAGCAATCTCACACCCGCGCGATCAAGACTATTTAAGCTTATGGGTAGGAAAGGGTAGTGAGGTGGAGCTGCAGCAAGCACTAGCATACGCAAAAGAGGGCGAGAAGAGAAGCAACGCACGATCGTGAACTAGAAGTGATCAAGAAGTGATTCTGAAACTACTTATGTACAAGCATAACACGAGACCGTGTTCACTTCCCGGACTCCACCAAAAAGAGACCATCATGGCTACACATGTGGTTGATGTATTTTAATTAAGTCAAGTATCAAGTTATCTACAACCCGACATTAAAAATTCCCATCTGACCAGAACCACGGGCACGACTTTCGAAAGTTCAAACCCTGCAGGGTGTCCCAACTTAGCCCATCACAAGCTCTCACGGTCAACGAAGGATATTCCTTCTAGCGGGTAGACCCGATCAGTCTCGGAATCCCAGTTACAAGACATTTCGACAATGGTAAAACAAGACCAGCAAGACCGCCCGATGCGCCGACATCCCGATAGGAGCTGCACACATCTCGTTCTCAGGGTAACACTGGATGAACACTACGTACAGCTAAAACCAACCCTCAAGTTTCCCCGAGGTGGCGCCGCAAGTGGCTCCGTTTCGGACCAACACTTAGAGAAGCACTGGCCCGGGGGGTTAAAATAAAGATGACCTTTGAGTCTGCAGAACCCAAGGGAAGGTGATAGGTTCTTAGTGCAAATGAAAAACCAAGGTTGGACCTTGCTGGAGGAGTTTTATTCAAAGCGAGCTGTCAAGGGGTTCCCATTATAACCCAACCGCGTAAGGAACGCAAAATCAAGGAACATAACACCGGTATGACGGAAACTAGGGCGGCAAGAGTGGAACAAAACACCAGGCATAAGGCCGAGCCTTCCACCCTTTACCAAGTATATAGATGCATTATTTAAAATAAGAGATATTGTGATATCCCAACAAAACCATGTTCCAACATGGAACAAACTTCATCTTCACCTGCAACTAACAACGCTATAAGAGGGGCTGAGCAAAGCGGTAACATAGGCAAACAACGGTTTGCTACGAAAGGTGGGTTAGAGGCTGAACGTGGCAATACGGGAGGCATGATAAAGCATGTGGTAGGTATCGCAGCCTAGCAAAAGAGCGAGCAACTAGCAAGCAAAGATAGAAGTCATTTCGAGGGTATGGTCATCTTGCCTGCAAAGTTCTCCGAGAAGACGAAAGCTTGATCCTCTTAAACGAACTCAACGGGTTCCTCGATCACGTACTCATCTCCCGGCTCTACCCATGGCAAGAACACAAGCAAAGGGACCCACAATCAACCACGGTGCAATGCGCAAGCAACATGATGCAAAACATGGCATGCTATGCGGGATGTGATATGTAATGCGTATGCGTGCTTCAGAAGGGAAAGATAGAATCAGGCCTCAACTTGGAAAATCAACATTGCCTCTGGAAAGATGAGACGATTCCGGTCGAAATCGATATAAAGATCGCCGGAATCGGAGACACGGTTTGAAAATGGCAAGCAAAACAAAGAAGGCACAATTCTGCGATTAACAACACAATGCCATCTAGAATGCAACAAGAAACTAAGCTACTGCACCCCAACATAACAACAAAGCACATGGCAGTGATCTACTCAAGATGCTTGACAAAAGATGAGCACTGAGCTACGGCTAAATCACACAATGGCAGGTTCATACAAGCATGGCAAAAGAGCAAAAGATATCAGCATCACAGACTTAGTGAAAATATCAACATGCCAGGAATTAACATCAGGAAGCAAAGTTTAGAGCAAGATATCAACATGTTACAGGACCAGCAAAGCATATAACAAAAGTCCCTTACTGAACATGAGACAAAAAGGATCAGGAGATATTGTGGCACCCATGTAAACATAGCAAGTTTCGTTAACAGATTCAGACTTAGCAGAAAACTGGACATGGCATAAACAGAATTATGAAGGCATCTTCGTGAGCTCTATGCACTCAACACAAGGCATTGAATGAAAATATAAGCATACTACCAACAAGAAGACATGTTCAAGAATCTAACCATGGCAAGAACAAGCTCATAGCATGCATAGATCAACTACAACAACCTTGGCAAAATTGATTAACACGTAAACAATCTGCCAGGAACATTTTATAGCAAAAGTAGAGCAAGATTGAGTCATGCTAGGGCACTCCATAATTGCAAACAAGGACATGGATGGATAGAGCACAACCATATGCTCAAATCATCCTTACTAAATATACACAAAAGGAGCATGTATCACTCTGTGGCAACATGAATACCTGGCATTAAAATAACAGCAGGGAAATGACTTACTGAAATTCTAAGTCTCTGAAAACAGCAATATCACGAGAGTTACTTTGCATGCTTGTGATAGTCACCACATTGATCACAAAAATACATGGCATACACCCCTGTAAAGATGGCATGGCATATCCCAAAACACATGTAGGGCTGAAGACCATATGCAGCACACAATAATCATGGCAAAAATGACAAATGCACATAATCTGCTAAGAATCGGCACCTAACATTATGAAGCACTCTTGCATCAACAATTAGTGCATCTAGATGGACTCAAACAAGCATGGTGCAATGGCACAAAATGAACAGAACATCATGATGAACATTTCGATATATCATGCATGCAAAACGGAGCTACACACATGGAGTTATGATGCGATGCACATGGTCTGAAAATATCATAGATAAAGGACTCAGAAGAATTTGGACCTCGCGGGAAAGTCAACGCGGGCGGTGGATCTCGCTGGAACTTCACCGGAGAAGGCCGGGGACGACTGGTGGGGCTCGGGAACGGCCGGAGAAGGACGGGAGGGTGTGGATCCGGGCATAGGGAGGCCGGATCCAGGTGAGGGCGGAGCAAATTGACGGGATCCGGGAGTTCGAAGCTCGCCGGAGTTTCATGGCGGCGACGGCGAGCTCCTAGAGACCGGCGAGCTCGGCGCGGGGGTGCGCGAAAGGCGGTGGGGCTCGGGCACTGCGGAAGACGAGCGGCGCGGTGAACCCGCAGTGGTGCGGAGGCGTCTCAGGCGCGGTTGGCGCACGGTCCGGTCGCCGGAGTAGGTCGCCAGCGACGGCGACGGCGCGAAGGCGGTGGAGCAAGGGTGGCGAGGCGCGAGGCGGCGGCGGGCGGCGGGAGGCGCGCCTCTGGTGGAGACAGGCGGCGCACGCAGCCGGGTCCTGCGGGCGCGGGCGGCAGGGATCCAGGCCCGGGCGGGCCGGCCTCGGGCCCCACGAGCCACGGCGGGGAGGAGAGAGAGGCGCGGTGAGGTGGCGCTGCCGGATTGGAGGAGGGATGCGGCGTCGCTGACGTGGCACTCCGCCATTGGACGGAGTGAGGTGGCCGGCGGCGGTGGACTTGTCTGGCGGCGCGAGGAGGAAGAGGACTAGGGTTAGACTGCGAATTTTTGGAGGGAGACACATATATATAGGTAGAGGGAGCTAGGAGAGTCCAAATGAGGTGCAGTTTTCGGCCACACGATCATGATCGAACGACCAAGAGGATGGAGGGGGTTTGGATAGGTTTTGGGCCACTTTGGAGGGGTGTTGGGCTGCAACATACACGAGGCCATTACGGTTCCTCGGTTAACCGTTGGAGTATCAAACGGACTCCAAATGACACGAAACTTGACAGGCGGTCTACCGGTGGTGTACCAAGGCCGCTTGGCAAATCTAGGTCCAATCCAAGAATGTTTAATACCCGCACACGAAAAGAGGCAAAAGGGGGCGCTGGAGGACGTAGGAGTGTCGGATCGAGAAACGGACAACGGGGAAAATGCCGGGATGCATGAGACGAACATGTATACAAATGCGATGCACCTGATGACATGATATGAAATGCATGACACGCAAACAAATGACAAGGCAGCAACAGCGAATAACTAGAAGACACCTGGCGCATCGGTCTCGGGGCGTTACACCTGCCCTCCTAGGGCGCACCCCCATATTGCCTTGTTTATCTGACAAAAGAGCCCATATTGCCTTGTCTTCTCCTATTTATTGAATGCTTGCAGATTCCAGCTTAGTCCAATGCACGTGCACTATTATAATTATTCATATCATTCGATCGTGCAAGTGAAAGGCAATTATGATGATATACGATGGACTGGCTGAGATGAGAAAAGCTGGTTTGAACTCGACATCTTTTGTTTTTGTAAATATGATTAGTTCATCGTTCCTGATTCAGCCTATTATGAATAAACATGTTTGCAATGACAACTAGAGATCATAGTTTCTTGTGCCATGCTTGATTAGCTATGAGTTATAATGGTCTACCTTGCATGCCAACATGCTATTGAGATAGTTATGATGTGGTATGATAGGGTGGTATCCTCCTCTGAATGATTTAAGTGACTTGACTTGGCACATGTTCACGCATGTAGTTGAAAAAAATCAACATAGCCTTCACGATATTTATGTTCATGGTGGATTATATCCTACTCATGCTTGCATTCAGTGTTGACTAATTTTAATGCGTGTTCATGACTGTTGTCGCTCTCTAGCTGGTTGCTTCCACTACAAAAAAAGACACATCCGTGACATTTTGGGCTGAACGAATTTTTTTTCTGTCATACATATGACACTTCTATGACGATAATTGTGACAAAACCCGGTATCATCATAGATGTGGTGGGCTCCTACTTCTATGACAAAAAATCAAGACAGAAAATGGGCTTTTCGTCCTGGGCGGGCCGGAGACGCAGCTGCATGACATTCTTTGGGCCGTCCATGACGGAAAAAACCGTGGTAAAAGCGAGGGGGAGGGAAATTTTGGGGAGTTCCCGGTTACGGTGGGAGGTCGGGGGCCGAGCAATGCGCGTTTCTCTCATACACGTACACGCGTGTGTGCGAGGCATTCGCTCTAACTAAACCTAAGCGAGGTGTTGGGCTCTAACTGAACCCGAGCGATTGCACTGCAGGCTACGCGTTACTGAACCCGAGTGATCGATCGATGGCTGTTAACTGAACCCGATCGAGTGATTCCTTGGCTACTGCTGCTAACTGAAGCCGATCGATGGGATGAACAGTGAGCGTTGCGGGGGGGTTTGGATGAACAGTGAGCGGTGGTGTTGCCTCTGGATGAACAGGACCCCGTGGTGTGGTGGAGGGCTGGATGAACAGTAGACGGTGGAGGGGTGCCCGTGGAGGGGTGGATGAACAGGACCCCGTGGTGTGGAGGGCAGGATGAACAGTAGACGGTGGAGGGGTGCCCGTGGAGGGGTGGTTGAACAGGACCCCATGGTGTGGAGGGCTGGATGAATAGTAGACGGTGGAGGGGTGGTTGAACAGTAGCCGGTGGAGTAGCGCGCGGTGGTGGCTGGATGAACAGGAGCCCGTGAAGGCTGCAGGAGGTCGACGGTGGATGAACAGTAGCTCGTGGAGGCTGGAGGGGGTCGACAGTGGAGATGAACAGTATCCCGTGGAGTCCCGTTTTATGGTATGCCACACCCCTCCCGATGAACAGGGCCCCCGTTTCGACCGTAGCGCTCCAACACAAGTCCGTTTCCTCCGTTTTGCGGTACGCCACACCCCTCCCGATCAACAGGACCCCCATTTCAACTGTAGGAGGTCCGTTTCCTCCGTTTTGCGGTATGCCACACCCCCCGATCAACAGGACCCCCGTTTCGACCGTAGGAGGTCCGTTTCCTCCGTTTTGCGGTACGCCACACCCCTCCCGATCAACAGGACCCCTGTTTCGACCATAGGAGGTCTGTTTCCTCCGTTGTGCGGTACGCCAGGCCTCGTTTCCATTTCCTCTTCCGTCCAAGCCCTCCCGATGAACACGACCATGCATTCTGTTCCGACCCATGAACACGACGACGACGCTGTTTCTCCATTCCGACCCAGCCATGTACACGAGCCCTCGCCGTACGTATGCGCGAGTAGGCATTCGAGACCCCGCCCGTATGTACACATACGTGGCCGTATTTTCTTTCTTGCACCCTGGCCGCTGTACGTACGTGTACATGCTACGTGTGCGCCTCTACTATGACACATGCGCACCTCTACTACAACACGTGCGCGCCTCTACATCCACCAGTATATATGTACGTACACGTTCGCGACCAGAATGACAGCGCTACGTATGCTTCGACCAGGTGGGTCCCGACTGTCAGGCACTTCCTTGCCTGCGAAGATGTAGCTGGTGGGTCCCAGTAGTCAGGGGGCGAATCGTTTTTTTTTGCCCGGACGCACTTCCTTGCATGCGAAAATGTAGCTGGTGGGTCCCAGTAGTCGGGGGGCTGGTGGGTCCCAGCAATCGGGGGGCGAATCATTTTGGTTTTTTTTGCCCGGACGCACTTCCTTGCGTGCGAAGATGTAGCTGGTGGGTCCCAGCAGTCAGGGGGCGAATCGTTTTTTTTTGCCCGGACGCACTTCCTTGCATGCGAAGGTGTAGCTGGTGGGTCCCAGCAGTCAAGGGGGCAACGTTTTTTCATGAAATACGGTGGCTCATCCGGTGGGTCCCTGCTGTCAGGTGGAGGAAACATTATTTTCCGTGTAATAAGGAGGCACTTCCTTGCTGCGGCCGTGGACCCAGCTGTCAGCCTCTCCACGTACAGTCCACATCTGATGGAACTCGTTCCTTGACCACGTTGACCATGCCGCGCCGAGAGCACCAGGGCAGTGGACGACGGCGAGGCCTAGGAAGGGGACGACGCGGAGCCGGGGAAGACGCAATAGTGGAAGCCCGCGCGGAGAGGAGTACGAGGGTTCACTGGTTCGGCTCCGGTGTGAGGCTGCCGTCGCCGCAGAATAACAGGGGGTGTGGGTGAGTAGAGGGATGGCCTGGCCAGCGGTGGGAGTAGTATGGGGCAGTGAGGCCTCCGCGGCATCACAGCCGGCCACGGGAGGCAGGAGCACGCGACACGACCGGCGCTGCTTTGGGCGGCTGGACCAAGAAGACCAGAGGTTGAAGAAGCACTACGGCCGTTGGATGGACATCGTACGATCACTGCAGCTAGAATCGTTTATATTGACTAAGTTGACAAAGCCCTTGGTACGCGTCAACTTAGTAGGCCCATAGCTCGGATTTGGCAGAGAACAAATAGCCCATTTTCGATTTGTAACAATGTATAGCCCATTTTTTAATTCCAATGGAATTTACTACAGCACATTTATAGTTTGTTAAAAGTACAGCTGAACTTAGCTAGGACAACGATTAATAATTTCAAACAACCGCTCAAAACAGAATTCAAAAAAATTCGCACATTTTGATGGGATCCAAAATATTTTTATCCGAAATTTCTAGTCAGGTTAAATATAATTTCAAAATAAAGTTGTATTATGTTAAAATCCAATGAAATATTGCACGCGCAACAAGTAATGAAATTCAAATTTTCAAATTCGAAAAATAATATATTTTTCAAACTAATTACGTGTTTGGTGCATAGTAATTGTCCAGTTATTATAATTACATCCCATTTATTATTTCTTAAAGTCCATTTTCTTGTTAAGCCTAATGCATACCTCCTAGGAAAGTTTGCAGCCCAGCGGGGCGGAGAATAACAAGTTGACCCGAATATTGTGTACAACTATCGGCCCAGTTGCATTGCTGATGTTGAAAAAAAACTATTTTTTATACACACATTTAAAAAAATTGTATAGATAAGGAACATTTTTTATACACACATTTAACAATTTTTAAATACATGATTAACACTTTTTAAAACATATTTTTTAGTCAACAGTGGGCCCACAGCGAGCTGAGGAGGTCACAATACACATATTTTTTAAATACATGAACACTTTTTAAAACATATTTTTTAGTCAATAGTGGGCCCACAGCGAGCGGAGGAGGTCACAATACACATATTTTTAAATACATGATTAACACTTTTGTAAAAACAATTAGCCCACAGCGAGCCAATTAGCTCTAGTCGGCCCACAGTGGGCCGACAGGACCCAATCAGCCCACAGTGGGCCGACAGGGGCTAGTCGGCCAGCTGTAGGTCGACTGGAATCCAATCGGCCGGCTGTGGGCTGACTAGGCCCAGTCGGCCTGCAGCGGGCCGACGTTGTATTATTTTTGGAAAAAAATTACCCAGCGTAATATTTATGAAAATTAATAAAAAATGTATTATTTAAAAAAATAGCGAAAAAAGGTCTGTGTAGTACAGTACAACCTAACATGGTTACTCAACCCACATTCAGCGACGTCGGAAAGCCCCAAACAAGGATTCTGTACAACTTTTTGAAGTCACTGAGCTCAATTAATAACTTAAGAAAAAAGTTAGATTATAGTGGAACCTAATTAAAAGTTGTCACGAGCAAATAAATAATTCAACGGGTCCCTCTTGTGCATGTGCGTGTGTGTGTGTGTGTGAGAGAGAGAGAGAGAGACCCATCGGCCGATGCTCGTAAATATATCTTTCAGCCATATGCATTGCCGATGCTTAGTAAAAACTTATATAGTTCGCACAATCATATAGAACATCATAGCACACTGAACTTGCATACAAAAATTTCACGCAAGCGGCACAATCAGGATGGAAACAGTGGATCGCTACGGGAAGAGCTATGTTGAAACCAACGAAGTCGTACATAATGGTTCATCGTCTTTATCAATGATGGAGAAATATCTTGAATGTTGTGCAAAGAAAACAGACAGACAACACAATAAGTTCTGCTAGCACATTAAGTTGACGTACATCCCTTTCTAAAAAAAGTTCAAGTACAAAATTAGAACAGGTCACAATCAAATGTACTCGCATATCAGTGCTTCACACCCATAGCTCGGATTTAACTAGTATCTGACAAGATTCAGTTGTTACCTCAAATTAGAGCACATCCAGGCAGCCAGCCCTGCCTCTTCTCCGAAAGAAGCAGTGGCCTCCTCCGCGCGATGGAGTAGGCCCTGTGCCATCCATCGTTCCGAGCAACACGGGGAAAGTCTGATGTTGACTCCTGTAATGGACGTCGTTGACGGACCCTGGCACCAGCGGCGGCGGCAGGACTTCGATTGATGGATTGACCACTTCTTCGACATGCACGAACACTCGATACAGGTACATCCCTAACGTGGTCCGCGGCGGCCTTGGTGGCGACGAATAGTACAACCCCGGTTCCTGCACCGGTATCTCAACACCAATCAGCTTCGGTATGGTGGACGGCTTCTTCATCCATGCCATAACCGTCAGAGCCCAGCTGTCTAGAGGAACAAACATACTTACGAGCTCACCTCCAAGGCCGTTGATAAGATCGTTCATGGACTCGCTATTCCAAGCACGTCGAGGCATGCCGTCGAAGGTAAGATTTGTTAAAAACTCAAGCTCAGAGGGCACCGAGCCCCAATCCTGGGTGCCACCGATCAAAGCTCACCAACGCGCCATCGCAGAACAAACGGCGGGAAGATTGAAACACACGACTGCAGTCGAAAGTTGTCCGGAACCTGACAAAGAAATCAGCCGGTGGCGGACAGACTTCGACGAGCAAGTCACTTATTTGGATGCCGTGCGCAATGCCAAGAGCTTTGACAAGGTCATCCGGCGAGACGGGAGGCCGGTCGCCGTTGATGGTTACCATCAGCACTTTGTCGGCAAACTGGTCGTCAAGCGCCGCCATGCCACTGTTGAGCGACAGGACGCAGCGACCGAAGGCAGGACGGACCTCAGGATCTCCGGCTCGGAGATCCGCGTTGACCGGCGACATGATAGTGCGCTTGAGTACAAGTAGTATAGGAGGGGGTTTGGGGAACTGGAGTAGGAATCGAGATTCTAGAGGTGGGGGAGGGGCGGGAGACTGGGGATGAAAAGGTAGCATGAATTTCGAGCACGCGCCAATATGCTCTCGGCACGCAAGCGCACGAAAACACCGGTGGCGCCCACATGTCGGCCTAAGAGTCCTTATTCTTTCTTTTTTGGAGAGCCCGGCCTTTTTTCAGGATCTTTTGAGAGCCCGGCCTGAGAGTCATAATTGACCTGTTTGGCATTGCGTTACTACTCGGCCCATATTCAACGACACCTCACTGGCCCAAACAAGTGTACATCATCGAAAAGACACTGAGCTCAAATTATATAACTTGAAAAAAGGAGATATACTTTGAACACTGGAGAATGGTGATGCCCTCATTTAGCCCACCAGTAGTTCGAGACAATAAACAGTTCGAAACAATGATATATACAACATTCAAACATTGACTAGTGACTACTACTGACATAAACAGCAAGACATGATAGTTCATAAGAAGTCTTGCTACACCACCAAAACGCACCCATCCGCAGCGCTCAGACTCTCGTGATCCAGACGAGAATGACATTCTAAACAGAAGCAACTATTACATAGTAAGAGTGACATAGACGAGGATGAACAAATGACAAGGAATATGCATAACAAAAGAAAGAACAACCCATCCAAAACCAGCAGCTAAGACAACAAAGTCATTCGAAGAGATGATCTAAGACCATCATAATTTGCAGCCCTGCTTCAGCGACCAGTGATCCGGAGACACCAGTACTCCACCCTTTCGATGCAACAGCCCAATTACCTATCAACCTGAAGGCTCGAACCACATCACTGCCTGTCGTAATTGAGACATCCAAGGATCAAAGTTAATCTGGATGCCTTTGTCATTCTCACCTTCTTTTGGCTGTAGGCTGTATCGTTGACAATCAGGGGAGTTTGCTCCCGAACTCCTAGGGCTCGCCGTGTAGACATAGTTTTCCATAGCAAACAGAGCCTCTCTGCCATCAAGGTCCTTGCCAACGGTGATCTCCAGGTTAATCGGATAATTGAGTCCGAGAAACAGAGAGTGTGAACCAAGGCTGTTTACCCGCCTCCAACTAAAAAATCCTAAAGGCCCCAACAAGCTGGTATCCTGCTCATAGACGTAACAGCCACTATCCGGATACTCATGTATTACACGGTGCTTGTATATAGTGGGGTTTTTGCAATATAACTCTTCCGGCTCATGTGTCCGAATGATCATCAGTCTTTTGCCGTCGTCTGATCGAGCGAGGAACCAGTTGTGCTTCCCTATTTTTGGCAAAGGTGGTGTGATTACAAAGGGCAGTAACTGTAGGGACACTGCATCATATCAAAAAGGACAGGCATTGTTAATGTAAGATCAGCATTGTTCAGAGTATGAGTAGGATAATGCAAGAAACAGCATTGATATGTCCCTGTTGGAACTGGGAGGAAAATACAGGGAAATGTATACTGGGTTCGAAAATATAGAAGTGCCATGCATGGTTATACTCATGTTATCTCGTAATCGATTCTTCACAGGAAACTACCATGTCATGCATGTTATGTAATCATGTTCTGTCCTCACAAACAAATTCTTCAAGGTAACTAACAGACCATGCATTGTTATATACTCGTGTTCTGTGGGCAAAAATTTTGTGAGGATATTATTCTAGCCATTGATTGCTGAAGGGCGAATATAGGTATGTACACATGGTAAGCATTGCAGGATTTCACTACTTCCAAATATAGAGTTCTCCATATGCACAATTACTTCCCTAATGTATGGTTAGATGAAACCAACAGTGTGGTGCATGTTTCTACATCATGAAAATGAGGAAACTAACATGAGAGGAAACAACTTACACGCGCCGTCCCAGCAATATGTGGTGCCATCGGCTTTGTCGATCTCGTAGATGATGCCATTGTGTTCAATAGCATCACAGAAGTGTGTATCAGCTTTGACAATGATCCACTGCGAGCCGATGTCTCCACCTAAAGAAGGCACTGGCGTAAAGATAGGCGAGTCCGCGGTCGACAAAGCAATTAGCTTGAAGTCTGCGTAATTCGCATGTCGTGTGGGCACTTGGCAGATTACAATCTTCTGCAAAACAAGGTTCGTCCAACTGACGTAGTAATCTAGATGACTTGGACTGCGATGGTAATACTCTATATAATCCAACGGAGGAAGGATAATGTCATGGGAGGTCTGGAAGTTCACGAGCACCAACTTTTTACCGTCTTCTCTGAAGGCAGTCATCCGGTGGGAGTTCATGCCGACCCAGTACATACCTGCCAAGAAGTTTCGGGCAATGGTGATCGGATAGATGTCGAGGGAAATGATGTACGGCAACCCACTACATACCTGCAAAGAAGTTTCGGCTAATGGAGATCGGATTGAAGTCGAGGGGCATCATGCACGCCTCCGTATCATGGTGAGCGAATCTCGCAAGACCAGATAGCAGCAAGCAGGGTGTCTTGAAAAGCTTAGGCCTCGCTTCGACGATGGTCGTGTGCATGTCCCTCGAGCATGCAGCCAGCCACAGGGCGCTCAACATATCCATACACGAACAACAGAGGTCAAGGATGTCACTGGGGAGATTGCTCCAATCGCGGGTCATATGGATGCTGCACGGTTCGCGTTCGGCCATGGTGGAGTTTGGAAGGGGGCTTGATTTACGGGGGAGAAGGATGTCGGTGCTGGAGCGGCTAGCGAGGGAATAGTGGTACTGGGGAGGTGAGTGAGGCGACGGTACACGGGGGCACAGTGAGAAGGAGATGGAGATGGAGTGGTGCTATGGGAGCGGAGAGGGAGACGAGGCGAGGCGCCAATGTGCTGTACAGCGGCGGTGACAGACTGCACTGTGCACAGGGTGAGGCTGACTTTGGTAACCCGAACACGCCACCTGGACTAGTGTCAGGCGCAGGGTGTTGTCACTTCACTGTGAGGACCGGCTGAATAGTATTTTGACCATCAAGTGTACCACAGTTGTACTACTACTACTAGTAGGTACATGAGTACTCCAGTATTGTATAGAGTAAATAGGTCTCCCGTGCTAGCATGCTTGTTCACTTCATCGTTCAGGTATCATCCATATTGTGAGCAGAACCAAATTCTCGTGCATGCCCAATCAACGCTCTGTCGCGATGCATGCAGTGGTCGTTCTGGTGCATCAAGGACGGCATGAAGATCGTTCCACAATTGAGAAGAGGAAATGGAAAGGTAGAACGCGGCAGTAGAGGAAGAGAACGCTGGCTAACGAGGCTGGGAGGGGATCGAGCAGGAAGCTAATGCACCACGCCTAAAGGTTTTGGGAAAACCTGATTTTCATGAGGTGACTTATACTCACCTAAACGGAGGGAGTATTCCTTAACCAGAGAATGTTGTGTCTCCCACTCACGCGCTCAAAAAAAACTATGACACATTTTTTATCTGTTTGCATAGGTCCCACCTATCAGGAAGGATGGGCACGTACACGAACAGGTACGACTCATCAGTCTACCCGCATAGCCTTTTCGTTTAGTCTACCTAGCCGTCTAATCAACTGCCTGCACGCCACTTCTCCCATTTACTCCTTCTCCATTGGGAACCAATTCTCCTCGCCTTCTTCACCTCCCCTTCGTCTTCATTTGCATCCAAACCCCACTGCGTTCACATTGTTTTAACCACTTTAAATAATCAACTACTACTTCAGTTAGACTAGCCATCTAATCCTAATTCTCCAAACCATAGCCCTCCGTTCCAGTGGTTCCAAATGGCGAAAGAGATCGAGATGCAGGTTTTTAGCGTCCAACATGACCTCGTCGAAGGCTCGATGCGCATAGTTGCCACCGTCACCGTCCACCCAAGGGTTGTTCGGCAGTGGATCAACAATGTATCCAACTCCCTCAAAAAGGTAGAGATGAGGGTCATCGGTCTCGATGCAGAGTACACGGAGCGTGCCCCTGGGAAGATCCAGCGCGCCGCCGTCCTTCAGCTGTGCCTCGAAGATGATGTTTTGGTGTACCACATCATACAATCGCCCTCCATACCAGGTGAGCTTCACGATTTCTTGTCTCGGGAGGACGTATACTTCTGTGGGGCAGCCATCGAAGGGGACAAACAGAAGCTGGAGCCGTACAACCTTCATTTGAAAAGCATCACTGACCTACAAACCAGAATCAAAATTCCTGTAGAAGTTTGTGATAAACAGGCACCATCCCTATTCGACGTAGCAAATTTTGTGCTCGGTACAAATCTTCAGAAGGGTGACGAGACGGTGGAATTAAGGTCGTCTGGATGGGAGAATTATCCCTTGACATACGAGCGGATAAAATATGCTGCCCTCGATGCCCGTGTGAGTTTCGAGATAGCTGCAAGGTCCAAAGAGCTTGTTGCGAAGCCGTCTCCCATAGAGAATGAGAACAAGAAGAAGAGGAAGAAGAAGAAGAAGAAGAAGAAGAAGAAGAAGAAGAAAAGGCTGCACCAGAAGGAGGGCATTATGGATGGATGGACTATTTCCTCTCTTGTAAAAAAATTATTCCCTCTCGGTGTATATTGATATAGATGGACTATTTCGATGGTGTGCATGTCTTTGGAATAGAGTAGTAGCGTGGGTCCGCTTGACTATAAGGAACTATTTATCCGCATATATAGCTTTCTCTGCTACTCCTTCCAGCGATCGGTATACAGTGCATGTGTCCGTAGACATGACAGCTTGTCCATGGAAGTTCAACTACGGCGACCATCATGTTTCATCTTGCGATTCCCACGACGCCTCTCCAACCCACGGCACCACGCCCCCCGACGTGCGCCTCACCCCTCTCAGCCGCACCGCCCCTTTGCCTTTGTGTGCATGACATGTGGGCCACCTAAAATGCGGCGAGCATCAAGTTTCTACCACAGCCACCCGCGATTCCCACGACGCCGCTCGAACCCATGAAACCACACGTCCCCCGATCGGCGGCTCACCCCTCTTGGCCCCACTGCCCCTCTGCCTACGGGAGCATTACATGTGGACCAGTCACCTATCGGGTCCACATGTTATTGACTCAAAGGTAGGTGTAGTAAGGTGCTGAAGCTCAGTCCCGACGGCCCTGAGAGGGAAATGTAACTCCTGCGCCAGGGCTTGTGGTGCTCCCGCAGCACGAACTTGTGCCAAACTCGAGATTTGTTTCTTTACTATACATGCACGCAATGATTTAATGGACATTGTAATCTCAACATGTGATGGGGAACTCTAAATTTGAATTTGAAACTTACAAAACGAAAAGATTCAAAACAAATAAACTGGGAGAGAGGGAGTATATCGTAGGATATGTCCCATACAAAATAAGTCCCCTGGTTTGTCACTGCGAAGATGCGGTTAGAAAGGAGCACAGCGTCTTCCTACTCGTACGGCATCAAATCGGCCGCAGACAGCATGGTCCGCCTTTGACCGCCATGTGCAAGGTTCTTGCTTTCTTATTCAATCTCACCGTGGTTCCATCGTACCAATTCATGCGGTAGCCCGTTGCATGGCTGATCCCAATGTTGGACAAAGGTTCTACAGGAACGGTGTCACCGTTGTAAATGTTGTGCAAATTGATGTTGGTACCCTCCCGTACATATGCAAGCCAATCTCCACTCGCACCGAGCCTAACCTGTGAAATAGTGGGCAGGGGGAGAATTAGGAAATGGACACGGAAGTAGTCTTTAGAATGCATTTACTACGTGATCAAACTCATCTTACCTGCTCATCGGAGGAAATCCGAGTGCCCCTCAACGTTGGCATCTCAAGGGGCGTCAACTTGCAACTACGGCCACGCCGCGCTGGAGAGACCCCCAAGGAAACATCCTCATGCGTTCCACGGAACATCAAGATGCATTTGTATGAGCAGTTTATCTTGTGAGAGAAAAGGATGAACGAGGGAAGGCCTCTAGAGATAGAGATGGACACTACTACTACCAATGTGCTGGCCCGTGCATTGCGATGGATCCAAAGTAGTAGAATAATACTTGTTCACGTGCTTGAAATATAAACACTCTAGTTTTGATATACATGTCTCAGCAGACATGACAGCTTGTCCATGGAAGTTGAACCACGGCGACCATCACGTTTCTTGTTTCTACCACTGCCACACCCACACGCGATTCCCACGACGCCGCTCCAACCCACGGCACGACATCCCCCGACGTGGACATGGATCCTCTGACGTGGCTATCACTGCCTTGACCTGCCTTTCCTTCGCTGACAGGTGGGACCCACGCTTATGGGTCCCACATGTCAGTGAAAGAATGGTAGGATTGTTCGCGTCAGGGGATCCTCATCCCCCCGACGTGCCCCTCATCCCTCTCGGCCCCACCGCTCCTCTGCCTTTGTGTGCATGATATACTCCTAATATATTACTCCCTCCGTACCTAAATATTTGTCTTTTTTGAGATTTCAAATGGACTATCACATACGGATTATATAGACATATTCTAGTGTTTCTAGCAAGATGCCTGTGTGTTGCACGAAGTTGATGGAAAAGGTAAGCACAACTTATAAATTGACGGATCGAGTACTAGTTACAGTGATGCATATAATTAAGCAAAGGGATCGCACATGTCGGTATTGACTGGAACGAGAATGCAACAGCACAATAAGAATTAAGGCCACGATGATGCGATCGCGGTGGTGGTTACAGAAGGCAAGAAGAAAGATGGATCAACGAACGTACGACCTCCTCCTCCTCCTCAACTTAGTGCGCCGGGCCACCGACCGGCGGCTAAGGAGCGGCGGCTTTTGTGGCGAGGTCGAGGTGCTTCTCAGCAAAGGCATCCAAGGCTTCCAGCCGGTTGTGGAAGGCCAACCTCATAGCGTCCTCACTGGCATTGTAGATACATATGTGCATGATTTTCTCATACACGTGGGTGTAGGTCAACGAATTCTTGCAGGGCGAGGCGCCTCGCAGCAAGCGCGACCTCCAGGTGGACATTCTTCATGGCGTCGGCGGGCAGTCGCAGGGCCACTAGTGCTTGAAAGAGGTTCCGGCCATGGAGGCCGATTAGGATGGCAGGCAATGAGGAGCCCGGGCGCGCGGGCTGGAGGAGTACGGCGATGTCATCCGCGAGCTTCTTGATGGCGGTGAACTTGTTGCTGGTGTCAACGATCATCTGGTCCAACTGAGAGTCGTAGTTGGCGTCGACGGCGGCCATCCACCAGCCGGTCTCCAACACCGTCTGGAGACGATCCTCGGCGCCATGCCGCAGGCCGGCATCGTGGGCCATCTGGCGCAGCCGCTGGCCGCTCATGCGCATCGCCGCCATGGGTCTGGAGTGAGCTCTTTTGCGCTTAGTGTAGGTTCTTAGGCAAATGCTTAGGTGCGTACAATGTGGTAGATGCATTGGAATGGAGGGGCACCTTTATATGAGGGCAATGAGGGCAAACTGCATTGCATTCACATCGTGCAGCCTCTTTTCCCGGACCTCCTCCCATTACTTCCCTCATGCATTAATTGAGGAGGACGCATTGGCCGTTCAACATATCGGGAATCGCTACTCCCTCCCTCGTCTGCATTAAAGCCGTATCGGGAACTGCGCCGCCCGCTTTCAAATCGAATACTCCCTCCGTCTAGGTGAGTATTAAGTCATCTTACGAAAACCAAATAGTAAACACATAGGCATGGTGCATTAACTCTCGCGTTGTTTCTTAGGCTAGCCATAGTGGGAGTAACTTAGGTAGTAACTTAACACATCCCAAGACAATTTTGCTTATGTGGCAAGTATTTAATGAGGAAAGAGGTGCTTGTGGTAACATAATATGTTACTGTAACATAGCGCTTTAGTCGCTTCGATAGAGACGTGAGAAGATGAGGGAGTAGGCTGTTGCAAACGTAGGGCTGTGTGATTTGACAGCGAGTTACTGCTGGACAGGTGGGGCCCCATGATTTGACTTGCCATTATCATTTTAACTGCGGCGCTACGACCGGCGTGAGTCTCCCAGATTCCTGACCACCTCCATACAGGTGCCTCTCCCAATGCTCCACCATGTAGTAGAGGCTAGCTCTTGCATGAGAGCCCACTTCTCCACTTTTTCCTTGCCTCTGTTTCCTCCACATATGCAAAAATGCCATGTAAAAAGCGCACTATTGTACTTACTTTTACTTGCTCCTACAGGTGCTTAAGCTTGCCACATAGGCATAAAGTCTGATGTGGCAAGTTATTCAAGCAGAGAGAGACTAGTTTGGTGACCCAAGGAAGAAATGGTGCTGAGCGCGTGTACCTAGGTGAAAAGACAATTTTGAGTCTATATCTAATTAAATGAAGCAAACTTAGCAACACCATTTCATTGGAAGAGGTCACTCCTTGGCAAATGCAATAAATACTAGTACTCCATGTGTCCCATAATATAAGAACGTTTTTGGCACTACACTAGTGTCAAAAACGTTCTTATATTATGGGACAGAGGGAGTACGAAGAAAGAGATAGAGCGGAGTGAAAAAATACACTTATAGTCAACCTTGTTGTAGTATGAGTGACTAAGTGATGACTATGTATAACATGCCAAACATCAGATATCCTAACGCACCGTGTTAAATCTCCAAGGGCGCGACTGCACAAGCGACGCGACGGTCGTGGTAGGCGCGACCACGATACGGGCTGCTGGCAGCCCTTGGATCTGAGATCAAATGGTCGCATGCTAAGTTGCTGAAAATTTGTAGAATAACCCTCCAGGATAGGATATTCACCCATAGGTCTAGAATCACGCCATGCAACCGTTCGATCTCAGATCCAAGGGCTCTCGGAAGCCCGTATCATGGGAGAATGGAAAGCCACTACCCTGCCGTTCGCACGCTGGCAGTTCGCTCCTACTCGTCCCCGCACGTCCTTCAATACTACGGCGGTTCGCTCCTAGTCGTCCCGTCCATTCACATTACGGCAGTTCCACTAATCCTAACCCTCCTCCCAAATCCATGGCGTCCCAAATCTCCAGGATCGGTGGTGAGTACAAGGTTAGAACCATCACCGGCGATGAGTTCGACGTCATCTACACCCGTTCTTCCGCGACGGTGAAAGGATGCCTTTCTCGCTTCAGACGCATGTTCGAAAACTCAGATGATGAGTGGGTCGCTGGGCTAGATGTTGAGTACACCACAGTCCTGGGACGAGAGAAGGATCTAAAGGACGAAGAGAGGAAGAAGCCCGCCGTGATCCAGGTTTGCGTGCATGATTTATGCTTGGTCTACCACATATGCCATGCCGACATTGAGTGCCAGGATTTTAAGGACTTCCTTGGGAGCAACCTAGTCAAATTCGTTACTGTAGACTTTGGTAGAGACAAAGAAGTCATGCGTCGGGTAGGCCTTGTTGTAGGAAACACCTTCGACCTCCAAAAGAATCGGCTGGTGTCCTCTCTTCAGCCTTCAATGCTGACCCTGGCAGGAGCCATGGTTCATCCTTCGTACGGTAAACTGGAGAAACCTCCATACACGTTTCATCATCATGCATGGCGGCGGAATGTACTAGATATAGACCACATCCAGTACGCTGCAATGGATGGCTACCTTTGCTTCAATATCTACAAGGGTTGGATGAAGAGCAACAGCCAAGTGTGCGGTTCAAGCAAAGAAGTATCGGCCAAGAGGAAGAGGGACAAGGACGAAGTCGAGGACGTGGACGAGGACTCCGAGTAAGGTGGCAGTGTCGTTGCTCATGGTGCTTCTAATGCAGTGTCTACCGGAATAGTTGCAAAGTTTAATTTCAGGTGTGCTTAATTTAATTTGAGGGGTGTGTTGTGCTAAGCCCCCAGCAGAACTATGTTACGTTTCTTCTTGTTACTTTAACTCTTCAGTACGTACATACAAGTATTTCTTACATTTCATCTTTTAGTTGGTACAGTACTACCACTCGTTTCTTCACATTATATACGTACAATATATATGGCCAACATCATATAGCCAGCAGTTTAGTTGTCAAAGATTTTTTCAGGGTGCTTAGTTTTGTCAAAGAATTCCAGGGTGCTTAGTTTTATTTGAGGGGTGGGTTGTGCACTTGTGCTGGACACCATTATTGTGACAAGCCTTTTTAATAGTACTATATGCATAATTTGGCGACGAGCGCTCTCTATATGTACCACCATTTTTTAATTTCAAGTTTTGCTCCATGGCGCAATCCATCGATACTACTACTGTACAAAAGTGGAGTATATACATTTTTTAAAAGGCTAGAGGGCGGGGCAGTCTAGCTCGGTCGGTTTCACGAGAGGCGAGGGCCTTTGTGATTTGACGGCTCATTACTGCTGTCAAATCGAATAGTACTGCTCCGCCCGCTGCACGCCCGGCGCCTCCATTAAACCCCTCCGTTAAACCCGCATGCAAACCGAGAATCCTACTCCGGCCACGTCCGTTCATGAGCGGGCCGGAATTAAACGCAACACCGGCCGAGCTCCTCCCGTCCGCCCTCGGTTTAAATGAGGCCAGACGCCGGCCAAGCTCCTACCGTCCGCCCTCTATTTACACGAGGCCAGACAGACAGCAGGCAAGAATCGCACCCCTCCGCCGCTCCCCCATCTCCTCCTTCACCATTTTCTCCACTCCTCTGATGGCTTCTGATGAGCCGTTCTCCGGCATATTACCCGGCTGGGTGGCCCGCCGAGCCCTCCGGATACGGGCGAGGCCGCTCCGTGCTTCACCAACCTCGCTTGGCCCGACGGAGCCAGTTGCCGCCCCAAGCAGGCGCGTGGTTCAGCAACTCGCCGCTCCAATTCAGCTCGATGAGGAGTGGCGAGTTGATCCACGCCAGCACGGTGGCAAGCACGCCGGTACGGGCGCCGTCGCTGCCGCGTCGTACCGCGCCACCAGTGTCTACGGTGGTCACGCCTCCCGTGTCTGTGGGCGTGCCTCCCGTGCCTGCGGCAGCGCCATGCATGCAGAGACAGAAGCCGGGTGCGTGGAGAGCGACGAGTCGGTGGCCAGCTTCTCCGTGTCCGCCGCCATCATCGAGGAGAAGTAGAACACGGGAGGCCGCCGCCACTTGGGACCCATGAAGGCCACCGCCGAGGCGACGACTGCGGATTCAGGTGGTTTCTTTGCTGCTTCGTCTCTTCCGAGGACCTTTGTCGACCCCGCAAGTGTCTGACGGACATGAGGAAGACAAAGGGATCTACGGGCGGCCATTTAGATTATGAACTCCCTCTCCAGCTGGCGGGGAATTTTTGTTCTAAGAATGGATAAACTGTATGTATCTACAACTAAAATAAGTCTAGATACATCCATTTCTAGGACAAGTATTTTCGGACGGAGGGAGTATTAATTATACAAGAGAGCCGGATTGGCACCTCTTAGTTCATGTAAATGTAATGAAATCCATGATGTTTATATGAAGATCCGGCTTTTTTATACGAAATCCTTCATGCTTATATGAAATCAGTCCGTGTTTGCACGAATTTCATCTGGTTGGTTAGAGTTGTAAAAATGTATGCCGCTGGCGTTTGATGTCGTCCTCCGCTTAAGGAAGCGGGAGGAAATTTGCCGGCTGCCGTTGGAGATGCTCTTTAGGCTGGAAATAATAGAGTGACATCCAATCCATTTGAGCTAATTGCCTGTATGGTTGTCCCTCTATAAAAAGATAATTGCATGCACAGTGTACACGTGTCGGAGTAATGGGCCACGGGTAGGCCAACCCGAGTCCCGTAACCTTTCAAGACATCGGGGCAGGCTGCGCCCCTCAAGACCCCAGGGCAAAGAGCCGCCTCCTGAGGAGTCGATGGCAAGGCGGCCGACTGCCCGCTCACGGCCGAGTCCCAAGGACGACTTCCAGAGAAGCCGGCTTTGGGGAGTCGGCCTGCGACTCCAACAAACCCCATGACCTCATCAAAGGGGACGAGGCAGGGGCGTGGCTACACCAAAGCCCACCCCCGCCCCTCACCAAGGGCAGGCATGGCCATAGCATGCCATACCCCGGAGGATCTCCGTGCGGCGTGGCACTGTTGCCATGCCGGCCCTGACATCTGCACCACAGGGCCGAATCCTGCACCCACGACGGCTTGTCTGTACGGCCTGGAGGCAGTAGGGCCCACCAATTAGTGAGACCTCGGGAGACGGCGGGAGAACGACCAGTCGGACCCATCGGGAGTCGGCCCGGGGGAGTCGGCCGAGCCCTCCCCCGGGGCCCACGCGCCATTAATCAAGATGAGATGGGGAGTGGCAACAATGATCGCCCAGCAGGCGGCGGGGCTGTTGCCACGACCTCATGATCAAGCCCGCGTCATCAGAAGTATGGCTACAGTAATCAGCAGCCGGCAGGACCCGCCCGTGGCGGACGCGGCCTGTCGGCTCCGTACCCGGCCAGTCGGCGGGGCCCGCCAGTCGGCGGGCCCCAACGGTCAGCAGAGAAGACGGATGCCAGAGACACTGACGGCTGGGCCCGTGCCCAGCTGGATTACCATTGTACCCCTGGGGGGTAGGCCTATATAAACCCCCAGGGCACCCATGCAAAGGGTTGGAACCCATTAGCTCTAGACCAAATCATATAGGAGGGAGAGAGCTAGTCTTGCCCTCTCCCACCACCAGAAAACAGCTCAAGGAGCAACCGTGTAAGCACTTTGCCATAGTGATCATGCGGAGACCCCGCAGAGCAGCAGTAGGGGTATTATCTCCCCGGAGAGCCCCGAAGCTGGGTAAGATTCGCCGGCGTGCATGTTTTCGCCTCATCCCGCTTCCAGGCACCGGTGACGTTCTACTCGCCCCCACCATGATAAGCCATCCGTTGGCATATGTCGCACCAAACCCCCGACATTTGGCGCCCACCGTGGGGCCTGGTGCACCGCCGTCCGGAGATCTGTTCTAGACGGGAACCCTTTTCCTCCCTGGCGAGCGCAGCCAGCCAGGCACGCCAGATGGAGTTTGCGCCGACGCGCTAAGCGGTGTTGAGATTGCCTGCGCGGTCAGCTCCTTGGCCGAACTCGTCGGCGAGGTCCGCCTCTCCGACGAACCTGCATCCAATGCAGGCACGGACGGCCCCGAGAACCTCCTCGCGGGCCTCCTTGATCAACTCCACGTTTCCGGAGAGCCTGCCGTAGACTTGGAGTCCGTAGGCTCCACCGACCCGATGCTGGTCGACTCCGACACCGCGTCGCTCGACGCGTTCCCCACCAACGTGGTGGTCTACAATGAACCTCTCCCCCACGCAGAGAGCGACGGAAGCACCATCACTGAGGTGCTAGTCATCAGTCATGACGAGTTCCCCGGCGGAGGAGCGCCCGACTCACTTGGCGCGGTGCTGCAAGACCTAACTGCGCCCATTCCGGAAGACGCTGACGCAGAGACGTTGGAGGCGCGCCGCCTTCAGCTCGTTGAAGGCGCGAAGAAGCTAGCCAGCATGAGGCGCTTGTCAGAAGCCTACCAGCGAGAGATGGATCGCGCCGTCGGCGGCTCGCCGGCCCCGGCGGAGCCCAGCCGCCTTGGCGCGGTCCGGCAGCGCGGCATAGCCATCGCCAACCTGGTTGGGGCAAGCCGCCCTGTGTACGCTACACCAGCAGAGAACATCCGAGCCGCCTAGGTAGCGGTGGACGAGCTGGACAATTTCGAGGGCGAAGAACGCCGCCTCATGATGGAGCGAGTCCAATGGCTTCTCGACGCGGCCGCCGCGCAGAACGAGGCCGGCTGCCGCGCGGAGGCGCCTCAACGGCCCAACGACGACCTTCAGCGAGACCAAGGCACGACGTCTCAGACGCCGACTAGCGGCGGCCAAGGAAGAAGAGACAAGGAGCCGACTGTCAGCCACAGTCGGACTCGCATTACCATAGAGCGCGACCGAGACGGCCGCCCAAGGGCAGTGGAACGACGGGACGACTGTCCGCCTCTCCCTCCCCACAAGGAGAGGCGAGTCTCCCCACCGCCTGTTGACCATCCGACTCTCGGTGACCGCCTTGGCCGTCGAGAGGGAGTTGGAGAGAACGACGCCCGCCATCGGATCGACCGACTCCATCGATCCTTAGCACTGGAAGAAGAAGACGAGCTGGGTCCGCCTTGTTTCGGGCCCCGCATTCGGGACGAGCCCTTTCCCAGAGGGTTCACGCTCCCAAGAGACACGCCCAAGTATACCGGCTCCATGAAGCCAGAAGACTGGCTAGTCGACTACTCCACGGATGTCAGCATAGCAAACGGCAACAAGCGTGTCGCCGTAAAGTACGTTCCGCTCATGCTCCAGGGCACGGCCCGGACATGGCTGAACAGCCTAAAGCCCCGCGGCATCAACAGTTGGATCGACTTCACCGAAGCGTTCGTCCGCAACTTCACCAGCACGTACAAGTGTCCTCCCAAGCCTCGTCAGCTCTCCTTGTGCGTGCAAGGCCCCAATGAGTCTACTCGTGATTACCTCACGCGTTGGTCCGAGCTCCGGAAGTCCTGCGAGGGCATGCACGAGGTGCAGGCTATCGAGTACTTTACAGCCGAGTGCAGGGAAGGCACCCTCCTCAAGCACAAGCTCCTCTGCGACGAGCCAGAAACCCTCGACGAGCTACTGATCATAGCGGACAAGTACGCCACGGCCGACTCCTCCATGAAGGCGGAAATTCAAATCAGCACAACTGGCAAAGTGGCTCCTCAAGCTCCAAGAACTCCGGCGGCATACGCCGGCCGGCGACAACAGCAGGGCGACAACAAGCGCAAGGCCCCGCAGCCGGCTTCCAGCAGCCAGAAGAGCAGCCCCCTCCCAAGCGACAGAAAGGCGGCAAGCCAAACTGGTTGCCAGCCTTCTCCTATGAGGAGACCTTGGATGGACCTTGCAAGTTCCACAGCGGCGCAAAGCCGTCGAATCAGACCACCCGGAAGTGCCACTGGCTCACCAGGATCGCCAAGGGAGACGGCCTCCTGCCTCCCCCGCCTCCTAGGCAGCCGCCTCCGCCTCTGCCCCAGCAGCCGGCAGTCAGGCCAGTTGGCGCAGTACAAGACGAATACCCTGAAGAGCATGGAGCCTATGTGGTGTTCACCAGTGTGGCTGATCATCGACGCAGCAGGCGGCTGCAGCGACAAGAGGTGAATGCAGTAGCGTCGGAGACGCCAGAGTTCATGCACTAGTCTGAGAAGCCCATCAGCTGGAGCAGGGCTAACCACCCAGAGGTGATGCCGAGTCCGGGCTCCTACGCCTTGGTCCTGGACGCCACCTTTGCTACGGACAAACGAGCCGCGCGTTTCCCGCGAGTTCTGATAGACGGGGGCAGCAGCATCAATATCCTGTACAAGGACACCATGGAGAAGTTAGGGATCAAGCAAAGACAGCTTCAGAACAGCCGAACTGTTTTCCACGGCATTGTTCCTGGGCTTTCCTGCTCGCCAATCGGCAAGATCCTAATGGACGTCCTCTTTGGGGACAAAGATCACTTCCGTAGAGAGCCTGTTTGGTTGGAGGTGGTGGATCTTGAGAGCCCATACCATGCGCTGCTTGGCCGACCTGCCTTGGCCAAGTTCATGGCGGTCCCCCACTACGCCTACCTCAAGATGAAGATGCCCAGTTCCAGGGGAATTCTGACTGTGGCCGGCGACTACCAGAAGCCGTCTGCCTGCGCGGCTAAGAGCAGTCGGCTGGCCGAGTCCCTGGTAATCGCGGCCGAGAAGCGGCTCCTTGAGCAAGTTGTGGCGATGGCCGGCAAGCAGCCAGAGGTATCACCCAACCCGAAGGAGTCGGAGGCTGAAGGTTTGTTCAAACCGGCCAAAGAGACAAAGAAGATACCCTTGGATCCGGAGCACCCGAAGAGGTACGCTGTTGTAGGTGCAAACCTCGACAGCAAATAGGAAGGCGAGCTCGTCGATTTCCTCCGTGAGAATCGGGACATCTTCGCATGGTCCCCCAAAGACATGCCAGGTGTACCGACGGAATTCGCCGAGCACAAGTTACATGTCCGATCTGATGCAAAGCCGGTCAGGTAGCCCCTGTGCCGCCTATCAGAAGAGAAGAGAAGAGTTGTCGGAGAAGAGATAGCCCAACTCCTAGCAGTCGGCTTCATTATGGAAGTGTTCTTTCCAGAATGGCTAGCAAATCCGGTCCTGGTACTAAAGAAGAACAAGCAGTGGTGAATGTGTATTGACTACACGAGCCTCAACAAGGCCTGCCCCAAGGACCCGTTTGCTCTACCAAGAATCGATCAGGTGATAGACTCCACAGCAGGATGCGAGCTGTTGAGTTTTTTGGATGCATACTCGGGATATCACCAGATCAAGTTGAGCCCGGCTGACAAACTGAAGACCGCCTTCATCACGCCGTTTGGAGCCTTCTGCTACCTCACCATGACGTTCGGCTTAAGGAATGCCGGCGCCACCTTTCAGCGTTGCATGCAGAAGTGCCTCCTCAAGCAGCTCGGCAGGAACGCCCACGTTTACATGGACGACGTGGTGGTGAAGATGGAAAAGCATGGGACACTGCTGGAAGACCTTAAGGAGACTTTTGAGAACCTGCGCCGGTTCCAGATCAAGCTCAACCCCGAGAAGTGTGTCTTCGGAATACCAGCCGGCCATCTGCTAGGTTTCCTGGTCTCAGAACGCGGCATAGAATGCAACCCAGTAAAAATCAAGGCCATTGAGAGAATGGAGGTACCCAGCCGACTGCTGGATGTGCAGAAGTTCACCGGCTGCTTAGTGTCCATCAGCTGATTCATCAGTCGGCTGGGCGAGAAGGCTCTCCCCTTATACCAACTCATGAAGAAGACCACTTTTTCGAGTGGAACCATAAGGCGGACGAAGATTTTCACTAGTTGAAGAAGATGCTAACTACTCCACCTGCCCTGGCGGCTCCGACTCCCAAGGAACCTATGCTCCTATACATCGCGCCACCAGCCGAGTAGTCAGCACAGTCATTGTAGTGGAGCGCAAGGAGGAAGGCAAGGCGCTGCCTGTCCAGAGACCGGTATATTACCTGAGCGAGGTACTGTCGACCTCCAAGTAGAACTACCCCCACAACCAGAAGATGTGCTATGGCGTACACTTTGCTGCCAAGAAATTGAAGCCTTACTTTCAAGAGCATCCAATCACGGTGGTCTGCACGGCCCCACTTGCCGAGATCATCGGTAGCCGAGATGCTTCTGGTCGAGTGGCCAAGTGGGCCATAGAGCTGGCTCCTTACACCATCCACTACCAGCCCCGCACCGCTATCAAATCACAAGCACTGGCCGACTTCCTCGTCGACTGGGCTGAGACCCAGTACCTGCCTCCAGCACCCGATTCCACCCATTGGCGGATGCATTTCGATGGCTCCAAGATGCGCACTGGCTTGGGAGCCGGCGTCGTCATCACCTCTCCCAAAGGTGACAAGCTCAAGTATGCGCTGCAAATCCACTTCGCCGCCTCCAATAACGTCGCCGAGTATGAGGCGCTCATTCACAGGCTCCGGCTTGCCAAAGAGCTTGGCATCCGCCGGATCTTGTGTTATGGCGACTCGAACTTAGTGGTCCAGCAATCATTTGGCGACTGGGACGCGAAAGATGCAAACATGGCGAGCTACCGTTTCCTCGTGCAGCAACTCAGCGGGTATTTCGAAGGGTGCGAGTTCCTCCATGTGCCAAGGAATGACAACGACCAAGCAGATGCATTAGCACGAATCAGCTCTACCCGCCAAGCAATACCATCTGGTGTCGCCCTTCAACGCCTCCTCAAGCCGTCTATCAAGCCTTTACCAGAATCAGACTCCATTTTTGTGCCGGCTCCTCCCAAAGACGGCGGATCCGACTCCAGAGCTCCGGCAGTTGGAACGAGGATTTTTGTGGAAGACCCAAAAGCTGCCACAGCCAAACCCGGCCCGAGGACTACGGTGACGGACTCGAAGACTCCAGAACTCGGCCCAAGGACCGCGCCAGTCGGCCTGGGGACTTCAACAACCCAGCAAGCAGCTGTTGACTCCACCCCGCCGCCTCCCAGCCCAACCGCCCTCGTCCAAGTCGCAGTTGTGGCAGTCAAAGAAGTAGCAGCACCCTCATGGGCCCAGCCCATCCTCAAATTCCTGGTGAACAAAGAGCTACCGACGGATGAAACTTCAGCTCGGCAAATACAACGCCGGGCGGCAGCCTACACCATAGTCAACAGAGAGCTGGTCAGGTGCAGCGTCACTGGTGTCTACCAGCGCTGCGTAGAGCCAGAGCAAGGCCAAGCGATTCTCAAAGACATCCATCAAGGCGAGTGCGGCCACCATGTGGCTTCAAGAGCACTCGTCGCCAAAGCCTTTCGACACGGTTTCTTCTGGCCAACTGCCTTGGAAGAGGCCAAGGAGCTGGTCCAAAAATGCAAAGGGTGTTAGAAGTTCAGCTCCAAGCCGCACCAGCCAGCTTCTGCACTCAAGACCATCCCCATTGCCTGGCCTTTCGCAGTTTGGGGTCTAGACATGGTGGGACCATTCAAAACAGCACGAGGTGGTTTAACTCACTTACTTGTCGCAGTGGACAAGTTCACCAAGTGGATAGAAGCAAAGCCAATCAAGAAGCTGAACGGTCCGACTGCCGTAACTTTCATCTCCGATATCACAATTCGGTATGGCATACCACATAGCATCATCACCGACAACGGCACAAATTTCGCCAAAGGCACCTTGGCCCGTTTCTGCGCAACACAGGGCATCCGACTGGACCTAGCGTCCGTCGCCCATCCGCAGTCAAATGTCCAAGTGGAGCGAGCAAACGGCCTCATCCTGTCCGGCATCAAGCCTCGGTTGATTGAGCCTCTGGAGCGCTTGGCTGGCTGCTGGCTCGACGAGCTGCCAGCCGTCCTCTGGAGTCTGCGCACGACTCCAAACAAGTCAACCGGCTTCACGCCCTTCTTCCTAATCTACGGTGCCGAAGCCGTCATCCCAATGGACATAGAGTTCAACTCCCCATGAGTCAGCATGTACACCGAGGAGGAAGCAGAAGAAGCACGACAAGATGGCGTCGATCTGCTGGAAGAGGGCCGGCTGTTGGCACTCAGCCGGTCCAGCATCTACCAGCAGAGCCTATGCCGATACCACAACAGGAAGGTCAGGCGAAGATCTTTCCAAGAAGGCGACCTTGTGCTCCGGCTGATCCAGTGAACAGCCGGCCAGCACAAGCTGTCGGCGCCTTGGGAAGGCCCTTTCATCATCAGCAAAGTACTGGGCAACAATTCCTACTACCTGATCGATGCTCAGAAGCCCCGAGCACGGAAGAGGGACGACTCCGGCAAGGAGACAGAGCGGCCATGGAATGCAAATCTCCTCCGAAGATTTTACAGTTGATGCAGTATGTACCACGCTACCTTTTGTATTAAAGTACCAAGACTTCGGGCCCCCCGAGGTGAGCTCGGGGACTGCCCTCTTTTGTATGTATGATAAAAATTATGACTGCGAGTATGTTACTCCTTTTTATGCCGTTTGGCACCGGGCTCGACAAGTCGGCCCGGGGACTTGCCGCCTTGCACTATGAAATGCTTCCTGCAGTCAGACAAGTAGTGTGTAAACGCCTAAACCGTCTCCTGTCAGAAGCCGCAGCTCGCAGAGCGACTGTACGGTGGGCAGCAGTAAGGTAGAATGGGCATTCGTATGAAAAATGGCTAAGGACTCAAAGCATAAAACATAGCTCAAGACAGCTTCCAGCCTTTCTCGCAAACCGACTCTCGGATAGTCGGATTGCCGTCTTCTATCTAACTTGCTCAAAAAATCTTGAAAATGGCTAAGTACTTGCTTTCCCAAAGTAGCCTAGCACTTGATCCAGCGACAGTCCGCAGAGCGGCTGTCCGATTGCCAAGGCACGCAACTAAGAGAAAGCGGCAAAGGAAAAAAGCCAAAAGAGCAATGAGCAAGAAAAGATATATATATATATATATATATTTACATAACATAGGCCCTTGGTCGAATTGTCAAGTAGAGGTTCAAAATACACCCCGCGGGTGGAATTGTGCGAATTAACAAAGTTCTTCAAAAAATACTGAAGCAGACAAAACAAAGATACAACGGCAGCTTAGGAAGCAGCAGACGGACTCGGAGGGTCGGAGGAGGCGCCAGCGCCAGGCGTCGGGGCGGCCGGCTGGCTAGTCTCGGCTTGATCGCCTCCGGCAGCAGTCGGGTCGGTTGCACGCGGCTCGTTGCTGGAGGCACGGTCGAGCTGAGGCTGGCCGTCTGCTCCGTTTTCTGGTGCCTCTGCCTCGCCTCCGTCCTCCGCCTTGCCCTCTTCCTCGACGCTGGAGCCAATCACCTCCGTCGAGTCCTCGCCGTAGTCTGGGTTCATCCCAAACCACTCCGGCGGTACCTCCTCGCCGTCTTCAGACCGCTCGGGGACGAAGATGCTGGTGTCGGTGTACTCGGTGATCACCGCAGCATGCTTGATGAGGGTGTCTTCCGCGGCCGCCAGCTCCGGCTGGGCCTCCGACCGAAGCGTGGCCATCCGGTCTAGGTCCAGCCCTGGATACCATGCCTTGACGAACTCCAAGGCCCGGCGCGCTCCAGCTCAGGCCGAAGAGCCCTTCCAGGCCTCAAGACGACCAGCCGCGACCTCCAGCCAGTCGGCCGTCAGGCTGGGGGTGCGCGGAGCCTGCATATCCGGCCACAGGGCGGCAATTGCCTGGGCACCGACACACTGAAGTCGGCGCAGCATCCGGTGAGCCGGTCGGAGGCTAGCCTCGATGCTCAGGATGTGCTCGTCAAGAGTTCGGGGGGCATCGGTGGCAATCTCTGCGCCCTCCGCCCTCCGACCTTCACGGTCAGCCTCGATGGCTTGGATGGCGGCCTGCAATTGCCTAGGGAAGAAGTCTGCAAAGACGCGAAGAAACGAAGAAGCTAGTCAAAAACCAGGAGTCGGCACGACTTAAATCGGCAGCTCGAAGAAAGAAAATAAAGAGGCTCACCATCAACGATGTCTTCAATCTCGTGGAAGCCGGAGGACAGCAGCGCCTCCTTGTCAGACCAGGAGGAGCGCTCGCTCACGAACTCGGCCAAGAGGGCGGTTTCCGTCTCCTCCGTCTCCCTCTACGACTTCACAAGCAGCTCCTTCTGCTCTGCCAATTGAGTGGCCAGCAGATCGCGCTCCGTGGCGAGCTTGCTGCACTCCTCCTCTTTGGCGCGCAAAGCGGAGTTGGCGTCGCTCAGCTGCTGTTGAAGAGCAGCGTTGGCCCCTGAGAAGAAGAAAGAAAGAAGGTGTCAAGCCACCAGAAAAGAAGGTCGCCGGGGAGATCCGGCCCGACTGCTCAGCAGTCGGCCCGAATCTCGGGGACTACTGCCCGCGGGTGCGCCAGCGCGCCCCCGCAAAGAAGGAAATGGACTTACTCTGGCTCTCCAATAGATCGGCGGTCCGCTTGCCCAGCTCTTCAACGTTACGGTTGAAGGCAGTGACGCCGAGGTTGTGGTAATCCTGCGACAAACGTTTCAGACAAAAAGTTAATACCCAAAGTTCATCAATTGGAGTTCTGGGCTGCCTGCTCAGCAGCCAGCCCGAAACTCGGGGACTACACCCAGTGGGTGTGCTGGCGCGCCCCCACAGAGAGGAACAACAAAACAAAGGCCAAAAGGAAAAACATACCTGAACGGCTGCCCGCGACGCCAGGTACGCCTTGGTGCAATTCTGGAGAGCATCGCCCTCGGCACGAAGCTTTGCCTGGACGTCCAAGAGCGCCTGGTTCAGCGGCCCTGTGCCGCCTCCTCGCACCCACCCAATGGGCGCGGCGCTCGTCGCCTCGGCGTCTGGGATCGCCGAGCTGGCAGCGCCAGTTTCCAGGGGATGGGGCGCCGAAGTCTCCTTCTCCAGACGGCGGCGCGTTGGCGAGCCAACTTGGAGGAGTAGCCTCGCCACGGCCTCGTCTTCGATCGGCGGCACCGGAGGGCCCGCCGGCTGCTCGCCCTGCGCACCTTCAGACGGCGGCGGAGGCAGCGGTGGAATGTTCGCATCCGGCGTACAGGGGTCGCCGCCCTCCCCCTCCATGATGGGTTCTCCCCGCCGGCTTCCCCAGTCTGCCCCGTGAACTCTGGAGGCGGCGGCGCAGAGTTCAACGGGGTGACGAGCACTGCCGACTGGCGGCGTGCGGCTTCCTCAGCCTGCTGCTTCGCCGCGGCGGCGGCTTCGGCCTCTGCTAGTTTCTTCTTAGCGGAGGCCTCTGTCCTTTCGGCCTCCGCCTTCTCCAGGCGGAGGGCCTCTTCTTTGTTGCGCTTCTCCTGCGCATTCCGCTCCGTCGCCTCCCGGAGGTCAGCAGCGGGGTCAATCCGCTGAGTGGTGGCGGACGTCTCCGCTGACCCCATGACGGAGGCGGCGGTGGCCCTCTCAAGAGAGAGGGGAGCCCTGAAGCAAGAGGGGCAAGCAGAGACTCAGACAAATCACGAAGAAAGAATAAAACTTTGAAGACAGAATACTTACGCGGAGACCAGCGGCGGCTTCTTCACTTCCTTACGGAAGCGGATGGCCTTCGCGGCCGCCTCGTCCCGCCGGGTTGCCGCAGCCGAACCCTTGGGCTTCTTCGGCCGACTGCCGAACAAGGTCGGCACGGCCCTGCGCTTCTTCCCGCCGCCTGGAGCACCCGGCGCGGCAGAAGAACCCGCGCCAGGCTGGCTGGCTCCTGGCCGATGGCGAGAGGCGACTTCTCCCTCGGCGTCGTCGTCAGGCCAGTCGGCGAAAGTGGCTGAAGGCCTGAAGTCGCCCGCTGTTCCTCCTCCTCCCTCGGTGTCATCTTCCAGAGCCGCCGCCCCCAGATCGGGGTCGTCGACATCGCTCTCCGCCCGGTTGGCAAGGAACTCATGGGCCGGCCCCGAGGTGCCGACTGGTGGGTGAACGAGGGGATTCTAACCAAAGCTGACTGGTCAAAACAAAACTCGGCAAGAAGAAGACAATCCCAAGAAAGAAAAGAAAGGCGACTCACCACGGGCGGGGGGTTGGCGCGGGAGTACGGCTCCTTGCCGAATCGCCAGTCCTCTAGGAGCCTGCTGTCCAAGAGGTAGTTCACCATGAAGGCCACCTCTTCGTGAGGCATGTCCTTGGTGCACATCCGACTCGGGTCGCGGTGCCCGCTCATCTTGCATATCATATAAGGGCGGCCTTGGAGTGGGAGAACTTGGCGCGAAACGAAGGCGGCCAGCAGATCCGGACCAGTGAGACCCTCCAACTGCGTCAGCACTCGGAGTCGCGTGATGGCGCCGGCTCCCGCAGGCGTCAGCGACTTGTCCTGGTACGACCAGTTGGGAAGTCGCCCAGCCGGCGGGCCGGCTTCGAAAGCCGGCAAGTTGACCCAGTCTCCCCTCGCGGAGGCGTTCTTGACGTAGAAGTAGGATCTCTGCCACATCTTCACCGACTTGATCAGCAAGATGGAGGGGAAGGATTGTCGGCCCCCGACCTTCGCACGACGATGAAAGCGCTGCACTGAGCCGGCAGGCCCGCAGCCTGGGTGCCGAGCTTGGAGAAGAAGAACTCCCCCAGAGCTTGAGGGTGGGGAGGACTCCGAGGAAGCCTTCGCACATGGCCACGAAGGCGGACAGCAGCACCACTGCATTGGGGGTGAGGTGGTGCGGCTGGAGGCCGTAGAACTCCAGGAAGGACCGGAAGAAACTGCTCGCCGGCAGCCCCAGCCCGCGTAGGCAGTGCGAGCGGAAGATGACCCGCTCGCCCTCCTGCGGTGCGGGGGAAATCTCCCCCTTCGGCGGAAGACGCACCTGCACGCGATCCTCGCTGGGAAGCCGACGGGTCCGGCGGAGGAACTCAATGTGGTCTTCATGAACTTCGGAGCCGTCCCAGGTGCCGGAGCGCACTGGGGGAGGCGCGGGGGCGGAGGAAGAACTCATCGCGAGCTGTCGCCGCAGCGTTCGCCGGAGCTTGGGCGTGCGGCGGAGCGAAGAAGAGAAGAGGAAGGAGGAGAGCGAGGAGCAGCAAGGATGAAGAGAACGAGGAGTAGTGGGAAGGAGGGGCGCGCATGCCCCCCTCTTCCCCCTACTTATAGCCTCGTGGGCTGCGAAGCCGAGGGGGCGGACGTGGGGATTTACTGCGCCCACAACCCCACGACCCCCACGATCCACGATAAAGTTACTGCGCACAGTAACTCCACGGGAATCCCAACCGTCCACCGGGGCCGCAGCGGATCCGCTCGGGCGCTGAGGCGCGGTAGTGGCGGGCCCCGCCTATGGGCCTGTCCCGTCGCGCGCGTAGGCCTAGCCACGTGCCCTCGCGTGACAGGCCAAAAACGGGCGGCGGCCTGCTTAGCTAGCACGCCACTTAAATCCCGCCGTGACGTTCGAAATACTGAGCGAGTCGGAATTGAGTGAGTCCGAGTTGAGCAAGTCCGACTCCTTCTAGTCGGCCCGGCAGAAGTCAATCAAAGACCATGTGTTGAGCACCCGGAAAGAGAAACTGCTGAGGCTTCTCGGTCGATCGTCCGCGGCGCCTCACCAGCTTCAGGGACTACTGTCAGAGTAATGGGCCACGGGTAGGCCAACCCGAGTCCCGTAACCTTTCAAGACATCGGGGCAGGCTGCGCCCCTCAAGACCCCAGGGCAAAGAGCCGCCTCCTGAGGAGTCGACGGCAAGGCGGCCGACTGCCCGCTCACGGCCGAGTCCCAGGGACGACTTCCAGAGAAGCCGGCTTTGGGGAGTCGGCATGCGACTCCAACAAACCCCATGACCTCATCAAAGGGGACGAGGCAGGGGCGTGGCTACAGCAAAGCCCACCCCCGCCCCTCACCAAGGGCAGGCATGGTCACAACATGCCGTACCCCGGAGGATCTCCGTGCAGCGTGGCACTGTTGCCATGCCAGCCCTGGCATCAGCACCGCAGGGCCGAACCCTGCACCCACGACGGCTTGTCTGTACGGCCTGGAGGCAGCAGGGCCCACCAGTCAGTGAGACCTCGGGAGACGGCGGGAGAACCACCAGTCGGACCCATCGGGAGTCGGCCCACGGGAGTCGGTCGAGCCCTCCCCCGGGGCCCACGCGCCATTAATCAAGATGAGATGGGGAGTGGCAACAGTGATCGCCTGCCAGGTGGCGGGGCTGTTGCCATGACCTCATGATCAAGCCCGCGTCATCAGAAGTACGGCTACAGTAATCAGCAGCCCGCAAGACCCGCCCACGGCGGACGCGGCCTGTCGGCTCCGTACACGGCCAGTCGGCGGGGCCCGCCAGTCGGCGGGCCCCAGCGGTCAGCAGAGAAGACGAAGGCCAGAGACACTGACGGCTGGGCCCGTGCCCAGCTGGATTACCATTGTACCCCTGGGGGTAGGCCTATATAAACCCCCCAGGGCACCCATGCAAAGGGTTGGAACCCATTAGCTCTAGACCAAATCATATAGGAGGGAGAGAGCTAGTCTTGCCCTCTCCCACCACCAGAAAACAGCTCAAGGAGCAACCGTGTAAGCAGTTTGCCATAGTGATCTTGCGGAGACCCCGCAGAGCAGCAGTAGGGGTATTATCTCCCCGGAGAGCCCCAAAGCTGGGTAAGATTTGCCGGCGTGCATGTCTTCGCCTCATCCCGCTTCCAGGCACCGGCGACGTTCTACTCGCCCCCACCATGATAAGCCATCCCTTGGCATATGTCGCGCCAAACCCCCGACAACACGTGACTTGCAGGGTGGCTACAGCTTTGTACAGAAAGTTAAAAAGAAACAAGTCCATCCTTAATCTTGTATTCTAAGTACTATGTGGGTTCCACTGTCAGTACAGTGGCGAGAGAAGTATATATCAAATAAGTAGAGTAATATATAATATAAAAATATAAAGTTAAAAGACAGAATACGAACTCATGTCATCGTGTTGCGAGCATCCGGCGCTAACTAGCCCAGCACATTTTTGTTGTAGACAATGCTGGGGAGATATATCTCCATGTCTACTCTTATATATACTCCATTCGTTCCTAAATATTTGTCTTTTCCAGATTTCAAATGGACTACCACATACGGATGTGTATGTAGACATATTTTAGAGTGTAGATTCACTCATTTTGCTCCGTATGTCTTTTCAGGAAGGGGTCAGATTTGTCCTTGATTTATTGATGAGGTATCCAGATGGCACTGCACCGCCAAGAAAAGAGGGTAACATCAAAATTATGGACTACTTTTTTGAGTATGTTGGTAAGGTCCGGTCATAGTCACTTGTTGAAATCTCTAAAAAGACAAATACTCCCTCCATTTGGAAATACTTGTCATCAAAATGGATAAAAGGAAATGTATCTAGACGTATTTTAGTTTTAGATACATCTCTTTTTATCCATTTTGATGACTAGTATTTTCGGACGGAGGGAGTAGAAAAAGAGTTGGTGATGATGGTGTGCGTGCCATCCTGCAATATAGGCCGTCGGATTTATATCTAATGGATAGGAAAGAAACTATGGCAATTTTGCAAAAATATACCCACACGTCTCTCCACATTCGCAAATAAGGCCTTCCCTCGTTCAACCTTTTTCTCTCACAAGATAAACTACTCATACAAATGCATGCTGATGTTCCATGCAACGCACGGGTAGCTAGCTAATTTCTTTTAAAATAGTTGCTGCGACAATTGGGTTGAAGTGATATATTTTATGTCTGCCCCGAATGACTTCAGATTCACTAGTAGTAACAAAGAAAAGGTTGCCTTGTTAATTAACAGAAAATAGGGTGAAAACTATCACATGAGGCCGGTAAAAACAAGGCACACTGGGTTCAGCGTCATCGTCACTACAGTTGTGCGCGTGCGAGAAGTCTACACATCAAGGGGGCTACTGAGCGAGGCACCGAGACACAATGTTTGAGAGACAAACCAATTGACAGATTATGATCAGATCGAGTTGTCACCCTTCTGCTGTCATTGTTGGGGGGAGGGAGAGAAAGACATATTGAGAGTGTGTGCGGTAGACACAGAGGCACAACTAGCGAGTGTGTGTGTGTGTGTTTGAAAGAGGAGTAGATATATTATTATCAAGATCGATGTGCCACCCTACTCCTTTGGTGTCGGGTAGTGTGTGTGTATGTTTGAGAGAGAAGCCAGTCGATAGATTAGTATCAAGATCGAGGTTTCACCCTACTCCTTCGGTGTTGGGAAGTGTGGGTGTGGGGGGGCAGTGACACTCACATATCTCTACTCTTATAAAAAACAGAGTTGGTGATGATGGTGTTCCTGCCATCCTGCAATATAGGCCATCCGATTTATATCCGACGGACAGGAAGGAAACTATGGCAATTTTGCAAAAAGATACCCACACCCCTCTCCGAATTTGCAAATAAGGCATTCCCTCATTCATCCTTTTCTCCCACAAGATAAACTTCTCATACAAATGCATCTTGATGTTCCGTGCAACGCATGGGCATCTTGCTAGTAAGGAGAAGGAGTTTGTGTGACACATATCTAGCTATATTAAGGGATAGGTAGATAGCATATGTGTGAGAGACATTAGTGGCTGTGGGTGGGCGTAATTAAAGGGGTGGGCGTGTTAGACATAGAGAGCGTGTGTGTTTCTGTGTGAGAGACTTGTAGGACGGGGTAGAAAGACGAATTTAACCCTGGCGGAGGGAGAGAAATACACGAAGTGCACGTGTGTGATTCCGATGCCCACAGGGAAATGAGATATGTATGCGTGTGAGAGAGATTGCACAATTCATTGACGTATCACTATCTAGCGATCATGGACGTGCATCGCTTGAACATAAGTCAATATCTACTTCGTATCGTGGCCAAAGGTACAATATCGATTCAACGCTATAAAGATTGGACACTCACATATCACATTTTTCTATTTAAATAAGCCTTTTTAGTTGTGCATGCCAAAGTTACAGTGATGTTTCTTCAAACAACCAATGTAGCTATCATGAACATGCACCATTGTTACTCTTGCATTCAAATTCATTAGTCTTGGATGATTTAAGTTTCAATTTTGAAGTAATATATGTAATATTCATATATGAATTCAATGGGTACAGAATTTATGAAATGGAGGCTATGTAATCATATGAGGTAACACTTTTAAGTAGCTGACTACAATATCCATTTCTTTTTGTGCGCCTCTACACTAACACGTCAATGCATTATGTTTAAAGTAAATAACCAATGCCACTAAATTATCTATTTACACGAGAAATACATAGGCTGAGCGTTTGATCCCTTTTTTGTGAACGCGCCACTACACCCATACGATTGGCCGCGCCCGTGTGAACGTCCAAGTTATCGGTGCATCATCCCGAGTTATTGTCTTTTTTCTGGGGTGGACTTCACACCAGTTATTAACTGCTGACGTGTGCCCCGTGTACACAGTCTAGCATGACCTTCCCGCTAGCACGGTCCAAAATTAGTTGAAACTGGATACGAATGATCCCGCGGGCGGCAAAATCTCCCGCCTCCTTCTAAAATTTCCGCCACCTTAGTCTTTAGCATGCGAAATCCCCCTTTTGTCCTTGGTGCACGGAGACCAACAGTTAGAATACCGCCCTCATCTACATGATAGGTCGGGGCTGCTTTGGTAATTTTCGGTTCCCCCACTACACGGCACCCCCATTTCCTCTCCCCCTCCCGCAAAAACGACTAACTACACGACACGCCATCCTTACTTCATCCCCCTTTCTCCCCTCCCCTCTCGAAACCCTAGACTGCTCATCCACCGGCGTACCATAGCCCATTCACTGCCAGCGGCGTCCACCTCGTCGGATCTGCTTCTGCAGCCGCATCTACCCCTCCTACCTCCCCTAGAAACAAGTAGACTGCTCATCCACCACTGTACCATAGCCCATTCAGTGTCGGCCTTGTCCACGGTGTCGGATCTGCTTCGCCGGTACTCTCGTCAACCGACGCACATCTGTAGCGGCTCATTCGTACTCCCCACCGGAGACGCTTCGTCCACACCCCCCGGAGCCGCCCCACCGACGCCCCCATTGACGGCCTTTGATCCTCTTCGCCGACACCTTCCTCAACCCTACCGGAGCCGATTCGCCGACACCTTCCTCAACCCTACCGGAGTAGCTTCGCCTATACCATTCTCAACCCTACCGGGGCCGCTTTGCCAACTCACAAGTCCACGGCCTCAGATCCGCTTCCTCACACCCTCATCCAACCTACCGGAGCAGCTTCTGACGCCCCATCCATGGCCGCAGATCCGCATCGTCGACACCACCCTTAACCCAACCACGGGAGCAGCTTCTGACGCCCCGTCCACGGCCGCAGATCCGCATCTTCGACACCATCCTTAACCCAACCACCGGAGCAGCTTCACCTACGCCCTCGTCCACGGCCATAGATCCGCTTCGCCCACACCGTAGTCCACCCTACTGGAGCTGCTCCACAAACACCCTACTCGACGGTTCTAGATCTCCTTACCGGACCTCGACAGCCAGCACAGCGTCATCTCCCTCGATGTTTCTAACCTGATTCCCACAGTCTGGAGAGATGCCAAGCACCCGCCACAGCCTAGGTACTTGTCACCTTTAAACCCGTCCAGCATCACCTGCCCGATGTACTTCAAATATACTAACCAATCGCTGTTACCTGTTATGCAGCTGGCAAAAACTACAAGGACGATGTTTCTTTTGGATCTAACAGCTTGGCCAACCAAGATCCTGGACTGAGGCATTGCTATGATCTTGTAAGCGTGTCTCTCTCTCTTGTATTATTCTGTGCCTGCCAGCGTGCTTTGCTAGAATTTTCGACCAGTAATCCCTTTGTGCAGACAATGATTTCTACTACTGGCTGCTAAATTAGATATGTAGATGTCATACATGATACTACCTCGTACCTCCGTTCCTAAATATAAGTCTTTCTAGAGATTCCACTATAGGCTACATACAGAGCAAAATGAGTGAATCTACACTCGAAAATGCATCTATATACATCTGTATGTGGTCCATACTGGAATCCCTACAAAGACATAAATTTAGGAACAGGGGCAGTACATTACACAAAATCGTAGGTGGCATGTAGGAATTCCAGTGAACTACATTAGGCTCCCTCAGAGTGCCTGCTAGTCCAGCATACAGAGTCATGGCTAGTTTATGGTATGCACACAATCGTTAATTGGTGGTTTAAATATGCGCAAGGGATATGCAATGTAGTATCATGTAGAGATGTCTGAAATTAGCCGTGTCAACTGGCAAATAGGGTTACACAATGAAAAAGTACAAGATGTATGTGGCAATTTCATGGAACACCACAAAAACACGAGAGGCAGCGGTGAGCCTATACAGTGTGCTATGGTATGTCACTCCTCCATTGCAATCATCGTGACATGTTATTTGTATGTCAGTTCTATTAGCCAAGTTTCTTAGGGACAGTTATTATGAGTTATCCTAAGAAAATAAGCACCTGTGAATATAAGTTCCATGTAATAAGCCAACCAGTTCTTTTCATTGCGTTTTTAGCTTATCTTTGGTATGATCAGTGGAAAGTCTAGATTGCATTATATTTTTTTTCATTTTGCTGCCCATATGGAAATTAATTTGACTTGCAAACATCACAAATTGAACCCAGTGCAGTAATTAATATGATAGGAAAACAGACCATCACTATTTGCTCAAAATGCAAATACAAAGATACCATCTACTTGGCACAATCTACTTTGGTCAATGTTTTCCATAGAGATCCCATTGCCTAATTTAAACGAAGAACGCATGACCCACATTTAAATGAAGAATAATTATTTATTGAAATTCGATGGTCCAAGTGGCTGGTTATTATCGTATAGCAGCACCACCTGAAAGCATCATATAGCAGCAGCAGCAGCTCATAGCAACTCATCATACAGCAACAGCAGTCTGCAATTCATCATATACTAGCAGCAGCTCATAGCAATTCATCATATAGCAGCAGCAGGAGCAGCTCATAGCAATTCATCATATAGCAGCAGGAGGAGCAGCTCATAGCAATTCATCATATAGCAGCAGCAGGAGCAGCTTGTAGCAACTCATCATATAGCAGCAGCAGGAGCAGCTCATAGCAATGCATCATATAGCAGCAACAAAAGCAGCTCATAGCAATTCGTCGTATAGTGGATCAGAATGAACATTTGGCAAAAAATCAGAGGAGATCCTCACCTTGTGGGATGAGCTCATCCTTCAACAGCACCTCAAGGCTATGGCCTGGGAGGAGGGGAGGGGGAATAAGGTGCCTTCTGCCGCAGTGTGGCATCAGCCGTAGTTGTGCAACGCCCGCTGGAGTAGTGCCTTGGACGAACCACAGTGGAGCAGCTGCTGGAGACCATGAGAATGAGGGGCGGCGCCAGAGGGAGGAGAAGCCAGGGAGATTTGCCCCTACCCACTTGCCATGTAGCCTAGCTGGACATAGCATCGTCGAAGACAAGGCCAGATGGGACCCGTGGCGATGGCTCGCTGGAGGAACCCTAGTGTTGCAGGCAGGGGATCGAGGTAGAGGGAAAGGGGAGAGGAGATGCAAGCGGGCAGGGCAATGAATGCTTGCGTGTTTGTTTTTACTTGAGGGACAGGTGTGACACGGGCGTCAGCAGTTGCATTTTGAGTGTAATATAGGCAGACAACAGAGTCATTTCACTATTCCCCTTCCCTTCAATTTTTAGTGAGGTTCTACCCGAAACACCCACCCCCCCTCAAAAGCGAAATTAGTTAAGCCCAAGCCCATAACTCAAAAATGACTTCTTTACATCTTTTATGGCTTATTTTGACAATATGCCCTGAAAGGCGGAATCGAACTGGCCCTTAACCTGCAATTCAATTGTGCGTGCAATGATGAATCACTCCTGCCTGCTATCTATACATTTAGGCATCATCATACATGGCATAACCTAATACATGTGCATTCCATTGTAGAATCTGGAATATGCAATGTTTATGTTAGTTCATACGTTGCACATGATGTTTAAATGCCCCTTAAATCTGGTCAGTCAAGTGATGGTCTTTAAGCCTCCTTCTTTGCTTCTTTTGTTGATATGTAAGATTTGCTCACACTTTTGTTCAATTGCTTATTTGCATCAGCCAGCCATACTAGGACTGTTTGCTTTGATTACTTGTTGTTCTTGACCTAACACTCTAATAGAGCTTGTCAACGATTTAAACACTAAGGGCTGCTGTAGTGGGGCCTTGTCTAACTCATAGGTGACATAAAGGTTTGGCTGTACACTACATTAGGCTCTCCAAGAGTACTTGGAGATCCAGTTCGAAGGTATGCCTAGTTTTTACATAGTGCAGACATAGTAAATGCTCATTTCATTGTGTGCAAGTGCAAGAGATGCGGCATGTTTCATTATGTGGTGTTGTTTTGTTATAATCTCATCCTTTTGTGTTCACAGACTGGAGAGTATGCATATTTATCTTCCAAGGAGACGAGTAACTAGTTTGTGTCACCTTGCAGAGGGGGTGCAATGAAGATAAGATTGAGGATTTCCAAGTACAAGATGTTAGGAAGGAGCCTTGCAAGAGAAGTAGGAGCTGCGCTGAGCCTCTTCAACCTACTAAGGTAAGTCACTATATGCAACTCAACAGTTCAATTCCTTGTTTGTTTCAGGCATAGTTAATTTTCTCTTTTCAATTGCTTTATTTGTCCTCGGTTAATGAGATGCCCAAATAATCATGCCTGATGTTCGGTACTTGTATCACTATTAGTTGACATAATTAAAGGCCTTACCATTTAATTACTCTGCCGAAGTGTGCATAAAGCTTTGAAGTCTATTAACCAACTATTATTGCATGAGGCTCACAATCTAGTTTATACTACGCTAATGATTACATAGTTTTGCCTACTGTAGTATGTTTGTATGAAACCCTCTGCTGTTCATTATGCTCCCTAAGACTTTAATTGAGGCACAGAATGGCCAACTACTTGCTTACTTATACGCAACGTGCTGTCTAAATTTGTAACTTGTCTGTGTTTTCGATTGGGCCCCAACATCATGCTCCTCTAGTGAGCTAAGATGGCTTTCTGTATGCAGGCTGCACAGACTATCTTTTTCATAATTTTTAAAATATCACCTGATTATGCTTCATGACGTGTAATATTTTTTTAAAGTGACATGTAACATTATTGTTAGTCCTGTTTTGACATGTAGTATAAAATAGTGTCTTGTTCGCTTCACTGTTGTAACTATATTTTTTCCCTAGTCATGTGTACTTACAAAAACATTTCAGGATGAAGTGACATCAACACAAAGATCTGCGAGCAGTGCGGCATGGCCGTTACCGAATGATTATGGATTGGAATTGGAATGTGCTGATGTTCTCGAGCATCAACTAGAGGTGGCAAGACAACGTGTACATGATTGTCAACGTATAATCAACAAGTTGAGACTGGACATGCAGGTATTAGATGCAGGAGACAAAAAAATGAAACAAGACACTGAGGTAACCATGAAGGAATTGGAGATTTTGTAGACTGAAATTTGTGCTATCTGAATCCGGCCAATCCTATTTTCTAAAGAGATTATAGTTCTAATGGAGTTAAGTTGATGCGCGTCCATGATGTATGAGTTGTATTTGCCCAGTGTATGTAATTTGCTGTTTGTGTATCTTTATTATCACCTGTGCCGAACCATAATGCCCAGTGGGTATAATCGGCTGTAATTTCTTTATTGTATAGTGTAGGATTATTCTACCTTTCTATGCCTTGATCTCTTTGTTGTAATAGTGTAGTCTTTTTAGAGGTGATAGTATTGAGTAGGATAATTCTTTGAATATGCTATATCGTTCAAACGGGGGCCAATTCGCCCGACCATGGCCCTTCACAGGTCGTCGGATCCATGGGCCTTCTACGTCTCGTAGGATCCATGGGCCTTCTACGTCTCGTAGGTTCCATGGGCCTTCTACGTCTCGTAGGATCCATGGGCCTTGTACGTCTCGTAGGATCCATGGGCCGCCGGCACATTTATTGGTCTTGTATGGGCCTTTAATGGGCCGTAGACGGGCCTTTAATAGAAATCGTACGTTTTATGGGCTGACCATAACGGGCCGTTAATAGGCCGTATTTGGTGATGCTATGAAAATGGCCCAACAGACTAACGGTCCACAAACGGGCCGACTGTAACGACGGGCTGAATTTGGCCCACAAGCAGAAAATGACAGTAACGGACCCTAAGTAACCGAATGCTGCAAATGAGCCCAAGAATAAATGGGCCCTCAGAAGGCCAAAAGTTAGCTTGGGCTGGAAACGGCCCAATGGAATAACGGGCCGTAAATGGGTATAAAGTGATACACTGTTCATTACGGGCCAGTTTCACCACGGGCCATTAATGGGTGTAAAGTAATACACTGTTCAGTACGGGCCAGTTTCAGCACAGGCCGCTAATGGGCCAAGAGTTACAAAGGGCCTCATGTGGGCCGAAAGACATCATGGGCTATACATGGGCCAGAAGTGAAAATGGGCTGGAATCATAGTGGATGGCCCAGATGACGCTACTGGGCCTAATTCGGATAGGGCGTAACGGGCCTTGGGTTAGCGGGCTGTAAATGGGCTATATGCGAACAGGCTGTTAACAGGCTTTCCATGGGCCGGCCCGCCAGCTTTTGGCCAAGTCAAACGGGCCAGCCCGCCAGCTTTTGACCAAGTCAAACGGGCCGGCCTTTTCACATGAATGGGCCACTATTGGGCCATGCCACATGTCGATGTATCATAGGCGCCTATCTGACCCGCTGAAGAGCTGACACGTGTTTCGTCCGGCCAATAAGAATTTTACACGTGGAAATTTCCCATTGGCCGGGGCTGTTAATGGGTTATTGGATCCAAAACCCGACCTGATAGCTTAACGACGTTCCGTTACGGTGGATGCCACGTGTCGGTCACCCTTGACGAAAGAACTTCTGTGACGCGCGATTTATCGTCATGGAAGTGGACACTTCCGTGATGATAATTTTGGTAATGTCATGGAACACTTCTACGACAGCACAGGTATGACTATCTTGATTCTGTCATAAATTTGTCATGGATGTACATGCATGACAAAAAAGCGACCTACTATGACAAACACGTATCATCACGGAAGTGTAATTTTTTGTAGTGTTCCCAGTCTTTTGCTAGCCTTCACCTGTACTAAGCGGGAATACTTCTTGTGCATCCAATCCCTTAAAGCCCAAAGTTATTCCACATGAGTCCACTATACCTACCTATATACGGTATCTACCTGCTGTTCCAAATAAATTTGTATGTGCAAAACTCTAAACCTTCAAATAAATATCATGTTTTGTATGCTCGAATAGCTCATGTATCACCTAGGGATGTCTGTATCTTCCATGCTAGGCGAGTTATTATCAAGAGGAGTGGACTCCGCTCCTCACTCACGAGATAAATGGCTGGTCACCGGGATGCCCAGTCCCATGCTTTATGCAAACTAAATCAAAATAATTGCAAACAAAACTCCCCCTGGGACTCTTGTTAGTTGGAGGCACTCGTTGTTTCGAGCAAGCTATGATTGATGCTTGTTGGTGGAAGGGGGAGTATAAACTTTACCATTCTATTTGGGAACCGCCTATAATGTGTGTAGCATGGAAGATATCGCCATCTCTTGGTTGTTATGTTGACAATGAAAGTATACCGCTCAAAATATTATTCACCTCTGTTTCAAAAATGAGCTCTGGCACCTCTACAAATGCCTGCTTCCCTCTGCGAAGGGCCTATCTATTTACTTTTATGCTGAGTCATCACCCTCTAATTAAAAAGCACCAGTTGGAGAGCACTGCTGTCATTTGCATTCATTATTGTTAGTTTACATTGGGTATGACTTGACTGGATCTCTTTTACCATGAATTACAATGTCTAGTCAGTCATTTATGTTTTGCGGTCTTGGAAAGGGCTAGCGAGATACCACCTTGTTATATCATATTATGATTGTTTTGAGAAAGTGTTGTTGTCTGAGATTTATTATTATGGCTCGCTAGTTGATTATGCTATTGATATGAGTAAACTTGAGACCTATGTGTTATTGTGAATGTGGTTAGTTATAATCTTTGCTGAAAACTTGAATGCTGGCTTTACATATTTACAACAACAAGAGCGAACAGAGTTTGTAAAAGTTTTTCTTTATCACTTTCAGTTTGTCAACTGAATTTCTTGAGGACAAGCAAAGGTTTAAGCTTGGGGGAGTTGATGCGTCTCCATCGTATTTACCTTTCCAAACACTTCTGCCCTTGTTTTGGACTCTAACTTGCATGATTTGAATGGAACTAACCCGGACTGACGCTGTTTTCAGCGGAATTACCATGGTGTTATTTATGTGCAGGAACAAACATTCTCGGAATGACCTGAAACTTCATGGAGCAACTTTTCAAAAAATAAGAAAAATACCTGCAAAAGATGAAGGCCAAGGGGCCCACCACCTCTCCACGAGGGTGGGGGCGCGCCCCCTACCTCGTGGGCCCCCTGTTGTCTCTCTGACTCCAACTCTAACTCTATATATTGTGTTTCGGGGAGAAAAAAATCAGAGAGAAGAAATCATTGCGTTTTACGATACGGAGCCGCCGCCAAGCCCTAAAACCTCTCGGGAGGGCTGATATGGAGTCCGTTCAGGGCACCGGAGAGGGGAATCTGTCGCCATCGTCATCATCAACCATCCTCCATCACCAATTTCATGATGCTCACCGCCGTGCGTCAGTAATTCCAACGTAGGCTTGCTGGACGGTGATGGGTTGGATGAGATCTATCATGTAATCGAGTTAGTTTTGTTAGGGTTTGATCCCTAGTATCCACTATGTTCAGAGATTGATGTTGCTATGACTATGCTATGCTTAATGATTGTCACTAGGGCCCGAGTGCCATGATTTCAGATCTGAACCTATTATGTTTTCATCAATATATGAGTGTTCTTGATCCTATCTTGCAAGTCTATAGTCACCTATTATGTGTTATGATCCATTAACCCCGAAGTGACAATAATCGGGATACTTACCGGTGATGACCGTAGTTTGAGGAGTTCATGTATTCACTATGTGTTAATGCTTTGTTCCGGTGCTCTTTAAAAAGAGGCCTTAATATCCCTTAGTTTCTGTAAGGACCCCGCTGCCACGGGAGGGTAGGACAAAAGATGTCATGCTAGTTCTTTTCCATAAGCACGTATGATTATGTTCGAAATACATGCCTACATTATATCAATGAACTGGAGCTAGTTCTGTGTCACCCTAGGTTATGACTGTTACATGATGAACCGCATCCGGCATAATTCTCCATCACCGATCCATTGCCTACGAGCTTTCCATATATTGTTCTTCGCTTATTTACTTTTCCGTTGCTATTGCTATCATCACTACAAAATACCAAAAACATTACTTTTACTACTGTTACCTTTTGCTACCGTTACCACTACTATCATATTACTTTGCTACTAAACACTTTGCTGCAGATATTAAGTTTCTAGGTGTGGTTGAATTGACAACTTAGCTGCTAATACTTAAGAATATTCTTTGGCTCCCCTTGTGTCGAATCAATAAATTTGGGTTGAATACTCTACGCTCGAAAACTGTTGCGATCCCCTATACTTGTGGGTTATTAGGGACAGAAGAGACTCTTTGTTATTTGGTTGTAGAGTTTTTTGAGAGAGATCATCTTCATCCTATGCCTCCCACGGATTGATAAACCTTAGGTCATCCACTTGAGGCCATGTTCGGTTAATCCTCTTGCCACAGGGATTGAAGGGATTGGAGAGGTTTGAGAAGGATTTTGACTTGCAAGGGATTTAATCCCCTTCAATCCCTTTCAAACCTCTTCAAACCCTACCAAACTGAACAAGGCCTGAGGGAAATTTGCTACTGTCCTACAAACCTCTGCACTTGGAGGCCCAACAACGTCTACAAGAAGAAGGCAGTGTAGTAGACATCAAGCTCTTTTCTAGCGCCGTTGTCGGGGAGGTTAGTGCTTGAAGGTATATCTTTAGATCTTGCAATCAAATCTTTTAGTTTCTTATTTTATCACTAGTTTAGTCTATAAAAGAAAACTACAAAAAATGGAATTAAGGTTGCCTCATATGCTTCATATTTTCAATATCTTTCGTGAAAATAAGGATTCCGATAATTGTGCCAAAGTGTTAGAAGAAGAATGCATTAAAATGTTTGACACTAAATCTTTGGATGATGAGCATGATTGCAATGTTGTTAGTATGAATTCTTTGAATATCCATGATGCTAATGATATGCAAAGCCACAAGCTTGGGGATAATATGTTTGATGAAGATGATATTTTCCCCCAAGTTTTGATGAGCAAATTTATTATGATGAAAGTATCCCTCCTATCTATGATGATTATTGTGATGACACATATGCCTTAAAGAATAATGATATCCATGAAACTTGCCATCATGATTTTAACTTTAGATTGGATTATGCCTCACATGATAGTTATTTTGTTGAGTTTGCTCCCACTACTATTCATGAGAAGAAATTTTCTTATGTGGAGAGTAATAAAACATTTATGCTTGTAGATCATGAAAAGAATGCTTTATGTGATGGTTATATTGTTGAATTCATTCATGATGCTACTGAAAATTTTTATGAGGGAGGAATATATGCTCGTAGGAATTGAAATAATATTAAGTTTCCTCTCTACATGTTGAAAATCTTGAAGTTATGCTTGTTTTGCTTTCCTATGCTAGTTGATTCTTGTTCCCATAAGTTGTTTGCTCACAAAATCCCCATTCGTAGGAAGTGGGTTAGACTTAAATGTGCTAGTCATATTCTTCATAATGCTCCCATTATGTTTCAATTCCTATCTTTTATATGAGCATCATTGAAATCATCATGCCTAGCTAGAAAGGAATTAAAGAAAAGCGCTTGTTGGGAGCCAACCCAACATTTATACCTACTGTTTTTGTGTGTTCACATGATTATGCTACTGTAGTAATCATGTTTTATAGCTTTTGTTTCAATAAAGTGCCAAGTACGACCTTTGGGATGGCTTACGGTGATAGTTGATTTGATCCTCCTGAAAAACAGAAACTTTTGTGCCCAGGAGATTAGTTTTAATTTTTAATAGAAGCGCAATAAAATACTGATTCTTTTTTCAGAGGATTAATAAACAAATTGCATAGGACTTTGTAATTTCTCAGGATTTTTGTAGTTACAGAAGTATTCGAGAGTTACAAATTACTACAGACTGTTCTGTTTTTGACAGATTCTGTTTTCAATGCATAGTTTGCTTGTTTTCTAGTTTCTATGGCTTATATTGCTTAATATAAATTGTAGAAATGATATGGTATAGTAGTCATCATGTGAGAAAAATTATTAATCTTGTCTTGACAGTACCTAAGTGGTGATTTGCTTTCTTATACTAACGGAGCTTACGAGTTTTCTTTAAGTTTTCTGTTGTGAAGTTTTCAAGTTTTGGGTAAAGTTTTGATGGACTACGGAATAAAGAGTGGCAAGAGACTAAGCTTGGGGATGCCAAATTCACCACAAGGTAATATTCAAGGAAAACCAAGAGCCTAAGCTTTGGGATGCCCCGGAAGGCATCCCCTCTTTCATCTTCGTTCATCGGTAACTTTACTTGAGGATATATTTTTATTCACCACATGATATATGTTTTGCTTGGAGCATCATTTTATTTTATTAGGATTTGCTTGTTGTTATTTAGAGTAATGTTTTTCATCTTTTAGTTCAATAAAAGGTTCAAGTATAGCCTTTACCATACTTATTTTGCAAGTCCATATGTTGTTGTTTTAAAAACAGAAAGTTTGCTGTTATGTTTTGAATATTTGTGAATAGTCAGAACATGATAAATTCTTGAAATTTTTACACAAAGAGTAACAACAAATTATCTACAGTGTGGTAATTTTTCAGAATTTTTGGAGCTAAATAAGTATGATTCTCTTGCATCCTTTACATACTGTTCTGTTTAGACAGATTGCTGTTATGTTTGCGTTGTTTGCATATGTTTGCTTGTTTAATGATTCTATTTGAGGATAGGACTATTAAATATGCAGAGGCATTTAGTGTGCAATGTCAAATTATAATTTTAGTGATTTTGTACATTAGAGAATGATAAGGTTTAGCATGGATTTATACTAACTTATCTCACGAGTTCTTGTTGAGTTTTGTGTGGATGAAGTTTTTAAGATTTAGGAAAACCGTGATATGAAAGGAATTAAGGAGAAACAAAAGCTCAAGCTTGGGGATGCCCAAGGCATTCCACCTTTCTTCTTCAACAACTATCGGTCAGTTTTGGTTGAGCCTAAGTTTTTGCTTCTTCACATGATGTGTGCTATCCTTGCAATGCCATTTTATCTTGTTTTGCGTGTTGTTTAAATAAAGTACTTAAGATCTGAAATTTTATTTATGAGAAGGAGTCTTCACATAGTTACATAATTATTCGACTACTCATTGATCTTCACTTATATCTTTTGGAGTAGTTCGGCATTTGCTCTAGTGCTTCACTTATATATTTTTAGAGCACGGTTGTAGTTTTATTTCGAAGATATTGTTGAACTCTCATGCTTCACTTATATTATTTTGAGAGTCCTTAAACAGCATGGTAATTTGCTTTGGTTATAAATTTAGTCCTAATAATATAGGCATCCAAGAGGGATATAATAAAACTTTCATATAAAGTGCATTAAATACTATGAGAAGTTTGATTCCTTATGATTGTTTTGAGATATGAAGATGGTGATATTAGAGTCATGCTAGTGAGTAGTTGTGAATTTGAGAAATACTTGTGTTAAGGTTTGTGAGTCCCGTAGCATGCATGTATGGTGAACCGTTATGTAACGAAGTTGGAGCATGAGATATTTTTTGATTCTCTTCCTTATGAGTGGCGATCGGGGACAAGCGATGATCTTTTCCTACCAATCTATCCCCCTAGGAGCATGCACGTAGTACTTTGTTTCGATAGTTAATAGAATTTTGCAATAAGTATGTGAGTTCTTTATGACTAATGTTGAGTCCATGGATTATACGCACTCTCATCCTTCCACCATTGCTAGCCTCTCTAGTACCGCGCAACTTTCGCCGGTACCATAAACCCACCATATACCTTACTCAAAACAGACACCATACCTACCTAATATGGCATTTCCATAGCCATTCCGAGATATATTGCCATGCAACTTTCCACCGTTTTGTTTATTATGACACGCTTCATCATTGTCATATTGCTTTGCATGATCATGTAGTTGACATTGTATTTGTGGCAAAGCCACCATTCGTAAAAAAAATTCATACATGTCACTCTTGATTCATTGCACATCCCGGTACACCGCCGGAGGCACTCATATAGAGTCATATTTTGTTCTAAGTATCAAATTGTAATCCTTGAGTTGTAAGTAAATAAAAGTGTGGTGATCTTCATTATTAGAGCATTGTCCCATGTGAGGAAATAAAAAAAGAGAAAGGCCAAAGAAAAAAGAGAAGGCCCAAACAAAAAAATGAGAGAAAAAGAGAGAAGGGGAAATGCTACTATCCTTTTACCACACTTGTGCTTCAAAGTAGCACCATGATCTTCATGATAGAGAGTCTCTTATGTTGTCACTTTCATATACTAGTGGGAATTTTCATTATAGAACTTGGCTTGTATATTCCAATGACGGGCTTCCTCAAATTGCCCAAGGTCTTCGTGAGCAAGCAAGTTGGATGCACACCCACTTAGTTTCTTTTTTAGCTTTCATAAACTTATAGCTCTAGTGCATCCATTGCATGGCAATCCCTACTCACTCACATTTATATCTATTGATGGGCATCTCCGTACCCATTAATACGCCTAGTTGATGTGATGTGACACCCTTGATTCAATCGTACACTAATCATGCACGCAAATGTGTACAATCAAAATCAAGGACTCACGGGAAGATATCACAACACAACTCTAGACACAAATAAAATAATACAAGCTTTATATTACAAGCCAGGGGCCTCGAGGGCTCGAATACATCAGCTCAAATACACAAAAGTCAGTGGAAGCAACAATATCTGAGTACCGACATAAGTTAAGCAAGTCTGCCTTAAGAAGGCTAGCACAAAAGCAACAACGATCGAAAAGGAAAGGCCTCCTGCCTGGGAGCCTCCTAACTACTCCAGGTCGTCAGCGGCCGTCACGTAGTAGTAGGCACCCTCAGGGTAGTAGTAATCATCAGTGGTGTCGTCTGGCTCCTGGGATCCGTCATCTAGTCGCAACAAATGGTTATGGGGGGAAAGAGGTAGCAAAGCAACCGTGAGTACTCATCCAAAGTACTCGCAAGGCTTACATCAGATCTAAACTAAGTAAGCATTTGTATCAAACGAATGGGTTGTATCTATGGACTAAACTGCAGAATGCCAGAAGAGAAGGGGAAAGCCTAGCCTATCGAAGACTACCATCTTCAAGCATCTTGCATCATATAGAAGAGTACAGATCAACATAATGTAAAGTAGTAGTAGTGTTATCAACCTCGGCCAAAGATCCTTTCTCGACTCCCTGCGAGAAAGCAATCCCATAGCCATACTATCCAGTTATCACCTCAAGTATCCAGTTCTAGTTGTATCAATCGGGATACAACTCCAAGTGTCCGTTGGCGTAGGACAGGCTATCGATAGATGTTTTCTTCCCTACAGAGGTGCACCAACTTACCCACCACGCTCGATTAACTCCAGCCGGACACACTTTCCTGGGTCATGCCCGGCCTCGGCCAAACAATACGCCGCAACCCGACCTAGGATTAATAGAGAGGTCAGCATGCCGGACTAAACCTATGCCCCCAGGGGTGATGGGCCATCGCCCCGGGAACTCCTGCACGTTGCGTGGGCGGCCAGTGAGCGGACCTAGCTACCTCCTTAAAAAGGCATGAGCTTACCAATCCAACCCGGCGCGCGCCACTCAATCGCTGATGTCTAATAAGCTTCGGCTGATGCATACGACGCAGAACACCCATACAATGCCCATGTGATGGTTAGTGCTATCATGCCAGAGGCCCCTCGGATCAAATATTCAAACCGTTAGTGTGTTGGTAGTGCGGTCACGAGCAGAGACTCACGAAAGATGTGGCAAGGGCTAAGAATGCCCGGCCATGCCTCGTGTTCAACTCTCGGGTACCCTCCAGGTCAACCCGTCTCCACATCACTCGCGGGTACCCCTTAGGGTCAACCCGCCTTTCCAAGTAACAGTTCTAAAGTCCAAGTATCCGTGTGTCCAAACACCAAGGGGAAACTCCGAGGAACCACCCTCGGTGGATTCCACTCGATGTAATCATCAAGGAGAACATAAGAGGAACCACCCTCGAGGTTCACACGTGAGGGGTTGCATGACAGAGTCATATCGGAAGTGGTTAAGGAGGAAATCACCCTCGATGACCACGACCGAATAGCTACACTACAGATATCTCATCAGGAGTGATGTATGAGGTGTCACCCTCGGCACTCGATAGTAACTCTGCAGAGTCGTACAACTAGGGGGTGATGTGCGGTGTCGGGGCCTGGACGTCGATCACGTTGATCGAGACATCAAACATAAAGCGGGGCAACAAGGACAAGGTGGGGTCACTGCTGGATCACTAACCAACATATACTAAGCAGTTTAGGATAAGCAGGTAGGTAACAATAAGCAGGTAACAAAAAACAAGCTATGCATCAGAGTAGGATCATATAGAAAGCAGTACCAGTTCTAATGCAAGCATGAGAGGGAAAGAAATGGACGATATCGGAATGCTCAAGGGGGGTTTGCTTGCCTGGAAGCTCTGTTGAAAAGGAAGAAGTGTCGTCATCGACGTAGTCGATCACAAGGGTATCAACATCGGTCTCGGGGTCTACTGGAGAGAAGAGGGGGAAGAAACAATAAATAGCAAGCATACAAATGCAATAGAAAGCACGACATGGAAGTAAGCTACGATAGGAGTACTCTAATGCAGTACTACACGTTGCAGACGGAGAGGGAAAACATCTGGAGGGGTTTTCCCGGCGTCTGGCTTTTTCTGGACAAACGAAAGAGAGGGCACGGTTCCATGTTCAGCATGCCAGGAGCACGTGACAGATAAAAGGACCACATATTTGGATTCTTTGGATTCTTCTGAGCAACTTTCATGTAGAAAACATTTTCATCCGAGTTACGGATTAATTTCTATAATTTTCTAAACATTTAATCATTTTCTGGAATTATCTAAATTAACAGAAATGGAATTATGATGTCAGCATTGCGTCAGCATTCGGCTGACCTGCTGACTGGTCAAACTGACAGGTGAGGCCCACCTGTCAGCCTCTCTGGGTTAAACAGTGGGTTAAACTAATCTAACAGACTAATTAGAGGGGCGGGCCCCAAGTGTCAGTGACTAACTAACTACTAACTAATTAATAGATTTTAACTAGCAGTTTTATTTATTTATAAAAACGTTTAAGCTAGTGGGGCCTGCATGTCAGTGGGTAAGAGTGCCCAGTCAGTAGTTGACCCAGTCAACAGGGTCAACTGGGGCCCGTGGGGCCCAGAGGCAGTGTCACAGGGGTGGCCCCAGGCCAGCCACGTCGGCGGGGCGCCGGTGAAGGCTCTGGCGACCTCTCCCGCGGCGGCACGATGCCGGAGACAGCCGGGATTCGCCTACGGGGGGGCAACACAGGCGCGGGCGGGCGCGTTCGAACAGGGAGAGCCCGCCGCGTCGCGTGGTGAGGCCGGCCAGAGTTGGAGGTGCCGGAAACGGCGCCGGCGACGAGTGGAGGAGGTGGTGGCATTAGGGACCTCGTCGGGATCGCGCTACGGGGCACGGGGAGGGGCGCGACAAGGTCCGTCCGAACGGCCGTTCAATGCTGCGTCGTTTGGTGGTGGTGGGAGCGACTGAGGTGGCCGAAGTCGGCCGTTGCAGCGACGGTAGGCGACGGCGGCGATCGGGCTTCGACAGGGATGGCACTGCGGCACGCAAACATGCATACAAAAAGGGCTGGGCGGTCTATGCAACGCGGTGAAGCTGTTGGGCGCACACCCCGTGACCATTTGGTAATCGGAGGCACGCCGACAATGAGCACGGGCGGTGGCGGTTCGGCCATGAAGAAGAACGATGATTGCGAGCGCGGGGAGAGAAGAGAAAGAGAGGGGGGTCGGTGCGGCTCAAAGTGGCCCTTGGATGTTTAGGAGCGCAGCGGGTCGACGGAGTCGGCGACGGACGGAGCGGAGGAGCTCCGGCGATCCATGGTGGTCGTCGTCTTGATCCGGGTGATGTAGTGGCCTCCGGGTCGGATGCGAGGCCGGGGAAGAGGGAGAAGGCGTCGATGGTGCTGGTGGACAGGTCAGGAGGACGAGAGGACTCCGGTGGCCACGGTGACGATGGAGGGTGGCAGCGGGCGCGCTCGGGTCAGAGAGAGGGGAGTGAGCGAGTGAGCGAGGAAGAGAGAAGGGGGGAAATGGCGTGGCGTCAAGGGGGAGTGGATGTGGCGGTAGGTGGGGGAGGACTCGATGAGCCGGAGGGGAGGCGCGGGGCCTTATCCCATCGCCGGAGCCGGCGAGGTGGTTCGCCGGCGACGCGCGGACGCGCGCCCTCGGTCGATTGAACAAGGGGAGGGGGAACATGACTGGGGAGAGCGAGTGGGCCGGCCTGGTGAGGGGCGTTGGGCCGGCCCAGGTGGGCTTGGCCCCGGGGGGAGCAGGGGAGACTTTTTTCTTTTATTTAATTTAGCTTTTGCTTTTCTTTAAAAACTTTTCTGATTTCCAAAACTTTTCCAAACCAAAACAGTTTTATAGATTATAAAACTTACACCTAAAATACTAGTATAATTTAGGATACTGCCATATTAAGTTGAACATTTAAGTAAAACAGTTTAGTATTTTTACAAATTAGAAAGGCAATTAAATTATCGATTAGGCCACTGTTTTATTTAGTTTGGGGCAGTTAAACACCTTATAAAAAGGTTGGTTCACCACCAATATTAACAAATGAATATTTGCCACCTGATGAACATTTTAGGTTTCATGTTTGTGAAATTTTGAATTTCACTTAGTAATTGAATTTGAATTCAAGTAGAATTAGAAAGAGATAGGAGACAATGATGGTCCAACACTTGTTTAGTAAAATGATTAACTTAACCCCAGGGGTTACTGTAGCATCATTACACCGGGGTGTTACAACTCTCCTCCTCTAAAAGAAATCCTCGTCCCGAGAATTAAGAGGTAGAAGGGAAAAGATCAGGGTATTCAGCACGGAGGTTGTCCTCGCGTTCTCAAGTGGCTTCATCCTTAGTATGATTTGACTCGCACCTTGAGGAACTTGGTAACCTTCTGGCATGTTCGATGATATGTCTCCATCGTATCTACTTTTCCAAACACTTTTGCCCTTGTTTTGGACTCTAACTTGCATGATTTGAATGGAACTAACCCGGACTCACGCTGTTTTCAGCAGAATTACCATGGTGTTATTTATGTGCTGGAGCAAACGTTCTCGGAATGACCTGAAACTTCACGGAGCCACTTTTCAGAAAATAAGAAAAATACCTGCACAAGATGAAGGCCAGGGGGGCCACCACCTCTCCACGAGGGTGGGGGCGCGCCCCCCTACCTCGTGGGCCCCTGTTGCCTCTCCGACTCCAACTCCACCTCCACCTCCATATTTTGAGTTTCGGGGAAAAAATCAGAGAGAAGAAATCATCGCATTTTACGATACGGAGCCGCCGCCAAGCCCTAAAACCTCTCGGGAGGGCTGATCTGGAGTCCTTTCGGGGCTCTGGAGAAGGGAATCCGTCGCCATCGTCATCATCAACCATTCTCCATCACCAATTTCATGATGCTCACCGCCGTGCATGAGTAATTCCATCGTAGGCTTGCTAGACGGTGATGGGTTGGATGGGATATATCATGTAATCGAGTTAGTTTTGTTAGGGTTTAATCCCTAGTATCCACTATGTTCTGAGGTTGATGTTGCTATGACTTTGCTATGCTTAATGCTTGTCACTAGGGCCTGAGTGCCATGATTTCAGATCAGAACCTATTATGTTTTCATCCATATATGAGTGTTCTTGATCCTATCTTGCAAGTCTATAGTCACCTATTATGTGTTATGATCCGTTAACCCCGAAGTGACAATAATCGGGATACTTACTGGTGATGACCGTAGTTTGCGGAGTTCATGTATTCACTATGTGTTAATGCTTTGTTTCGGTACTCTATTAAAAGGAGGCCTTAATATCCCTTAGTTTCCGTCAGGACCCCGCTGCCACGGGAGGGTAGGACAAAAGATGGCATGCAAGTTCTTTTCCATAAGCATGTATGACTATGTTCGGAATACATGCCTACATTATATCAATGAACTGCAGCTAGTTCTGTGTCACCCTAGGTTATGACTGTTACATGATGAACCGCATCCGGCATAATTCTCCATCACCGATCCATTGCCTACGAGCTTTCCATATATTGTTCTTCGCTTATTTAATTTTCCGTTGCTATTGCTATCATCACTACAAAATACCAAAAACATTACTTTTACTACTGTTACCTTTTGCTACCGTTACCACTACTATCATATTACTTTGCTACTAAACACTTTGCTGCAGATATTAAGTTTCCAGGTGTGGTTGAATTGACAACTCAGCTGCTAATACTTGAGAATATTCTTTGGCTGCCCTTGTGTCAAATCAATAAATTTGGGTTGAATACTCTACCCCCGAAAACTGTTGCGATCCCCTATACTTGTGGGTTATCAAGACTATTTTCTGGCACCGTTGCCGGGGAGCATAGCTCTATTCTATGAGTCACTTGGGATATATATATCTGCTTATCATTATGAAGAATTTGAGAGATCCAAAAACCAAGATCTATCCCTCAACTACGAGGGGAGGTAAGGAACTGCCATCTAGCTCTGCACTTGATTCACCTTCTGTTTTGAGTAAGCTTGTGACACCTACACCTGCTTCTGCTATTCGTTCTGATATGTCGCATGTTATTGATGATGCCACTTCTGCTATGCATGATACTTATGATGAAACTACCTCTATGCCTGATACTACTGTGCCACTTAGTGATTTTCTTGATGAACAACTTGCTAGGGCTAGAGAGATTGAAAATATTGAATCTGATGATATTGATGAAAGTGATGATGAAGAATCGCTTGTTATTCCTAAGGGTTATGTATTTGATCAAGAAGCTTCTTTAGCTAGTTTAGCTTGCAGAAATAGAAATTAACTCAAAAGGTTATTAGCTAAATGGAGTAAGCAATCTCTAAATGCTAGAATGAAACCTGACCCTCCTTTTGCTACTTCACCTATCTTTGTTACTGATAAGGACTAAGAATTCTCTGTTGATCCTGATATAATTACTTTGGTTGAATCTGATCCTTTTCATGGTTATGAATCTGAAACTGTTGTGGCACATCTTACTAAATTAAATGATATAGCCACCCTGTTCACTAAAGATGAGAGAACTCGCTACTTTTATATCCTTAAAATATTTCCGTTCTCATTAAAGGGTGATGCTAAGATATGGTTTAATTCTCTTGATCCTGGTTGTGTGCGTAGTCCCCAGGATATGATTTATTACTTCTCTGCTAAATATTTCCCTGCTCATAAGAAACAAGCTGCTTTGAGGGATATATATAATTTCGTGCAAATTGAAGAAGAGAGTCTCCCACAAGCTTGGGGGAGGCTTCTCCAATTACTTAATGCTTTGCCTAATCATCCTCTTAAGAAAAATGAAATACTCGATATCTTTTATAATGGACTAATCGATGCCTCCAGAGATTACCTGGATAGTTGTGCTGGTTCTGTTTTCAGGGAAAGAACACCGGATGAAGCTGAAATTTTATTGAATAATATGTTGACAAATGAAAATAATTGGACACCTCCGAAGCCAATTCCTGAGCCTATTCCTAAACCAACTCCAAAGAAGAGGGGTATTTTATTTCTCAGTCCTGAAGATATGCAAGAGGCAAAGAAATCTATGAAAGAAAAAGGTATTAAAGTTGAAGATGTTAAGAATTTACCTCCTATTGAAGAAATACATGCTCTTAATTTACCGCCTGTTGAAGAAACATATGATCTTAATCCTTTACCTATTGAAGAAACTCATGGTCTTGATAACCCGACACAGGTAGTAAAGGTAAATTCTCTCTATAGATATGATAAAGCTGAAATCCCATTTACTAAATTTGCTAGCCCATGCTTAGATGAGTTTGATAAATTTATGGCTAAGCAAGAAGATTTTAATGCTGATTTTGGTAGACAATTGAAATACAATTCAAATATGCTTGAACACTTGGGTGATTATATGCCTAATGTCAAAGGTGAACTTAAACTTATTAGTAAACATGCTTCTATGGTTACCACTCAAGTAGAACAAGTGCTTAAAGCTCAAAATGATTTGCTCAATGAATTGAATAATAAGGATAATGATTATGTTGTTAGAGTGGCTACTAGAACTGGTAGAATGACTTAGGAACCTTTGTATCCTGAAGGCCACCCTAAGAGAATTGAGCAAGATTCTCATAGAAATAATATAGATGCACCTAGTTCTTCGAAAAAGAAGAAAAAGAAAAATGAGAGGACTTTGCATGCTTCTAGTGATCCTATTACTGAAACACCTGAGAATCCAAATGATATTTCTATTTCTGATGCTGAAACACAATCTGGTAATGAACCTGAAACTAGTGATAATGTTAATGAGAATGTTCATGATGATGCTCAACCTAGTAATGATAATGATATAGAAATTGAACCTGCTGTTGATCTTGATAACCCACAATCAAAGAATCAACGTTATGATAAGAAAGACTTTGTTGCTAGGAAACATGGTAAAGAGAGAGAACCTTGGGTTCAGAAACCCATGCCTTTTCCTCCCAAACCATCCAAGAAAAAGGATGATGAGGATTTTGAGCGCTTTGCTGAAATGATTAGACCTATCTTTTTGCGTATGCGATTAACTGATATGCTCAAAACCAATCCTTATGCTAAATACATGAAAGATATTATTACAAATAAAAGAAAGATACCGAAAGATGAAATTTCCACCATGCTTGCTAATTGTACTTTTAAGGGTGGAGTACCAAAGAAACTTGGAGATGCAGGAGTACCCACTATACCATGCTCTATTAAAAGAAATTATGTTAAAACTGCTTTATGTGATCTTGGAGCCGATGTTAGTGTTATGCCTCTCTCTTTATATCGTAGACTTGATTTGAATAAGTTGACACCTACTGAAATATCTTTGCAAATGGCTGATAAATCAACTGCTATACCTGTCGGTATTTGTGAGGATCTGCCTGTTGTAGTTGCAAATGTTACTATTTTAACGGACTTTGTTATTCTTGATATTCCCGAGGACGATAGTAAGTCTATTATTCTTGGAAGACCCTTTTTGAATACTGAGGGGCTGTTATTGATTGCACTAAAGGCAATGTCACTTTTCATGTTAATGGTAATGAGCATACATTACACTTTCCGAGGAAACAACCTCAAGTTCATAGTATCAACTCTATTGGAAAAATTCCACCGATTATATTTGGAGGTTTTGAATTTCCTCTTCCTACTGTGAAGAAGAAATGTGATATTCTTGTTATTGGGGATGTGCATATCCCCGTTGAGGTAACATAGTGTTATTTGAAATTTCTCCGGTTCCATGTTATTCGGAATGAGTTCGTTAACAAGACTTGATCAACCTTGTTAGTGGATTCCTTTTGATGATCATGAGATGCATGAAACTAGAAGGCACAACTTTCTGTATCCCACTTTTACTTTCTGTTATTTTTAATAAAATAAAATAAAAACAAATATTTTTCTGTCTGTTATCTGATTATCCGTGCAATATAAAAATACCTCAAAAATGAAAGTTCTCCAAATGCCCTATAATTTAAATATGATTTTTTCTAGAATATTTGAGGATTTATGGAACTAAGAACACACCAGGGGGCAACCACCTGCCCACGAGGGTGGAGGGCGCGCCTACCCCTCTAGGGCGCGCCCCCTGCCTCGTGGGCCCATGGTGGCCCTCCTCCATTTATCATTTCACCCATACACTCCTTCTTCCTCCCCCAAACACGAATAACCAGCTCAAACCCGAGTCCAAGCTCACTTTGCTGCCATTTTCGATCTCCTTGCTCAAAGCACCTCTCACAAAACTGCTTGGGGAGATTGTTCCTTGGTATGTGACTCCTCCATTGGTCCAATTAGTTTTTGTTCTAGTGCTTTATTCATTGCAAATTTTTGCTACTGAGGTGACCCTATTCTTGAGCTTGCATGTCAAATTTATATGGTTCCAAGTAGTTTTGATGCATGATATAGGCCCTAGGCACTTGTATGAGTAGTTGCTATCAATATTATTGAGTTTGGTTTACTTTTATTTTGAAGTTACTAAAAAAATTCAGAATTTTTCAGAGGAAGAAATATGCTTAGGAAAATGTTCCAAGGTGGTTCTTCAAGGAAGCAAGGACCCAGGCTTGCAATGCATGATGCTGATGACGAGCCACCAAGAGACGCTCCAGTGCGTCCTTGTGAATGGCCTTCTGAGAACTTTATGGATCAAGCAGGAATTAAAGAAGAATTTAACGCATATTTGCGTAACGCTGATCTTGTGAGCTTCGAGGAAGAGAAGTGCAGCCAGTATCACAATCTCACTAGTTCCTTTGTGAGGAGGTTTGAATTTTCAACTTCATGTAATTCTCCAACTGTCCTGTTTGATCTTTATGATAAATCTTACACTTTGGACTTAGAGGATTTTACCACTGCTTGCAAACTTCCACAATGGGGTAGTATAAGGGATCCTCGCAAATCTGAATTTAGAGATTTTCTTGTTGGAAATATGCCCTAGAGGCAATAATAAAAGCATTATTATTATATTTCCTTGTTCATGATAATTGTCTTTATTCATGCTATAATTGTATTATCCAGAAATCGTAATACATGTGTGAATAATAGACACCAACATGTCCCTAGTAAGCCTCTAGTTGACTAGCTCGTTGATCAACAGATAGTCATGGTTTCCTGACTATGGACATTGGATGTCATTGATAACAAGATCACATCATTAGGAGAATGATGTGATGGACAAGACCCAATCCTAAACATAGCATAAGATCGTATAGTTCGTTTGCTAGAGTTTTCCAATGTCAACTATCTTTTCCTTAGACCATGAGATCGTGTAACTCCCGGATACCGTAGGAGTGCTTTGGGTGTACCAAACATCACAACGTAACTGGGTGACTATAAAGGTATACTACGGGTATCTCCGAAAGTGTCTGTTGGGTTGACATGGATCAAGACTGGGATTTGTCACTCCGTATGACGGAGAGGTATCACTGGGCCCACTCGGTAGTGCATCATCATTATGAGCTCAAAGTGACCAAGTGTCTGGTCACGGGATCATGCATTACGGTACGAGTAAAGTGACTTGCCGGTAACGAGATTGAACGAGGTATTGGGATACCGACGATCGAATCTCGGGCAAGTAACATACCGATTGACAAAGGGAATTGTATACGGGTTGCTTGAATCCTCGACATCGTGGTTCATCCGATGAGATCATCGAGGAACATGTGGGAGCCACCATGGGTATCCAGATCCCGCTGTTGGTTATTGACCGGAGAGCAATCTCGGTCATGTCTACATGTCTCCCGAACCCGTAGGGTCTACACACTTAAGGTTCAGTGACGCTAGGGTTGTAGGGATATGTATATGCAGTAACCCGAATGTTGTTCGGAGTCCCGGATGAGATCCTGAACGTCACGAGGAGTTCCAGAATGGTCCGGAGGTAAAGATTTATATATGGGAAGTCCTGTTTCGGCCATCGGGACAAGTTTCGGGGTCATCGGTATTGTACCGGGACCACCGGAAGGGTCCCGGGGGTCCACCGGGTGGGGCCACCTGTCCCGGGGGGCCACATGGGCTGTAGGGGGTGCGCCTTGGCCTACATGGTCCAAGGGCACCAGCCCCAAGAGGCCCATGCGCCTAGGGTTTCAAGGAGGGAAGAGTCCTAGGAGGGGAAGGCACCTCCTAGGTGCCTTGGGGAGGAGGGATTCCTCCCCTTGGCCGCACCCCCCTAGGAGATTAGATCTCCTAGGGACGGCGCCCCCCCCCCCCTTGGCCCTCCTATATATAGTGGGGGAGATCGAGGACTTCTGACCTTTTGGCCTTTGGTGCCTCCCTCTCCCTCTCCAACACCTCCTCCTCCTCCATAGTGCTTGGCGAAGCCCTGCCGGAGTACTGCAGCTCCACCACCACCACGCCGTCGTGCTGCTACTGGAGCCATCTTCCTCAACCTCTCCTTCCTCCTTGCTGGATCAAGAAGAAGGAGACGTCATGCTGACCGTACGTGTGTTGAACGCGGAGGTGCCGTCCGTTCGGTGCTAGGATCTCCGGTGATTTGGATCACGTCGAGTACGCCTTCCTCATCCCCGTTCTTTGAATGCTTCCGCTCGCGATCTACAAGGTACGTAGATGCATCCAACCACTCGTTGCTAGATGAACTCATAGATGGATCTTGGTGAAACCGTAGGAAAATTTTGTTTTCTGCAATGTTCCCCAACATTTCTTACTAGCATAAATGTGGGAGAATCTAGAGATATTACACAAGCTACCATAGGGAGCATACACTTTCCTGTTATACATTATTTTGCTCTCTTCATAGGTAGATGCATTAATGGTAAAGATGAGGCATGTCACATGTGTGTCCCTGACCTCAGTATTCTTCGGAGTGCTATGTTAGGAGACAAATCTTATAATTTGGGAGCCATTGTTGCACGTAGGTTGCATCTTAATGGATTTAATGGAGATTTCTTTGGAGGAATTTATGCAACCCGCATAGCTAATTTTCTTGGTATAGACATATGCGAAGATGATATTGAATTACCTCCTGTTTACCTAGACTTTAATGCTATGGTTCACCACCAGTTTGTCGAGAGGAATGAACCACCTCTCCATTATCGACTAATCTTTGACAGATGCCGTGCTGTCCATATTACTCTCCCTGCTCATGCCTTCTTTGATTATCAGGCAAGAGGAAGATATACCATTACCATAGAGGAGGCAGATGAGTACGAGAGGAGAGCGGAGGCCGCTCGTCACCACGCTGCAGCTCAGGAGGCGATAGCCGCTGCATCTCAGTATGACCCCAACTACTATTATGGATATCTGCCAGGCCAGCCGTGGCCATAGACCAACTTAGGCCAAAAGCCTAAGCTTGGGGGAGTACGTATTTCCCACCGACATTACATTTATGCTCACACACTCATTGCTAGATGTCGGTGCTCATACTTTTTCATTGTATCATCCATGCTAGTTTATTTTCCTTTTTATGCTTTCTTCTTGTGAGTTTAATAAACCTTAAGAAAAAAACCAAAAAATCAGTTGTAGCTTTTAGTTAGTTTAATTTCCATGCTTGTAGTAGTAATTAAAAAGAAAACCCAAAAATATTTTATGTTCTTCTTTTGATTGTTGGGAGCTTTCCTGTGTAAATAGTTTTATTTCTTTTCTTTTCTTTGGGGGTCGATAGGAGAAGACCATAATTAAATTGTTGAAATGGCTCTTATATTCATTATTGTTGATCTGACAAAAGAGCCCATATTGCCTTGTCTTCTCCTGTTTATTGAATGCCTGCAGATTCCAGCTTAGTCCAATGCACGTGCACTATTATTATTATTCACATTGTTCGGTCGTGCAAGTGAAAGGAAATTATGATGATATATGATGGACTGGCTGAGATGAGAAAAGCTAGTATGAACTCGACCTCTTTTGTTTTTGTAAATATGATTAGTTCATCATTCCTGATTCAGCCTATGGTGAATAAACATGTTTGCAATGACAACTAGAGATCATAGTTTCTTGTGCCATGCTTGATTAGCTATGAGTTATAATGGTTTACCTTGCGTGCCAACATGCTATTAAATTGGTTACGATGTGGTATGATAGGGTGGTATCCTCCTCTGAACGATTTAAGTGACTTGACTTGGCGCATGTTCACGCATGTAGTTGAAACAAAATCAACATAGCCTTCAGGATATTTATGTTCATGGTGGATTATATCCTACTCATGCTTGCATTCAGTGTTGATTAATTTTAATGCATGTTCATGATTGTTGTCGCTCTCTAGCTGGTCTCTTCCCAGTCTTTTGCTAGCCTTCACCTGTACTAAGCGGGAATATTGCTTGTGCATCCAACTCCATAAACCCCAAAGTTATTACACATGAGTCCACTATACCTACCTATATACGGTATCTACCTGCCGTTCCAAGTAAATTTGTATGTGTCAAACTCTAAACCTTCAAATAAATATCCTATTTTGTATGCTCGAATAGCTCATGTATCAACTAGGGATGTCTGTATCTTCCATGTTAGGCGGGTTATTCTCAAGAGGAGTGGACTCCGCTCCTCACTCACGAGATAAATGGCTGGTCACCGGGATGCCCAGTCCCATGCTTTATGCAAACTAAATCAAAATAATTGCAAACAAAACTCCCCCTGGGACTATTGTTAGTTGGAGGCACTCGTTGTTTCGAGCAAGCCATGGATTGATGCTTGTTGGTGGAAGGGGGAGTATAAACTTTACCATTCTGTTTGGGAACGCCTATAATGTGTGTAGCATGGAAGATATCGCCATCTCTTGGTTGTTATGTTGACAATGAAAGTATACCACTCAAAATATTATTCACCTCTGTTTCAAAACTGAGCTCTGGCACCTCTACAAATCCCTGCTTCCCTCTGCGAAGGGCCTATCTATTTACTTTTATGCTGAGTCATCACCCTCTTATTAAAAAGCACCAGTTGGAGAGCACCGCTGTCATTTGCATTCATTAATGTTAGTTTGCATTGAGTATGACTTGACTGTATCTCCTTTACCATGAATTACCATGTCTAGTCAGTCCTTGGTCTTTAAAGGTGCTCTACATTTATGTTTTGCGGTCTCAGAAAGGGCTAGCAAGATACCATCTTGTTATATCATATTATGATTGTTTCGATAAAGTGTTGTCATCCGAGATTTATTATTATGGCTCGCTAGTTGATTATGCCATTGATATGAGTAAACTTGAGACCTATGCGTTATTGTGAATGTGGTTAGTTATAGTCTTTGCTGAAAACTTGAATGCTGGCTTTACATATTTACAAGAACAAGAGCAAACAGAGTTTGTAAAAAAATTTCTTTATCACTTTCAGTTTGTCAACTGAATTGCTTGAGGACAAGCAAAGGTTTAAGCTTGGGGGAGTTGATACGTCTCCGTCGTATCTACTTTTCCAAACACTTTTGCCCTTGTTTTGGACTCTAACTTGCATCATTTGAATGGAACTAACCCGGACTGGCGCTGCTTTCAGCAAAATTACCATGGTGTTATTTATGTGCGGGAGCAAACGTTCTCGGAATGACTTGAAACTTCATGGAGCCACTTTTCAGAAAATAAGAAAAATACCTGCAAAAGATGAAGGCCAGGGGGCCCACCACCTCTCCACGAGGGTGGGGGGCGCGCCTGCCCTCCTAGGGCGCGCCCCCTACCTCGTGGACCCCCCGTTGCCTCTCCGACTCCAACTCCACCTCCATATATTGAGTTTAGGGGAAAAATCAGAGAGAAGAAACCATCGTGTTTTACGATACGAAATCGCCGCCAAGCCCTAAAACCTCTCGGGAGGGCTGATCTGGAGTCCGTTCGAGGCTCCGGAGGAGGGAATCCGTCGCCATCGTCATCATCAACCATCCTCCATCACCAATTTCATGATGCTCACCGCCGTGCGTGAGTAATTCCATCGTAGGCTTGTTGGACGGTGATGGGTTGGATGGGATCTATCATGTAATCGAGTTAGTTTTGGTAGGGTTTGATCCCTAGTATCCACTATGTTCTGAGATTGATGTTGCTATGACTTTTCTATGCTTAATGCTTGTCACTAGGGCCCGAGTGCCATGATTTCAGATCTGAACCTGTTATGTTTTCATCAATGTATGAGTGTTCTTGATCCTATCTTGTAAGTCTATAGTCACCTATTATGTGTTATGATCCGTTAACCCCGAAGTGACAATAATCGGGATAGTTACCGGTGATGACCGTAGTTTGAGGAGTTCATGTATTCACTATGTGTTAATGCTTTGTTCCGGTACTCTATTAAAAGGAGGCCTTAATATCCCTTACTTTCCGTAAGGACCCCGCTGCCATGGGAGGGTAGGACAAAAGATGTCATGCAAGTTCTTTTCCATAAGCATGTATGACTATGTTAGGAATACATGCCTACATTATATCAATGAATTGGAGCTAGTTCCGTGTCACCTAGGTTATGACTGTTACATGATGAACCGCATCTGGCATAATTCTCCATCACCGATCCATTGCCTACGAGCTTTCCATATATTGTTCTTCGCTTATTTACTTTTCCGTTGCTATTGCTATCATCACTACAAAATACCGAAAACAATACTTTTACTATTGTTACCTTTTGCTACCGTTACGACTACTATCATATTACTTTGCTACTAAACACTTTGTTGCAGATATTAAGTTTCCCGGTGTGGTTGAATTGACAACTCAGCTGCTAATACTTGAGAATATTCTTTGGCTCCCCTTGTGTCGAATCAATAAATTTGGGTTGAATACTCTACCCTCGAAAACTGTTGCGATCCCCTATACTTGTGGGTTATCATTTGATGTTCAGCTTCTTCAAGAATGCGGATCGGATGCTCTTTGTATGTGAGATCATCTTGAACTTCAATCAGTTCCGGATCCACTTCATGTTCCGGGTCCTTGAAGCATCGACGAAGTTGCGACACGTGGAAGACGTTATGGACGTGAGAGAAGTGAGGTGGCAACTCCAATTGATAAGCCACCAGTCCACGACGGGAGAGAATGCGGAAAGGACCAATGTAGCATGGAGCAAGCTTGCCCTTGACTCCGAACCGATGAGTGCCTCTCAAAGGAGTGACACGCAAATAAGCGTGTTCACCAGGTTGATAAGTTGAACCCCAGTGTTTCCGGTCATAGTTGCTCTTCTGGCGGGACTGGGTCGCCTTGAGATTATCCCGGACAATGCGAACTTGCTCTTCAGCTTGTTGAATAATGTCTGGACCAATGAGCGTCCGTTCCCAGTTTCTGACCAATTTAGAGGGGTTCGGCACTTACGTCCATAAAGCACTTCGAAGGGTGCCATCTTCAAGCTGGCTTGATAGCTATTGTTATAAGAGAACTCCGCATAAAGGAGAGATTCTTCCCACTTCTTGCCGAAAGAAATAACACAAGCCTGAAGCATGTCTTCAAGAATTTGATTGACTCGCTCGACTTGGCGTTGGGATTGGGGATGATAAGAAGTGCTCCAGGTAATATGAGTTCCCATTGCCTCTTGGAAACTATCCCAGAACTTTGAAGTGAATATACTACCGCGGTCTGAACTTATCTCCTTCGGAATGTTGTGGAGGGACACAATTCAGGAGATATACAAGTTTGCTAATTGACTAGCAGTGATTGTCTCCTTGACTGGCAGAAAGTGAGCAACCTCCGAGAATTGGTCGATGGCGACAAAGATAGCATTGTTGCCTTTCTGAGACTTGGGAAGGCCAGTGACAAAGTCCATCTGAATCTTATCCCATTTCCATTCAGGAATAGGGAGAGGTTGTAGAAGCCCAGCCGGTTTCTGATGTTCTGCTTTGACGCGACGACAAATGTCACATTCTTCAATATATCGAGCAATGTCTTGCTTCATCTTAGACCACCAGTACTTCTGTCGGATGTCTAGATACATATTGGTACTTCCTGGATGAATAGAGAGAGGGGTGTCATGCGCTTCTTTCATCACCTTCTCTTTCATAAGCTCGAACCGAGGTACTACAATGCGATCTCTGAAGTATAAGGTTCCATCTTCACCAAGTGAGAAATCTCTAGATTTCTCTAAGGCAAGATCCTTTTTCATTAGATCAACATGAGAATCTTTGGCTTGAGCAGACTTGATTGCTTTCAGAAGAGTTAGTTCCAAGACAAGGTTATTCAGGGAACCCTGTGGAACTAGTTGAAGGTTCAGCTTGCATAGCTCTTCATAAACGCCGGGTTGAGCTTTGTAGACCATGTGATTATTGCAATAAGACTTGCGGCTCAGGGCATCGGCCATTACATTAGCCTTACCAGGGGTATAGGATATACCGCAGTTGTAGTCAGCAATAGTTTCCATCCATCGCTGCTGACGGGGGTTCAGATCTGGTTGAGTAAACAAGTACTTTAGACTCTGATGATCAGTGAAGATCTCGCAAAGATTATCGAGAAGGTATTGTCGCCATAGCTTCAGTTCATAGATAACCGCAGCAAGCTCAAGGTCGTGAACTGGGTAGTTTTGTTTGTAAGGACGCACTTGACGGGAGGCATAAGCAATCACCCTGTGCTATTGCATTAG